>NC_068917.1:114223447-115423447 GCF_023091745.1 Budorcas taxicolor | reverse complement strand
ACATCTAACTGAGGAACAATGGCCGCCAAGGCCGCAGAGAGAGACACACGCAAGACGCAAGTCAGCGTCTTCCACCAGCACCAGAGCCCCTCGGCCTGTCCTCGGTCCTGTCAGAACCGCTCGGTCCGGTCAGAACTCCTCGGTCCTGTCAGAACTCCTCGGTCCTGTCAGAACCCCTCGGCCTGTCATTGGTCCTGTCAGAACCCCTCAGTCCAATCAGAACCCCTCGGCCTGTCCTCGGTCCTGTCAGAACACCGCGGTCCGGTCAGAACTCCTCGGTCCTGTCAGAACCCCTCGGCCTGTCATCGGTCCTGTCCTCAGTCCGGTCAGAACTCCTCAGTCCGGTCAGAACTCCTCGGTTCTGTCCTCGGTCCTGTCAGAAAACCTCGGTCCGGTCAGAACACATTGGTTCTATCAGAACAACTCGGTTCTGTCATCAGTCCTGTCAGAACACCTCAGTCCTGTCAGAACTCCTCGGTTCTGTCAGAACACCTCAGTTCTGTCCTCAGTCCTGTCAGAACTCCTTGGTCCAGTCAGAATTCCTCGGTCCTGTCAGAACACCTAGGTCCGGTCAGAACTCCTCGGTCCAGTCAGAACTCCTTGGTCCTGTCAGAACTCCTCGGTCCAGTCAGAACTCCTCGGTCCAGTCAGAACTCCTCGGTTCTGTCAGAACCCCTCGACCTGTCATCGGTCCTGTCAGAAGTGATCAGTGTGAAGATAGCTTCTTTCCAGAGATCTGAAAATGGACGGAATTCAGTTGTGTGTACGCCTAAAGAAAAGGAATGGCATATAGCTTAGAGATTCTCTCTAGGCAGATTTTATTTCCATCACTAAAATATGTCAACATGGAATTAAAAACTAATTTGAAGCATTTAAAATTGATTTTAAGATAGTCTTACTTGCCTAATGTGTTAACCTGAGGCCACGTTTCCTGAGTCAACTAAGTCTGGGTTGTGGCTCTGATGGTTTAATCCACCCTCCCTTCCTGAGTCACACCCAGAATGTGATGAAATCCTCGAAACACCCAGTGAAAAGGGAGCTAAATGCACGGCATGGAGAAGCCGTCTTTGCTGGAAAGACAGCATAAAGGTCAGTATACTTACAATCTTTTCATAGATTCCAAGTGATTAAATGTCCCCGGAACCAAATGTGTAATTCGGTTGTTATGTAAAAACCTGTTGAAAGAGACAGTAAACCAAAGAGAGCCTTTAAAATACTGCCTAGACATGCAGAAGAGAGCACACACAGTCAAACAAGTCAGCTTCTAAAGAACACCTTGGCGACTGCCTGTGCTTAATACACATGAACTTGGGAGCAATGCCACTGAGTAGAGACAATAACTACACCCCCCATCTCATCGCTGTTCCACTCCTGGGCTGTCAGGGGAGAAGCACAGATTCCCTGCTGAGATGGCCCAGAGTTTGGACAGGCGAGGTGCTCTCTCTGTCGCAGGGGAAGGGCTGAGCCAGGAGCTCCAGAACCGCAGGAGGCAGACAGGACTTACAGCCTCTCTAGCTTCGGCAAATGCTGAAATGACTCCGGGTCCAAAGTTTCTATCTGATTGAAGTGCAGGTATCTAGAGAAGTTTTCAAAAAAGGGGGACAAGAAACAAGTTGTAAGCAATTCTGTGTTTCTACAGAGCTACAGAGTTTCGCTGAACACACGTTTTCTCTAAGTCATTTGAATCCACACATCAATAGATAACTCTTTAGAGCTCCTACGTTGTATGCAGATCAAATGAAGTCATCCAGCAGGAAGGTTAAAGGCCGCGGAAAACTGGGCACAGACCTTACATGGGGACGGAGCGGTGAGAGGATGGGTCTAGCTTGCCCACTGGACCTCTTCCCCAGCCACGGGGGCGGGATCAGGGATGCCCAGCTCCACAGACATGGACCTTTCTAGAAAGCCCAACAGAATCTTCACCTCACCCCACACGCAGGTATGTGAACGCCTTCGTTCCAACCGTCTAACTCACAGATGGATTCAGGAGCCTAACTCACGCTTCAAGGGGGCACTGGGAACGTTGTTTCTCAGCTGCAGAAACAACCACCACACAGATAAGACAAGAAAGCTGCCCGAGCGGACACCGAGCCTCCTCAAACGCCCCTGGGCTGCACAGAGCCTCAGCGCCCAGACACCGTCCACATGAGACGAGCCCTCGCTTTCTACAACGGACACGGTTTCCGTAAAACGAAGTTCTTCTGGTTTCCCTGAATACTGCTCTTCTCACTGTGAAAGCCGGAGGGTTTTTTCCCTCAGAAGAACGGCTAAGTCACCTTCTAACGGGTGTCTCCGCAGGAGGCCCTCCTGACACGCTAGCCCGCCGGGGTCCGCTCTCCCCCCGCCAGATGCTGGGAGGACACACAGTGGCCGCGCGGATGCCAGGCTGCTGGGCTGCCTGCCCCGGCAGGCTGGTGGGGCTGCGCTGTGCCCAGCGCCCGCCCCGCCTGCGTGGGGGCCTCAGGGCAGGCAGGGGAGGAGAGCTCCGTCCTAACTACCGAGGACGTGCCCCCAGCAGTCAGTGTGAGAGGCCCAGCCGGGCTGATCGGGAAGCCCGCCGGCCAGGCCCGGGGTGAGTCCTGGGCGAAGACAACAGGGAGAGAAGGGGCCACATGGAAGCTGGGTTTAAAAACCCACGAGCCGGCCCCGCAGGCGGCCAGCCGTGGGTGCTGCCTCAAGGCCATCCCCGACAGAGAGGAAACAGGCCCAGGGCAGGAAAGGGGGCCCCACCCGACACAGTGCCTGACACCGGCCTGCGGCCTCCAGGGAGCCCGGGTAGCTCCAACAGAGGGGCAGAGACCAGCACGAAGGACACCAGGCAGCTGGCGACCCGAGGCCGCAGCTCCTCACGAGCCTCCCCGCTCTGCGTGTGCACCGGCTCCACGGCCTCGGCCAGCCTGGGAGCGGGGCGGGGGGCGTGTGCACACGGCCCATTAGTGAGACCCCCCCACCAATCGATTCACTTAAATAAAGTCTAAACACCGGCCTGCCCTCCTCCTTTAAGGCCCAAGAGGGTAGAGCTGCTGGGCAGACAGGGCCTAGGCCTCCGCCCCCCACCAGCCCCACCCTCAGCCGAGGGGCATGGAGGCCCGGGCCTGGCCACACGCTGGGGGCAGACCTGAGCCTGCTCTCCTTAGGGACACGCCCCTTCTCCCAGGGGCCTCTGCACGGGTAGGCCTGGGTCGAAGCCGCCTGCCTCTTCACCCCCAAGTCTCAGCAGCAGAGACCCCTGCCCAGCGCCTCCCCGGGGTCTGCAGGACGCGCCCCAAGTCCCCAGGGCCTTAGTCACGGGGCGTCCACGCAGACCTCATCTCGCCTCGGGGGGTGCCACTCCCTTCCTCCCCGTTCCACCCAGACTCTGTTTTCCTCCAAAACAACCCGGCTCACTCCCCCAACCCCAAGGCCGGAGCCTCACCTGGCTCCTGAGAGCGTGTCCTGCCCAGCCCGAGCCCTTCACACCAAGAGGGACGTGGGGACATGCTTCCAGGGAGCCTCCCTCCCCAGTGCCTCTCCAGACGCCCACGGGTCCCTGCAATGGCCTGACCTCTATGCACGCAGCCCTCAGGCCAACCTCCCTCCAATCCAGTCCACGCCAAGCACAGCGGGCTGGGAAAGCAGCTTTCAGCCGAATAAATAAACAGGTATTTAAGCACGAGCCCAGCGTGTGCTTCGGAAGCTCCTGCTTCGGGTGAGGCCTCCCCAGTTCCGCCTCGAGGTCTCCAGGGAAGCTTCCGTGTCCTGCCAACCGACAAAACACCAAAGACATCCTCCTCCACCGCGGCACCGCGGGACGAAACTGCCTTGCACACGGTGACTGCAGGCCAGTGCTGGACAGCCCAGGGCTGGCCAAGTAATAAGCAGGCCAGAGAAACGCCTCTGACCAGGAGCTCTGCTTAAAACGGACAGGCTGACTTCACAGCAGAGCAGGACTTCACATGAGGCCCCAGAAACGGCATCCGGTGTTCCCTAACTGGAAACACATGGGGGAAAATTTTTTTCTCCAAAATAATGATGTCATGAGCGAGGCAAGTAGCCTCAACGTGCAGATTCACAAACAGGAAATGCTGTGCAAGGATGACCGCCTCCTCGTCCCTACTTCTCCCCAGAAGACCTCCAGCTGTTCAGAGCTGTTTGCGAGGCTGTCTCCAACACGGAGGGGCAGAGGTCAGCTGTATTGCTGGCCCTTGTCTGGGAGCACAGGGCCCAGGGCGCGACGCAGATGCCTGGATGGGTGGGGGCAGGCGGAGGGGGGGCACCGCGGCTCTGTGGTCTGCATGCAGCCCCGTGTCCCCCCGCACAGACATGCATCGTGCAGGCAGCAGACGGGGCCCGCGCTCCGGGCGAGAGGCGAGGGGCAGGTGAAGTCCAAGACACCCAGAGCAGGGGGCACTTACAGTTGCTCAAGAGAGGCAAGCCCCTTGAAGGCCTGCCGGTCAATCGCCTGGATCTCATTCTTGTATAGATAGCTGCAACAAGAAACACGGGGTCAGCACGCGCCAGGCTGCAACAAGAAACACGGGGTTAACACGCGCCAGGCAGGCACTCGGAGGGTGACGAGACCTCCGCTGGGGCCTGGAGACAGTGTCCACGCTCAAGATCGCGTGAGGACACAGACAGAACGCTTGCATAGAAAGGAGAGCTCCTCCACGGGGGCTCCGCTCTTCATCTGGGGAAAACCTCCTCCTGGAGACACCAGACCACCACTCCCCAGACTCACGGGTTGGTGGCGGGCAGTTTATGAACGCCTGAGAGAGCACACGCTTCAGGGCCTGAAGAAAATAAAATTTCCTGACAAACAGGTAAAACGCACTGAAGGTAAGGTTCTGCGACTGACACCGATAGAGTTTCAAATGTGTGCGTCCCTGCTCGGTCACGCCTGATTCTTTATGACCCTGTGGACTGCAGCCCGCCAGGCTCCTCTGTCCACAGGATTCTCCAGGCAAGAATACTGGGGTGGGTGCCATGCCCTCCTCCAGGGGACCTTCCCGACCCAGGGATCGAACCTGCGTCTCCTGCATCAGCAGGCAGATTCTTTACCACTGAGCCACCTGGGAAGCCCACTTTCAAATGCCCAGAAATAATCTAGGCAATAGAAATGGTACAGACTAAATTTGTCCGGACCCAGTCATCCACTCAAATCCCATTCTTCTAAAACAGAAGCAACCAAGGCTAATCGGAGAAACACGCAACGGGTTGGTGCCTATTTCCATATGGCCTGCAGGCTAAGAATGGTTCTTATGTCTTTAAATGACTGAAAATTTCTAAAGAAGAATATTTGGCGACACGTGAATATCATCTGAAATTCAAATCTCAGTGTCGGAAAATGCAGCTGTGTTAGCAACCTGTGGCTGACACTGTGCTCCCTGGACACCGACCCCTGTGGTCCTCAAGGCCTCAAGTGTGCGCTGCCCAGTGCTTCCAGGAGGAGTCTGCCAGCTCCGGAAGGGGCCCATCGAGGATGAAGACATTCACACGGAAGCGTCCGATTCCCCAACCCTGCAAACCCATGTGCTCTGAGTCTGCCTGTCTGCCCAGGACCTCAGAACACATCTCAACTGCAGCCACCTACATGCAGACGTGGAGACACCTGCCCCGGGCGCCCCTCCATCGCTGCTGCGGGTAGATGGACGATGAAATCCCACACTTCCCTGCAGAGTAACTCAGGCAGGCCCTGCTCGGCACACCCCTGACAGAAAATCAAATCCCACACTTCCCTGCAGAGTAACGCGGGCGGGCCCTGCTCTGCACACCCCCTGGCTGGGCCCTGCTCTGCACACCCCCTGGCTGGGCTGCCCCTGTCCTCCCGCCTGGCGAGCAGCTTCGCTCTGGCTCAGTCCTGCACTCCCAGGACGTGCCCTCCCTGAGCGCCGTCTGTGCGGGGAGTCCAGCAGGACCAGGGCTGCAGTCCTCCCAGGCGCCCTCCCCTCTCACTGGGCGCCAACCTGCGGAGGCCACGTCACAAGGAGCTGCAAGCCTGAACCTAAACCAGCCAGAAGGCCCCCAGTGGGAGGCCTGGTGCCAGCCTGACAGGACGTTGTTTCTCCAGGTTGGGGATTTGAATACCTGGGCTGCCACTGAACGCTGACTCTTAAATAAGAACGCACGCTTCCCTGCCTCCGTTTCTTCCTGTGTGAAATGGAGGGAACAGCGGTGCCTTGCGGCAGGGGGCCCCAAGCTCTGGGATCAGACGTCTGATGATCGGGGTGGAGCTGACGCAATAATAGCAGAAATAAACGGCACGATAAACGGGATGCGCTTGAATCATTCCTGAAACCATCCCCACCCCCATCCGGGGAAAAACTGTCTTCCACAAAACCGGTCCCTAGTGCCAAAAAGGCTGGGGACTGCGGTCTTTCCGGATCAGTCGCTGAAATCCCACAAACACACAAAGGCTCTGGAACGCGGCCCCACACGTGGTGACTCCTGCCTGGGTCTGCGTTAGCTCTCCTATTGCTACTCCTCTGGGAGGTAAGTCTGAAGGGAGGCTTCTGTGCCCACTTCTCAAAAACAAATCAAAAGCAAAGCAAAATGTCAGCACTGACATCACCTTGCACGAACTTCAAAAAGATGAGAGTAAAGAAATTGTTTCAAAGAACATGAGCAACAGCTGAACCACTGCATGTTGGTAAAGACATCAGGGATAATCCATTTTTCTTAAAAATAACTGCGTATTGGTTATGAGCTAATAAGAAAGCATAAACAATTCTCTACTTCATCAGAGCTTACCCTTTGATTATGAGTTCTGTCTCAAGGGTTCATTTCATCATGAGGAAATCTTAGTGCAGGGGAAGGTTCATTCCTTACCAGAAGTCACTGGGGTTCCAGCAGGTAAGGAACACTCACCAATTAAATAAACACCAACGATGAAATATGTACTTATATGCAGAGTACATCATGAGAAACACTGGGCTGGAGGAAGTATAAGCTGGAATCAAGATTGCTGGGAGAAATATCAATAACCTCAGATATACAGATGACACCACCCTTATGGCAGAAAGTGAAGAGGAACTAAAGAGCCTCTTGATGAAAGTGAAAGAGGAGAGTGAAAAGGTTGGCTTAAAACTCAACATTCAGAAAACTACGATCGTGGCATCCGGTCCCATCAGTTCAGTTCAGTTCAGTTCAGTTCAGTCGTGTCCAGCTCTTTGCGACCCCATGAATCGCAGCACGCCAGGCCTCCCTGTTCATCACCAACTCCCGGAGTTCACTCAGACTCGCGTCCGTCGAGTCTGTGATGCCATCCAGCCATCTCATCCTCGGGCGTCCCCTTCTCCTCCTGCCTCCAATCCCTCCCAGCATCAGTCTTTTCCAATGAGTCAACTCTTCTCATGAGGTGGCCAAAGTACTGGAGTTTCAGCTTCAGTATCATTCCGTCCAAGGAAATCCCAGGGCTGATCTCCTTCAGGATGGACTGGTTGGATCTCCTTGCAGTCCAAGGGACTCTCAAGAGTCTTCTCCAACACCACAGTTCAAAAGCATCAATTCTTCGGCGCTCAGCCTTCTTCACAGTCCAACTCTCACATCCATACATGACCACAGGAAAAACCATAGCCTTGACTAGACGGACCTTAGTCGGCAAAGTAATGTCTCTGCTTTTGAATATGCTATCTAGGTTGGTCATAACTTTTCTTCCAAGGAGTAAGCGTCTTTTAATTTCATGGCTGCAAGTCGCCACCTGCAGTGATTTTGGAGCCCAAAAAAATAAAGTCTGACACTGTTTCCACTGTTTCCGCATCTATTTCCCATGAAGTGATGGGACCGGATGCCATGATCTTCGTTTTCTGAATGTTGAGCTTTAAGCCAACTTTTTAATAGATGGGGAAACAGTGTCAGACTTTATTTTTTGGGGCTCCAAAATCACTGCAGATGGTGACTGCAGCCATGAAATTAAAAGATGCTTACTCCTTGGAAGGAAAGTTATGACCAACCTACAGCATATTAAAAAGCAGAGACATACTTTGCCAACAAAGGTCCGTCCAGTCAAGGCTATGGTTTCTCCTGTGGTCATGTATGGATGTGAGAGTTGGACTGTGAAGAAGGCTGAGTGCCAAAGAATTGATGCTTTTGAACTGTGGTGTTGGAGAAGACTCTTGAGAGTCCCTTGGACTGCAAGAAGATCCAACCAGTCCATCCTAAAGGATATCAGTTCTTTATACTCATTGGAAGGGCTGATGTTGAAGCTGAAACTCCAATACCCTGGCCACCTGATGCAAAGAGCTGACTCATTTGAAAAGACCCTGATGCTGGGAAAGAGTGAGGGCAGGAGGAGAAGGGGATGACAGAGGATGAGATGGTTGGATGGCATCACCGACGCAATGGACATGAGTTTGAGTAAACTCCGGGAGTTGGTGATAGACAGGGAGGCCTGGTGTGCTGTGGTTCACGGGGTCGCAAAGAGTCGGACATGACCGAGTGACTGAACTGAACTAAGGATAAAATAATCAGTTCCAGAAGCTTCTTAAACATTCACACTGCATGTTACCCAGTTTCCTAGGTCAGTGCCTGTCAAGATGGACCCTAGTGATGAGGTCCAGAAAGTTGGGGGAGGAGGCGGGAACCCCAGGAGCCGGATGGTGGGATCACAGGACCCCTTCTCTCCACAGCTGCAGCCCTGCCCTAGCCCACCTCCTCCTGTTATCGCCAAACACCTCTCAGCCCACCCCCGGTGAGCCCGGGACCCGCCGCTGTGGGTGTCTCAGATGCCCTCGGGTTGGAGGCAGGGAAAGGCTGGCACGTGGACACCTAAGGAGGGATCCCGCCAACAGACAAGGATTAAACATGTTATTTCTAAAAATTATCTTAAGTGAAAAATGGAGTATCCCAAACTGCTTATCAGGAAATGTAATCACAGAGTAAATAATAAGTTGCTCTTCGGTAATTCAAACCGCCCGAAAGCTTAAAAATTAAAGAATAAAAAAGACTAAACTTGCGCACACACTACAGACACTGGCGACCGGCTGACAGACTCTGCTTCTGCTTTCTGCTGGAGCTTGTGCTGTGCTGTGCTGAGTCGCTCAGGCGTGCCCGACTCTTTGCGACCCCATGGACTGTAGCCCATCAGGCTCCTCTGTCCATGGGGATTCTCCAGGAAGAATACTGGAATGGGTAGCCTAACCCTTCTCCAGGGGATCTTCCCCACCCAGGGATCGAACCCGAGTCTCCTGCATTGCAGGAGGATTCTTTAGCATCTGAGTCACCGGGTAAGCCCAAGAAAACTGGAATGGGTAGCCTAACCCTTCTCCAGGGGATCTTCCGGACTCAGGAAATCAAACTAGTGTCTCCTGCATTGCAGGCGGATTCTTTACCAGCTCAGCTACCAGGGAAGCCCCTTCAGGAGATTACACTGCTTTAAAATAAAAAACCAGAACGTAAGTAAACAGACGAAAACTCAAGAATAAACAGGAGGACTCTCCCTCATTTTAAAAATGAGTAACAAGGCTTAGTGTGAACCCTGCTAATGAAAAATTAACATATTGCCCCTCAAGTGATAGTGGCTGCCCTGTGGCTCAGACGGTAAAGCGTCCGCCCGCAGTGCGGGAGGCCCGGGTTTGATCCCTGGGTTGGGGAGATCCCCTGGAGAAGGAAATGGCAACCCACTCCAGTACTCTTGCCTGGAAAATTCCACGGGCTGAGAGGCTCCTCAGAGCCTGGCAGGCTACAGTCCATTGGGTCGCAAAGAGTTGGACACAGCTGAGCGACCTCACTTTACTTTACTTTTACTAAAGTGATAGAGAAAACTGTGTAAACAACACTTACACTTTAAGAAGCTTTGTGGAGGAAAATGCATTTAATGAAGAATTAATGTTAGCTCTTGATCAGCAGCACCCCCTCATCTAAACGGAACAGGCCCGAAGACACTCAGGTTCACACGAATTACACGTCTTCCCAAAATCACTGACACAGATCCCTCATTAAAAGGGCTCTAGCTGAACAGTTTTCTAAAGTCCTAAAACTGAGAGTAATTTCCTCAAAGCACAAGACACTCACTTCTGATCTGTTAGAACCAGCAATGTGCCCAGGGTTTTGTTAAAGTTTTCAACTTCAGAAAAAGTGCCTGTTAAGTACTGAAGCGAGTGGGCCATTTTCTAACTGCAAAACTCACTTCAACAAGCAAATGCTTTCAATGCTAATAAACTCATTAAGTCAAATAAATTCTTAAAAGGGAAATAAAGTTTACACAAAAATAAGAGATGAAATCACTCGGCGAAGATGGGAAAGTTATTCACGAATTAGTGACATTCCAAAGGGATTCGTCATTTCCAGGTTCCATCAGCCCACAGCTGAGGTCAACCCAAAACTGCCCTGAAAGCAGACCCACAAAACACACGTCAGCTGCTCACAGCAGCAGCTGCACGGCTCAACAGGGGTTACCGTTACCAGACAGTGATTTTCAGAACTGCAGTTTTTAATTTTATCCAACCGATTTACTTAAGGCTTAGCAGATAAACCCTAGAAATCACACAGAGCAGCACCTGACCCTGGTAGCAACTCACTTAAAAACTTCCAGCCAAAATTTCACTCGCCTTCTGAAAACAAAACCTCTTTTTCACTTAAATGTATTTTCAATAATTCATAACAATATGGGATTTAGCTCAAAGATTAAACAGTCCAAACACAGATGACAGACTCTGGTGTGGAAGCTGGTCATACTTACAGGTATTTCAGACTCTCCAAGTCTTCAAACGACCCGCCAGGGATGCTCTTGATCTGATTATTGTTGAGAAGCCTGTGAAAAAACGTTTCAGTAAGAATTTCACGAACAACGACACTTCTGAATTGTGTTGTGGAGGTCGTTTCCACTGCTCTGGAGGAGGTCACACGAGGATTATGCCACAGGTCTTAATACTGACACTCACTGAATGCAAACCAACACAACCAGGAGCAGTGTGGGTGTGGACAGGACGGTGTCCACACCCGCACACAGGAGCGGCTCCGCGTGCTGAGGAGGCGCGATCTCCTTGCTCCTGCTCAGAGGGCTCCCCATCTCCTGCGTCTCTCCCGTCCTCCCCTTGGCCAGCTGGGAGGCCCCGGTGGAGGTGCAGGGCGTCCTCAAGGGGGTCTCTCTCCAGGGAGCCTTTTCACAGCGAGGGGCGGAGCCACACATGTCCCCACCAGGCTCATAGCCCCCAGGCCTGGCACAGCGCGCTGCATGGACCAGTCACCTCCTGGGGGAGAGCCAGAACCCCTTCGCATGGCGCTCAGCACAGCCTGCGGAAGCCTGGAGTCAGGACCCTTCCCTCTGTCCACCCAGGGTCTAAACACCAGGACACAGGTGGATGGCACCACACCCCGCCGGGATCCATGGGGGCTCAGGGCCGGGGAGGAGGGCCGTCCTTGTGAGTTGCCAGGGAGGCGTGGCCAGCACAGGCCTGCACCACACCCAGAGGATGGACAGGCTCACAGCTGCCAGTTGAGACAGACAAGGACCAAGGCCACCCACAGGCACCTCCAGTGCAAACCCCTCTGGCAGGCACCTCCAGTGCAAACCCCTCTGGCAGACTTGGCCTCTCCAGCTCAGCCACGCCCACCCTCCGCGGGCGATGGGGACCCCAAGCACTTGGGATCTGCCCACAGGGGAAAGCGGTGATGGTCTGTGCACCTTTTCCTACCAGTTCCCAGGGAGATGTTTGGACTTACAATGTGTTCAGGTTTCTCAGCCCCTTGAAGGCCCCTGGCTGGATCTCTCTGATTCTGTTAAAGCGAAGATCCCTGTGAAGAAACGAGCGATGGATTATTTACAGAGAAATCTGCCAGTGTCACTTTCAGTGTCATCTTTAAACATTCAGCTTCCAAACAGCAATAAGGCATTTAAGAAATTAAGTCTCCCAATTCAATCCTTGGCTGAATCAGCTCTGGGAAAAGACTGATAAAGATACAAATATTTGTCTGAATAACAGGCGAACCTGTTCACATTACAGTTTGTTTAAAAGGTAACTACGGGGAGATGTTCAGTCGTTAAGTCGTGTCCGACTCTTTGCGACCCCCACGGACTGCGGCGCATCAGGCTTCCCTTCCTTCACCATCTCTCGGAGTTCACTCAAATCCATGTCCATTGAGTCAGAGATGCTGTTCTCTTCTCCTCCCGCCCTCAGTTTTTCCCAGCATCAGAGTCTTTTCCAGTGAGTCGGCTCTTCACAGGTGGCCAAAGCATTGGAGCTTCAGCTTCAGCAATAGTCCTGCCAAAGAACACCCAGGACTGATCTCCTTCTGATGGACTGGTTGGATCTCCTTGCAGTCCAAGGGACTCTCAAGAGTCTTCTCCAACACCACAGTTCAGAAGCATCAATTCTTTGGTGCTCAGCCTCCTTTATAGTCCAACTCTCACATCCATACACATCCGCTGGAAAAACCATACTTGACTGTATGGACTTTTGTCGGCAAAGTAATGTCTCTGCTTTCTAATATGTTGTCAAGGTTTGTCATAGCTTTCCTTCCAAGGAGCAAGTGTCTTAATTTCATGCGATCTCGATTCAGTGTGTGAGTTTGTGAGCCTGGTATTTCACAACATGTACTCTGCCTACAAGGTAATAAATAGGGTGGCAATATACAGCCTCGTTGTACTCCTCTCCCAATTGTGAACCAGTCTGTTGCCTCATGGAAGGTTCTAACTGCTGCTTCTTGACATGCATGCAGGTTTCTCAGGAGTCAGGTAATGTGGTTTGGTATTCCCATCTCTTTAAGAATCTTCCACAGTGTGTTGTGATCTACACAGTCAAAGGCTTTCACGCAGTCAATGAAGCAGATGTTTTTCTGGAATTACCTTGATTTCTCTATGATCCAGCGAATGTTGGCAATTTGATCTCTGATTCTTCTGCCTGCTCTTAACCCAGCCAAACATCTGGAAGTTCTCAGTTATGTACTGCTGAAGCCTGGCTTGAAGGATTTTATTTATTTTTAATTTAAGGATAATTGCTTTAAAATATTGTGCTGGTTTTTGCCATACATAACGTGAATCAGCCATAGGTAGCTTGAAGGATGTTGAGTGTAATCTTGCCAGCATGTGAAATGAGTGCAACTGTATGGCAATTTGAACATTCTTTGGCATGGCCTTTCCTTGGGACTGGAATGAAAATCGACTCTTTCTAGTTCTTTTCCAGTCCCGTGGGCACTGCTGAGTTTTCCAAATTTGCTGACACACTGACTGCAGCGCTTGAACAGCATCATCTTGCAGGATCTTAAACAGCTCAGCTGGAGAGATAAGAGGTCCCTTTAGACTCATCCACCCGCCCCCAGCAGCCCATGGGAATGCTCAGGTCTGTGTTAAGACAACCAGCAGGACATATTTGCAGGGACTGGAGAAGGGCGTCGCCTGCGGGCAGGCGTGGAGACTCACGGTTCCTCCTGTAACGTCCGAGCTGGACCTCGCTGCTCCAGGAAGGGGTCTGGCCCCGATACTCAGAGTCACAGAGCTCACTCACCAAGCGAACTGGGAAATGAGGCTATTTCACATGTACCTCTCAGCACGTGAAATAAATGCATGAGCAGAACAGAGGCTAGACCAAGGACCCGAGAGACCAGGGCCCCAGCTGGGAGCCAGCAGGTGGCACCAGATGCGAACGCAGAGCGGCCGGAGTCGGGCCCGGGGCCGCGTGAGGGACAGCAGGTCTGCTAAGCTGCCTGTTCCCACCCTTCTCCAGCCTGAATTAAAAATCTATCAATTGAACAAGCAATAGAGTCCCTGGAAATGAGACACAAAGACCCCTTTCTTTACCAAAGAGTCTTAGAAACATGAAAATTCCTCACTCACTGGTTTTACCTCTTCCATTCAGTCCGACAGGGGTGATTACAGCTTGGACCGTGTCCCCCCCAAATCCACAGGCTGACGCCAGACTCCTGGGGCCTGAGGCTTGACCTTATTTGGAGAAGGCGTCCTTACAGGGGTGACCGAGTTAAAGTGAGGTCACTGAGGTGGCCCTGCTCCAAGGCAGCTGGTGTCCTTGCAGACCGGCTCGGGGGAAGGCCAAGGACTGCTGCAGGTCTCCAGCACTGGGGCCTGGCTCAGGGCCCCGCCACGGCCGCAGAAGGGGCCAGCCTTGACCCTGGGTGCGCGCCTCTGGGAGTGCGAGAAGGCTGCAGTCTAAGCCTAGCTCCTCCCCGTCACGGGTGCTTGTTGGGACAGCCACAGGGGCTCACGGGGGTTCTGGGGCAGCTCTCCTGGGATACTGGCTGAGCTCATGCAGTGCTCAAAACCTTGGCAGGAATCTCATCGGTTCTATAGCTGTAACTGATGACAGAACAGGTTCTAGTTCACGGCGGGATAAGAGCCTTTTGGGAAAGTGTCTGAATCCCTGAAACCGCCTGTGTCCACGTTGGGCAGCAAGTGAAGCACACTGCCTGTGGGTTTTGGGTCAAGTTCTCAGGACCTGGGCAACCACGGCCAGCATGGACCCGCTCCCAAGCTCAGGCTCCGTGATGACCCTGTCACCACCGACATGCTCCCTAGGAGCCCCCTACCCCTGCACAGACAGCCTTGCGCTTTAATAAACAGGAATTCACACTCATGTTCAGGCCAGCACGGGTGGCTCCCTGGGGAGGAGCTGGGGGCAGACAGGAGCAGCTCTCCGGGACCCCAGCCTTCCCCGAGGTGTCAGTGTTTCTCTCGACGTCAGTGAGCCAAAGAGGCACCACAGTCACCGGGTTCCGTCCGCCAGAAGCTCAGTGGGGCCCATAGCGGCCCTGCCCCAGGCCCCGACCCCCGGGCAGCCTCAGGAGGCCCCAGCGTCCTCCAGACAAGTTGCAGCGCTGATTCCACCTCCTCTGCCGGCGACACTTGGCCAGACCCGACTCCTCCAAGCTGAGCCCCGAGGGCCCGGTTGAGAATGCAAACCGGACCTGGGATCCGACTCATCTGTGACTGCCCAGCCCAGCAGGCCCATGCTGCCCACAGCCCTCCTGAGGCCCAGGCCACATGCAGCCCCCCAACCAGGCCTGCAGCCCGCAGCCTCGTAAGTGGACCGTGCAGGGCGGCCGCTCCCGGTGCAGCGCATAACCAGCTTTATCATCTCTAATTAATTTAACTGTTCAGTTTTGGCCGCAATGGGGGCGAGCCTTCTCCAGCTGCAGGGAGTGGGGGCTCTCTCTGGTTTGGAGCTCAGGCTTCCCATGCGAGGGCGTCTCCTGCTGAGGGGCTCGGCTTCAGCAGCGGGGGCAAGGCTCTGCAGTCCTGCAGGAGAGCCCTTGGGCTTCAGCAGCTGAGCCGAAGTGGTCGTGGCTGTCTGCAGCATGTGGAATCGCCCCAAACCAGGGGTCAGCCCCGTGTGCCCGGCCTGGCAGCAGGATTCTGACCCTCTGGGCCACCAGGGCAGTCCCACAGCCAGCATTTACGCCTGTTTCCGTTTCCTCCATCACAGAAAGGGTGAAAGTGTTTGCCGTTCATGATCAGAGGCGGTACATGCCGAGACCCGCTCTGTCCCCCACAGCTCACCTCCTCCCTTTTTGAGACGGCGCTTCCTCAACCTTCCACTGGCGCTCTTTGAAGATACAAACAAGAGCACGTGTCTACTTCCCTCCCTTTCTGGCGGAGAAGGCGGCTCGCTGAGAACACACTTCTTCAAAGGGCAAACCTCAGAGCTCTGGCACGCCCCCATGTCCTTTCAGGGAGTGACCGCGACCTGTGCCCAGCACCCCTCCTCCCTCCCCCCACTCCAAGCCGTCCTCAGCACTGCACCGACCCACCCGTCCCCACCGGCCCACCGGTCCCCATCGAGCCACCGGTCCCCATCGAGCCACCGGTCCCCACCGGCCCATCGGTTCCCCACTGACCCACCCGTCCCAACGGGCCCATCGGTTCCCCACTGACCCACCGGTCCCCATGGACCCATAGGTTCCCCACTGACCCACCCGTCCCCATCGGCCCATCGGTCCCCATCGAGCCACCGGTCCCCACCGGCCCATTGGTTCCCCACTGACCCACCCGTCCCAACGGGCCCATCGGTTCCCCACTGACCCACCGGTCCCCACCGGCCCATTGGTTCCCCACTGACCCACCCGTCCCAACGGACCCATCGGTCCCCACTGGCCCATCGGTTTCCACTGGCCCATCAGTCCCCACCGGCCCATTGGTTCCCCACCGATCCACCCGTCCCCACAGACCCATCGGTCCCCACTGGCCCATCGGTTCCCCACTGGCCCATTGCTTCCCACTGGCCCATCGGTTCCCCACTGGCCCTTCGGTCCCCACTGGCCCATCAGTCCCCACTGGCCCATTGCTTCCCACTGGCCCATCGCTTCCCCACTGGCCCATCGGTTTCCACTGGCCCATTGCTTCCCACTGACCCATCAGTCCCCACTGGCCCACCCCTTCATGACTGGCCCATCACTTCCCAACAGGCTCAGAGACTCACATCGTCACTGATGTCTTCATAGGGCTGACTCTTAGAGGAGTTGCTGCTAGGCTGAAGGATAAACACGCGTCCTGACTGCTGACATCTATGCACTTGCTAAGCGCCCATCAATCCACAAACACTCATGGGCCACATATCCCGTGTGCCACGGGAGCCCGGCCTCAGAATCTACCCAGTGTCTCGGCAGGTTTCTGCCCAGTGTCTCAGGAGGCGGCCCTCGGGAGCCTGGCCTCAGAATCTGCCCAGTGTCTCGGGAGGCGGCCCTCGGGAGCCTGGCCTCAGAATCTGCCCAGTGTCTCGGGAGGCGGCCCTCGGGAGATGGCCCTCGGGGTCCAGACCTGGGCTCTGCCCCCAGAAGGATGCGGAGCAACCAGGGCCCCAGGAGCCTGAGGCTGACATGCGAGAGCCTGGGGACCAGGTGGCTGAGGGTGGCTGCACCATCCGGGCGGGGGGCAGGGACCCCCAGAGCCGGGAGAGGGCAGCACATGGGAGGAGAAGGTCAGGGTGGCCTGTGGACCATGGCGGCAGGCACACCCTCCGAGCACAGGTCCCCAGCCCCTGCATGGGTGCGCCCCTGGCCCTGGACACGGCAGCAGGACTCGGTGCGTGGCCCGGGGAAGCAGTTCCAAAGTTCCACCCTGTGTAGCCAAGCGCGTCCTCCTGGCCTTAGACGTCTCCCTGGACCAGATCTGTGTCAAGGACTCGCTAATTGCCCCAGAAGCGTGTCACCGACGGGTGCAGCAGGCGCCCACTCCCCTCTGCACCCAAATTACTCAAACTTAAAACCACAAAGGGGAGTCCCTGGTGGTCCAGTAGTTAGGACTCCAGCTTTTACTGTTGAGAAAACAGGTTTCATCCCTGGTCTGGAAGCTAAGCTCCCACAAGCCTTACAGCACAGCCAAAAAAATTCAAGTAAAATAGACAAACCAACAGAAACAGCAGTGAGGTCAGCGAAGCGAAAGCAGCGTCTGCTGGTGAAGTGCACGCAGGTTAGGGACAGAGCTGGGGCAGAGGCTGCAGGCAGACAAGCGTTGAGAAAGGCGGGCAAGGGCAGAAGGACTTGCGCCCGTCACGGGGGACAGTCCTGCTGAAGGGGGGCTGGACACGCCGTCTCTGAGGGGACAGGGCCCACGCAGACAAGGGGCGTTTCAGTGTCCCCTGCACCACGAGAACGGCGGTCCCTCCCACGCGCCCAGGGCACACCTCTCAGCCCCACACCTGTTAAAGACCGCTTCACTTTCAGAGATGGAGCCATCCCAAGCCGGGGAGTCCTGGCTACCCAGGCTCCGACCCTTGTCCCTCTCGCTGTGGCACAAGGTGACCCACGGCCAACCCTGAAGCAGACGGGCTCAGAGTCACAGAGGTCAAGGGTGTCCAGCCAGCAGGGCAAAAGGCCAGGCTCCAGGGTCTGCTTTTTCCTCCCCCCGCCGTGCAGATTTCTGCAAAACACAGAGCGCCTTGTCTGACATGGGAGCAGTGTCTGTCTGCAGGGAGAGCGCCGGTGTTTCTGGGGGACAAAGAGGCCTTGCAGGGTCAGCTGTGCAGATGGCGGGACAAACCCAGGGCACTGGAGGACATGCAGGCCCTTCCCCAACGGAATCCACACGGCCAGGGGGCACAGCCCCAGTGGAATCGTGCTCCCTGAGGGCTGGTGGTTCCCACCAGGAGGGCAGGTGTTGGAGTCTCCACTGACCGTCACCCAGAGGACAGCCCCCTGGAGCCCTCCCAGGGGTGGGCAACGTGCAGGCCCCTGGGGGTGACCAGGGCGGGTCCCTCCATCCCCAGGAAGAGCTCCAAGTTTCCCGCTGTGTCCGCTCTCCATCCAGAACCGCAGCTCCCAGGAAAAGGCCACATGGGCAGGGGCGGGACATGCATGCCCGACGTGGCATGCTGAGCCCCATTTCTGTCGTCTCCCCATCCAGAATTTAAAGCTCAGGAAACAAGGGGCCCTCTCTCAGCTCACGGGCACAGAACTCGCTCGGGGAGTGGTGGGTTGGGGGGCTCCCTCAGCTCTGCTGATGGGTGCACAGCCTCCTGGAAGGACCCAGGATGGCTCCCAAGCCGCCACCATCTCCTGGCCGACAGGTCCTCCTGCAAGGCCTCCACCCGAGGACTCCAGGCTAACACGGGGCTCGGAGCTCCGACAAGACGGCAGCCCCTTCAGCAGAGAGAGGAACGCCAGCTCAGGGTCCTGAAGGAGAAAACCAATCAATTCGGCCAAGTTTGGTTCACCGGCTAATATCTATGAATAGAGAGCAAGGCAAAAAGCCACGGTTTTGTTCTGACAGACACTTTTTAAAAACACTGAAAAAAATGATTCAAAGCACAGGACAGGACTACTTCAAAAGAAAACTGACTTCAGGCCCTGATTCACTCACCGGAAGGATGCGCGCAAATGCGCTTCTGCGGGTTGGCCTTAGCGTTCCAGCTGCTAGAAAGAGCAGCCAGGAGGAGCGGAGAGCGCTTCGGCAAACGGGGGGAGAGGAGAGCTCACAGCGTGGGGAGGACCCCGGTCTCCACCTGCCAGCCTGAGAGGGCCACGGCGCAGCAATCGCGTCCCTCACCCTGAAAACATCACTGATCCTGACGACCTCGGGCGGTTCTAGAGATGCGGGCTCTGGGAGCAGCCCTCGGCAACTAAAAACACAGTCCAGGAGTGGATACTCCAGCTTTGCAACCTCCGCGGCCGCCCCGGAGCCAGCACGGAGCTCACTGTTCAGGTCTGGACCAGCTCCATCATCAGACTTGCCTGTGCACTCAGCTGGTTGTGTCATTTGTTACGAATCTCCGTGGTGTCACCGTCACTGGGCCCCCAGTGAGCACTCGCAGGGACCGACCCCCTCCCCCAGACCAAGCTCCTCCGGCCCCGGGACGTGGGGAGGCCCCGGATGAACACGCACCGGCCGGGCTGAGGAAGCCACCTCCTTCTGGAAGAGCAGGGCCCCCTGCTGCCCCTTGCAGAGCCCGCGCCGGGCACTTCCAGGGCCAGGCCCCACAGGACGGGTGTGCCTGACTGCCCCCGAGAGGCCAAGCAGAAAGATGCTCGGGTGTAGGCGCACGTGGTCGCCATGGCGACCCCGCCACTCCGCCGTCCAGCCACAGAGCCGAGGCACACGCACACCGGCGTTCACGCACGAGGGTCTGCAACTACGACGTCGGGAAACATCACTCTTCTGTTTTCAACCATTTACAAAGATGCAAGAGGCCTCCCTGGTGGCTCAGTGGTGAAGAGTCCACCTGCCGAGGCTGGAGGCACGAGTTCAGTCCACGTCGGGAGAGGCCCGCGCGCCGCGCCTCCTGCGCCTGCACTCCAGATTCCGGGAGCCGCAGACGCTGAAGCGCAGGCGCCCCGGACACCGCCACCCACAAGGGGAGTCGCCGTCGCAGCGAGAGGTCCGCACACCGCGACTAAAGACCCAGCGCAGCCAAACCCAAATCAGTTCATCTATTTTTTAAGAGAGATGAAGGTTCACAGGACAGTGAAAGGGCCGGCCAGCGACGGGCGCGCGGCCTGGAGGGGTGTGGTGACGGCCCGGGAGATGAACCGTCGGGGCCTCACCGTCTGACCGGTTCTCAGGCCTCATGCAAACGCGAATCCTAACCACCCCTCGCCCCGCCTCACAGAGGAACAGAGCGCGTCCGCTGGTGCACGCGCGCCAGTCCTCTGGGTTTCGCCCAAGCTTCTCCCACGGCTGTTTAAACATGAAGTCAGCATTTCGCCTGTTTTCCAGACCCACACTGGCCGGCGCCGGCTACCAGAGGCTTCCCCAGGGCCGAGTCTTCGCGTCCCAGGAAGCCCCCCAGCAGGGTGAAGCCGAGGACAGCGTGTGGTCAGGGGAAGGGCCCCCCCGCCCGTCTCCCCGGCACATGGCGCGCCGGAGCAGCGGCCTGGACGACCGTGAAATCCGGGCTGCCCAGCTCAGCGAGTCAGAGCAAACACGGCGGCCCGACGTCCTCCTGATTAGCAACGGCCCAGCGAGCAGCGCGCGCCGGATCCCAGCAGAGCCGCGCCAGCTCCGCCCAGGCGTGGGAAGCGGGCTCCGCTCTGCCGGGGCGGAGGGTCCTCCTGCCGAGAAAACAGGGGCGGGGGAGGCGTCTCCCCGCGGGAAGAGCTCGCCGTGGCGCCCTGCAGGGTCTCGGGCGTCTGCGAGGCTGAAGACGCGGGGCTGGGTGCCGGCCTTGGGGCCCTCCTGGGCTGCTGGCGGGGCTGTGTGGTTTCAGCGCCCGAGGAGCCCCGTCCAGGGGCTCATCCAGGCCTCGCGTGGGAGGTGGGAGGAATCTGTGAGCGGGGACCACACGTGTCCACGGACACGCCTCTTGACAGCTTCGGGGCCCCCGACAGCCAGGCTGAGGGGGTCCCCCGGTGTCCCAGTCTGGCAGCAGGCGGGGTCACTGCCCAGGGGAAGCACAGGCATCCAGGTCCGAGTCTCCGCCCTGCTCTCTGCTGGACCAAGCCTTGACCTCTCCCATCCGCAGTTTGCTCATCACTGAGTAAGGGGACGGGGCCACACCGCTCCCGTGACAGTGGGCCCAGCAGAGCGAGAGACTAGCTGCTG
Source organism: Budorcas taxicolor (assembly GCF_023091745.1). Taxonomy (NCBI): domain Eukaryota; kingdom Metazoa; phylum Chordata; class Mammalia; order Artiodactyla; family Bovidae; genus Budorcas; species Budorcas taxicolor. The sequence continues at coordinate 115,402,548 of NC_068917.1, read as the reverse complement.
ACGTGCTGGGGGAGGGGGGGCCGGGGGAGGGGGTACAGCTCACAGAGGGATGCCTGCGGACAGGGACGGGCCACGCCTGCTGCACGTGGGGGGCCTGCATCTCACACTCAGAGGAGAGGCGCAGAGAAGGGAGTTCACCGGCCTGAAACCACACAGCCCAACCAGGCAGCCCAGGAGGGCGTCAGGCCTCATCCTCCACGCTGACCCTGTGTCCCTAAGACCCTCCTTCCTGGCCCAGCCTGCCAGCCCCCAGCAATACAACCTGAAGCCATCAGAGTGTGTGTGTGCATGTGTGTGGAGAGAGGCTGAGACTGATCATCGCTAAGGGCAGACTTATTGTGGAGTGAGGCCGGCAGGTCCACAGTCTGCAGGCAGGCCGGGGGGCTGGACGCGCGGGGAAGGGCCACTGTCTGCCCCCAGGCCCAGCTGGCGTCTCTTCCCCCGAAGTCCTTCAGCTCTTGGGAGGAGGCCCCCCTGCACTGTGGAGGGCACTCCAGGTCTCCCAAAGGTCCTGACGTACGTATCCATCTCCTCTGAAAGCATTTTCACAGAAACCTCTAGGATAACACTTGACCCAGCATCTGGGAACTGCGTCCCAGGCACGATGGCCCGGAACACTGACCAGCACAGGCACCCGGGCGTGAGACGCAGCCTGCTGGTTACGACAAGCGTGACCCCTCACACACATGAACGGGTGAGGCTGTTCCTACAGAGGCAGCCAGATGCGCCTTTGAGTTCAGCAAAGTAAACAGATCCATCGTGTTATCCCGCCAGATGCTCACCCAACACTTGGCTGACCGGCAGTCGGAGAGTCACGGGCCCCAGCCCGGACCAGGCCCGGGAAGGGGATCTCTGGTTCCACCACACAGGCTGACCTTCGCCTGCTGTTGCAGTTAACACCACGGAGGAAACAGACCGAACAGGGAATCAACAAATCCTGGCACCAAGCAGTTACCCTCCACCCAGAGCCTTCGGGAACATCTCACCCAGGCGGCTTCCTGCACACAAAGAACTTAAGTCTTCAGGAAAACAGGACACGCAACCCCAGACAATCACTGAATGAGAACACACTTTAGGGAGCAAAGAGGTCATCTCATCAATCAGAAAATAGCACAGGACAACAGAAGTGTGGGGCTAAATAAACCCAAGAGGACTCAGAAGGGCTGGGTCTGCAGTGAGTCGTCGGGAAGGGCTCTGAGGGAGGGGCACGCAAGGGAGCCGTGTGCCGGACACAGAGGTCAGCCCTAGGCGAGGCGGTCCCTCCTGGAGCCTGGCTCCAGTCTCAGTCAGGGGCCTCCAGACTCACCCGGGGACCCTCCAGTCTCAGTCGGGGAACTCCAGACTCACCCAGGGACCTCCATTCTCACCCGAGGACCCTCCAGTCTCAGCCCGGGGACCCCCCAGCCTCAGGGGACCCTCCAGACTTACTGAGGGGACCGCCAGTCTCAGCCCGGGGACCTCCACTCTCACCCGGGTACCCTCCAGACTCACCCGGGGACCATCCAGCCTCAGGGGACCCTCCAGACTCACTCAGGGTACCTCCAGTCTCAGCCGGGGACCTCCAGTCTCAGCCCAGGGACCCTCTAGTCTCGCTCCAGGGACCACAATGCCAGCCTGACCCGCCGTGCTGGCCTCTCCTTGGCAGGAATGCTGGCCTAGCCCTCCCAGTGCACTGATGTTCAGACTTCTCACGGTCTCACAGTCCTTCTCAGTGAGAAAGCGAGAAGCTTTAATGCAGCACCAACTGTATACAAAGAACTAGGTTATCTCAGCTCCAGGATCCTGAAAAGAACTGAGAAAATAATCACTCTGATCATTTCCTGTTGGGTTTCCTTCTCCCCAGACCTAGTTGGGCAAGGCCACCAGACAACAGAGCTCTGAGAAACTGCAGAAAATGAGAACAGGGCTTCTCTCGGGCTAAGGAAAATAACGAGGAAGCCAGACTTTAAAGTCAGTGCATCCGAGCTTAGGAGGAAAGAGACCCGTGTCTACGATCTCTTCCCTGGCTGTCTCCTTTCTATAACCTTCCGCTGGGCTTCCAATCCCACCCGTGAACCAGGGGCAGTCGGGGTGGAGAGGGGAAGGACCAGGGACAGATCTGCATTGAGATAGAGGAGCTGACTCCAACATGGAGCGTGTCTCACAGCAGTGGGGTCTACTCAGCTCAGCACACGTGCCTGATACTCACCAAGGACACCAAAATGTTGGGGGGGCGGTGGAGGGACAAACAGACGGGCAGATGGACGGATGGATGGAGGGGTAGATGAGTGCACAGCTGGGTAAGGAAGGATGCGTGAATGGATGGGTGGATGGACGGATGGACGGGCAGATGGGGCGACATAGGCCCTGGCCTGGAAAATGACACAACGCGGTAACACGCACAAGAGAAAAACACTCAGGACTAACAACGGGCCCCTTGACGCCACGCCAGTGCAGACATCCCGCATGTCAGAATAAGCAGCAATGATGACCAACTGCACCCACTTCAACGGCTATTTTTAAAAGCTAAAGAGCTGCTCAGCTGGAATTTTAGAAATACCGTCCACTGCAGGAAGTGACAAGTCTAATCCGGGCTCTTCCCCTAAAGGAAGCTGCAACCAGGAAGGGAAGCATGAATTCAACCAGTGCTGTAAATAAGGCAAGCCACGTTCCCAGGGGAAGGCTCACTCTCCTGCATCAGTCCTGTCTCTCTCTGCATAAAGGTTACTCCCGCCCAAGCGCTGTGCCCGGTCTCCCTTTTTCCTGCAAAAAGGGAAAATAGCAATCCAAACAGTGCCGAGGCAAAGTCTTCCCATCTCTTTCATTTGTTTAAAGTAACTCTGAGCTTTCATTCACATCCTTACTTCTCAACAAATACATCAGAGCTGTGCAGAAAAGACATTTTAGGAAAGTGGGGAAGTGCAGGAACTCACACTCACAGAGGGCTTCCTGGTCCCAGAACCAGGGGGACACCCTCCACCTGCTGACTCACAAGTGGGCTGTAGGTGTCTCCTAAGCATTTGGGTTTGGCCCCTCGGAGAAAGCTGCCTGTGTAAAATGCATAGAAAACTAGCCTAGCAGTATCTCCTGTCTGCATCACACGTGTCTGCTCCAATTAAACGCAGGGCCCACGGTAACTGGCCAACCCTCCGCGAGCCCCAGTATCCCAGCTCCCTTCCAAGAACTCCCCAGGCACAGTCACCTTCCTGTCTGTAGGGAAAAGAACCCAGATGTGACCAGAACAATAGCTCTCACGGCAGAGCATCCACCGTGCAGGCCGTGTCAGGAGATGCAGGTGCATCCCCTTCTCCACGCCCAGGACGCCCGGGCTGGTGTGGACCTGCCTTCCAGAGAGCGCGTGCGGAAAGCTCGGATAAGAGCCCGCAGGGTCGGGCCACGCCCACAGGCCACGCCCCCAACTATGCCCTGCAGGCCACACCCACATGCCACGCCCCTGAAGACTGCGCCCTGCGGGCCACACCCCACAGATCACGCCCACAGGCCACCGCCCCAGGCCACATCCTGCAAGGCCACAGGGCTAGCCGAGCTGTCCCTGCCCCCCGGCGTGTGTCTGTCCCCCCAAGCTCGGCCTCCATTAAAACCATGGCTCTTCTAGCTCCCTCTCCCTGCCCAGGAGACCAAACCAAAGGCAGCTGTGTGCACGTCCACGCCTGCAACAGCTCCACCCTGAAGGGTCCTCCTGGCCTGTCTCAGAGAAGAATTAAATTTAGCGACTCTGAACTTGATGGAACCTCAACGGCAAGATACTTTCTCCCTTGAGGGTCAGGCGGAGACTGCAGGAGTCCTGCCGTACTGCCTGTTCCTAACCTGCCACGTAAGCCCTGACACCCTGACCCCTAGAAGGGCCTAGGGGCGCGAGGGGGACTTTGACGGGGGCAGCAGGTCCCCAGGCCTTGAGGGCACAGTGCCTCTGCCTGGAGCATGGAGGGCACCGTGTGCCCGTCATCCCCAGACTCCCGCCTTGAGAAGGCCCCACTTGCTGACGCCCACCTGTGCGCCCCCTGTCCTCGAGCAACTGTTGTCCGGGAGCCCAGAGGTGAGGCGTGTGAGCGAGTGTCCTTTTCAGGGCCTATCTGGTGCCACGTTGCTTGCATTTTCGTGCCCTTTGTTGGTGACTCTGCTGTTTAAAACCTCCCCCGTCATAGTGCTGAAGGACAACTGGTCGCGGAGAAACGCCACGTGGGGGATGCCCCCCTCCAGGCACGAGCTGTGTGCTCTGTCCTGAGCCCCATCCGTGCTGATGAGTCAACAACAGATGCTCAACAGGCGTCTGGAAAAGGAAGCTCAGGAAACCACGGATCCAGTGGTGGCCACGCTGTGGCCCGGGCCTGGCTGGACGCTGACCCTGCATCTGCTGGGGCAAGGTTTCCCGGTGGCGAGCGCTCACAATTCCAAGAATGACCAGAATCAGCCTGAAACTCTCCCAGCTCCTCCCTCCCCACAGCTCAGGGCCCTGAGGTGACCAGCAGCCCAGCAGGGACGCCCAACCTCGGGCCAGAGACCTCAGACCCCACAGGAGACGGGCCGCAGCTGGGGCAGCTGAGACCCAACGTGAGGCAGGGAGCCCAGGGAAGGGCGCGGCTCTTGGGATGTGCTGAGACCAAAGCCTGAGAGAGAGGCAGTGACGGTCGTGAAAGCAGGGCTAAGAGCGAGGAGACGTGCGTGTGCACACCGCGTCTCCAAGGCCAGTGTGAGAGGCATCCTGGAGACCACGCCCCCCGCCCGTTGCCACAGGAACCTGCTCCCTCCGCAGACACACGCTTGGCCTGGCCTAAGCTTGTTGGTTCAGTGGGAGGTGAGCCGTGGTGCAAACAGGGGACACCTGTCCTCACAGAAACATGTACTGTGTCCAGGGAGGAGCTGGAGCAGGAGCAGCCCACAACACGCAGACCAAGCAGCTTACACACGGGCCCCAAAGTCAGCAGGGAGATAACCCACGAGGCCTGCAGACTACACGCGTGCCCCAGAGTCAGCAGATTACACACGGGCCCCGAAGTCAGCAGGGAGATAACCCACGAGGCCTGCGGATTACACATGTGCCCCAGAGTCAGCAGATTACACACGGGCCCCGAAGTCAGCAGGGAGATAACCCACGAGGCCTGCAGACTACACGCGTGCCCCAGAGTCAGCAGGTTACACACGTGCCCCAGAGTCAGCAGGGAGATAACCCACGAGGCCTGCAGATTACACGCGTGCCCCAGAGTCAGCAGATTACACACGGGCCCCGAAGTCAGCAGGTTACACGCGTGCCCGAGTCAGCAGATTACACACGGGCCCCGAAGTCAGCAGGGAGATAACCCACGAGGCCTGCGGGTTACACGCGTGCCCCAGAGTCAGCAGATTACACACGGGCCCCGAAGTCAGCAGGTTACACACGTGCCCCAGAGTCAGCAGGGAGATAACCCACGAGGCCTGCCGATTACACGCGTGCCCCAGAGTCAGCAGATTACACACGGGCCCCGAAGTCAGCAGGTTACACACGTGCCCCAGAGTCAGCAGGGAGATAACCCACGAGGCCTGCAGATTACACACGTGCCCCAGAGTCAGCAGGTTACACGCGTGCCCCAGAGTCAGCAGGCAGGTAACCCACGAGGCGCACGGAGGCCTTCTGAGGTAGGTGTGCAACAGCAGAAGAGTGGAAACAAAGAAATGACCCGCAGAAAGAATTTGGTTCAATGAAGTCGGCAATTCCAAAAATAAACACTGAGTGCCATTAACAAACGGCGCAGGCCTCTGATTACTGCAGGCACAGGGCCACCCCATGCAGTGGGCGTGGAGAGCTGGACACAGAGCCCCATCTGATGTCGGCAGACAGGTGGCCGGTAGGTGGGGGAGCAGATACGGAGACTGATACGTAGCGGGACAGACGACAACATGCAGACGGAGGGACGGACAGCGCTGCCGGTGTGGACAGACCCACAGACGGCAGGTGACCCACGAGCAGAGTTGGCGGACGGATGGACAGAGCTGCCGGTGTGGACAGACGCACAGACGGCCCTGCGGCTTCCTGCCCGGGTGCACTCACACGACTGCTTGTGTATCTGAAGGGAGCCCAACAGGCTGACACTCTCCTCGAGTAATAGAAAGGTGAGTCACTTATTTTGGTGTTTCTGTCTGTATGTTCACATTTTTCTACCATGAACACGTATAGCTCACATAAAAATATTTAAAAGCGCCTAGTAAAGGAAAGTCCATGGGGTTGCGAAGAGTCAGACACGACTGAGCGGCTTCCCTTTCACTTTTCACTTTCATGCATTGGAGAAGGAAATGGCAACCCACTCCAGTGTTCTTGCCTGGTGAATCCCAGGGATGGGGGAGCCTGGTGGGCTGCCGTCTATGGGGTCGCACAGAGTCGGACACGACGGAAGCGACTCTCAGCAGCAGCGGCGGCAGGGAAGGAAAGGTGAACAGGAGTGGGGTCGCACAGAGTCGGACAGGACGGAAGCGACTTAGCGGCGGCGGCGGCGGCGGCGGCAGATGTGAAGGAAAGGTGAACAGGAGGTGAGGGCAGCATTCACAGCTCTTGCTGTCGCCTCCTGGGGAGACAAGGTACCCCCAACCCGGCCGGTAACTGCTGTGCCTCCGGCCAACCTCCACCCGCAAGGACAGCAGGCCCTGAGAGAGGGCGGCCAGCAAGCTCCCAAGGACCCTGGCCGTTCGCACACGGCTGTCGAGCAGGAGGGGTGCCTCTGGGCAGAGGGCAGGATGCACCCACGGGCACCGTCAGGCTGGCGCCCGGTGGCGGGAGATGCTGCTGGCATCCTGGGCAAGAACCTCAGAAACAGGGCTGATTCCTGGAGCCCAGACGCAGAGGACCCACCCTGAGGATGGGGGATCCCCCATTTCCACCCGTCAGCCCCTATACCGCCTCTCCCGTCGCCCCGGAACTACCCAGGACCCACACCAACCCGCTGTCTCATCCTGGGAGGAAACCCTGGGTCCAGCACTTGGCTTCCAAGCAATCCAGCCAGGATCTATGGGTCACAGCGCTGAGGCTGTTCACCACCTGCCACGATGATTACACGGGGTAACTCAGAGATGTACAAAACCTTTGTCAGAAGAAGGAGATTCAAGCTTTTAACCACCTGATGCAAAGATCTCACTCGCTGGAAAAGACCTTGATGCTGGCAGTTTGAGGGCAGGAGGAGAAGGAGGTGATGGGGGATGGGATGGTTGGAAGGCATCACCGACTCAGTGAACATGAATTTAAGCAGACTCTGGGAGATGGTGAAGGACAGGGAAGCTAGGCGTGCTGTAACCCGTGGGGTCACAGAATCGGACAGGACTGAACAACCACCACCTCGATTAACCCGTGATGGTGTCCACTGCAGCCCACAGCGGGGTCTAAGCCAAGGGGGACAGGGCAGGAAGCACTGGACGACTGAGGGCACGGACAGCAGCCTCTCTGTTCCCCAAGTGAGGGAGCCAGGGGCCCCCGTGAGGCATGGCGCCCGGAGAGGAGAACGCAGCGAGGGCAGTGGCCAGAAGCCGCCGTCCAGCCTGGGCTCCAGGGAAGCGGGAGGTGCCCCAGAGGCTGGGTCTTCCCGGGCACAGAGGCCCCGAGCAGCAGCCCCAGAGCGTGCGCACCAGGCACGGAGGGCACCCAGTGCCCGCCAGGCAACCGGGATGAGTCCCAAGGGCAGCCGAAGCCCTGGCCCCTCACCGTCATCGCCCTCTTGCCCCGGCCCACCCCTGTCCCCTGGCTCAGCCTAGAGCCACAGATTCAGGGTGGACAGGCCTGGGTCCTGGGTCACTGGTAGAGTGCTGCTGCCTTAAAGGGCCAGACAGGAAAGGCGTTGCTGTGTCCCAGCCATGCGAGTCTGCCTTTCTAGCCAGAGGGGTGGTGGGCACCCCAGGCCACTGTCCACGGGCGGGCTCTGCAGAGCTGGGCTGGAGCTGAGACCCCAGCGAGAGGCCTCGTGAGGGAGGCAGGACCTGCGCTGGTTTAATCCCCCAAGATCCTGCACCTGCTCATCACCCCCGGGCTGCAGGCCCCGCCCAGCATGACAGCACCCACAGGCAGACGGGGACAGCAGGGCTGAGTGAGCCTCAGTTTTATAAACTCTAGACTCGGGCTTGTGAGTGCATTATCTGATTACTTGCCTTGTAAGACACGGGTGCGGAAAAATTTAATGAATGTTTTTATAAAATTACAAAAACAATGAGGACTTCTGAAGAAGGTGGGCAAACAGGGCCCAGACTTACTCTGCCTGAAACAGCCAAAAAGCTGACCAAATACATGAAACAGCTACCGTCAAGATCCTGTACGTCGGCCAGCAGTGGACGGGGTCCCGCCGGAGTAAACTCAGGAGGCGAGCCCAGAACCGCCCCACGCCGCTGCCCGAGAGAGAAGGCACGCCGCGCCTGGGGAGAGCCCAGCCTCCAGGACACTGAGGCCCAGGGACAGACACCAGGAACCCGGGGCTTCAAGCATGCGGACGATGAAACCAGAGAAGAGGGCAGCAAAAGGAGGACAGAAAATCAGGGAATCCAAAAAGAAAAATCAGAGAATCCAAAAGCTGGGTTTTGGCAAAGATCAATGAAACTGAAAAGCCTCTAGGCAGACTGATCAGGAAAAAAGCACTTCTGACTTTGGGAACGAGAGACCTGATCCCCACAGACCCTCGGTGTTGAGACGATGACGAGGGCCAACCCTCCCGTGTGACATGCCCAAGCTCCCTGCTCCCCAGGCTCACTGGGGAAGGAAGGGCCCTGACAGGCCTGTGTTTACTGAAGAATCTGAAGTCACGGTTTAAAACCCTCCCACAAAGCCACGGCGAGCGCAGCCGGGGGCTTCCCTGGGAAGCAGGACCAGACGTTTAAGCACTGCTAAGCCCCTCCACTCACACGAGCTCTCCCCAGAGCCGGACGGGAGGCCGTGCCCTGCACTCCCTCTGTGATACGCAAACCAGACAAAGACATTCCAGGAAAGGAAAACAAAGCCTGAGTCCCTGGTGAACAGACGCAGGCGTGTCCAGCTGCCGGGGGGGACGCGAGGGGCGCTGAGGCTCGTTGTCCCGATTGTGGCGACGGCTGCAGAGCGCCGATCGCACGCTCCCCGGGTGTGCACCCCCAGCACGAGCGGCTGCTTTCCTGCGGCCGGATCTCCAGGAGGCTCTTCCCTTTCCAAGTGAAACCCACCCAGACAGCGGTCAGAAAGGGGGCCATCATCACTGGCTAAGCTCCTACCGCTGCCCTGACCAGTGAGCCAGAGGCCTGTGCACCGCCGAGCTCCAGAGGCTCCCATCGCCCCCGCCCCAGCCTGGTCCCGGCTCCCCCAGGGCTGAGCATCCAGACGCCACCCCTCTCCTAACGGAGCTGGTCACCCAGCGGCCACCGGACTGGGACAAGCCCCCATCAACACAGGGGCCTGAAGGACACCGGGCAAGGGCAAGGGGAGCCTGGGGACAGTGTCCACCCAGGGTCTATGGGGAACGTGCTTCCGGTCGGTGTTTCCTCCTCCCTACCCCTGAGGGAGCTGAAAAGCAAAGGCGAAAAGGCAACAGTGTCCAGTGTCCAGAACAGAGGGACTAATCAAGTTAGCCGACCCTGTGTCCGAGCCAGGAAGGGGAGCCGAGAATTAAGTCCTGAAACAACTGACACAGGCTTACCTAAACTTCCTGCCGGTTCTGATTCAGTCACGGGAGTAACTGCTGGGCTGAGCCGTCTCTGGGCTTCCCTGAATTGTCTGCAGACAGGTGGCATCTGATCAAGAGGGACAAGCGTGATTCCTGTCTTCCCACATTAACTCCAAATAAGGAAAGATTAAATTAAATAAAATTAAATATCGAAAGGCAGAGACACCACTTTGCCAACAAAGGTTCATCCAGTCAAGGCTATGGTTTTTCCAGTAGTCATGTATGCATATGAGAGCTGGCCTATAGAGAAAGCTGAGCGCTGAACAATTGTTTTCAAACTGTGGCATTGGAAAAGACTCGAGAGTCCCTTGGACTGCAAGGAGATCCAACCAGTCCATCCTAAAGGAGATCAGTCCTGGGTGTTCACTGGAAGGACTGATCCTGAAGCTGAAACTCCAATACTTTGGCCACCTGATGTGAATATCCGTCTCCCTGGAAAAGACCTTGATGCTGGGAAAGACTGAAGGCAGGAGGAGAAGGGGTGACAGAGGATGAGATGGTTGGATGGCATCACCGACTCAATGGACTTGAATCTGAGCAAGCTCCGGGAGCTGGTGATGGACAGGGAGGCCTGGCGTGCTGCCGTCCATGGGGCTGCAAAGAGTCGGACATGACTGAGCAACTGAATAAGAGCAAAAAATCCCTGACTTACGAACTTAGGTCGGAAGTTAGCGATGATGCTGTTTTACACACCAAAAGCATTCTCTCACCCACTGACAGGCGACACGTGGTATGCAGTTACCAGTTCAAGTCCAAGGAGGAATCCCAGGGAGCAGTCAGCCCGCAGAGACACACTAAACACGTGGGAAGCCCAGAGCGACTGCCTAAGCGTCAGCTCCACGGCTGTCCCGCTGCTTTCAGCTGGAATTCACCCCGAACCGCACGCTCTTGTGCGCTCCAAAGGACACGTCACTGTCACGATTGAGATGCTCGTTAAGCCTGGACGCTGAGCTGGGAGATCTGACACGCCGGGCGCTGGAGGCCCCAGCACCTCCCCAGGAGCACGCAGGGAACGGCGGGGACCAGGCCCAGCTGGAGCTGGGGGCGACCCGCTAGCTCTGCCCAGGGCCGCGGCCCCCAGGCCTTCACCACGGCACCCACCGCAGCGTCCGCCTGTGACCCACGCCCCGGAAGAGCCCGTCTGGCCAGTGGGAACTGGCACGTGGGCGAGGACCTTCCAACTCTCACCCAGTTTCAAGCTGATGAGAAGCAGCTCCAGAGACAGGGATCCTGTGTTTGTTCGGCTGACACTTGAGTTCGTCACCTGGAACATGTGCGCAGAGGCTCTGTGCAGCTGGCTGCCTCTTGAACAAGAGGCCTGCGTTCCCCAGGCAGGGACCCGCCCCCCTCCAGCCCTGGCTTTGCTGGGCGGCGCAGAGCCTTCCTGGGCCCCCGCCTGCCACCTCGGGGGTCCGGGGGGCACACACACGTGTTGGCACAGTCCCCAGGGCCCTGCTTGTGAGCGAGGCTCGTCCCCTTCACTGAGGCCTTCAGGGAGGAGGCCAGGGTGTCGCCAGGCAGAGAGGCTGAGTCACAGGATGGAGCGGGGGGCCCGGGAGGGCAGGGGGCAGAAGGAGCCACGAGTCCTGGCATCTGGACCCTGGATGAGGCCAGAGCTGCCTCTGGTTCCAGGGTCAGCCGCCTGTGTGGTGTTGTCTTTTCACAACTATGTCCTGACTCATTGATGACACGGAGGAGGGGGGCTTCCTACGGCCTGCCTGCTGCAGCTTCCCAGGGTGCATCTGCCAAAGCCAAGCTGTGTCCCAGCCGAGCAGGGACCCAGGTCCTGCTCCCGAGCAGCGGTGTCTTGGGCCCCCTGGAAGCTTCCTCAGTGCCTGAGATCTCCCCTCTGCCCACAGTGGGCTGGAGCTGAGGGCTCTAGATACCGCAGGGGTGTCAGTGGTGGGAGGAGGTACTTGGTCCGCCACCATTTTGGAAAAATAAACCACCAGCATGCACGTACTTAAAAAATGGTGCTTTTGAAATGCATTTGAGCTGTATTAATAAAAGCTTTGACTTCATCCCAGCAGGCTGTCTAAAGCAGAAATCCGTTTCAGGTGAGCCTCAGGCTACAGTCAAGGTCCCGGCTGGCATGGGTGTCCTGCAGAGACCACGGCCCCGGTCACGGCTGACTGGGTCCATCACTCACCCCCCTGGGGAGGAGAGGCCAGCTCGGCCCAGGGCCAAGTGCATCCCCAGGTCAGCAGAGAGAGAGGGAGCTCCCCAAGCCCCAGGAAGACAGGAGACGGGGCAGGTGATCAGTTCCCTGCTGGAGACCCCAGGCCCCTGCCGACCTGACGGGACCCCTCTCCCTCCCTCCTGCCACCTGTTGGCAGAGGCAGAGACCTCAGTGCCCTGCACAGAGGAGCTCGTGAGAAGCTGGGTTCTCCCATCAGCCAGGTTCAGTGCAGGGCCAACAGGAAGGCAGGGGCCCGACCCATACCAGGGCCCCAGCAGTACCTTCTCCGAGTGTGGAAAAGGCGCAGACCACGGGTGCGCCCGGCCTCCTGCAGTCCCCCTGGCCAGGCGCACCTGAGCGGTCAGCCTCATTACAGGGCCATGGGGCCTCCCTCCCTGGTGCCCTCGTGGACGAGGGACCCTGCAAGGTGGGGGCTGGAACGCGGCTCGGGCCCAGACAGAGGCCTTCAGAAGCGGGTGGAAGTGGGGCCAGCTGTTTGGCTAGTAGCCTGACCCTGGGGAGGCGCTCTCGCCAGCCCCCTGCCTGCTGTGGGCCAGGCTGCACTCCCCTGGGCCGCCCAGCCCACGTCCCCAGGCCCCCTCCAACACCAGGGCTTCCTGTCACGTGGACGGTGGCTTTGGAGTGGCCTGGGCTATGGGAGGGGGTGATTCCCATGGCCTCACAGAGGAGGCAACAAGAACAGATCAGAAGGGGGTGAGGGGCAGAGGGTGACGCGTGAGGCAGCAGGTATAGAAGGAGACCCCCCAAGGCCCGGGCCGAGGGGAGGACAGAGCGGGCAGAGTGAGGACGCCACCGCGCGCGTTTCACCGCCAGCTCTTCAATCCCCACCACGGTGAGCTTCTACTGCCGTGCTGAGCAGAGTGAAACACTCAAACGTTAAACACTTAATTCTACAACAGTCGAGCTAAGCGTATGACCCCTGCTGAAGGGCTCCGAAATGCTGCAGCGCCAGACCGCAGGGAGCCCAGAGGGCGGGGTGGCCAGGACCCTGCTTCTAAGCAGAACGAAGCAGAACGATCCTCTCTCGGGCCCCATGTGGGCACACCCCTGAGACACCATGATGGGGGGACAAGTCTGATGCTCCTGGTGATTCTCAGTCAGTCTTTCCCGGGGGCCGAGGGGACGGGGGAGAGGGGAGAGTCCTGAAAGCCAAGGGATAAGTGAGAGTTGGACCGTCCAACGGACTCTGGGGCCAAAGTCTTCCCTACCCTCACGCCCTTTCAGCCCCCAGTCGCTCCCAGATCTTACTTTGGATGGGGAAGAACAGCAGCTGCAGGAGGGCAGAGCCCGGCCGAGAAGCCCCGAGCGCGCGCGGACTGCCTCTGCATGGGCGGAGCCGGTCACCGCGGCGCAGCGAGCAGCCCCCCAGGAAGGCTCCAGACTGGACCCCAGACCCCAGAGCAGCACCGCTCCCCAGCGGGCCTTCCCGCCGCCGGGCCGGGCTCCTCCATGAGGCCCCACCCACCACCGTCTCCCTCCCGGCTCGCAGTCCCTGACCCCCAGCGGAACCCTTCACGGAGGACTCAGTTCTCCCGCATCCCAGGTCTACACTGGCACGGATGGGTGCCTCCTCCCCAGGTGCCTGTGTCTACACAGCTGTAAGACAGGTGTGTGTTCACACCACAATTCTCCAGGCTGGAATACTGGAGTGGCTAGCCTATCCCTTCTCCAGGGTATCTTCCCAACCCAGGGATAAACCCTGGGTCTCCCACATCGCGGGTAAATTCTTCACCAGGTGAGCCACAAGGGAAGCCCAATTTAGGATTTCCTGGTGGCTCAGACAGTAGAGTCTGCCTGCAATGCGGAAGACCAGGGTTCAACCCCTGGGTCAGGAAGATGGAAAGAACTGACACCTCAGTCCAGTACTCACTCCTGGAAAACCGCGTGGACGGAGGAGCCTGGGGGGCTACGTCCGTGGGGTGGCAGAGAGCCGGACACGACTGAGCGACTTCACTTTCACACCACCGACAACCCTGGCGGCTCCCAGGGGCCCGGCAAGCTCAGCACCCCCGCCTGCTCACAGAGCCCGCGAGGCCACGAGAGGTGGTTTCTCGGCATCTCTGGGCACAGGAACAAGCAGGGCTTCTGAATTCTCGCCAGCGTCACCCACTGCTGCCCGCCCTGCCCTCCCTCGGCTGCTTCATGAGACTCCGGGAGGTTCTGTGGAGAGCCTCACCGCCCGCAGGACGCTGGTGGGCCCATTCTGGCTCTACCACAGTCATCTCTTAAAATACTGTCTTTTTAAAAAAGCAATTAAGGCGTGAGGGCAAAGCCATGCGTTTGACATGTGGTCCATGTATTTGACTCTGGCGGGACGTGAAGAACGGCTTCAGGGTCCGCGTTTTTCCCACTGACTCACCGAAGAGTTAAATCTCGGCCTCCAGAAACCCCTCAGTCGGCCTGTGGGGACGCCTCCTGCGCGCCGGCCCCGTCCCCGGAGGGCGGCCGGGGAAGCCGCCGGGGAGAGGGCTTCCAGGCCGGGGGTGAGTCCCACCGCGGACCCCGAGGACGGGCCGGCAGGCGGGCGACCACGAGGAGAGTCCGCCTGCTTGGTTTTAAAAGAACACTGGCCGCCCACTTCCTGAATAGCTCACCCCAAACTCTACACCTTTTGCAGGCGCCTCGGCGGTGCCAGGAGCACTCGGGCTCGGAGAGGAGTGGAAACTATTTTTGGCATCCAGAAGGGCGGCTGCGGGCCGCCGAGCGCAGTCGGCGCCTGGATCGCGGACTGCCTTTTCGGAGTTTGAAACTCTAATCAGGGGCGCATCCGAACAGGCCTCGGGCGACTCGGCGGCAGGGCGGGCGGGATCCCCCGGGGAGCGCGGGGGTGGGCGCGCGGTGCCAACTGGAGCGCCGGGTCCCAGTGGCCCCGCCGCGGCGCCCCAGCTGGAGACGAGGGCGGGGACGGGCCCCGCGCGCACACCCGCTCGGAACTCGGCTCCGCCCGCGCCTTCCCGCACTCGGAGCGCGCCCCTCCCGGAACGCGGCGCAGGGGAGCCCGAGAGAGCCGTGCGCCCACCGGGGCCCGGGCCGGAGGCTCTCTGCGCCCCGCCGGACGCGGGCCAGAGAGGGGGCGCCAGGAGGGCCTCCCGGAGCCGGGACGGGGGTACGGCGGCCCGGGCAGGAGGGGGAAGCGCCGAGTCGGAGGAGAGGGGGAGGGGAAAGGAACGCGGGAGAGGGGGGCGCCGGGCTCCGGGAGCAGGGGGCCCGAGCGGGGCGGGGGAGGAGCGGGCGAGCATCAGGGCCGGCGGGGCTGGGGGCTTTCCCCGGCGGCCCCGACGACTCCCCCGGCCCGCCGGGACTCCGAGCTCCAAACAAAGGCGGCTCTGGAGGCGGCGCGCTCTGCGCTCAGGTCCGCCCCCCGTCCGGCCACGGAGGACAAAGGCCCCGCCGCACGATCCCCGGCCGCCCGGCGCGCCCAGATTCCCGGAGCCCTGCCCCCGGCGCCCCGCGCCCCGCGCCCCGCCGCACTCACAGGATAGAGGTCTGCGGCGCCACGGCGGGCACGGCCTCCAGCAGCAGATGCATGCAGCGCACCGTGGTGCGGAAGCACAGGCAGCGGCTGGGACACCCGTTGCTCGGCCTGGGGGCGACCTCGGCCAGCGCCCCCCAGCACGAGCACAGAACGAGTGCCAGCAGGCAGGGGCGCGCGGCGCGCACGGCCATGACCCACGGCGCGCGGGGCGCTTGGGCGCGCGGACCGACAGCGAAGGCCCGGCGCGTCCACCGCCGGCTCCGGACTGCGGCCGCCCGCCGCCCAGGCGCGGCCCACGTCCCAGCTGTGCGCCGGGGGCGGGGGGCGCCAGCTGTGCACATGCGCGCGGCTCCGCCCTTCCCGCCCCCACCTCCCCGAGGGCCGGGGCGGGGCGAGGACCTCCTGCCCGGAGCGCGGCGGCCCGGCGGCCCCGGCTGCGGAGGACAGGTTGGGTCCCCGGGGTCCAGTCCCAGGTCCGCGCTCACGGTCTGGGGCCTCGCCTAGCGGCCGTTGCCACACGTGTGCAATAGAAGCTTTTGTTGTTTCAGAAAACACTCTTAGAGGACTTCGCAAGTTCCAGGCAGGATTCCAAGCGCTTTCTCTCTCTCTGCCCTCTCTGCCTTTCTCTCGCCCCCTGCCTCCACCGCGTCTCTCTCCGTCTCTCTGTTTCTGTCTGGCTGTCTCTCGGAGACCTGCCTCCAGACAAGCCGCTGGGGCTCAGAGCCAGGGGTCGGGCTCCCTGCCTGGGCCCACGAGGCCTGTTAAGCGCCCGCACCTCCTCGCACGTCGGCCTCCGCGCCAGCCCCAGCCCTGTCCTGAGGACCCCAGGGCACGGTGAGAAGCCTAGAAGACGTTTGGGTAGAGGTCTGTGTGCAGGGTTGGCCCAGGTGGACGCTCAGTGTCCTTTAGTTTCCTCCCTTGTGGCCACGGGTGGAGGAACCCACTGGGCCTCCCCAGGGGGCCTTGCTGGAGCCCCCAGAAGACACAGCGGGGGCCTTGGGCCAAGCCACTCTTTTCTAACACTTGACTCCTGAGGGTCCAGTTACAGCTGAAGAGGTCCAGTCCACAGTCACCACGGTCACCACGTCCCAGCGTCGGAGAGGAGCCTGGATCTGTTCCGACCCCCACTGTCTCGTGGCCGGTCTGACCACTGGCAGAGAGGTGGTCTCCCCAGGCTGCTGTGGGGATGGGGTGGCGGACGCTTGCCTGTGTCAGCAGACTGCCGCCCCTCCGTGGTCCCCAGGGCCTGGCTCTGGGGGAGCTGAGCTGGGGGCTGGCCCGGCTCCCCCGAAGCTGGCGTGCTGGAACCACTGGGAGCAGCCTTCCCAGTCTCCAGGGGCTCGGACACGCCAGCCAGGCGGCCTGCGTGCTCACAGTCACGAGTCCCCCGGGGCTTCACACTCCTTCCCAAACGCTGTCTGATTGCCCTGCACGAATTTCAAACTTAGGTCAGAAATCCCAAACCTCGCTGTCCCTGTTTTCTTCTGAATCTCTGATGAGATCCTCTAAAATGTTTCATCAGACCCTCCAGCCCAGCAGTCGCCCCTGAGGGCCTCACCCACTGGTGTGAGTTGAAAATCCCCGTGGATTCCAGTTGTTCCTGTGTGTGGGTCAATTTCTGCTCTTCGTCCTCCTTACCAATAACCACCAGCAGTCCCGGCCCTGCCCCTTGCCCTGGACCCCCGCTAGGACCCCAACTGGGCCTGCTGGCCCCCTCCCTGCCGTGGGCAGAGAATGTGCTGCCGCTTTGACCCTGCCGCCGCTCCCCAAGCCAAAAGTCTCCAGGCCCCTTAGGTTTCAGTGGGTAAAGGCTGCTTTCCAACCATCCCGGGGAGCAGGCGTCCACAGCAGCACATGTCCTCTGCCTCTCCGTCTGGTTCAGCACCACTGTGGCTCACAACGTGTCCATCAGGCTGGGCTGTCGCCCCCAGTGGTTTGATCAAACATGAGTCCAAGTGTTGTGCTGAAGGTGTTTTGTAGATGAGTTTGACAGTGGTGAGCCTGGGCAAAGAGGAGCTCCCTCCGTGATGTGGGGGAGCCTCATCCACTCAGCTGAAGGTCTTTAGAAACCACTGGGGTTTCCTGGAGAAGAGATTGTGCCTCACGGCCTCAGCATCCACTGCCCCCTGAGTTCCCAGCCTCCTGTCCTGCCTCTGAAACGTGCTGCAGCAGCGCCCATGCTGCAGGAGGGGTTCTGTGAACTCTACCCTCACCGGACCTCCCCTGCAGTCTTCCCTCCCAGCCTCCCCTCCTCCCAGTTCAGCAGGGACACTTACCTACTGGGCTCTCTGCTTCTGCACCTCCTGGGCCGTGTGTCCCGCGTCCGCCCTCTAGAGGCCCAGGGAGGCCTCACACCTCAGGGATCTTGCCTTTCTCCCGGTTCACTGTGGCCATCAAAGTCTCCTGGGTTTTCTGTTGCCCAAGCCCACATGACTGTTTGCATTTCTCTCTGCTGACCACTTCCCGAGCCTCGTTATCTGCCTGCGACCCTGTTATCTGCCTGCAGTAAACATTCCTTCCTGGTGCGACCATGCTGCCTGCTTAGACATGCATTCAGAGACAGGATCCCCGTGGAATTCTCGGTGCTCTGAGTGGCACCCGGAGCTCTGCAGCGTCACGCGGCTGTGCCTGCCGGCCCACCGACTGAGCACCTGCTCAGGGCCGGGCCTGCACGTGACTGCTGTCCGCATACTTGAGTATCTAAGCTCGGTGACATCCCGAAGAGATGTGAGTATCCCCAGTTTGCAAATGCAAAACCCGATGCTCAGTGAAGAGCATAGCTTGTCCAGGCCCCATCACTCAGGACGGGCAGGCAGGGGACGGCATGCTGACCTGGCATCACCCTTGCCAGGCCCTGACCTTGAACCTCACCTACTGAGCTAGCTGGTGGTGGGCCCCTCCTGCAGGTCACCAGGCCCGGCCAGTGCCCCGCTGGTCCCCGCTGGCCTTCTCTGGAGACTCACTAGGGCCACGGGGGCCACCCTCCTGGGGACGCCGGGCACCCCTGCAGCCACGGCCCCAAGCTGGCAGAGGTGACTGATGGTCAGTTTCTCCCCACTCAGTGGCCACCCTCCACCCCCCCAGGCGCCCAGGCTGTGTTGAGGAGACACCCAAGTGCCCAGGGGCCCCCAGGGACAGTCCACTTCCTGCTAGTTCCAGGGTGAACCTGCCTTCTCTCTGCCCATCGCTCCTCAGGAGTCTGTGAGGAAGGGAGCATGGGGTTTGGAACAAGAGAGACTGGCCAGCGGCTTCCCAAACTCCCTGACTCTGGTGACTGTCTCGCCCTCTCAGAGCCCTGGGCTCCCGTCTGTCAAGGGAGGAGGCCGTCTCACACTCACAGGCAGTGCTGAGGGCCCGGCGAGAGGTGTGGGGGCCGCGCCACCCCCCCCCCCCCCCCCGCCAGGGACGAGTGTCCTCCTGGCGGGGAGGCTTCCCAGGTCTGGAGACCGGGGGGCCATTCCCAGACGGTGAGTCAGCCCTGGAGAACCTGGCTGTGCCTGAGACCGCCCCCCTCCCCAGGGCCTCGCCGGCATCTTCCTGCCCGGCGCCAGCCCACTTGCTGGCAGCCGGCGAGGAGGGCGTGGAGATGCTCTGGGGATGTGCTCCGGGGAGATGCTCCTGGGAGGTGCTCCAGGGCATCATGGGTGGCTCAGTGGCCAGCAGAAGGCTGACCCCACAGTCCTGAAGGCCAGAGGTCAAGGTTCGCTCCTCCCCGCCCCTCTGCAGGCCCTGGTGCTGCTAGCGGGCTGCACGTGCCGGCCGGCCGCGGCCCGTCTCCAGGGGGCTTCCCCCGGTCTGTCCTCATCCCGGTCTCCCTGTCCTTGCAGGCACATGCCGACTTAGGGCCCAGGACGCCCCCCATGACGCTGGCCACGTCTGCAGCAGGCCTGTTTCCAGAGCAGTTCACACCCCGAGCTCCGGGCAGGACTGGGTGCTGGACAGACAGCCAGGCAGGGTGGTGATGAGCCCGGGGCCCTGGCCCCCTGCCCCCGCCCCAGGCTGCCCCCACTGAAGGAAGGGAAGCACTGGGACCGGGGCCTGCTTCACAGCGAGCGCCCTGCGGGGATGGAGGGGGCGGGGTCGTGCCAGGTTAGGTGCGGCTCCGTCTCAGGCACAGGCACGGCTCTGCGCTCCAGAAACATCTGCAGATAAGCCTGAGCCTCCAGAGGGCAGGGCTGTCTGTGGAGGACCCGCGGACCTGCACGCTTGTATCTCACCCCAGACAAGGACTTCGGCCACACTGGGCCCCGTCCCCGCCTCAGGGCCGCTGGAAACTCCCACCCCAGGAGCGCGCACTCAGCCCTGTGCGCGTGGCGTCCCTTTATCATCCTGAACTAGAAGACTGCTCCTCAGCAAAATGGGCCTGCGGTCAGCGTGCCGCTGGCTGCAGCCCTCCCGGCTGACACATGCCGTGTGTGCCGTGTGTGCCGTGTGTGCCGTGTGTGCCGTGACCCACTCTGCTGCCTGTCCTGCCTGTCCCACTTGCCGAGAAGCCGCTGGCCTCACGTCAGGTAGAGCTTCTTTTCTTACATTTAAAAAGGAAAGTTGTTCAGTCACTAAGTCATGTCCCACCCCGTGGACTGCAGCATGCCAGGCTTCCTTGTCTTCCACCGTCTCCTGGAGTTTGCTCAAACTCACGTTGGTTGAGTCAGAACAGATGACTAAATACACCCGCTTAGAGTCGTTTTAGCCTGCAATGGACGCAGCCCCAGTGGGCTCGGCCCTGGGGCTCTGGCCGCCCCTCTGGAGCTGGGCCCGCATGGCTACGGGGGTGGCGGTCGGCCGGCCGCGGGCCTAGCCCTGGAGCCCAGGTTCCCTGGGGCCGTGTCTGCAGGGCTCCTGTGTTCTTCTGGAATCCTCACCCCCCCGCAGCCCTGCCGGCTCTGGGCGCAGGCCTCCAGCAGGAGCTCTACTGTTTGGGGGCCCCTCCCCAACGGTTTCAACGCCCAGACGGCTGTGTCACAGGACCGCACCCAGAGGGACTGTCGCAAGCTGCCACCCTCCCACCTCGCCTCCAAGACCGGCTCTCTTGCAAGGGCCCTTCGAGGCCTGCACCCTCCCCTCCCCGTGAAGTTGCTCACGCTCTGTCTCTCGGGGTGGGGCCCGTGTGTTTCTCCCAGGACCCCCGTGCACGCTCTCCCAACCCCCACCTGACTTCTGCACCTCCTCTCCTGCCTCCCCACCTGGCGTCAGCCCTCTTCACAGGCTGCCCTTCGGAGCCACCAGGGTCAAGGACCGCGTTTCCCGCCCTCCATGGCTTTGAGCCCCGAGGCGATGGCTCACAGGCAACTGTCCCGGAGACCACAGAGGGGGGGACCCTCCACTTACAGTGTCTGAGTGTCTGAGTGTGGACCGCCCGCTCTAGCTCACGGTCTGCTGGCTGCAGGCCCATCCCCTGCCTGGGGGCCGGACGGCAGGCCCGGGTCCAGAGGGTCACGGCCAGAGAGGGGCTCTCAGGTCCTGGGCTCCCTGCCACCATGAAGACGGTGCACGCGCGTGTGCAAAGGCCTGAGACAGATGCCCGAAAGAAACAGGAGACAGGACATCGTCATCTTCCGCAGGCAAGCTCAGCCTGTGGTTCCACCGCGCTCCCCGACTCTGGGCTCTCCCAGCACAGACTCCAGAGGGCAGTGTCCACAGTCACTGACCGCCCCAGGGGCAGGTGAGCCTCCGCCCCCTCCCCTGCGCTGATTGGAGCTCTGGGCCGCTGAGGAATGTTCCAGAAGGAATGTCACGTGTGGGCGCAGGGCAGGGGAGGTGGGAGAGCTCTTGCTGCCTGAGGAGCCCAGACCCGGATGCCCGCGGAGCCCTAAGCAGGATGTCCACCAGCATTCCCCGAGTCAGCCGGCCTTCAGGTCTCCTTGAGAAAATCTTAGCGGAGCCCAGCAGGGTCAGCGTCTGCTGTGAGGAGCCAGGCTGAGAGTAGAACTTCCTTCGGTCAGTTCAGTTCAGTTCAGTCGCTCAGTCGTGTCTGACTCTGTGACCCCATGAACCGCAGCATGCCAGGCCTCCCTGTCCAGCAGCAACTCCCGGAGTTTACCCAAACTCATGTCCGTTGAGTTGGTGATGCCGTCCAATCATCTCATTCTCTGTCAACCCCTTCTTCTCCTGCCTTTCCCAGCATCAGGGTCTTTTCCAAGGAGTCAGAACTTCCCTGGTGTCCCTTCAACACTGCTTTCCTGGGCTCCCGAGCTGGGGGCCTGCTCCTGCCCTCCTGCTGAAGGCCCTGCACACGGCATGAGGCCGGGCCAACCGGAATGACAGAGCCTGGAGCAGAGAAAGTTTCACCACGGGGCTGAGCCAGAGGGCCGGGCGGCTCTTCTCAGGGGACCCGGACTCCCCAGTGGGCTTGAGGAGTCAGTTTTAGGGGCAGGATGTGGGGCAGGGCTGCAGGGTGTGTGCCTTCCTTCGAGGAGGGCGTGGGAGATGAGGGCAGTGCCTGGGACCCCGGGCTCAGCCTGCAGTCCGTCCTCCGGGGCGGGGGCCTCCGTCCCTGGAGCAGCGCCGCGCATCCGGGTGTGAGTCCTGGGGGGACCCTGGGCTCAGCCTGCAGTCCGTCCTCCGGGGCGGGGGCCTCCGTCCCTGCAGCAGTGCCGCGCGTCCGAGTGTGAGTCCTGGGGGCACAGGACTCTGCTCCCCCAACCAAGGCTGCACCTTTGTTTCCTGGGCGCCCCTCCCTTCCCTGATTGGCTACTGCTGGAATCTGCACTTGGGAGGAAAGAGAAGGATAGGAGGCTGAATCCTTTTTCCAGGAAGAAATGGGGGAACGCAGAAAGGTTTCGTACCCGAGAGGGCCCCACAGGGTCCTGACCATTTTCACTCCTGGGTTGTCAGCTGGGGGCCTTGCAATATGACTGATTAGCAAGAGGAAATCGAGCGTTTACCCACGGGGGCACCTCCTGTCCACAGCGGAGGCGCCCAGGCGGAGAGCACCTCAAAGAGGTGCCCTTGGAGGAGGGCATGGCTACCCACCCCAGTATTCTTGCCTGGAGACTGCCATGGACAGAAGAGCCTGGCGGGCTACCGTCCACGGGGTCACAGAGTCAGAAAGGACTGAGTGACTAACACTTTCAGCATCTTCAGTTAAGGCTGAGAAAGTGTGTGGAGGCCAGTTGCAGGAAGGGGACTCAGAATGATTAACAGATACAGATACAGTTGTGCAGACTTCAGTCTCCGCTGATTTGGTATCAGCCTTCTCTCCTGACTCAGACAGGAGACTCCCTTACAAACAGAGATTTCCCTTGTGGATGAAAAAGCATTTCTGCCATATCAGTAAACAATGTTGCAGACAGCCGGCCTCTGAAACTGCCCTTGTACCGCGGTGGTGAGCCCCCAGGGAGCCCGGAATGAGGACACTCCCAGGGTGGGGTGAGGGTGTTGCTTTGCTGGGCTAGCTCGCTGAGGACTTGCCGGGAGTAAGTCTCTCAGATGGCTCTCAGGGAGAGCTCTGAAGAGGTGAGGGAGGAGCTGGGATCCATGGGAGCTTTTGCAACAAAGACCAGGTGGTTGGAGCATGGGAAGATACTATTACTTACAGAAAACCAAGCATCTCAGGTTGGTGAATTTAGCCCCTTTCTGTGAATGGGAAGAGGCGAGAGTCGGCTCACTGACGCCGCTCCCTTGATGTGCAGCTCAGCTACCTGCCGGGCCAGTGTCCTGGGCTCTCTCACCCTGAGCCCCTCTGCCCTGGGGTGGCTGCGGCCCCTCTGTCTGCACTCCGAGTCCCCCCAGGACCCGCTTTCTGGGGCAGCTGTGGTGGCTGGGTGGCTGCATTACTGGTCTACTCGTTAGCGCTAGGCACTCAGTCGTGTCTGACTCTGCGGCCCCATGGACTGTAGCCCGCCAGGCCCCCCTGTCCACGGGATTCTCCGCAAGAGCACTGGAGCGGGTGGTCCTGCCTCCTCCAGGGGGTCCTCCTGCTTCGGCAGGTGCGTGCCTTACCACTGGCGCCACCTGCAGGGGCTGATACGCAGCAGCGTGTTTCGCTCACAGCCCTGCAAGCCCAGTCTGGCGCCAGGGGGGTGAGCTGCCAAGGACAAAGCTCACGTTGCCGGAGCGACTGCAGGTCTTTGCTCAGAACCTGGAAACCCTCACCTTCGGCAGGAGTGGACGTCAAACTCTGAGGTAAAGTGTCCAGAGATGAGAGTGGCGGCCACAAGCCCGGCTGGAAGCAGCGGGAACCACGATGGTGACGAGTCTGACCTCCAGCAAAGCCCAAGTCTCACGTGAAGCTGGTTTCACTGCTTTAGGTGCTAGATGGCAAACCTAGCAGCGGCCGTGGGAGGATGCAGACCGGAAAAGCATGAGACGGGCTGGCAGCCCTCTCCCTCGGAAAAGCCCGACGCCTCCCCGTCCTCAGCTTTGCTCCTCCTCCTCTGTCTCTCCTCTTGGGAATTAAACCGTCCTCTGCAGGTGGGGTGAGAATTGCTCCATGAACGTGGTTCCTGCTTTTCCGTTCTTTCCACTGAATAAAGCCTGCGCTGTGTTGATCTCGACTTTGGTTTTAGCTGCTCCAGCCTGAATGGGAAAGGAACGTCTCCTGCCAAGGCAGGGAGCCGCGGCCTGGCTGGGGCCTGAGCAGGGTCCCCACAGATCAATTCGGTAGCACATGGAGGACCCCGGCCTGAGGCAGGATCAGACTCTGGGGGAGACGCAGCCTCAGGTGGGTGAGGAGGAGCTAAGACACTGAGCCCGTCCGTGGATCAAGGATGAGACAGGCCGAGATTCGGATCCAGACTCAGGAGACATGCTCTCATTCTGGAAAGAGAAAGGGATTCTCCCCCTTGTTCTGCAGGAAAGAAAAAATTCAAAAATGTGCCCATGAGCTAATCTTTCGAGCTTTTATCAGATAAGCCGAAAGTATTTAAGAACATTTTCGAATCAACACTTCACTGGATTCCCAGAAATACTTTTGTATTTTGGCAATACAGCAAACGATAAGACGTGATTCCCAGCACAAGTGAACTGCAGAATTCCGGCTCCTCTAGCCCTGGAGACGCAAGGCGGGAGCAGGAAGTCTGGTTGCTTCCGGTTAAGCAGCCGGCCTGGCCCCGTCAGTGCGGCGGCAGGTAGAACACAAGGCAGGCGAGGAAGGGAGATCTCAGGGAGACGCGAGGGGGTCTGCACCGGCAGGCAAGGGAGCAGCCTGTGAGTATCGGTGTGAAGAAAAACTCATGTCTTATGGCGAGACGAGGAAAAGTAAGCGTGAGAAGTCTCTGCCCTCTGGCCTCCTCTCCTGCACTGGGCATCTCCTGGACCACCACACTGGCAGGAACACCCACCCAGCTAAAGAGCAGCCTCCCGCCAGCATCAGCAAGATGACTCTATCGACAGCACTTGTTGCTAATCTCAGAAGAGGTTACATGACCCACTGCAATGAGCCGTTTGCATCTAAGAACTGTTGCTTTGATGTACAGTCCTGTGTCTCCGAACTCGTGCGTAACTGTGCCTTGATTTCTGGTGGGTGGACCAGTTCTCAGGGCTTTCCGAGACGCTCCTCAGGTCATGATCCTTGACTCTGGCTCAAATAAAGCTTTCCATTTTTTTCTTAGATCGACTGATTAATTGTTCATCAAGTCTAACTTCTTATTTTCCGGATCCTCCTGTTGATAATCTATTACCTTCTTGCTTCTTTGTAATCAAGAACCTACTTCTGTTAAACTGAAAAGAAAAATCAACTGGATTGTCATTTATCCCAAATCGTTTCCCATGTCCAAGCTCAACTCAAAAATTTTTCCTTACTCAAAAAATCATTTTGAGGCAACTTGAGGAGTATTTATATCAGGGCTTCCCTTGTGGCTCAGACAGTAAAGCGTCTGCCTGCAATGCCAGAGACCCGGGTTCGATTCCTGGGTTGGGAAGATCCCCTGGAGGAGGAAATGGCACCCCACTCCAATCCTGTGGACGGAGGAGCCTGGTGGGCTGCAGTCCGTGAGGAGTATTTATATTACACAGGAAGAAAAAGCACACGCAGATGAGGGAAAGGGAAGAAGTCAGAAGAAAACGAAGAACTGAGGCGGAGATCAGAGTCTGGAGACGCCTCTAGAGATAGAGAGGAGACCGCAGCATTTGGCTGGACGTGGGCCAGGGCTCCTTGGGACCAGCTGAGAGGTCCTGGCACAGGATGCTGCGCTGGGCACGGAAAAGGAGCCCCCAAGAGCTGGGATGTGCTGGCTTCATCCTATCAGGCAGGCCTGCCTGAGCTGCATTGGTCCTGGAGGGAGTTGATCTTCATGTTTCTACATTCCGTTCAGCTTGGACAGTGACCAGTAACTTCTGGGGCATTTTGGTGGAAGTGAAAGTCGCTCAGTCGTGTCTGACTCTTTGCGACTCCAGGGACCATACAGTCCGTGCTCTCCAGGCCAGAGTACTGGGGTGGGGGGCCTTTCCCCTCTCCAGGGGATCTTCCCAACCCAGGGATCGAACTCGGGTCTCCCGCAACACAGGCAGATTCTTTACCAGCTGAGCCGCAAGGGAAGCCCGAGGATACTGACGTGGGTAACCTATCCCTTCTCCAGGGGATCTTCCCAAGCCAGGATTGAACCGCGGTCTCCTGCACTGCAGGCGGATTCTTTCCCAGCTGAGCCACCAGGGAAGCCCAGGAATACTGGAGTGGGTAGCCTTTTCCTTCAGGGATCTTCCCAACCCAGGGACCGAACCCAGGCCTCGCGCACTGCAGGCGGATTCTTTCCCAGCTGAGCCACTGGGAAGCCTGAGAATACTGGAGTGGGGAGCCTGTCGCTGCTCCAGTGGATCTTCCCGACCCAGGTAATGGGAGGAAGGTGCAAACTCCCAGTTACAGGGTGAGTGGGTGCTGGGACGACCACAGAGCCGGGAGCAGAGCTCAAGCTGCTGTAGGGCCTGAGGCATGGGCCCCGTGAGCCCTCATCCCAGAGGAAGGAAAGGGCTGTTGCTTCTTTCGGGCCCTTTCTCTGTGTGGCGTCTGTGACGGGGCCGGCTCACAGCACAGGTGCCCCTCCGTCTCACTGTGTGCCTTGCGCGGGCACAGCGGTGCGTGTCGATTGGTGGGAGGGGCGACCACACAGAAGGAGACCAGGCTGCTAATCTGGTCACTCGGAGAGAACGTGTGCGATGGTTTTTGTGAGGAAACTTCCAGATCTAAAGCTGTGCACACATGAAAGGAGAAAGGACAGAGAGCCACGTTTCTTTTCCTTGATGCACCTTTTAACTCGCTTCGGGCCCGGGGCTCCCCCGTTGCTCGGCTGCGCTGACAGGTCCGCAGCGCCAGAGCTGAGTGTGGAGGGAGTGGACCGTCCCAGGGCCCTGACAGCAACGGGCCTCCTGCCACAGAGGGACGGGGACCGGGGACCAGGCCCCGGGGAGCCGAGAGGCCCCTGCTCACTAAGGCTTCTGCCGGGAGGAGGCGGGAGGCTGCTCTGGGCTCCAGAGGGGAGCTGCCGATGGCGTCGTGGGAGCGCAGCGCGTCCGCTTCATCCAGGCCGCCTCCCCGCCCCGGGGCCTGGAGGGTACATGGTGGTGAGTGTGGGGCGACCCCGGGGGGCGCGTGGTGAGTGTGGGGTGACCCCGGGGGCGCATAGTGAGTGTGGGGTGACCCCGGGGGCATGTGGTGAGGAGTGTGGGGTGACCCCAGGGGCGCATAGTGAGTGTGGGGTGACCCCAGGGGCATGTGGTGAGGAGTGTGGGATGACCCTGGGGTGGACGTGGTGAGTGTGGGGTGACCCCGGGGGGCACATGGTGAGTGTGGGGTGACCCCGGGGGCACATGGTGAGGAGTGTGGGGCGACCCCGGGGGGCACGTGGTGGTGAGTGTGGGGTGACCCCGGGGGGCACATGGTGAGTGTGGGGTGACCCCAGGGCATGTGGTGAGGAGTGTGGGGTGACCCTGGGGCAGACGTGGTGAGTGTGGGGTGACCCCGGGGGCACGTGGTGGTGAGTGTGGGGTGACCCCGGGGGCACGTGGTGAGGAGTGTGGGGCGACCCCTGGGGCACGTGCTGTGGAATGGGGGTGACCCAGGGGTATGTGGTGTAGAATGTGGGGTGAGCCCGGGGGCAGCTGGAGAGGAGTGTGGGGTGACGCTACAGGGTACGTGGTGAGGAGTGTGGGGTGCCCCCGGAGCCTCTTCTCCCAAACACCCTGGAATCCTCACTCTGCCTGTTTACTTTCCGAAAAACCGCTCCACGGTCCAGGGTGAGAAAAGAGTGGTCGCAGCCGGCCCTGTTGGTACGTGCCTGGCAAGATCCATCGGGAGGGCGGGTTCAGACCAGAGGCCCGGGACCTGTGTGGGCTGCTGCCCCATCTCCCCACTCTCACTAGAGGGACCCTGGCTTCTGCCCTGCCTCCCCGCCCCCAACTTTGGCTTCCCAGGGCCAGTGGCTCCCCAGCTTTGGTTTGCTACTCGGGGCTGAGGGGGAGAGAAGGACTGGACAGACCCCCCCACCTCCCCGGGCGCAGGGAGCTGGCGGGACCACCGGAACCGCTAACATACGCCAATGTGACCCAGCCTTGTTGCCACTCAGCTGCTGCATAACCTCTTTGTCATTTGTTTTCTGTACTGTTCACGTCATCACAAGCATCCTATTAGTGCGGAATTGTACCCGTCGTTTCTGGTAACACCATCGTGTTCCATGAAGTGCCTTTATCTCTTCTGCTCCAACCTCCCTCTTCACTAGGACCTTGGGGGTTGGTTTCACTCACTTCAGTGCATTTCCAGTCGTTCTGGCATTTTAGGAGGGACATCTGGAATTACTGGGTCAAGAATTTTGTAAGATTTCTGACCTTGCTAACCTACTCTCCATCAGGTTTACACTGATTCTCAGGGCAAGATGCTTCCAACCACCAGCCTGAAAGATCTCAGTCACGACAGCAGCTCCTCAATGTCCCGCCATCTGTTGAACTTCCACGATCCTGAAGACGTGCCGTTTCACAGGTGCGCCCCATGGTCTGAAGAGACGGGGTGGCGGGACCCTAAATCCCCCCCCAGGACCCCACACTCCATCCGCCCTGGTGCAGCTGACCCAGTGCCAGGTGTAAAATACGGGCAACACCTGCTGGAAGACGGGCTCAGAGGCCGCGGAATCTCGGAGCAAGAGGAAGGCCGGGGAGCCGCCCGGCGCCGAGGGGCGAGGGGTGGCCCTGTGGCAGCTGGGAGAGCTGTGAGCCTCTGCACCCCAGGCCTGGGGAGATCTGTGACGGGTGTGAACCTTGGGACGTGGATGCATGCTGCGTGACGGCCGTGTCCATCGGGAGGGGCGTCTGCATCTGTGAGGATGTCCCTGCTCTGGGGGGACGCCTGCATCGGACGTGACCTCAGGAGGAGACAGTAGGGGTGACGGCAAGAGGTGTCACGTGGCTTCCTGACAAGCTCAGGGGCAGCGCCTCCAGGAACAGTCTCATCTGTGCTCATGGACCTCGGGGTAGACGGGTCAGCCCGCAGCAACGTCGTCGCAGGAGCGGCCGTGGCTGGGGAGAAAGACCCCTTCCCCAGACCCCACGCGCTTCCAGACTCAGTGAAGATGCACACGCAGCTAGAGACCCTTCGTGCTACAAATGTGGTAACACCTTTTTTATTTAGAGTAAGATGTGTTAACATCCAGCATGACAAAATTTGTACAAAGTTCACAATTTAAAAATGAATATCACTGCAACTTGTGATTCCACACATTTATAGCAAAATTAAAGTGTCAACAAACCCATGCCGTGTAGTACAAAAATAAATCAAACTTCAGTTCCACAGAGAGCACGATAAATATTTATACAAAATTCTGTCTTAATAAATGATTACTTAAATTAACTTAGAAATGAATATGAACAATAAGTTATAATAAATAAACTCTGATGACTCACAATAATTCCATATGAAAGGTCAGCATTCTAATATGTGACACTTTTGTGATCCCTATATAATAGTCACAGATAACTTTGATTTGATATTATGTACCAACGTTAGATGAGCAGCAGATTTGTGCTTAAAACCCCTTTCCATTGTACATAGGTGAGAACAATTAGAATCCCAAACTGATACTACCTATTACGCTACGGAAAGCATCACTATAACTGGCAAGGAAGCTGCAGACAGCGACGGGGCGGGGAGATGCATGTGCCGATACGAACAACGGGGGCCTGCGGGGAGGCTGGGGCCCCGGACGGGATATGTGGCCACAGGTGGCGAGGCGCACCTGGCTTCAGCTCTCAAAAAGGCAATTCTGAGCAGGGCAGCTACAACGAATCACGCAACAGAAAGAGGGCCCCGCAGGGAAGGCGCTGCGGCGCCTGAGTCATCACACAATCTTCTCCCAGCTAAGTAGTAAAGTCCTCCTGGAAAACTGTAAGCTTTTGTACAGTGAGCAGTATAAAGTGCCGCTGGGATGTACATGTATTATACACATATATATACCGAGGTTGAGTATTGTATCAGAGCATTTGCGGTGAGGCCCCTGTAATGTCGTAGCATCATCAGGCCAGCGGGGAGGCCTCCTCAGATTCCTCCAGGGTCAGCGTCGCGAGGCTACTGACACGGGAACTGCACGCCTCCGTACGGATACATGGGACAAGGTGAGTGCAAATAGCCGACTGGCACATTGTGGGGCAATGACCCTGTAAGTCCTGTTCTGCTAAAAATATTTTTT
The DNA here is from genome assembly GCF_023091745.1 of Budorcas taxicolor. Lineage (NCBI taxonomy): Eukaryota > Metazoa > Chordata > Mammalia > Artiodactyla > Bovidae > Budorcas > Budorcas taxicolor. The sequence goes on along the minus strand of NC_068917.1, from coordinate 115,372,629 downwards.
TTTTAATTTTTACAAAACCCATCTTTTTTTTTTTTTCATAACAAAATTTTAAAGTACTTTTGTACTTCCTGCATAACATCAAGACATGGAAGGGAGAATGCTATCACATGTAAATCAAGTCAACAGCAATCAAAACACGACAGGCCATCCCGGGGACGCGTGAGGAGAGGGGAGCGCGGCGGCGGAGAGCGGTCTTACGCAGCGCGGAGTGCGGGTCGCCGGGGGAACAGTCAGTCTCCAGGGTGGAAACGAGTCTGAGATGATCTAGTGTAAAGCAAGAAAGTGCTGAAGGGCATCTAGTTACTCCCACCATCTGATGGCATTCGCTCCTAGAGCAGGTCACGACCGAGCGGACGAGGCTACGCGAACCTGCGGTCCGCGGGCCTCCGGAGGGCGGCCGGTGCAGCGCGCGCCCCGCCTCTGAGCGGGACGCGGGCTTCCTCGAAGCCCGCGCTGGGCGGGGCGCTTGTCTGAGCCGCTTTCCCACCCAGGCCGGCCCGCAGCTCAGCCCGGTCACGCGAGGACTGGCACGCCGTCTGCCTTTATCCCCCACGGGAAACTCACGACAGCGACAACAGGAATGGTAACTGGATAAGATGGAAGGGGAAAGAGAGTCTCAAAGGATCTTTGAGCGCAAAGGAAAACACACGGATTCTGTTGGGCAACAGACGGTTCAGAGGGCGAGGAGCCCTCGGGGAGGGAGGAGAAGGTTGCTCCAAAGCGGCCCGAGAGAGGAGGAGGAATCTTCGGTCGTCCACCTCTACTCTGCCCCTGTCTTAGCTGAAGGTCCCACCGTCACACCATGCAACGCTCAGGAGTTAATTTAAAAGTGCTGTTTAAGCTGCTTTGAATCTTCTGCCAAGTTTCCATGGCTTGATGTTGTCTTACAATAAATTACTTATCTCATTTCTTACAGTTAGTCCATTTGCCATTTCCTTGGAATGCAAAAAACCTCATTTATTGCCCCCACCATACACCATCCTCCTAAAACAAACAAACAAAAAAATCACATAATATTTCCAAGCATTGTTCAAAAATAAAGCATTTTTTGCAACCAATTCTTGCTATGAAACAATATGCACACAAAATGTATTTCTTAAATTCCATAAGATCCTCCAACATGAGGCAAAACGATAACATCTAAAAAGTGGCTTTGGGGCCACCAAATGATCATTCAGAGCTGTTTGTGTGTGTGTGTGTGTGTGTCCATTTCAGTTCAAAATACTAAACATTTAATCACTAAAGCATTAAAAAGAATGTACACTCTATTTATTTTGATCGGCTTACCTCTTCAGAAATATATAGACCCCCAAATGTGCATACATCAGCAGCTATAAACATTACATGGCATGTCACACTATGTCAGCTTATATGAAAACGTACAAAAATGTGAATGTATTCCAAAACTATTCTGCAGGTACTATCTTTAAAGCAAGACAGAAAATCATTATGAAGTCTTGTAAGCATAACACTGTTTCAAACAGAAATCAATAGAGAACACTTTCTGGTAAATCACAGCAGCAAAGAGCAGAGGCAGCGTTTTTAAGCGAGATCCCACCACTACAGCAGCTGTTCAGACCTGAATTCCTCTCACAGCCTGCTTTATATTTTCCAGTAGAGCTTTATTTTCTGGGCTCTGATAACGGTCTTGATTTGTATACATGTCCGTCAAAGTAGTCACGTATGCATCAAAATTTTGTTCATTGATTGGATCCTACGAGATATTAAATAGTAGTTCATATGCAACTTTTATTTTCTTAATAGGATATTCACATCAGCATAAAATAGTATCCCAGCCTAACGCCACTGTCCTTATCTTACTTAAAAGGCCTTTCAGAGCAACTTAACCTCAGGGGATTTACCGATCAGCCCCACCAGAGCGGTTCACGTTATGGCTTGGGGGAGGTAACCGCAAGCATCCAAGGTCTGAGAGCCACGAGGACAGAACAGACAGACAGCTACACTAGGACGAGCGCTGCGCGCGGCCCCGGGGGCCTCCGCCCGGCGCCGCCCACTTACCATGTGCGGCAGCTGGATGTTGGCGAGGCTGTGGATCAGGGACTGGCTGAGGCTGGCGAGCTCGTGCAGGAGAGACTCGTTCTGCTGCTCGATCGCCTTGTTCTCCTCCTCGATGGTCTTGAGGCTGGACTCCATGGTGGTGATCTGAAACACACGGGCCTCGGGGCATGTAACACGAGCCGCCCCCAGCGCGAGGCCTCGGGGGCCCCGCGGGGGCGCAGCCTCTTCGCCCCAATCCAGAGGTTTCCGTGTGGAGGCCTGGACGCTGAAGGGGTCACTTCGTGCGCTTTGAGTCCTCACACTCGAGCACTTGGGAACTGGACCCTAACAGCTGGTCTCTCTGAAAAGGAACCGGTGCGTGAAGGCGGGCTAGGTTCCCAGGCTGTCTCAGCTTTCACGCAGTTTTTAAAAGGTCTTCTTGCCACTGTGCACAGACGATCGTGTGAGGACTGGCCTTGTGCCACCCAGGCCTTTCTGCTGGCGTGACAGGACGACCTATCTGGATTAGTATCTTAGGATGTGGGGCTAACACATCCTCTTCTTCAGTTCGGTTCAGTCACTCAGTCGTGTCCGACTCTTTGCGACCCCATGAATTGCAGGACGCCAGGCCTCCCTGTCCATCACCAACTCCTGGAGTTCACTCAGACTCACGTCCATCGAGTCGGTGATGCCATCCAGCCATCTCATCCTCTGTCATCCCCTTCTCCTCCTGCCCCCAGTCCCTCTCAGGATCAGAGTCCTTTCCAGTGAGTCAACTCTTCGCATGAGGTGGCCAAAGTACTGGAGTTTCAGCTTTAGCATCATTCTTTCCAAAGAAACCCCAGGGCTGATCTCCTTCAGGATGGACTGGTTGGACCTCCTTGCAGTGCAAGGCTGAAGCTAATACTGCACAGAGAGTTCTTGAAATATTGGTTTATTTGTGAGTCACTCTCCTCTCCAGAAAAAAAAACTGCTTTCTTGACTACGCCAAAGATTTTGACTGTGTGGATCACAACAAACTGGAAAATTCTTCAAGAGAAGGGAATACCAGACCACCTGACCTGCCTCCTGAGAAATCTGTACGCAGGTCAAGAAGCAATAGTTAGAACCAGACATGGAACAACAGACTGGTTCCAAATTGGGAAAGGAGTACGTCAAGGCTGTATATTGTCACCCTGCTTATTTAACTTATATGCAGAGTACATTAGGAGAAACACTGGGCTGGATGAAGCACAAGCTGGAATCAAAATTGCCGGGAGAAATATCAATAACCTCAGATATGCAGATGACACCACCCTTATGGCAGAAAGTGAAGAAGTAAAGAGCCTCTTGATGAAAGTGAAAAAGGAGAGTGAAATAGCTGGCTTAAAACTCAACATTCAGAAAACGAAGATCATGGCATCTGGTCCCAATACTTCATGGCAAACAGATAAGGAAACAATGGAAACAGTGGGAGACTTTATTTTGGGGGCTCCAAAATCACTGCAGATGGTGACTGCAGCCGTGAAATTAAAAGATGCTTGCTCCTTGGAAGAAAAGCTATGACCAACCTAGACAGAATATTAAAAAGCAGAGACATTGCTTTGCCAACAAAGGTCCATCTAGTCAAGGCTATGGTTTTTCCAGGAGTCATGTATGGATGTGAGAGTTGGACTATAAAGAAAGCTGAGCCCTGAAGGATTGATGCCTTTGAACTGTGGTGTTGGAGAAGACTCTTGAGAGCCCCTTGGACTGCAAGGAGATCCAACCAGTCCATTCTGAAGGAGATCAGTCCTGAATAATCATTTGAAGGACTGGTGCTGAAGCTGAAACTCCAATACTTTGGCCACCTGATGTGAAGAACTGACTCATTAGAAAAGACCCTGATGCTGGGAAAGATTGAAGGCAGAAGGAAAAGGGGACGACAGAGGATGAGATGGTTGGATGGCATCACTGACTCAATGGACATGAGTCTGAGCAAACTCTGGGAGTTAGTGATGGACAGAAAGGCCTGGCGTGCTGCAGTCCGTGGGATCCCAAAGAGTTGGACATGACTAAGCGGCAGAACTGATCCTCTTCGTAGTCACGAGGCAGGGGTCCTTAGCGGCCTGTATGGTGTCACTGCCTCCCTACCTCAGAGAAGGGTCTGGCATGGCTTCCTGACCGCTCTCCCTTCCTCTAACCTCCCAAGGAGAACGTAACCATTGCTGTGGAGCCTCCTGGCCTCCACCTGCCGCCAGACGACCAGTCCTCACTTACTGCACAGCAGGCTGGAGAGCTGCCCACTCTGCAAAGGGAGCTGAGGGACCCTCAGCGACAGAACCAAACAGGGAGATCCCGGAGGCCACAGCGTGTGTGCTGGGCTCTGTGGGTCCCCAAGCTGGCCTCAGAGGGGATGCATGGAAACAGGACTGTCTGCCGTACGCCAAGCTCACAGCCTGGCGCCTCCAAATGGCAACCACCGATTGCCCTGAATTATCCGAATCTCTGCTCATCAGCTCTAAACTCTGATTTCTCAGGTAGGATGTCCCTGCTCACATCCAAGGATCCCAAGCAGTTGGGGTCTGAGGGAGTCCCTGACTTCAGCTTTCCCAGGTTTGCCAGGCAAGATCTGGCTCTTTGTGGATTCAAGAGCAACAACACTTGTCAGTAGGCACGTCTCTAGGTGAGAGTATTTCCCGTGGAAGGACACTCGTTTCCCTGGGCTTCTGACCCAGCAGGGTTCAGAGGAAAAGCCAGCACCCCAGGAACTGCTCAGAGGTGGAACGGGGGGCGGGCAGAGTGCTGCCAGGGGGTCAGCATCCCCCGTGGCTGGCCCCTCGGGGTGGAGGGGCTGACCGCACTGCTGCGGGGCTCCCAGTAGCAGGGAGGAGCCGTGGGTACTGGGCGCCTGGCAGCATGCAGCCCGGGAGAGGCCAAGGCTGGCTGTGATGGAGGAATGGTCCTGCTCTCCGTCCGGGGCACCCGGGGCTCGGGGAGGGGCTGGAGGCAGCCTGTCCTGCGGGTCAGGAGCCCCGTGCTCTCAGCTCAAGGTCCTCAGCCTGGGGACAAGCCCCCTGCTATTGGGACCGTCCTCGTCTACCTATGTGATGAGCAGCAGGCTTCCTGCAGCGGAGGGACGAGGACCTGAGGACAGTGTGTGCGTGTGTGCACGACCTCTCGCCCGGGCTCAGGATAGAGCTGAGACGTGTTAGAGACGTACACAGAGCTGAGCAATCACTGATTTGATGAAACAAAACGTATACATAACTCTACACTTGAATTTTTTTTTTTTTTTGCCAAGCCACAAAGCTTTAGGGCTCTTAGTTCCCTGACCAGGGACTGAACCTGTGCCCCTTGCCTTGGAAATGCCGAGTCCTGGCACTGGACCCCCAGGGAAGCGCCCGTCCTGAGCACTTCTGATAGAGAGACCACTGAGCTCTTCTGAGCTCGGGACCCAGGACCCTGCAGGGACCCTGGTCTCCCGCAGCCTCTGCAGGAGTAAAATGCAGGTCAGACTGACATTCATGCCTTTGAAGCAGCAGAACCAGAGCCTGCTTTTGCACTGAAAGCTCACATGGAGCCGCAGGTAACACAGGTAAGGGTGAGGCTCGGGTGGTCTGGGTCCCAGGTTGGGGGTGGGGTGGCAGGCGCCACAACCTTTGCCTCGTAACCATCACTGGGTGTCCAGTGTGGTCAGGGGACCCCGCTGAGCTCTGCCTTCACCTCTGGTCACAGCACAGCGGCAAGGCCCCCTCCCTTCCTGGGTGTCACTGGCGCTGTGGGGGCGGCGGGGCGTGGGGGCACCAGAAAGCCAGGTGGTGGGGTCTCCAACCTTCCCACCCTGGAGAGGCTGTGCCCCCGGGGGGCAAGGACCAGCAGTGGCCTCTCCCTGGATGCGTAGGGAGGGTCCCAGAAAGGCTGTGAGCATCCCGGAGGGGATGGCTGGGGAGGGGCCATCTGACCATGGGGGGAGGGGTGTCTATGCAGGACAGGGCCCCCAGTGTCACCTCTGACCACACTGGGAGGGGACGGCTGGGGAGGGGGGACCTGGCGACAGGGAGGGGGGCCCAATCAGGACGGGGACCCCCAGTGTCACCTGTGACCACACCAGGGGTGTCCCACCCTGGAGCCTCGTGAGGCGCAGCCCTGTGGTCAGCTGAGCTGGGCGCCCTGGACCTGCAGCTCTGCAGCCTCAGCTCAGCCGTTGCAGGCCACACGCGTGGCCTGATGTGCGCACGTCCTGTGTGGCCGCTGCAGGCACATGGGGTCAGGACGAGGCAACTGGGCTCAGGCCTCCGGCAGGGGCTTGGTGGAGACCAGACCTGGCCCGCCCAGCAGCCTCGCCGGGAGTCTGCGTGGACACAGGGGGGCCAGGAGCCCAGGGATGGGCGGCCCAGCTTAGGCCTCCAGGGGATGAGCTCTCCCCCTGCAGGGACAGGAGACCCTCAGGACCCACTGCTGGGAACCGCGCTTCACTGAAACTCCGGCACGAGTGAGCACTAGTCCACCAGGGGCCTTGCGGGGGCAGCAAAGTTTGCCACTGAAATCGCCTCAATGAAAGACCAAGAAAAGGGTGAAAGAGTAAGGAAGACTGGGCTAAGACTAGGGGATGCACGCCCTCTGGGGGCCTGGAGGCTCGATTGGGGGCCTCAGAAACTGTTACCTGAGTTCTGAGCTTGATCATATCAGCCTCCATCTGTGAGTTGGACTCGTTCAGTTCCTTGATCTCCTCGTCCAGCTGCTTGATTTCCTCATCATTCTCTATGCCTGCAGGGACGGGAGGGTCAGAGATGTGGGCCGGGGGCTGCCGCGGGGAGGACAGGGGTTAGAGATGCTGGGCCCGGGGCCCCCGCGGGGAGGACAGGGGTTAGAGATGCTGGGCCCGGGGCCGCCGTGGGGAGGATGGGAGGGTCAGAGACATGGGCCCCGGGCCGCCATGGGGAGGACTGGGGCACCGTCACTCCTCCAGACGGGGAGCCCAGTTTGCTGGGAAAACAGACTCTTGAATGAAAACGAAACGGTCATGGGTTGTGGGTCTTCTTGTCCCCACTGCCATGCTCACAGTGATGGCACCTACAAACAGGGGAATCAGCTGGGGGTCATGGACCCTCACAAACGGAAAGTTTTCATCTTCATCGAAAACTGAGACGGTTCACCAGAACCTGCAAGTATGCCCCTCCGCACCCGGCGGTCACCCCGTGTCCTGGGCGTGGGTGTCCCCGGCTCTGGCCGTGACCTGTCCGCTCTGCGTGTGGTCTGCCTCTCTGTCCCCCAACCCCCTTCTCCCCCGACTCTCAGAAGGAGCCAGGCGGCTGCTGTATCTGAAAAGAAGACAGCAGGGTGCCCCCCCCCCCAAGCTGGGGTTCTGCAGATGAGACTCATCACACACACACACACACACACACACACACACACGACCGAAGCCCTGACTTGCCGGGTGCTGAGCGGGCGCTCTTGTGGGAGGCGCAGGGACCGGCTCCAGGTGGTGGTCTCAGAAGCTCCCGGAATACCGACCCTGACTGGTAGGCACAACCCTCATCTGAAGAGCCAGCTTGTGGGGCTTTGTGGGGCAGAGTTCGGGGAGGCCAGGAGGGCACTGCAGGCACCAGCTCCTGAGGGGGCCCGGGCGGGCTGCAGGGAGGAGCGTCAGAGTGCCTAGGGGCGCGTTAGAGGCCAGGTCTCCCAGCCGGCTGCTGCTGCGAGGCTTCGTCGGGGTCAGAAAGGCCCTGGCCCTCATGGTGCTTGCCCTGGTCTCCTGTGGTTGGGAGTCCCCAGGGGAGAGCAGAAATCCTGCAGGCACAGGTGCAGGACGGCCGCTCCCGTCACTCGCCCGGCAACTGGGGGAGACTGGGGGCCACTGTCCAGCTTTGCAGAGAGGGGTCCAGTCTGCCGCAAACGGAGGGCCTCTGACAATCCAGAAACCCTGCTCACGTTGCACCCGGCGCCAGCCCCCAGGAATCGAGAAAAGAGAGAGAGGGGGTTCGGGTCTTTGCTGCTGTTTGTAGTGAAATGAAGGAAAAAAAGACTCAAGAGAGTAAAACATCCTCCTCTGGAGGAGCCCATTTCTTCTAGGATATCACGTTTCCTCGTGAGTGTGATCGTTGCGCTCAGCTTGACTTCCCTTTAATTACCCTTCCTTCCTAACTGTTTCTCCCACGGATCTGTCTCAGGTGGGAAAGTCAGCCTCACGGGTGAGATGGTCTCGAGCGCCCCCCTCCCTCGGCCACACTCCCACCGTGACCCGGGGACCCCGTGTCCATGGCCCTCATCAGCCCCTTAGGTCTGCAAGGCGCTTCTCTGCAGCCTCTTACAGGGTCCAGAGGGTCAGAAACGAAATGTGCCTTTTCACCAAATGCTCCCAAAAAGCAGCTCAAGGACACAATAGACGATACTGCCAGTACTGAAACGAGGTCTACGCTTTCTCAGCGGTGGACTGCTGTTTCCCCTCTGAATCTGTGACCAGGCCTTTATGGAAATCTCTCAAAATTAGGAGCTAGGGTCAGCTGAGTTAGCATATGCAAAAGCAGCCACTTGGGAGGTCTCCATCAAGGCCATGGCCAATGTTATTCTTCTGCAGCTGAAGGTCAGGTACAGCTCAAGGTAAGAATGCATAAAAACAATCAAGATAAGTGAATAAAAATCCTGACTTGTAAAGCAACTAAATCATGAGTTAATTTACCACGTAATGAGGATTTGCCAGGACCTTCCTTTACGTTCCTTAAAGGGCTTCCCTGGCGGCTCAGGTGGTAAAGAACCCTCCTGCAATGCAAGAGATCATGGTCCAATCCCCGGGTTGGGAAGATCCCCTGGAGAAGGGCATGGCTACCCACTTCAGTATTCCTGCCTGGAGAATTCCATGGACAGAGGAGCCTGGTGGGCTACAGTCCATGGGGTTGAAAAGGGTCGGACATGAGCAAGCAACTAACAGTTTCACTTCCTAAGTCCCTACCCATCCAGGCGCAGCGAGTACATCTTATATGAAACCTGCGGAAACGTCACAACCCCGTCTGGATCTTCGGGCTGTGAAGGGCAGATTTTCTCAGTGGGTTTCTGTTCAGACTTTTGGACAAGCTCTCCAGGTTGTACTTTTTGTTTTTTAGGTTTGGACAATTTAAAGTCCTCTCTTCTCCAGGTGTGCTTTGCAGCTTCAGCTGAAGAGCAGCCATGTGAAGAGCGGGCTATCACATTTTTCTAAGAATCACAGAGAATCCGCCTCTATTCCCCGACCCCTGAGGTCCAGCTGCCTTTGCAGATTTAGCGATCTTCTTTCGGATTCACACTGGCTGAAGGCACTGCGGCAGGCTCTGATGCTTGCTGCGGGGCACGTCTCCCCAAGGCCCCTTAGGTAGCAGCTCTGACCCTCTCGGTAAGGATGCATGGGTAAAGATGAAGCAGTCTTCTCTCATAGGGAAAATAAAACGTCTGATTTTTACTTGCATGTAACACGCGAGTGTCAGTGAGCAGACGTGACTGCGTGTCAGGAAGGTCCCTGATGCTGGGGTCTGTACATGAGGCCGGTGGAGCTCGTCCCAGGGAACCACCCTCTGTGACCCTCAGAGCCGCTTGATCAAGAGACCAGGGTTTGGATAATTCGTGATAAGAAGGGTGAAAAACGCGCTATGCATCTGCCTGTATCCAACCCGAGATTCATGTTTCCCTTGAGTCGTGAGTGTGTGAGTGTGATTGTCAGCGGAACAATCCACTTCGGGGCTGGCAGTCGGAAGATCACAACACTGTTACAAGACCCAGGGACGGCAGGAAGACTAGCACGCCTCGGGTTTCCATTGAACTTGCCTGATTGGCTTGTCAGGATGCTCTATCAATGGTACTTCACATACAGCGAAGCCTGTGAGATACTCCAGCATGTCAGCACTTTTGTCTTGGGGGTCAGTTTGGTAGCTCAGTCATGTCCGACTCTTTGAGACCCTGTGGACTGCAGCACGCCAGGCCTCCCTGTCCATCACCAACTCCTGGAGTTTACTCAAACTCATGTCCATTGAGTCGGTGATGCCATCTAACCATCTCATCCTCTGTCCTCCCCTTCTCCTCCTGCCTTCAATCTTACCCAGCATCAGAGTCTTTTCCAGTGAGTCCTTCGCATCAGGTGGCCAAAGGATTGGAGTTTCAGCCTCAGCATCAGTCCTTCCAACGAATATTCAGGACTGATTTCATTTAGGATGAACTGGTTGGATCTCGTTGCAGTCCAAGGGACTCTCAAGATCAAAAGCAACAATTCTTCGGTGCTCAGCTTTCTTTCTAGTCCAACTCTCACATCCATACACGACTACTGGAAAAACCATAGCTTTGACTAGACGGACCTTTGTCTGCAAAATAATGTCTCTGCTGTCTAGGTTGGTCATAGCTTTTCTTCCAAGAAGCAAGTGTCTTTTGATTTCACGGCTGCAGTCGCCATCTGCAGAGATTCTGGAGCCCAAGGAAAGAGTCTTGGGGTCAGATTCTGGCAAAAGGGAACTAGAAGAATTTTGATAAAGTTATGAGATGAGAATGTGGTCTCTCTGGAATATAGGTGAAATCTTAGGAGCCTGTTTCACTGTTTTGAACTTTCATCAAAGAGCATCCATCAGTTATCACGTTTTCTTCGACTTTCATGGAAAACCAGCGTCTACGCAGGGGACAGAGATCATGTGACCCGTAGACGTCCTGAAGTCTGGAGGCGTTTCTGAGCTGCCCTGATGAGAGGGTTAGCAGTCTGGGGTTTAAGGCTGGCTTTCCAAACACGACAGACAGACCCGGAATCCGAATCCATATCTGGTACTTACCTGTCTGGTGATGACTACTCTCCTTAATCCCTCAAAACCCCAAATGCTTGCATCACAAATGGTCCCTGTCAGACACAGTGGCTCTAAGAAATCAACTGTATGTCAGATGCCTGACCTTCAGTGAGACTTGCCAGACAGGGGCCAAAGAAAAGCGCCAGATGCTGCCGTCCGAGCGGCCCACCAGCACCAGGCCTCTGCAGGCACGTCTCTGCTCTGGCTGCAAAGTAGAGCAAACTGGTTTTGTCCTGCTGACCCGGTCATGGGAGCTAAAAAAATAGCTAAAAGGAAAAATATTGCATCTGCTCTAGTGCAGTGGGCTTCAATACTTTGAATTAAAAAATTAACAAAAGACCTCTTCCTCACAAGTCCTAAAATTGTCACCTAAAGCTTTTTCTTGTGACGTTAAATAGTTGTCAAAAATGTATATATTTCTAGAAAATGGTATGTTGCAGAGTATCTTCAGTACATTTCCATCAAACCCTTGAGTCAAGTGTTTAATTTATGAAAACAATCTACTGTGTAAATTAAGTGGCAAATCAGGTTTCATTATCAAAACAATTTGCACATCAGATCAACCTTCCAATGGAGGTCATCTTCACTTTAAATCCAATAAAAACACTAGCCTGGGCCCTCATGGAGACAGCCCTCGTGCCTCTGAGTTTCGGTCTAGGAGGTTAGTAGGCGTATGGACGGTGGACGGTGGATGGAAGAGAGGGTGGGCGGGCGTGTGGGTGCACCGCGCAGGACAGGCTGCCTCCCTCTCTCCGCTTGAGCTCCGCCCTGCTCCCCCTTCCCCTGCCCTCTGCCTCCCGGATGCGCCCTCAGGAGCCCAGCATTCAGGAGCGCTTCCATTCAGGTGAGTCCTGTCTTAGCTGACAGTGGGGACTGCGGTAGGGGGAAGGGCAGGCCCATGACCGGTGGGTTCTCAGTCTGTCAGATTCTGGAGAGTCAGGGTGAATCTGAGGGTCTGGTAGGGATGTTCCCAAGGCCCTCCATGGGAGTGTGCCTCCAGGTCGCCCCCGAGAGCCCAGGTCGCCCCGCAGAGCCCAGGTCGCCCCGCAGAGCCCAGGTCACCCCCAAGAGCCCAGGTCACCCCGCAGAGCCCAGGTCGCCCCGCAGAGCCCAGGTCACCCCTGAGAGGCCCAGGTGGCCCCTCAGAGCCCAGGCCACCTCTCAGAGCCCAGGTCACCCCTCAGAGCCCAGGTCACCCCTCAGAGCCCAGGTCACCCTCAGAGCTCAGGTCACCCCTGAGAGGCCCAGGTCAACCCTGAGAGGCCTAGGTCACCCCTCAGAGCCCAGGTCAACCTTCAGAGCCCAAGTCGCCCCTCAGAGCCCCAGGTCGCCCCTGAGAGGCCAGGTCGCCCCTCAGAGCCCCAGATCACCCCTCAGAGCCCAGGTCACCTCTCAGAGCTCAGGTCACCCCTCAGAGCCCAGGTCACCCCTGAGAGGCCCAGGTCAACCCTGAGAGGCCTAGGTTGCCCCTCAGAGCCCCAGGTCACCCCTCAGAGCCCAGGTCGCCCCTGAGAGCCCAGGTCGCCCCACGAGCCCCAGGTCGCCCCTCAGAGCCCAGGTCACCCTCAGAGCCCAGGTCACCCCTGGGAGGCCCAGGTCACCCCTGAGAGGCCCAGGTCGCCCCTCAGAGCCTCAGGTTGCCCCTCAGAGCCCAGGTCACCCCTCAAAGCCCAGGTCACCCCTGAGAACCCCAGGGCATGAGAGCCCAGCTTCGAAGCCCCCTCCCGGAGGGGAGAGAGGGCCAGGTCCCCTCAGCCCTCCTGGGTAGAGCGGGGCCCTGGCCGGCGGTGAGCCGGCTCTGGTTCCCTCCCAAGTCGCCTGCCTTTGCCTCCCCCTTCACCCCTCTGAGCTTCCTTTTCCTTCTAGGTAATGGAGAACGCCAGGCTCGGGCTGTCGGTGATATAACTGAATCGGTGCCCAACATCCCCGGGCAGAGCTGCAGGCAGGGGAGGGGGCCCTTCCCTCAGCTCAGCGCCCCCGACAGCAGGCACGAGGGGAGGGGGCAGTTCTTGCGTTTCACTCCCTCCTGACAGCGTGCGTTAGACGCTCAGTCGTGTCCGACGCTGCGACCCCAAGGGCTGTAGCCCGCCAGGCTCAGTGGGGATTCTCCAGGCAGGGATGCTAGAGTGGGTTGCCAGGCCCTCCTCCACCTTCTCTGCTGAACGCTTGACCAAAACCACGCCAAACAACAGGAAAACCAAAGCCCCTGCCGCACAGCTCCCGGAGGGAGGCTCACAGGCCCACAGTGAATGTGTGGGGGGTCCCAGAGGAGACTCTGCGGGGCTCCAGCTACTCAGAGACAACACGGGGTCACTCAGAACAATGAGGGGCTTTGGGGGACGAGGCCGGAGCAGCCTCTTCTCTAAACTTCAGAAGGAAAGAGGGAACACTGGATTTTAGAACCGGAAAGAGGCTTTGGGACCTTCAGACATGCTCCTTCCCGTTCAGATGAACGCCTGGGGGGGAACGCCTGGACTGAGGACAGAGCTGCTGGCCCGAGCCAGCCCGGGGCTTTGGGCAGGCCTGGCCACGGAGTGACCTTGGACAAGGCGTACCCTCCGGATGCTCAAGAGAAGAGAGTGAGAGTTTGTCTCTTCCTCACACACCGCGAGGGCCATGCCTTCAACTGCGGAGGGCAGGTGTGGCTGACGTGGGCAGTGACCACGGACCCCTAGCCCCCCAGAGAATCTCCTGAGTCCTGCCCTTGGGTCAGACACACAGGGATGAGGCCATTTATCTGCAGAGTGACGTGCTCAGCTCTGGGTTCAGTAAGAAATGCCTCTAGTCCTGGCAGAAAAGGTGCCCCGACAGGTGTGGAGAGAGCGGACTGTCAGGCCGGGCTCGGCACGGACTGGGCTTGGGGAGACCCGGGTTTGACCTGACTCTGCAGCTTCATCTCCAGGTGACCTGGGCTCCCAAGGTCCATGTCTGTGGGCAAGCGTGTGACAGAACCTACAGCAGGAAGACACATTCCGAAATCTGGAGTCACGGAGCTGAGCTCGGATGCAGAGATGAGCCGATGCCGACCCCTGAGGGCGGCCCCGTTGACCTGGGCTGGGCCTGGAGTTGGGCGTCCAGCCAGATGAAGCCTGGGCTCCTCGCCCACGTGGCACCCGCCCTTTCTGGTTCCCAGCTGCGCTTGGCCGACACGGAAGGAGGATTCCGAGGGTCAGACGTCCCACAGGAGAGACGCCAGCCGGGGCCTCCCCAAGCTCCGGCCGCCCTCCCGGCGGGAGGCTCCTCCTGCGGTGTGCAGACCTGCTCACCCCGCTCCTCGCTGTGTCTGCCCTGCTCCATCTATCGGAGTCAGAAGCAGGTGCGGGCTCACGTCAGTTTGCAGAAGAATTTCTGCTTTAGCTCCAGGGTCGTTTGCAGGTGAGATGTCATGCTAAACATTTCGGAAAGAGCTCAGTGGATGTGGCTTTCCTTGGGGAAATGTGGCCCTCGATGGCTGAGTGAGACGGGATGTTGGTGAACTTGGAGTCTCTAGACCGGCTCCGTCAGGCTGGTGGGCTGGTCTGAAGGCTCCTGTCCAGCTGGTCCTGCGTCTCGAGCCCGCAGCCGCCTTGAACAGACGTGGGCCTCATGGGACCAAGACTTCGGGTGAGGCATCGTGGCCCTGGCTGCCTTCCTGGCGGGTGATGGGGCCCATGTTGAGGACCGTTGTCTCTGCGCCCCTTGAGCCATCCTCAGAACCGAAAATGAATGTCCAGTGAGCGCCGGCAGCTTCCAGATGGCGGCTAGGGATCCCAGCCCCATCAGGCCAGCATGAGGCAGGGCTGGATCCTGGTCTGCGTGGACCCCAGCCCAGGAAGTGGAGGAGGAGGGGCCGGGCTCCACTGCCGCCCTGTCCTGGGTGCTGGGCTCCTGTGATGCGTCCAGGCCTCTAGCCCGGGGTGGCTGCGCCTCCAGGGACACAGAGTCAGGGAGGTGCCTTGCCCAGAGCCTGGATGCACGACTCCCACAGAAAACCTGCTCTGCCCGAGCCTCGCTCCCCAGAGTCCCCCCGAGGGGTCTGGAAAGGGAGGCTCTCACGGGTCACTTTGCTGACTCTCGATCGTAGTCGCGCTGAGCTCTGTTCACCAATGAGCGCAGAACCTCAGTGCCCGGGATCACACACAAGCACTGCCAGGTGGCCGAGGACCGGCCCTCCCGGGGACACGCGTGGTCAACCCCCTTGAGCCTGGGCCACCGGGCTGTGGTCAGCACATCCGTCCCTGTTTGTTGCAGAGACGTCCTTGTTTAACGCATGTGCTGGTCCATTAACGCTGGGAACCCAGGGCCAGCAGCCCTAAGACGGGGCTTAAGACGGAGGCCTGTCATGGCCTCCTCGTGCCCAGGACCCCAGGTGGCACCACAGCCCTGCCTGGTGCCTCTTAATCCGTGATGTCTCCAAGAGGACAACACACAAACCAGGAAAACACAGCGCCCAGGGGCCGCGTGGGAAGAGGGCCCTGATCAGGGTCCCCCTGTAGGAGGAGGCCGAGACGGGGCCCCGCGGGAAACTGACCAGGGGGCTCCCCCCGCCCCCGCCCGCGCCCACGCCCACGCCCCAGGGGCCTGGAAGTGCCCCGAAGGCTGACTGGGGGTCAGAACACAGCCTTGAGTGTTCTGCAGGCAAACCCACCGCTGTGGAATCTGGGGGCTGCAAGGACAGACCAGGACTGGACTGGTGCCCTGGCGTGCGCCCGGGCTTCCCGCCTGCGCCTCTGTGCCCCTGCAGGGGAGCATCTGGAGGAGGGCTGTGTGCACGGACAGACAGGCGCAAGGCTGGGCCCCAGAGGACAGTGGGGTGGGGGCGGGCTGCATGTGGCCGGGGGACCCCTGACTCGGCTCCCTGGGAGGCCGCCCCCCGTGGACTGGCTCTGGACAGGTGGGAGTGACCGGAGCCCCCCGTGCACGAGGGGCTGGGGCAGGAGGATGGGGGAGGCCGGGCGGGGGCGCTGTTACCGTTGCTGGCCCGCTGCCGGATGGTCAGCATCTGCTCTCCCGACAGCTTCGCCTTCTTCATGGCGGACGTGGCCCGTGGGCATCCTGACAAGCTGGGGGCGAGACAGGAGACGGCGTGAGTCACGCGCTGGGGACCCCAGCGGCAGGGAGAGCAGCCCGGGGCCCTGCCTGGCAGAGGGGACACCAGCCGGGATGCGGGCAGGCACGGCGGGGACCAGGGAGCTCGGGCTGGCTCGGAGACCAGGGCCACGGCATGGCCGGGCCAAGGTCTGGCCGCCGGGCTCCGGGGAGGCAGAGCAGCCCCTTCAGGCCGCGTCCGCCTTTGAGGGTTTCCAGAACTCTTATGGAGGAACCCCCTTCTTTAAAAACTTCCTTATGGAAAGACTCAAACCTGCACAAGGGTTGGTTGCAAAACGTACCGAAGTGAAAGAGGGAGTGAGGAGCCCCAGACTCGTGCTGACTCAGCAGGTCCCCTCCCCACAGTTACTGGGAGAAATTCAGGGTCGGCCTCCCAGCTGCGTGGTGTGAACACCTGTGGACTCCCGGACAATCGGGGTCTGGCGCCTGGCTGGCTCCTCACGCGCACGCCTAGGTCCCCTGCGTGCTCTGCACCCTGGGCTGGGCCCCGGGTCTGAGCTGTGTCTCTGCGGGATGCCTCTCCCCATTTCTTACTTTCTGGGCCCATGCTGAGGGCCACCCCACCCAGGGGCGGAGCATGGGGTCACTAGGCCACACGTTTGCCTCGGCTCAGTGAGCTTCCGGATGCCTCCTCTGACGCCTTCTCTAACACTTTCCCGATATGCTTTCAGCAGGTGTTTGGTAGGGGGGACAGGTCTTCATACAATAAGGAAGTTCCCAGTTGTGGGTTCGAGGGGACGCTTGTCTCTGACGACAGTACAGGGTTCTCCCCCCGGAGGTGGGGTGACCGCCCCGCCTGCCGCTTCTCCTGGAACCTCGATGGGCCCCAGACTCGCTCAGGAAGCTTCTAGATCCACAGGGGAAGGAGTGGCGGGACAAATAGGTTGCTTCCTGTTTGCACCCCTGGGACCATCAGCCCCAGGCCCATTGATCGGAGGCCAGCGTGTCCCCCGGCAGGGGCTCCGGGATGCTCATGGATCGAAAGCTGTGTGCTGAGGGTGACCGTCCACTTCACCCTCCCACCTGAACACCGAGTGGTCAGAGGGAGCGATGGACAGAGCGAGGGTGGACAGAAAGGAGGCGGCCCAGCCACACGGAAGCCAGGGAGGGCCGCAGTGCCTCCAGGCGTCCGTCAGCAGGCGGATGGTGCCCAGCAGCAGGATGACCTGCAAACGGTCTCACACAGGGGCTCCTGGACCCACGCAGAGCATCAGAATTAGCTTTCAGTCTGCAGCGGTTTCTCCTAGTTTCCAGTTAACTGAAGCGCCGGCCGGAAGTGACAAGCTAACGGCGCCCTGCAGCCGGAGCTGGGAACTAAATTAGGAGACAGAGGCCCAGAGATGGACGTGTTCTGTGCACACAAGCCCGCTCTGTGCTGCTCCCATTCCGATCCTGTGACTGCATCCCAGCGCGGCTCAAATTTGGAAGTGCCCTGGGTAGGCAGCCTCAGCTTGGGTGTTGGGTGGCTGGGTCCCCAGCGAGGGCGCAGTGCCATCTAGCGGCCACTCGCGCCAACCTCACCGGGTGCCAGGGTCCCAGCTGGTCCAGGGATCTCAGGGCCAAGCCCACGCTGTGGGGCCTGCTGGGGCGACTCTGGGGGTCTCAGTGCGATGGGGGTGGAGTCCTGGCGGGGGGAGACCCAGCAGCCCTTAAGGAGACATCGCTGATGAAAGCCACACTTCTCCTGGAGGGGCCCAGAAAGGACCAGGATCCAGATTCCAGCAGCAAGGAGTTAACTGGTCTCTGCCCCAGGGCCCGCACTTGGGCCCCAGACTGGCTGCGGCTCCACCAGGAACTCCAGGGAGGGCTCTGGGCAAACGCTGCCAGGGCTTCAGAGGGGACGGAGGGGATGGGGGCCCGGCATTTTATCAGGATTCACCCCCACTGTGCTGCAGTCCACAGGGTCGCAAAGAACAAGACACAGCTGAGCAGCGGAACAACAACCCTCAGCCCGCCCCACCCCCGCCCACCAGAGGAACTCCCTTCAGGAGGATGTCGCCGTGAAAATAGCTCAGTACATAACATTCCCAGGGTGGGGCAGTGGTTAGAGAGACACAGGGCAGTGGGGTGGTATTGCTTCGAGGTTTGCTCACGGCCCAGAGTGGCTGGGAATTGGGAACCGTGGGCCCTGGCCTGGTGCGAGGCCCCGCCTCAGGCTCTGTCCCGGGAAAGGCGGGTTTGCAGTTCTGGTACCTCATCTGTGCCACCGTTTGTGGCTTCACCATTGCTGCTAAAGCCCCCGTGAGGACACAGCACACGGCTCCCACGCTAGCGCCGCCTTCACGAGGTAACTCTGGGCCGCGCCACCTGTGCACTTGGGGGATGGGAGTGCGGCTTGGCAGGCAGGCACGAGGCACCGGCGTTGGCAAGGGCGCATGTCATGCCCGCGGAGCAGCCGGCTTTGAATTGGCTTCCTGGGACCTCAGGGCGGGTATGGGGGCACAGGCTGCCCTCTGACCCCCAGAGAATCCCTGCCTCCCCTCACTTGTCTGATCTGCTCCCATTTCAGTGTGAAGGGCTGTCCTTGCGGCCCTTTCTCAGTCCACGACGCAGAGCTGGAGTTTTTCCCCCAAAATATTCTTGAGTTTCTCCCAAACCATTTGGTGCCAAATGTGTGCCCTGAGCCTTGGAGAGAGGGCAGTGTTGGAACAGCAGGCTCGGCACCAAGACACCTGGGCCTCAGGGCAGTTGGGGTGTCCCGGTCACAGGTGTTAATTAGCAGGGGGCTGCGGGCAAGACGGGAGAGTGGCAGGCTCTGCAATCACAGTGTTTCCCCGGCTCGGTGCCCCTCCCCCCGTGCGTCTTGATGGCGTCACGGGGGAATCAGCTGTTTGTGAGGGTCTGGGGGCCTGGGCAGCAGCTATAAGAGGATTGCTGGGGCCTTCTCTCCAAGGACGGGGAATTGAGGGGCTTGCACACACTCCTGGAGAGGACTGCCGTTCTGACCCACTGTTTGCCCGGAGTTGCCGTGGAGCCTGAGGGCAGGTGTGGAGTCAGACCGCCCACAGGGATGGCCTTCGGAGGATCAGGTGAGCTTTCCCTGGCAGCGTGGGGACCGCGCTGCTCACAAAGGGGCTCCAGCACTCTTCCCTTGGGCAAGTGTCCCGCTGGCGTGGCTGGTGCCCCTGTGGGGAGGGGGCTCAGGGATCAGGAGCTCAGGGTTCAGCCCAGTATAAATCATTGCTGTGGGTGGTCGTGTCCCCAGAGGACGCTGATGCCCTGAGTCCAGAACTGACAGGACCCAGTGGGAAACTGGCCTGTGAGGCACCCTTGAATCAAGGTGACATGGTGCTGGAGGGCTGGGGGGGGGGGTTGTCCTGTGACCTCACGAGGGAAAAGAGGGGTGTTTGGACCCGGACACAGAGGAAGGATGTGTGACAGAGGGCAGAGACGAGGCGGTGCCCCAAACTGCCCTCCCCCTACCGCAGCCCGCCCGGGTCGCGAACTCTGACCTCTGACCTCTGACACCGAGATGACAAACTGTTGCCTTAACACCGAAACACAGTAGATCGTGGTGTGTGTCAGGCAGTGTAGGAAACCGACACCATCATATCTGTTCACCAGTCCTGGGCTCCTCATCCGCATTTCCCATTTTGCTATACTATTTCTGTTTTCAGATATGAAAACTGTTCGCTGTTCTGTGAGTGTGGTTTTTTCTTGCCATGAGTTCAGGGGCACTGGCACATCTGGGGGAGCAGGTGAGAGTGCAGGGGGCCCCCAACACTGAGGACGTAGAGCAGAGGTGCTGCAGGAGCAGGGGCACGGGGCCTGGGCTCCTGGCAGGGGGTGACAAGTGTGGCTGGGCGTGTCCTCACCCAGCTGGGCCCCTGGCTGCCCACGAGGGCTGCTCAGGGTGGCTTCCCAGAGTGGGGACCCAGCAGGCAGGTGCTGAGGGCAGCAGAGGGTGAGTCCGGAGGACTCAGGGCCACGGAGCTTCAGCAAGGGAACTGGGGTTCGGATGGGGCCTGCAAGGCATCCTGGGTGCTGCTCAGCCCCGCGCTGTCCCAGGTGGGAGCCCCCACCCGTGCGCTGCGCACATGTGGGCCTGCACTGACTCAACCAAGCACTGGGGAGCCTCGGCTCTTGCGTCGTGCTGACCGAGCATCAGCCGTGGGCCCAGCAGCCTCGCACGTCCAGGACCCTGGGCCTGCAAACGGAGTGGCGGCGGGTGGATGGACGTGCACATGCTTCCGGAGGAGAAAGTCTGAAAGCACCAAGCGTGGTGGCATCTCCCCAGGAGCTGCCCCCAGCCCATGTGGTCTCGGGCCCAGGAGGCCGGCGCTGTGACCCAGCTGCTAACATTCACGGGCCCTGTGGGATTCGCGGTTTGGAACAGATGTTGGATCTGAGTTTTTCCCTTCTTAGTGCTTTTCTCACAAGTACTGAAATGTGGAGGTTGGAGTAAAAGAGTTCATACATCTGAGGAGCTTGCAGGGGCAGCGGCCAGCGCAAGGTGGGTGGACAGGGGATGGGCCGAGGTGCCCGGTGTGAGGCCTGCCCCAGAGAATAGGGCCTGCTAGCTTCCTTCTCTCCTCCCAAGGAGGCAGACTCTGATTGCAGCGTGAAACGGGGGCCTGGCTGGTTCCCCCAGAGGAGTACCGCAATCACGATGAGTCAGCACAGGGGTCTGCTCCAGGGAGACGATCTCCACGCCCGCAGCATCTTTCCTCCAGAGGCCTGGGACCCTCCACCCTCCTCACCTCCTGCAGATCTCAGAGAATCCAGAATGGAGGCGTCTCCTCTTGTAAGTGAGCTGCCATGATTCCAATGTCCTTTCCTCAAATAGAAATCTACCAGCCAGACTGGAGGCCCTGCCACGCCTTCGGTTCCCTCCACCCCGCCGCCAGGAGGCAGTGGGAGCCGAGGTTTGGAGAAGGAGGGAAGGGGCGCGTGATGGCCCTGGGGAGAGGCAAGTGTCCAGGGGCTGGACAAGAGCCCAGTAGGAGCGGGTGCAGGGCTGGACTGTGGCCAGACCAGCGCGCCGGGGCTGCGATGCTGTGAAGTCCGGGTTTACCTCCAGCCGGTCTCGAGCCAGGAACCCTGGGGCTGCTTCAGTGTCCCATGTCCACACGTGGGGTTTGGGGGAGTGTGGCCATGGTCTCAACCTGAGAGGGAGCCCACGTCCACGCTCCTGGGCAGATAGCAACCCATCCGCCGAGGCCAAGGGCAGTGGGCGCTCCTCCCGTGGGATGGCTCGGTGGGAAGAGGTCTGCCCCCTTCACTCCGTCTCCCTGGGGTCCATCCCATGGCACCAGGCTTCTTTTGTACCTGCCCTGCGGCAGCCTTGGCCTTGGTCTTGCAGATATACAGACAGACAGACTGAGATGCTGGTGGTCCACGGACAAAGTGCCCAGATAGTCAGATAGTCCTTGGCTGTCCAGCTTTCTCCTTACTGGCATCTCTGAAATGGAACTACGCAGACCTCAGGGAGCTGTGGCTGCTTGTTGACATAAATTTTGGTTTAAAAAACACCCCCAAAAACAAAAACTACGGCTTTTCCACATCACAGAAAGGCAGGTGCATAAAGGCTCTCTTCTCCTTGGACTCACAAGCATCCCACGTGGACTACATTTCCCAGCATCCCTTGCACTAGGTGATGCTATGGACCAGGTTCCACCCGTGGGGTAAGAAGGGAGTAATCCGTGTTCCCTGACTCCCAGGGGGATCCTCCGCATTCTCATCGTCTTGGGCTGTGGAATGAAGACCACCCTTGAAGAAGGTGCTGAAGGTGACTGAGACCTTCTCTGCTGTCCCCTCATCTTGTTCTGTCCTGTGAGCAAGAAAGGAACCTCCAGTCTTTGGAGTGATTCTTAAGGCTGCATATCCAGCTCACATTTACATTAAAGGAAAAGGTTGATTAGAAAAATAACTCATAGAAGTCACTCACTATGGTGACATTTTTACAGTTCTCTTGGGAAACATCAAGCACAATAAATACCCTAAAAAAGGCGATCTCTTCATTTATAAAGGACTGTAGAGGAACTGAAAACAAATAAGTTAGGTCATGTGGTCCAGGTGGGAAGAGGTTTAAGAGGGTCTGGGAGGTAATTTTTTAAAATATTATTTAGATGAAGCCCAGTGAGAGACGACTTACTTCTAAGATCACTTACGTATTTATTTGTTAGGATTAGAGCTTTAATTTTGGAGAATCTTCCTACTCTACGTAAAGTGGAATGAGTCTGAAGTGAGAGCACAGTGTGGCCAGCACACTCACACAGAGAGCAGTTCCACAGTTACAGAAACCCCCTCCCCAGCCCCTCCCTCCCGGCCTCTGTCTCTCCTGCATAGGAGGCTCCACAGTTTCCATAGTCCTGACACCCCACTCAGGCTGGGGGGCCTTTCCAGTCAGCTGAGCCATCGTCCCCACCCCCCAGAGGCCGGTGAGACCCTGCCAGGGTGTCCTCTCTCTGGCCCTCCCCCTGACACCTCTGACCCTGATCCTGGAAGCTGACCCGGAAGCATTCCAGGCACCTCGTCACGTGTCTGGTGAGATCCTGGTGCCGTGGTCAGTCTGCGTCTCAAGATCTGGCCCGTCAAGTCCCTGTGACTGCCCTGTGCCTTTAATTCTTTCCATTGCCCGGCTTCCTTCCTTCAGATAAAGCTCACATCCAGCTGCCCCTTCCAAGAATGCCCTCCCTTGCTCCTGAGAGGCTACACTTACTCCCAGGTCTTGCTGCTCATCTCAGCTGCAGCTGTGGACTCAGCCAGTCCTAACGATGGAGTGAGCACTTCCTAGAGCTTCACAGAGGCTCTGCTGAGGAGAAAGGGGGTAGGAGGAGGTCCCCCGCGTCCTTATATGGAAGAAATGAATGGAAACGACTTCGCAGCAGATGGGGGCATGGCACTCAGGGGGCGTGTCGGTGTGGTCACTTCCCTGAAGAGGAGAGCAGGGCGAGTGGGAGTCCTGGGACCCGGAAGCCAGGGCAGGTGCCCCCTCTCCTCTACGGCCCTTCCTCATCCCACTGGGTGGTCATGGCCTGCGGGGGAGAAGGCACCAAACAGGGATTTCCGCCTTCGTCTCCTCTTCTGGCTCTAAAAGCTGCTGTGCTATTGTGGCATGTGGGCTGTATAAACAGCCTGAACCTCAAGCCACTACCTTTGCCTTTCTGGGATGCTTGTCCACACCCAGGCCTCAAAAGTCTGAGGAACCGCCAGTGGCTTCCAGACAGTCGGCCGGGCCCAAGGACTTCACAGGGGGAGGCATCAGGACCCTCTGCTAAGCCCGTGTTTGTGCCTCAGCTGTGTGCCAGCCAGGAATGCGGTTCTCACACCACCAGGGAACAACATTTCATCTATACAATAAAATAGATGAAAACTTGTTCAACAGCTGAAAGCTGCAGGCCAACATGCGGCAGGACACGATTCAGCCTTCTAAAGGAAGGTGACCTGGTGCAGGCTATAATGTGGAGGGACCTGGGGGCTGTGCTGATTGAGATAAAGGACCATGGGACAGACAGCCTGTGATTCCCCCTCGGTGAGGACCAGAGTCCGACCCGCTAGACGGCAGTGCCAGGGGCCACGGGGCTGGGAGAGTGCGTCCAGTGGGCACAGGGTTTCCCTCTGGAGGTGAGGGCTCTGGGGGTGAACGTGCCTGCACAACAGTGAGACTCTACTTATTGCTCGCGAACGGGACACTTAAGAGTGGGTAGGACGGTAAATGTGATGTTGTTTTTTACCACAATTTTAAAAGTGGAGGTCAGCTCTCCCAGGGTCCTGTTCACCCTCTAACCCCCTGCACCCTGTCCCCCAAGACACATTTATACCCAGAAGAGCGCCCGCCACCTGCCACCTGGGGGTTCCCGTCACTCTCCACGCAGCGTGGACATCCCTTCCCTCCTCAGAGCGGGTAGGGGTAATGGGTCAGACCGCTGAGTGAGCGGCACAGAGAAACGAAGCATCTAAACCTCCGCGCGGCCCCGCCCACCACAATCAATCAGGGCCCCGCCCACCGTGGAGGGGCCTCTGATACTGAGGCTCCGCCCCTGCGGCCCCGCCCACCACGACCAGGGCCCCGCCCACCGTGGAGGGGCCTCTGACACTGAGGCTCCGTCCCTGCGACCCCGCCCACCACGACCAGGGCCCCGCCCACCGTGGAGGGGCCTCTGATTCTGAGGCTCCGCCCACAGTGGCTCCGCCTCCCGGCTCTGTCTTACTGTGGAGCAGCCCGGACCACAGCTCCGCCCCCAGTGCTAGATGGGGTGGACTGACCGTTACTGCCCTGGACTCAGGGTCTCCTCCTGGCACCCCCTCGGCGCCCTGGGTGAGCTGTCTGCAGACCCGCGGGTGCATCACGGGGATTCTGGACGGAGAGATTCACAGTCACGGGTCTGTCTTCACTGGACCTGCCCCAAGATTCCCTCCCGCTCCAAGACAGGGTGCCTCTGAATCAAAGCCCCGTCCTGGGCAGAAACCGTGCGGAAGAGAGTGTCGGTTAGGGGAACAGAGACGGGGAAGGCTAGAGACCAGGAGAGCCTGGGCGTCTTTATGCGATTGCTGGGTCCGGGCACCTGAGTGTCAAGCCGGAGGGTAAGAAGGTGTCGGGGGTGCGCGGAGGGGCCCAGGGTCCCGCCTGGTAGGAGCGCCTGAGTCCGGGGCCCGGGTCCACCCCACAGGCCCCAAGGGGGCACTCAGTGACCAGCCTGTGGGGGGTGCACGCTGCTGGGTGGCTCCCCACGAAGGTCACCCGATTCTCGGGCAACAGTCCAGTCAGCGGCTTGGAAACGGCACCAGGAGCAGTTACATTCATGTCTGTCCTCTGGTGGTGTTTCCGGTACCCGAGAGTGTGCGCGTGAGTTAAGTCGCTCAGTCGTGTCCAACTCTTTGCCACCCCATGGACTATAGCCCGCCAGGCTCCTCTGTCCATGGGATCCTCCAGGCAGGAACACTGAAGTGGGTTGCCATGCCCTTCTCCAGGTACCCCAGTGCTTATGTCATCAGAGAAGTGGAGCTTGCCCTCATCTGTGTCTGAGTATGGCCTATCTGTGACCCTTATCCATAGATCATGTAGGCAGGATTAAAAAAAAATTTTTTTTAATGTTCTTGATTGCCAGATACTGAAGGAAGCAGGCACTTTTTGGGGGGCATTCTGGCACTTTTGGGGGGCATTTTGGCACTTTTTGGAGGGCATATTGGCACTTCCTGTCAACATGTGAAAACTAGCATTTCTGCCTCTGGGACTGTGTCCTGAAGACGGCCTGGCACAAGGATGCACAGATGTCAGCAGAGGGAGTTCTCTTGAGTAACACCCCGTCTAGAGTGGAGTTTGGGGGCGCAGGCCAAGTCCTCCCACTGGGAAGGGGGGTGGCTCTGAGCGGAGTGAGACGTTTGTCCCGCCAAGTGCACGCTGTGGCCAGCCTGGCCCAGGTGTCCAGGTGCAGGGCTGGCCCCACCCCACGCACACAGCTGTGGCGCACTGGGATCTGTTTCTACCCAAAGGAGGAAGCCCGTGTGTGCTGTGGGCTGGGGGCCTCTGCGTCTTTGGATGCAAGCCTCTCTGGTCACGGGCGCTTTCTGACGGGAGATGCGGGGACCCCCCACCCCGCCCTGGGGAGGGTCAGGGAAAGACACTCATCTGTCTCTTTTGGGCCCTGAGTTTCTACCTGAGCAGGAACTTCTTTACAATAAAAACCAAACTTCCTAAAGAACGTTAAGGCTCATTGCCATATGTCGTCCCTTTTGGCTTATTCTGTGTTTGATGTGGTTTTGCAGATGGAGGCGAGGTGCTGGGGTTTGAGGTTAGAGGGCTCATGAGGCCCGGTGGGTTTATGTCATACGTGAGGTGCTGTGTCTCCCGCGTGGCTCCCAGAAAGCTGGGGGTGGCTGAGATGTGTCTGCATCAGTCATTCATCTGACGCCCACGGGGGCCACTTGCCTCTTCTTCTGAGTCGGTGTAATTGTATATACAGATATTTTAAAATTAAGCAAATAATAATCCGTGGGGGGGGGGGTGTGGTGATTGGTTTTTTTGGAGGTTTTCTGATGTATCTGATGAGGTTCCTGTAACCACGTGCCACCTTGTCCTTGAGTGAGACCTGTTTGCCATATTCAGCCAAAACGAATAATTAAACCCACAGATACTCTTGTGAGTGTGTGTGCGTGTGTAAAATGACAGCCTGTTTCTGCGGATCCCAATCAAAGGCATTGGGAAGCCTCTCCCTATACCCAGATGTTGGGGGATGAGTGTGTGCCCTGCAAAATGCGCCTACATTTGCTGCTTCCTCCCCGCGCCTCGGCGCGCTGTGAGCTGGTGTGTGTTCTCAGTCCTCTCTCCCCCAGGCTGGCACGCAGGGGGGCAGGTGCACTCACCTGCGGTGGGTGAGGAAGCTGCCGCTGACGTGCCCCGAGCCGTCGCAGCCGGGCGTGGGGCAGGACATGCCCTCCGTCTTGACCGACTTCCAGGAGAACTGGGAGCCGTTGAGGTAGCCGTCCTTCTGCCTCTTGGCCGCCAGCGGACACCCGGACGCGCTGCGGTGCGAGGCGTACTTGCCGGTGATGTGGCCCTGGCCATCACACCCGGGCACCGGGCACCTGGAGGCAGAGGGGGCACGTGACTGTCTTGCCCCAGGGTGCCCGGTGGCCCCGCAGCCAAGTCAAAGTAACCAGACACGAAGGAAAACCCAGCATCTTTTTCTCCGGTTCCAGTGGGATTAAAAAAAAACAAGACCACTCAAAGGCACCACCTAGTGGAGCCGTGAGGTACTTTACCCTCTGGGAAACACTGGTCCAGGGAAGGCGCAAGAAGCTTGCCTGGAGCAGAGCATCCCGGCTTGGGGAGGGATGCCTATACCGCGCGAGGAAAAGAACTCCTTTGTTGGAGCAGCTGGGGTGCGGGTGTCTGTCTGAGAGGCACCGCTTTGAGACAGGGTCTCAGCCTCCAGCAGGAGATGTGCAACAATGGGAAACTGACTTTGGGATTATTTTTTAAAGATTATATTATAAACCCGTGTTCTTCTCAGAAGCTGGAGAACACCTATTTGTTTGGCCGTGTTTTCTAGACCACAGGATTCCCCGCCAGCCAGACAGGGGTGTGAGGAGCAGAGGTGGTTTAGTTACAAGGTACTCCAGGGGCACTTTTTTATTTTTGTAATAAATGGGAAGTTCACCAACTGGAGCTAAAGTTCAGTAACAGGCTAATCAAGCAGTGCTTCTGAAGCCTCTCTGTCACAGGTTATGGCAAAGCACCAAGGACTTACAGCTAAACCACAGGCACGTTCTTATTTTAATTTTTTTGTTTGTTTTCATCAAAACTTTTCTCCAAAGACATTGAGTGAGATTAAAATTTCAGGAAAGTGGCATTGGTAAGCTGCAGTCCATGGGATCGCTAGGAGTCCGACAGGACTGAGCGACTTCCCTTTCACTTTTCACTTTCATGCATTGGTGAAGGAAATGGCAACCCACTCCAGAGTTCTTGCTGGAGAATCCCAGGGACAGGGGAGCCTGGTGGGCTGCCGTCTATGGGGTCACACAGAGTCGGACACAACTGAAGTGACTTAGCAGCAGTAGCAGCAGCAGCACTGGATTTGTATCACAGGTTTTTGAGGCTCACTGGGAAGAAGTTCAGGACCATTGCCTGCAGGGAGAGGGTGGGGGGGCTGGCCTTCTACCCTCGATGGTCTCCATCCTCCTTAGCAAGAAGCAGAGGACCGGCAGCGGAATGCCTTGCATTAGCGGGAGACTCAGCCGTATGCTGGGTGTTGTGGTTAATAACTTCATACGCTCTCATGAATCTGACAGGGTATGTAAATACTCTCAGTATGTATGCAAATACACCCAGTAAATTAACTCTTTCTCCCAGCGAGGGTAGAGGGACTTTCCGTGTAACTGGTTGTACACCCCAGATGGATGGACATTCGGCTGTCACCTCGTCTGTCACTCGGAGGGTGCTTCTGGCCGACTGCGGGTCTGCGTGGTTCTGCTCTAGAAGCTGCGACCTCGCCCTAGTCCAGCCGTGCCGAGCCCCGCCCCGGCCCCGCCCCGGCCCCGCCCCGGCCCCGGCTCGCGCACCTGATGGGCTCCTGGTCCTCCTTGTCCTCTTTGCTCTGTGCTATCCTGATGCCGCTCTTCTTGGCTCTGGGGCATCCTGAAAGGCTAAGGAGACAGGTGACTTCAGAAGCTGTCCCGCACCTTTACCCTCGAGCTCCTTTCACCGTTGATGGTGCTTTGACCCAAGTTCCTGCAGAAACTGGCGCTTCTTGGCATGAAGGAAAAGTCCTGGGGGAGGGCCCATTCGAGCGCAGGAGCTCCTTGGGGCCTTCAGACACTGCAGGTCCCCCAGAAGGGCACCCAGAGCCTGCGGTCCCGAGTCCCAGGAGAGGCGGGACTGGCTTGTGGTGGTGGGGTGTTCTCGGCACAGAGGGGCTACAGTGCGGAGACACGCAGGCCCCTCTTCCTTCCTGCAGCCGTGCCTGCAGACGCATCACAGAGCCCCCCAACCTGGGAGGGGTGTGCGCCTGCCTTCTGGCCCCGTTTACCTGACGTACTACTTCCCTTGGCACCTTCGGAAGACGCAGTGCAAACTGACCAAGCTGATTTTGTTTAATTTTGCAGTTTGGAAAACTAACAGCTCCCATTATCTAAAGGAAAATTTCCAGCTGGAATGTCTATATGATTTTCTTCCCTGCTCAGCGGTAGGTAATACGAGAATATTTGGTGTGAAATTATATAGGGTGATAGGGAATCTTTGTAAGGAACCAGAGAACTGGGCCCTGGGCGGTCTCTGGAGCTGCCCAGGGGGCCAGCGGCGGGGCCCGGCGGGGTCTGGGCGGGTGTGCCGCTCTGACCCTCTTCCTGACTTTGTTGGGGCTGCTTCCCCAGAGCACGCTGGTCCTCAGCCCCTCGCCCCATCACTTCCGTCTCCCTAGAGGTGTCCCACACTTGTGCAGCTGCCTGGCTCCTCTCCGGGAAGCCGCACCTCCCAGCAGAGGTCGGTCTGCAGCCCAGACCTGCGCCCTGCGGCTGAGCGGTGTTGGCCGTCCTGCCTGCCTCCCTCGTTGCTGCCTTCCCTCCTCCACCCTGAACTTCAGGGGGAGGTGTGGCTCCGGGCCCCCACCCGCCGAGATGGGGCTGGGAGTGAAGAGAAATTGGAACAGAGCCAAAGGAGAGCAAGTGGTGCCTCAGGGAGCTCAGTCTGGACCTGACTCTGACTCCGAGGAAAACTTGGCTCTGACACAGGGGCTGGTCTGGAATCCTGGCATCGTGTCCAAGGCGGGAGAGTCCACAGCCGGCTCTCCCAGGCTCTCCCAGGCTTGGCAAGTTTCTCCCAGGCTCTGCCAGTCTCAGCGAGGCCAGCCTCTGGGTAGGAAGTGGCGCTGCTGTGTCCGAGTGATGGTCCTGCATGCTGGCTCTTGCCCTTGAGAAGCTGTGCACGTGGCCGCCTGCGTGTAGAGCTTTGTGGCCCATTGAGAGCCTCTGGATGGGGCCAGTGCCCCCCAGAAGGCTGCCAGTCCTGATTTGTGCTGGTACTGGGGAGCCTAGAAGGGGGCTCTCCTCCCTGCTGGAGTCTGCGCTTCCTCAGGCTGGTTCCCTCGCCTCCCTGGGACAGGGGGACACGTCCACCTCGGGGCAGGGAGGACGTGGGGCTCTAGCTTGGTCTCCCCGAGCTCAGGGGACCAAGTGACGCATCTCGGCCCTGTGCTGCGCCGGTCCCCAGGGAGGACAGGTTGTGTCCTTATTGTGAAAGAGCGGAGCTAAGGTGCCTGGGAACCAGGACCAGACCTCGCGGGGTGGGCGTCCCTGTGCCCTGTGCTCACGCCCCAAGGGTCAAAGCAGCCCTGGAGGTGAGTGCAGCGGTTCCCAGAAATGCTCTTGGCACATACGGGAGGGTCCGGGGATGGGTTCCTGCGGCGCTGTCCTGGTGGAGAGCCTGGAGCCCGCGGGGTGCCGCTGCCCAGGCGGGAGGGTCCCGGGGACTCAGGACCTCCCGCTGCGCATGCTCCGGGTCACAGGACTTCTGTCCTGGGTGGGGGGGGGGGGGGGGTGGCGTCGGGGAGGCCGGGGGAGCCTGCCGGGGAGGACCTCCCAGAGACGTTGCTGTGCCGGCGCGTCTGGACATGCCGGAAGGAGCCAGCCTGGAGCAGGGTCCGGGAAAGACTGCGGCGGCTGGAAACAGGGCGTTTGCGGGAGAGGTGAAGAAAGGGCTGTCGAGGCTGTGGTTTGGAGACCAGACGCCTGGGACACGGCCTGAGCGCCTCCGTCCTTGGAACGAGGTCTCTCTGCCGATGTCAGAGGGGACAGAGTTTCTGACTATGGGTTGTGTTTTTTTTTGATAGGACATCAGAGATGGTCGGAGAAGGCGATGGCACCCCGCTCCAGTACTCTTGCCTGGAAAATCCCATGGGCAGAGGAGCCTGGCAGGCTGCAGTCCATGGGGTCGCTAAGAGTCGGACACGACTGAGTGACTTCACTTTCACTTTTCACTTTCATGCATTGGAGAAGGAAATGGCAACCCACTCCAGTGTTCTTGCCTGGAGAATCCCAGGGACGGGGGAGCCTGGTGGGCTGCCGTCTATGGGGTCGCACAGAGTCAGACATGACTGAAGTGATTTAGCAGCAGCAGCAGCAGCGGAGATGGTCAATGTTGTTGATTACAGTGAGCTTAAGAATGCTTCAGAAGTGCTGGAGAGACAGCAAATCACACCACCACCCCAACTGCAGCAAGAGTGCAGGCAAGTCACAGCCTGTGTTGGGCGGAAGGGCGGGCCTGCCTTTCCCCGAGGGAGTGTTTCGGGCCGTCCCGGGGCAGTCTGTCCACGATCAGCCGGGACATTGGCGGTGGCCTCTCGGCCAAGTCCTGCTTCTGACAGCTAAGTACTCAGAGCCTGTTTCCTTCAGCAGAGACAGAAACGAACCTCCCGCTGCTCAGGGTGCTCTGAGGGTGGCGGGGGGCACATTTCCTGATTCCTGGGGCAGCGTCCAAGACACAGCCCTGGGGAGAGGTGATGTCCGGAAGCAGATGGACCTGCCTCTGGTGGGGGCGTCGGGGGGCCCGAGGGCCAGTCCTCTCCTCCCTGGAGCCCAGGGAGGGGCACACACCCTTCTTTGTGGTATGCTTTGCGGACCTTGCGTGTTTCACAATTGGAAGGTTGCAGCCACTCTAACAAGTCTATAGGCTCCATTTTGCCAATAGCACCTCTCACTCCACGTCTCTGTGTCATGTTTAAAACCTCTTGCAATATTGTTACATCTGTTGTGCCGACCTGTGACCTCTGATATTGCGATTACAAAATAACTGCAGCTCGCTGAAGGCTCAGATGACGGTTAGTGTGTTTACAGTGTTCGCGTCTGAAGGCTCAGATGACGGTTAGTGTGTTTACAGCGTTCGAGTCTGAGGGCTCAGATGACAGTTAGTGTGTTTACAGCGTTCGAGTCTGAGGGCTCAGATGATGGTTAGTGTGTTTACAGCGTTTGAGTCAGTGGCCCAGATCCACTGAATCCACCGTATCTCTGAGGTGCCTGTGACAGGCTGGAATCTTGGCAGGGTTTAGAATAAGGCTGAGTGAGGGTCTGCTCCCTGGGAGGAATTTCCCTGAGGTTTGCAAGTAGGGAACACCACCTCACACGCCCAGGACATGACAGTCGCTCAGGCGTGTCCAACTCCGTGACCCCAGGGACTATGCAGTCCGTGGAAGTCTCCAGGCCAGAATACTGGAGCGGGTAGCCTTTCCCTTCTCCAGGGGATCTTCCCAACCCAGGGATCGAACCCAGGTCTCCCGCATTGCAGGCAGATTCTTACCAGCTGAGCCCCCAGGGATGCCCCGAAAGGCGTGTTTCTGTGTGTACTTGTGACCTCTGAGGGTCGCTGGGCCTCTGTCCCTCTCTGGCGCCCAGTGTGCCCAGGAGCTGTCACGCAGGCCCCTCCTCAGCCAGTGGCTTGAGCTCACTCTGACTTGCACTCACGGAGCGTATTTCTCAGATGAACAATGCTGTGGAACATGCCGCCCCGCAGGGCTGTGTATAGCTCACAAGCACGCTGAAAACCAAGTCAAATTTACTTCTCAGCTCTGTGGACTAATCCTGGTACTGTTAACTCCAGCCCTAGAGAGGGGCTTCAAGTCAAGCTTTAATTACATTTTACTCACAAGTTTATACTATACTAACATACACCCTGTTTTAAAATGTAAGTGAGTGCATACACGTTTAAAATTAAATTGAATAAATTTACGTCATGCCAAACCAAAAAGACAAAGAGTAGGAAAATAGACGGGTGGGCGTGAAATGGCCAGGAAAGGTTGCTTCCGGTTTGCAGGCGTTGCTCGGCACTGGGAGCTGCGGCCTTGTGAGGACTGAGATACATCCAACACGAGACCAAGAGCAGCACAGAATGCGCTTGGCTTAGACGCTTAACTTGAGCTTGAGCTTGATCTCGTTTAATTTCAGTTTCCCTAAAGCTGTGATGCTACTGCAGGGAGCCCTTCTGGAGGTAGTCACCCTGCTCTGCACTCACGGTACAGCAGCTGGCTCTGGGCGGCCTGGTAAAACCAGCAAGATGACCCGGCGAGACTCCTCTGGACCCTGACGTGCGTGGCAGTGGCCCCGGGAACATCGGGTGTGTTTGGAGGCGCTCAGTTGTCAGGAATGGGGAGGGGGTGCCACGGCAACAAGCAGGTGGGCTGGCGCTGCCCCCCAACACCCGACAATGCACGAGGCGGTCCCAGGGCAAAGGAGGGTCAGACCCCAGACATCCACAGTGCCAGGCGGACAGCCCCAGACAGAGACTCAGGTGTTTCCATCGAGCAAGGGTGAAGAGTCTGGCCACCATCCGGTTTTCTTAGTGGGGCTTCCTAACCCCTGCGTCCCCAGACCCGCGCTGTTTAAAGGATGCTCCTGAACGGACGGGAGGTGGACACAGAGGCATGCGACTTGCAGCAGGACCTTAACGAGGAGAGAGCCTCCCTGGCGAGATGCGTCCCTGAGCCAAGCCCAGACAGCCAGCTGGGGGTGGCCCTGACGGAGCCCCAGGACGACACGGTGCGGCCCCAGCCCGTCCCCCACGGCCCACCCGGCTGGTTGGTGGCCGACGGGCCCCGGGGTGACCCCCGGCTCTCCTGACTCCTCCCTCCCTGTCTCTCCTCTGTCCTTTCCCTTCAGTGTTTCATGGGGGAAACTGAAGGGCTCATCCGCTGACCAGTCTATGACCTGATCTTAGAGAAAGGCAGGCTGACAGCTGTGTCGTTGCCTGTTTCTCTGTTAGAGGCAGCTCTGCACCCTTCGTGGGAGACTCTGTGTTACAAGGGTCTCCGTTCACACCGGCTCTCGTCCTGACCTGGCTTGCTGATCCTGACTGCACTTGACAAGGCATTCTTGCTCTGGGCCTCAGGGTCTACACTCTTCTTTGCGCAGACCTTGGATTGAAAGGCTCCGTCCCTGCACTCCTAACCTCCTAACGCAGGGCCTGCTGTAGAACTGCTGCGGTCATGGTTTAGCTGCCAGGTCATATCTGACTCTTTGGGACCCCACGAACTGCAGCCCTCCAGGCTCCTCCGTCCATGGGATTCTCCAGGCAAGAATACTGCAGTGGGTGGCCATTTCCTTCTCCAGGGGATCTTCCTGACCCAGGGATCAAACCTGGGTCTCCTGCATTGCAGGCAGACTCTTTACCCGGCCACCTGGGAGGCTCCTGGTGTAGAACGGAGGTTCATAAGCTGTTTCAGGGGTGCAAGCCGGCCTGGAGCCCCCCTCGTCTCAGACGACGGAATCTCCACGCTGCCCTTAGAAGTCCCTGCCCTCGGGGACCGGCGGGCCTGGATTTGTGAGGTCAAGCGTTTCTGTGTGCTCAGCTCTGCTGATCCCTGCCTATAATAACCAAACAGCTTTGTGGCTCTAATCTCAATATTTAGGAGATCAGCTCTCAGTGGGATTAGCAAGCTTGCCTCTCAGTGGCTGCTCTCAGGGAGCTCATAATGTCCTGGCTCTCCTCCTCATGCTTTGTCAGTTTAGAGGGGCGTGCCCCTGCATGACTTGGGAAAGGGTTCCTGAGATGGAGCTGGTGGCACCATTGCCGGGGGATCGGGGGCGTCCAAGGGGCCTGTGGGCCCGAGAGCTGGTGTTCTGAGTGAGGGCGCCTTGGCTGGGGCCAGCCTGCTTTGTGGTCGAGGGTCTCTAGACCCTCAGTTCCCCGGTGGGGCCACCTGAGTATGTGTGAAGCCTGAGTTGAGAGGGCTCAGGGGGAGGGGCTTGGGGGGAGGGTCTCGCGCCCGAGCACGTACCTTCGGTGGGAAGCGTAGTTGCCGGTGATGTGCCCGGAGCCGTCGCAGCCAGGTGTGGGGCACCTGCAATCACAGACACACACGGGGGTTCACTGGAAAGGCATCAGTCTCCTGAACAAGTAGCTTCCTTATTCATCTAGTTTCTAAGGCTCTTGGGTGCTGAGCCTCCCTTGGTGAAGGAGGCAGGGCAGAGCTGGAGGGCCCCCGGGCGCACGGAGCAGCCCCATCCCCATCTCCTCCAGGCTCGGCTGGACCTCCCCCCTGCACACGGCGGCGCTCCCGGGGGCCGGGGGTCTCGGGGAAGCACTTGGTCCCCAGATATTCAGCCTGCAGTCTCCCCTGCTCCACACGCCCCACGTGCCCGCCCTGTCTCTTATTCAAGCTCGGTGGGCCAGGCACAGCTGGCGAGTTGCTGCACCTTCTGCGCACGATGTGAGGATTCTCACACGAACAGGCACGCACGCTGGCCCGAGGCTGGTCTGTGTCTAAACTCAAAACAACGCGTTACAAGGGCCCGGCCACGCTGACCCCTCCCAGCCCTGCCCCTGATCGACCATGGGGCCTGGTGCAGGCACCCCCGTGCTAGGCCAGGGAGTAGGACCAGGGGTCTTTCAGACCCTCCGTGGGCACTTGGGGAGCTCTGCTTTGACACCGAGGTCTCTTGGTCCGCAGGTCAAGTCAACTGAGATAATGAGAGGGGTCCGGACGCTTAGGGGGCCCGTGTTTAAACCTTCCTGGGAGCTCCCTGCAGTCTCTCTGCCATATCAGAGCTGCACTCGTGGCAGACGCTGTGTGTGAAGAGAGTTCCCTGAGTCCTGCCTCTGCGGACTGCCTTGAATCCACCATCGCGGGAACCAGCAGTCCTGCAAAGACGCTTTGGCTCCAGCTACTTCAGCTGCGCTTGTAGCCGCCAGGAGGGTGAGAATGAAGGACAAAAGAGGAAAACACGTCTGTTCTTTTTACGAAATGTCAGCTCTCAAGAAGCAAGAATAAAATGAGAGCAGTGTTACTGCCCAGGAGGGACTCTTGGAGGGGGCCCTGTGCCAACATCCATACTCAGTGAGCCTCTGAATTCCTGGCAGGGACACAGATCACAAATATAAAACAGTCAATAAGTGTGAATGCTTTCTAGGTGATTTCAGCTTGCTCTCCACTCTGAAAGCCACCTGGGTCTTGGCTGTTGGGCCAAGGCCAGAAAATTACTTGCTCACAGACAGACTTTCTCAAGGTCAGTGAGCATGTCAGGGCACGTGTGATGGGCCCACATGGACACGGGCTGAGCCCAGGGGTGTGAATGTCATATCTTGACACTTAGACGTCCAATCTGTTGTTGATGTTAGGAACTGCCTAATTCTCATCTAGTCCTGAGGAAAGGACCACAGTCACCGACCTCAAGCATAGGGCTGGTGTGTCCTCTGAAGGATGAAAGTTTAATTTACCACCTGCACTCTGGGGGAAGGCAAACACTGAGAAGAAGTCGTCGACATGTGTAAGCGGAGTCAGGGTGTAAAAACTGGAGTCGGAGGCCGAAGGATGCTGTCCTTTCATCAAAAACAACACCCGGATCAGACTGCGGACCTGACTGTCGCCAAAGTAGCAGCTGTTCATGAACTTCAAGTCTGATTACAAGACTATTCGGTCAATAACATGAGTGACTGAATTTAACTAGCTGATTTCCCAAATGGCACCTCATGTGGAGAGACCCCCCCAACCCCAGAGGGAGGAAATTTTGAAGCAATAAAAATCATTCTAAGAAAAGCAACTCTCCATGCACGTCTGTGTTTTGAAAATGTATCAAGAAACAGAAACGTTTCCCACCAGCCAATCATGCACTCGTGGCCTTGCTTTGTGGGCAAAGAAACCCTTCAACTCTTCCTAATTTCAGCTCCCAGTGCAAATTTATTTAAAATATATTCAGTTAAACACGAGTAGAAATTTTTAATGACTTTTTTTGGTAGAGGCAAGAGGAGGTTGACACACCCTGTTCCTGTTTAATTGAGGCGTCACGACCAAGACTGTGCAAATGAAAACAAGATCTTTACTAATTATAAAAAAGAGAAGAGGATTTTGGAGTAGTTTTTGTGCGTTTAAACCATTTATGAAAGTGTCATTTGAAGAAAAAGATGCATTTAAAACACCCTCTGTCACCATGAAAACAAAGAAAATGTTGCCTTGGGTCATTTTCAGAGCTTTCACAGTGTCAAGAAAGAAAAAAACATTTCCGGAAAGCAGCCTGGCTTTCTGGAAAAGTTTGTTGTTTTATCTTCAGAGTTTCAAGTTAGGTAGATGAGATCCAGTACCTGGCCTGCTGCTTGTTGGCTGTGCCAATGTGGAGAAGCTAAGCCCTCCGCGGTCACACCCTCACCTGGGGGAAGAAGACGGCCGGTGGGGGCTGCGAACTTGCGCTCATGGTCGCCCATCCCAGAAACAGCCCGCCTGGGCTCTCCGCAGGGCGGTGGCTTGGCGTTTTCTTCTTTAGGGAGTGCTTCTGAACCGCAGGAGGCAGTCTGGGATGGGGACTCCTGATTCTCTAACAGCGCTGTGGAGCTCATTTTCGTGTTACTGCTCGAGACCTTAAGGCTTTTACAAACTCTGAGATTTGCATACAGATTTCCTCTCTTTAATACATCCCAGCGTTTAAAAATACACTGTTTTCTGAAGTTGGTGAATGAGGAAGCGGCCATTCGTGTAACAAAAGGGGTCTCTGCTTCTCAGCGGATCAGCTCCGGCAGCAGCTCAGGCCGCTGCACGATCAGCGCACAGAAGCTCGATGGGCCTCTGGGGGGGGGCGCGTCTCCTCCGTGAAGGGAGGCGGTGTGGGACCACCCACACCCGAGGATGGAGTCGGCAGGCCGCACGTGCGACACAGCTTGGCTTTGGAAAGGGCAGCAGAGCATGGCTGGGTTTCCATGGAAACTCCCCACGAGGCTGGTGCTCCAGCACCTGGGTGAGGCCCCCCCAGCCAGCGGTCCTCCCTGAGTCCGGCTGGTTGTCACTGATGCTCCCCCAGGTCTGTTTTACAGGCCTGTGGTTAGAGCTGTAACTTTCTGAAAAATAAAATACTAGCTTCTTCATTTTTTTTTCTCTCCAGTCCAAAGGTACCATGGGTAAAAACACTCTGAGACAGGAAGTAGTGAACCCGTAATCTTAGAATCTCTGTCTGTTCCCAGCGAAAATATCCATGATCCTTTGCCTTATCTGTGACCTTGAATTGCCTTGGGATTTAATCCATATCAAGAGAAAGTAATTCGGGGTCGTTCATGTCATTATCTGGCTGAATAAATTAGTCCTGTGTAGACATTTAAGAAGGTGGATGGAAAAATCATAATGAAATCTTTAAACCACGTTTATGTTTTGCAAAATTCAGGCAAGTCTGAAAACAAAATTCAGGACCACTCACAAACTCCGGATTGCCTAGAACTAGCCTCTCTCAGCAGGGACAGAAAAGGTTTCTGTGGCTTTTGTGAGTCTTTGGCGTAAGGCCCAAGTGCTCCGACTTCCTCTCGACCATCTGCCCCCAGAGGGGCCACTGCAGCTCACACTTCCCCGGGTCGAGAGCCCCACCAGCGCAGGAGAGGTCCTCTCCACGCATCATGGCCTGTATCAGGAGAAGCCTCTGATTGCACATCACAAACGGGGCAGAGGCCACCTCCTCACCTCGCCTCTGATGCATCCTCTGCAGGACATGTCACCCCTTGCTGTCATTTTCCTCCTGTTTACAGAACCGGGACCCTGATGCAGGGTGTAGCGGGGATAGACGTGGTTTAATCTGTTGACCGGAGCTGTGCTATGTCACTTAATTACCCCGATGGACGTCTTTAAAGCGTCTCCTCTGTGTCCCGTCACCTCTTCCTTTTCTATTTGTTGCTCATCCTCTCTCTCTTTTGTAAAGAAATTCGAGGGCTTGATAAGTAGTTCTGTTGAGTGAGACATTTAAAGTAGGGCATCTTCTTCGCAACAGGAGGGCCTCGTCGGTGACGGGCCCTGAGTCTGTGCAGCTGCCCACCCTGGGCTCAGGAAGGGAGCTGTCTCATCGGCCCCTTGACGGGGGCAGCGGATGGCCAGGCAGGTGTCCAGCGTGGCCTCAGATGCTTGTTCTCAGGGATCAAGGTCACCGGACGTGACGCGGGTGAGGACCCAGAGCCGGTCAGTCTCTCTGCAGCCCCTGGCCGGGGGAGGCGCCATCACTGGTGGGCGGCAGGAGCCACACGAGGCCGTGGGGCCAGCCTGCCCAGCGTCCACTGCGCCGCCTCCCCAGGGCCGGTCGGCAGGGGGCCAGTCTGCCCAGCGTCTGC
This sequence comes from Budorcas taxicolor, assembly GCF_023091745.1. Classification (NCBI taxonomy): domain Eukaryota; kingdom Metazoa; phylum Chordata; class Mammalia; order Artiodactyla; family Bovidae; genus Budorcas; species Budorcas taxicolor. The sequence continues at coordinate 115,334,292 of NC_068917.1, read as the reverse complement.
TGTGCCACGTCCCCAGGGCCGGTCCGTGTGGCCAGCCTGCCCAGCCTCTGCTGTGCCACGTGCCCAGGGCCGGTCCGCAGGGGGCCAGCCTGCCCAGCCTCTGCTGCGCCACGTGCCCAGGGCCGCTCAGCAGGGGGCCAGTCTGCCCAGCGTCTGCTGCGCCGCCTCCCCAGGGCCGGTCCACAGGGACAGCGTTCTCAGCATACTCAGGTCTCTCATCTTGATAAAACTGGTTGCTTATTTTTAAAAATCTTATAACTAAAGGCTAAAGTCCTGCCTGCAGGTCTGACCTGTCCTTGGGCCTCACCTCGCCAGTGAACCGCCCTGTGAGGTCAACCTGCAGACAGGCCTTGGCTCTGCCGGCAGCAGCAAAGCCGGCAGAGAAACGCTCACTGGACCCATGGGATGACAGGGCCAAAGGTCAGACTCAGGTTCCGGGAGACTTTTGAAGAATTTCGCGGCATGCTTCTGTTAACAGCCCTTTTCATTAAAAAAAAAATTATCTATTTATTTTAATTGGAGGCTAATTACTTTATAATATCGTGGTGGTTTTTGCCATTCATTGGGTGTACATGTGTCCCCCATTGTAAAAGCCTGTTTTTGCCTCTTTCTTTCACACTCATCCTACCAGGGGCATTTGTTAAGTAAAACACAAAATACTCTCAGTTTTAAATACTCTTAATTTTAAATGAAATCAGGAAAATGCAAAATTAGGCCTCATCTATAATAGTAAACTGTAATTGGAATGATTGACGTCAACTCTGTAAAAGACCTGTCCCATTTATACGAAAAGTTCAACTCAAAAATATTTATGTGAAAATGCAAAAACATCTTCTTTTGACTTAAAGAGATATGGTTCTAAAAATGCATCTCTTAATTTTGAATTTTTGGGCATATAAATGGGAAACAATAAAGAAATGCAGAGGAGTACAAAATAAAGGTGCTTCGAAACAGAAAGCTGACACAGACTGACTTTGAAATCTTCTCCCCAAACAGAAAGAAACCATGTCACTTAGATGCAACAGGCATCTCTTCCACCCAGTTTCCTGGGCTTATTTCCTGAAACTGGGGGAAAGCAAGGGTCTTATGAATCGATGTTTAGTTTGCATGACAGCCAGTCATTTTCTCGTTTTTTGAATTTGGTATGGAGGAGACAAGTTTCGACCTTCCTCCGCCCAGGCCCCACCTAGCCCCCCACCTAGGTTCTCACTGGGAACCTTCCCATCCCCCCACCCGACCCGGCCCCACCTCGAGGCCCCTGTCTCACCTCGTCCTTTTTCTTGCCTCCTGTTAAAAGACACAGGAGCACTGCAGACACACACCGCGGGCGTGGGGACAAAGCCCAGATGCCAAGGCTACTTCCTGGGCAGGGGGCTCGGCAAGGTCGGGGGTCCCGGCCCCTGTAATGCCACCTGCATGGCCCCTGCTGGCCTGCAGAGGGGGCGGGTGGGCGCCCTTCCCTCCCAGGCCTGGGGGAGGCGTTTGCAGACTGGGCTTCCAGCTGCGCCTGTCCACAGGACGCACCCCAACTTTCCCCATCCCCGGTTCTCCGCCCTTCCCGAGTCACGTGAGGACCTTTATCCTGCACACTTGGCCTTCCGGTGTCCTGAATGTCTACACATTTCGAGCCCTGATATTAGCAGACTTGGGGAGAAAGCCTTGCTTTCATACATGACTTGTGAACCAAAATCACCTTTTTCTTTTGCTTCCAAGCACTTTTCTTTTTAGATTACACTCAGACACAAACAAATCAATGAAAAAGAATCATAAAATTGTAGTACCCTTCACACAATTATTCAAAAACATTCATTTTGATGATTCAGATAGCGTTTTGGAATGGGTTAGACCTCAGGTTACTAAGAGCAAAGTGTGGTCTTGCAGGTCAAATTTAAAGCTGCGGCTACAGGGGCCCCCAGGCTGCTGATTGCCCACAGCCCAGTGTGGTCGGGGGGCAGCAGGTGGGCATGGGTGGTGGTCTGTGAGGCAGGTTTCACCAGAGCCGCGATGCCCGGTGACTCATTGACCACAGCAGAGCTGCAGTCTGCAAAGCCCAGCTGGGTGGCACACGTACCCTGCCACCCGCTGGTAAACGGCGTGTCCTCACGGGTTTAAATTCTGACTTAGAGGCCCACACGCCTGCATCAGCCTGGGGTCACCTTTAACGAGTGTTGTGAGACCCGCCTGCTGCTTATCCCCCCACTCAGGCCCCTGCATGTCCTTGGAGGGTGGGCGCTGCCCAGGTCCTGGCTGTCAACACTGACGTAAGGGCTCTGGGGCTCTGGCCACGGATGGGGCTGGGCAGGGCCTGGCCCTCTCCTGGGCCCGTCTCTGGGGACACTCGGGATGCACTCTGGCGGTTTGGGGAGCGTGGGGCTGGGCAGGGCCTGGCCCTCTCCTGGGCCCGTCTCTGGGGACACTCGGGATGCCCTCTGGCGGTCTGGGGAGCGTGGGGCTGGGCAGGGCCTGGCCCTCTCCTGGGCCCATCTCTGGGGACACTCGGGATGCCCTCTGGCGGTCTGGGGAGCGTGGCCCGTCTCTGGGGACACTCGGGATGCCCTCTGGCGGTCTGGGGAGCGTGGCCCGTCTCTGGGGACACTCGGGATGCCCTCTGGCGGTCTGGGGAGCGTGGGGCTGGGCAGTCCTGCAGTTCACGCTGCATGCTCTCTGGCATCCTCCGGTCATGCATCTCTGCTCTCAGGCCTCCCCATCGGGCCGGGTGCTGGCTCGGACCCCAGGCGCCACTCTGAGCCACTGCCCGCTGCCCAGCGCCCCGGGTCATCAGGGACAGGCTCCTGTCCAGGGCGGCCGACCTACCTAGCAGTGCTGGCGTCCCTCTCAATAACGGGGCGTGTCCTTGGGGCACTGCTGCGGGAGCACATGCACGTCCAGCAGCAGGGGAGCGGCTAGGCCGGAGCTGCGGCGGCCGCGGTCAGAATTGGAATTGGACGCGGAGGACCCATGCAAAAAAGAACATACAGAAAGGTGACTGTTGGAGAAGCCGCCGCTGACCCCAGCCAGCCGTCCCCGTGTCCTGGGGCTGCCACGCTCGCTGTGCCTGTGACGGGCATGCTGGGCCTGGGGGTTGGACTCGGGCAGGGCCGCCTGGGGGTACTCACCTTCCGCGGTTGCACGGAGCGCTAGGACGTGCCACGCCACTTACACGGGGTGGAAGACGGGCATTAGGGACTCGAGTGCCCACTGGGAGGGGACCCTCTCTGGCCACGGAGCAGGAGGGGGATGGAGGGGGTGCCCTTTCCTGCCCTCATAGCGCCCCACCCACGTCCCTGCCACTCAGGTGAGGCAGCATTGGTGGCACCTCTCAGGTGACCACATCTGGCTGGCCTTTAGCGGTAAGAAGTGGACCCTGGGGAATGGACAGTGGGCAAAGGTCATCGACCAGGAGGGGGCAGGGAGGGGGCTGCCGGCTCGTCCAGGCCCGTCTTCTCAACGCCAGGAGTCAGTGGCGTTGCACTCGGGGAGGAGGCTGAGGGCCACCATGCCAGGGACGCTCCAGGCAGGCATGCACGGGCCATGCCCACCCCCGAGCCCACGGGCACCTGAGGCGCAGTGCCGCCTACTGGGCGGGCACAGGATTGGTGCGGACGTGCCACGGGGCACATGCACGTCCGCAGCAGGGGAGCGGCCAGGCTCCCTGCTAGGATGGTGGGGACTGGCAGAGCCAGCTCCATTGCTCTGTCCATGGGCGGCACAGAGCCCCTCTCGAGGGAGCAGAAGACAGAGGTTACATAATTAAAAAGCAAGTCCGCTTCCTAAACTGCTGACCACAGCGAGCCTTTGGGAGGAGGTTTGTCTAGGGCAGAGGAAAGGACAGTCTAGGACCAGGGGCAGGGGCCCCGGGACCAGTCACATTGCCCCTCTCAGCTGCAATCTTGCGCCTACTTGTCACGTTCTTGTCGCTGCCGTTTCCCATATTTTCTCATACTTGTCATGCTTGTGGGTCTCTCATTTGCTGAAGCCCTCATCTTTTCTCAGAGAAAGTGTCTTTTATTCTAAACAGGAGAAAATTAAAAAGATTTCTTGGCCCATCTTCTACCTGAGTGATCCTGGGGTTTTCTGCAAACTCTCATGTTGTATGCCTTCTCTCTTCCTGTCCACCCCCACCCCCCTGGCCCACGTCCAGCCTCTGGCCTGAGCCTCTTGCTCACAACTGTCTGGGTTTTGAACACTTTTCAGGTTGGTTTCTCATGTTAGTCTCTGGTGTGCCCGCCCTTCCTCTATGGAATCTGCCTTTTCCGTGTCTCACGTCTTTTTTTTGTCAAGTTCTAAATGGTTTCATAGATGCTGAGTTTCGCAGAAGTTTTTAGAAATAGATTCATCAGATATCCTTATCTAAAGCCAAGAAGGTGAATCCAGACAGGTGAGCTACATGCTTAGGGTCACACGGGAGGCACGCCGCAGAGAGCAGAGCAGAAACCTCTTCTCCCCTGGTGCTTTTTTCACTCCACTAGACTCTTTGTAAATGTCCTCTTCTTGCGAACAGTTCCGAGCCTACAACCCTACTGTGTGGTCTAGCCCTCATCTGGGGGAAGTTCAAAGACACAGAAGGTTGTTCACTCCTCTCGCTGCAATCTACTGACCCCTGTGGCCCTCTGGGTGTCTCACAAGTGGGAGAGAACAGAAACCCATTCCTGTGATTCCTGCATGGAGGGCATGGCCCTGAGAAGGGTCCAAAAGTCACGGATGGTCCTGACTTCCCTCCGATTATGGGAGGGGCGAGGGCACAGAGGGATGTCAGATCGTGAACCACCTGCGTGGTCCAGACTTGGTGACCCGGAGAGCAGGTCTGGACTCAGGAAGGTTCCTTCCACTGAGGAAAAGCCCAGAATCGCCAGAAGGTGCCCAGGAAGGTCAAGGAGAGGCCTGACCCAGCGGGGATGACAGGCAGGGACGAGGCAGGGAGAGGGTAGAGAAGCGAGGAGATACGAGAGCAGGTGCCAAGGACCTGGCTCCTGGACACACCTGCATCAGCCTGGGGCCAGTGCAGGGGGCCGGGTTGGGGGCGCTGGACACAGGGTGGACCTGGTCCCCTCTGTGACTGTGGCAGGTCTCCAGGTGTGCTGAAGTGGAGACTGCCTGCCGTCGGCCCCCTTGGAGCCTCAGCTGGAGGTCACTGCCCCTGGGGAGGTGAGCCTGGGGCACACTGTTTGCAGGGAGAGCACAGGGGTGTCCTTCACCTCTCCAGGGCCACGGAGCCCACAAGCAGGTGTCCTCGCTGAGAACCTTGCCAAGAAGCAAGGCCTCCCCCAGGTGGACATGTCTGAAGGGCAAATTGGGAGAAGCACTCGGAGTGAAGCAAGAGAGAGGGGCTGAGGGAGAAAGAGAAGTGGAATGAGATGAGCTGACGGGTGAGGAGGCCAGGAGTGAAAGGTCACCATGAGGAGTGACGCCCCCACAGTCACCCCCAAGACCCAACGCCCCACAGTCACCCCTGAGACCTGACGCCCCCACAGTCACCCCGAGACCTGAAGCCCACAGTCACCCCTGAGACCTATGCCCACAGTCACCCCCGAGACCTGAAGCCCACAGTCACCCCTGAGACCCGATGCCCCATAGTCACCCCGAGACCTGAAGCCCCCAGTCACCCCCGAGACCCGACGCCCCCACAGTCACCCCCGAGACCCGACGCCCCCACAGTCACCCCCGAGACCCGACGCCCCCACAGTCACCCCCGAGACCCGACGCCCCCACAGTCACCCCCGAGACCCGACGCCCCCACAGTCACCCCCGAGACCCGACGCCCCACAGTCACCCCCGAGACCCGACGCCCCCACAGTCACCCTCGAGACCCCCGTGGGGCAGAGCAGGGCCCGCCCTCTGTGCCCGTCCTTGCTGGTCTCAGGGCCCAGCAGCCGGCCCCCGTCTGCCTGGCTCCCTGTCCCGGGGCAGATGGAGGAGAGGCTCTCCCTCCGAGCGTGGGCTTTGGCGGCCAGCGCTCACAGAGGCTGCTGTGCTCCTCCGTTTTCCGCTCAGCAAGCTAGGTGCCGGGTGACCCAGAGCCAGTGAGGACGCCTGGGTGGGTGGTGTGTGCTCTCGAGGGGCCTGTCCTCGGGGCCCTCCTGGTCTCAGTGGCCGGGGGATGGTCCGGCTGTGTCCCGGGAAGTGATCTGGTCTTCCACCCGAGTGCTGGGTTTCCTCCCAGCTGGAGCTGGCGAACTGCCGTCTCCTGTCCTTGCTCAGTCGGCCAGCATTGCCCCTCCGCCCTGGGTACTCCTGTGGGCAGCAGGGCTGAGGATGCTTTCTGGGTGGGTGTCAGCCTGTTGACCAGCGGGGCTGCGCCCGGACTAAGTCGTAGGTCCTGAGCATCTGCGTGTGTGAAGCTGGGTGTGATCACAGGGACTTTGTGATCATAGGGATGAAGTGAGCCTGGCCACCGGCCCTCCCACGCCCTCCCCACCCCAAGGCCTGGCTCTGAGACAGAGGACACTAGGCCTCCCTGTCCTTCACCATCTCCCAGAGCTTTGCTCAAACTCATGAGCATTGAGTCAATGACACCGTCCCACCATCCGATCCTCTGTTGCCCCTTCTCCCCCTGCCTTCAGTCTTTCCAAGCATCAGGGTCTTTTCCAGTGAGCTGGCACTTCGCATCAGGTGGCCAAAGTATTGGAGTTTCAGCTTCAGCCTTAGTCCTTCCAATGGATATTCAGGGTTGCCTTCCTTTAGGATGGACTGGTTTGTTTTCCTTGCTGTCAGAGTCCAGAACCACAGTTCAAAAGCATTGGCAAATCACTTCAGTATTCTTGCCTCGAGAATCCCATGAACAGTATGAAAATGCAGAATACGACAGCTATTTTTTTTCTTTCCAGATGGGCCGGTTCACGGAGATCCTGAATCTCAGGGAGCCTGATGACTTTCTCCCTAGCACTGAGGATGGGCTCGGAGCCCAGTTAGGCTTCCGTGCAGGGTGCTCCTAAGAACGGCCACTGTCCCTGACCACCCAGCATCCCGGAGTGAGCGTCAGCGACCATGAAGGCCTCTGTGCAGCTGGAGGCTGTCTAACTGCTCACTCACTCTCTCCAGCAGCCCTGGGTGCTGGGTTCTACTCTCTTTGGCTGGTCTCTCAGACAAAGCAGGCACAGAGGTGCCCAAGATGTGCCCCCGGCCGCCTCAGAGGCCACTGCCTGCTGGAGGGCCAGTGGGTTTAACCTGGGCAGGCTGATGGACAGTGGGCAGTGTCCCTGGAGAGGCGCCACGACAGCCACCGACAGGCGCTGGCTCTGGATGCTCCTCTGCCTGGCTCACGACAACCCCAGTGCCGCAGAGCATCCCGGGTCCCCCTGCCATGAAGTCTGGCTCAGATGCTTCCGGTCCTCTGTGGGGACAGCGTCCTGGTCCTGGGCTGTGACATTCTGCCCACGGAGGGTCCCAGGTGGTGCCTGGGTGTCCTGGGAGTGGACCTCAGGTGGCAGGGGCTCTGTGGATGGTTCAGCTCCACGCAGGATGCCACATGGGGCTGTGGGCAGGGCAGTGGGCTCGGGGCAGATGGGCTTGTTAGGGAGACAAACAGACCTGGGATCCCGCTCACCGTGGACACACTGCCACTGAGGGCTCTCCATTCCGACGTGTGCAGGAAACTCTTACAAATAAAACCACGTCGTGGAGTCTGCTAAATATCAATACTATCTGTGTTTAATGGAAGCCAACCTGGATCTGATTTTTAAGGAAATCATTTTAAAACATGGCTATCCCAGAGCATATTTTATAAAAACTTCACTTATCACAAACCACAAATGAGTTTATAGGAAATGAATCACATTTAAAAATGATTTTTGTTATGTTAGCTGTAAAGGAGAATCATTTTCTGAAAAAATAAGAAGGGAAGGAAGGAAAAAGAGAAAGAAGGAAAGGAAAGAACATGTTTACTTAGGAATTCTTACAGGAGGAGAGGAATGTGGTGATCTGTCACTCTCCCGCTTCATCAGCAGTAGCCTGGGGAGATCTCTGGGGTGGGGGCCCATTCTCTGGCCCAGAAGACAGGGCAAGTTTTGCCCCCCTGGGAGGAGGGCTCTCTGGCAGTTCATGCCGGGTGGGAGGCCCCACGGCACTGCAGGGCCCACCCGACACTGGGAGGTACCACAGGATGCGCGAGCCAGTTGCTAAGGAAACCTCCTCCCTCAGACACCCCCTGGTGCTGCTGATTCTGTGATGTGTGGGAGAATTGGGGAAGCCTGCTTCTGAGCATGGGGAGCTGGCGGGGAGGGGTGGGCATCCCAGGGAGGCAGGGAAGGCCTTTCACGGGGAGCAGGGCTCAGTCAAACCAGTCTCTTGCCTGGACAGTGGTGCACAACCAGAGTCAGGAACTGTTGGAACAGACACACTATTGGGCCCCCAGAGCTTCCGGAACCATGGGTCTGAGAGCCTGGGGGACCAGAGGCCACCCTGCAGCCAGGCTCCCCCGGGGCCTCCCGGATAGTCTGAGTTACAGCGCCTGGAAGCTCTGCTGATACAGCTGTGTCCCGAGACACAGACTGGAGACCCGCCTGCAGACACGTGCTACCGGGGACAGAGCATGCCTGCATGGCCTGGGGACTTCCGCTGGGTCACCCCTCGGGACGGACTCTGCGCTGGGTGCCGGGGCCCTGGGGCCATAGCCCCACCCTCTCCACGCCGGGCAGGGTATGCACGTGTGAGTGCAACACATCCACAGCCTCCAGGCCCAGGGGCTCGCTCTGCAGAGGTGAGGACCTCGGGGTGCCTGGGCTTTGACGGTGCTCTGTTGAGGGGAACGGCAGACCCCAGGCCCTGACATGCTCCTCCCATCAGCCTTCCCCAGACTTGCTCCCCAGCTGCCATGTCTCCAGGCCGAGATGGGAGAGAAGGAGGCCAATGAGTCCAGGTGCCCGGCTAGCACGTGGCCACACCGGGCTGGATGCTAATTTGTGAGGACCTGGGGCCTGCATTTGCCTCACGGCAAGGATGCTCACTTCTCATATCAGGGAAAGAGCGATCGACCTAACAAGCTGTTGAAACTCAAAGGACATCAAACGTAAAACAACCGCATCCTTGCTTGTCAGAGGGGATGGGGGGCTGGTGCATCCTCGAGGCTGGGGAGTCCAGCGTGTGGTTGTTCTCTGTTTGCGTACAATGTCAGCTCTCAGAGAGGCTCCTGGGGGTACTGACACCTAATCGTGAGACTTTCTTTGCTGAGGCTGTTCGTGAAGTTATTTCCTGGTCCAGAGAAGATGCGCTTCAGCCAGAAAGGTGCCATGGATTCCTGAGAGCCCGCACCGTGGGCCGCCTGGGGACTGGCCTTTCGTGGCTGCTCTCACCTCTGTGTTTGACGGGGGCCGCAGAGAGGTCATAGCCTCCCTGCCTCTGAGGGCCCCTAGAGAAGCTGCCCCCAGCTTCTGGAGACCCCTCCCCAGTCTGGCCGCTCCGCTGCTGGTGGGTGGGGGTCTACCTTGCAGAAGCATCCCCAGACTGTGATTCTGTGCCCCCTGTCTTCCCAGCTGTCTTTGGACCAGACCGACCTGGAGCAGAAGACGATGAACACAAGTTTCTTCTCTGGGACCGGGACACCAGCCTTCATCAGATGCAAGTTCACTGTCAGCCCTGAATCACTCGCTCTGGCTGGACTCTGAAGAAGGCATTTTCTGTGATTTTCATGTTCGCTTATGCAACTTAGCAGTGCCTACCACACAGCAGAAATGCCTGTTGGGCCATTTTCTCTTCTGGTCTGTGGACGACGGGGCTGCAGTCTGGTCTGTGTGAAGAGCAGCTTGGAAGTTCAGCTGAAGCTGATACTCATTCTGAGAGGCCGTACAGAGCTGGGACAGTCTCCTGTTGACAGAATGCTTTCCAGTGTGTGGAGGCCCGAAAGCTTGACAAGGCCTGCCAGCCAGCTATCTGGGTTTTAAGGGTCATTTCTTCTCCGCTGGCCTTACCATCCGACTCACCCTGCCCTCTGCTAGAGCTGTTTGCTGGTACAAGGGAGCTGCCTGCCTTGTCTGCCTTCAGCATCTCAGGGCCTGAGGCCACACGAAGCTGAGGTCGGTGGCCAGAGAGTCACGTGGGAGAAACGGCAACAGAGTTTTCTGAAGGGACTCAAGGGCCACAGGCCTCAGATACTATGAAATGTAAGATTTAAAGCAAGATCATCATTTCTGATACCAGGAAGTTAGCATCAGAGGCTCCTGGAAGGTCACTCCCGAGACAGAAACTCGGGAATCAAAATTCAGAAACTCGAGGAATCAAAAGGGGCTTTGCGGGAGACGCGATATTTGTGGGGAAACGACAGCACGGCCCCCAGCACACTGGCTGATAACGCGACCAGGCGACATGGCACAGCCCCTTCCAGGCGGCGCGGCACGTGACCAGGAACGTTACAATGCCTATCTGTTGCAGACGAGACTGCCTAGGATGTGAGGGTCTGGTCTGCTTACAGCTACGAGACGGGCAGAGAATAAAGAGAGGGTTTCTCAACATCTCCAGTGCCGTTCTGACCCTCAGACAAGGCACAGGTAACGAAAATGCCTCTGCTTCCACCTGAAAAACACATGTCACCCAAAAAGGCAAGGGAACTGAAGCAAGTATTCAGGCAGACTGAAAGCTAAGAAATGACAGCGAAAGATGATCAAAATACGCCAGCTGGGAGAACATTTTAGAATTCAGAAAGTGGGGAGAAGAGAGTGAAATTAGTGAGCGAGGATGAGATCTGATGAGGGTTTGATGGGCTGATGGACATTTTTATTTGATGATCTTAAACCTGATCTGCAAGTCTGATATGAGCATTTTAAAATAATACCATATTAGACAAGAGGCAGAAAAAGATATATTAGGAAAATGGAGTCCTTTTATCTCTGAAATATTTTGATCTCGGGTGTTGGGGTTTTGAGTATAAGAAGTTGCGTTTCATTCACATGGTGCTGGAATTGGGTCAGACTTTGGGTGCTGATTGTCTGTCTTTTTCCTCCTGACCTCCCCCCGCAGCCCGCTGGCCCCCAGCCTGCTGAAGCCCTTTTGGCCTGGCCCACCAGGCCCAGGCGGGCCGTTTGCACCTCCTCTTTGCAGACCCCGGTCCTTCATCAGAAGGCCTTCTCTCAGTCTGCAGCTGGCGCCTGAGAGACACAGTGCGTCTCATCCCTGCAGTGAACCGTGGTGTGGGCGCCAGCTTCAGCCTGCCGTGTGTGCAGCAGGTCGAGAGCAGTCACCTGCATCCTGAGGCGCTGCGGGGGCCCTCACTGCCGAGACCTGGCCCTGCTCTGACTCCCCAGAAGGGGCTTGAAGGAGCCGCCCCAGACCCCCGGAGGTAGAAGAGGTCATCTCGAGATGCTTACTGCCCTCCTTACATCACACTCCTGGAAACCCAAAGGTGTTGACATGCTTCCACGTCTTTGACGGTCCTTATTAGTGCAATGGAAATATCCTGACTAGATTTCCAAAGGAATTTTCCAAAGACGCTGGCTAATGGATCACAAATACTCGCAACAAAGGGATGAACAAAATCTTAAATGATTTCTACTTAACCTAAGAGCTGGCTCCACTTAGTTCCCTGAGGGACTGAAAGCCGGAAACACGCATTTTCAAGGGTGAACAGGTCTCACCGTGACATGGGAAAGGGGAAGAAGCAGAGACGCCTCGGCGAGAAGCAAAGAGCAAGAGGGAGCAAGGCCGAGTCGCTGGGACGATCCTGACGGGACGAGCGGAAAGAGCCTTCCCTTGGGAAAGGCCAGGACTGACAGAAACAACTGACGCTTGCTCAGACTCCCCAGGGGCACGTGCTGAGCCCCACCCACCCGACGCCTCTGCCCACTCGCCAGCCGCCCCGGGAGCCCTGACCCCACGTGGTGCGAGAGCTGAACTGAGCGCGCCCCACGCTCAGTGGAGAACAAACCAACAAAATGGAAACCCGACGAGCAGCTGCCCCCTTCCTGGGAGACAAAGACCTTGGAGAAGAGAACGCAGGAAAGCTATGTGGCCTAAAAATATTCCAACTGAAAGTCCCAGAAGGGACTAACGTCTCCAGTGTAACACGTCACGGGATGGTGGACAGGGAGCGCCAGAGACAGCAGAGGACGGCGGGGTCCACGGGCCGGCACGGTTCAGGAAGACAGGAGCCAGGACGGGAGGCAGGAAGCGGACAGAGGGGACCCGCGGCGGCACCCCGAGTCCCTCGGGGAGAGGACGAGCCTCTCACTGTTTCCACAGACAGCCCTGGTCTTGGAAACAGGCCGAGGTCACTTTCTTTTCCTTTGGTGAGTTTTAAACGTGGGGCAGGAAGCAGTGGAAAGATGCAAGTATTCCTCCCACAAGCCTCTGGGTCCCCGCCTGCACGGGGGTGTGCACCCCTCCTTGCCACGGACCAAGGGGGCTACATTTGGGGGAGAGGGGCTTCCTCTTCATCTTTTCAGAGTCAAGCTCAGACCGTCCAGCTCCGTGACTTGTGGGGGCTCTGGGGGGCCTGGGTCTCGTCCCTGCCGCCTGCAGGCAAGCTGCCTGTCTGCTCTGGCGCTGGGCACAGGAGACCAGCCGCTCAGCTTCCTGCTGGACGGTGATGCCGCTTCCGTCCCAGCTTTCTACCCCTTTGCTTTTCACTCGGAAAATCATGGTCTGGGTGCAGGAGACGCCGCACACCACTCAGCAGAGTGAGGCTGGACCCAGGTCGTGCCCGAGTCACCAGGGCTCCATGTGGCTGTCACCAAGACCGTCCGTCCACGCACAGCTCTGTCCCCTGCCCCAGGCTGACCTTGTAGAGCGCGGCCCTTACCACTGTCTCCTTCCCATCCAGGGCATCAGCGTTTATGAGTTGACTGGAACTTTCCAGATCATCTGTAGAGTCCCCTCCTTTCCCAGGGGAAACCTGAGGCTCAGACGCGTGGTCGCCTGCACCCAGGGTCCCCTGGTCAGCCTGCCTGCTGACACCAATGTGTCCCCCTGTAGGATTGCAGGCTCCTTATAAGACTGCATTGCACAAATCAACTTACTCCGATTCATTCATTAGCTTGTTTACTCAAATAGCTGGCATCCCCAGCGCAGTGCCAAGTGCTGTTGAGGGCCAGGCAGATGCTGAAGCCGCAAGAGGTGCCCTCAGAAGCCTCTGTCCTGCGCTTGGAGCAGGTGACCACGCGACATGCAAGACAAAACACGACCGCTGCAGAAGAGCCGGGGTGCTGGAGCTGGGGTGCCGGGCCCGTGGGGGAACCCAAGCCCCGGTGAGGGGTCAGCCCGCTCTGCGAAGGGCACACCCAGCTCCAAGGTTGGGCTCCTGGAGACAGTCTGGGATTGGATGGAGAGAAGGGTCAGGGAAGGTCAGCTCCAGGGCTTGGCAAAGGGCCACGCAAGGGAGAGTGCCGGAAAAGTTTTGCACCGTGCAGTAAGCACACAGGGTAGACAGTTACCCGAAGAACTAAGAGACGTGTGCATCTCAGGGTCTCTTAACCCATCTTCAGGGCTCAAGGGGAAAAACAAAAAGCGGAAGTGTCAGTCTCTCAGTCGTATCCAACTCTTTGCCCCAGACTCCTCTGTTCATGGGCTTCTCCAAGCAAGAATACTAGGGTGGGTTGCCATGCCCTTCTCCAGGGGATCTTCCCGACCCAGTGGTTTAACCTGGGTCTCCTGCATTGCAGGCAGAGTTACCAGGGAATCCTAAGGTGAAACAGTCTGTAAATCTATGCTTGAGGTGTAGCCGAGGTTCTTCTCCCAGCAAAGACTGCTGAGCGGCACTGCCCTCCCCGCTGCTGGACACACAGCCGGGTCGTCCGGCCTAGCGGGGCCCGCCGTCCTCAGGGCGGCGCGTGGGAGCGGCTCCGCGAGATGACCAGCCCGTCGGCGGGACCGCTTCCGGTGGAGGACCCGCGTCGTCACACTTTCCCACCCCTCCCGGTCTGTCCGCTCAGCCTCGGCAGGAAGAGCAAGCGTCCAGGCACAGCGGGCGGTGAAGCCGCGGGCTGGGAGGAGCCCTGTCGCTCTGATGACGTGCCAGGGGAGATCGCGTCATCACTCACCGCCGGAAAACGCTTCCTGGCAAGGCAGCCCGCGGCGCGTCCGCCGGCCGCCATGTTGGTGAGCGGGAGACCTCGGTGCTGCCGGGTCCGAAGGGGACCCGCGGACTGCTGAGCTCAGGGCCGGCCGGCCTCGGACGGAACCTGTTTGAGGCGGGACGTGGACGCTCTGTAACAGTGTCCATTTCCAGGAAGTGATCGGGTGGCCCTGGGCTCCTCCAGAGTGGAGCTGAACAGAAGGCGACCCCCGGGCTCAGCTGCAGTCCTGGCTTCCTCCATCAGCCGCACACCTGGTGCCTCACTCTTCTAGTTCAGGAGCGTTAGTCGCCGCATGTATGCCGACAACCAGCTTGCAGCCCCAGGCCCCCCTGAGCGCCTCTCGCGCTCACAGGGCCCTCTTCCGATTGCCTGGGACAGTCAGCTCTCTGCCGCTGCACCCTCACCAGCTCCGAGTCTCCCCCCAGGCTCCCTGCTTTTGGGGAATGCAGGTGGTGGGGGCACCTTTGGGGGGTGCCCACCTGCTCACATCGTTCCTCTGGCAGGACCCCCCAGAGTCTCACTGCTCCTGGCACCAGCTTTGCTCCTGACCTCGACTTTGGGATCACCTCCAACGCTGGCAGTCACCAAGGCCTCCCCACAGGTCTCTGCCCCACCCTTGCCAACCTGCAAGCCATCTTCCACACAGGCCGGTGTAATGGGTGAAAGATTCAGGTGACACCCCCTCTGTGCTGACACCCACCTTCTCGGACTGGAGCTTTGAGTCCTGGAGGCCTGACGGGGTCTGGGCCCTGATTCGCTGCTTCATGTTCCAGAACCTTCCCCGGGCTGCCCTTCCCTGGCCCCCAGAGACCACACAGGGGTTTACACGCAAATCCGGAGAACAGCACACACCCTTGGCCTGTCGTCCGTGTGTAAGGCTTGACTACAGGAGCTGGCGGGTCTATAAAATGAGATGTATGTGCACGGAGCTCATCACCTGGCTTCCTAGGGGGCCACGCCATCTGTGACCCACCCGCGGTCCTAACTGTCCACTGCTGGCAACAAGGACGGGTGGACCTTGACGCGCCACCCACCCGCGTTCCTGGGCAGGGTGTCTGTGGTTGATCATTGTTCTATGTCAAGAGGGAAGCTACAGAATCACCACCCCCACCCCCAGGAATATGATGCACCTTTTAAAGACTCCATAACCTGCATGGTACATGAAGAAGCAGCCTTCAAGATCCTCAATAGATGTGATTAATAAAAAAGCTAACTCATATTTAGTAGAGAGATGATATTATATGTAATTTTTCTTCCCCTACATTCTCAATTTTTTGAGCTTATAGTAGCCTTGCTCCCAAAAAGTCATTTTCAAATTCCCTGGTCTTGTTAAGAGCGCACGATGCCCCCTCTCAGCTAAGATCCGCTCACACATGCCTGTGGTGGGCGACTGCACACCCCAGTACAGTTTATCGCAACCGAAGGAAGGAGTAAGACAGCACCAGAGGCCCGTGCCCACAGGATGATGCCAGCAGAGGGACGTGGAGCTGATGTTCCCAGGCCAGGGCAGGGTTCACGGAGCAGGGGCCGTGTGGCTGCTCTCTGCGGCCCTGGGGTTGAAAATGAGCAAAATCAAGTTATGGTCTTGAGTCCAAGACTCTGCCCTGCGCTCTGTGGTGGCATCTTCAGGATCCAGACGTCAAGGATAATTGGGATGGGGAGGGGCTGAAGGTCCCCTCCGTGGATCAGCTCTCCTGACAGGTAGGCTAATTAGGGGGATAACTAAGCAAGCTTGCGATAGGAAGATTCCAGCCATGAACAGAGAGCAGGCTTCTGACCACTTCCTCGCCCCAGGTACTAATAATGTCTACGCGAATTATCAGCCAGGCTTATTTAGTCACCACAGAAGCAGCCCGAGGTGCTCTTTGATGACACCTGCTTAACCAGATTTGAATTTCTGTACAAGTTTGAAAGTAATAAAGTCGAATATATTTTTAAAATAATAGAGGCTTTCCACTACCTTGTATCGAATGCTGCCTGACTGGTCCAAAACAAGGAGGTTTTGGTGCAACATGCAAATATTCTATTCTGAAAAAAAAAAAAAAAAACCACTGTGAAACTTGTATACTATTTAATCTGTCTAAATTGCGTGAAATTAAAAAGAGGACAGAATGTAAATATAAAAGGACTGACCTATTTGTCAGTGTCTTAATAATACTACAAAAATGTTTAGGACACAGATGATTAAAAATTTGTAAACTTTTTGGTTGCAGGAATAAAATATTCCTGAATGTGTATTAAAATACAGTAAAACTATATACAAAGAACAGTACTGGGACTTCCCTGGTGGTCCACTAATTAAGAATTTGCCTTCTAGTGCGGGGGACTCAGGTTCGATCCCTGGTCGGGGAACTAAGATCCAGAGGTCAAGGGGCAATGAAGCTCATGTGCTGCACCTAGGGAGAAACCGCCCCCCCCGCCACCTGCCGAAGAACAAAGACGATGCAGCCAAACAAAGAAGCAAATGTTAAAAAAGAACGGGTCAGTGAAGTCCAAGGTTCTACGCGGCACTGTCCACTTGACAGGTGTGGGTATTAAATCTGGATCAATAACGCAGAATACCACCAGCTTCATCACCCTCTCAGGGGCCACGCGTGGCCATGGTTGCCAGACTGGACATTTCTATAGCCCCAGAAAGTTCTGCGGACACTCTAGTAGAAACTCGCGTCATCAAGCCGAATCACACCTTCGTACTGATGATCAGAAAGGATTTGCACTTCGTGGTTTTCTTGCAAAGGCCAGGCTAGAGAGGCAGTTCTCACGACTTTCGTCCACCGCAGCAGCCTCGAGTCCCCTGGGAGGGCAGCAGGGTGCCTCCGCCTCTTACTGCGGGCAGACAGCAGGACTGAGCACCTGAGCCACCTGGAGACAGCCAAGCGAGGCCCCTGGGTGCCTGGGGCCTGGCTCTCCTTGTAAAGATGAAAAAGAGACACTAGACTAGAAGGGATGTGATTTTCCTTGAACTGCAGCTCCTGGAGGATGAGGGGTCACGTTTAGGGTCAAGTGCACAGGTGAATCTGCTCCTGGGCATCTCTGCTCACGGACCCCCGGCCCACAAACGCCCCTTCACCCCCTCAGAGTCGGTCTTTCCGATTAAGAAAGAAACCCGAAGAGAATGGTCCTCTCTCCTGAAACTGCCAGGAAAAATGCCCTCCAAAATCCTTGTCGATGATTTCCCAGAGGGAACATCTACTTTATTTCCAATTTCGCTCATTTTGCTCCGGGGAACTATAAATTAGTGAAGTGTTTACTGGAATAAAACCTCAAATTCACAGTGAAAGGCCAACTCAACCTAAACCTCCCCGGTCAGACCTCCCTTTCCTGCACAGAAGCAGCTTCTCCGGCAGCTTGGGGCCGGGGCGGGTTAGCCGCTGAGTGGGAAGGAAGGTCATTGCTCAGAGTTGCCCAGAGGAGCCCAGGGTGAGATGAAAATGGGACTAGCTTCCCAATAATTAGGAGAGGCCAAGTTTAACCAGATGTAATGCACAAGGAAGATTCAGGGAATCCAACGTGCTCTATGAAGGGCCATGTGTCTGGCCTTGAATCCTGGCCTAATGACACAGACAACATACCTGTATTCATGCACATGTGTGTTCACGCACTGACATACAGTGTATTTAAATCTGTACTTTAAAACTGCAGGATTTGAAATTATAAGGAAAGTCATTGTTTTCCTTTTGTTCACATGCACCAAATATGCTGTATGTTTTATATTCTTAATTTTACAAAGAAGATTAATCTTGCAGTTAAAAATTAAATGTATTCAAGGAGTAATTTTTAAATAGATTGCATGCTGCTGCTGCTGCTAAGTCGCTTCAGTCGTGTCCGACTCTGTGTGACCCCATAGATGGCAGCCCACCAGGCTCCCCATCCCTGGGATTCGCCAGGCAAGAACACTGGAGTGGGTTGCCATTTCCTTCTCCAGTGCATGAAAGTGAAAAGTGAAAGTGAAGTTGGTCAGTCGTGTCCGACTCCTAGCGACCCCATGGACTGCAGCCCACCAGGCTACTCCGTCCATGGGATTTCCCAGGCAAGAGTACTGGAGTGGGGTGCCATTGCCTTCTCCGAATAGATTGTATAGCGTGGGCTATTTTAGCTTAGCTTAGATTACAAATTGTGTTCTATTTATTTAGAAATAATTAACATCATTCAGTACAGTCTGATGTCTGTGTTAAAATGTTACCATTTCAAAATGGAGGAAAGCAATGTTCAGAAATATGTCTTAAGAAAGGTCTTCCTCATGGCCTTTTTCTGGACTTAAATCTTCCCCAAGTGTGTCACAATAAAAAACATAAAAAGCTCAAGGCCAGCTTTGCCATTAGAAACTCAGCCCCTTCCCCAGGAGGGGGATCTGTCCCTCAGGGCTCCTGTTTCTCAGGTGAGACTCAGTGGTCACTGCCAGCTGGTCTGTGGACAGCCAGCGAGCGGGCCGTCCAGGTGGCAGAAGAGGTTGGTTTGGCCCCTTGGAAGACAGCGCACACAGCAGGCTGAAGGTGACGCGAAATGTGGGGCCATGGGGCCCACCCCCACGTTAACAGAAGAGGATGCTGCGTCTACCAGCGGCGGCGGGGGTGAGGGTCTGCTCGATGAGAGACCTGGGCCAGGGGCCCCGATGAAACCCGTTCAGACCTACAGGGCTTCCACACAAGACTTACTGTGTGACTGAGCAGAGAGGGGTTGGGGATCTGGCCTCATTAATTACGTTTCATTTAGTTCTGATGAAAATGGATGATGAAACACCAAGAAACAGCCTAAAGATTCAATTTCTTGGGGCTGACAAGACCAGATTTTCTGGGCAGCCTCGTGGCTTGTCTGGCAAATCCCTGATTGTGACAGAGAAGGTGCCTGGGAGGCCAGGGGCCAGGCTCCTGATGACTGTCTGCGATGAGGCTTGATTCAAGTGTGGTCCCGGATGGAACCCACGACTGCCAGCTGGGCCAGGGCCCACTGAGGGGCGTCCACTCGGCACCCAGGAGGGTAGCCTGGATGGCTGGTTCCACTCTGCACTGCCCCCCACCCCCCGAACCGCAGGGCCCAGGGTTCCAGTCCCCCTGCCCGGGCCCTCAGACCCTCAGCTCTGCCCAGCCCCTCAGCCCCACCATGCCCCCATCCCCCCAAGGCCTCCTCCAGGCCCCTGTCTGCCAGGAGGCTTTCCCACCAGGCCCCCACTCCATCTGCCAGGACTCCCCGCCCTCTCCCTGGTGGCTGTGAACACGGGCCTGGGTGCCTGAGGGCAGAGAGGGCGGGCCTTATCTCACGCACACACATGTTCACATGTACACACCCACACACGCACAGATGCACACATGCACACACATGTGCACACCCCCACATGCACAATGCACACACGTGTTCACATGTACACACCCACACATGCACAGGCACACATGCATACACATGCTCACACACACATGTACACACACAAGCACACATGCATACACATGCTCACACGCACACTTGCAGATGCATACATGATCACACACATGTACACACGTGACACACACAGGCACACATGCATACACCTGCTCACACATACACATGTCCACACACACACACACACACATGCTCACGCACACACACCCAAGGCACACATGCATTCACACGCTCACACATATACATGTGAGCTCACACATATACACATGTGCATGTGTTCACATGAACAGACACACACAGGCACACACATGCTCACACATACACGTGTACATGTGCACCCTGCACACAATACACACATGCTCGTGCATACACACATGTATACACACGTGCACAGCACCCACGCACAGGTGCACACACACGGGAACAGGGCAGGGAGAACCCAGCCCTTGGGCACCCCCATCTGCAACACCCCTCACCCGAGGCATTCCAGCAGGTGTAACTGCTGCAGTGTCTTTCCTCTCCTTATTTTTCTTTCGAAATTAAAGGACCTGCTATAAAGCTCTCCAAAGCTGGAGGCTCAGAAGAGTTCAGAGTGAACTGAAGTACTCCTTATTCCAAGGAGGTCACAAAGTCATTTGGTAAACATTAAATTAGCACTTGCAGTTTCCTTCTGCTTAATGTTGCCAGAAAACCCAGCAGTTTACCCTGAACTGTGGGACGTGTGTGTGCTGCCACGGTGGTGACAACAATCACTGAGCGTCGACAGTGAGCCGGGCGCCAGACGTGCCCATTTCACAGATGAGGACTTGACGCCTCTGACGGGAGAGGCAGCGCTCGGTGCTTTGTTTTCACAGAGTCTGCTGCTGCATCTGAGCCTTCCTTTGATAACCTAAGCCTGGTTTTTCATGCTGCAGCCTTCCTCGTAACCTGCCTCCAGACCTGGCAGATGGTGGAGAACACACACACACCCCAGACTGCATCGCAGGCCCTGCCAGAGGGGCTCCAGGCGCTTCCGCAAGAGTGGCTCCCGTGACAAATGGAAGGGCGCAGCAGCACCTTTCTGTCTTCCTTTCTTCGCTTTGCCTTGTTTTTGGTTGACTTGCGCGTGAGCACGGTTAAAGGTGATTAAAACATAATCCCAAACCCAACCACTGGGTCTCTCCCTTAGTAACCTGGGCCTAACAGCAGCCATCAGAAACAGAAGGAACAGTAGGGAGGCTCTTAGAACATGTGAGTTCTTATGGCCAGTCAGTTCTGGTTGTAAGTGCAAACAGTCCCATGACGCCGGTCCACGGGGCCAGCGACCCCCGGACAGGCCCTCCGGGGCTGACTGTGGCCGGGGACAGTCTGCTCCGGAAACAGAGAGAGCAGCCTCTGCCTTCCTCCGGGACCTGCAGCTGTGCAGGGTGGCTTTGCTCTATTAGACGTGTGTGTGTTCATTTGTGTGAGTGTGTGAGTATATGTATGCCTGTGTGTAACTGGAGTCGTCCTGAGGCCCTCTTACTGCAGCAGCTTCCCTACACTGCGCTCCCCTCCATTTCCCATGTGAAACACTTTAAGTTGGCCCTCCTTATGGTGAAACACAACGCACCTGCAACAAGCTGCGTTTCTTAGGATATTTTTAGAAGAATGCCGCCGCGCAGACTTCATCACCCTTCTACACATGCAGGGACACAGACAGTGGGGGAGGCCCTCCGGGGATGACAGAAGACCCTGGGAACGGTCTCCCACAGCCACTGCCAGGCCCCACCTGGGAGCTTAGCCTCACGGGCCGGACACCCGTTTAGTTCCCCTTGTGGGTCGTGAGAAAACTGCATGAGCTCTAAAGCTGAAACCTTCCAAAGAAAGAAGGAAGTCAGAGCTTGGATGTCCACGCAGTTAAGCACAAACCTTTAATTCTTCATCCAAAGCCAGACCCAGTACAGGGTTACTAATTTGGAAAAGGCAGCATGAAGTGTGGAAAAGGCAATTGGGCCACTTACTGAGCCGCCAACCACCCAGCCTCAGTTTCCACACCTGCAAGGTGGGCCCAATTCTCCCCCTTCTCACAGGGTGTAAACCACCCCACCGTCGTGAGGGGGCCTGTTCCACCATCCACGGTACTGCTATGGGCGGGGAGCCCTGCAAATCTCAGGGCGCACCGGGCTCACGGGGTCCTGGTGGGTCTTGTCTGTGGTTTGATGTGACCCCAGGGGCCTGAGGCCAGCTCCGTACAGACCCTCATGCATGCAGTGGGGCACTCAGCTGGCTCTGCTGTTGCAGAATAAAATGATTTTCTAACTGAAAGAAGGGTGTCCGAGGGGTGCTCCCTGTCTCCTCCAACGTGAAAGCTGAAGCCTCAGGACGACCTCTGCTGAGGGGAGCTGGCTGTCCGGGGGTCCCGTGCCTCCTTCCACACAGACACACACCCTCTGTGCAGGCCATGGTTCGAGTCCACAGCAGGAGTGATTCACAAGGTTCCCTGGAAACACTGCTGGGGACCAAGGGGGTGGGAGGTGCTAGAAATGAGGACCGTTTCTCAGAACTCGGCCTGCGGTGAAGGTGAGTGAACTTCCTGTACCCAGAACAACGGGAGCTAGGGGCCGAGGCTCTGCTTGGTCCCGCCCAGTAACTTCCCAACACCTGTACGACATCCACAGCTGATGAGGAAATCCTCGAAAGTTCTAGCAACAAGTAACCTTTAGAGAAAAGTCGTATCTCGGCTCAGGTTTAGAATTCTAATCTTCAATTTAAATAAATGTAACCAGGTTTTAAAAAACAATGTTATGTGATGTACATGATTAAAATTCCTATGTCTAAGGTGAAAATACCCAAGGGAGGTGCCTCAGAAGGACAGAACACACGAGGATGTTTTGAAGGGCAGAGACCAAGAGGAAGGCTCACCCTCACCCCCGAGGACTGAGTCCAAGTTCAGGGTCAGCAGGAAAGGGGACCAAGGGCGACAGTTCCTTCTCCTGCCAGGACGTGCATACACCACAGAGGTCCTGGGTCTGGAAGACAAAGACTCACGCAACAAGGGGGTCTAATGTGTACCCCCAACTCCAAGTGTAAACAGGAGCCAGTTGGGGGCCCATTACTAGAGATGATTGCTTCTGGTTTGAATCAGCTTTGATTCAGTTTAAACTGGTCACAGAGCTGCTAACACTCACATCATGCCCGTGTCTGCACTGATCTTGCACTGGGGAGTAGGAAAAAGAACTTCCTGCTGGGAGGATGTGGTTTCTTTAAAACAAAACAAAACAAAACACTGAGGATGATGTGATGTGATTTATGAGGTCTCTTCTGTGGCTACGCTCAGGTGATCTCAGCCAGGTAAAGTTTTAGGGAAGAGCCTCCCCTTGAGCATCAGAGCTGACTTACATTAGGTGGAGTTCTCACCAAAAAAAAAAAAATCACATTTGTTTGGACGATTTTACTCCCTTTTTACCCCTTGCCGCGGGTCTCAAAGACTGTCACAATCAGGGGCCCTTTCACGGAGGGCAGGGCGGTGTGGGGGACGCTCGGCCGTAAGCGTCGGCCTGGGAGGCTACGGAATCCCGCCTGCCTCCGGCCCACCTCGCGCAGGCCATCACCTGCCCCACTGCCTGGTCACCGACCTGCCCTCTCTGGCCCATGGACCAGGGACGAGAAAGCAATAGCTGCAGAGTCTGAATGATATTCACGGACACATTACATTTTAATACACGTTCAGTTTACATATTGTACACAAGTCGACAAAATGATCGGCTTCTTCTTAAGACTATCCCGTGTGCGCTGCTCTGGGTAAGTGTCATCTCACGAAGTTCAAGAGGATGGGTGACCCAAGACCCAGAGTGTATCTGGCAAAACTCGTTGCCTGTTTGAAATCAAGAATGTCCTGTTAACAGCCAACTAACAAAAGTCCACGTTAGAAGTGACAAGAGGAACGTTCTCAGAAGCTTCTGTTTCTCAGCTGATGCCGAAGAGAGAACGAATTTTGAGGCAACTGAGACCCAAAGGTGTCTGTGTGAAGAGGTGGCGACACTGACTCACACACTCTTAGCCAGGTAAGAGGCTGTGCGGCGAGAGTCAGCCAGATCGCTGACAATATACGTGGAAAGAATAAGCTAGTAAAGGGGCACGTGCGTGAATTATTCTAGAGGAAGCAGCTGCAAACCCTCAAAGGATTAATCTCTGCTTCTGTGCAGGGAGAGCCTCCGTGGCTGCAGGGAAAGCCAGAGATGGAGGAGCGTCATCCTCTAAAAGATTAGCGAGAAAAAGCCACAACATAATCTAAGGCATCCTCAGCTGAGAAAGACTCACCATCAAGTGAAAGATGTTTAAATATCAGATTATTTATAGTAGACGTGGAGGGGAAACGGTGTTTCAGAAAACTTGTCAAGTTTGGATTTCCTGGGAAAAGGGTCAGTCGAAACGGGATTTACTTGCTGCAAAGACAAGTTACAGGTGACGGAGGCTTTTAGACAGCTGGAAGCAGGAAAGGCCCCTGTGGCCTCCCCTCCGGGAGGGCCAGGGAGGGGGCAAGGGATGTCCACCCTGCACAGGAGGCTGTGAAGGGTGGACCCCCTCTGAAGATGCTGATGGTGTGGATATCACACCGGCCTCCAAGGAGAGATGCGGCAAGAAGGAAGTGCCCACCCTGGAGGAGGAGCCGGTCTGCCTGGAGCTTCAGATCAACACGACCTTCTAAGCCCAAAGGCCATGGGGGCAAACCAAGGAGAGCCAGACCCACCGGAAGCCAGCTCAGGTCTCCAGCTGGAGGCCACCAAGGAGAAGCCGCGCTCCCAGGAAGCTGTCCCCAGGCTGTCCTGTTTACAGCTGGCCTGCTGGGACTGGAGACGCCCTCCTCAGCGAGAGGCAGATGGAAGTCGCCGTGTGCCGCGGTGTTAGCCAAGGTCCGAGTACGGTTAACCCCATTTCAATCGTGAGGGGAACATGGTTTCAAACCACGGAAAAGGAGATCTTAACAGAGCGGGCTGGATGGTTCTTGCTAATGCTGTCCATTTGAGGTCCTAAGCTACGTGTCCGCCAGGCACTGCGTGGACGGCTACAGACCGCACAGCCGTCAAGCAAGAGGCTGCCCTCCCGGTGTTTACATGCCGCCACGAAGAGAACTCCAGGGTCTGGTGGCGGGAGGGCTAGTTCAGGAGGTCACTGAACATGAGCAGGTGGCCTATGGCGCTAGGGCCCTGGACAGGGGTCCTGTAAGAAACGACACGGAGTGAAACAGGGCCTGCACCCCGCGGACCGATGCCCTGCTCTGTCGTGGGGTGGGGTCCTGGGGGAGGGAGCCCAACGGGGTCTGAAAGCAGAATTTTCTCTGCATCAGAAGGAAAGCCTTTCCAAATGAAACGGAAGCCAAGCAATTTGACGTGATGATTTTTATAAAAGGCTAGGTAATTAAAAACGATGACTGGAGAATCTTGGTTCTCATCAGGTTGTGGAAAGCTCGTCTTGCCCTTGTTCTCCTGACAGATACTCGAATATCCGTTCCAAATAGATGACAGCAGGTCTTAATACACGGGCTGGGGCTTGGCCTGACTTCTTCCAAAACCTGCCTAGGAGCTGAATGTGGACACGCCCATCTACCTACTCACACCTACAGTGACACAGAGCAGAGAGCCCTTAGTCTGGCGGTGGGGATGCGGCTCACCAGACCCATGCTGAAAACCCAGAGACAGTTACAGGTGCAGAGGAGAGGGGGCCACGCTGTGAGTGCTGGTGAGCCTTAGCGGGGTTATGGCTGCCCTGATGAGCGTCTGTAGCTAGGACCACAGTGCACTGAAGGAATTAGCTAGGATCATGGTGGGGTTCGATTATTCATCCTATTTAAATATCCATCCTAAAAATGATCATATTAAGCACTGACTTTAAAAAAAATCAGCTTCTGACTTTTCACATGACAATCACTTCCTTAAAGTCTGGGTAACGCTGTAAAACTCTCCTTCCACGGGCATGCATGTCTGGAGAGAAAACATCTATGCTTTAGGAAATTCAAGATGGAAAGGATGCGATATGAAAAAGCTAGAGGTAAACGAGAGGGAAAAGGCAGCTGGATTGCCCACACAGGTGACCAGAATCCTCAAGAATGTTCACGCGTGCTGAGTGGAGGTGCTGGTGCACACAGGTGGCTTGGTAAACACATGTTTCTTTGCAAACGACACACCCCTTTTGTTACCACTAAGTGAACAGATTTCAGAAAGAGAGGATTTTCGTTAAATCTTACTTGAGTTCTTGTGAGCTGGTGGCCAGCATACTTCGAATGCTTTTGTCAGCCAGCGGGCAGCCCGACAGACTGTAAGACAGGCCAGGAGAGTCCGGTGAGAAGCCCCGAGGCCCAGCGTGCGTCCCCAACAGACACAACACAAAACTGAAATCAAAAGGTTGAATGCAGAAAAGCGATGGGGAAAGTGCTGTACATTGAATTTTGTTGGTGCAATGAACTAATTCACGTTTCCATAGAAATTTAAGGAAGCATGTCTTTGCAGAAACCATTTGAAAAGTAAGATTCGAATATTTGGGCTCTTTGGTCTCAATGTCTGTAAATCATATTCCAAATTTAGGTAGCTTGCTTTGAGATAAAAGACTTTATCGAACATGTCGATCAGCATGCTTTTGAAGGTCAACATATAGCACTTAAAGGGGTGACACAGAAGTCAACGTTTGTACTGGGACAGCATTGTTGAGGTAAGCTGAAAACAATAAATTGAAAAGACAGAATCCACCATGAGAAAAATGAAGGCACACCTTCTATGTGAGGCGTAATTACCAGTCACATGACCACTCCCATCACACCTTGGTGTTGGACATCTGCCACCAAACAAAAACAAAAACAGCCAAAGTAGTAAGCATGTTTCCCAAAAAAAAAAAAAAAACTTGAAAAAAGTTTCATTGTTTCCAGTTTAGCTGCAATGTCTGCACGGGGTTTAAGCTGCCTGGAGCCAAGCTGCAGATGCACGGGGTCACATGGAAATGGCGCCTCCATAGCACAGAGCAGCGCTCAGAACAAGCGTCCACGGCTGGCCTGCCGCCCGCCCGCCTGGCCCCTGGGGACATCTGCGCGCTGTGCGTGTCGCATGCTCAGACGGCAAGGCAGATACAGACCCGGGTAGAGGTGAGCCGGAGGAGGGGCTCGGGGGAGCGACCGTCCCGCCGCGCGCCGTGCTTACGTTATCAGGTCCTTCTTGCTCTCCTTGCATGGGGGGTACTTGGGCTTGGGGCTCGGGATGGTCACCTCCCCTGGGTACCTTCTTTCTTCGAGGGCCTCCTGGAAGGGGTCCAAGTCTTCTGGCTGCGGGTGAAACACAGCTTCAGGGCCACAGAAGACACTGGACACACAGACCGGAGGCCGTGTCCCACCCCCGGCCCCCACCCCCCGCCCCGTCCCAACCTCACCCTTAAAATCACAACACACTCTTGTTGCGAGGATGCAAACCCAGTTTCATCCAAAGAGCATCTCTGGTCCATGCAGCACTTGTTTCTCACCACCTGCTCTAAACCCCTAGTTCCGTGCGGAAATTCTAATTCCTCCAGCTGCACGGACAGCAGGGGCAGAGAAGCGGCCGGGCAGCCAAACCCTTGTGTGACACTTGACTCAGTGGACCTTGCTCGCTGGGTTCAAGACCTACAGCACTATATCCAACACCAACAGGCAGAGCTTAAGCTTCACACACAAAGATACCGGGGGCGCCTGCAATCTCTGCTGAGTGTTCTACACTGCGGAAGTATTCTACATGCTTTAAGTCCCAAGGCAAGGGAAGACCAACACAGATTGATGCTGTGAGTTTAAATTACTGCTGCTGCTGCTGCTAAGTCGCTTCAGTCGTGTCCGACTCTGTGCGACCCCATAGACGTCAGCCCACCAGGCTCCCCCGCCCCTGGGATTCTCCAGGCAAGAACACTGGAGTGGGTTGCCATTTCCTTCTCCAATGCATGAAAGTGAAAAGTGAAACTGAAGTTGCTCAATCATGTCCAACTCTTAGTGACCCCATGTTCAGTTCAGTTCAGTTCATTTCAGTCACTCAGTCGTGTCCGACTCTTTGCGACCACATGAATCACAGCACACCAGGCCTCCCTGTCCATCACCATCTCCCGGAGTTCACTCAGACTCACGTCCATCGAGTCAGTGATGCCATCCAGCCATCTCATCCTGGGTTGTCCCCTTCTCCTCCTGCCCCCAATCCCTCCCAGCATCAGAGTCTTTTCCAATGAGTCAACTCTTCGCATGAGGTGGCCAAAGTACTGGAGCTTCAGCTTTAGCATCATTCCTTCCAAAGAAATCCCAGGGCTGATCTCCTTCAGAATGGACTGGTTGGTTCTCCTTGCAGTCCAAGGGACTCTCAAGAGTCTTCTCCAACACCACAGTTCAAAAGCATCAATTCTTCGGCGCTCAGCCTTCTTCACAGTCCAACTCTCACATCCATACATGACCACAGGAAAAACCATAGCCTTGACTAGACGGACCTTAGTTAGGCAGCATTAAAACAAAATTTTTTAAATAGAATATTCTTTGGCTAAGAGGGGCCCTTTGCAGTAACATAGAAATTCCTATAGATGGCGATGTTCAGCAAACGTGTTTCCTGAGTGCAGGGTTTCCCTTGTGTGACACTTGACGAGGGCAAAGCTGCTGTCTTTTCAGGGGCTTAATTTTAATTAAAATAAATTCGGAGATTCAACTACTATGCCTTATTTGGTAGTAACGATTTAACATTGTAGGAAAGAAAAAGTCCTTTGGAATTTAGCTTGCCACTCAGATTCCATTCTCCTGGATACTTAAATCAATTTGAAGAATAAACACAATGGCTTCAGATGCAACGGCCTTATAAACAGGCACCTTCCCTGACAATTCCTACAAGTGGCTAATGCTTCCTCTTTATCCACCTCTCTGTTTCTGTAAGATGCTATCGCTTTGATGGTGGTCTCCCTATTGTGTTCAAAAAGAATTTTCATTTTTCAGGGAATAAAGGAGATGTCATAACTTTCAGAATTGAACACTGGAGAAAAAGTCAGTCTAATAACAATTCTCTTTTCATTTATTTTCTTAGCCTAAAGAAAACTGTAACAATTTTAATGATTTGAATTTGAAAATTGTAACTACTTCAAAAATACATTCTTGACATAGGTGTTTTGGTGATGCTGTAGTCAGCAAAGATTTGGGTGACTACACAAAAATAATTCATTCTAGGCTCCAGGGTGCTCTTCTGCATATTTTGGGTGTTTTGGAGAACAGACCCCGTCCTTCCCTGGGGGCTCAGGGGGTAAAGAAGCCGCCAGCAATGTGGGAGACCTGGGTTTGATCCCTGGGCTAGGAAGATTCCCTGGAGAAGGAAATGGCTACTCACTCCAGTGTTCTGCCCTGGAGAATTCCATGGACAGAGGAGCCTGGTGGGCTGCAGTCCACGGGGTCACAAAGAGTCAGACACGACTGAGTGACTTTCACTTTCACTTCCCTGTCCCTAGCTTCAAGGAGCTAGCGAATTAGCAACACAGAATTAAACATGTAAGCATTTAAGAGTCTCCTTATAATTCCTTACCTGCAAGGAAAACCCTGCATTCTATCAATTTATCACCCAGAAAAATGAATCAGTAAGCTGTTCGCACATTTTCTTAGAGAAGTCGTTTGCAACAAAACACACTTGCTGGAAAATAAAATTCATCGTTCAAAGGAGTCAATGGTTTGTTTTGCTCTCATCAATATTACTCCCAAACCTCTCCTGGGTTAACCAAAAATGTCTTCTAAGCTCCAGTCAGCTAAAAGTCATATTTAAAGGGAAAAGACCATTTTTGCTCAGGCGTGCACCCAGGGCATTTTCCCTCAGCGGTGCCTGCTTGGTGGGCTGGGTGGGCGGGGGTCCACGAAGGGGACGTACGGTCATCTCTTTGGACTCGTCCTCGTCCATCCTACGGGGCTTCATCTTGGTGTAGTCCACGGGCAGGTCCCAGCAGTCCCCTTCACTCAGCTGGAAGCACCGGCTGCTCACCACTGCCTGCTGGGGGGACATGGGCTCCAGGGGCGTCAGGATCGGGCAGCAGCCTTCCCGCGGCCGCTGCTTGTTCATGCTCAGGTCCAGGGTCCCGTTCTCATCCACCTCCATGTCAGGGTTCTGCGAGATGGAAGGACAAGCTGACCACGCGCATCTCCCTCCAGACCACAGCCCTTTCGCCAGGACAGAATCCAAGCCTCAGATGCCTCAGGGCAGCCTCACGTGCAAAAGCTCCCCAGGTGAGAGAAGCGGTCCCCTCATCTGTCCTGCTCCCCGCGCTGTGAAAGCTTGAAACTGGCTGGCAGGCGCACAGGGCATCCATCTTTCCACTTATCTACGGACCACCTCACTCTCTCTTGCCTCTTATCCACTAATCTATCATCTCTCTCTCGCTTAACTATCATAGACCTGTATCTTTTTTCCCTAATATGTCTCTGCTTTTAGAAATAAGCCTCACCAGAAGAAAAACAAATGCCTGATTTCAAGTCTATCACAGTTCAAAAACCTCTTAAGAGATCAGAAATAGATGTGTGTACAAATTATACATATATACGTAAAAATGTACACAGATTTAAAATTCTCCTTTAGTTTCACTGATGCTAATACTCCCAGACTTGGAGATGAAGAAAATACAAGAATTTAGAGGGATGGAGGAGAGGAACTATAATTTACTTTCTTTTTTTGTTTTTGTTTTTTTTTTAGGGGGGGGATCAAATTGAGTCCTATCAGGTACAGGCTCTGGGAATACAGTAGTGAACAAATCAAAACAAAACCCCACACACAGAACTTACTTTCCAACACAAAACCTTATCATATGTGAGAAAGAGGATTTTCTATTTTAAGGCAGGGAAATGTGCAATCACAGTACAACACGCTTCCACAGCAGTGATCGCGGCTGACCTGCTTAAGGGTCAGCAAACCTGCAGTTTAGTCACCCAGCTTTACAAAAGCCGAAGAGGGTGAGGGCTTTCTTTTCTTTCTTTCTTTTTCTTTTTTTTTTTGATGCTTTAAACAGATCAAGAATCCCTGAGAATCCTCCTCTCGGGAATGGGGAGAGAAGGGAAGGGCAGATGGAGGACAGAGGAAAGAAAAATCAAAATACCCCCTACAATACTCCATTTTTTCTCCCCCAAAGAGTCATACTCTCTTGAGCAGTTTGATGTCAGAGCTGGCGTGAACGCCGCTGCCTACTCAGAGGTCTGGTGTCTCTTTCCTCAGGATGCCACAGCAGAGGGATGGTGCCTGGCACCAGCCTCCGCGCTAACCCAGCGCACTATGCTGCCTGAACCCTCCTTGCCACAGTGCACCTCTGGTTTCCAGCTTTCAGACTAATACAGCCTTCACCATGTCGGACTGTAATTCCCTCGGTCTTTTTATATTTAATAAAGCGAAAAAAAAAAAATCGAAGGGGCTATTGTCTTTTGTTTTTCCCCTTGCCACAGAATTTCCTCCATGGCAGCCTGGCATTTTAGCAGCCCTGATCACCATGGAAATTGCATGCCCCTGACACTCCTCCAAAATCCAGGAATAAAAATATTAATAGAGAAGAAAGCATTTGCAAGACATAAAATTACTGACCTTTCTCCATTCACACAAATCACACCTATTTCTAACAACTACGGTCAGTGTGGTGTGCTCAGGAGCGTGCCCAGCGGCGCTGGGTGACGGGGCGGCCCTTTGTTCTGGAGACGAGAGCCGCCCGCTCGCCGGCGTGGGCAGGACGCGCTCGCGCCCGGGCCCCTGGCCGCCTGGCGGCCTCTCTGGGCAGCTCCGGGCGCGGCGGGGCCGAGCGACTCCCTCTCCTGCCGGGAGCCGGTCACGAGGACCCGCCCTGGCCCTGCTCACCGCTTTGGCATCTGCGGCGCTCTGAACTAATGGAAGCTGACTGTAATTGCTTGGCTGGGAGCCGGCGGGGAAACGGGAGTTTTGCCCTTTCTTTGTTCCCCAGCTCTGGGCTGGAGGGCGCGGTCCAGCCCGCCCGCGGCGGCCTCCGCCCGCGGCGCTGCACACCCTCCTCTGATTAAGGGCCGGGGCGCAAGGCCCCTCGAGGTCCCTCGTCTCCGAGCTGCCCTCGGGTTCGCCAGGAGGGGAGCCAGGTGTGGGTCCTAAAAGGGGGAGGGGCGGTGCTCCTAAATGCACAGGTGGACTGATCTGGAAAATGTGTCCCCAGGGCCCTGGGCAGTCAGGCTTCCTCGGAGCAGGGCCGGGGGACGTGCCGTCTGCGCGGGCGTCTGCGCGGGCGTCTGCGAAGGAGGCCGCGGGGGGCGCACGGCGGGACCTCTGGGTCGGGGCGGCGGGGAAGGGAGGTGGGGGATGAGGGTGGGCCGAGGCCCCGCCCCCAGGTGCGCCCCGCCCCCAGGTGCGCCAGGCCCCGCCCCCAGGTGCGCCCCGCCCCCAGGCGCGCCAGGCCCCGCCCCCAGCTTGCTCCGCCCCCAGGTGCGCCAGGCCCCGCCCCCAGCTGAGCTCCGCCCCAGGCGCGCCCCGCCCGTACCCGCGCGGCGCACAGGTCCTGCGGCTTGGTGGACAGGTTCTGCGGCATCTCGCGGCAGCGCGTGGACAGGTTGAGGATGGCCGTGGCCGCCATGTGGGCCGCCTCCACGTCGTGCGTGTAGTCGAAGCTGCTCTTGCTGCACGTGCTGCTGGCGCTGCTGCCGCCGCCGCAGCTCAGGCTGCTGCTGCTGCCGGGCGCGTAGGTGCTGGTGCTGCTGCTGCTGGGGCTGGCGTCCTTGCAGTACCGCTTCGCTGGGGAGACAGCGCGCGGCGGTGACTCGGGGGCCCCGCCCAGGCCCGCGGCCGCAGAAGCGCGCCCCGCGCCGCCCGCCCGCCCTGTGCGCCCACACCTGTGCGTCGGTCCCCGGGGGGGCAGGGCAACTGCCACCAGCTAATTCCCTGAAAGAAGCCTGGCTTTTCCTGCTTTTTCCTTCTTTCCCATTGTGCGGGCGGAGCCGGGAGCCCGCAGGAAGAGCACCGAGGCTCTCAAGGAGGGGGCTAGGGCCAGGGGCGCTTTGGAACTGATCCCCTAAAGGCCAGCCCTGGTTCGGGCGCAGCCACTGAGACGCACGGGCAGCTACTGGCCGCACCAGCGTGACCACAGCCCAAGGCTGACTCCTGTTTTGGCTGCTCACCTACTCTCACCGGGAGACGGGGAGCCTGCAGCCCACTCATCCCTCTAGAGGCTGGACGGCCTGTGCCGCCCGGCAAGGCCGAGCAGCCCTTTGGGGCGTCCTGTCCTGTGCAGAAGGCCCAGATGCACAGGGAGGGCTCTTGTGGGTCTGCGAGGACCCGCGCTCTGGGAAGGGTGGGCCCTGCCGCTCTGCCCTCCTGTGCATCCCAGCCACCAGCTTCGCTCAGGGATCCATCTGAGCAACCAGCCAGCCTCCCGACCACCCACTCGGGCCCATAGGACAAGGGTGGCTTCTGGAGCTGTTTGCACCTCCTTTAGCGCAAGGACGGGAAGATGACCGACGGATGACTGATTAGGATGTGCCCGGGGTCATTAAAGACACAGGATGCCCTTTGCTTAGGAGTCAGCAGCTCGCCTGACCCTGCAGAGGGGGCGGGAATTACTCTGAGGGGAGCCCAGAGGGAGCCAGGAGAGCTGACTGCAGGGTCTGCAGGGTGCCACCCCCTCACAGGGCACAGGCCCCTTTGCAGGGAGCTCAGCCATCACCCTGACAGAGGCCGAGGTGCGGGGGAGCCCAGAGGGGGCTCCAGCCCTGTTCAAGGCTGCCTGTGTGCATGTGAGAGCCCCATCAAGATCATTCTGGCAGACAAGTCACCTCTTCCAAAAGAGGGAGGGGACGCTGCTCCCTTGTCCTCAGCATTGCCATCCTGGTGCCTGCAACCTGGCGCCCCGCCCAGGTGTGGTCAGCAAGTGACTGCAACCTCACAGCCATCACTGCTGGTCATCACAGCACCCCCAAGAGTGGCCCCAAAGCGCCCTGTTCCAACACGAATGAAGCACGGACTTTCACCATCGACACCTTCTGACCTGGGACGGAAGACTGAGCTTTCCTGACCCCAAGGACGTGGTGTGGGGAGGCTCTGCATGTGTAGCCGCCTCAGGGAAGCTGCCGGCCTTGTCTCAGCCCCACATGTGGGCGCAGGCTCAGTTCCACACCCTCACACCCGCCCAGTGCGAGGAACGCCCTCCATCCTGCTCATCAGACTCGGTCAAGCCCGAGGACCAGTCCTCATGCTTGTGTGTGTGTCTGCCCTTCTTCCCTCCTCTCTCCCCCGTGAGCACGCCTGCTCAGTGCCGCAGACAGAGCAGGGGGCCCTGGTCTCCTGTCTGAGCACAGGCGGGGAGGCTGGGGCCGCGCGGGGGCACCTCCAGTGGGTTCTGTAAACAAGCCAGGGCAGCTGGCCCCTCGGCAGCTCACAAGACTTACCGAAAGGACTCAAGCTTGTGGCTTCACGTCGTTTACAGTTTTGTTATAAAAACATGAATATTAAAAACTGGGAGAAATGAAATACCACTTAGGATGGGTTTTTTTTTTTTTTTCCCCTTAGTGAAAAGAGGGATTTTTTTTTTTTCTGGTTCAGGAAAAGAAATATGGTCCACATAAATAAGAAAAAAAGTTTAGTTTTGCAATGAGGGGATTTCAGTTTCTAAAACAAAGTAAACGGCATACGTGTCTCTATGCAACAGATGGCACTCCGCAACTTCTGGTAAAAGGCACTGACTTTACCCAATATTTAAATCGAAAGACTCCACTTCTTCTGGATTATGCCAAGCTGATGGGCCTTGTCCAGAATTTTAGCAGCTGATGGAACTGGACAATTTATTGATGTGCCCGTCAGCTCACATGACCCAGAAGGAAGGCGAGCAGGACATTTGTTTCACAAGCATCCTTTCCCTGCGGGCTATCAATCATGTATTCCTTGCTCCAAATGCAAATGAGAGTCTGTGTACTTCGCGTCTCTCAGATAATGAAGCTCTTTGGTTTTAGTCATTATTTCCTATCTGTAGAATATTTACAAAGCTATCAGTGTCAGTAATCCTTATGACCAATCACACGAAGAGCCGACTCATTGGAAAAGCCCCTGATGCTGGGAAAGATTGAAGGCAAAAGGAGAAGAGGGCGGCAGAAGGTGAGATGGTTGGATGGCATCACTACCTTAATGGACGTGAATCTGAACAAACTTCAGGAGACAGTGAAGGACAAGGTAGCCTGGCGTGCTGCAGTCCATGGGGTCGCAAAGACTTGGCTACGACTTAGCAACTGAACCACAGCACACTCAGAGCTTCTGGGGCTCACTGCGTGGACACCAGGGGGTGCCACAGCGCTCTACCACGCTCCCAGCCCTGGGGCAGCCCCCTTCCACTTTAACCAAGTAAAAACGTGCTTTCTCTTTCTTTTGACAAAGCTATTTCCCATCAAAGCTTTTCCCAATCAACCAGCAATGTCCCTTGGATGCCAGCGCATCCCTGGACTCAGGAGACAGAACGGCTTCTACTCCAGAGAGAGGCCCTCGCATTTACGACGTCAGGAGTCCACCTGATCTCACCCCGTGCTGACAAGGTCCTCTTCAAGTGCCCTGCCCTCTCGTGCAGGAAAAGGAAAAGCAGGTTGGGGTTTCCAGTGATTGAAGATGATGAATTAGGAAAACAACCAACCACCTTCCAATTCAGTCTACTCTGCCTGAAAGACTCTTACGACGTGGGTGTGTTGTCCTTCTGAATTACCATTTTCCGTAGGGAGTAATCACTATGGCCTTCCGACCCGAATTTCTGTGAAAGGCAGACAAAATGGAGCACAGACAGAGATATGCTTCCTGAGGATCCGCCCCCCGTTTGGGCCTGTGCCCCCGTCAAGTCTGGCTGGACTTTCCCGTAAGCAAGCTGAGACATGGATGTCGAGTCCTCAGGGGAACAGCGGCACCTCCCGAAGGCAGTTCGCTCACGTGGTTTAGGGTTTATCACGTCTAAACCAGGGCTGGATTCTCAGTGGCCTCCCACCTGCTCGCTCACTCTGGGTGTCCTCTGCCCAGCTCCTGTCTGCCCAGGCTTCACCTGCCAGTGGGGTTTGGGTCTCGGGAGATGGGACATGGGACCCAGCACTGCAGGGGGAGGCCTGGACCCCTCCTTCTCCACGAGCAGGTCTGAAGAGGCTAGGGGCAGGTTTCTGAGTCCAGGCGCGATCTGTCCCAGGGATATGGCTGGGGATGAAGCTTCTGGAGGTGGAGGTGAGTGTTGGGGGGCAGGAGAATGGGGAGGCAGGTCTTCCAGGGAAAGGCTGGCCTGAGGGTGGGGGTGGAGGCAGGGGGGCCTGGCCCAGAGGATGGGACCTGGAGGCCCAGGAGGGCTCGCCCAGGGACCCTCCCTACTCCAGTGATGAGGGCTGGGCAGGGAAGGCAGGCGATGGGGAGGTGGGAGCTTCAGAGACAAGACCTTTGAAGAGCAGCTGCTGCTCAGTTGCTGAGCCGTGTCTGACTCTTTGCAGCCCCGTGGCCTGCAGCACACTAGGCTCCTCTGTCCTTCTCCATCTCCCTGACTTTCCTGAAACGCATATCCATTGCATCGGTGACGCCATCCGACCATCTCGTCCTCTGTCATCCCCTTCTCCTGCCTTCAATCTTTCCCAGCATCAAGGTCTTTTCCAATGAGTTGGCTGCTTACATCAGGTGGCCAAAGTATTGGAGCCTCAGCGTCAGCATCAGTTCGTCCAATGAAAATTCAGAGTTGATTTCCTGAACAGAGAGTGGTTAAACGATGGTCAGGAGAACGTGGAATTTGGGAATAACCCAGAGGGAGGCTCAGGAGAGGGGCCCGCACGGGGCTGAGAACGTAGGCTTTTAACAAAGCCTGAGGGTGGTGATAAACTGCCCAGAGACACAGCGGGATGGCTTAGACCTGGTCAGAAACTTTTTCTGTGAAGGGCCTGGCAGTGGTGGAGGCTTGGCGGTCACGAGGTCCCTGCTAGAACTGCACATCGGGCTGTTGTTCTGTGAAACAGCTGCCGGCGATACGGGTGAGGAAAACTGCTTCTGAACACTGAAATTTGAATTCTTCTTTTGTTTTTTTTCTCCCCCATCTATTTTAAAGTGGAAATGCCATTCTTAGCTCACCATGAAACAGGCCTGGGGGGAGGCGGGGAGATGCCAGCCAGGGGCTGCTGAGGCGCAGGGCTGGCAGCCTGCAGGGCCTGCTCCCTCCTGCGTCACCTCCGCACTGGGATGTCCGATGCCGGTGTCCTCCTCCCCGAGGCTGACACAAAGTCGTCTCCTCTCCGCCTCCGGGTCATCCTGTCCCTTCTCTCACATGCCTCAAGTCCTGCCTCGCCAGCTGGCTGGCCGCTTTCACTCACTCGTGGGTTTCCTGCCTTCTGGTAGCTTCCACTCAAGACCAAGTTTAAACGTCACCACTTTGGTAAGACTCATGCTAATCCCTTCAGGCAGCATGGACACCTTGCTTCACTGTGCCTGGGTGCGCTCCACTGTCTTCTGTTTACACACAGTCTCTTCCTTGAAGCTTGTTATAAAGAAAGAAGAGGGAGAAAATGGATAGATGTATGGTGGACAGATAGTGGGCCCATGGACAGATGGATAGAGAGAGGGACAGACAGACAGGTAGATGAGAGACACAGATAGCCACTGCTGAGAGTCTGGGAGAACGTGGGTGAATAGATCGATGTTTGTTGACTGTTCTTGGCCATGGTTGGTGGAATGTGAGGGACGACCCCAGAGCCTGGGGCAAGAGTCCTGCTTTTCCAGCCTCCACGCACCCCAGACCCTGAGCCCCACGACTAGGCGTTATGCTCCCCTCCCGCAGCGGAGGCGCCACTGTCTTTGGGGGCAATGGCCCCGCCATCGTGCGCCTGGGGCACACCTTGGAGACAGCCCTTTCGGGGGCGGCCACAGATGCCGGTCACACCACGAAGGCTGCCTTTCCCTTTCCCTTAGTTCCTGGAAGACCTGGCGCTGAAGTGTCTCTTCTGTGTTCTTTTAATTTGGGGTTCAGCTGAAGAGCAGAGCAACAGCAGGGGTCTTTTCTGGGGGGCCAATGATATGTGTAGGTTCCCCTCCGTAGCCTTGTTGGCTGAGCTGCATGTAGTCAGCCAGCAGGCTGGAACAATTGCTCCCTCTGCTTTCAGGGAAACCACCACATGGGAGGATTCGCGTGTCTAGTACCACTAGGCTACGAAAGGAAGAGCTGAGAAAGAGCATAGTGATCCTGGTCTTGACCTCACAGGTCCAACCAGAACAACGCAATGGAAAGGACAGGAAATCGGGTCTCGCAGGACAGCAGCACAGGCCGTGTGCAGAAGTGGCCACCAGACCCTATAAAACGACAGTGAACTGGGGACCCTACAAGTGCAGACCTTAATTGTGTGGTTCAAGAGTTCAAGTTCTTCAGACCCCTCATTAGCATCAAATGAATGAAGTTATAACAAAGCCTGAAGTTAGCAAATTATTACTACAAAGCCCTCAATTATTACGTTATACCCTAAGCCACTCCCTTTTCTCCGCTTCCATCTTTGTTCCTATGTATTTAGAATTGATACACGCAAGGGTAATCAATCTGAGATACATCAAAGAAATATTAATTTCATTCACCATGCAAATTAATTGCTATTAGCGTAAAGAATGATTAAAATAATGTAGAAAAATGTGCAGCAACTCATATGGAATTGTAAAAAGGTTTTGGAACTCCCCAAGCATTCAATTTAAATGGATTTTTTTGGTGTGCTGTGAGTTTAATTAAATATCTTTTTCAGAGAGCTGCTCCAAAATCTTCCAAACCCTTTCTCCTGGCCTCTGCTGAAGAACACCAAGATAAGACTCCTAAATCACCCAGCGTACACAACCCACATCCCCATCGGTAACATCTGCCAACTAAGCCCATATATCCTAGAACTGAAAGTAGAAACGTGGTTAGATAGATGCGGAAAGTCACAGAACGCAGTCTCCCCTCTGTGCTTCAATTACTTACCAAATTAGCTCTGTGAGGACATGGGAACTAGTCTGTTTAGAGTTTGCACCCCTTCTTGTGGGTTCAAATATGCGTAGAATGAAAATAAACGGCCTTTCCCCCTGAAGCGCACGTTTCCCTATTTCTGGGCTCTATTTTGCTGGTGGACACAGAGGCAGCCACGAGCGAGGCCAGTGAGAGAGTCACAGAGCCAGGACAGGAGGCGCCCCGGGCCCCACCCTGGGGTCTGAGCTACTGGAGGAAGGCTGGTGGGGCCCGTGGAAGCTGCGTGTTAGGGTCACTGGCGACTTTTTAAAAACGCTGCCCACAGGGACCACATCTGGGGAGTCAGATTTAACGGGTCTGGGGTGCAGCCACAGACATGAGAATTTAGAAATCTCCCCAATGAATGCACCACGCATCCCGACTTGAGAACAGGCAGGGAGCACAGAACTCTCCGGAGGACCACGGACTCCGGGCAGCTACCCCGGGTCTCCTGGCTTTGTGTCGGGGCGTCTATCAGAGGAAGCTGGTGGAGATGAGGACATGTCTCAGCAGCGCCGCGGGGCAGACGAGCCCACGGCTGTCTGTCTCCACCACCTGCCGGCGCCTGGACGACGCTCCTCCCTGGGGATGGCGGGGAAGGGGTCTCCCTCCCTCCCTGCCCCCCTCCCTCTCCGAGGACCTGCTCGCCCACACCTGCGGGTACCTGGGGCCGCAGGAAACCCGCCTAGGCTGCGGGCGTGCTTTCCTTGGTGCCCAGCGAGCGACCCCATGCTCGGTCGGTTTGTAGGCAATGGATATGCACAACAACAACATTATCAACGGCAAGCGTGACGCTCATGTAGAAGAGGGGGCACCTCCTACCATCGAATCCTTTGGGGGATATGTCCCTGGTTTGCACCTTGGGAGCTATGGCCCGCTTGCCGTAAGTGTGGCTGTCGTAAGTGTTGTACTCAAACGAAGTCTTGGAATATTTCTCCAGCTCTTTGGCCAAGTTGGAGCGAGGCGTGGTGGTGGGCACGCTGTTTCTGTAGCCGTAGTGTGGGATCTCCAGCTGCTTTACAAAGCACATGGGCCTGGAAGCAGAGAGAGAGAATGGACAGCTTGCTTTCTCACGGCCACGCATGAGACGTGGTTCATCTTAAAACGAGAACATCTTGTTTCTTAGCTGTGTTAAAAAACCGGAATCTCGCGCTAAAATCCCAGTTCTGTTTTCTTGAGAAAAGGCCAAGCGTGCTGTAATGATACAACATTAAATTGGCTTCTGCCAAGATGCTGACTTTTTGGAAATAAAAAGAACAGAAAATAAAATACTTAACCTTTGCCCCTGCCCCTTTTTTTTCTTTTCAGAGTCTAAGAAAGTGTGGAGAAGACAATGCAAAGTGAATGTGGGAAGGGATCTCAGATCCCTGGGTCTCCTTTTGTGGGGCTTTCAGACAGTGTTGCAAGCGTCACGCAGGGCGAAGCGAGAGAAGAAGCTCCCTTAACAAAATATGAGGAAGTGAGAGAAATAGTCTCAAGGATGTGGAAGATGCTACAAAGAAATGTTTTCAGCTGGACAATAGAATGGAACGCGTCCTGATGCGCTTGGCAAATATCGCCGTGTACCTTCAATGCCATCGCCTAGTAATCATCCCTTTTTCTATACTGCGGAATAAAATATTTAAATGGAAGAACTCTCGGTCACATATTCATGAACATTCTATCTTGCTTTTCGTGTATCCATCTATCTCAAAGGACCTTCTAGACTTTTTAAAAAAATAATTTTAGATTTACAGGAAATTGGTGCAGAGAATTCCCTTAGACTTTTTGCGCCAAACTTCTCTGTATGTTAACAAGTTTATCTATCAAATCACCAACACATTTACTTTGACATCATTAATTTACCTTATTTACTTCTTCTCAAATCACCAAAAAGTTGTAACAGTTAGTTAAATGTCTATTATTTGGGGCATTTTAGCAGGCAGTGGGGTGGGCCATAAATGAACGAAAGCTTAGGCCTTGCCCTCAGAGGTCACCTGGACTGTGATCTTGTTTCAGGAGCCCAAGGGCTCTCAGAGTCCTGGGGAATGGAGGACACCCGGAGCCATGCGAGTCCGTTCAGTTTTAAGGGAGAAGGTGGAGTTTGTCAAAGTTAAGATCCAGGACGGGGCAGGAAACACACCAGGAACATTGAACGATAAGGAACAAGAAAGGCCAGCGCCTCTCTGGGTGCAGCAGGAGGCAGGGTGGGGGGGCCCAGGCTGGGACTGTCCATTCGCCCAGGACAAAGGACGTGGGCATGGAAGGCATGACCCCTGAGCCCTGAGGAGGCGGGAGCAGCTCTGAGGGAGGGTGCCTGCAGCAGAGGCATCGAGGAGGGACGTTTGGTGGCGAGGTGGAGCAGGTGCTGGGGCCTGAGCAGGGCTCTGTGTGTGGAGGGCGTGGGGCAGGACCGCAGCCCCCACCTAAGTGGCAATGGCCTGTTAGGCCACCTGCCTGAGACTCTTAAAAGCGAAAGTAGCTGAACGATCGTGGGTTGAAATTCTCCTGCTTCCTCCTGTCTTCCCGTCCCCCCGCCGCCCCAAACGCACGGCCCCTCGTGAAGGCATTTGGGGAGTCTGAAGTGACTGGACAGGCCAGGGCCTCTAGACCCGCTCATGGCCGGGCCATCAGCGTCGAGCTGCACCCCTGGGGGCTGCAGAGCCGAGCCCAGCCTGGCCGGCCCTGTGCCTCCTGCACCGCTGAGGGGCTGCTGCCCCCAGGCCTGTCCTCATTCTGCCTCTTCACTCCTCGCCCAAGGCTGGGGGGAGGGTCATCGCTGCAGATGGGCTGGCCCAGGGCCTTCTGTTTCACTGTCACTGGATGTGGCTTCCCATCACACTACGTGGAGAAAGGGGCCCAGTCTCGGGGGCAGAAAGGAGGCTTCTCTGTGAACTAGGCCATGTCTGTCACTTCCGATGTGTCTTATCCGTGCCACGTGGCCAGTGAGCGCCTCAGTGAGAGGCAAGCTTGGAGCCGAGCCCAGGATGGGGGAAAGGAGGTGGGCATGGGACCTGTCCAGCCCTGGGGGGCCTGTGCAAGGTGAGGGGCCTGAACAGAAGCCCCCCTTCATCTCTCCATTTCCTCAGACTCTCCTGTGGTTAATCGCTCCTCCCCAGATGCACACTGCTGGGGTCAGGGAGGGGGGAGGGATGCCTTTGGTGTGGGCGTACCTGTAAGCAGGC
The DNA here is from genome assembly GCF_023091745.1 of Budorcas taxicolor. Lineage (NCBI taxonomy): Eukaryota > Metazoa > Chordata > Mammalia > Artiodactyla > Bovidae > Budorcas > Budorcas taxicolor. The sequence goes on along the minus strand of NC_068917.1, from coordinate 115,292,837 downwards.
TGAGTCACGGGCACCTGGGGACACGTTAGGTGGGCAGCGACCTCGAGGAGAAACGTCTAGAGGGGCGCACCCCAGAATTTACTGAGCTTTCTCTCTAACAGTAGGATCATAGAAGGCTTTTATTTTCTTATTTCTGTCCAGTGAAGCATTTCTCATTTTCTGTAAAGATTTTAACTTTTCTATTGAGAGATAAAACGGAGTTTAATGACTATGGTAAAATCCTTTCAGGAAGATGGGAAGTAATACATGACAAAACCAGGGAGGTGTTTGTATCATTTGCCTAGTGATTTTTTCCAGGTGATTTATCCCAAAGAAATAATTTAACAGAAGCAAAGTTGCGTGCATGTGTGTGTGTGTATCTGTGTGAGTGCATCTCCATCTGGGTAGGTGGGTGTGCATGTCTGGGCAAATGTGGTTGTGTGTGTGTAGGCGTCTGTGTACATGTGCATGTACGCATGTGTGTGTGTGGGCATTGTGTGCGTGCACGTGTTTGTGTATGTCTGTCGTGTGTGTAGTATGTGTGTACATGTGTGTATGTGTGCAGATGTGCGTGTTTGTGCAGGTGCGAGTGTGTGCACACGTGTGCTTTTACGTGTGCATGTGTGCTTACTGCTTGCCCTTCCGGAGTCAGCTTGGACTTGCCCTCAGTGCCAGGCTAGAAGCCCTTCCAGCATAGGTGTGCCCCGCCGTGGGCACCAGCAGCTGTGGGGATCACGGTGCAATTCTCGTAAGGATGGGGAGGCTGCTGCTGTGGCCCTGACTAAACATGGAGGGCGACCAGCTTGCACCTGGGCGAGGGCTGGAAGCGAGTGCCGAGGGAAGCGAGGCTTCTTCCTCACTGGCCACAAGGAGCCGTCCTGAAGGTCGCAGTGGAGGGCGCCAGGTGACCTTTGCCCCACCCCCGTCTTCACGGCCAGCGACCAAGTGGCTTCAGGTAAGTCCTCGGCCCCTGCACCCTGCTTTCCTCAACGCCGAGCGGGGATGTCGACACAGGTGACATCATCCCGCCCGCCTCCTGGGGGCATCTGAGGACGGGGCGCCCTTGGAACGCAAAGGTTGGAGCGGGGGTGCTGCCTTCTCCCCCAGATTGAGGTGCAGTGACTTGGGGTGCCCCGTGAATTCTCTAGCTGCCTTTCCGGCCAGGGCCTGGAGCATCAGGGCCAGAGGAGAGCCAGAGACGGCTCCCTCTGCACCCCCGGGGCTCAGGGAGACCCAGGGGTGCTGGATGGCACCGGTGGTGGGGCTCGGGGCCCCAGTGAGATCTCCTCACTGAACCGGCTCCCCCGCCCTGCACCAGGCACGGCCACCCCTCGGGGGCGTCCGGGTGCCCGTCCCGCGGGGAGGGCTGTGCAGGGATCCCGATGGCACGTCCAGTACCTGAGCACTCGGTCCGAGGCCTGGCTGGACTTGGACACGTCACAGCCCTGGTGCTTCTCCTGGGCCTTGGCCAGTTTCTCTGCTGCAGCAATAGGGCATCCGGAAAGGCTGCAAAGACAGGGGTCTAAGCGTCCTCCGCAGCGCCCCTCATTGACCCCATCAGCTCCTCCCTCCCTCCCTCTCACAGCATCAGGCTCCTGAGCCTCGGGGATGGAGTGAACCAGGAAGGGGCTTCGCATGTTCGCCCCCTAGCTCCAGCAGACATGCTAATGGCCGCGTCACGTCAGCGAATGCACAGCCCCTTTCAAGGATGACAAAACAGAGGCAGAATCCTTCAAGGGACACAGAATCTTAGACACGGTGTCCGTTCTGGGATGCTCGCTGGGGAACTGACCACTGGGTAGGATGGGTTTCTGAAAACCCTGAGTGCAGGGCTCTCTGGCACTTGCTGACCTCAGCACGGTGGACACAGGCTGACCAGCCCGGCTGTCTCCTCCCCAGAAAGATACCCAGAACGGGGAGGAAGGGAGAAAGATCTTGATGCTCCTGTAAAATGTTTTCTGAACCTAAGTATTTACAGGAAGAGACAGAAGGGTGCTCTTCTGTGTTTGAGCTGATTTTTCGTGAAACCCTGGTGTCTGCTGTGTGCATCTCTGCTCAGAGAGCAGAGGCTTCACCCACGTACACACAGAGTCCAGAATCGGTGTGATTCTGGTGAGGATTCCGAGGAGCTGATGCTGTCAGCCCTGCAATCAGGCACCAGGGGGCTGATCCAGCCATCACATCATGGTCCTCCAGAGGACGCCCAGGAACGTCGCCGAGGGGTACAGGTTTGTGACCTCGCTCATTATAAACTTAGCACAAGTACTCACTCATTATAAACTTAGCACAAGTACTCGCTCATTATAAACTTAGCACAAGCACTCGCTCATTATAAACTTAGCACAAGTAACCGAGTTCACCAGACATGCGACAATAACAGTGAAGCTCGTAACAGCTTCCTGTTCAGATAGAACTCTACGCAACTTCATGAAGCTGAGACGGTAGGACAGAAACAACTTGACAGGATCGCTCTCAGGCTATCGGGTAAAAAGGACCTGCTGGGAACTGTATGAGAGGCCACTTGGCAGAAGTCGGGACGAGGCACAAGAGCGAGCAGGGTCTGTGCCGAGCAGAGTGTGGCTCCGCAGCTGCAGCCCAGGAGGGCCTGGCTCCTCGGGCCCCTTTCCCGGCCTGTCCCCTCACCATCTTCTTTGCACACGTGCTGGTGCCTGCTGACACCCACAAGGATGACCGGGGTGCCAGTCGGGGTCACGGGGCTGCCGAGTGAGGTCACACTGTGCTCCGTCTGTGGTCTGCAGCTGCCATCCCACCTGATGGGGACAGGAGGGGACCTCCTGACCCCCGGAAGCTAAGGGAGTGGGTCCTGCCTTCCTTGGAGTCGCTGCAGATGGTTACGGCTCCATCCGGGGTCCGACCTCAAGGAGGACACCTGCCGGGGGGCTGTCACTCCATCACGAGCTGGGGAGACACCTGCAGACTTGGGTGTCTAAGCCCTGAGCTTTGCCGGGCACCCCGGGCTGGCTCAGCTCCCCCTCCTGAGGGGAATGCCCAGGGCCCCGTCCCGCGGGGCTGCGCCCCCTCCCGAGGGCACGGGGAGGGGCTGCCCTGATCGGCTCCCTGCAGCAAGGATGCAGGAGCTCTGCTTACCTTCTGTGTGAGTTCCTGTTGCTGTTGACATGCCCTCGCCCCGTGCAGCCTGGAGTGGGACACTTGAGAACATTTTCATGCATGGCGAGAACTTGACAAGGAGAGGCAGAGAAAACAGCCCAGCGTTAAAACACAGAGATGGTCCCAGGACAAGTGTATGCAGTCATTCTAACAAAGGCTGGGTTAGTTTACAACAGACAGTCCTACACACGTCTGAGATGGACATGGGCAGGGAGACACAGGTAGGAAGAAGGGGAGGTGGTCTCCACCTGACTCTGACCAGCATGCAAAGCAGGATGCGCTGGGCGGGAGTGGGGGCTCGGGCAGTGGGAGCGCAGGGCTGCTCCACCGGGGCAGGAAACCCGGGTCCCTGCATGGCCCTCAGGCGCAAGCTCGGGGCAGGGGTCAGCCGTGTCGCAGCACGCAGATCGGCAGCTTGTAAACACGCCTCTGCCTTGGAAACACACGCAAGGGGGTCGTGGGTGAACGGGCACTCCCAAACCCGAATGTACATACAGAGAGATAGATGATGACTTCTCATCTAGGAACTGGGCATCCTATTCTTGATTATACAAGGATGGAAGAGCTATGCGGGCCCAGGGGAGACCAGGAGGGAGGTGCAGGGCCTGGCCCACAGGGCGGAGAAGGCCATGCTGTCTGGAGAGCCAGCCTGAGCTTCCCCGAGGAGGTCACGGCCCTGGACCGGTGCTCGAGTGTTCCCTTCTGGTCCTCACTGACCGATCGCTGCCCTGGACAGTGGGGTCCACCAGGGGTGAGCAGCACTGTGGCCGCCTCCCCCCACCTGCCCGGTGGCCCCTGAGCTCCGTGGGACCAGGACAGCGAGCGTGCTGACCCTCTGTGGCGAGGGTGCCCTGGCACCTGGCGAACGCCATCTGCACGAGCTCTGTGCGTCACTCATGCCTATGGTCCATCTCATCTCGGGGACCCTCCCTCGCTTCCCCGAAGCCCCTCCATATCCCCCGATGGGACCCTGTGCCCCCGCAGCCCTGTCTGTTCCAGCAGCCCAGGCTCGATCCGTGTGGGGTGGCCGGGGGGCTCACTCTGCCAGGACACGGCCTGAGCAGGTGTCGGGGTCTCCTCTCTGGGGCGTCACCCTGCCCCCGCCACCTGCTGTCTGACCCGCCCGCCTCGGCTCGCTTCTTGGCCCCTCCCTGGCACCTGATCACCTTCCCAGCACTGCTCTCGACCTTTCCCGTGACACGGCTTCCTCTCCTCCTGAGACTGAACCCTCCAAGGGCTGAGTCTCCCTGGAGACGGCACACGTTCCGCTCCTGCCTGCATGGTGGGCCACTCTCTCCTGCCAACGCCCGCTCCGTCCTCCACACCCAGCATGCCCTGGGATGGGGTCTGTGCTGCCCTGGGTCTGCAGGGGTCTCGGCTTCCTCCAGGGCCCAGTCTCCCTCTTGGGGTCAGCTCCAGCCTCTCTCGGCAAACTCGCTGACCTCTGCATCACCTTCTGCCTGACTTTTTTCTCAGGCTCCCCCTGCATGTGTAGGCCTCTTGGAAAAACCACCTTCTGCCCCGTCCTCTGCCCCTGGGGTGTCTCCGCTCCTGCGTCCCCTCCTCTGCCCACCTTCCTACACACCTGTGTCCAGACCTCCCAGTCTGGGCTCCTGTTCAGCCTCCTCTCTGAGCAGCTTCATCCTAATTTTACTGACGCTGCCCAGAGGACTGACCTCCTACGTGTCTGACCTCGCCCAGGAGTCCCGGCTGGCGGTCTGGCCCTTGGGGACTGTCACACACAGCGTCCGGCTTCAGCTGGAGAAGTCCAGGCCACCGGACTCCCTGCTGGATGCGCCCTGTTCTGGATTCCCCACCTTGGTGATTGGGGGAGGCTCCCGGGCGTCTTCTCCACCTGTCTCCCTTTCTCCTTCTCACATCCTGTCCTGCCAGCCTGTCTCTGGAGCGTTCCTTGGACCCGACCCTCTGGCACCACCTCCTTCCTGCCTGGCCTCCCACATGGACCATCACGGCAGCTCTTAGAGAATGCCCAGGGCTCCCTCTCAGACAGGATGGCCCGAGTGGCCCGTGCGGAGCCCGCGGCGGCCCTGGCCCTGATGCCCGCGGCAGCGGCCGGGACTTGCTGGTGAGGTGGGCGCGCTGCCTCGTGCACGCGGCCGGCCCCCGCCGAGCCGGGCTGGGGGCTCCTGCCTCATGTCGTGCTCCGTGAGTCCTCTGTGTTTCTAGCGTGGTGTGTTGAAAGCTGGGGTACAGGCTGCTTTATGGAATTCAGCTGGACAGGAAAGTGGTTAGGGTGCGCTGCCCCGAAAACAGCTAACAGATCAAAAGTAGGAAAGGACACGCTTCTGTGGAGCTTTGACTCTTGGTCATTTTTACGGCAGAGACTCCCGTATGAGTCCATCTTTGGAAACGACCTCCTGGGGGTGCCCGAGAAGGTGACAGTGACTCTAGTTCAGAGCTGAGTCCACGGCACGTGAACAAGGCACACCCAGCCTGACGCGGCGTCGGGGCGCAGGGGAGACTCCCCTGGACTGACGCGGGGTCGGGGTGCAGGGGAGACTCCCCGAGGCTGCTCTTGGGGAAATGGGGAGTCAGGAGGATCGCTCAGCCGTGAGAAGGAACGGATGCTCTACTTCGACATCTCAAAGAAACAGCGCACGGAGAAGCTCCCTGTTCTTCACGCGTTGGCGCGGGGCCCTCCCGCCTTGTTTGTAGATGAGGACTAGTGGCACAGAGCGCAGGTCTCCTGCCCCACGACACGGCCGGTCAGGACTGAACCCAAAGGCCGAGCCCAGGTCTCCATGGAGACAGCTGCGCTCAGGGCTGGGACAGAGGTGGGTTTGGGTCTGAGCTCTGTTCTCTGCTCAGAGGAGCTCAGAAAGTGGCGTGAGTCCTCAGGGTGCCAGGTGCCGAGCCGATTCCCAGGGGAGGAGGAGGCGCCTGGCCTTCCCGTTCCTCATCTGAAAACAGGGCCGATGCCCCTGCAGGTGTACTGGGGGTTGGATGAGTGCGGGCGGGTACCCGACCCAGGGGTGCTGGGCGGAAGCGGCCGGGGTGAAGCGAGCTGCCTCTGCTCATGTAACACACGGGCGCGGCCTCTGCAATTCGCTGCGGCCACAGCCCTGCACCTTCGCTCGCAGGATGGTTCCGAGAGACACGGCCTTCCCACCGCCAGGGGTCACCTGGAAGCCTGTAGCCACAGCAGCTTCTACAAACATGTCATCTGAAAACACTCAGCTTAACCTGTCCTCTAAGCTGCACAGCTTTCTTTGCCCCTCCAAAGCTGGCTGCCGTGACGGGGAAGTCCCCAGAAGGGCCCCTCAACCACCAGCTGGCCATTGCCGCTTCTCCAGCCGGGCGATGAGTGGTCCCCACTAGAAACCACGTCTTACAGGACGAGGGACCCCCACCCCCTTAGACCCCAAATCAGGGGCTGACACAGTCGTTCCTGAAAGCGTGCCTTTTCCCTGAGCCATCAGTTCTAATGGTAGCTTCATAGCTGGCACACTTTATGTGTCGAGAAAAGATAAGCAAAAAAGGGGCATCATTTCAGCTCTAAAAGAAAGTTAGTTGTTTTCATAGATGGGTGCATGTTCTCAGAACCTAAGTAGTTCAAACAGATTCGTAAGATCAAATCCAACTCGAGTTAAACCTCCTTAGGATTTTATCGTGTAGAAATGCTGGGACAGTATGAAATAGACACTGAGTAGAATGCAGTCACACATAAATGCTGGTTAGCGTGGACGGAGAACTTCAGCTAACTGGGCGAAAGCTACCTCGGAGTCCCTTTTCTCTGGGGCTCAGAGCTGCGGGGCGCGGGGCGGGTGTCTCAGAGGCTATCTAGACTCAGTGCTGCAGTCTGTGGGGAGGAAAGGAGGGACGTGCCGCGAGCTCGAGATGAAGGCAGGACCAGGCCGTCTGCTCGGGGGGCCGTGGCGGGGTGACACTGATGTGGAGCTGGGGTCCGAGGTGGGTGTGCAGGGACCGCACCGAGGGGACGCTGCGGTGGGGGGAGCCGGGGTCCTGGCCGAGCTGCCCCTGGGACAAGGAGGACACACCCGTCGGGCGGCACTGACCGGAGATGGAATGGCAGGCGAGGAGGACGCAGAAACGAGGTGCAGGCGTGTGCGCGCCAGGGCGCTGGGGAGACACCGACTTACTTTCTGGAGGGACCCTATCTTTGTGCGGGCATCCGGACAGACTGCGGTGATGCGGATAAAGCCCGGTTACGTGGCCCGTTCCATCGCACCCGGGGGTGGGGCACTTGCTCTCTTTCTTTTCTGCTCTCGAGGGATCTAAAAGCGATAACAGGTGTCAAGAGAATGAATTTTTTTTTCAACCAACTGAAGACAAATGTGATTATTTAACAATCTGAAGAGACCCTGATACATAAAGACATAAAGCAGGTGTCGGGGACACACTGTGACATCCTGGGTCATTCGCTGGCTTCAGGTGATTTTTTTTTTCAACCTTAAACGGTGTAATCATGAATCATATTTTACTTTCGATGCTAAAGAAAAAAATGCTCTCCCTACCTGAACTCTTGATTAATTTTTTCCCGTGTGTTACATGATAAGTTATTGCTCAAAGAAATCAACATAAATAATGATGAGACAGTGACCTTCTCAGAGAACAAGACACCTCCATAATCCTGCGCCAACTGCTTCGTGACATCCAACCAGGAAACATAACGTCTTTTAAGCACTCTGCAGCAGAGTTTCTTACTGAATTCTCTGATTGTATACGCCATTAACTGCACGATTTTACTGGTACTGAAATGTCTTCTCTTGAAACACTGTTCTTAGGACACAAATTCAATGCTTTTCTCAGGACAGACTGAACTCTCAGAAGGCACTGCCAGCAAATGACCGAAATGGTAGGACTCCCACCTGAGAGAGGTGATGGGCAATCAAAGATGTTTCAGAAGCTGCTGGAGCAGTAATTTGTTTTGATCTCTTCGTCTGTGCTTGGAGCCAGAGGAAGGCTTGGACAGCTGTGCAAGCATGCGCCAGACTAAGAGGCGGCGCTTCTGGGCAGCCTGGGGGCACTGTGGTGCCCACGGGGCAGACGCCAGATGCCAGAGTGCAGTGACATCGCCAACAAAATTAACCCTAGACCAGAACTGGCCGCAGCTCATTGATGTGCAGAAAATAACCCCAGAACCTGTTTCTACGAGGAAGCCCAGACCAGAGTCATGCCAGTGTGTGAAACGCTACTTCTGAACCAGTTTTCAAAACGAGATGCACAGATCCACCATAGATGGTGACTACCAGAAGTCTGTTTTAGTCTAGTAAAGCATCTAGAAAACAGATGCTTTACTTTTGGAGGATTCATTTTATATCAAGAAAGAGGATTGGTCTAAAATTTTTGGAACTTTTATAAAATTTTTTTCTTAATCATTTATGTAAACTTGAAATAGACATAGGACTCACAGGAACATATATATATATATATATACACACACTTTTATGTTTGCATAAAAATCCTTCCTTTTATTGTTTAGTTAACATTTTATTCTCTAAGATGTCTCTTTCAGGTCCTGGGATCTCTTAAACCAGTGAGAGATATGTCCTAGATACAACTCCAGGAGTTGGTGATGGACAGGGAGGCCTGGCGTGCTGCAATTCATGGGGTCGCAAAGAGTCGGACACGACTGAGCGACTGAACTGAACTGAATTTCATAATACTAGAGGTATAACTGAATGGATGCAAATATAAAATAGCAAGTGCAAGTAACTGTTTCAAAGGAAAATATTATTTAAGATCATAAATTAGAGATTTAAAATGATAAACTAGATATAAATGACTTTAAAGGATAAAAACATAAGTTATAACTATTAGGAATCATTAAGTGACTCTTTTCCATGAGTTTGTACCGTTTCCTAACAAATTATACTATGTCACGACCTTGAACGTGTTCTGAAGCTCCGCGCAGATTTGTATGAACACCGTGCGGCTCCGGCCACTGCAGGTTTGCAGACGCCACGGTGTACTCTCCTCTCGAGGCCTGTGTCCTGGGGGAGGGCGGTCACCTCTGCCTTCGCCAACACCCCCACCTCCTTGCTTTCTCCCTTCTCACAACCCCAATTCATCTTGAAAACAAATCTTTGAGCAAACGCAAAACAACCAAGCAAGCAAAACAGGCCAACAATCTACCCCAAACCTTGCAACGACATCTAGGAACACCGCGAGCTTGATCTGGCCCTTCCCTCTCTCCCTTTGGAGCAGACACTTGCGGAGAAGGTGGAAAAAGTCTTGTGATGAACTTTTGTTTTAGCTCAAGCTTTTGGAAAGTTACTCGTCTATAATTTAAATAATTTTGAAAAGATTGTGTGTGGATGAGAATTGGTATGCGTGTCCTCTCCATGTTTAATAAAGCAGCAGAGAAGCCAACCATAGATTGTTGATATACACTTGGCCATGCCTGCCAGGCACCTCTGTCCCTGGGATATCCCAGGCAAGAATACTGGAGTGGGCAGACAGTCCCTTCTCAGGGGATCTTCCTGACCCAGGGATGGAACCAGATCTCTGCATTGCAAGCAGATTCTTTACTGTCTGAGCCACCAGGGAAGCCCAGGAGGGCAGAAAGCTTTTTAAAAATAGGAGACCGTTTCTCTCTCTCCCCATGTTGGTGTCCTTCCTTGGCTTTATTTATTTGGTTCTGCATTTAACTATGACATCTTCGAAAGAAATTTGGGAGCGATGTGGAACACACTGAGAGGAAGTGGAGGTGTGCTCTGACCAGAGGGGGAGGGTGTGGAAAACCTGGGGAGAGGGTGAAGTCGTCAGGAAAGCCCAGTCCCCAACCTTGTCCCCTCTCAGGGAAAAAGGGCATCTCCGTGTGGGGATCTTACTGTTTCTTTCCTTTCTGTCCTTGTTTATTGAGGGGAAACAAGTGACCTGAACTCCACTTCTTCCCCAAAACAACACATAGCAACAGTAACAAAACAAAGTGAGTGAAAATCTTCAGTAAGCTGCCGGGGTGGAATAAACCGCAAAAGCCAGCGCAGGTGCAGGAAGCCCGGCGTGCATGAGCCCGCAAGGTGGCCTTCGCAGCCGGACTCGGGCCTGAAACGCTCTGCAGAAAGCCGTCGCGCCCATCCCTGACCCAGTCCACAGGGAAGGACACCGTTTCTTCCTAAGTGTTCCCTGTCTGCGTGCGTGTTAGACTTAACAGTCGTGTTCGACTCTGTGGCCCCGTGGCCTGTAGGCCACCGGGTTTCTCTGTCCGTGGGGTTCTCCAGGCAAGAACACGAGTGCGCTCCCAACCCAGGGATCGAACCTGCATCCCTCATGTCGCCTGTATTAGCATGTGGGTTCTTTACCACTAGTGCCACCTGGGATTCTCAGATACCCAACTACGGATTTCTAAGAGACTGTGTTCATTATCAACACACTCGCTGCATCTCCGGGTCTTGCAACACCCAAAGCAAGCCTGATGGTCCCCTGAGCTCCATGTCACGGTCTTTAGGAGCGGACCCTTCTTCACAAGCTGCACTTCACAGGGTCTGGCCTACACCTGCCTTACTGAAACGGCCGTCAGCACCCAAGCACCTGGCGCGTGCAGGGCCCAGCAGGCCTCTGGCTGAGGTCTGTTTCCAGTGGAGTTTGGTTAAAGAAAAGCCCAATGCGCCCCTGGGGGTGCATGCCCATCGAGAGGAGAATACAGACCTGTGTCCGCGCAGAAAAAGTAGGTTCTGACTGTGTGCGTTCCCTAGCAACTGATTTCCAAAGCAAAATCTGAACCTCATTATAAGGAAACAATATTCAGAAGGAATAGGAGAGCACATAAGACAGAAGGACTTTTTGGCCCAACTAGGGAAGAGTTTAGGGGATCGCCCATTCCATTCTCGAAGCTGCTGCTTCTCACTTGGTTCTGAAAGAGTCTTGAAACTGAAATATTCACAAGGAACTGCACGAGGTCAAATTATACTCCACTCCATACAGAAAGCGAACATGGCTGTTACTGGAAAGCTGACGTCGACTGTTCAGGCTGGAAATATACACCTACGCGTATTAGGTGTAGCAACCATATATGTATATGACTAAATGCATAGACCCACGCAGATACGCACCCACATATCTCACAACTGGAAACCTAGCTGGAGCTCTGGCAGAGGATGGTTTTGAGTGTCTCCTGATAAAGCAAGCACCATGACTGTTTCCACGGTGGCTGGGAACAGGGAGGGGTGGGCACGCCAGAAGGATGACTACTGGTCTCCGCTGGGGACACGCGTCTCCCATCACTGACCAGCTACTTTAAGTGGAGTCACTGCCCCCGCCTCAGGCTAGTGGTCATTCTGCTGCTACCGTGCAGTTTCTAGCAGGGATGTTTTCCATGCGGGAGGCTTCATCAGTAACTATCACTGGATGATAACTTCATAAATCAAGGACTTCCCTGGTGGCTCAGATGGTAAAGCGTCGGCTTATAAGGCGGGAGGCCCGGGTTCAAACTCTGGGTAGGGAAGATCTCCTGGAGAAGGCAATGGCACCCCACTCCAGTACTCTTGCCTGGAAAATCCCATGGATGGAGGAGCCTGGTAGGCTACAGTCCATGGGGTCGCAAAGAGTTGGACACGACTGAGCGACTTCACTTTCACAAATCATGAGGCCACCTACTCAATGCAATTTGAAATGTACGCTTCACTCCCCTTGGCTAATTGTCACGTAAACCCTTGCCACTCCGCAGACTGTGGCTCACCTGCGAGAAAACAGGCTCACCCTAACATTCTCTATCACATGATGGGTGTGCGCTCTCACCCTGGACCTCCAAGACATGCGTCTTCCCCTGATATATCATGTTATCAAGCTGCTTTGTGCATTTTCCAGACAGATGTTTTATTTGCTCTTTGGAGACATAACCGTGAGGCCTAATTCTGGAATCGCCTGCGAGAAGCATGCATGGTGATGCAGCGCAGGGAGATGCCTCCTTGAGCGGCAGCCTACGCCTGACAGCTTCCGCCCTAGCTCCCGCTTCCACGAGGCCACTTACGTGAGGTAGAAATATTACCTTTACCATAGCATGGCTTTTTGACATGGCTGTCAGCGGACTTAGGCTTCCTCTCCTCCCCAGGGAGCGGCCGCGGGGACTGGTCCTCGAAGGACCGCAGACTGTCCCTGCGGCCCGCCTCCAGCGCCATCCTCTCCCTCATGGCCTTGGCCCTCTCGGTCTCCAGGGCGATGGCTTTCTCCAGGAGGGTCAGGTTGCCCTTGGTCATGTCGAACACCTCCTCCGACCGGTCGGAGGTCACGGAGGCGGCGTCGTCGTCGTGCTCGCGGTACCCGCCGTCCTCCTTGGCGCAGCTGGAGAACGTTCTGGGCCGGGGGCTCAGCTGCTCCTCCAGCCGCATCAGGTTCATCATGTCGGAGTAGCTGCGGTCCGGCGTCCGGCCCGGGAAGTCGTCCTCCGGGCGGCCGTGCGCGCGCGGGCCGGCGCCGGGCGGGGGCGGCCGCTCCTGGGGGCTGCCCTCGCTCAGCTTGCGCGCCAGGTCGAAGCACTGGTTGCGGAGACACTCCAGGCTGCTCAGACACACCTCCTCGTCGCTCTCCTCCACCAGCCTGTCCGCCAGCCCGTTGTTGGCCGGCTTGCCCAGCACCCCGTAGCTCAAGGTCCGGCCGTCGGGCGGCGCCAGCGCGTCCGCGTAGGCGCGGTCGCCCGGGTGGTCCCCCAGCACGGCGCCGTGGCCCTGGGCCAGCAGCTTCAGGGAGTCCACCGTCTCCCTGACCACGTCGCTGTCGAGGTCCAGGCTGAGCTCGCCCTTGCGGCCGGGGGCCTCCGTCTTGTCGCCGTCGTCCTCCAGGCTGTGCGACGTGCTGCTGTTCATCTCGGACTCGGTGCGCGCGCGGTACGCCGCGTCCTCCGCGATCTTGCCGAGGTTCAGCAGCGACTTGGCCACCAGCTCGTCGTAGTTGTCGTACTCGTCGTTGTTGTTGTCGTCCTTGTCCGCGTCCTGCAGCGCGCGCGCGCCGTGGCAGCCCAGCTGGTGGTCTTCTGCAGAGAGAGCAGACAGAAGGACACACGAGAAAACAAGAGGGAACGCGGCTAGACCGTGTGGCTGCAACAGCGCGGAAGGCAAGCTCGGGGCGCGGCCGTCGGGGACCTGGGGTCCCCCTGCAGGTCCGCAGGCGGAAGGGACATTAAAAGGGGCGTGTGCTCAGGGCACCGGGCGCTGGGTACAACACCTGCTACAGACTAGGAGCTCCCGGAACTGACAGACAAGCCGCTGGATAGGGTAAACAGTCCTGTTGCTGTTTAGTTGCTAAGTCCTGGCTGACTCTCTGCAACCCCACGGACTGCAGCCTGCGTCTCCTCTGTCCATGGGATTCTCCAGGCAAGAACACTGGAGTGGGCTGCCACTTCCTCCTCCAGGGATCTTCCCGGCCCCGGGATCGAGTTTCCATCTCCTGCATTGGCGGGTGGGTTCTTTACCACTGAGCCACCTGGGAAGCCTAAATATAATGTTAAAGTATTACTTTTTCATCACTTCTAAATTTTAAGCATTGCCTCTAAAATTGGATTTCTCTACTTACTGCCTGACCGCGTGCATAATAAGGACATCCATGGTATGACTAGGCTTTCTAAGAGTCTGTGAACTTGTCATCACCTTGTAAGCAGACGTTCACAGCAATTGCTTTTAAATTGCTTTCACAGAGATGCTTGGGCAGCACAGAAGAAAGCCCAAGGTTCTGGTGGGTCCTGCCGGGATGCCGACATCCCGACATTGGTGGGTTCTGCGCCAACACCGACCCTGGGCAGTCAGTACCAAGAGCACATGCTGGGGCTGAGAGTGGCTTTGAATTTTCTACCTTAAAGCCAGTTTATCAAGATACACTGTGAAGCAACAAGCCCCAGCTAAACTTAGAAGGAACTTTGGTTCACTGTATCTCCGCGGGCTGGAGAGGGTGGACGGGGAGAAGTACACAGCGGCCAGACACCCATTAAATGCAGGAGTGCGGTGAGTTGGCACCAATGACACACCACCCAGCGCCTGCTGCGGTTGCCCTGTGCCGCGGCAAGCCCGGGGAGAGCTGGCAGAGACACTGTGCCCGTGCACCGTGTGGGCTGGCGCATAGAACGTGTGGGTACATGTCATGTCCACACTCAAAAGAATTCGGGAATACTCATTTTAAAAGGACCATGTTAAAAATTACACTCACCCCTGTATTCGATGGCGTCACCACTCGATGGACCCGAGTGTGAGCAAGCTCTGGGAGTTGGTGATGGACAGGGAAGCCTGGTGTGCTGCAGTCCATGGGGTCGCAAAGGGCTGGACATGACTGAGTGACTGAACTGAACTGTTCTGAGACATATGCTAACTCTAAAGGGACATCTGGGGAGTATGCGTCGTTTCCCCTCATGCTGTGCGATCACTGCCACACATACTGCAAGTTATAGGTGATACTAAATGGGTCTGCAAATGGGTTCCCCCGCCCACTTTAGGTTGGATTTGGTTAACTGCCTGCCATTTTCAAATATACTCCTTGTATCCATGATTAAACAAACCAGAGTAAGAAGAATGTTAAAAGTGTATTAGTGAGGAAATGAGGCATATTGATTGGTAGAATATACTGGGTGATTCAGAGCTGAGTCAGGGGGCCCAAGTGTTTTCTTTATGGATTCTGTGCTGTCTCCTTAGAAAAGGTTTTTGTTGGTGAACGGGGTCGGACATCAACACATTAGTAACAGAAAACAACATCCTTGCTGGCCCACACGTGGAACCAACACATTTTTGAAATTTAACATCTCTCTAAACATCAGCAAATCAAATTTCTCATATATTAGTCAGAGAGTATCATTAATTGCATGAAATAAATGTTGTCACTGCTTTGGATAATTTCTGGGACTCGATAGCCTGAGAAGGAGCATACATGTTTTCCCAAAGAGCAGCAAAAGGAAAACAAAACTAGTGAACACATCAGAAATACCGAGGAAGCGTTCACCTAAGAGTGTATCACTCACAGCCAGGGGGAGGCTCTCAAAACCGCAAGGCCACCCTCTGTGTCCTCGAGGCTGCTGGGCCCCAGCCGTGAGCAAGCGGATGGCAGGAGAGACGGCTCCAGCCACGGAAGATCCTCGTAGGTAACAGACTTTCTCAAGTTATCAGTATTTAACTCTTTAAAAACGCATGTGAGACAAAGTCAAGCCCTAACAATGTGGATGGATGGAGGGGGTCCGTCAGGAACCTGCCATCAAGCAGGTTTGAAGCTTCAGCCTCCAGAATTCAAAATCATTCACAGTGAGCTTTTGGACTTCCATCTCTGATTTTGTGCTTTCGGGCAGTTTACCCTTCTAGTTGTGTTTTTGCTGAGGCTCATGATAAAAAGGACCACACGTGGAAGTGGGCAGTGGGAAATGGTCCAGAAGTCTCTGGGCCAGCTAGGCCTTACCAACGTGGTCCTGATAGTCCACAAACTGAATTTCCAATCCAAAGAGATTCAGGAGTCAGTGGGGGCAGTTCTTCGTGTGATGAATGCTCCAGGAAACGGGGAGAGTGTGTTTGCGATGAGAAGAGATGCTTTACCAGAAAAGTATTTTAAAGTTCAGGTCCACATTCTAAACAAAAGAGCGCGGCCACTCATAGGTTTAAGGAGAAGGCCCCGCATCTCTGTGGCCTTTCTACCCAGGTGGAGTCTCTCCTCTAGCAGAGCTGCTGCGGTAACTCACGGGGAGGACACGTGCAGGGGGCAGCCTTGGGCTCGCCTTTGGGAGGGGCTCCCAGCGTGTCCACGCCTCTGGAGACTGGAGGAGGGCAGATCCAGCCACTCCCGGGGAGGGCCCTGCGCCCAGGAAGCGCAGGTGGCTCGGGAGCTCAGCCCATGGGGTCCCCACAGTGTTTCCTCACTGAGTGCACCGGGATTTTTGTTGGGATTCTATGTGAGCTTTGTGAAATGTTGTAGGTCTGAACTTTATCTTTTGAGTCAGATTGTTATAAACAATTTATGCTCAAAGCTACAACTAGAAAACAGCAACAAAAAATTCTCTAAAAACTGGAGCCATGTAGGAAAATTTTTCTTCTCCATCCTCATAACCAGAATTTGATGTGGTTAGAACTCTGTGCAGACTTCAGCGAGCATTTTGTCTCCAAAGGTTAGTCTGAGACCCACCCTTTGATTCTTTCAGTGTCTAGAATCAAAAGGTAGGTTGCCGTTGTTCTTTCCAGACGTTAAAAATCTCTCAGGTAGACAACAGATTAAAACAACAACGTAGAAGAACAGGAAGAAGAGACACTTCTTCACAGCAGAAATTCTCTAGTCCGCCAGGTCACAGAAGATGTGGTCTAAGAGTCCACCCTCCATGGGTTGCAAATCACAAAAGCCCACAGTTTCCTCCGGCCCTTCATGCAGGAAAGGTCACTCCTGGGTGTTACCCTTCCTCTGCTGGTTAGAAGGGTGGAGGCGGGGAAGAGCGGGCCACGTGGACCAGAGGCCCACTGACCTCACTGAGGCCCCCCCAGCTTCCCTACTGTACTGAGCACCCAGGGGGAGCCCAGGACTTCATGGGGCAGGGTGGACACTGAGGTCTCCTTTGCAGAGTGGAAGGGCCCTCTCCTGGGTGTCCTGGGTTCCTTAGCTCAAATTCTGAGAGCTCGGGGTGGGTTCTCGATGGGCAGAGCAATGAGCCGGCCTCTGAGAGCTGGCCCAGGGCCCCCTCGGCCTCTCCCCCAGGATCCACCGCTGCTTATTCTCTTCTTAGATGCAGACATGCAATTCCCTTCTTCTTCTTCCTCCAAACAACAGGCATTTCTGCACCATCACCAGCCCCGTGCAATCCCAGAGCGTCCAGCGCTGGCTAAACATTTACGAGCACAGGTCAGACCTGCCCCAGGGCGCCAGGCACGGCGCTGCACCTACAGACTGCAGCGACCCCAAGCGTGGACCTGGAGAGTTGCCTTTTTTTTAAATAAAAAGACATTATTATTATTATTGATGTAAAAACTATTTCAAAAGTCTTTATTGACTGCAGCATCGTATTCTTTTATGTTTTGGGTTTTTGGCCATGAGGCATGTGGGTGGGATTTTAGCTCCCCGACCAGAGATGGAGCCCACACCGCCTGCACTGGACCTGGAAGTCTTAACCAGCGGACTGCCAGGGAAGGCTGATGCCCAGGTTACGGTAATGAAATACTCGGCATCTCTTAACCAGCGGACCGCCAGGGAAGGCTGATGCCCGGGTTACGGTAATGAAATACTCAGCATCTCTCTTAAAAGCTGTTTAAGATGGATGGTTGCTATCTGGCACAAGACTCCCCTGCTGGTTTTGAGAAGCCTTTAGGGCTCCCCGGGCCGGTCTTCTGGTTGAGGCTGCACGCCAGCCGGTCAGTCTCCCTCACTCTGTGCACCCGAGGCTCCCCGACGCCCAGAGACCAGTTCACAGGCTCCTCAGGGGCACAGCGGTCCCCGCCGTGGCCTGGACAGGTGAGTCCTCCTTCTGCAGGTGCTCTACTGGGGGGCAGCCCCCCACACCTGGGGCCTTGCTCTCACGGGGCATCATCCCCTCGTCTCCGGCCCACCGCAGTGAAGTTGCCGGAATGCAGGCAAAGCTCAGAGGTAGGAGAGCCAGATGGGCCCCCCGCCGGGACGACCCCCTGCAGGTCGGGAAGGACAGACAGTTCCCCTAAGGAGCGTCCTTCACCATCAGCACTGCCCCTGGTCCTGGGCCGTCTGTCCCTGCTCTCACGTCGGACAGCAGTTTCTCTGTCCTCACCGGAGCTCATCACGGTGGAGATGATCTGGGTGAATTATGTGCAATCACCCGAAATACACTTGCAGCCCTCCCTTCGGAGCTCTGGGTTGCCGCTCCCACTGCCGTTTCCGCTGCGGTCTCCTCTCTGCACCTGTCTGCTCGCCAGAGGCTCGACTTGCTTCTCCCAGAAGGAGCGGTTCGCGGGACCAGACTCGCTCCTGCTGTGTGTCTGCTGCGGAGGCTCCGTCCCTGCAGTGGACACACGCTTCTCCACGTCCCGCTGTCCTGGGCTCGGCAGGGCGCACCCCAGGCACTGGGTCCCTGGTGAACACGCCGGGCTCCCCCCGAGCCCTGGGCTTCTGCACGTTCACCATGTCGGCTCCTGACCTTGCCGGAAGCCTTCCTTGGCGCGAGATGAACCCCACGAGACAGACTCGCATGGCCTGTCCCCATCGTCCCTGTCGTGGGGGGCCAGAGTGACCTCAGGGCGCAGACGGGGGTGGAAAGGGGTGGCACTGGATGGGGGCTGGGGTGCAGGTGTGGGGGCGCCTCCGTCTGTTGGTTCCTCGGGTCAAGTATTGCTTTTCCAGATGGCTTCCTCCAGCTTCAAAAAGGTCAGAGAAGATACTGCAGGGCACGTCTGTGCCCCGTCCCCAGCCGAGGTCCCAAGTGTCCCAGGTCTGATGGGCCTGGTTGACCCAGACAGAGCACGGCCGTGTCTTCCCTCCACTGCTGCTTACTGAGCCGCGTTTGGGGCAGATGGGTGACCCCGGGAGAGGGATGGGCAACAGGGATATCGCGGCGTCGGCGCCGGAAGAGAAGCAAACGAAGTCGACATAAAGTCTGCGGTTCGGTGGTGACCCTGAGGGACAGGAGACCCGGGCGGAGGTCACGTCAGGCGGAGTCGGCCCGGCAGGCCTCAGGGCAGGGACTGGAGAATGAGGGGCGTGCACCCCAGGAGCAGGCGGCAGCGGTGGGGAGCCGGGTGGTGCAGAGTTAAATTCAAATTCAGGGTGTTTATATGTGAATGAGCACATGTGGCCAGGGGCTGCCAGGTGGCTACTGCAGCGCCAGCGCGGCAGCGGGAGCTGAGCACTGCTTCCGGCTTTGATAACCTATGTGTGCGTTTAACTTACACTTGTATTTAAGCGGCGTGGACTGACAGGGACCGCCCACCACCAGATCCCTGCATGGTCTGGGAACAGCTCTGGGAGGTCTGGGGTCCGGCGGCAGGCATTGGCTAGCCGGCCTGGTTTGGAGGTGACGCTCTGGTCCTGACCGCCGTGTGGCCTCGACTCCCTGGGGCAGATGGAAGGGTGCCCCGAGGGCAGAAGTCCTGTCTCCAGGGGCAGCCCGCTGCCCGGGGCTGCAGCGGGGGAGGGGAGGTCGCGCCGTGTCTGCAGCTGATCCTCCCCACATCTGCAGCGTGGTCCTCCCCGCGTCTGCAGCGTGGTCCTCCCCGCGTCTGCAACGTGGTCCTCCCGTCTGCAGTGTGGTCCTCCCCTCATCTGCAGCTGATCCTCCCCACGTCTGCAGCGTGGTCCTCCCCGCGTCTGCAGCATGGTCCTCCCCGCGTCTGCAGCGTGGTCCTCCCCACGTCTGCAACGTGGTCCTCCCATCTGCAGTGTGGTCCTTTTCGTCACCTGCCCACGGCCACGCATCATCTCTTTCCACCCCAGTCAGACCTCATGCGTGGACAGCTGACCGATGGCATCCAAAGAGCAGGCTAATGTTTCGTCTCTACAGCCGCTCAGAAGAGCTCCATTGTCTTATTGAGTCTACATTTTGTCCATTGCCTAAGCTGGAGCATGATTTTAAAATGCCTTTCAAGCTAAATGAGATAAACTGAAGCAAAAAATAATGGTTTTCACAAGGGATCCAAGTTGCATACTGCTTTTCAGTGTAGTTTGTGCACACTATGCTTCTTAAAGGTTTTATTCGTTAGGGATCTTAATTAGAAATGTGGGTGAATAAAGTTTCACTTATTCGCTGCTTTGAGAACGTTTCTACTTGATGACATTTTAGGTTTGTGGTTTATCTATGTTTGAGGACTGCAGAATAGAATAGTCACAACCCACCCAGACCAGAGCTGCTTTGAAATCAGTAGTTTTCAGACTGAGACAGACGAGAGTACACTAACCAACTGCATCTCTCGCTCTGTGTGTCTGTGTGTCTGTCACACACGTGTATGCACACACACAGCTTGGAGACTTTCCGAATTAGCTGGTTGACCTTGGACACCCTGACCCAGCAGAACAAGACTGCTGCTGACGCTGTGAACCACGGAGTGCAGAGGAGTCTGGAAGTTTTGGTCCTTCTGTTTTACAGACAGGTTGGATGTGGCTGTTCCTATGAGTATGATTGGGAGGAACTTGGGGGTGCAGGGACCCCCTTCTCCTCTTCAAGCATATTCCATCTGTATCAGACAGAAAAGACCTTTCAGAAACACTCCCACCTTCTTTGGAACCCTAATATGAAACTCACCAGTCTTCATCATCTGGAAGCTTCAGTTCTTGCGTTCAACTCCAATCTCTCAGTCCTCCTTCTTGGCTCATGGCTTCGAATTCTGCCCTTTGTGAAGAACTACTATGCATGGGTTTTCAAGTACACACTCCTCTGAATGGCGCCTGTTTAGGTTTTGGTTCCCACGGAGCCCTGTGCGCTTCTGTGTGCACAGAAAACTCACCCCACGTTTTGAGCTGAGCTGTCACCAAGCTCTGAGTCTTTAAGGTGACTCAGCCTTGATGGACACGCATGTTTGCTCGGCGTCACCGCGGGCCTGGGCCTCAGGGTCATAGAGGGGCTTGAGTTTGTGCCTGGGAGGCCAGTTTCTTGCAAAAACTACCTGAGTCAGTTGCTACAGAGCCACTCTGGACTGCTCACCTCTCTTCAGCTTCGATCTGTGTGGCACCTGCGTTAGGCTTTGCAAGCAGGCAGCAAGGTGAGCAAAGGGCTGGTATTCTCATCCTGACCTCTGGACGCCAGACTGAACTCCAGCGAGAGAGATACGTGTCCAGGGTGTCAGGACGTGCCTTCACACCTTGCTCCATACCCCGCCAGGCTAGCAGGTGGAATAAAAATTAAATTAGGACAAAGAGGGCAGGAGGAGGAGGGGACGACAGTGGATGAGACGGTTGGATGGCATCACCGACTCAATGGACAGGAGTTTGGGTAAACTCCAGGAGTTGGTGATGGACAGGGAGGCCTGGCGTGCTGTGGTTCATGGGGTCGCAAAGAGTTGGACACGACTGAGTGACTGAACTGAACTAAAGACAAAGACAGAAGCTGGTCATCCCTCCAAGCAGACTTTAAAAACAGATTCAGTAAAGACGTGTTAGACCTACTCTCTTATGTTGACCATTTCTCACTATTATGTAAAAAGATTTTCCCCATACTTTACGCATGTTGCTGGCAACTCAAACATACATGACTTCACTTTGTTAGCAAATTTTCTGGTTTGTATTCAAGCATCTGAAAATTCATGAAATATAAGATATAATTATATGTTCTAATTCTGTAAAATTAGCTTGAAAGGAAAAAGTTAGCTTTTATCACAGACAGATATCTAGAAATGTCTAATTCTGCCCTCACTCATTTCTAAGTGGTAGAGCCATGCGCTTCGCTGTATTTGAACACTAAGCTTCCTAAAATAACATGTTCATGGATGAAGGGAGAGATTAATTTTTAAGATAGAAAGTTATCATATTCTTTCTCCCAACTGTGAACAGTTGAGACCTTGCCTTCTAAACACATCTTGGTTTTCATGCTGATCTCAGAACGCAATGCTTTTTTCTGCTGACTGCGGGAGAAAGCTGGTGGGCTAATTCTGATGTTCACAGTCTGTCTGCGTTCCAACTCACTTCCCTCATCAGGGCTGTTTCCTGGGAAGGATGCGAGAGGGTACTTGGCTAATCAGCGCAAACTCCACGTCAAGAGGGAGGTTCAGGGGCCTCGGCGGGAGACCCTCGCCTCCTCATCTGGCCTCGTCTTCGGGAAGCTCAGGCCTGTGTGTGTGTGTGTGCCCAGTTGCTGAGTCGGGTCTGATTCTCTCACCCCGCGGACCATGGCTCGCCAGGCTCCTCTGTCCATGGGATGCGCCAGGCAAGGATACTGGAGTGGGCTGCCACTCCCTCCTCCAGGGGCCCTTCTTGACCAGGGGTTGAGCCCAAGACTCATGCATGTCCCGCATTGCAGGCGGATTCTTTACCATCACCACCTGGGAAGCCCCACGCTCAGACCCACTGACTGCAAGCTGTCACAATGTTTTAATTATGTGACACCCAGTACATTACCCTGCGTGAAAGAAAAAAAAAATACCCTGGAAACCGGGCAATTTCAAAAAGTTGTTTCTGTGAGGGTGGGCTTTGTCTTGAGTTCCCTTCAAAGACGGATGAGTGTCTGCCGAGCAGCTGGAGGATGCTGGGGGCCGCTTGTGGGGGTGGGCAGTGCACACAGAGCCCAGAGTCAGGACGGGACGGGCGCTGACCGCCCCCCGTGAAGGGGTCCTTGGCGGGAGAAGGGGCAAGCGCAGCACACCCGGCTCTGCTCCGCACGGACCGCCACCCCGGCACCCAGCTCCTTCCCCTGCCCAGAGCGGCCCGCGTATGCAGACACCCTCAGCGTGGTGACCCACGCTCCCTTCCAACCACTCAGTTCCTCTCAGACGTCAACTTCCAGGCATGCATACACATCTTTGGCTGATTCATACACAGAACATGAAGCGAGGAAATCTCTAGAGAAGGAAGGTGTTTGCAATCTCACTTCATTTGACCCAACTGGGCAAATCAACTGTTCTCAAAGTTGAATTGTCAAGACAGCCCCAAGATTCAAGTAAAGGGTAAGCAAAGAAAGGACTTTGCATATTTATAAATGTATTTTAGAAACAAAATATATTAAGAAATTAAGTGTTAAATATGGCAGTGGACGTGAGGGTCTTCTCTAGTCTGGACAGCACATTCCTATATTCTTCCTCATGCAATTTCCTTTCCTGTCAGCAGGCAGGTACAATATATACTCCAGAGGAGACAGAGATGCAAATACTTATTTTATACACACATCTATGTGTGTATCTATTATTTAAAGATGTGTTCTTTCTAGTGGGCTATACTATGAAAATAGACCATGACTTACCCGGCATTAAATAACCATTGAATCTGTATGTCTCAAATCACGAGCCTCTGAAAAGGCACTAACCACACCATGCACAAAATCCGCTCTCATAATCTACAACCCCTCTATAATCATTTTCTTAACTTCAGGATAACAAGGGAACTTTAATCTGATAATTACAGACTTAAGCCACCATATGCATTTTGAAAATAAAATTCTTCATGCAAAAGTCCAGCCTATGATAGGTCGACTGGACAAAATATAATTTTGGTTAATTAGTTTTGAATCTAATGTAATCCAAAATGAATTACTCAGATAGCCTTTCCTGTTGTTGAAACAGGCAAAAAGCGATATAAAGAACATGAGTTCTGGAGAAAGAGGAACAACCAAGAGTCTAAGCACACACCTGTCTCTTACCGAAAACAATCCAGTCTTTCTGAGCCTCGGTGTCTATCTCATTAGCACCCTGACAGGGAAGCAGTGTCTACCCAGCCTGTCCTTCTTGCACAATCCCCATGAAGCTGAAGGACCGCACGCACATCACTATGCTGACTGGAAGCGCACATTATTAGTAATATTTTGATTCCTGTGTGACTACACTGCCAGAGGAGTCTCAGGATTAAAACAAACACCTCATTTGCAAGTTATAACGGTTCTTCTGTGATCAGTGGGTGCCTATGTGAAAATTTGGTGGTTTGTATACATTTGTTTTCTCTATAACAAAACCTCTCAGTAAACGCCACATTTCAATTGATAATAGAGGTGGGGAAAGAAAACAGCATCCTTTTGGTAGAAATAACCTGAGGTTTTATATCCCCTGGTGAGGCTGAGGGCAGCTCAGCTTCATCCCTGCAGCTCCGGAGCAGCCCGGGTCCCCTCCGGCAGGGACGCTCGGCGTGCGGATGGGCCTCCTGAGCAGCCCCACAGCGCCCCCCAGGCCTCCCGGCCCTGCACACTGCCTGCCTTGCCTCCTCCGTTAACCACTGGTCACTGTCTGCGCTGTTGGCTCAGAAAGAGGCTCAGGCCCCCCTCGGAGAATGACGGTCACCAAGAGTGCCCACAGGACAGGCAATAGCACCTTCGAGGCGCTGACCCAGCGCGCCGGGCACCAGGCACAAGAGGCGCTCTCCCCAGGCTTTCAGAAATGCCCAGTTTCTGCCAATACATGGAGGGGAGGAAGGTGCGCTCTGTGGGGGAGTCCTGCAGTCACTCTGAGCTTCCCACGTTACAAACGCGGCCGTGGGGGCAGAACTCACACTGGCCGGTGGTGATCCTGGCAGCAAACTGAGCTATCAGGTAAAACAAAGCGCACGTGGGGAGGACAAAAAAACAGGAGCAGGCGGGCACACGCCTTTGGAAGCCTGCCTGTCCTAAGTGGCCACAGCTAGGAGTCTGACCATGTGGAAGACACGGTTCATCAGCCCAGCTATGTCTCCTGGGGTCTAACCTTCCTGGAAATGCCTGGCCCTGGGGTTAGGGAACTCCTGCTCCTCAGCCCACTTGGCAGGTGTTCACGGGGGTGGCCGGGGTCTTGGAACGCCTGTTCACAGGCTCCCGCAGTGGACACTTCTCTCCAGAACAGAGAAGCTCTGTGGAACATTCTCCAGGAACCAGGCCTTGGAAGTGGGCTCTTCTTAGGACGGATGCGTTTGTCTGACTTAGAAATCAGGCGAGCTTGTGATGCCCCCAGCCCAGAGCTTAGTGTAAATCAGAACCTCGGTGCCAGGTCCGTCACACGGGCCATCTTTGAGCTAACGACTCTTTGGGATGTAGGATTTGATGAGAGCCTGTCCAAGAGGGAGTAACTGACTACACTTCACTGTCAAACTATTTGGTCAAACTGACATACTCATCCTGTAACAGAAGAGGCAGCCCAGTATGGGCTGAGTGATCCACAGTATGGGCAGCCTGGCTGAACCTCTCATTAGTAGCGCTAGTTGATTCCTTTCAAGTTCACGTAATCAATGATTCTAATTGGGGCTCAGCTGGGGAATCCAGAGCTGAGCATGAATTCTGACACCAGGAGCCGGCAGGCAATCGTTTATCCTTCTGCTCGGCCTTTTCTTTCTGGAACCAACTTCCTTACATGCCTCTGACATGGACTCGATGTTTGCAGACCACTGACTGGGTGCTGGGTGCCAGGTGATGGCACGTGGTCAGATGTTATAATCATGCAACTGTTTCATGAACCCTTTTCTACGCCCACTTACTTGACTTTTCCTAGAAAACTCTAGCTTTGCTTTCTCACTTTTTAAAGCAATTCTAAGCGTTCAAGTCCGAGCAAACAAACCCAATACAGTCACAAGCTGAAGCCTATTGTTTCAATAAGGGTCTGTTCACTTCTGCGAAATATGTTACTTTGCATTTTTAAAAGTAGCTTATTTAAACCGTAGCCCTAAGTAAGCTAGAACTGCCAGTCTTGTTCTAGCAGACAGAGGGCAGAATCTGCACTCTGATTAAGACACCTGGATAAAGGAGGCTCCCGTGCGTGCACATCTCTCCCCCCCTCACCCATCAAGCACCCGAAGTTCCACCGCTTCAGATGACCACGGCTGCTGCTTTTGAGACACCGAGAGACGGTAGGGAAGAGCAGTATTTCACACCATCTTCATGCGAAGCCGTGGTTAAGCTGCAAGTCACGAAGCAGCCTCAACAATGGACGGTTTCACCCAGAACAATACCCATTGGAGACGGCGTCCAGAAATGACTTTCCAAATTGGTCAGACCTCCAGCTTTCCCATTCCACAACCTTCTTGCCCAGAGCTGCTGTTTTTAATTCTCAGCATGGAAGTCCCAGCTTCTCACTAATGACAGCACAGTCTGCTCAGCAGAGCGTGCGGTGTCCGCATGCGGGGGTGCCCTCATGCTGATGCCCAGGCGGCCTCCGCACCACGAGACAAGGAGAATAAGCTGGGGAGACCCTGTTTCAATCCATGAGGGGGGTGTGTGTGTGTGTGTGTGTGTGTGTGTACAGGTACCTGTAGGTATGCTCGGATTATCCATGTAAATGTGTCTAATGGTTTTCATAAGGTCCTTTCATAAGGACCTAACTCACGAGAGCAACCGAGGATCATGTCGCAAAGATTCAGCTTCCTGGAACTGACCCGTATGGCCTCGGAAGGAGGGCTGTTGGTTTGTGTCCACCCCGTGGGTTAGCAATAACCTGCTCACATCTACAGGACCTGAAAACTCTCTCCACTAATGGACACTGCTGTCCTTTGTGCTGGAAAATTAGCGCTTCTCCAAATTCAGATTCTCGAAGAGAACTGAGCCCAAAGAAGAAGCATAAGGGGGGAAAAAGATTCCTTTCACTTTTTATTTAAGCGGTTTGCCATTTCTCTGAGGCAAACTCCAAGGCAGTAAAGACTAGAACTAGGCTCTTCACAAACCTCCCACTTCTCTCTAGAAAAGAGACAACTTCTGAGAAAGGACTGGCATTTGAACTCTGGTCTTTCTGAGTCTGACACTAATAGAAAGCTGGATGTAAAAGCAAAGCCATCTGAAATTTATTGCTCCAAAGATGCCACCACCCAGCACAGAGGGCTTCTGACCTGTCCGTCTCATCGGATTAGAAACATGGTTCTCCCACACGGAAGCAGACGACGGGTTAATCCAGCACTTCACAGAGCCGTGTTCCTCCCTGAGCCCTGCCCGATGGTCACTAACACTAAGCCTCGGCAGCTGCAGGACAAAGCCTACTTCACCAGCTCGTGCGCAGGGGTCACACCAAGCTTCCAGGTCCCGTGGAGGCCCGCGGGCTGGGCCACGTCCACCCCACCACCCCCGGAGTGGCTCAGCACGGGACCTCTCGGGGGGAGCACCTGGGGAAACGCAGACTGAACTTTCTGGATGAAAGCGGCCAAGCTAAACAAACGAGCACACTGCAGACGTTTCAGCAAGTTCGGGGATGACCGCTCTGACCTAAGGTCTAAGGGGTGCTCGACAGACTTCGCTACAGACAGTGAGAGCCAGGAGGCCCGCTGTGCCCGTGGCGCTGCCCGGCCGCCTGAGCCCGGGGCCCGCGGAGGGTTACCGTTGTCCTCCTCGTCGTCCTCGTCCTCCTCCTCGTCCTCCTCGTCCTCGTCCTCCTCCTCCTCCTCGTGGTCCTCCTCGTCCTCGTCCTCCTCGTCCATCTCCTCCTCGTCCTCGCGGTCCCCGTCCTCATCCTCCTCCTCATCCTCCCTCTGCTCCTCGTCCTCGTCCGACTCGTCCTCCTCATCCTCGTCCTCCTCCTTCTCGTCTGCATCCTCTGAGCCGTCGCTGTCGTAACACTCGTCCACTGACGAGCTGTCCGCCTTCACTGTGAACGGTTTCCGCTTGGGAGCAGGCTCTTGGGGCTGTTTGTCTTGCGTTTTTCTTTTTTTAGCCAAGGGACAACCATACACGCTGTTAAAAAGAGAGAGAGAGAGAAGACCTGAGTTACTGCCGCTGAGCGTCGGGGCTTCAGGAGTCGTGGTTGGAGAGGCTGAGGTTCAGCACAAGTGCAGAGAGGGTGTGTGCACACGGGCTGTGACGCGTGTGCAGCAGCTATGCACGGGGCAGCGACACACAGAAACCCAGCGGGCGAGGGCCTCCTCTCTCGGTCCCGTCAGCACTGCCCCCGCGATCGCCCGGCGACCCTCGCAGCATCCCCAAGGACATTACGAAGCACGCGCGCAGCACCCCGTAACTGACAACAGGAGTCTACTAACCGTCTCTCCAAACACACCCGCGTGCACCCGAGTGTAACACGCGTTCAGAAAGTGAAAGCTGCTCAGGTGTGTCTGGCTGTCTTTAACCCCGTGGACTGTAGCCCATGGTATTCTCCAGGCCAAGATACTGGAGTGGGTAGCCTATCCCTTCTCCAGAGGATCTTCCCAACCGAGGGATCGAACCCAGGTCTCCCGCATTGCAGGCGGATTCTCTACCAGCTGAGCCACCAGGGAAGCCCTTGCATTTAGGAATGACGATGAGTCCCGCACGTCGCATTCACACACAGACATAACTGCGTAATGTGAAAACACGTAGGTTGTGGAAAAGCTCTGGATATATCTGGATCTGAATATTCTCAAGATAACACTGTTTGTGTAGACAGGATGACACTCAGAAGACAGACGGCAACATTTACCGATGAGAACAAGCTTCAAGTCTACAGAGGCCGTCGGCCCCGCCCCGGCACTGCAGACAGCACTCAGCTGACCTAGCATCCAGCACTGATCATGCTGAAACTGATCCAACTTGGGCGAGACCCTCAGGGAAGGCACGCATGACATTTCCTCGAAAAAGAACAATTCTCCAAAGTGCTGAATATGGTCCTTTTCTTCCTGATTATTCCATGCGTCTTAAATGAGGTGTGTGACCCCCACTAATAGCTGAACACGGTGGCAGGGGATTCCCACAGACCATGATCAGCTTACTTTTGGACCCAGGAATTCACTCAGTCAAAACCCACCCAGTGCGTCATCATCTCGGCAGCCCCCTCCATGCTGGCCTGTGCTGGGCAGCAGACTCAGAGGTCAAGGACGAAGGTCCACCTTTCAGGTCACTTTTGGTCCCACAGGACTCAGCCCTGGCCGTAATTCTGCTTTAGAAGCTCTGCTCAGTGTTTACCACGGTGCGCCCAGCACCCAGGGGGTCAGGGGCACCAAGACGCTGTTGAGCGACTGGACACAAAGTGGCAGACGTGGGATTGAAGCATCGAGGGGCCACGTCATAAGGAGAGGGGCGACAAGTCAAGGGGGCTGGGGCATCCCCGGGAAGAGGCCCTGGAGATGGGCCTGGAGGGCCATACACAGACGCCCGGGGGTGAGCACGCGGATCTGAAGCTGACTGGGGTCGGAGCAGCCTGCGGGCTGCTCAGGGACTCGGGGTTGGGTGCAGCAAACAGGAGCTACTGAGTTCTCTCATGCAATCAGTGACGCGATCACAGCTGCACGTGGGATGGTGACGCAGGCTCGACGGGGAGGACACGGCAGGTGGGAGGGAGGCGATGGGGGAGGAGGAGGCACAGAGCCTCCCTGTGAGCCCAGTGTGATGGGCCTTCTGCCTGCTGACTGTTCTCATCTCTTAAAAACACAACAGTCAACCCCAGGATAATATTGATTGGAATCAGAGAAGCTGAAGGAAACACATACTGGTCTAGAGAGCGTTTCTAATAGGAAATAAACAGCTATCTGAGATTTCTCTTATGGGAATATTTACATGGATTTGGGGAGAAGCTGTGTCGATAATCGGAGACAAACATTCCATTGCATGAATGGCCACATCCTCTTGGCTTCCGTCCCTGACAACTGGTCAGGTCCGATTTCCATTCCAACCCATGTCTTCCAGATGTGGTCCTGGATTTCAGTGGACTTGTTGATGGATTCACTCTGTGTTTATCTGAGTAAGTCAGTGAGTGTAGCAATAAGTAGTCTTGTCCTTCTGGGCTCTGTTGGTGAACTTGTGGCTCACGAGGACTACTGTTACTTCCCCAAATCTCCTCTCTCTTGACTCTGTCCATCAACAAGTTGCTGGGTGTTGAAATGTTGTTGCTGAACCACAAAAGATGCCAGGATTCTTGGCCTCTGGAGGAGAAGAATTCAATCCGGGGCCAGAGATGAGCCTTGATCACTCAGAGCTTTTGTGTAACAAAGTTTTATTAAAGTATAAAAGAGATAGGGAAAGCTTCTGACATAAACATCAGAAGGGGGCAGAGAGATCAAGCCTCATCTCTGGCCCTGGACTGAATTCCTCTCCTCCAGAGGCCAAGAATCCCAGCGTCTTTCATGGTTCAGCAACAACCTTTCAGTGTGTCTGCCCTGCATCAAAGCTACCAGCACACCAGGTGTTCACTGGAACAGACAGCCAGGCTGCTGTCACCCTCAGGCTCAGTCAGGTACAGGCGAATGATGGGCCAGCTAACCTTGATGTAACTCAGAATGGCCCACCTCCACTGGGCAATGGGAAGGTCTGCCGATGGTGTGAACCCAGCACGCCGGTGTGAACCCAGCACGCCGGTGTGAACCCAGCACGATGGTGTGATCTCAGTACACTGGTGTGAACCCAGCATGGTGGTGTGAACCCAGCACGATGGTGTGAAAACCCTAACCCATCACGCCGGTGTGAACCCAGCACGCCGGTGTGAACCCAGCACGCTGGTGTGAACCCAGCACGCTGGTGTTAGCTCAACACGATACTGGGCTTCTTGCTGGTTCTCCCCTCTCTGCCACCCGAAATCCCCAGACGCTCAGACTTGAGATGGTGGGGTTGTAAAGTTCAGAGCAGGGGAATGGACTGCCTTCTCTCTTCACGTGGACTGCCTTTCTTTCTTTCTCCTGCATTTTGTAAACCATCTGGATTCATTTTTTCCAACTTTCCGGAATGAGTCGGCCTCAAGCCTCCAGTGTCTTCTGCCGGTTTAACATGGTTTGATGCTCAAGTTTTTTTTTTTTTTCTTTTTAGCTACTAACGTAAACTATAAATAAAATTGTGCTCCACCTACAAACAAAATCAGACTGTGAGTTCCTGGTATCGATTTTAGACATGACAATCAAGCCCCCAGGCCAGATTTCACTTTATTTATGTCAAACAGCTCCTGGATTAAGTGGAAGTGTTAGTTGCTCAGTGGTGTCCAACTCTTTGTGACCCATGGATTGTAGCCTGCCAGACTCCTCTGTCCATGGGATTCTCCAGGCAAGAATACTGGAGTGAGTTGTGCCATTTCATTTTCCAGGGGATCTTCCCGACCCAGGGATGGAACCGGCATTCTCTGCATCGCAGTCAGTCTTTACTGTCTGAGCCTCCAGGGAAGCCCAGACACTGTGGCTGCGTGGGCCAGGATGAAGAGCCTCTGTGATTAGCAGACGCTTTCTGATCGACGATGCCCAGTGGTCTGAAACATTTCCAAGTGAAGCCTTGGGAGGAGACCCTGGGACACACACAGGGGAGCATGGTGCCTCCTATGCCTGTACGTGGACCCCCTGTCTGCTGGCAGGGGGTGGGCAGGACAGGACACGCCCAGCTGGGGAATTGTGCTCTCTGCTTCTCTCCCACCTGCAGCGGCTGTGGTCCAAGAGCTGGAGAAGCCAGCCGGCCTCCCAGCTGTTGCCTCCTCCAGACTCATCTGGGCTCACGTCCACCGACACATACGGGTCTTTCTAAAAAACAACATCCCCCACAGTCCTGGAATGTCCCAGCAGGACAGGGTAGGCAGAAGAGTCTAAGGGAAAAGTGGCAATCTGGTGCCAAAGGAAGCCCCAGGAACGAACACGGCCGGCGCCAGGGCTGGCCCTCACCACCCGCGGGCAGGTCTGGGCTCCTCCAGGGCGTGGCGTTCATGTCAGCATCGTGCCCTCACTCCTGTTTCTCACCGTTGCCATCAGCCTCCACCAGGCGTCGGCTGCCTTTCCCACAGCTGCCGAGGGAACCTCGGGTGTGAGCATTACAGTTTTCTTCACTTATTAGTAGTGAAAGCACTTACCACATCCAGCATGATTATGGGCTGACACACTGTCTTTCTCCTTCGCAGGACTGAGCCGTGGGCCACAGGTTAACGCTCGCTCTATTTTTAGAGCTGCAGTGTCTAACAGAGCAGCCACTAGTCACACATAGCCATTGAAGACAATTAAAGGAGATTTTGAAATGAACTGCTCAGAGGCACTCTTCATATTTCAAGTGTCCAGGAGCCACGGATGGCTTGTGGCTATGCCAGCTTGGACACAGTAGGTTCTGGGTAAATGCCTGCTGAGTGAGAGCCCTGTGGGAAGGACCTGGGCACTGAGTGGGGCTGAGTGGAGGGGAGCTGAGCTTTGGGGGGCAGCTCAGTGTCTTGACAAGCCGACAGCAGGAAAGCTCAGCCTTCCATTCCGGCCGCTCAAGGGGACAAAGCAGATAAGCACAACAGAAGCAGACTCGGCCGCTCTGATGGACAGGTCACCGCGCGGGAGCCGAGATGCTTCA
This sequence comes from Budorcas taxicolor, assembly GCF_023091745.1. NCBI lineage: Eukaryota > Metazoa > Chordata > Mammalia > Artiodactyla > Bovidae > Budorcas > Budorcas taxicolor. Next base: position 115,261,057 of record NC_068917.1, on the reverse strand, counting down.
GCAGGAGGCAGCGGTCAGGCCTGCAGGCTCTGCCCACCTCCGAACCGAGAGGCAAGCTAAGGCCTGGGCACTGTCCACAGGGTCCCCAGGACCGCTCCTCACGCCCCTGAACCCCCTCAGTCTGCAGCACACACAGCAGCCGAAGGTGGCCGCAGACGCGTCCTGGGTCCTCCCCACGGTGCAGACTTCAGAGAGGCAGCAGGTGTGACGACTGAGGGTCACGGCAGCACGTGCTTCAGCTCCGCGAGCTGCTGGGAGTCACGGACGGGAGGGCTGCAGCCTGAGCCCTGTGAACCCCGGGCTTTGCCGTTCTCAGCTGCCCTGAGCTTCTGGGCACCTCGTACATCCTGCAGACGCTGCAGTGTTCGCAGTCCTTTTGATGTCAACTTGATTCAAACCATGTTTAGTCTTCTGTGTAAGGTTATTCTAGACAATTGGTCACTTGCCACGAGACCGTGCGGTGAACACACATACATAAAATATGGCGTACTGCGTGCTCTCGAGGCTGGCTTCCATGTTGCTTTTAATATTTCCCTTGACATTTTCACTTCTCCAGTTTTCAAACAAATGGGGACAGGGGCTCTGACACTGAAGAACACCCCTGCCGGCTGTGCCCCGTGCCCAGCTCACACATCACAGCTGCGGGCAGAGACCCGAGGTCTAGGATGAGGCGGCCTGTGCTCATGAGCACAGGGAAGCCGAGGCCAGCCCCGCGCCCATGGGTGCTCTTTGTGGTCTCTTCTCTGATGGCGGGCATTTCTCTTGTGTTGCTCGCAGAGCCTCAGTGTGTCGAGGATGAATGGTTATTTTGGAAGAACGGAAATCCCGTGTAAACAAGACTCTGGAGTGCTGGGCTCTACTGTCGGCCCAGCGCTCACAGAACACTTATCCCGAGCCTGGTTTCCTAAAATCTTTACACGTATGGATCCAGGAAACCCTGCAATGACCCACGGAGATGGGTGCTCTTCTAATTCCGTTTTTGAGGGACAGATACTCAGGGATATATGCTGAAAATCTCAAGGCTGAGTAACCTCACACAAGGTATTTGACCCCCTGCCCAGGCACGGTTCACCATGTCTTGGTTTTCCAGTCTCCAAAGAGGGAGACGCATGCCCGCCTCTCTTACTGGGGTGTGGCGAGACCTCATTCACGTGGTGACGTTTCTGCTTCTGTGACGGCTTCACGTGCTAAGTGGGCTCCCCACAGGTTGTGCTGAATAACTAGGCTGAATGATTCATTTGTGCAGGAGACGCTTTGAGCGGCGGCGCAGAGGGCCCTCATCTCTCAGGACAGGAGCAGAGAGAGCTACCCTCCTGGAGAGGATGGGGGTTGGACAGCTTCACAGAGGGCCGCCTACGGAGGGGGCAGGAGAGACACAGAGTCAGAGAGACAGTGCAGAGTGGCTGCTCAGCAGCACGGAGACAGCCCTGGACACAGAGGTGCCCATCACTGCTGGTCAGCGGCTTCCTGGGGGCACTGGGACGAGGTCAGGAGAGCAGTGGGCTCACTGGAAACCCTTCCTAAGGCTGCGGTGTGGAGAAGGGGCTGGACTCAGGGGGGGACTGGACTCGGGGGAGGGGACTGGACTCGGGGGGGGGCTGGACTCAGGAGGGGGTGGACTCAGGGGGGGCCTGCACTCAGGGGGGGACTGGACTCGGGGGGGCTGGATTCGGGGGGGGCTGGACTCGGGGGGGGGCTGGACTCGGGGGGGGACTGGACTTGGGGGGGGCTGGACTCAGGAGGGGACTGGACTCGGGGGAGGGGACTGGACTCGGGGGAGGGGACTGGACTCAGGAGGGGGCTGGACTCGGGGGAGGGGACTTGGGTCAGGGGTGGGCTGGCTTGCATCTTTGGTTTGTGGGGTCTGGTCTGTTCAGTGGGATAGAGCTGGCTTCCTTGGGAGGGTGGAGAGAGGAGAAAAGAGCGTAGACAGACATCCGGGAACAGGGGTGTGTGAGGCAGGGGAGGGGAGGAGGGTCAGCAGGAGCAGATGCAGAGGACAGAGATCCATCCGAGTGCCCAGGGCTCCGAGGAGGTCTGCGCTGGTCCCCAGCAGTCCTGGTCTGCTGGAGCGGTAGCCGTGGAGAGACCTGCAGCTCGGGACAGCTCTCAGAGGCCTCTGGGAGCCCACCCGAGCAGGAGAAGAGTAACCAGGCCAGGACGGGTGTTGTACTGGGAGCTGGGTTTTGGATGTGGCCTGGAAGGATGGGCCATGTCTACACAGAGAGCGAGGGTCCGGCCATCACGCACGTGGAGAGTCTGTGAGCAGCATCGGAGCTGCGTCAACAGAAAAGTGGGTCTGCTGAAAACATGTGCTTAAGTAACTTGCTCAAGATTACACAGCTATTCAACTTTGGGTAGCTAATTTAATCCCTATCAGCCTCAAGTTTTCCATCTGTAAGATGGGCACAGGAATTCCTATTTTAGGCTTTTGGCAGCAAATGATACATATAAAAAATGTACAAAATCCCTTCTGATTGTGTGGAAGGGGCTCTCATTTTGCTATTCTCTCCTTCCTCTTGTTGTCTTATGTACAGCTGACATTCCTTTTCACCACTGAATTTTTAAAGGGTTATTCCTACATGTCCTTAGAATATATAAAGGCATTTAAGACTACTTCAGAAGTAATTTAATTAACTGAATTATTCAGTTAAGTGGCTAGCATACCAGATATCTGTTTGATATCTTTCCAAGAACATATATATTAATAAAACCAATTCAGTTTTGACTATATTGACATATTTCCTTAATTTTTTTCTTTTATTCTCTGTATACTATTGTAAGCAAGAGCCAGACTGATTTGAAAAGTATATATATTTTAAGTTAAATGTGACACAAATGTTCTAGGAATTGTAAGACATTCAGTGAATAATTTTTCAGAATGTTTACTTGACCCTATTGCTTCAGAGAATTAAAAAAATCTGTTTCTGTAAGGCAGAGATTTGCTTTACTTTTTGATATAATTTTAAATGATGTAGCCTGTTATTAAATATTTATTGCCTTGAATGGCAGTTTAAAGATTCAAATAAAACATAATCACTATGTAATTTATTTTGACTCAAAAGGAACGCTTCCGCAGGGAAAGGCAGCAGCCTGGTGGGTCCCTGGCCCATGGGGGAGGGTGGGTGGAGGTGCCCAGGACTTGGCCCCCTTTTCCCAAACCCCATTCCACGAGATGAGGTTATCTGGCTGCTGAGACTGTTTCTCATATTTTAAACAATTCTTGAACTTCTTACAGTGCGCTCCCCCTCGTGTTCCTTTCACCTGGATTAGCCTGTGTGTCTCTGCTCTTCCAAAGCCCAAAGACGCGAAGGGAGCAGCCTTGGTGTGAGCGCAGCCCAGCGCCCGCCCCGCCCGCCCCCCGCCCCGCGTCCCCCCCAGCCCCTCCCCGCTGCCCCTCCGTCCTCCCCGCTGCTCCTTTGTCCTCCCCCCCACTGTGTCCTGCCCCTACCACCCCCGCCCCTCCCTCCTCCGCAGCCCTCCCCGCTGCTCCTCCGTCCTCCCCCCTCGTCCTGCCCTCGCCCTCGCCCATGTCCTCCCCACCCCTCCCTCCGTCCTCCCCAGCTGCCCCTCCATCTTCCCCACCCCTCCCTCCGTCCTCCCCAGCTGCCCCTCCATCTTCCCCACCCCTCCCTCCGTCCTCCCCAGCTGCCCCTCCATCTTCCCCACCCCTCCCTCCGTCCTCCCCAGCTGCCCCTCCATCTTCCCCACCCCTCCCCCGTCCTCCCCAGCTCCGTCCTCCCCCCGCCCCTCAGTCCTCATCTACTTCCTCTCTTCCTGGCTCTCCAAGACCACCTCAATCTGCTTTCTCCTTAAAGTCCCTCCAGGTCAGTCTAGACTTCAGGAGACTGTCTTTGATATTCCATCTTAAATGAACATTGCATCTGTAAATGAATGGACAAAGAAGATGTGGTGCGTATACACGACAGAATATTACTCAGCCACAAAGATGAATGAATGAAATAAAGCCATTTTTGGCAACTTGGATGCAACTAGAGATTATTATATTAAATAAAGTGAGTCAGGCAGAGAAAGACAAATGTCATATGGTATCACTTACATGTGGAATCTAAAAAAACATACAAATTAACTTATTTCCACAACAGAAAGATTCACAGGCATAGGAAACAAACTTCTGGTTACCCAAAGCGAAAGGCGACGGAGACGGATAACCAATATACACGTACTGTACACAAATAGGTAAACACCCACAGTGCAGAACTGGGCACTACATCCAATGTCTTGTAATGACCTATAGTGGAAAGAGATATGAAAAAGAAAAAACTTGTAACTGAATCACTCGGCTGTAGAGCAGAAATTAAAAGACCATTGGAAATCAGCTGTACTCCACTTATGAAAAAGACTGATAGGAAGAATCAAGAATCAAGCTATATAAGAATTTGTGATTTTGCCAGTTGTGTCTTTGCTCCAGGGACAAATATACAAGCAAATATATGCAAATGAAAAGCTAACGATTTCTTACTCTTCCTTAAATATATGCTGGAGTTCTCCTTGAGGTGCTCAGGGCAGAGTACTTTGTCTTTGTAGGGCTGGTAAGAAATTATTCAATGGTGGAATATTGAAAGTTCTGGTAATTGAAGGATGGAGCTTTTACATGTTCAGCTTGGGATGGAGGGCATGCCTGTGAACCTCCCTAGCTCAGAGAAATATGACCACTCCTGGGGTCGCATCTAAACACCTGACAGAGATACACGAGCGCACCTGCGCATACTGTATGTACAGGCGTGCAGAATACGCGCGCGCACTCACTCTGGGCAAAATGCATCCCTTACAGAGATTACAAAGCTTCTTAAATATGCATTTTCTAACCATTTCCTGCAAGAGAAATGCAAGCTCCTACGCCACATGGACGTTCAGAGCTGTCCTGTGATCAGATGCGATCGCCCGCGCTCAGGGTGCTACAGGCCTAGACTGTAGTTTAATGGGCCTCAGGCTACAAATAATCAGCCTTAAAATCTGGTCATCATCAAGAGGATTCAGTATGTTTTCTCCACGAAACGGCCTTGCCTTTAATTTTCTTTTGGCAATGGGTAGTTACAAGCTGTTGAGTCTGCACTTTTTGTTGTTGTTGTTGGAAGCATCAACTTGTAGGGACATCCCTGGTGGGTCAAATGGTAGAGAATCTGCCTGCGCTGCAGGAGACTTGGGTTCGATCTCTGGGTCAGGAAGATCCCCTGGAGGAGGGCATGGCAACCCACTCCAGGATTCTTGCCTGGAGAATCACATGGACAGAGGAGCCTGGAGGGCTGCAGTCCACGGGGTCACAAAGAGCTGGACACGACTGAGCGACTAACACCCGCCCCCCCCCCCCCAACACACATCAACTTATAACCAGATCGTGCCTGTATGGCTCCCCACCCAGGGTCTGGACGGCGGCTCACCTGGACTCAGCTATTTTTACTGCAGCTACGTTTCTAACAGCCACTGGAAACGTGAGGTCCCACTGTGAGAACAGATTCCCTGATTGTGTTTGCCACCGGGCTCTCAGACGCGCCCCGCGTGCAGACGTGACCGGGGCCCAGCGACCCTGCCGGGCTGGCCCTGGGCCCAGGGTTCCAACCTCAAGGACCGGGTCCCCGCTGTTCCCAGCTCCACAACCCTCGTTCTGAACGTGGATGACAGGGGTGCCCTTGGGGGGCACGCCGAGCCCGGCTCTGACAGAGGCTGTGACGCTCTTGTCAGAGACGACGTGGCAGAAGCCGGTGGTGTGGGCAGGGGTCCCACAGGCCATTCTCTGGGAGGTCTGAGTGTGCACGCGTGCGTGCGTGCACGCGCGTGCGGTCCCTTCCTCTCCCTGACCCTGACGCCGGCTCTAGACGAGGGCGCTTGCCTCTCTGGTTGCTCAGAGGCTGCGCGGCCCAGCCCCTGGACCCTTCAGTGAGGCCCCCACCACCTCCTTTGGTGTCAAGGAGGACACGGCTCGCCTGTCCCTGCGAGAAGGCGCTAACCCGCCTCGCCGCGCCTTGCCCCCCGCAGGCCTGCGAGCTGGTCTGAGGGCCCGTGGAGGGGCCTGCCCTGCTCGGGGGTAAGAGCTGCCCCGTTTGCGTCCTGCGGAAGGTCCGCGAGGGCCCTGGGAGGGGACGCAGCCGTGCCCGACTGCCCCGGGGAGCACCTCCTGGGAGTCAGACCCCTCAGCGGCCGACGGGTGCAGAGACGCTGTCTGTGTGTCCGTCTCCGTGTTCACTGACACCACGCGGACGAGGACTTTGCTTCTCTTCTCTCAGTTTCCTCAGCGAGCACCCACCTCCCCAGCGTCAAGCAGGAAGACGCGTCTTAGTCCCGCGGATGTGGAAGGCCTCGACGCAGGTGTGGACCGAAGAGCTGGACGTGAAGCCTCCTGCTAACTGTGCGGCCTTGGAGGGGGGGTCTCAGCTCCTCGTCTGAAGCGGGGAGAGGCAGTCCATCCCCCGGGATCTCTAAGGGTGTTTTCTGGAACCCGAGTCGTGCGGCCTTTGCTCCCTGGGGCGCCGCCATCCGTGGCAGGCTTCTGTGGGGACGGGTCTTGGGGGTGTCGGCCTTACTGCTAAGGCTCCTCATTCTAGAATTCTGTGCTGCTTCCTTTCACGGTGCCTACTGCCATCCGGTTCCTCGCAATTTTTAAAAAATAGGTGATTCTCATCAATCAAAAGCCATCAGATACTGGAAAGAAAAGAATAAGGACTGGTGTAGAGAGCGTGGACCCCTTTGTGGGTGTCAGCTTCTCAGCATTTGAAGGACAACGGCTCAAAGGTGTCACGTGTCTGTCCTATGGAAAAGCAGCAACCACAGGCGGGAAACCAAAGGCCAGAGGCAGGTCCCTTCAGGACAGGTCCCTCCAGGACAGGTCCCTCCATGCCCTGCAGGGTGGCCTGGAGCCGACCAGGGTAGCTCCTGTGGGGGGACCACCTGCCCCGGCCACCCCGCGCCCCCTCCTCCCCCTGGGGCCAAGGACTCGGACCCGAAGGCTGGTCCCGAGAGGGAAGAGGCGGCCGGCCCCAGCCCCAGCCTCCCCCTGCTTGTCTCAGGAGTAGGACAGTGACAGGGGCCCAGCCTTGCTGGGGGGTGGGTCCCCCGAGTTCGGGCTCAGGCCCAGCTCAGCAGGCATGCCACCTCCAAGAGGGTGCCTCCTGAAGGCCCATGGCCCAGGGGGGTTTGGTTTCCCTAAAGGGACGCAGGGATGATGAGGAATCCCACCAGGTGCCGCAGGCCGTGCCCCTGCTGAGGGTCCTACTCCCGCAGTGGGTGGAGTCGGCCCTGAGGACAAGCCGTACAGAGTGGCTGGGCTTCCCTCGGTTTGCACGTGGGGCTGGGCCGTGGGACCCGGGGTCCGCCAGCCGACTCTGCCTGCCTCGAGGGCGCGGCACTGCTTCAGGGTCCCCGCGGGACCGTCCACCCGGAGGGGCTTGTCCCCTGCCTTCTGCTCCGTAGGAATCCCGCCGCACCACTGGTTCATCATGTCTTCAGAAATCGGAAAGAGACACCATGATGCGTTCGACCTCGGGCACATTGGGAGCTTGCAGCGGTTCCACGCGTGGGTTCCCTGTGAGTCGCCACGGTCTCCAGGCTGAGAGACGCGTGGCTGAGGGGGCCTTGGCTTCAGTTTGCTCGAGAAGGACCCTCACAGTGTCTTGTGCCTGTGGCATCTGTAAGTGGCAGGAAGGAAGGGAGACACTTGTCTCCGGCCCTGTCCCCTGCTCAGCGCTTTGGGGCCCCCACGCTGCGGGCTCTCGTGAGTGTCCGTGTGTCCAGGGTTCTCCCAGGACCCCTCCTCCTGCCTCTCTGGGCACATCCTCCGCTGCACCCTGCACGTCTGGACGTACGTGTGTATCGCTGTCACGAGTCACACACCTTACGTCAAAGGGCGGGTGTCCCTTTGTCTCGAAATATCCCTTCTGCTGGATGACGGTGTGTGCCGTGAACACTCAGTAATTAGACCAACAGAGCATCTTCGATGTGGCCTGGAGTGTCGTATTCTACCTGGCCACGAGGTGACCCCTGCACACCTACCTCTGTGCAATTGCTTAACTAAGTGGTCATTTCTGAAATCAGCAACAGGGTGAGTCTCCCCACCAGACCGAAATCCAGCCTGAGCGCTTGCTTGCTCATTCCTGGTCCTGGGCGTCTTCTCCATGGCCCCACCTCCGTGCTGTGCAGTGACTGGTAAGCATCCATTTGCCTTGTGTCATCGGCGTGTGGCCTTAGGGATGGTCACCAAGGGCAGGGCCGTCTGAGATGCAGCCGTCGGGTGGCCCCAGGGCCTCTGTGTGGCCGCAGAAGTGTCTGCTCGCTGCTCCCAGCTCCCAGCACCCCTGCGGTTGGGTGGGGCTACTCATTCCCGCGGCTGGGGGGGGTCAGAGAGACTCGGACGCACCTGGAGCCCCACCTGGGCTGGAGGAGCCCCGGGCAGTGAAGCTGCTGGGCCCCGATGCCCACCCCTGCTGTCCTTGCAGGCCTGCATTTTTATCATTTGAAATCTAAAGACACTTGTCTAGACGTTCAGGTGCAGTGTCCCCCTCAGGGGCTCTGACCCTCCCTGACACCCTTGGCTGTGGGTCTGGTGAGGCCTCTGCCCCCAGGCTTGGAATGTGAGATGGGGGGTGGGGGCAGGTGGCCGTGACAGAGGACAGAGCCTCTCACCTTCCGCCTGGCCCTGAGCATCGCCCGGAACCTGCTCCTCACTGAGCTCCGAAGGGTCTCAGCCAAGGCTCAGTCTCGGGGGTGGGAGGATGCTGGAGTCCGCTCACAAGAGCGAGATCATTTAAGAGGAGGAAGGCATGGCTTACCTTTCAAAACATGCCTTTCCCCAGAATTTTCTAGCAATAGCATTGTTTAAAAAATTACCAATCTTCTAAAAACTTTTCCTTTTACAAAAAAAAAAAAAAACAAACTTATTTCTGAATAAGAAGGAAGTGCTTTAAAAACAATTCTCTCATATTATTTGCTGAAGGCCACAAAGACACCTCCTCCCCGCTCCTGGAAACACAGACGGCCCCGTCTTGCCAGAAACAAACTCCTGAAACCAGTCCTATCCTCATGTCCTTCAAGCTCCGCTCCTCCTTGTGACAGTCTACCCCGAGGAAGGGGCCAGCAGCCACAAAACTATCTGCAAAGATGCTTATCCCACCTGATCTATAACTTGGAAAAGTTAAAAACAAACGCTAGAGAGTTTCTGGAGACCAGCTTGGGGCCGCGGACCCAGCTGTCGGCAGGGACGCAGGGCTCCTGGCTCGTGATCCCGCGGCAGGGTCTGCGGCTTCCAGCCCCAGCCTCAGCCAAGACCCCGTCCACACACCAGCTCTGAAACGTAGCGGCCGAGTACCCACCACAGACGGTGGAAGGAGCCGTCATCCCTGACCAGAGCCGCACCACACACCCACGTCTGCTGTATGTGCTGAGCGGCTTCAAAGCCGTAGTTACACGTTTGCAATCATCAGTCAAGAAATCAGGCCTAGATGATAATTCCTTTGTTTCATCTTAACCAATACAGATTGTAAATATGAGAGATTCTCCAAGTCCTTGCCTGAAAATACCTATATTCCTTCTCTTTGAATGCAGAATTATTTTAAAAGTATATTTAATTTTATCCAGTGTCAAACATCTGCCCTGAAATGCATTACCTGTTTTATTGACAGTTTTAAACACACCGAATCAGTCACACTGTCTTCTGAAATATGTAACAAACGTGGCCAGGGCCAGCAAAGTGTCCACTCGGGCAGACCTGCTGGAGATGAGCAGCACACACTTTGTTTTCTTGGGGTGATGGCCAGGAAGCTTTTTTTTTTTTTTAAATAGAGGATTTACTGTGTGTAAAGGTGAACTGCCATCACAGTCCTGAAGTGTGTGTTTGCACACAGACAGTTCATCATAAGGCGTCGATCAACGGTGAGTCTGGGAAACCCACTTGCTCTGAATCCTCACTTCATACAGACCAGTCCCTAGAACTCCACCTTTTAGCTTCTCTGCAACCATGCATGCAAGCTATCAAATGGTAAAATAGGTGAGCCCTAGCTTCTGACTTATAATATTAGTAGGAAGGACAAGCACGTTGTAAAGCTCAGGGATGGGCAGTGCCCAGCGATGTCTTATAAAGAATGAAGGGGCTGTGGGCGCCCTGGCTCCTGGCGGGGTGGCTGCGCGCACAGAATTCTTCACCCACACCCAGGCGTGCGCCCTGCTGCACGGCAGTCCTACATTAATTAGAGCATAAACAGACACTGCAGTGTTGCCATGCACCCAAGCGGATCTTCATTTTTCACATGCGGGGCCCTACTAATTAAAATCAGCTTTGCAATTAAATGTGGAAAATTGTGTTAAACTTTCAAGCGTGGTTAGAAAAAAATGCAATTATTTTTAGGGTTTTTTTATTTTAATGCAAATGCAAATTCTATCCCTGTGAAACCAGTGGATGGGAAGTGCAGGATCCCTATTTTTCTCTCTTCCTCTGCCTCTTTCTTTCTTTCTGATTATCCAGGCTCCTCTCAGTTCCACCGCTGTCTCTCCTGGTGCCTGGCTCCGTTCCAAGGCTTTTAGTGAGAGCTCTCTGTCAAGGCATGAATAATACAGCCCCCAGGCTGCCGGCAGCCTCCAAATGAGGCGTGCGTGCATCAGGAAGGAGCCCTCAGCTCCAGCTCCAGAACAGGCTCCCGTGAAGACAGGCGATTATTTACCCGTGGCTGCCTCCACGGCAGCCACACTGGTGGGCGCGAAGGTCGATGAGGTGGAAAAATCCGGAGGAGGAGCACGCAGCCCGAGCCAGAGAGAATCCAATAATTTTCTAATAGGAAAGAAATCTACCGTTTGGAGCTTTTAATTTTAGGATAAATTGATTTCATTCTGAATTTTCTAAATTGGGAAGGATTTAAATATAATACCAAGGCCATCAACTGGCTTTTGCAAGACTCTGCAGCTAGATTTCAGGTCAACTATCTCACCAGAACCCTTTGCTCAACAAACAATAACCTGAACAAAACAGCTGTGAAGGGCAAATGTGAATAAAATCCGTTAAATGTCAGAAGTAAATTCAGAGGGTTCACAAACCAGATGATGTGAAGAATAAACCCACATTAGGGATTCCCCCACCCCCCACACACATTCTCCTTCGTTGGAGACTTATATAAAAATCGCTGTTCAGAAAGAAGTAAGTAAAGCCAGGTAGTTTCAATGGTCCAGCATGCATCTGACTGCTAAAAGGAGAGCTAAAATGTCAAATTCCTCTACATTGCTTAATATTTATTAATCCGTGATAGATTTTTTTCAGATTTCTTTTGGCTGTGGAACATTTTTAAAGTCTTTATTGAATTTATCACGATATTGTTGCTGTTTCATGCTCTGGTTTTTCGGTTGAGAGGCACATGGGGTCTTGGTTACCCGAGGAGGGACTGAACCCTCGGCCCCTGCACCGGAAGGTGGCCTCTTAACCACCAGATCACCAGGGAAATCCCGATCTGTGATAGATACTAATAAATATTGTTCCCATCTCTAATTTTTACTAGGAAATTTTATAAAGACTTTAGAACAATAAGGCTTCTCTGGTGCCTCAGATGGTAAAGAATCTGCCTGCAATGCAGGAGACTTGGAGTCAGTCTCTGGGTCGGGAAGATTCCCTGGAGGAAGGCACAGCAACCCACGCCAGTGTTCTTGCCTAGAGAATTCCCAGGACAGAGGAGCCTGGCGGGCTTTAGTCTGAGCGACTAACAGATACATACAGGAGTAGCAGTGGAACAATAAACGAGCCCTGATTTTGACAACGAATTTAGTATCTATTTATTCACCCCTTTGTAACATCAAGTTACACTGTATCTTTAACACAATATTTTATATCAACTTGGGGACAGAAAATTGTGATTATAAGGCATTAGCATATTCAATCTCGGTCAAATTTTCAAGAGTGAATTTTGGCAGGAAAGTTTTCACGTCCTACATTCTGGCTATCCTTGTAATAAGGTCATGCAATTCTCTGGTTTATTAAACAATCTCTTTTTCAGGTACTTGAACCAAACGAAAGCAATCACAGATGGAGTGAACTGGGGCCTCTTGACTCCATGTCTCTGTCCGTAAGATGCCCATCTTCAGGCTTCCCAGGTGGTGCTACTGATCGAGAATCTGCCTGCCAGTGCAGGAGACACAAGAGACGCGGGTTTGATCCCTGGGTTTGGAAGATCCCCTGGAGTAGGAAATGGCAACCCGCTTCAGTACTCTTGCCTGGAGCATCCATCCTGTGGACAGGGGAGCCTGGCGGGCTGCAGTCCACAGGGTTGCAAAAGAATGGGGTGCAACGGAGCACACACACAACCCAGGACAGGCAGAGACCCCAGTCCCCAAGGCGTGCGGTCAGCCGCGGTCTTGCACTGGGCAGCTCCCCCTGCACTTGGCCTGTCCTTGCTGGCTCAGGGCCCCAGTCTTGGGCTGGCCCTGTGTCCTTTACCCCTCGCCTACAGGCGGTCTTCCAGCCAACCAACCCAGAGCCCAGCGACTTCCTCAACTCCAGGGTCACCGACTCTTCCTCCATGTCTTTCATTTCCTTCCTGCCACCCAGGCTGTAGGCCTGGAAATGCTCTTTTCACCCACGGCTGTTTTAGACGCTTACAGGTCACCTGTCTGCCTGCACAGCAGGAACGAGGTGGCCCCAGGAGGAGAGCAGGGATCCAGAATGCGCCTCTGCCTGAACGTGGGTGTCTAAGAACCAGACTCTGGGAACTCACTTAGATGGTGGAGGGTTAGTTTTGCACCTGCAAAGACAGCTCTGGGACTGGCCCCCACGTTTGAGATGCTAGCTTCGGCATCTCTCACGTCAATACCATTCTGGAAGAGCCGTGTGTCCTCAGGGCCGTGGAGTGTGCAGAGTCAGGTGTGCGAGAGATGTGAGACGTGAGTGGAAAGGAAGAGGTGGGATTTGCTGTGGGCGGAGACTGACACCGCATTCTGGTTCAAGAAAGAGATTACTGCTGGCCTTGACCGCAGACTCCACGATGATCCCGTCAGAACTATGTGCTAACAACACAGAGCCTAGAGAATCGGCCGTGTGTCTGGATACTGACAATGCTTTGGAAGATAAAGGCTGGTGGCTTTGTCCCTGATCATGTGGGTGTGAAAGTGTTAGTCACTCAGTCGTGTCTGACTCTTTACAACCCCTGTCACCCACCAGGCTCCTCCCTCCATGGGATTCTCCAGGCAAGAATACTGCAGTGGGTGGCCATTTCCTTCTCCCAGGGATCTTCCCAACCCAGGGATGGAGCCTGGTCTCCTGCGTCGCAGGCCGATTCTCTACTGCCTGAGCCACCAGGGACGCTGCCCACATGCATCAGGGCATAGAAGTGCTGACTGAGCTGGGACCCTTGTGGTCAGTGTGCAGGGATCCAGAGATAGATGGGCCTCAGGCCCAGGAGGGTGGCCGGGAGGAGGGACGGGTGTGGTGCCTGCGTCAGACGCAGAGGCTCGGTCACTGCTCTTCCTCTCTTTCACCCCAACTGCCTGGCGACTCGGCACCACGTGGGATACTACGTCCAGCCCCCTGATGTTGCCGGAGTTTCTGGTAAAACCGTGTCTTCATTTCCCTTATGTTTCCCCCAGTTTCTCTCTCTGATTCACCCTTTGCGCAGTTGTGTGTATGCTTATCAGGCAGCTCAAACTGTGAATGATGAACAGAAACAGATACCCTGAGTCGATTATCTGTAGTTCAAGGACATGGCTTTTGGATAAGGCAGAACATCCAATAAAATAAAGTAATAGTGTTAGAAGTTTAACTCCCACCCCTTCGTTTTTAACCAGAACTGTAAATCATGAATTCCTTGGGAATTCAGACTATTGATGAACTTCACAAGTATCACCCAGTGGTTGGTCCTCCTCTGCCCTCTCTTTCCGGTTTCTTATGAACCCACAGCTCTGCCTTCCTTACCAAGGGAAAACGTCACCCATCTCAGCATCCACAGGAAACCAAATCCCCACTTCAGTGGCAAGACCACGCCCCAGGGCCACGGCCTCTGCCCAGGGACACAGACACTGCCCGGGGACACAGACACCGCCCGGGGACACAGCCACCACCCAGGGCCACGGCCTCCGCCCAGGGCCACGGCCACCTCCCAGGGACACAGCCACCACCCGGGGACATGACCACTGTCCAGGGCCACCACCACTGCCATGCAGGCCCTCCAAAGCAGTGAAACGGCACACTGAAACTCTGACCAGTATTTGATTCTCTTAGGAATTATGCTAAAATAAAGATTACCTGGTAGACTTCATTTTACTACTAGAAATCAAATTTCCAAAAAATTTTATTTTTTACATTGTTAATTCCCTTCACTTGCCTCAAATTCATTTTCGCATGTTCAAATAGCTAGATATCAATATACTAAAAGAATGTCTTTACACTCAGCTACAAACTGACATGATGAGTGAGTAAAATGAAATTGTGGCCTTAACAGGAGCACATCCATTGAAAAGTGCGTCAGTAAAAACCCAAGTGTTGGCCATTCAGTCATGTCCAGCTCCTTGCGACCCCGTGGACTGCAGCCCGCCAGGCTCCTCTGTCCATGGGAGTCTCCAGGCAAGAACACTGGAGAGAGTTGCCATGTCCTCCTCCAAGTAAAAACCTGCAATGATGGGCAATTTCATCAAGACCCAAACTGCTGGTCCTATCTGAAGATGTCTCAGGTGCATTGAGCCTCAGCAGGGGGCAAGGTGACACCTGTGTTAGGGGCGGTGCAGGCATTCACGTGCACGAGCAGCTGTCAGAGTGCAGAAACTATCTTTTCAAAATGAAAGAAACAAAGCCAGATATAATTGAAATCTCACAAATCTGAAATAGCTACAGTCAAAAGATGTTGATGTGTACAAGAATCTTACCTACTACAAGGACCACCTTTGCAGTCTGAGAAATTCAAATGTCACCTCTTAGTTAAAAATTTCTGATAATATATAGCCATTGAAAAACAGAACTTAGAAAGCCTTACACCTCAGTGAGATTCCTGGGAGAGGAGTCATATCTCTGACACGGCATTCTGAATGGCAATGAGCTTCACAGAACACAGTCTGTGGGCTTCCCAGGTGGCCTCAGTGGTAAAGAACATTCCTGCCAATGAAAGTAGATGTCAGAGACTTGGGTTTGATTCCTGGGTTGGGAAGATCCCCTGGAGGAGGAAATGGCAACCCACTCCAGCTTCCTTGCCTGCAGAATCCCATGGACAGAGGGGCCTCCTGGGCTACAGTCCACGGCGTCGCAGAGGGTTGGATACTACTGAGTGACTTAGCAGGCACGCAACAAAGTCTGCGACTTTCTTGTTTTAAAACCGAAGAAATTGAAGCCAGTGCAGGTGGCGCTAATGGTCAAGAATCTGCCTGCCGATGCAGGAGATACAAGAGATGAGCATCTGATCCCTGGTCCCTGGGTGGGGAAGATCCCTCAGAAGAGGAGATGGCAACCCACTCCAGGATTCTTGCCTGGAAAATCCTACAGACAGAGGAGCCTGGTGGGCTACAGTCCACGGGGTCACAAACAGTGGGACGCGACCGAGTGACTAACGACATACGAAAGGTAAACAATTCACCCAAAGCCCCCGGGTCACTAGTGGCAAAGAGGAGACTGAGCCGAGAGTCTGTGTCCTGGGGCCCCCAATACGCCTCCTGATTCACTAACCCCTTTCACTAGTAAAACAGTGGAAATTCCAGTAATTGCATACATTAGGATTCATGGTAAAAATAGCGCCATTTTAAATTTAAAAATTAAAATTATTATTGTTTTAAAAATTTCCTGCTTTTGGCTGCTTCTGTGAATATTCTCTAAAATTTCATCTACTTCGCTCCTGCACAACTGAGGGCATTCTGTGCTCTCATCAGCGTCGAGTCTCAGAGGAGGGTGGAGCCTGGCTGCCTTCAGCTGGCCCAGCCTCAGCCTAAGCACCATCTTCTGTACAGGAAGAGGACCCCGGGGAGGAGGTACCCACAGCCCGCCTCCCACAGGACCCATCATGGGGTCCAGGATCACGGGAGCACTGTGGGTAGAAATGCAAAGGCTTGAGTCAATTCTTTGGGAGATTCATGAGTATTCCTGCAAAAGTGTGGTTATGACACCTAATTAAAACTAGCTGACATCTAATTAAAACTTTTTAGCCAAATTTAATCATTCCTTCTAGCAGCAATATAATCAAGTTTAACTATTGATTAATCATGAGATGATTGGGCTTCCCAGGCGGAGCTACTGGTAAAGAACTCGCCTGCCAATACAGGAGAGGTCGGAGACCCCGGTTCAATCCCTGGGTCGGGAAGTTCCCATGGAGAACATGGCAACTGACTCCAGTATTGTTGCCTGGAGAATCCCATGGACAGAGGATCCTGGTGGGCTATGGTCCGTAGGGTTGCAAAGAGTAGGACACACCTGAAGTGACTTAGCAGGCATGCACACAGGAGATGATTAGGGGGAAAAATTCATTCATAGTTGGCTAACTTCTTTTTCTCTATCGTAAACATAAACCGGTCAGGTTTTAAAAACAGGATTTTTAAAAAAGAAGATACTCCTTCATCAAATAGCAAATACTTGAAATAAGCCATGTATTTAAATCAGATAATTTGATAATTTTGCACAGTAAGATAATAATATACATTAAATATAATAATTTAAGTCACACAATTCTCTTAAGCATGGCTAGCTGTTCCTCCAGTCTGAAACCGTTTCATTGTGGGTGCCCATTAAAATTCCCTGCCTCCCTAAACGCTAGCACGGGGGATTCTGGAGTAATTTGTAATTTTCCCTTGATTTTGCTGAAGGACAATCATCATAATTGCTTGATTTCACCGGTAAATTAGCGCTCAGCTGAAAAGGAAATAGTGGGCGAGGCCGCGAGGACGGTCGCCTGGGGCTGGAGCACCTGCCGCAGCACCTGGGCCCGCGAACCCGGGCGCGCCCCTGGAGGCTGCTCGGCCGGGTGACAGGCTCGCAGCCCGGGCACCGGGAGTCGGCCACAGGTGAGCCCTGGCCGTGCACGCTTCTGACGCACCAGGGCGGCGACCTTCCGCAGAAAGGGGAAGCTGCCTCCTACCACAGGGCGCGGGGCCCACCAGACGAGAACCTTCCGGCGACCTGCCCCTGCCCTGCAGCCTCGGCTGAAGCCTCGCCGCCACAAGCCCCTCCCCGCCCCGTGCTCCCGGTGTCTCTGAAATCTGGGCTAACGAGCAACATCACCTGAGCCCTAGAGCCCATGAGCCCCTGGAGCTTGGCCCGGCCTGGCCCTTCCAGCCCAGACCGTCCCCCGCGGCCGCCTGGGGCCTGGCCTTCCTCCCCCCGGACGGTCGAGCTGCCGCCGAAAGACCAGGAAGGCCGCCCTTCACTCCACCACCCGAGGCTCACCATCCTGAGCTACGGAAGGAGAACGCGGGACAAGACCCCCGGCCCCCCGCGAACCAGGGGCAGGCGCCGCGCCGACCCCGCCTGTCCCCCGCGCGGGCAAACGCTGCCCCAGGCGGCCGTCCAGCGGCTCCCAGAGCCCCGGGCCCGGCGCGCGCGGAGCCCGCGGCCTTACCTCCTGTGTCGCGCGTACTTTCCGCTGACGTGGCCGCTGCCGTCACAGCCGGGGGTGGGACAGCTGCAAGAGGAAGGGACGGGTCACTCAGGTGCCCCTGGACGGCGGGCCGGGGGCGGGGGCGCGGACTCGCAGGGAAGGCCGGCCGCTGGGGCGCGGGGGCGGGCCCCGGGCCCGGGGGGCGCGGAAGCCCGCTCTCAGTCAAGGGGTGCGTTCTCTGAACCCCCGCTGGGCACACGTGCGGACCACTGACCTGAACAGCTCCTGGATGGCCGGCTCCACGGGAACTGCCGAGAGAGGGAAAGAGACGCTCATTTCTCTTCCATCGCTAGATTCCCCCTCCGCCGCCGCGCCCCCCGGCCCCGCGCCGCCCCGGCCACAGACAACCACCCGGAGGCCCAGCCCGAGGGCTTCTGCAGGACGGAGGTGACCCCAGCAGGGCCCTGGGGGCTGGGAGGCACGGGCGTACCTCGGACCCCTTTGGACCGCGTGCGATGCCGCTTCTCCTCGGCGTCCACCTCCATCTGCAGGGAGAGAAGGCGGTCAGCGAGCTCCCTGCTGGGGTCTTAGGGACAATGTCCCTCTGTGAAGGGGGGTCGGCCGCTGGGGAAGGGCCAGGCAGTCTACCCGCGATGTTTAAAAATTACACGCAAGACCTTGGTCCTGCAGGGGCCCTGCAGGGGCCCTGCAGGGGAAGACTGTAATGAGGACACGTGGGGGTCAGTCAACCCGAGTTGTACTCGTATGGAAAATACAATAGACAGCGGTGAAGTTTGCAGGAAGGAAAAACGTTCACACGTAGTGTCCGCCTTCTCCTTGTAGCTGAAGTGTGTAACCTGGTCAGGGACGTACGTGGGAAGTGGGGGTGTCAGGAGGACATGCTCCCTCCTGGCGGCTGCTCTCTCTGTGGTCTAGCCCTGCGGGCGGCTGCAGCCACCTTGGTCTGAACCATCAGGGCGCTTTCCAGGGTCGTGGCCCCTCCTGGTGGTCATGGCAGGACTTACACTTGGAGGTCACAGGGTGTCTCCGTCTGCTACCTTGCACAATCCTCACACAATTCTGTAAGGGTGGCATCTATATTCTGCTCCTTTTACCCGGGACTTGCCCAAGATCATCCGTGTGGCAGTGTTGGTGCAGGGCTCCCAAAACCGCCACTGTCTACACTTCCTCCTTGGGTCAAGAACACACTGCTGGACGGGTGAATGCAAGTCACTTAAACACAGAGAAACTGCTCGTTGCAGAACGCCACGCAGCACCTCAGAAGGGCCAACAAGGCAAGAGCAGGGACGACGGCAGCCCCTCGCCAGACCCCACTCTGGCCTGCGCCTCTGCCACCCTGTCCAGCAGGAGACGGGGCTTCAAATCTCTGGGTCGGGAAGATCCTCTGGAGAAGGGAATGGCAACCCACTCCAGTATCCTTGCCTGGAAAATCCCATAGACAGAGGAGTCTGGCGGGCTACAGTCCACGGAGTCGCAAAGAGTTGGACACGACCAAAGTGACTGGGCACACACATGTACCAGCGTGGTCAGAACTGTGTTCTGGGTGGGAGCTGCTGCTGCTGCTAAGTCACTTCAGTCGTGTCCGACTCTTCCCAACCCCATGGACTGCAGCCCACCAGGCTCCCCCGTCCCTGGGATTCTCCAGGCAAGAACACTGGAGTGGGCTGCCATTTCCTTCTCCAATACATGAAAGTGAAAAGTGAAAGTGAAGTCACTCAGTCGTGTCTGACTCTTAGCGACCCCATGGACTGCAGCCCACCAGGCTTCTCCGTCCATGGGATTTTCCAGGCAAGAGTACTGGAGTGGGGTGCCTTTGCCTTCTCCGTCTAGGTGGAAGAGACGTGACAAAATCTCCTGTGTGCAGGGGTTGGGGGGGAGGATGGGAGTTTGGGATTAGTAGATGCAAACTGTTCCACTAATGTTCGGCACAGACAGACAACAAGGTCCTACTGGATAGCACAGGAGACTTCAATATCCTGTGATAAACCATAATGGGAAGCAATATGAATAATAATCTGTTATCTATTTATCTGTGTCTATAACCGAGTCATTTGGCTGTACAGCAGAAATTAATTGGGCTTCCCTCATAGCTCTGTAGGTAAAGAATATGCCTGCAATGCAGGAGAACCAGGTTTGATTCCCGGGTGGGGAAGATCCCCTGGAGGAGGAAATGGCAACCCACTCCAGTATCCTTGCCTGGAGAGTCCCGTGGACAGAGGAGCCTGGAGGGCTGCAGTCCACGGGTTTACAAGAGTCGGACATGACTTAGTGACTAAACCACCACCAACAGAAATTAATACAGGAATTAATATAGGAAATTAATACAAGTAACTCAGGTGTACGCCAACAGAATTTTAAAAAAATTAAAATAAAAAGGAGACACCACGGATGCAGAATTCACCTCCACAATTTATGACAAGAAGCGTCAGAATCGGGAGAAGACTAGTCAGACTCCTGTGACTCTGCTAGCTGACGTTACAGAAAGACCCGCTGGACCTGCTGTTGGAGCAAGGCTACAGCAAGCCAAGACTCTGCAGAGAATCCCGGGAGAACAGGGCCATCTCTGGCCTGAGCCTTCATATCAACAAATACCTACTCATCACTCTGTGTGCAGAGTAGTAAAAATACATATAATAAAAAGCACAAGCTCATTTAGTGTTTGAAATGTGTGCTGAGCTTTAAGGGAAAACTTCAGGTTTCAAGTTAAAAAAAAAAGGGGGCTGGGGCAGATATTTTAGGTGAGGGAACAGGATGTGCAAAGGCTCTGGGCAGTTCAGGGGACCTGGGCACTCTGGGTTACTGGGGGTGCGGACCTCACAGAGCTTCAGAGGGGCATGGCCGGTCACGCCATGGAGGGGGAGACTCCCCCTTGTCATGTATGCTCCTGCTGCACCTGAAATAAGCCTGGGCTATCACCTGGGGCGGGCGGGGGAGAGGGGGGGAGTTGTCACCACAGGGCATGGAGGCCATCACTCTGTGAGCATGGAGTCGAAAGCCTTGGCTCACTTGCTAGTTGCCTAAGAACTGTTCTATATTTTACATTTAGGGTTTCATTCTTTTTCGTATATATTGGGGACAAACTTATTTTCTTCTAGGTGGATAGTTAATCCTGCAACTAACCCCTCAATTAATGAATACCAGCCCCCCACTACACGCGCCTCTTTTGGTGGGCAGGTTCCATCCCAGCTGGTCCCTCTGTGGACCGCTCTGCTTATTCCAGGGCCAGCCCTGTTTGAGCTCCCGGCTCTGTGGTGTGTTCTGCTCTCTGAGAAATAAGCCTCCGTGAATACTGGGATAAACATACACACATGAGTATATATAAAGTGGATAACCCACAAGGGCCTACTATATAGCACAGGGGACTGAATCCCACATGAGGGAACAGCATCTGGAAAAGAACGCGCGCAGATTTACGCGTAGCTGAGCCACTCTCCTGTACACTCCCAGCTCAACATTGTACATTAACTGCGAAAGTGTTAGTCGCTCAGTCACGTCTGACTCCTTGTGACCCCACAGACTGTGTACCCCCAGGCCCCTCTGTGCATGGGATTCTCCAGGCAAGAGTACTGGGGTGGGTAGCCATTCCCTTCTCCAGGGGATCTTCCCGACCCAGGGATTGAACTTGAATCTCCTGCATTGCAGGCAGATTCTTTACTGTCTGAGCCACCAGGGAAGCCCCAGCTATACTTCAGTTCGAAGAACACATACATATAAATACTTCATACGTTCTTGGAGAAGAGTAAGCCTCCTTTCTGTGGAGGCTGCAGGAGGTAACTTGTAAACTACGCCTAGCAAAGCATTGGGGGGTGCACGTGAAGCGCTGGGGGAGTCTCTCCTCCACCCGCCGGGGGGCCGCCGAGTGAAACAGTGAGACAGGCACACTCCCCTCTCCGTGGTGGGCAGCTCAGACTTGACCCAGAGCCTGAGCTCCCAGCTCCCTCCTCCACTCCCCGGCCACTCACAAGCAGGCCCCTTTGTCATCAGCCATTAGCCGGCCCTGCCTCTCACCCGCTGCCCCCAACCTGCGGCCACTCACTGCTCTAGTATCAGCAGGCGGGGAGGAGGCAGCAGGTGGCGGTGGGAGCTGTGTGGCGGTGGGATAGTCAGGGAAGGTGTAATGAAGAGAAACGAGGTGCTTCTGGCACCACCAAGCTTGAGGATCAAGCTGAGTGGAGCCATTCCCGCCAGCTGCCCTGTCCCCGGTCTCCGTTTCCTAGGTAACCGAGACCCGGCTCCACGCACAGCTTTACATGATGGAAGCTGCTTCCTCATCTCAATGCAGACTCCGGGAAGTTTGGGTTCATAAGAAATCTACCAGGAAAGATCAGCGAGAACCAGAGATGATGGATGTAGGCATCCTTGAGTAGCGGCCAGGGAAGTGGGGTTACCTTGCAGGAAGTCTTCTCTCCCAGGAATGGAGGCAGCGTGACTCCGTGGGCAGGACACAGGCCCACAGTCAGGTCTCTCTGCTCTGGTCCGGGTCCTCCCCAGCCCGCAACTGTGGCGAAGTCACTTAATTTCTCTGTGCCTCGATTTCTCCATCTACAAAACAGGGACCACATGGTGAAGCACCTAGTGACTTGTGACGACACCAAGAGGGCACGCGAGTCGAAGATGCACCTCTGCAGCCTCCACGGGCCCCCTGCAGCCTCCACGGGCCCCCTGCAGCCTCCACGGGCCCCCAGCAGCCTCCTCGGGCCCCCTGCAGCCACCACGGGCCCCCGGCAGCCTCCACGGGCCCCCGGCAGCCTCCACGGGCCCCCTGCAGCCTCCACGGGCCCCCTGCAGCCTCCACGGGCCCTCTGGCTTTCCCGAGGGACGGTATCTGCTGTCCTATCGATGGACAATGGTCCCCGAGAGAAGTGTCCTTCTGGACTTGGGGCTCCTGCTTAGACTCCAAGAAAGGGTCTCCCTTGGGTTGTCTGGGAAGACTTGTTCCCTGCTAGCCAAGTCATCTGTGCAGGCTGGGGACATTCTCCAACTGAGAAGGTTCTAGAACTCCTGGTCTGGGGGACCAGTGCCGAGCCCTCCAGGCCTCCTTACTGGGTTCTCCTTTCCACGTCTGGGGCAGGAGCAGGCCCTGGCGCACGGCAAGGTCATTCCAAACCAGCATCTGAGGGTGACCCCTGCTCATTCAGTCTATGACTTCTCCAGGGGCTCAGGGGCTATCAGACAAGGCTGGTCTCTGTGACGTCTGTGGAGCCAGGGGACTCTGCTCAACACCACTTTCTTGTCCATTACATCATTTACCTGTCCGCCAAACGACCCTAACTTTCTGAGTGAAGAAACCCACACTCCGAGAGGTTGAGACACTTCCTCAAAGCTCCACAGTTAGCTGTTGGGAGAGCCATGGAGAATCCTCGCACACTTGCTTGAAGGTCTACGGCTGTCCCAGGGCTGCCGGGTGTGCACACTGTCCCCCTCCCCCCACCAGGCAGGACTGTCCCAGGGCTGCTGGGTGATCACACCGCCCCCTTCCCCCCTCCCAGGCAGGGACTGTCCCAGGGCTGCCGGGTATTCACACTGCCCCGCCCACCACCACCAGGCAAGGAATCTCCAGGGCTCCCGCGTATTCACACCCCCACTCCCCACCAGGCAAGGACTGTCCCAGGGCTGCTGGGTGTTTACACTGCCCCCTCTTTGCCCCCCCACCATGGGAAGAACTGGAAGGGCTGAGACCAGGACCGGGAATCGGGTCCTAGGGTCCCAGATGAGCCTTCGGGTGGTGACTTTCACCCAAAAATGTTTCACCCCAACAGGTGCTGTGGACACTCCGTCATACTGGCTTGTCATTCTAAAGGGCCCACTGCCACTCACTCGTGTTTTATAGGAACTGAAAACCTCTGGGCACACTAACTGGTTTGTCACAGACAATAGCAAAATGCTCAAGTGGGACATCAACTAGCTTTGTACTCCTGTTTCGAACAACAGGCAACTAGGTAGTTGAGTCAAATAAGAGTCAGAGGCATTTGGGTCACTGTCCTTGGAACTCAGCCATCCTTCCATTACCTGGGAGCCCACCGCCCCGTCTGCCTCTGTTGACCTTAGGGCTGAGCTGTAAATCCTTCCCTTTTACACTTAATCTCCTCAAGGCCTGATTTCATCACACAGACAAGGACTAAGAGTCTGCACCTGTGTGTCTTGCCAGGAACACAAGGACACAGACCGCAGAGGACTTAAATTCATAAATTCCCAGAAAGAGCAAGGAATTAGACCAGATTTGTCTTCCTTCTTTTCAACTTTGCCATTTAGAACAAAAGAACATCCCCCCGTCTCCTCCTTGGGATACCTTTCCCCAAACTCTCCTGCTTCATCTGTCCCAGGGCTCAGCACTCGGGTCCCCAAGACTCTGGAGCAGCCAAATCACCCGTCTTTGTCTTGGGTGCCGCGCCCGGGGCTGGTTAAAACGGCTTTGTTGACAGAGAAAAGAAAAAGGAAGCGAGAGACGGTAAAAGGAAGATAGTACTCCTGGGCACTGGTGCAGGATGAATCCTAAATCTAACTGAGCAGATTATGTTCTACAAGTGACCAGTAAAATGTTTAATGGTTAAAAGCTCTGAAGTCAAAAGAACTTGGCTCACAAAAGCACTACCACTTACTTCCTCGTAATCTGAGCTCGTTGTTCATAAGCATGAATTTCCTGGAACTTTTCAATCTCTAAATTAGATGATACACAAGATGGATCTAGCTAACCATAAAGGCTCAGTGAATGGCAGCAAGTTTACATAGTATCACTGTATACATATTTACTAGGATGCCTACATAATATCTCTGAGTTCCACTTTCTCATTTACAGCCACGGTGATGTAAATAGCTCCTAAATGGGGATGTCTTTAATTAACTAGCATTTCTAGGGGGCTCACTCACCTGCACTCTGCTAGACTTGGGTGATTCAGTATAAAACAAGGTAGATACGACATTGCTATGTGAGTTTCCGGGAACCACAGAAGAAAGAATAATGAAGAGTTAGATCAGCACAGTGGTACCTATAATATGCAAAAACTAGTTTATTTTGGGTGTAAAGAAAAAGAGAGGATGAAAGAACTGAGAAAAAAAATCCCCCCAAACTTTTAAACAGTAGGTTTGGGTAAAATAGAAATTCCATACCTATCACTCCAATAGGTACTGGGAACATAATCCACTGAAGGGTTCCCTGGTGGCCTCAGATGGTAAAGAACCCACCTTCAACACAGAGATATGGGTTCGATCCCTGGGTTGGGAAGATCCCCTGGAGGAGGGAATAGCTACCCACTCCAGTATTCTGGCCTGGAGAGTCCCATGGATGGAGAAGCCTGGCAGGCTACAGTCCATCAGGTCACAGAGTCAGACACGGCCAACCAACTAATACTTTCACTTTTCAAATCTACTAAAACATAGATTAAAACAAGTTAGTACATTGACAACACACTCAGTTTTGATACTACGACATGTGTGGATGCTGGCCTTTCTAAAATAGTTTCTAAAACTATAGCTATAAGAACACTTTACAAGCAGCAAATACTCAACTCAGTGTGAGCAACGTTATCAAGAAATATACATATAAATAGCTCATAATAATTAAAAATTAAACAATTAAGTTATATATGAACACGTGACAAGCAAGCTGGTAATTATGGGTCAGCTCCTATCCTCAGCATAAGTTACACTGGGTCTGAGATTCTGGTTTGCTCCACTTCTCACATAAACCTGCGGCATATGCTCTGGAAACCAGAGTCGCGCTTCAGAGGAAGTGGGAGAGCAGAGGCGTCAAGGCCACGGAGCCCCTGGAGGGCGCACGATGACGTCATTGAACTAGGAGGCGGCTCCCTGCGGCCAGACCCGAAGCTCTGCTGCAGGAAGACAGAGGTTCCCTCCCAGGGACAGGCCGAGTTCCACCCACACCCACTCCTGCGGCCACGACTGGGTCAGGCGTCTTGCCCAGGTGCCGCCAGGATTCAGAACCAAACCGATTCCCTCTTCGTGGAAGCCAAGCTTGTTTTTTTTTTTTCTTTAACATTAAAAGTCAATGGCATCCCTTTTTGGTCTTCTCCCTAAGATCAAGTGTAAAAGTCAGTGGCAGACATTCCCTCTGGGACATTTATTTAGGAAATCAGAGTCTCAGAGGGATTATTATTATTATTATTGCTTTTGAAAATCGTGCATCACACATGTCTGCACCGCGAGCACTCAAGGAGGAGACACAGCTCCCAGGGGGCTCTCAAGGCCTCGCCTGCCCCTCACCCTGGGGACACCAGGGCGGGGCGAGGGCCGCTCCCTGGGTTTCTGCTCCACCTTGTTGCCAGCAGTGCAGGCCTTCTGGCCTTGCCCTCGCCCTCGCTCCGGGCACGCGGGTCACTGAGGACCCCGTTCTCCGCTCCCGCTGCTCAGCGCTCGGTGCACACACGACGTGAAGCCTGCTGGTTGCTGAGAAAGTGCTTCTTTCTTCCTTCCTTTTTGACTTCTTCACTGTCTTTACTGTGTGTGCGTGTGTTGTGAATGTCTGCTGAGTGCATCTGAATTGTCATAAGTATCGTCCTGACAGGGCTTTCCCAGTAGCCCAGCGGTAAAGAATTCACCTGCAAGCAGAAGGCCCAGGTTCGACCCCCGGGTCGGGAAGGTCCCCTGGAGGAGGGCCTGGCAACCCCCTCCAGTGTTCTTGCCTGGAGAATCCCACGGACAGAGGAGCCTGGAGGGCTACAGTCCGTGGGGTCACAAAGAAATGGACAGGACTGAAGCGACTTAGCACGTAGCACTCAGGCATCCTGCTGATAAGTAGATCTTATTATGCTTGGCTTTTTCTTTTTCTTTTCATTCTTCATCTTTCTTCTCCATCTTTCAGAAAGTTTTTCCAAATATATCTTTCAGTTCTTCAACTGCATTTTAAAATTTCAAGAGTCCTATTTTATATGCCCAAACTGGCTTCTGCCTCGGTTACAAGTTTGCATTTATTTTGGTGATTGTTTGTCTTCACAAGAGGACCATCTCTCTCCTCAGACGCAGTCCCTGTCCCCCTCTGGGTGGAGCGAGGGCAGCCCCACCGCTAGGCGGGCTCAGGGGTCCTCACTGAGCTCCCCCGGCGTCTCGTGACCCTTTTTACCCCAGAACTCGCATCATACACCCTCTCATCTCACTCCCGTCTTCTCTTTTGTGCCGCTTATTTCTGACAAAAAGCGCATCGCCACTTGGGAGTGTAACAGCTTGCTTCCTCATGTGTTTGAAGTGGTGCAGGACCCTCCTCTCACATTTTGGACATTTACAGGAAACAGCGCACCGAGGACATGTGGTGCCCCTGCTTCTTGACAGCCCTTTGAAGGAGCATCTTCGGCCCCTTCTGCTGAGGAAGCTCCTCCAGGCAAGGTTGGAGCAGCCCCGTGGGGACCCCAGCATCAGTGTGGTCACTGCCGTCCGACCAGGCCGGACGAGAGGAGGAATCACAAAATGGCCAAGAGGCTGGTGACATGGACGTGCCACACATCCTTCCATGAGACCAACTGAGAAAGAAGCGTTCGCACGTACTGTGGTTCAGCTGGAGCCTGGTGAGAATTAAGTGACTAGATCCTCCAGAAACGAGGTGTGGGGAGCGTGTCCCATCAGGCGTCTGTCGAGTGCTGGGGATGGCAAGGACAGAGCCAGCCAGCAACACTGCTCAGGGGACCCTGGCGGGATAGATGGTCAATCCCTGGGAGGGCGGGATTGAGCGGGGAGAAGGCTGGGGAGGGAGAGTGAGGGGCGGGGGCGGGCAGGGCCCTTGGGGAGGTCCCCTGGGAACCTCGGATGGACCAGGGGACTCCCCTCCTTCCTCTCGAGCCCAACCCAAGCCGGGTGGGGACTGAGTACAAGGATGCTCGCCACACACTCTGGGCCAGCCTGCTCCCCCGGGGCACAGGGTTCTGCAGAAGTCAAGGGCACCCGGGAGCTTGCAGGACAGCTGCGGCAGGTGCTGATGGCCAGGTGGCCTCGGGGGTGGGTGGGGGGACTTACGTGCAGGTCGAGTATAAAGACAAGAGGAGGAAAATGACGTTAGAGTCGAGCGAGAAGCAGGCCTGCTGGACAATGATGTAGGATGGACCTATGCTTATGTTAATATTTACTGACTTATTTGTACAATATAAAAGCTTGAAGCCACACAGGACCAGCTGTCCTGTGCATCCCAAGTGTCTGATCCCCCAAGTCATTCTCAGCTCTGATGTTCACACACTGAGCAGCCAGGTTACCTCTGGTTAGGGCAGCCCCTACCTGTCTTGGTGTGGACTTCAGGATGCCGATGGCAATTACGCAGCATCTACCTGCTTAAATGATCTGAAGGGGGTGGTGATAAAGAGTCCACAGGCCCCCAGCAGCTGACACCTGCCCCTTTGAGGAGAGGGCCGAGCCAAGTCTGTGTCCCAGGAGGAAGACCAGCAGCTGCTGTTTGACTCCGAGGCCCCAGGACTCAGCGCGGAGTCACTGTGGCCGCATCCCTGAGGCTTCTCTTCCCTGAGCACACCCGACAGACGCCGCGTTGCTCTCCCACCCACTCCCCACCTTCTCCTCCCGGCACGCGTCCCCGGGATGGTGGAAATGAGAGAGCAGCCTAATTCCCAGCAACACAGAAGGCGGTGGGTTTCTCACTCATCCTCTCCAGAGTGAGTGGGGAGAGTGAGCTGGTTTTTGTTAAGCAGCCTCGGGTTCTGCCTTGATCAGCGGCCCCCAGGCTTGAGGTCTGTGGACCCAGCTGCTCTGAGTCCCGGGTTCTCTTCCTGACGTGGGTCCAAATCCTGCCCGTTAGGTGGTGGGAAGTTAAATGAGGTGACGACCAAGATGCTCAGCACCAGACCCACGCGGGAACAGCTTCCGGTGCTGTGGAATCGCCACCATCAGCATCAAGGGCTGTCGATGTCTCACTCAGCCTGACTGACAGGGTTGAGTTGGGTCTCAAAAGGTCGTGGGTGGAAGTCCTAGTCCCCAGACCTGGGAGCGTGGCCTTGACTGTAACCAGAGCCGCTGAAGATCAAGTGGGGGTGAGGGCACACGGGATAGGGTGGGCCCGCTCCAGCGTCACTGGTGTTCTGATAGAAAGGGGAACGTGGGCACAGCAACGCCAGCAGGGAGAGGGTCTTGGGACCGTTACTCAGGGCTCTGGCGATGCGTCTACAAGTCAAGGGCGCTGAAGGTCGTCAGCAAAGCCCCAGAGGCTGGGGGCGGGGCCTGGGGAACCCCCTCCTCCCCGCGGCCTCGGGAGGAACAGCCCAGCCTGAGCCTGGGTCCTGGGTACGAGCCTGTCTTCCAAACCATGAGACACTGACCGTGTTGTTTAGGCCCGGGGCTGCCCCAGCTGCTGAGCGCAATCGCAGGTCTCCGAGGCCCCGCCCCTCCGAGGCCCCGCCCCTCCGAGGCCCCGCCCCGCCCACGCTGGGATCAGGGAAGATGGCTCCACCCCACCTGACCCTCCTCACTGCCTTCCCGGCTTTTACTTAAAAGCCACCACCGACGACCCCTTTTGAGGGCTGTTCATTTTGGTGGAGCTAAAGGTGAAAGGTCACAGTCACATCCAACCATGAGGCCCGTGACCCTGGTTCCACCTTCCAGGCCGAGGGGCATTTTTAGGCAAACTTCAGATTGCCCTTTAACCCTCAGATCAAGCCCCAGAAACTGTCCAGCTGTCTCTGCGGAATGGTGGGGTGTGACTGCAAAGAGCACGTCCTGGAACATCACTTATTTATCTTTCTTTCCCACAGTTCCTTGTCGGTCTCAGCCTTGTCCATGACCCGAAGGATTAAGTCCTACCGGGCAGCGCTCAGGGACTGCGGCTCCCGCAGTGAATCCCTGAGGGTCAGCGCCGGGTCAGGGCGTGGAGGGAAGGCGCTGGGGCGCAGGTCCCCAGAGGCGGTGGGGGTGAAGGGCCTGGGGGCCTGGCAGGGACGCTGGGGCACAGGGCCTGCGGCATCTCTGCGGCCCCGGGCGAGCTCTGTGCGGGCATCTCTGCGGCCCCGGGCGAGCTCTGTGCGGGCATCTCTGCGGCCCCGGGCGAGCTCTGTGCGGGCATCTCTGCGGCCCCGGGCGAGCTCTGTGCGGGCATCTCTGCGGCCCCGGGCGAGCTCTGTGCGGGCATCTCTGCGGCCCCGGGCGAGCTCTGTGCGGGCATCTCTGCGGCCCCGGGCGAGCTCTGTGCGGGCATCTCTGCGGCCCCGGGCGAGCTCTGTGCGGGCATCTCTGCGGCCCCGGGCGAGCTCTGTGCGGGCATCTCTGCGGCCCCGGGCGAGCTCTGTGCGGGCATCTCTGCGGCCCCGGGCGAGCTCTGTGCGGGCATCTCTGCGGCCCCGGGCGAGCTCTGTGCGGGCATCTCTGCGGCCCCGGGCGAGCTCTGTGCGGGCATCTCTGCGGCCCCGGGCGAGCTCTGTGCGGGCATCTCTGCGGCCCCGGGCGAGCTCTGTGCGGGCATCTCTGCGGCCCCGGGCGAGCTCTGTGCGGGCATCTCTGCGGCCCCGGGCGAGCTCTGTGCGGGCGCGAGCCTCTGGGAGATTCTCGCCGGCGTCTCGCCCGGGGCGGCCTGGGCCCTGCCTGTGGCTTCCCCACACCCGCGGGCTGTGTTCCGAGCCTGTTCTGTCTCCGCCCCTGCGGGCCCGCGTGTGAAGGCTCGCGCGGCCCAGAGGCCTGGGGCAGAGGAGACCCGCGGCCGTGACCATGGGGCGAAGCGCCGGGTCTTGCCCCTGAGGTCGCACGGCTTCTTTTCCTTTTTGGACAGCGGGGCAGCGCCCAGTCGGACGGCAGGGGGCCCGAGAAAGCTCCCAGTGAGCGCTCCTCCTGCTCGGAGGTTCTGGGACCCTCTGGTCCAGACTCACAATCAACCCGCGCCTTCAGCCACAGGCGTTAAAACCAACACTTATATGTTTCCTGAGGTGAGGCCATCCTTTGAAGAGAAACGTGAAGCTCTGATAAGATTAAACATGACTGGCTGCCTTAGGAATCTTCGAAACCACCTAATTTTAAAGTCTCTCAATTAAAACAAAAATTCAAGGCAAACGCTTTCTTGCCAACTCGCTTTCCTTATATCTGGCAAACTTGGACTCTCTACTGAGAAGATATTTTACACTGATTTAAAAATACTTGCCTCAAAACAAATGCCAATTTCAAATAATTCTGAAATTTTTGATCCTGACTGCAGACACAGCATTAACATATTGTGTCTCCCGTCGGCTCTCACTGAGGCATTTTCTCAAGCCCACCAAACCCCAAGTCCTTCTCAGGCAGCACCGGACACATGGTCCTCTTACTGGCCTGGGGGCCCCTTCTTTCTGCGGCTGAAGCAACTCACCGCCTAATTTCCAAGCTGTGCTTTCTATCCCCAAATTGAGACACTCCCAAGATTCTGTTCCTGAGCCTCTCGCCTCACCCTTGGCAATTTCTTTCACTGCATGAATTTAACTCTTACCTCTAATTAAACAACACAAAGTTTTGCCTCCGAGCCTGCTTTCCCATCATGCTTCTCCTGAATTCCAAGTGTCTGCCGCATCCCTCAACCCAGAAATCCAGGGGCTCCTCAGACGTGTCGCCCAGGTTTGCCCACACCGTCCTGACCTTCACCGTCACTTTCCTTGAGCAGAAAACCACCGTCGACTCTCTCCACGCCCCTTGGAGTTTCCAGTCAGCTGCGAGGTTTTGCAGTCTTTCGGTCTCAGCTCTGAGGTGACTCTCAAGCTCCCCTCTGGCCTTCCCCTGTCCCTCCTACAGCCCCCACCCTTCTGGGCTCTGGGCTGCACTGCCTCGGCCCCGGCCTCCCCTCAGTCTTAACCATCCTCAGCGCTTTGCTGTTTTCACGACGGGAAAACTTTTAAAAATCTAGTGCAGAAACCCCACCTATAAGATGGCTGGAAATGAGAGGACACTCAGGATGAGGTGAGGTGGGACGGGGGGGTCTCACTGGCTCTCTCAGTTGAGGCTTAGCAGAGTCTAGCTGAGAAGTCCCTTCCGCTCAGAGTCCTGGGGTGGTCCACCCCAAAACCAACGTGAACGTGGAACTCCCCCCATCCGAGGTCTGAGTTCCAACCCCACGGCAGTGCCGCCTACTGAACTGCGGGATCCTGAAACGTGCTGCACATCACATTTACCCAGCACGGTGTTTCACACCGAAAAGTGCCCTGTGGAATTGGCACCATTGGATTGAAACCACCTTAAAACCCAGCACGTGTAAGAGACATCCAGTCCGCTTTCTACATAAAAGGAGGCATAGATAACTGGGAAGATCAGCAGCGTGATTCTTCTCATCAAGGGGAACAGACTGGGGGAATTTTGAGATCTCTTGAGGGCAGCCATTGGATTGTTTTCAACGGGTGTATAAATATGCAGCAGCCGGCAGAGCTGGCAGCTCTGGGGGCTCCCGGTGGGCTGGCCTGTGAGGACTGACAGCCGTCTGACTCACCTGCGGCTGCCACGGGGCAGGAGCATCCATTTACATCCATTTACATACAGCATTCCTGTCACCCAGCTCCCAAACCTGCATATGGGATAGGTTTTTTAAATAAGGTAGTGTGACCTATGGCAATTATATTCAAACCTGATCTTCAGAGCAAGATACAAGAAGCAAAACACAAATCTAAACCAATCAGTTACGTGCCTGATTAGGACGAAGACAGGCAGAGCCTCAGGGAGAGATGGAGAATTAGCTGGGTGAGGGGCATGTCTTCTCACACCTGGGGCTTTAAAAGAGGGGCAGTGCCCAGCGCCTCGTACTTAGACCTCACTGGGCACCGCAGCGAGCTGGGTTCTGCATTAGGGTTTAACGTCTGATTTCCAGTTTTGCTGATAGAACAAAACCAGGCCAGCTCCAGTGTCCTGTCCCCACCACACGTGACCTTTGTCAGTCTGAACCAGCCTTTCTCCAGGTGCCCCATGGGTGACAGTCAGATCACGTCCGTGTCCTCTGCTGTTCACCTGAGCAGGCTGACCTCCGTGGTCGGCGATGGCCAACCATGACCCCTGACCCAGTGCCGGAAGACGGACCTCTGAAAGCAGCCACAGCAGTCCGGCGAGAAACTGCAATTTCAGGTCAGAGGAGGGCTGGGTGGGTTTCTGGGGGCCGTGCTGATCTCGGACCTCGAGTCCCACCTGCCCTGGGGGAGGGGTGGCCGGAGGAGCTGGGAGGAGAGCATTAGGAAGGGCTGGAGGAGCAGGTGCACGTGAGGCCCCGGGTGACCCCAGGCGCTGATTTCCCACCGCCCTCCAAAAGCGCTGGCCTCACTGAAATTGCAGTTTCTCGCCGGACTGCTGCGGCTGCTTTCAGAGGTCCGTCTTCCGGCACTGGGTCAGGGGCCACGGTTGGCCATCGCCGATCACGGAGGACAGCCTTCCTGACCCGAGGCTGAGAGGTGGGGGGACCCCTGGGTTCCGTGGTGGCCTCCGTGTTAGCCCTGCTGCTGCAGAGAGGGAGGCGCTGGCTGTCCCCTGCCCCCCACACGGCCACCCCCAGAGGAGAGGTGCGCACGCCCGCCCGCGCGGCTGCTGGCCGGGCCCTGGGGGTGGCCGCTGAGGAAGCCAGCACCCCCGCTCCCCGAGGAAGGGCAGAGTCAGCCCTCGTGGTGTGCTCTCGAAGGGTGAGTGGTTTTCACTGAGCAGGAAGGGTCAAGCCACGAGCAAAGGAAACACGGGCTCCGGAGGGAGGGGTCGTGCAGGAATTCCACACACAGGCAAGCTCGCCTCAGCGTCACCAGGCAGCGGCCAGAAACCTGGTTGGGAAGGACAGAAGCTCCCTGACAGCTGGCCGAACACGCTGAGAAGAGGGCCTGCTAAGTAGGCGTCCGCGAACTACGTCAGCTTATTCAACGGTACTGCTAGCATCACAGGACAGAAAGTGGCGGTCGGATACGAGCTGACTGTGTTCGTACATCAGGGAGGCAAATTAAGAGAGTAATGTACAGGAGAGATACCATATGATCACCAGCAACATCCTTCAGAGGCTGGCTCAACGTGGCCAAGCCAGGCAAGGGTCCCGACTGGCCAGCCGAGCTCCCGTTCACGGTGACGATGGCCTGGGGAGACGCTGCGGTCACTGCGGAATGGCACGGCTGGGATGAGAAGCCGTGTCAGTGGCCCAAGGGTCCTGGAAGGGCTCACACGCAGCCCCGAGACAACCAGTGGTCCGTCTAGAGCAGTCTGCAGTCAGGGACCCCTCCTGAGAGGAGGGTGATTAGATGGATTTTTTTTTTGAGCAAGAGCCTTTGAACCTCAATTTCCTTATCTGTAAAATGGAAGTTTTTCTGAAAGTCTTTTTCAGCTCTAACATTTTAGAATTTTTGAGAAAGCTTCTAGGTATTCAACAGGTCAGAGTGAAGGACCCTGTTCTAAATGTATCAGAAGGCGAAAGGTGATTTTTGTAAAGATGTGTAATCACCCAAGGCAGTCATTTCTACTTTAGACTGAAGCGGCGGTAAGCTACATGAGTGCAGGGCTGGCACACATATGACCACGCGCACGTCACAGCTGTGCATGCAGGCACACACATGCGAGTGTTACAGCTTCACTTCACAGGCTCACCGTGCCTGCTACGATGTGTTAGAATTACCTTCCTGTGCATGAGATAATCTAGGTTGTATTTCATTAAAAATAGGTCTAATAAATTATCTTCAAAACTGCCAACTGAAGAATTGCAAAATTATTGGCATCTGACAATGTTTGTGTGTCAACATATCCTGACCAAACCCGTTTCTAGGTGTAAGACGACACAAAAGTGAATACACAAAGCCACACCACACTTACTAATTGCTCGTCTAACATTTATCCATGCTCATGTGCATATTTCATAATCTTTTAAGGTCACCTCTTCCCTCTGAGGCAGGGTACCAAGCACAGACCACCTTCTGGTGGCGTGCAGTTACAGCGTGCGATTCAGAATGTCTTAGAATATCCAGGTTCACATTTTGTCTCTAACCTCTGATCTCCCCTATTCTGTGTTCACTCACTCGCCCCTATATCTTCACTCTGTAAATACAAACCGCAGGCCTACTGTTTGCCAGCTGTTGTTCTTAATGCTAAAGATTCATGTCAAGGAACAAGAGACAGCAATTGGCCTAACTATAATTTAGACAAATATAAATCAGTTTAGGATACTTTCCTCTTAGCTTTGTTAGGAGGGTATTTGTAAGCTGAATGTGCATCCTTAGAAATTATGCAGGAGCTACAGATGTTGATCTCTTCAAAAGTACATCGAGGGGAAGGGTCACGGCTGTGTGCTAAGGCCCCTGAAAGTACAGCGTAAGTGAATGGGAACCGATGAGGCAGTCTGAGCCAATAGGATCTGTGCATCGCTTTAGTTGCACATTTCAGTGGCCTTAAGCTATGTCTCTGTTTTGACTACTACGCAGAGTGACCATACAGTTCAGTGCTGATGGGCACCTGGCCCAGATGTCTTCACTTTTCAAAGTTAAATCAGATTTGTAAAATCTACATTAAACTCTGATGAAAGCACTGGCCTCCAGGGTCTCATGTGGTGAGGATGCAGCTATCCTCACTGTTTCAGTTATGTGTCGAGTATTTCCTGACTTCCCTGCTGGCTCAGTGGGTAAGAATCTCCTGTCATGCAGGAGGCACAGGAGACTTGGGTTCAATCCCTGGATCAGGAAGATCCCCTGGAAGAGGGAACAGCAATCCAGTCCAGTATCCTTGCCTGGAGAATCCCAAGGACAGAGGAGCCTGGTGGGCTACAGCCCACGGGGTCGCAAAGGGTCAGACACGGCTGAGCGACTAACTTTCACTTTCATGTTCTAACAGAAATGACAGGGACTGGGGGTCTCGGGATAAAGACGCCTCTCTGTCCTGGCTGCTCTGTCTGGCATCCAGACATTCTGGAAGACGCGGAGACTTGAACAGCTCGCCAAGCCCTGGTGGGGGGTGTGTGCACTCTGGACGCCCTGAGGCGGGGCCCAGCGAGGACCCCCTCCCTGACTCAGTGTCCCATTCGAACTTCTGTTCACAGTCACATCGCGGTAAGGAGGGCTCAATCCTGACAGATAACTGCACCGGCTCCTTTAGGACCCGAGCTGGGAGAGCTCACAGGTGGGCGCTGGGAGGGCTGGTCAGGACTCTAAGAGCCTGCGGGCGAGCTATTCAGCTCCTCTCATCTTAAAAACAAGATAGAGGGTTAAAACTTGCTGTGTTCTCTTACAGCCATTTCTAAAAGTCCGACAAACACTGAGCGGAAATTCGCTCAAAAAAGAATGTCATTATCAACAGGATTCAGACGCCCAGACACAGGACATACCCCGAACGTGACGTCGGACTCAAGGCTTCCTGGGTCGGCCTGGAGCCCCCGGCTCCCACCCTGTCCTTTCTCCCCAACGCCTTCTGCACCCGGGGAGCCGATTCTGCCCACACACCTGTTCACGTCGGAAACAGGGTCACCGTCCATCCCTCCCTTCCAGTCGAGTCCGCACATCTACCAGTCTGCACAGCTCTGCCTCCCAAACACCTCACGTCAAGGGCGCGACTTGAAGAGTGGTCTTGGACGAGTGGAGACTCCCACGCGCACGAGTGGCCGGCCAGTCTTCTTCCCAGGACCTGGATGCCTGCCATCCTCCCCAGATCCCCCCCTGCCCTCCCGGGTTCCCAGGGGCCTCTCAGGTGGCTGGGCTCCGCCTGGCTTGCGGTCAGGGGCCGTATTCACCCATCTGTGCTCCCGTGCGAGTCTCGCTGTTGGTCCTGCCACCGGCTACATCTCCCCCTCTTTGATTCGTCTGCCGCGGCCTCAGTCACAGGCCGGCCACGTGTACGCCCCGGCAACCTTCACAATGGCGTCCAAGCTCCGACATGCCTGCAGGGTCATTCGTGAGGAGGCCCAGCTCCCCCTCGGATCCACCTGCTTTGAAGGACCCGCCAGCTCTCCGGGACCCTTCACTGTCCCTGCCCTCCCTTCCCTGACCCCGTCTTAGTCCTGGGGGATCCAGCAGAGGAGAATGGACCCAGCACAAAGGCGGGGGTAGTGAGGCTCGGGCAGCCCCCCGGGAATAAGGCGGGGTCAGGAAAGAGAGGGCGGGGACAGCCAGGCGTCCTGTATCACCGCCAAGCATCCTGCGCTGAGCCGTCCGCCCCGCCCGCCACGCGCGGCCACTACAGGACCTTCTGCTCTGTGTGCCGTCCATCCTCACGGTCCCGGCCTGCCCGGCCGGCGGCCAGGGAACGCTCGTCGAGAGGACAGCATTTCACCGAGTGCTTGTCCTGCTCTTAGTGCCACTGGGGACTCTGTGTTCACGAGTCTCTCAAATACTGTGGCATTCAGTCCTCCCAGCATCATAGGGACATCTGATGAAAATCCGCGTATGACCTTTACTTGTTATGGACAAACTGCTGGTTCCATACGCTAGTCAGTCAGTGGACTGACTTACTACTGTTGCGAAACTGGAAGTTTAGCCTCTGAAGGACGATTCAAAGTTGATCCTGCGGATGGGGCAAACATGGTTCACTGAGGATGAGCTTGGTTGTCGCTGAGGAATAGTCGGGACTTTGGACCCAACGTGTGTGTGAGTGTGCGAGTGTGTGCAAGTGTGTGAGTCAAAGTGTGAGTGTGAGGGTGTGCGTGAACCTCTGCAGGACGAGCTGGTCACTCCAGGCAGTGGCAGCGTTTTGGGCTCACCGTGTTTGCCCAGATTTCCGGGTTGGTTTGGCCTCACCAGGCTCTGCGTTTGGGGACCAGGGCCCACCTGCAGGGTGACCTTCTCCCTTAGCACTTCACCTGCCTCTGCTGGACTCCTGTGGAAGGAGCGAAACTCTGTGTGCATCTGACACCCACACCTACACACACCTGGTCCATCCAGCAAGTCTTTGTGAACAAATGTCCCCTGGGCACAGGGGCCGGGGTGATTGGAGGGGAGAGGCCAGGAGAGGAGCCCACAGAGGACCCTTCCCCACTCGATTCCACACAGCCTCTGCAGTCAGAGGGCCCAGGGAAGCGGCTGACGGTCTGGGACATCGTCCTGCCCAGAAGTGAGCCAGGCACTTATAATGTGCAGCTGTGTGCATCCAGGTCAGAAAATCAATTGCAAATGAATTTTTTATTCACATTATCAAGTTCTGGAAGGAACTTGAAACATGCATGGCCTTTTAATCAATTAACCTCTTCTCAAACAGCTTATAAAAATTGTGACAGTTATTTGAGAAAAATACTGATGCTTTATTTTCTGTCAATTTCTAAAGAGTAAGTCATTTGTGAGGGGCAGGTCATGGGATGGGGTAGTTATTTGCAACTCTGAAGTAAAATTTTTTCCTATTAGATGTAAATATCTTCTATTTCACTTATTATTCTATCAATTTCAGGTCAAAACCACTCAATGATCGGCTAATTTTTTTATTGCATTTGTTCAATCACTAATGCCAACAACATATCCACAGTAACAAATGTGCTATGAAACAGGAAAAGCTGGGGACAAATGAGCCAAAAGGAAAAACAGGGTAAGTCGTCATGAAGAACACAGTTTTGATGGTTTCACCTTCTCTGGAAGGATATGTTTGCTTGTAAAAATGCACTTATCTAAAAATCCAAAGGACCTGGGGCTCATTCTACAAAAATCTCACGTGGTAAGTGAACGTG
This sequence comes from Budorcas taxicolor, assembly GCF_023091745.1. Lineage (NCBI taxonomy): Eukaryota > Metazoa > Chordata > Mammalia > Artiodactyla > Bovidae > Budorcas > Budorcas taxicolor. The sequence continues at coordinate 115,223,014 of NC_068917.1, read as the reverse complement.
AAAACACACCACAGTTGCACTCCTAGTTTTGTTGCTGGTAACTGGTTCTTTTTAATTCAGTTAAAGCTTTGAGTAAAGGCAGGACTTGAGACGTGCATGGATTTCCTGGTGTGTGGCTGGTGGCTGCTGGTGAAGACAACGCCTCTGCCGCCTGGCTTCCTCGGGGACACCTGCCCACCCAGCCCAGCGTCCCCTGTGGGGCAGGCCCACCTTGGGGCTTCACGCTGGGATGGCGGGGAGCGTCTGCTCTGCTCATGAGCTGAATGGGAGTCACTGCTGGATCACGCTTCGGTGAGTCTCAGTCGTCTTTTACCAAACGTTTCCTCCAGCATACGCGTGTCTTCTCGGTCTGGGGAAGGGGGTTGGGGGTGGGACACTGCACCCCCACAGCAGGAGCACATAGTGTGGCTGCCGTGGACCTGCTCCCCTGCTTCCCGGAGGGGTGCGTCCCTGTGGCAGGACTGGCGGGCTGTTGGAGGAGGGTGGGGTTCCGGGGACCTGCGTCCCGCAGCCAAAGCAGGTGGTGTCAGGGACTCGTCAGCCGCTGGTCCAGCCAACATCTTTCTCAACAACAGTGCTCCCACTGAAGCCCTCGTATGTGGTCGCTTAGAACCTGACGGTCTCGACAGAAGGAAAGTTCTTGCCTTCTGCTGAGATTTCAGGGTGCAAGGACTGCATTTAAGTTCTTGTAAGGAAACCGTTTCATGTAGCCGTGCTTCATCTCTTTAGCTCTGTTACCAAACATCCAGGGTGTCCGAGGTGGCCCAGTGGTAAAGAAACCGCCTGCCATGTGGGAGACCTGGGTTCAGTCCCTGGGTTGGGAAGATCCCCTGGGGAAGGGAAAGGCTACCCGCTCCAGTATTCTGGCCTGGAGACTTCCGTGGACTGTAGAGTCCATGGAGTTAGTTGTAAAGAGTCAGACACGACTGAGCGACTTTCACTTTTGCTTATGTTAACTTGAACTGTGGACTTTGTCTTCAAGGCAGTTGCACTGCCTCTGAAGGACAGGTGTAGGCTCTGTAGGACGCGTGAAGGACAGACGACGTGAATGAGCGGTGTGACTCCCGTGACACTTTCCTGAGTCGTCAGCTGACTCAGTGCCCAGAGTCACAAGGTTACACATCGCACGCTTAGTCACACCGGCCCCTGTACCTTCTTAGGAGCTCAGCTCTAGCGTATGAGCTAGAGTTGGTGCGAGATCGCCATGGTCATTCGGTGAGACCGCTTGCGCTTTCCTCACCCGTGATCACCGTTGGGGGAAGCGGGCTTCTCAGGCCCCCGTCTGCTCTGCCCTTCCGACCTCACCTGCCAGCGGCCCTGAGGTCAGCACCGCCCTCCAGGTTCTCGGGTGACCCTCCCTCAGCCTCCAAGCCTCACAGACCAGCCACTGTCCCCCTCCTGCCTCATTCTGGAAATCAGCCCAACGGCAGCCTCTGGAGCTCAAAGCCAGGCAACTGGGCATCCTGGGTGCTTCCCACCACCAGGCTCCGCCCCCTGCAGCCCCTCGCCTGGCAGCCTGCCCTCCACCTCCCTGCACCCTCCAGCCCCGTCTCAGGTGACCTGACATCACCGACACCCTGCTGGTGACTCAAGCTCTCCATCCCTCCTTCTCCATCACCCCTGACCCTCCCTACACGCGGATCCTCCTCCCCTCCAGCCCAGGAATGGCCTGGCCTCGCCTCATCATGTATGACTGTGAGAGTTGGACCGTAATAAAGCTGAGCGCTGAAGAATTGATGCTTTTGAACTGTAGTGCTAGAGAAGACTCTTGAAAGTCCCTTGGACTGCAAGGGGATCCAACCAGTCCATCCTAAAGGAGATCAGTCCTGGGAGTTCACTGGGAGGACTGATGCTGAAGCTGAAACTCCAATACTTTGGCCACCTCATGCGAAGGACTGACTCATCAGAAAAGACCCTGATGCTAGGAAAGACTGGGGGCAGGAGGAGAAGGGGATGACAGAGGATGAGATGGTTGGATGGCATCACTGACTTGATGGACATGGGTTTGGGTGGACTCCGGGAGATGGTGATGGACAGGGAGGCCTGGCGTGCTGTGGTCCATGGGGTCGCAAAGAGTCGGACACGACTGAGTGGCTGAGCTGAAGTGAACACCTCATCAGTGAGACAGAAACAGCTCCATACAGTGGCCCCGCCCCCCGGCTTCTGCGCCCTACCTGCCCCCCGCCTTGCAGCTGCGCCTGCCGGGCCGCTTCTGGTCCCTCACGGCTGCTCTCTGTCTGCAGTGGAGCCCCGTGCCCTCCTGTCAGGAGACCCCCACCGCAGATGGCCTCCTTCCCTGCCCTGCCCCTCTCTCCTCTGCACCTGTCTTCCGTAAAATCGAGCTCAGTGAGCACAGGCGTTTGCTCTGCTCTCCGTGGGGTCCTGGGCATCTTGGGGTGCCCATCCCTTCAGGGGTGCTCAGTAATAGATGTTAGATAAGTGAATAGATAGCTGTGGACACACAAAAGGTATCCAGTTATCCACACATTGGTACAAATGAACATCAATTTACAAGTAATCTACAGAGAAGATGAGCTCACAGTTTGACTGAAGGGTAATTTGATCGGACACACGGGAATAGGGGCATGGGACTAGGCAGGAAGACACGATTTTTACCATTTTGGTTCACAGAGAAGGATTCCATTAAACAGAATTTTTTTCCCTAGAAAATGAATGAATGAAGAAAAAGCCCAGACAGGTACTTCTCCTGCGCTATTAGTCTAACTAACTGAAGTACTGGTTTCCCGGATGAAGACTTTAAAGTTATTATTTTGTTATCTCTTTTTCCTGTTGTTGCTGTTTAGTTGTGACCCCGTGCGCTGCGGCTGGCCAGGCCCCTCTGTCCATGGGGTCTCCCAGGCAGGAACACTGCAGCCCGCCAGGCCCCTCTGTCCATGGGGTCTCCCAGGCAGGAACACTGCAGCCCGCCAGGCCCCTCTGTCCATGGGGTCTCCCAGGCAGGAACACTGCAGCCCGCCAGGCCCCTCTGTCCATGGGGTCTCCCAGGCAGGAACACTGCAGCCCGCCAGGCCCCTCTGTCCATGGGGTCTCCCAGGCAGGAACACTGCAGCCCGCCAGGCCCCTCTGTCCATGGGGTCTCCCAGGCAGGAACACTGCAGCCCGCCAGGCCCCTCTGTCCATGGGGTCTCCCAGGCAGGAACACTGCAGCCCACCAGGCCCCTCTGTCCATGGGGTCTCCCAGGCAGGAACACTACAGCCCGCCAGGCCCCTCTGTCCATGGGGTCTCCCAGGCAGGAACACTGCAGCCCGCCAGGCCCCTCTGTCCATGGGGTCTCCCAGGCAAGTGCACTGGAGTAGGCTTCCGGTTTCTTCTCCAGGGCGTCTTCCTGACCCAGGGATCAATCCACGTGGCCTGCATTGCAGGTGGGTTCTTTACCACTGAGCCAATCTTCTATCAATCTGTCTGTCTCACCCACATATGTGTTGCTTTTGTGCCTTAACGTGTTACACATTTACATATAATGGACAGATAAGAAAACAGTAAGACAATGTCTGCTGTTAATATCTGTGTGTAAATCGTGCACAATTAAAGTTATAAAGAAAAAGTTTCTTTGTAATTTAAAGCCACCATACTTGCGACTCACCATCAGAATTAGATGTACCTGAAAGTTAATTTTTGTCAGCAGCTACATATGCAAGTGTTTAAATACAAATAAAGAGAACTACATAATGTTAAAACTCCCCCCAAGAATCTCCCACCTCACACGACAGAAGGCGCAGCTGGCTGTGAATACGATGGGCAACCAGCACACGATCAAAACGACAACAGGAAACATCCAACAGGCTTTGGAAAGTGCCAGTCTCCCGCCCAGACGCAGGGTGGAGTTAAGCCTGTGTCTGTCAGTTCAGACGTCCTCTGGCCTTCATTCTGTAAAGGGACTCAGGATTCAACAGACCTGAAGGCAAGGACGGTGACTGAGCGACCGGGACCAGTCTAGTCTCCCTCCCTCCAAACCCAAGCCTGGCTGCAGGGATGGGCTGGCTCTCTAAACAGGACTGAGATCCAGAGTCTCTTTAAAAATAACTCAGTTCACAACAAGGACTCGGTGTCCCTCTCCCTCCCCCACCTCTATTTTGGGACGCCAGCCCTGTTATCACGGAGCAGAATGACATTCACAGCAGGTACCACTGACACACGGAAATTTGTTGGCTCAGTGGCACTAATTGGGTATCTGTACTTGGGAGGGTGATGGTGCAAGGGGGAGGTGTTTAAACCTGTGAGTTCAGAACCCTGTTTAGGGTCCATTTCCATGTAAATGAAGAGCACCCGCAGCTTCTGTGCAAGGCACTTGGTAAGACATCCAAGCCAGCCCCAGACTACAGGGAGAAGCCTTGAGCCAGGAAACTGATACAGCAGAAAACCGTTTTTTTCCTCACCTTCTGCATGCAAGATTTATGCAAGAAACTCCCATCAGCGCTAATGAGACTCATGCATGTAAATCTCCCATGAAACGACAGGGGATTAGCCCCATCCATCACCGTGCAGACGTGGCTTCCAGGGAGGCTTCGAGCAGACAGACCGCCTCCCCTTGAAGTGCTGAGGCAGCAGAGCTCGGCGAGGCCTGGGGAGGAGGGGTCCCCACGGAGCCACAAGGCGCGGGGCGGGGGGGCGGAGAGGCTGATCAGCGCGAGCGGGCAGGATTCCGAGGTCGCAGGCAGAGTGCCCTCCTGCTCATGACACCCCATGAGCACAATGAGACCGGTGACCCGCCGTGCGCAGATGGGTTCTCTGCCCATCACAGTTCCACACTTTCTCTCAGGAGGACAGACGACGCATTCCCAGCAACCAACTGTCCCCAGCATCCTGGCAGGCTCTGCACACGCCGGGAAGGAGACCTGTTGCCTTTTTCCCGGCATCGCTGCTGGTGGAGATTCCGTCTCCACCAGGCTCCCGGGTGGCAGGGCTGTCTGATCCCCGGGACGCCTCTCCTCTCCCCCGAGTGTCCCCTGCCCACTCCTTTCCCACGGATCTGCCCCAGGTCCCCTCTGCTGGCCTTGAGGGATGTCTGTCCTGCATTGGGCCTCTGCGGGCTCTCCACGAACACTCGGTGGATACAAACACGGACGGTGAATTTCAAGGGGGGCAGGATCCTTAGGTATCCCCAGGCCACGACGTGGGAAGAAATTCCTCCCCCAACCCCAGGAGCCTTGTCTGTCCTTCCGCCTCCTCCAACACCAATAAGCTTCTGTGTAGAAACACGCCTTCAAAATGTACACACAGCAACACTCATGGGCTTTGCGCCCTGTGAGTTTTCATTTCACAACACATGCTGGGCTGCAGTTTATACAGGCTCCTGCCTTCAAAACTAATTCTTAGCATTCCATTGCAGGAAATTCCCTTAAGCAGTCTTTGTGGACAAATAGTTGTGTACAAAATCCTGCTCTTGCAAACAAGTCTACAATGTGTAATGAAAAATAGCCAAGTCTTCTAAAATGCTAACTAGGTGACAAAGCCATTAGATTCATCCAGTCCTGCCCGCCAGGCTCTAAGGTAAATGCGCGCAGTCACGCCTGACGTCCAGAGGGAGACGGAGACTCGAGGGACCGTAGCTTGTCCAAAGTCAAGCTTGGCCATGGATCTCGCGGGCGCTGCCCCACTGTAGCGTCACACAGACAGCATCTCACACACACACACACGCAGCTCCTGAGCGTGTCTGTGCACCAAGTCCACAGACGTGGAAGAGCTAATACGGAGGCAAGGTCCTTGCTAAGCTTCGCTGATGTTGCTCCTGTCTATAACCCAGGCTCCTCAGCGCTGCTGGAGCAAGGCTGGTGGGTGTGATGCCAAGACCCTGCGACTCTGTCACGTGGACGATACTCATGAACCTGAACACCTTTTCCAATGGAAAAGCCACTTGCACCTTCCCTGAAATAGCTTCCCATACCCTTCCCAGGTGTAGCTAACAATTGTTACACTTAATGTGCTGGTAGGTCACCGTCTGCCTGCTCCTGCTCAGCTCTAACGGGTCTGTTCCTTGTTTGTTTGTTACTGCAACCTTGAAACAAGGCATGCGCTACAATTTCCATCTTTTGAAGGTAGTTTTGGCCAGGGAAGATTTATTCATTTAACTTCTATACTATCTGTGTTTAAATTTAACACCACTTTCAAGACTGGAATGCCTTCTTCACTATGCTTCGGCAACTGTCTGTTAATTCCCACCCATGAATTTTACATTGGATTTAAGTTGTGCATGAAAGCCACCCATGAGATAAGGGCTAACATGATTTTTATTCTGGTCAAATGAGAACATATCCATGAGGCGAAAGAAAATGATACAAGAGAGGACAGTTGTATTTCCTCCCCCAAAGAAAAAATACATAAACCTCCAGTGGCCATTCTAGAAACTTCTCTGGGATGCGGCTACTTGAAAATCCCTTTCTAGGAGTGAGAAGGAAGTGGGACGTCACTCAGCTTTCCTTCTTCAGCACCCGCTACACAAGGCTTAGGCTCCTACATCGAGATGCAGTGTCCATTGTCTGGCAGGAAATTTTAAAGCTCGGCATATTACTTCTTTATGGAAGCATAAATTCCACTAACTCCATATAGAAGGGACTGTTGACATTAGCAGACTCAGAGGTTTAATGATAAAACCTCTTCCATGGAAGATGTTGCCAGTTATTTAAGCAGAATGTGTCTCTCCAAACACACAAACGATGGTAGAGCTTTATAAATAAAATGGTGAACAAACGTTGAGACCCAAGGAGAGGGTGTGAACTGTTGTTAGGGAGGAAATATGAAGGTTAAAACAAGGTCTGCGTTTAGCTTTGACCAGCGCCACACAGGGCCCCAGCGAGGCCTCGGGATGCACGTGTCTCACCCGTCGCGGACTTTCACTCTCCCACGGGTGTGTGCAGCCCCTGACGGGAGAGGGGCGCCCCCAGCACCCTGGGGTGTGGCAGATGCAGACCCGGAGCACGTGGAGGGCACGGCCACGCAGTACGTGCTGCACCCGCTCTGGGGGCGCTTCTGCTCTTGGGGTGTTTCTGGAATTTTATAACATGCAGTCTGATGTTCAGAACTCCTGGGGTGGGGAGCCCCTGGGCCCCTTCCGCCCGCTCCCCCTGCAGACGGCTCTGGGCGGCCCTGTGAGGTCGGGGCTCCCTGGGCACCTCTGGCTTTGGAGGTTTCACGGGTTCAGCGTGGGGGAAATGGGAGGCAGGGCATCCCAACTCTGCAGCTTAGTGTGGAAAAGCATGCCACCCTGAAGTGCTCACAGGCCTGCGGGAGGTCAGGAGGCGCGCGAGGTCAGGAGGCGCGCGAGGTCACGGCTATGGGTCAGGAGCCGACCTCGCTCCTGGCAGCGGGACGGCCGTGGAGCCCGGGCACGCTCCCTGGGTGACCCTGGGCCTGCAGGGGGACTTGGGGCCCCCGTCACCCCCACCCGCGCGGCCTCGCCTGCTCCCCACTCCAGCTCCAAGCAAATGCCCATGGCCAGAGGCGGCTCCTCTCTGCTGGGAGGAGAGGACTGTCAGATCAGACGCTCCCGTCGCAGTCCGGGGTGGGGGAGCGATTAGTCACTTTGCCGCTGCTTTCCAAGATAGCGGTGGCCCCGGACTCTGAGACAAGTCACGAGAAAGCAGAGTTCCACCATCACCCAAATTTCAGAAAAAAACCAAGCCCTTTTCTTTCTTTTTCACTATCTGTAGTACCTTATAACATCACGCTTAATAAATATTTTTATAATGGCAGATATAAAAGGTATAAAGATGATTTAAGCAATGCTGACGAACCACTATGAAAATGATCAAAAAGCATTATGTGGTGAATTAGGGATGATCTTGAGACGAATCACAATGGGAAATTATTGGGCTGTCTTCTGGGAAGGGTGCACAAAAGCGGTGAACTCAGTGTTGTTAACAGCATCGCCCCGTTAGGCAAAACTGTGTGATTTAGCGGCAACCTAGCAGTTTTACAAATTCTTGGTGTGCAAGCTCGTATACACACAATACATGCGCACACAGGTAATATCTGTTGTGAGTACATGTGGAGTAGACACAAGGGTAGTCATGTGTGATGTTTGCACAGGGCTTCAGGGACATGGTGGAAAGGCTAGTCCCAGCTCTTAAGTCAGGAGCCTAATCGCCCACCTAAGCTTGAATCCCATCTGTGCCATTTTCTGTGCAATGCTGGGCCTTTTATTTAATTTTTCTATACATATGTTTCCTCTGATAGAAGTTATGGACAGATGGAAGAGGAACACAAGGTGTTTCGAGGACTGAATGGGATGTGGTGAGAGGTACTTTGAGAGCAGAGCTTGGTACTTTTGTTCAGTTGCTCAGTCATGTTCAGCTCTTTGCAACCCCACGGACTGCAGTGCACTAGGCCTCTCTGTCCTTCTTATCTCTCTGTTTGCTCACACTCACGTCCATCGAGTCAGTGATGCCACCCAACCATCTCATCCTCTGTCGTCCCCTTCTCCTCCTGCCTTCAGTCTTTCCCAGCATCAGGGTCTTTTCCAATGAATCAGTTTGCCTCAGGTGGACAAAGTGTTGGAGCTTCAGTTTCAACATCAGTCCTTCCAACGAATATTCAAGACTGATTTCCTTTAGGATGGACTGGTTTGATCTCCTTGCTGTCCAAGGGACTCTCAAGAGTCTTTTCCAACACCACAGTTCAAAAGCTTCAGTTCTTTGGCACTCAGCCTTCTTTATGGTCCAACTCTCACATCCACACATGACTACTGGAAAAGTCATAGTTTTAACTAGATGGACCTTTAAAATTTGGCAAAACGTCTCTGCTTTTTAATATGCTGTCTAGGTTTTTCACAGCTTTTCTTCCAAGGAGCAAGTGTCTTTTAATTCCACGGCTGCAGTCACCATCCACAGGGATTTTGGAGCCCAAGAAACTAAAGTCTCTCACTGTTTCCATTGTTTCCCCACCTATTTGCCATGAAGTGATGGGACTGGATGCCATGATCTTAGTTTTCTGAATGTTGAGCTTTAAGTCAGCATTTTCTCTCTCCTGTTTCTCCTTCATCAAGAGGCTCTTTAGTTTTTCTTAGATTTCTGCACTTGGCTGGTATCATTAGGGCAGAGTTTGGTACTAGCGGATACTTAAGGAACACGGGCTTTCCCAGGTGGCTCAGTGGGAATACTGAGAATACTCCTGCCGGTGCAGGAGATGCGGCTTCCATCCCTGGGTTGGGAAGATCCCCTGGAGGAGGAAATGGCAGCCCACCCAGTAGTCTTGCTTGGAAAATCCCATGGACAGAGAAACCTGGCAGGCTTCAGTCCATGGGGTTGCAAAGAGCCGGACACGACTGGGCGTGCACACCCACAATGAGCCCCCAGCACGTGCCGCCAGCGTCTGCAGTCCGCAGTATGGCCACGGGCTCCGCTGCACTCGATCTAGCCCTTCATCCCTATTTCACAGGAAGAGAAAGTAAGGCTTTGAAGGGATTTTCCCAGAGGAACACAAATGTTAATCGGCAGCGCTAGGACGAAGCTAACAGTATTTGTCAGCTGTTTTAAAGAAATCAGCTTCAAAGGGTCAGAGAGCAGAGATAGATGAAGCCAGAGCTATTCCAGCAGATTCCTCCTTCTGGATGAATGGTGCACTTTTCTTTAAAGTAGGCACCATTTGGAACACAATTCATGCAGTTTTTTGGGGGGAAGTAGATATTGATTTCATTTTGAGTGACATCTTTAGTGTGGACGTTGGCTGGGAGTGCGATCTCCTCCTTGGGCCCGGGCTCAGAGGAGACTCGGTTTCTTGGAGCAGCAGCTGCGGGCAGCCACATGTGCCCAGCTCACAGCCGTGGTGGCTAACTGGGCCACACGGACGGAAAATGCCCCAGATCTAAGCGTTGTGCAGTGGCACTTTCACTTCTCCCGTGAGAGCAAGCCCCAGAGTCCTCTTGACTGGGGGTGCTCGGGGATCTGGGACTCCGGACAGGAAGTAAGTCCACGGGGTACCAGGGGTCACTGCCAGTTGAGCAATGGTGATGGGACCACGGACCCTTAACCTGCGCCCTTCTGGCGCTGAGCTATAACCTAAAGGGTAGAACCAGGGAAAGCACAGTCCTGGGAATCTATAGCTCCAAGGCGGCAGGCGGTAAGAATCTGGATGGCCGACTGTGATCACGCTGGGCACTGGAGGTGGAAAGGGAGGTGGGCAGAGTGAGAGCAACCAGCCGGCAGCTTCTGGGATGAAGAGCGCTGGATCGGACCATTCTGGAGGCTCCCTCCAAAAGGACCGGGAGATGGAGCCAGCCTGCATTCTCTCCCGTGGGCTGCAGAAGTCACACCCGTTTCACCAACACCAAACATAAGCCAGGAGGAATCGAATCCTTTGTCCCGACAAGCAGCGGCCCCTGCTGAGCGACCAGCATCTGTTCCTGTCCCTCGACTGCATCTCTGGGTCGTGTTTTCTCCTGCATAGAAGGTCACTCCCAATTCATACGTCTAACGACTTAACCTTGCAAGACCCAATTCCGGGTCCTCTGCAAAGACATCTTTCCCATCTGTAATCAGAGTGAAGCTCTCTTTTTCATCCTCCTAAATCATCTTCCCCAGGTCTCTGGTTGCCAGGAGAAGTGACCGAGCTCCTCACAGGGGCTGGGAGCAGAGATGACCAGGCTCTGCCCTGCCCCGAAGGAAGGAGCCTCAGGCCTGCTTACTGTGGTCCTCTCCATGGGGACCCTCTGGGGACTGTGACCATGCCTCATTCATCTTGTATCTCCTGAGCCTAGACGGGTTCGTGGCACAAAATAGATACTCGGCATTGCTGAAACAGTGGGGAACATGTGATTCACACACAGTCTCCCTGGGCACATGGGACAGCAAGGGTAGTTATGAACAAACCCTTTCTTTTGCATCCTTGTTTGTCATCTACTCGACGGCTAACTTCTGAAATACTTTCACTGGGCTTGGAAATAGAGTTGCACTAGTGATTGAAATGGGAAGGCTCCTTGAAATTGGTGATTTGTGTAAAATGTAGATCTCTGAACAAAATTCCTTTCTATCCTATCACTGGCCACCCACATCTGGTGTCTGTGTGGTCTTGGCTACTTATTAACTACAGCTTTTTAGCAGAATCACTTACGGTCTCTAATCTCACCTTTACTGAGCTCTGAAGTGGGAAGAATCATCACTCAGACTCGCAGAGTTTGGGAGGAATTTAGTGCTTACCCGGTGCTGATGTACAGGGCAAGGCTCGGTCACTGGTAGGTTTTGTTGCATCAAAAATGACACAGGAGGGTCATTAATCACACATTCAAATACACGGCACCTTTCCACACTGTTACCATTGACTGTGGTCTTGAGTGGCCCCCTATCATACCTAAGTTTCGTACCTTCTAGACTAACTGTGAATAAACAGCCAGAAAGCTTACCCTGATGGAAGAGACCAGGTGGAATCTTCCATGACATTGGTGGTTTTCTGCTAAGGGACTACTGATGTCAACATTCTGAGTTTTAAGAACTTTAACAGAAATTGTCTCTTCATTCTCAGTGAAGATTTGTGTAAAAGTTTATATTTATCATTCCTGTTTAATTGCTTATTGTTTTCCAGACCAGGATCAGAAGAAAAGAAAAGAAAATCTTATTTTTTTTTAAACTGAAAAAACATGTATTTACGGTAATGTTGCCTCTTCAAACTGGATAGGAAAATTCACTACCATAAAGTATAAAATCCTCTATTTCTGTCTGATTAAGAAACTTGGCCATGCAATTTATATTTTCAAAATAATCCCCATCAAGAGTCTAATGTCACTGTTTTGCAGAAGAAGAAAGGTCCATCCTACAATTCATATGGGCTCTCCAGGAACCCCCAAATAGGCAACACAGTCTTGAAAAAGAAGAACAAATTAGGAAGTTTCATATTTCCTGATTTCAAAACTTACTACAAACTCACAGTAACCAAAATAGTGCGGCACTGGCAAAAAGACACCAACAGACAACGAACAGAAGAGGCAGCCCGTAAATAAACCCTCTACACGCGGCCCAGTGACTCTCGACAAGGGTGGCAAGGCCACTCAAGGGAGAAGGGCCGTCTTTTCAACAAATGGTGCTGGGAAACTGGATATTTACATGCAGAAGAATGACACTGGACCCTTACCTTACCCCGTATACAAAAAGTCACTCCATATGGATTAAAACTCAGAACCGAACATAGGAGCTAAAGCTATACAACTCTGAACAGAAAATATATAGGAAAATCTTCACGATGTTAGACTTGGCAATGATTTCTTGGATATGAGACCAAAAATCACAGAACAGAAGAAGGATAAATTGGACTATGTTAGAATTAAAAGCCTTTCGCTATCAAAGGACACTGCCAACCAAATGCCAAGGCAAACTGCAGAATGGAAAAAAAAATATTTACAAACCATTTATCTAATAAGGGCTTAATATCCAGAATATATGCATAACTCTTATAACAGTGACAACAACAAAGCTATCTGATTCAGGCAAGAAGCTTCAGTGGACATTTACCCACAGAAGATACACAAGTGGCCAATGAGTGCATGAAAAGGCCCTCAACCTTACTATCATCAGGAAGACGTAAGTCAGAATCACAGTAAGATACCACTTCACACCCATTCACATGGCTGTGACCAAAAACAAACCCACTGAAACAAGGCGTTGGTGAGCATGTGGAGAAACCAGAGCCCTCGTGCATGGATGGCGGGAACGTAAGTGCGCAGCCATGATGGGAAACAACATGGAATCTCCTTAAAAAATTAACATCCGATCAAACAGTCTCACATCTGGGCATACCCATGAGCAGAACTGAAAGCAGAGATTCAAACAAATATTTGTACACCCACTCAGTTGTGTCCGACTCTGCGACCCCGTGGACTGCAGCCTACCAGGCTCCTCCCTCCACGGGATTCTCCAGGCAAGAGTACTGGAAGGGGTTGCCATTTCCTTTTCCAGAGGATCTTCCCAACCCAGGGATCGAACCCAGGTCTCCCACATTCCAGGCAGATGCTTTAACCTCTGAGCCATCAGGGAAGCCTGGGGTTCCACAACCCATTCATTCATTCAGAGCATCATTATTCTTAGCAATGCGAAGGTGGAAGCAACCCAAACGTCCATTTACAGACAGTGGATAAACCCAATGTGGTCTCTGCCTACCACAGAATCTTATTCAGTCTTAAAGAAGCAGGGGATTCTGACGCCAGCTACAATGTCACGCTGTTAAAATAACCAGCCACTAGTGGGCTCCAGTCCACGGGGTCGCAAAGAGTCAGACCCGACTTAGTGACTAAACCAGCACCAAAGGACCGATATTGTATAATTCTGCGGAGGTGAGTGCTTAGCGGAGACAGAGTTTAAATCTGGGGAGATGAACAGGTTCTGGAGACGGGCGGTGCGGGTAGCGCTCAGCTCCGTGGATGTGCTCCACGCTGCTGAACCGCGCACTTAGAGATGATTCAGGTGGTCAGGTTTACATTCTATGTATTTCACCACAATTTAAAAAAACCCTTAAGGAAGAACATTAGCCATCACTGGGCGTCTCCAAGGCCCTGACTCTCATGGGGCACAGCAGCACCAAGGGAGGCTGACCATCCCTGACCGAAGCGACCTGTGATAACCCCGGACAGTGCACACAGGCCCTCACTAAAGACACGTCTACCGTCCTTAAAGACAGAGTCCCTGAGTAGACTAGCAGTGGAAAGAGAGATCTGATTGCTCAGCAACTCTGTACAAAGGGACTTCCCAGGTAGGGCTAGTGGAAAGAATCCACCTACCAGTGCAGGAGACCCAGAAGACCCGGGTTCGATCCCTGGGCGGGGGAGACCCCCTGGAGGAGGGCATGGCAACCCACTGCAGTATCCTTGCCTGGAGGGTCCCATGGACAGAGGAGCCTGCCAGGTTATAGTCCATGGGGTCACACAGAGTCAGCCACAACTGAAGCAATTGAGCAGGCATGCTGTACAAAGAAGCCCCCATACCACCAACAAAGGCCGAACAGACCTGGTAATCTGGCTGTGAAATTACTTTCTAGATAATGTCGTAATTGCATAAAAAACCATTTGAGTCTCTGTTTAGTAATAGTGATAATTTCTGACGTTGTACTGAGTGTATGAAGGTTAAGGACATTCTACCCTTGATCAAATACAGAATCCTCCGTCACAAACCTGTCTTTGTGCTTTTTCAAGTACATGTTAAGGTAACACGCACATGTCTGCACGTGGAGCCTGGAGTAGGGCGCGGATCCTTACCTTTACGTGGCCCTTGGAGCGCCATGCGTCTGTGGACCACCTGGACCCTTCCCCGACGGGCTGTTGTGGATGATGCCAGAGGCACAGGCTCTTGGCTGGACCCGATAACTACATGTTTTCCTCCTCCACGAGGTGCGGTCGGTCTAGAGAAGAGAGAGCAGAGGAGTAAAGTCGATTTCCATAGTGCAGGAAGGTCCCACCTGGGGTCCAGACACCAGGGAGGCTCGCCTTGAGGAGGAGAGCTGATGACAACCAGCTGGTGCACAGACACGCCGGGGCGCTCGGGGGGCACGCCGGGGCGCTCGGGGGGCACGCCAAGAGGCTCCAGGGGCACACCTGGGTGCTCTGGGGGCACGCCGGGATGCTCTGGGGGGGCACTCTGGGGCGCTCTGGGGGCACGCCAGGATGCTCTGGGGGCACACTGGGCTGCTCCGGGGGCACACTGGGACGGTGTCACGGTGGACTCACTTTCCATCAAGGATTCCTTGTAGGAAAATCTCTTTAGAAAACTAAACTACTTTTGTGATGTCAAGATTACACAAAACTGCAAATGTGCTCTCCTAAAACCAAGTGTAAGAGCTATTTTTGATTGAGTCTGGAAATCGTAAAGCCAGTATGAAGTATTTAGAAGCGAATTAGGGATGCAGAATAATGTGTCCGTGTGTCAACACACAGCTTCTAGGTCATAGGTTGTCAGATGCGTTTTTACTTTTTTCATCTTCTCCATTCAAAGGACAGTAAATAAGCTATAGTCCTTCCCACAGAAAAGGCTTTACAAGGACATGCTATTTGCTAATGAAAAAGGAAAGCAAAGTACAACCTCTTAAGTATTCATTAAAAATTTTTATTTGTTGTACCTATAAAGCAACAACCAAATGTAGTGTTTAAAATGGCCTTTGTGCATAATCTTCTATGATGAGTATTTGCATATGGGCACAGTTATTCTGAAGATGTTCTGAGATGTTACTAAATTGGTTACCAGTGGTTTGAATGGGATTCGAGGCAGTGGTTTTATGAAAATGCATCTTAATTCTCATCATATGAAGAACATCAAAGTAGACAAATTTAAATAAATCTTATAAATCAGCCAACACAAAGCAAAACAATTACGCGATTGAAAAATAAGTGAAAAGGATGATATATTAATGATCAAAGCCACTTCATCTGTTACTTTGCCAACACTTTGCTCAACAATCACGTTTCAGCGAACAATTTACACATTTCACTTTTCTGGTAATCCCAGGAAGCCACCACTGTGGCTCTAAGCATTTCCTAAAGGGCTCAGGCAGCATCACATGGTTCCCCTTCTTTTCAGGGAATCCGTGAGGTTCTACCCTGCAAGGACAAAGCCTACCCTGAGGGGCAGTCAGGAAAGGGACAGGCTCTCTAGGAGCGCAGTTAGGATCTACGAGACCCTAATCTGTGGACAACGTTCCGTTTGGTGCATGCTCTGTTCTCCACCCTCACATTCATAAATAAATAGGCGAGTTGAGAAAACATTCCCTTCCCGTGTAGACACCACCTTGCTGAGCCTTTCTCGGACCTGCTCCTCCAAATAGCACTGAGTCTGCACTTCCACCCTTGTGACAGCCTTCCCTGGTTCCCTCAGGCTCACGGGGAGCTGGGGTTCCCCACAGACATGAGACACCCTGTCCCCTTTTGGAAGACAGACAGAACTTAGGGTGGCTGTCAGCAGGAGACACCATGTCTCCCCTAGAGGGGTCTTCACCCCCTAGTCCTGTGTCGGATGTAGATTAAAAACTCATTGACAGATGGATTCCAGGCTAAATGCCCCTGAAGGGTATTTGACGCTTCTGACTAAATGCATTATCTGTTTTGATTTAAGATGACTGAGATGTAAAACAGAAATTTCTTCTTTAAGGCAGAAGCTCAAAAAACAGAAAGAAGGCTCCCGAGCCAGTTCTTTGAACAAAACGCGTCTCATTGTGTAAGAAACATCGGAGCATCTGTACGGTGGAGCCCCTCAGGGACACGCGCTCAGAAGACGCCGCCTTCCAGGTGCTCAGGTGTGGGCCAGACGGCCACGCCCCCGTGGTCCTGCCTGCTTCCATGCCTGCTGCCCCTGCTGCTTGCGGTGATTTGAGATGGACTCCCCAGGACGAGCTCCCGAAGTGTTTAGTGAGTAGCTTAGTTGCCAAACGCAAGTAACACTAACAGCAGGGGCGCCTTTGGGCGTTGTCACAGCTCCCCTCACCCACCATCACTCAGATGAGGCTCGGGCTTTCCTTATGGCGCCGTGTTGTATGGAAGAACTGCACTCTTTTCCCTTTCTTTTAAACTACCTGCTTTGAGACAATCGTAGATAATCCACATACAGCTGTAAGAAGTGGTGCAGAGAGCTGAGCCAGTGATCACACCTGTGCCCAGCACGCCGAGGGCTCACCCGCCCCAGGCATCCGGGGTGGCGGGCGGTGGTGAGGAAGGGGTTCGTGTGGGTGGGGGATTCCCTTCCCAGGAACACAAGTCATTGTCTCATCTTAAAACAGTACATGGTAAAGAAGTGATCTGAAGTAGAAACTCAGTTTTAGACCACTGCGTTATAAATGGCTGTATTATAAAACTCATTTTAACTTTATCTTTATTAATATTCATGACCTAAGACAGATTTTGACTTTCTCCATTTAAGAGGACGAGGTATTGTTTAGTTTTTACATGAGTCATGTAGTGAATAAAGAGCATTCTTTGTCCCCAGTTCAAGGATGATCGGTAACTTCCTTTTAGGACTGACTATATATTAAGAGAGAGACTGAAATTCAGTCACCCATCTTGTCGTGAAAGATAGACACACATGACCCTTTCTTTGAAATGTTCGCATTTTGGACGGGAGAAAACCACATTTCCCTGTTTCTTCCTTCCCTTCCTCCCTCCTTTCTTTTGTTATTTTTAAAATGTGTTTCCTGGTGATGAGGTAGGAGAGGCTATTCCAGGCTGGAATCTGGAAGCACTTCTCCATCTGTAACAAATCATAAAAGGGTCACCTTTAGTCTCGTTATGTGTATAAAGTGGTTAAAAAGCTACTGTGATATAATTTTCACTCTCTCTAATTTTTTCTTCCGACCTTTTAAAAAGACCATCAGAGAAACTGTGCCGAGCAGTCTCAGGACTCTGCCCCGTGAGTGTGCCGTGGAGAGCAGGGTGGACCATTCTCTGAGCCGAGCAGTGCGAGGACTCTGCCCCTGTGAACGTGCGTGGACTGCAGCACACCAGGCCTCCCTGTCCATCACCAACTCCTGGAGCTTGCTCAATCTCATGTCCACTGAGTCGGTGATGCCATCCAACCATCTCATCCACTGCCATCCCCTTCTCCTCCCGCCTTCAATCTTTCTCAGCCTCAGGGTCTTTTCCAAAGAGTCAGTTCGTCACATCAGGTGGCCAAAGCGTTGGAGTTTCAGCTTCAGCATCAATGAATCTTCAGGACTGATCTCCTTTAGGGTGGCCTGGTTGGATCTCCTTGCCACCCAAGGGACTCTCGGGAGCCGTCTTTCCTCCAGTTCGCTGTTGTCTCTTTTCTTTCTGTCTGTTGGCTTGCTCTGGTTTCCTTCCTCTTAGAGGATGTTCTCAGGCGTCTGAGGACCCTTGGCGGTTGCGAGCTGTCTTTCCTCCAGTTCGCTGGTCTCTTTTCCTTTCTGTCTGTTGGCTTGCTTGGTTTCCTTCCTCTTGGAGGATGTTCTCAGGCGTCTGAGGACCCTCGGCGGTTGCTGGTGTTTACCTGGGCAGCACTGGCGTGTCTCCTGTATGGATGCCCTGCTCACGCTCACATGGGAGATGCACCTGGATCTGGGCTTCTGTGTCACGTGTGTGGTCCGCGTGTGGTGAGTGAGAACTGGACTTGTGTGCAGGCAGCATGGGCTTCCCGTCCAGCCTCCCACGGGTGCCTGTGCGCTCTTGGTGAGTTACGGGATTTTTTCTCTGCATCAATTTCACCATTTGCAAAGGGGTCACCACAGAAGAGCTTATGAACAGTTTATAAAACTTTCAAAAAGTGGCACGTTACTGGATTGTGTCTGCTACACAGTGATAGCTACAGAAGGGTGTTTTGAACCAGTCAGTTGATAAATAAGCACCTGTCACCGAGGAATCTGCTCGGCAGAAGATTAGGGGGATTGCGAGGGGCTGAATACTCAGCCTCTGCCCTTCCTCTGGGTCCAGCTTTCTGCACAGTGTCCAGCCTCAGCCCCCCAAGAGCCCTCTGCTCTGTTCCACCAGAGAGTAAACCTGGAGTTCTCTGCTGGAAGGAAAAGATCTCTGGGGTCTACATGGCTTTTAACCTTTCAACCAACTCACTGGTTAACAGTGCAGCTCTGTGTCACCCCCGTGGGGCCTGAACCTGCCGGTCCTGGAGGTGTGAGCGTCCTGGGGAGGGTCAGAGCCCACCTGCCTCCCTACACCTCCCTCTTCTCCTGTCCCTGCCCTCTAGCCTCAGACGGGTCGCCATTGGCTCCCCTCTGTTCTGTGTCTTCTTTCTAATGCCCACGACTCTTCTGTCATTTTAGTGGGACTTGAGGCAAGAGCAGAAGCCAGTGTTCTTGAATCTGCCATCTTTTACTGAGCATGCAAAGTCTAGCGTCTATTCATCTCTTTACAGGAAAGCTGCATTCTGGGAGGAGCACAGAGAAAACACAGAAGGTTGTTTTTTTTTTTTTTCCAATCCTTTCCTCCTAGAAAACAGCCGTCTAGAACCCATCTTTATTTTGAGCTGACTCTAACTAGATTCGTGTACTGAGTACAGGCGTTTATGCCTGTTCAGTTCTGTTCAGTTCAGTTGCTCAGTCCTGTCCGACTCTCTGCAACCCCATGGACTGCAGCACGCCAGGCCTCCCTGTCCATCACCAACTCCCGGGGTTTACTCAGACTCATGTCCATTGAGTCAGTGATGCCATCCAGCCATCTCATCCTTGGTCGTCCCCTTCTCCTCCCACCTTCAATCTATCCCAGCATCAGAGTCTTTTCCAAAGAGTCAGTTCTTCACATCAGGTGGCCAATGTATTGGAGTTTCAGCTTCAGCATCGGTCCTTCCAATGAACACCCAGAACTGATCTCCTTTAGGATGGACGGGTTGGATCTCCGTGCAGTCCAAGGGACTCTCAAGAGTCTTCTCCAACACCACAGTTCAAAAGCATCAATTCTTCGGCACTCAGCTTTCTTCACAGTCCAACCCTCACATCCATACATGACCGTTGGAAAAACCATAGCCTTGACTAGATGGATCTTTGTTGACAAAGTAATAGCTCTGCTTTTGAGACCAATGAGTGGATTTTTTCATTCTGCCTCAGTCGTCTGTTGCCACAGTGGTTTCCTCTCGGTTGCATCTCTTCTCCGCCGCGCACCAGCTTTTGCCAGTCCCCTCTCCCTTCCCTTCTAATGTCCTCTTTCCACACCTTCCAGGCCCACGTCTGCCAGCTTTCCATATCAGTTCTGCCTTTTGGTGTCGAGGCCTTTCTCTCCACAAGCCTCCTCCTCGGGAATGACAGGAGGCTTCCTCCCTCATGGGACTGTGGCCCACTTACATTTGTCTCTAGAACATGGGCAGAAACCAGGCCCCGCAGAGCCAACAGCTGGTACGTGCAATGCGAGCCCTGTGGCCTCCCGCAGACCCCCAGGCCCCCGTGTCCCCCACTCTTCTCCGGGGTCTCACGCGGCAGCGCCCAGAACGCTCTGTCTTCACCTCCCGCAGACCCCCAGGCTCTCATCCAGCCAGCAGGCTCCGTCTTCCCCTGCTGTGGTGCAGTCGCTTGTCGGGTTCCTGAGCCTAGACTCAGAGACGCAATTCTGCGTTCCCTCCATCGCGTCCGCGAGAAAGACACTGGGAGGTCTTTTTCCTTTTTCCCTACTTCCACATTAATTATCTGAGTGAAGGATCCAGGTGGAGCGACTCTCCTAGGCTGCTGGAACGTGTCCCTCCATTGCCCTCCTCCTCCTGGGGATCCTGGCCGTGTCCCCCCCGCCACTGCCCTGACTGCCCCACTTTAGAGGGGGTTCAGAAGTAATGCCCAGGTGCCCCCTCGTCCTCAGCATCGGGGTTCAGGGAAAGCACACGCTTCCCCGGTGACTCACAGCCTCAGCCGTGCTGACTGACTTTCGGTTTCAGGCGGGCTTGCTGCCCTTGTGTCTGGCCACCCTCTGGAGCATCACCCCGGCCCTCCCCCCAGGAGCACGGATGGAGCTGTGCATCCCGTGGGAAGCGATGGAGCCCTCCCAGGTCTGCGTCTCAGGAAGCCTGAGGAGAGAAAGCTCGTGGAAAGGTTGGGGTTGGAGAGAGTCAGGATAAGAAGGATGGCATGCTACTGGCGCTGCGACCCAGACAAACCGGGACCCCAGAAACAGTGATCCCGGATACACTGCGACCTTGGACACACTGGGACCCCAGACACCCTGTGACCCTGGACACACCAGGACCCCAGACATACCACAACCCCAGACACAGCGGGACCCCGGACATACCGCGACCCCAGACGCAGCGTGACCCTGGACACCCTGTGACCCCAAACACACTGTGACCCCGGACACCCTGTGACCCGGGACAGGTGACCGTGCCCCTCAAGACCCAGCTTCCTGGCCTCCTGGGGCTCTGGTGATGGTTAGTGGGAGCCCACGGCGGGATCACAGCAGGGCATCTGCCTCAGGTGGGACTGATGACTCGAGCACATGGATTCTGAACAGGAAGCTGGGACAGAGGAACAGCACAGGCTTGTGCAATAACTTTAGTGACTTTTCCCAAAAATGTGACTTGAGGTGTGTGGGGAAGAGAGCAGGTTCACTTTCAGCAGTGGTCCTGGGAACCAGGGTCTGATTCTCAGGTGACTCGGGCTGACTGCCCAGGGCTCCGTTTCCTCCATGGTGAACGGGGGGCTTCGGGCAAAGACCGATGTGTTTCCAGTTTACGAGGGAAACTGAGGGCTCTTTGGGGAGCTGGGAGGGAGGAGCTCTGTGGGGTGGTCCAGTCGGGGCCGAGCTGGGATTTGCCCCCCAATTCCTCCACCCAGACCTCTCCAAGTCCCTCTGCTTCCTCCGCAGGGCTTTGATGCCCCTGCACACAGAGCTCGTCCCTCGGGAGAAGCAGGGGCCCCTGCGTGTGGCGGGTCTGCGCACCCTCATGGGGTGAAGGGACTTCGAGGGCGTGAACGGGCGGAGGGGCGCCGCTGGCTGCCAGGGCAGACCCTTCCCCCACATCCTCACCCGGACCCTTCATGGTTACCGACAGAGCGCACTGCCCATCTCACGTCCCCTCGGCCTGCACCGCTCCTTCAATGAGCCCGCTTGCCCAGTTTTGGTGATTTGCAAACTGGTCTCAGCCACTCCCCCACCAGTTCCATTTAGTTTACACGTTAAAACTTACGTCCCATGGATGCACTTGTCCGGTAGTAATAATGTTCCCTCCATCAACTCCAGTTGAGGCTTATTTCATTTTTGGGCAAACCTTCCGCATAAGCATTTATTGCACAACCATAGCTACAGTTGTTGCCAATTTCTGCTCAAAGATTTGTAGTTGGAACAACTGTGCAAACTCAGCTTTAACTTTTTAAGTTAAAGCACACAAGTGCTTTTCCCTTTTTTAATAATAAGAATATTACTATTATAAAAAGCACAATGGGGATGCTGAAGAGATCACTGATGTCATACCCGCGGGGTGATTAATTATGTCCAGGTGGACCCAAACATATCAGGAGGTTGAACTGGAAAGGCCACTGAGTCTAAAGCAAGGCCAGTTCCAGGAGGATTCCAGGGCCGGCACCCAGAAACGACGCCAGCCGGGCGGCCGTGTTCAGAAGGGGCCTGCGTGGGGTGGTCTCGCCTGCGGTGAGAGCGGCCCTCGGTGTGGGAGGGCACGGGGAGAAGGAGCCGCCGGAGCCTGCTCCCGCTTTCTCTGCCTCGTCCTCAGAAGGACCGACAGACGCGGAACCAGGGCGTGGCGAGGCGGCTGCACAGACTGTCGTTCACAGGACCATCATTCAGGACAGCGTTCAGATGAGTGTGAGAGGATACAAAGCAGCCCATACGTTTAACAAAAGAAGTGCAGCCCCTCTGCAGGGAAGACGAGAACGCTTTACCGAGACACGTCAAGGAGATCTGGGTCAGCGGAGGGACAAACCACGCCGTGATGAGGCCCGCCGGAGGCCCACTCAGACTGCCGGACTGCGCACTCTCAACCAAAATACCACGCGGGTGGTGCAAGAAGCTTGACAGTTTTATATGAAAAGCCATGGGTCAGGGATGCCTTGTGAGGAAGCCATCAGAGAGGGCCAGGTCGCTAACCAGACATCGGTTCTGAAGCTGCAGCATTCAAGCCCAGGGGATAACGCTGTGCGGTGGCAAACCAACCTATGAAATAGGGTACAGTCTGTATACAGGTCAGCACCTGTTACATGGGAGGACTTCCGGGTGGAGAAGCCTTGTCAAAAGAGAAAAAAGAGGCACTCTCCAACAAAAGGGATTAAAAAATGACCATCTGATGGCAAGAAACAAAGTTGGATTCTTATATCTTCTACAAAGTAAACTCAAAGTGGATTGAGGAGTTAAATATTGAAGACAAAACCTCAACACTCATCTTAAAAACGTAGATTAATATATTCTTAGATCTTGGAAAAGTAAGAAAAGCAAGTAAGACAACAAAACCACTGGCAATGAAAGAAAAGATGGCTGAACTTGACAATATTAAACTGAAACCTTCTTATCAAAGACACCTGAATGAAAGTGGGAAGCCAAGTCACAAACTCAGGGAGGACATACGCTTGATTCACATAAAGAATATACAAAGACCCAAAAATAAATAAGAAAAGCATACTCAGTACAATGAGAGATTGGGCAGAAAGCATTAATAAGCATTTTGACAAAGAGGAAACACATCCATGTATGGAGAGATCGTTAACAATTATTTATCAAAGATATCAAAGATATCAAAGATGAGATCCGATTCTCCCAGCTCTTGACAGAGAGTCTTGGATAGTCTGATGATGCCAAGTGTTGGGGAGATGACGGCCAGTGTCTTCTAGGAGGCTTCATTTCCTATCAAGATGAGCATCAGAGAATGCTTGCACTAGGAAGGGTCTGAGAAGGCACTGGGTCCAGTGACCTCACCTGTGAGCTCTGATGGCCCTCTGGTGTGGAGGGGTGAGTGGGGAACCCCAGGAGCGTGCCTGATGGAGCCCACTCCAGCCTGATGGCAAGAGCTTCCTGTGTTGTCAAAAGAAGGGAGAGTCCTGCGGCTAGAACATTTGAAAGCTCGGTACAAAAGCTCGGTACAAAAGTGCCCTCCCTGCACGGGCGAGCAAACACAGACCCAGACTGAGCGGAGTCCCGAGCAGGCAGAGCAGCCATGCCCGGCCAACCTCCTGCTGCTGCCCAGCAGCCCACTGCCTGCTTCCTGGGATGAGTCCAGGAAGGGAGCGAACAACATTCCTGGGTACTTGCACACCCCCTGAAATTCTGGAGTGTGAGCTCTGTGTCCTCAACAAACATAAACGGAACACACTACTTGCTCAACACGTGAACAGGGTGCTGGTGGTCTGGTCGCCGAGTCGTGTCCGACTCTTGAGACCCCGTGGACGGCAGCCTGCCAGGCCCCTCTGTCCACAGGATTTCCCACCAAGAGTACTGGAGTGAGCTGCCATTTCCTTCTCCAGGGGATCTTCCCAACCCAGAGATCGAACCTGGGTCTCCTGCATTGCAGGCAGATTCTTTACTGTCTGAGCCACCAGGGAAGCTCCACACGTAACCATATTTCTGAACAATTTACCGTAAAGTGAATGTCTGAAAGGTAATAGCAGCTTCCTGTTGTACCACAAGACCACAAAAATAACCTCCAGATAAAGACTAGAGTCTCATCTTCAAAATCTGAGGTCAAACTGGGATGCCAGCAAGTCAAGGACTTGAGAGAAGGGTGATTCGGAGTGGACAAGATTGTCTCTGGGTTTGGCAAGCTGTTTGTCAAGTACAGACACTCCTGCGTGGAGCACAGGGACTCAGAGACGCTGCGGGCTCCCCCCTTCCTGATACGGGGCAACTCAAGAGCAGGTGGTTCTGTGTCTGGGTGGCCGGGGCCTTTCCTCCCAGACAGAGGCCCCTGGGTTTGTGGCAGGACCATCTTCATGGAGCGTAGACGGTGGGATGAGAGAGCGGGGAGGAGACAGCTGTGGAACACTGGCAAAGAACTGCGTCCTTCGAGGAAACTGGCTCAGCCAGCAGACGCGTCTAACTCTCAGACGAGTTCAGGCGGTGATTCCACGTCAGCTCTCTGGCCTCCGTATCCCGAAACAGTGAATATGGTCCCTGCCCCCAACCCCACGTCGTCTACCTGCCTTCTGCCTGTGGGAAACTTTAGTCAAAGAATAAGTTTAATCAGAGAAAGGAGAAACGTGGAAACAGGAAAGCAAAGTAGACCAGATAATGATACTGTAGTCATTACACACGGAGCAGGCGGTGGCACCCCACTCCAGAACTCCTGCCTGGAGAATCCCAGGGACAGGGGAGCCTGGTGGGCTGCCATCCATGGGGTCACACAGAGTTGGACACGACTGAAGTGACTTAGCAGCAGCAGCCATTACGCATAGTCAAGGGCTCTTGGTTCTTTCTCAAGGGCTGTGGATAACATTCTGAGCCAATCCTGTGGGCTCTTACGGACACGGAAACCCCCGGGAGAGAGGTGCAGTACTGGATGGGCAGACTGCACCCAGGACTTGAGCCGCCACAGTTCTGAGAACTGACGGCAAAGAAACGGGAGCAAGTGCACCCGGAGCTGAACACTGCCCGTGCCTTGAGCAACAACGGTGAGGCTAGTCCCCCCACCGATGGCCAGCTTTGGAGATGACTGCTGGGGATGACGGTGCTCTTTCTGCATGAAACCTCCCCCGACTCTGTCTGTAAACGCTCTCATTCCCAGCTTGTCCGGGGCCCCGGGATGCGGGATCGGCCTTTGGACGGGTGTCCGCCACCCTCCCCACCAGTTGCCAGCATCTGGAATGAAGCCAAGTTTCCTTTCCACCCACCTGGCCTGTTTACTGGCTTTTGAGCGGCAAGCAGCTGGAGCCGCCACCTCCCCTTTCGGTAACAAATAGGTGCCTAGTAAAGTCGCCTACAGAGTCAGGGCTCTAAATCTTTTGCCCCCAAAACACTGCTGCTTGTAAAGATAGGAGAAAAAAGCCCTCAATAAACAGCCTGTTAGAAAATGTCAGCTCTCTATACGCTGGGGGATAAGATCTCCAGGGCACCATGGAATGAATCGTCTTAAATGAACAGAAGAGATTCCCCACCCCCACCCCCCAGCATGTTCTCAGGTGCTTCTGGGGGCCCCTCCAGGCTGGCGCTCTGGCGTGGACCAGGCATAAGTGTCACCACTGTTGTAAATGGAGTGGATGGTTTTTAGGAAACAACTTTGACTTGGACTCTTGCTCTGAAAGGGCTTGTTTTCTTGTGTTTTTTTTCCTAGTTTTACTTTCACAAGGAAAGGAGATATTCGTACAAACTGCCTAGCTCACATCTTAAGAGACTACCGTTGGCCTTCTGTGGTCCAACACTACAATTATTTACCACTTTAGAGATAAATAAATACCTGTGTCCTTTTTGCCTTTTTTGATGAGTGTGTAAGACAGAAAGGAAGATGGAGACCGAGAGACCAAGAGACAGGCGCGCGGGGCTACGGACACACGGGAAGTAGGAGAGAGAGCCGCTGGTGAGTCCCGCCCCGTCGGCGGCCAGGGAGGAGGGCTTCCTCTGCTGGAAGCCCATCTTGCCCTTGCCTGCTGCCCCTTCCGCCGTCTCCCGGGAGAGGCAGGCAGCGCTATCCGAGTAAGACTGGCAGCTTCCTCACTCTGCTCCTTGCCCTGCAAGGCGCCGTCCGGCTCGTCACGTCCTCCGCAGCTCGTCCACCTGTCCGTCCATCCGCCCCCGCCCGCTTCTCCGTCCGCCTTTCCGCGGTTTGCCGGCCCTGCCCGCTGGCAGAGGGACTGCGCTGGGAGGGCGCGCCAGGATCGCACTCGCCCGGCCCGGCCCCTCCGCCCGCTCGGAGCCCGACGGGGCGGGCTGCCCGCAGGCAGCGTGGGAGGGCGCGCGCGGTCCTGGGGAACGGGGGCGGGCTCGGAGCCGGCCTGCTCTTCGTGGGATCGGAGGCAGGTTCAACTCACTTCGCGCTGGAGAGTAAGAGAGAACTGTGAACCCTGCTCGTGCTGAACACACCTTCACGTCCACTGCATCAACCGTGCCAGCATGAACGAACCTGAGTCCTCTCTCAAATCTCAGCTATTCGGATAGACCAGAAGCAGTTTCAACAGTTGACCAGCTCGGAAGTAAGGAATCAATAATAATCGCTAATATTAACGTGGATTTTAAGGAAAAGACAAAAGCTGCCTGAATGGAATGAGCACGGGATATGTTGGTTTCATAGGCATGATTATTTATTTGACTGTCCTTGAAAAAGTCATTTAACCCCTATTTGAATATGTACATGCGGTAAATGTCTATAATTATACTTTATCTGCATTCCCAATGAATTATTTTGAAGATCAACCTGGGACAAAAGTGGGAAAAACACTTTAGAATGTATGAAATGATACTGACACAATGTAGGAAGGATTAATACTAGGAGTGGTGTTACTAATAATACCAGTGGGAAAAGCAGAGATGGGCTCAAGTCTGAAAGGAGGGAAGAGTGGTGCTTCAGAGTGAAATGCACAGATAAATCCGATCCTCCGGTGGCCTTCCGAT
Source organism: Budorcas taxicolor (assembly GCF_023091745.1). Taxonomy (NCBI): domain Eukaryota; kingdom Metazoa; phylum Chordata; class Mammalia; order Artiodactyla; family Bovidae; genus Budorcas; species Budorcas taxicolor. The sequence goes on along the minus strand of NC_068917.1, from coordinate 115,196,105 downwards.
TTACGCCGCGGAAATAAAAATGTTAATATGTAGTAAAACCTCACAAATCCTGGCTAATTGGAGGAAAGCCAATTTGAATTTCTGAAAGGTTTTAAAAGAAGTGTAGTTCTATTTCTTTAAAGTGTATATAGTCATAGGAGCCAGCGGTTGGTAAAAGTGCTGTGAGGTCTCCACTCATAACGAGGATAGGATAATGTTTAATCATCACTGACTCACTTCTTTAATCAAGTATCTACCCAGTGCTGTGTGCTGAGTTACAGGCAGGCCTGGGCACAAACACGGACACAGGACTGGCCTGCCTTGGCGAGTTCTCTGTCCACTGGGGGATGCTGACAAGCGAAAGGGGCGTTACCAACACATCACCTCTGCTGTGATCTAGGGACCACAGGCAGCTGCAGGCTCACCCTGGAAGGACGCATTTCTCAGTTCTGGAGGGGGGAGACTTCCCACATTAACACCTACTGGGTAAGCTGGGGTAAGCCGAAAAAGAGGGTGGAGAAGGTGATGAAACTTTGTTCTAATGCAAGTCAGGAGGACCATGAAAGATTTGTAAGTACGGATCCTAGCTCAGAGAATTTGCATCGTCTGAAGTTCGCTCTGGCTGAAATGTGAAGAACTGATGAGGGATGTGACTCTGGAGGAAGGCAGGCTAGCTCGGAGGCATGGGGTCGGGGCTCGGGAGGGGACGGGGGACAGTCACAGGGAGCAGGAGGAAGGTGATCTCTGTTTGGTTTGGCTTGGTGTAAGTCTGGGACTTCCGGGCGAAGACATGCATTAGTACAGAGTCGCAAGCACAGATTTCAGCATCGGGGCTTCCCGCCCCACCATCAGATGCTGCCCTCCTCAGCACACTTCACGTCAGCTCCCCTGGAAGATTCTCGCAGTCTCCCAAGGGGCACATCCTGTGAAATCCACGTGTGGCCGCTCCCGGGACAGCCCTGGGTGGTCCCTCTCTCCGCCCTCCACCGTGAAGGCTCCTCTCTCGGGCAGCCGCCTTGGCCGGCCTTCTCACCCTCCCTGGGCAGCACCTGCTCTCAGAGTCTTGCGCTATCTCTGCGCCGACAGTTCTCAAGTGTGCCCTGAGTACCTGAGTGGATTTCAAGCTTGTGGGTCCACAAATCTGAAATTACCCACCTGGGGGGTGTCTCCCGGGTCCCCAGACTCGCCACGCGCCAGCTGAGCTAATCAGGACCCTGCTGGGTCTCCCTGCTGGGTCCCCAAGGGTCCTCCTCCGGCAGAGGACTCCCCTCACCCCACCAGGGGCATCGGAGACGGGCTCTCTGCTCCTGCTGGCTCTTGCTGTAACTGAGACCTCCCAGGCCACACCCTCTTCTGCATCCCCTCGCTCCTGCCTGAGTCCAGGGCCCGCCCCCCTCAATAGTGGGGCAGAGACCCCCACGCTGCTCGCTGCCCTTGTGTGTCCCCCGCCCCACACACGCCTCCATGAAGCGTCTCAGTGACCACCCACTTCCCCCACCTTTAAATGCCCTCTCTGGCTCCCCTGACCACAAACACCAACCAGCCCTGCTCCGCGGCCACCCCAACCCCTCCGCAGGCCCGGGAGCCCCTTCTCAGCCTCTCCCTCCAGCCTCCGTGACCCGGGCCACACGTCCTAGTGATTCTCACCTGCACACGGCCACGTGGTTATGCACCCTTCTTCCTAACTTGTCCTCCAGCCTGAGAGGAGGGGTCACCCTGTTTCCAGAAAAGCCTCCCTTCACGCCTTCCCAGTCCCCGTGGGCTGAGGCAGGGCTGCCCCCCTCTCCTGCAGCTCTGACCCCCTGACCTCTACCTCCTCCCCACAACCTCCACCGGAATCCCTTGTCTCGCCAACGAGGGTCTTAAGGTCTGGACACTGTGGTAGCTTCACACGTTCCAAGCAAGGCCCAGGCTAAATGAGAAGAAATTACTCAGTGAATATTGATGAAACTATACTGTTTAAAAAACTCCAGAGCAATAGAAATAGAATAAACCAATTTTACAACCATTTCACTTATCTTGTGGGTGATCGGAAAACTATAAATCATGATAGAAATCTCCCCTACTTCTGTAACCTGGGTCCGTTAACAATCCTTGCTCTTAAGCAATTTTTTTTTAAACATGCCAACTGTTTTATTTTTAGCTTCACACAAAAGTTATGTTCTTTCCTTTGAATTGTGCTGTTCAGCCTCAGTCAACAGAAATAACAAACACTCCACTGAGTTCCCTATTAGCTGGCCTGAGACTCAGGGCCACTGCGAGTCTGAGTTTATTGCAACACACACAGGACGTGCTCGCACCTTCATTAAATACAGTGAGAGGTGAAGTCTACGCTGCAGACAAACCCAGAAACAAAGATGCCCTCCTGGGAATGAGAGTTTCAGTCAAGGCCTGGAGAAACCCATAGGGTGGGTGGAGCATGGTTAGAAATAAAGGAGAAATAAGTTACTGGTCCAGTTAAAAGGAATGTGTTAAACACAGGCAGAAATGCAGGTGTGCCCCTGAGAAGCCAGTGCTGAGAGAGCTGAGGTGGCGTCCAGAAGTAGAGAAAAGGCTGTTTAGCAGGAGAAGACACGCTCAGTGATTGAGATGAAAAGTCAGTCTGATAAATTCCAGTCTTGTGCAGGAGGCCACACAATGCAAGGTGCAAAAAATGCACAGAATTTAACAAAAGAGGGCAAGAGACATACACAAAAAAATCACAAGATACTGTTGTAAGAACTTAGATGGAAAGCCACCCCATGCCCCACATCCAATTTGGCAATACTCCCAAAATGGATCTACAGATTCAGAACAGACTCTAACAAAAGCCCAGCTGTTTTTTAAATGAAACTAAGTTGATTTTAAAATTCATATGGAGATGCTAAGAATCCAAAATAAGCAAGACAACTTGAAAAGGAAGAACAGAGTTGGAGGAATCGAACTCCCTAACTTCAAAAACTACTACTGTTAGTGCTACAAAAAAGAAAAAACCAAAAAACTAAAGAGCAACTGAGAGCTTCCCTGGTGGCTCAGTGGTAAAAAATCCGCCTGCCAGTGCAGGGGACCCGGGTTTGATCCCTTGTTTGGAATGATCCCACCTGCCGCAGAGCAGGAAAGGCCACACATCACAGCCGCTGAGCCTGCGCTCCAGAGCCCGGGAGCCGCCCTGCTGAGCCCGTGAACCACACTGAAGAGGGCAGCCCCTGCTCATGACAAGTGGAGAAAAGCCCGCGCCGCCATAAAGACCCAGAACAGTCAAAAATACACCAGTCAATACATCAATCATTAAACCAGCAAACAAACAAAATTATACAAAAAGGAAGTAACTGTAACCGTGTGATGCTGGTTTAAGATCAGACCTGTCAATCAACAGAACAAAACTGATAGTCTAGAAATAAGCCATAACACTTATGGTCAATATCTATTATACACAATAAGATGCCTATTACACATATTTAAAAAAAAAAAAAAAGGAAAATAACAGCTGGTAGGAAGGATGTGAAGAAATCAGCGTGGAAATGTAAAATATTACAGCTACTTTGGTCATACCTTGGCAGTTTCTAAAAATACTGGACGCAGAATTAACATGACAGCAATTTCACTTCTATCCAAGAGAAATGAAGACATACCCGCACAAAAATGTGTACGTATGTGTTCACTGAAACAGGGTTTCTAATAGCCTAAATACAGGAAAAACTCCAATTTCCATCAACTAATGAACTGTGATACACGCAGCCAAAGAAATACTGCTCATTCATAGAAAGGGATGAAGTTCCGATCAGCGTTAGACCAGGGATGAGCCTTGGAAATGATGGTAAATGAAAAAAGCACAAATCACAAAACCACCTCGGATTGTTTGATTCCAATTATGTGAAATGGAAGAAGTAGAAAAGAGGTAAATCCTTCGAAATGGCAAGTAGACTCCCAGTTACCAAGGGCTGGGGAAGGGGGAAGGGGCGTGGGCTGAGGGGGGCGCTGCTGCTGGGGAGCTGACGTCCTGCCTGGGTCACAGCGAGAGCTGCACAGCTCTGTGGACGCCGAAGCCCCGAGCTACATGCTCTTAATGGGGGCTTTTGGGGCATCTGGAATAATCTTGATAAAGGCATCAAGAATGCAGAGCGTTTCCAGGGCAGAGTGAGCCGGGGATACAGGGGGCTCTTTCTCTAGTCACGGCATTTTCATTTCAGTTTCCAAAGGTCGTCAGTGACCATAAACGTGCTTCTGGCGTGGGCAGCGTTCCTGACTCCCACCCCCACCGGGCCAGCTGCCCCTCAGGCGGATCTGGGCCGATCCCAGGTGTCCTGCAGAACTGCCTTCCGGGTGGCACGGGCTCAGCGTGAGACTCAGCCTTTGCGCCGAGTGGCTCTTATGTGTGTTTTTAATGTTTTCGTTTTTTTTTTTTTAATTTTATATTGGAGTATAGTTGGTAACAAAGTTGTGTTAGATTCAGGTGTACGGTACATTCGGTTACACATACACACGTATGTATTCTTTCTCAAACGCTTTTCCCCTTTAGGTAAAGTTCCCTGTGCAGCACAGTAGGTGCTGGCTTATTACCTATTTTAGCAATAAACAGAGCGTACACCTCAGTCCCAGACAAGACGGCAGAATGAAACGGCGTGTGCTCTGCCCCGAGAACACCAAGATCACAACTGCTGCACAGCCATCAGCAGAAAAAGACGCTGGAAACTACCGAGAAAGCTCCCCCCCAGACAAGAATTAGCCACGGAGAGAAGTAGGATGGCAGCAGTCGGGATAAAATCAGTGCTGCACCCGCCGGCGGTGGGGGGGGCGTGACCCACAAACTGGAGACAGGACCTCACAGAAGCCCTCCCATGGGGGTGAAGGAGCCGAACCCCGCGTCAGGCTCGTCAGGCAGAGGGGCCCTGCCGTGCTTGCTGTAAAGTCAGTGCATCTGGTCCCAGGACGTCCTGCCGGCAGCTTGTTTGAACACTCACCCATTTTCTTGTTTACATCAGCAAATGATTACGAGCATGTCCGTGGCCAGCATCGCTTGTGGACGCAAGACCACACATCAGAGATTCTGACCACTCCACAGCCATCAGACGATGCTTCTTTTAGCAAAAACTCAGGAACTAATCGTTTTAGAATTAATCACAGCGAAAGAACAGGCTTCCCCCCAATACGGTGTATAGCATTCTACCGTTCACAGTGACACAACAACACAGAAGCGTTTTGTTGGAACTTAATGTCCAACAGTCACGCTCGCGAGAGGCCAGTCTCAGAAATAATGCTTCATGACCCCATCAGAAGGCTGCTTGCGTAGGCCAAGTTCACGCTGGAGTCAGATGCTTTCCAACCTTCCAGAACACAGGGCGAGCTCTCCCAGAGGTCCCTGCATGCCAAGGAGGGTGCCCTCGTGGTTAGGAATAAAGCCAGCGGCATCAGGAGGTGCTGTCAGCTCCAGTTCTGTGCCTGCCACCCCAAGCAGTTCCCTGCACCAGCCCCCGGCCGGGCCTGCAGCACAGCACTGCCGGGAGGAAGCAGCCTGTTGGCCCCCGGGCCCCCCGCCCCCCCATCAGGACGCCTTCGTGGTCTGCTGCTGGGCTGTCTCAGGACCCCTGAAGGTGAGGCTTGGGAGGACCCATGAGCCTCCCTGGAGACCTGCCCACGCTGTGAGGACGGTGCGGATGGTCCTTCCTAGTTCACATGACGCCCTCTCTGTCCAGGGGCAGCCGCTTCACAGGAAACCCCCCTCCCCACCTGCCGCCACTGTTCTCAGGACACCTTCAGGGCTGGGAGGCTCCGAGTGCCAAGCCCTGCCCGGCTCTGCCTGAGCTGAGACCCGGTGATTGACGGGCCTGCCAGCCTCTTAGACTCCTGCCAGGTGGCCTGGTTGGCAGAGGGGTGCTCTGCGCATGGCGGTTGGGGTGGGCAGTGGGCGGACACCCCTGTCGTCCCTGCCCTCTGGGGGGATGGCCACAGGCACCCTGGGCAGAGGCCTCCACCACAGTGCTGTCTGCAGCTGCTGAACTGCCGATGTCAAACTGGGTGCCGTTCGTCCCTCACCAGTAACCGCCAGCCACCTCTCCAGCACCTAGAATCCTAAAATACCGCGGAATCAGCCCCAGGGAGGAGGAGGGCTGGGACCCTCGGCAGGAGGACGGGATGGATCAGAGAAGAGACGCCCAGCCTCAGTGCGTTGGGGGCGGGTGGTGGGGTGTGGCTCAGCAAAGAGGCCAAGTGCTGGCCACCGCAGGACGGAAGGCCCGGCCCCTGCCCTCAGGGCGGCCGGCTCCCACCCAGCACTCACTGAGAGGAGGGATGCCCTTCTCTGGGTGTGACAGGCCGGGGGCTCACTTATCCAAACAGAACTCGGCCGAGGGGGCAAGCCGTCCCTTCCAGGCTGAGCCTCAGGCACTCGCTGGGCCCCTGCCCTCAGGGCGGCTGGCTCCCACCTGGGTGCTCACTGAGAGGAGGGACGCCCTTCTGTGGGTGTGACAGGCCAGGAGCTCACTTATCCAAACAGAACTCGGCTAAGAGGCAAGCCGTCCCTTCTAGGCTGAGCCTCAGGCACCAGGGTTCCGCCGCTGGTCCCCGGTTCTGGTTGTCTTCGAGCTCTTCTGGGGCCAAGCAGTCTGGAGCCAACCGCCGGCAGTGAGTGGAGGCTTCATTCCACCCCCGAGGGCCCGATCCTCACTGGCGCCTCCTCTGGGATGTGGCTCCGGCCCCAGCGGAGACTCCGGGAGGCTCGGTCCCAGCTGACAGCTTGCCCGCCCCCTGGGAGAGCCCGAGATGGGGTCCAGCTCGGCTGAGCTTGGCTCCCCCACATGCAGAGCCAGAGACTGTCAGGGCAGCTCCCCAAAGCCTCTAAGAGCTGCTGGACTTTGTTACCTGGCAACAGACCACAGACCTGGAGGAGGACTGTGAGAGAAGGTCACCAGGGAGAGAGCCATCTACCTTCTAACGCACCCTGGACGCTGGAGGAGCCCAGGCTGCTCCTGACGGGCTTCCAGGCACCCGGGGGGCAGCCCTCCCTCGCCCAGAGCTCCAGCAAGCTGAGGTCCCCGGGCCCCGGGGCCAGGCGCCCCTCGTGCGGAAACCACAGCCGTACAGAATCAGGTCTCTTCGGCCTCGACTGTCCTGGCCACGTGCCGGCCTTGTGGCCACAGTCACCTTGGTGGGCCTCCCCCTCTGAGCTTTCTGATGGCATCTCAGACGATCTCGTTTCTACGTGCAGGTGTAAAGAAATATCCAGCTTTCAGGACGCTCATGAAGAGTGAAGGAGGGATGAAGAACCTCAAGGCACAGAGCAGAACTGCGGGCAGGGGGTGAGCAGCACGGACACGCTCCTTACCGTGGCGGCCGAGCGGGGCCGCGCGCAGCCTCTTTTAAGGCCAGAGGGGAAGAGGCCCTGTGTGAGGGAGACTGGGTTTTTGTGGTGGGGGCACCTTTGCCCCCACCCCCAAGGTAAAGTGATGTGTGACTGTGCTTTCTCTAGAAGGCAGGAAAAGATGCATCAGGAAATCAGTCCAGGAGCCCATGGTGTTCCTGTTGGCAGCTGGACCCTCATAAGATTTTGTCCTCCATTAAGTTCACCAGACAAAAAACCACAGCAGACAATGCTGTTGTGACAGACACTCGGTCATGAGGCTCGCAGCCCTGTGTTCAGGACGCTGACCTCACAGCGGGTGTGGCCCGGGTGTCTCGGGGCGGCGGTCAGCCCAGCACGTCCGCCTGGCCCGGGCCTGAGAACATCCCGGTTACCGGAGCAGGGAGGAGGTGGGTGCAGCGGGAGGGGGCGCAGGGGCCTGCGTGTGGTCTGCACTGAGGTCCTGGTCCCTGGGAAGGCCTGGTCGCACCCGTGTCTTCCCGCTTCCTTCCCGTGCCGCCCCATCCTGGGGTCTCCCCTGTGCCCTCTGCTGCCACGTCCTCTCTGGGAGGAACTCAACTTTCCTGCTGTGTCTGCAATGTCGGGGGAAGATCAGCTTTTCAAGGTTGATGGCAGATCTGAGCTGGGCAGGGCATTCACCCTGGAGGCCCCGAGGCAGGGGTCAGGCTGCCTCGGGGAAGGTTCCCTCAGGGCCGGGGGACCAGCCGCCTCCAGCATCCGTGACACCCCAAAGGGAAGGAGAGCCTTCCGTGTTCTCCTGGACCAGAGGTCGGGACGGGGGTCCTGCTGCCATAGTGGCCCACACGCCTGGACAGCACGGGCTGCGAAACTGATTCAAATCCCCCCCCCCACATGCCATGTCTGCGGCTCCCGAGAGGCCTCTGCAGCCCAGCGCCCTCGGTGTCCAGCAGGTGGTCAGCTCTGCAGCCCCGGAGCCCCCAGCGTCCAGCCGGTATCCAGCTCTGCAGCCCCGGAGCCCCCGGCGTCCAGCAGGTGGTCAGCTCTGCAGCCCCGGCACCCCCAGCGTCCAGCCAGTATCCAGCTCTGCAGCCCTGGAGCCCCTGGCATCCAGCCAGTATCCAGCTCTGCAGCCCGGCGCCCCTGGCATCCAGCAGGTGTCCAGCTCTCCTGCACGCGTTCAGCTCCTGTCTCTCACTCTTCAGGGCAACATTTCACCTTCTCGGCGTGAGGACAGGCTTGCCGAGGACAGATGTAGAGCTTACGTATCTTCTCAGGTCATCAGGACCACTGGCAGGACTAGTGAGAGGCTCTGAACACACTGCTATGCACTCGGAGCTTCCAGCTGACAGTGGGTTTCCTCCAAGTGACCCTAGGTGGCAGGCAGCCAGCAAGTAAGTGCCTGTCCATGTCTGCAGAGGTGAGTGACTCCTCTGCCTCCAGGGACACAGCAGAGTGGATGCAGGAGTCCCTACTTCTCCCTCTCATTCACTGGACACACAATAAGCATTTTATTTATAATCACATTTATTCTGATAAATAAGCCCACATATCAGAGACACCTGCATAACTCCTTTTATCATGGCCTTCAGAAATGATTTCTCTTTCTTTCAGGAGACAGTTATTGTCTTTCCAGTCACACCAATATTTTGTGCTTTTTTTCAGAGTCTGAACATAAAAGAATGTGACATGGAGACTGAACCCCTCAGCCAGGCCCGAGTCACATGACCGAGGCGGGGTTCACGTCGACGACTCGTTAGGTCATCTTGAACCGTTAGAGTTCTGCTTTGTTCCTAACTAGCAGGCAACCACACCTCCCTCGGAAGACGGTGATGTGGAGACGTCTAGCGTGTTACAACCCCGGAGGAAGTGGAGGGTTTCCGGGGTCTGCTGGGAGGGGCTGAGATTTCTGCCCAGTGCCCTAGGAAGCCCAGGGTGGCTCCCACTACAGAGAATCACCTGGCCACCTGGGGTGGCCTTTGGGAAAACAAAGACCCGAGCTAGACTTGACTTGAGAGCTGGCTTCTTGGGGCCAAGACGCCAGTTGTGAGAGAAGCAGAGGTCGCAGGAAAGGTGGGTTTGGAGGCATCTTCCGCCTGCACGTCGATGCCTGGGTGAGCTTATGCGGCACTAGTCACCTCTGCAGGGAGGGCACCAGGAGCCGGACCACCCACTGGACACCTGCTCCCCAGCAGCCTCGAGCGGCATGGGGCCGAGACTGGAGCACATCCTGGATCCCAGAAAGCAGAGCCTTCTGGCAGGACCATGAGCTTCAGCGTGAGCCCCCCTGGGGCAGTGGATGGAAAGCAGCTTCGTCTGGAGGCAAAGACACAGGCTCTGCAGCACAGCACACCTCACTCTCCCAAAGGCCGGAAACCTCCAACCCTCATCCACTTTCCCCCCATGACACGGTCCTCTGGCTGAGATGACCACTCCCAAGGTTTAAATCACTGTCGCCACACAGGTGACCCTCGCCCAGTTCATTTTCTCCGACTCTTACCACCTTCCCCATTTCCCTCATGGCTCAGACGGTAAAGAAACTGCCTGGAATGCAGGGAACTGGAGTTCAATCACTGGGTTGGGAAGATCCCTGGAGACGGAAATGGCAGCCCACCCCAGTACTTTTGCTTATAAAATCCCATGGATGGAGGAACCCCGGGCGGCTACCGTCCATGGGATCACAAAGAGCTGGACACCACTGAGCAACCAACAGTGTGACTTTCAACAGGGAACTGGGTCTGCTTCCATCAAAATAAAACTGAACATTTTGCTTGCAGTCCTGACAGAGGATTTTATGCTTCAATTTTGGACTCATTTGCTTCTTCTCACTTTTGAAAAAAAAAAAAAAGTAGAGATGATTAAAAAAAAAATAGGGAACCATTGGCTACTAATACACAAAAGCCTGTGGAAGGTTCATGGCAAACAGATCTCAAAATGGAATCTCCTTCGAAGAATTAGTGCAAAGAAATAAAGGCTGTAGGGATATCCAGCAGCTTGTTTCTTTTTGCCTTTTTTTTTTTTTTGTCTGCACCGTGCGGCATGCCAAATCTTAAGTTCCCTGGCCAGGGATCGAACCTGTGCACCTGCCGTGGAAATGCAGTCTTGACCACTGGGCCACCAGGAGAGTCCCTCCAGCACTTTCTCCAGGCAGGTTATTTTCACATCATTTACATCATTATGTAAGAGCTGATTGTTACTGTAGTGAGGAGGGAGAGCCCACACATTTACTTGTCAAAATCCACTTTGTTTCACTTGAAATGCTGACCAAAATATCCTCACAAAGAGTGAAAATAGTGTAGCCTTTGTGTGCAGCCTTTGTCTGCAACTAGCCTGAGATCGCGAGACAGCCTGCCAAGGTCACGGACACCTCCCTGCAAGGCAACTTGTGCTGCCCTGCAGCAGACGCCGTGAGCTTTATAACCAACACAGGCTCTTAGAAAGGCCAGGATCTTTAAGTAGTGTTCAGTTCACTCCATCTTGCTTCCTTCCAGAAACTCTGAGTAGGCAAGTTGTCCCTCAGCATAGACAGGAAATCGGAAGCCGAAGGAAATGGGAAAGACCTCGGATCAATAAGAAACAGCAGTGTCTGCTGAGGGGTCAAAGCTCCAAGCCCCCTTGCTCCTGAGCTGGCCCAGGTCCCACAATCACCCGGGAGGCCAGGCTTCACGCTTTTATCTCTGGGAAGAGAGGTGTCAGCAGAAGTCAGGAAATCTCCCCGAGGCTTTGAACCAAAACTTTCAGTAGATCAGGGAAGGATTCACTGCAGAGACCAGTCCAGGAGAAATCACCCCAAACCCGGACCCTTCGAGGAGGCCGGCCTGAGTAGAGGGTGGTGGACCCTTGTCCACGGCTGACCACAGCTCAGGGAATCCTGGTGATGCTGCCGGCGACGTCATCCACACTGCCGATGACATCATCCAAGCTGCTGGTGACGTCATCCATGCTGCTGGTGACGTCATCCATGCTGCTGATGACGTCAAGGGCTGGAGGGGCCTCTGCTCCCTCCTCAGCCCCTGCCACATACACAGGAGCCCCTGAGATCTCAGATAAAAATCTCCAAGAAAAAGGAAGGACCCGGCAGCGTGGGAGGTGGAAATAAAAATCCAGATGAACTCTAGGGAACCTACGAGAGCACACGCAGAGAGGAGCCAATGGATTGGAACCCTTGGTTTGGTTCTCTTCGCAGAAGCCACTGTCTCTGGGTGCGTCACCTCCTCTGGCAGCATGTCTGTCCTGGCACTTATATTTATCCTTTCTGCTCAACCAGTCCCTGCTCACGACTCTCTTTGCTAAGCCCTGGCTCAAAACTCACGGCAGGGAGGCACAAATGAAATATCACCTTTTATCTCCACGTTGAACTGAAGACTAACATAAATGCTGACACAATTCAGTACTATCCTGCCACACTTTCGATACTAAAGACACGAAGTGTAAGTACAGGAACATAAAAGTCCAGGCCCTCCTGGAGCCCAGGTCCCCCCCAGACACACACACACAGGCGGCCTGTCACTGGGCTGGGCGGAGCAAGGCCTTCCCTCCTGCAAACCGGCTGCCCGGCAGCATTGTCCATTGCCCTCCAGAGAACTGGACACAGAGTAACCGCCATCTTAAAATAATTCCTGATTACGGTTGATTGATCTTTTATACGCTATTTACATTGTCTCTGGATAGGCCTTGAAAGAACGTGAGTTCGCAACGAACGCTTTATAAAATCACTTTTATGTGGGAGGTATTCTCTCTCCCCCACGGGCAGGGTGAGAGCCTAGTTTCCAAGTGCTCAGATGTGAAAAGCTTCGTGTCAAGGACCTGATCCTCCTCCACCGTGGGCTGGGCATGAACCTCGTGTGGGTTGCTTCACCTCTCTAAGCACTATTTTTAATATCGGTAAAATGAAATTGTAACATTAAAGCAAAGTGAATTTCCCCAAATGTTAAATCCACCCATCCATCCATCCATTTCCCCATCCACTGATGGGTTTAAAGATTAAAGGAGATGATGCACTTAAGTGCTTCATCCTGCATCTGTTCTAGGAACTGTGAACTGGCAGCTATTCCTGGATGACTTCATCTGAGAGAATCAGCAGTCACGGCCTTTTCAGAAAGCAGGCTCTGTGATGAAGCATCCCCATTCCAAGCGCCTGTGTGGGTCCTGATTCCAGACAAATCGAGCACCCTCTCCATATCCTCTGCGTCCTTTCCCAGATCACGCACGCAAGAAACCTTTCTGATCCCCCGGCCCGACTGCCATTCTAGTTCACTGAGTCCCTGCCGGGAGACACAGCACCGCCGCGTGGACTTGTTTGAGTTATTTTCGAGCGTGCCCCGGTCTCCCAGACCTCCCCTGCACGAAACCTGACTCGCCTGTGCACGATCCTGGCAGAAAGCCATGTGCATATTCCGTGAGCCGTGAGTGCCTGAACAGCACTGTTACGAGAATTACCGTTCACAGACTGGTTCTGGCCATGGATGAAACGAATCTGTATCTTCTTTTTAAATCAAATTTTTATAGGCAAGTTGTAAACATGGTTTAAAACCAGACGGCAGTCAGGATCTACTGTGAAACATCTTTCCTCCCTCATCTCTCAGTGTCTGCCGGATCCTGAGCCCCCCAGTGCCTGTAAACCTTGTCCTCGGATTCCGAGGGGGCCTCAGACATTCTCCGCATGTCTGCACACAAAAGCCTCCCATCCTCCCCCGTTTATCACAGAGACAGCGGTCTGTCTGCTCTGCACTGCTCTGTTTCGCTCTTCACTCGACAGTACATCTTGGAATATATATAATCTAATTAATTGAACCCTCAAGCACCGGGTCCTGCGTAGGTTAAGCCAACTGTCCAGGTCAAACGGAGCCCAGATTTTCATCTCAGTAGGAGCCCTTGTCCCTGTCTGCATCTAACCGCGTCCACCCAGAGCATCTGCGGTAGCTCTCCTGTTGAATACATGCCGGCACGGAAGTCCTGCACATAATAAATGCAAACAGCGTGAAAGTATATTATTTTAATATCATGTAATGTCATAAAGTACAAAATATCTCGAAATCCCTGTAAAGATGGATGCTCTGTACATGGAAACCTGGTCCCAGCCTCCGTGTATTTAGTGCTAATTGAGAATTCCTCCACCGCAGAGCCTACTGTTGCTATGGACACCATCCCCAAGAGGAGGTTTAGAAAATTCCTTTGCACATTCACAAGTCTGCATATTTCCCTTTAATTCGCAAAGAAATCTCTGCATGGGGTGGCTTACATGTGAGGATTTCGATGTTTGGGGTGAAAAAAGACTCACCCGCCCCAGCAACAAAGCAGCCATGAGACAAATATATTTACAATGTCCTCCACAAGGACCCACATTAAAAAATTAATCACCCCTCGACAGCCACAATGAGCTGAGCCCTGCCTGTGCCGGCGCCCTGCAGAGCTGCAGCCTTGCTGTCCTCAAAGTCAGGCGGCAGGTCCCAAGACACAGTGAGGCAGCAGCTTGTCACCCCCAGGCAGCCGGCCTCCTGCTCCCCAAATAAGGAGGTTAGCCCCGAGCTCTGAGTCCACGGCGGGGCCCAGGGGGACAGCCTCTGAGTGATGGCTTGGCCAGTGGCCAGTGAGACGACAAGGGCATCACCCAACGCTCTGAGAGCCGCCACGTTGGGTGAACTGGACCAATTACGATGAGCAGCCTGAGTTCTGATGACTGCAGCCTCCCATGTGTGTGTGCACGAGCATGTCCTCCGCATCTGGTCAAGCAGCGTGCCTGCCCAGGCCCACCTGTCCCTCCCCCTGGCTGTCCCCTCCTGCCCTCTCCCTCCCCTCCTGCCCCCCTCTCCCCTCCTGCTCCTGTGGGCACCCGCCCTGCAGACACTGGGGCCCCTCCTCCTGGAGGAACAAAAGCCGACCTCGCACTGGTTTCTGGGCACAGTAAAAGGGCAGCAAAGGGGTGGCTCCTGGGGTGGACGTGAAGTTGGCACAGACCGTCGCTGTAAATACAGAACTGGCTTCCTGGCTCCTTGGAAAGGGCAGACACTAACGTGTTGCCGTCGCCTCTGGCCAATCCTTTTCAATTAGGTGTGAGACTCCTTTTAGGAGAGGTTGGGCTTTCCAGTTCTGGCATCTCCTGTGAGTCACTGGTGGACTTTTAAAACACTCTGAACATGAGAACAAACGGCTCTGTGCAGGTTGTGCTGGAACTACCTCGCGTCCTCCAAACGGGTGCAGCGGGGCAGACTGTAAGCTCGATGCGGATGAAGTCACGAGAGAAAAACAGGCGTCAGCCAAGAACAACAGCAAAGGCGCTGCAGTGGGGCAACATAAGCCCCGGAGGCAAGGTCCTCCAGGAAGACTCACAGCTCTCTGAAGGCGGGAGGAAATCCGCCCCGAGTGATGTCAAGGTGCTGGACCCAGACACCACACTGCGGGTGGAATTAGAAGGTTACAATTTCAAATCGAATGAAGCAGTACTCTCTGGGGTGGGGGCGGGGGGAGCTGAGAGCACGGGCCTCTTCCTGAGTGAGCGGCCCCTGCACACACTTTGCGTGGATGGGGCACCGCAGGGGCCGGTCCAGAGTGGCTGGACCTCGTCTGCAGCGGAACTGACCCGGGGCTGGCTGCCTGGGGCCTGAGCGGCCGTCACGGACGCCGAAGGTCCTCGTGCTCGGTCACTCACGCGACTCCTGCCGCCTCCTGTGGTTTGTCCAGTTTGGGGTCGTCTTCCACCGGTCACGGTGGTAAAGACTTCAAGTGTGACGTGGGGAGCACCTTCCCTGGCTTCTTCCGCTGGGTACCCAGGCAGGGCCAGCTTGGATGGAGACTTTGGGGGTCTTCAGGCCTCAGCTGGTAAAGAATCTGCCTGCAATGAGGGAGACCTGGGTTTGACCCCTGGGTTGGGAAGATCCCCTGGAGAAGGGAACAGCCACCCACTCCAGTGTTCCGGCCTGGAGAATCCCGTGGACTAAATGGTCCATGTGGTTAAAGAGTTGGACACGGGGAGCAGCTCTTGCTTTCATCCTCAGGCCAGGGTGGGCAGGTAGCCAGGTGTCTGCTGCCATACTTGAGAGTCCATAAGGCTCCTTATTCCCACCCAAAGTTCAGTCCATAGCCATCGTCACTGGAGAAGCCTCACCCGTCCAGAGTGGGCTCACAGCGCAGTCAGCACAAGAACAACGTTCTTCAGTGGGGGACGCCGGAAACAAGACACGAGGCCATAGCTGTGGCCCCTTTAGTCACTGCCAAAGTACCTACTTATTTTCCCATATTCTGTGATGCCATCTCTCGTGTTTGTGGATGATTACACACTACACCTAAGATAGGAATGGCCCAGTTAATCTTTAGAAAATGTGACTTGATGGTGTCGTTTTGCATAAGCTCCTGTGTGGTGTCAGTGGAGGGACGGAAATGTGTGACTGTGGCCCGTGGCGGGTCTGAAGCTTTGAGCTCAGCGGTCCATTTGGGACCCACGTGTGGGAGACGGCAAACCAGGGCTGCAGAGGGGCTGGGAGGAGGGCTTAGTTTCCACACCAGGAGGGGCTGCTGCAGCGTAGCGGCATGAAAAGAAAGGCCTACATACACGCCCAGGCTGCTCCTGGAGGACGGCCTCTGTCCCTGCCGCTTCTGTTTTCCTCCCCTTTGGAGGGAGAGTAAGACTTTGTTAATACCCTTTTTTCCCCCTCATTTCTGCTGGGCATGTGAGCAATTGCCTTCTTTCCTGTGTTCACTATATTTTCATTTTTGGATTTTTTTTCCCCTCTGACAGGATGCTATTTTTTTCTTAAGCAAGACTCTATCAGTGGGGACTAGATAACATGTCCCTCGGAGAGTGTTCACATCTTCTAACAGGAAGACGTGATACACGCTCAAGGATTCCTTACGAATCACTGTTGCATTTCTGCGTGTTTGCAGAATGAATAGATGTTTGGGAGGTAAATTGTTTGGAGAGTCTTGCCAGAGCTGAGGCTCCCAACAGATCGCCTTAGGAAGCAACACGGGACAAAGATGGAGTTTTCTGTGCGCCTTCTGTGGTTCATTTTGAGGAAAACAAACAACCAACTTAATGAATTTCAATAAAAAGATTAGGCTAACGCGCGATGCATTTTTATACCAAGGACACAGGAATCATTAAGATAACTCGGGATGCACATTACTTTAAAGCAACGGCTGGTTGAAACCAAAGTTAAACACATTCCGACTGAATCAGCTCTGTGACTTGCGCCGTGCTTGGTGCGCTGAGAGGAACCTGTGCCCCGTGAGGCTCCGCGTGGCTGCCTTGTTGGGGGACCGCTCTAAACACTCGCGGCGCTGGCCTGACCCCAAGCAAGCACTGTGTGCTCCTGGGGAAAACTCACTTTTTCTTTTTTAGGGGAACGTGCCAGAGAGAGTCAGATAAAGAGTCTACGGTAATTGGCTGCCTTTATCCCCTTTGCACTGGGTGGGACATTCAGCACAGCATCTGTATACAACTCTGATTAAAATAAAATTCATGCCCAGGAGTGAAGGGTCCACCACTTAGACAGCTACACTGAAGTCCTCAGTACATACCCTCCCAGCTTCTGGAAACGGTGCCAGATGTTTTCCTGATGCTTCAAGTTCAATATGTCCCAAAGTTGGGTCCACTGTGTGCCCCTAAACCTGCCCCACATCCTGCAGCCCGTGGTCTCCCTGGGCTTGGGAGGGCCTTTCACTGCCCAGAGTTCAGCCGTGGTGGCTGTGAGCGTGGCCGTGGGATCAGACAGAGCAGGTGTGGGTTGGCTCAGCACGGGCTTTGCTGCTTAGCTGACCTCAGGGAGCGTGAGGAGCCTCGTCTGTAGAGCAGAGACCACGAGGCCTGCCCCACACAGCTGTGCTGAGAGCCAGCGTCCACTAAACAACCTTTAGGAAGCACCAGCCCGGGGTCTGGCTCATGGGCCAGGAGGAGCCAGCGCTGGCGAAGCAGGAACCACATGAATAAAATCTGAAGGAAAGGAGCACATCAAGGCTGTGCGTTGTCATGCTGCTAATTTACCTTACATGCAGAGGACACCATGAGAAATGCTGGGCTGGATGAAGCACAAGCTGGAATCAAGATTGCCCAGAGAAATATCAGTAACCTCAGATATGAGATGATACCACCCTTATGGCAGAACGTGAAGAGGACCTGAAGCGCCTCTTAATGAAAGTGAAAGAGGAAAGTGAAAAGGCTGACTTAAAAGTCAGCATTCAGTAAACTAAGATCATGGCATCTGGTTCCATCACTTCACGGCAAATAGAAGGGGAAACAATGGAAACAGTGAGAGACTTTATTTTGGGGGGCTCAAAAATCACTGCAGATGGTGACTGCAGCCATGAAATTAAAAGACCTTGCTCCTTGGAAGAAAAGCTATGACCAATCTAGACAGCATATTAAAAAGCAGAGACGTTATTTTGCCAACAAAGATCGTCTAGTCAGAGCTATGGTTTTTCCAGGAGTCATGTATGGATGTGAGAGTTGGACTATAAAGAAAGCTGAGCGCTGAAGAATTGATGCTTTTGAACTGTGGTGTTGGAGAAGACTCTTGAGAGTCCCTTGGACTGCAAGGAGATCCAACCAGTCCATCCTAAAGGAGATCAGTCCTGAAAATTCATTGGAAGGACTGATGCTGAAGCTGAAGCTCCAGTACTTAGGCCACCTGATGCAAAGAGCCAACTCATTGGAAAAGACCCTGATGCTGGGAAGGATTGAAGGCAGGAGGAGAAGAGGACAACAGAGGATGAGATGGTTGGATGGCATCACCGACTCAATGGACATGAGTTTGAGTAAACTCCAGGAGTTGATGATAGACAGGGAAGCCAGGCGTGCTGCAGTCTAAGGGGTTGCAAAGAGTTGGACACAACTGAGCAACTGAACTGAACTGAAGCTGATGATGCAGCTACGGCAGGGAGTCAACTCACCAGGAAACCCCACCAGTGACATCAAACACCTCGTGCACAGTAACCCAGGGTTCTGCGACAGTGGTCCAGGGACCACAGCCAGCCCACAGGTCTCCTTTTCTAAATAAAGTTTTATTGGCACACAGCGCACCTTTCATCACCACGCTGACTGACTGCTGGCTGCCACAGGGCACAGATGAGCAGTCGCGTCAGAGGCTGTCTGACCCGCAAAGCCTCATATATTTGCCATCTGATCCTTAAAGAAAAGTTTGCCGCCTCTGTCAAGAGCTAAGCAGGCAAGGCCGCCAGAACAGCTTGTTGGAGTTGCTGGTCTTGAGAGGCAGAAGCTGATCTCCAGCCATGGGACAGACTTCAGTTCAGTTCAGCTCAGTCGTGTCTGACTCTTCGCTACCCCATGGACTGCAGCACGCCAGGCTTCCCTGTCCATCACCAACTCCTGGGGACCTTCAGGAGTGCTTTAGTCCATGGGGTCTTCACAGCATGTTTTATTTTGCCCCATTGTATTGATAAACGATAGCAGCCATTGTACAATAACAGTATCCTAAAACTACATTGATTGTGAGCTAGTTTCCCAAGAACAAAGAATTGCATCATTTCCAGTTTGGAGGGAAGCAGGACCTTCAGAGCCCACCGGACACCATGGGGGTGATGGTGATGGTGAAGAGGGTGGAGGGAGGCCTCACCCCTGGCACCTGTGATGACCAGGCCTCTCCCGGGGATCCCCAGACACCCGCTACTGATCCTGACGAGACATGCTATCCGTCCAGCCTTGCCATCCGGAATGTTCTTGGAATCTGATCTTGGACTCCTTCCTGGAGATGGTGCCGCATGTCTGTGGGGCGGGGCGGGGGTATGTGTGTGTGTGTGGAAGCGGGTGCTGTCAGCCGTGGCTGAGCTTCGCTCTTGCCAACGTGACCCACAGGCTGGCTTGTGGTCTGGATGCCCAGGACATGGAGAAGGGCTTCCCTTCAGAAGAGCCTTCCTGACCCGGGAAGGGGGCCGGGTGCAGGAACGGAGAGCCTGGCCCTGCGGTCTGCACTTGGCTCAGCATCAGCAGAGGGTGAGCAGGCGTTTAGGGATGTTGAGCATCTTGGCTCAACAACGTGCCCCGCCTGGGTCTCGACTTACGAAACACCACCTGATTCTGCAAACACTTTGCTCCACGGAGCTGCATCCTACCGCCTCCTGTGGCCTGTTTACCTGTGTTGTCTCAGCAGGACTGTCTCCCCCGCCCCTGATCCCAGTTTCCTAGAGGGCCTGGTGGATGGGCAGCTTCAACACTCTCGCCTCCTCCTACTGCGTCTGTAATGCCAAAGCCACAGAAGCCATTCCCTGGCAGAGGCAGCAGCAAGTGGGGCCGACCTGAACCACCGCAAACGTCGCTGTACAAGGCCATTCCCTGGCAGAGGCAGCAGCAAGTGGGACCGACCTGAACCACCGCAAACGTTGCTGTACAAGGCCATTCCCTGGCAGAGGCAGCAGCGAGTGGGACCGACCTGAACTACACGAACGTCACTGTACGAGGCCATTCCCTGGCAGAGGCAGCAGCAAGTGGGACCGACCTGAACCACCGCAAACGTCGCTGTACAAGGCCATTCCCTGGCAGAGGCAGCAGCGAGGAGGGCCAACCTGAACTACGCAAACGTCGCTGTACAAGGCCATTCCCTGGCAGAGGCAGCAGCGAGGAGGGCCAACCTGAACTACGCAAACGTCGCTGTACGAAGTCAGCAGCTTTCATTGTTGTTGTTATTTAGTCTCTAAGTCAAGCCTGAGTCTTTGCAACTCTGTGAACTATGGGCCACCAGGCTCCTATGGACCGACTGTCCATGGGATTTTGTCGGTGAGAATACTGGAGTGGGTTGCCATTTCCTTCTCCAGGGGAACTTCCTGACCCAGGGATTGAATTTGAGTCTCCTGCATTGCAGGCAGGTTCTTTATCACTGAGCCATGCGGGAAGCCCATTTTTTCTTATTACTTCTCATTTATTTTTAACTTTTTTTGGCTTCACCACACTGCATGTGGGATCTTAGTGCCCTGACCTTAGAACCCTTGCCCCCTGTAGCGGAAGCACAGAGTCTTAACCACAGGACTGCTGGGGAAGGGCCGCTTCTCACTTATTTGTATCATCCTGATTTCTGAAGCGCCAATACTCTGGCCACTTGATGCAAAGAACTGACTCACTGGAAAAGACCCTGATGCTGGGAAAGATTTAAGGAAGGAGGAGAAGGGGACGACAGAGGATGAGATGGTTGGATGGCATCACCAACTCAATGGACATGAGTTTGTGTAAACTCCAGGAGTTGGTGATGGACAGGGAGGCCTGGCGTGCTGCAGTCCATGGGGTCGCAAAGAGTTGGACACGACTGAGCGACTGGCCTGAACTGAAATGTGTAAACCGTCAGATTTTATAGCGCTTGCAGCAACTGGTTTTCCTTTTTGGATGTTGGATGCCCATTCTGTTATCTAGCCCTGTGGCGCTCGCTGTACCTGCTCGGCGCTGGGAGAAGGGGCGCGGTGCACTGTAGATGGCCGCGGCCGAGACTTGCTCACCGAGCACGTGACTTTGCAGACGTGGCCTGCGCAGCCCTTGCCCCTCCTCCCATCTGTCCTCCGCGCACTGCGGCGGTTCCTAATGTGGGCAAGGGCAGGTCGCCTCAGTCACGTGCTAACTGCTGCAAGGCTGTGGGCTCCGCCTCACTGATGTCAATGCAGACCCTCAGAGATAATTACAGTAATCACGGGAAAAGCTCTGATTGCAAAGCCCTCATTATAAAGACGGAGTCCTCACGGGCTGTGAGCTAAGCTTTCAGGCTTGGTCCACCAGCACCACTGCGGGGTGTTTACCACGGAGGGGTCCACGGAAGGGTGCCCCAGATTCGTCCATACGCCGAGCGGCACACATTTGCTGGAAGGGACATTCTGTTAGTTGGTGGACCCCCTGGGAGGGGGCATAGCCCTGAGGACTGACCTTGACCAGGAACTGGTCCCCGGGGGACTGGCTCTGAGCCTTGGGCAGCTGGAAGCGGGAAGGCGATGCTGAGCAGGCTCTGGGCAGCACCAGAGCCCAGGACCACTGTGTCAGCTCCTTCGGGACCCAGTCAGGGCCACTGAGAGCCTTTAAAGGACGAGGTCCCCACGAGGCACATTTCAGCTCTGCCACCAGCTCCTGCCCTGGTGCAACACAGCTTCCCGAACGCCTCCGCCTGAACAGGACACGCAGAGGTGTCCGTCCAGCCCCTCACACCCCACACCCAGGCCTCGCTCCCAGAGCCAGTGGAGGGTGGGTGAGGCGAAGGGAGGGGTGGGGCCGACAAGACGCCTCCCTGAGGCCTTGGAAGCCTTGTCCGTGTATGACTTTGGAGAGCAGGTGGAAAAGCAAGTGAGATTCACCAGCACAGGCGTGGAAAGGCCGTTCTTGCAAAGAGGAATCTGGCCTGGCATGCGTGTGCACAGGTGTCCTCCTGGGTCACGGGCACCCAGCACAGATCGTCAGGTGGTGGGGGGGTGTCAAACCGGGGGCTGCAGCCCCAGCAGAGATGGGCCGGGCCTCGGGCAAAGCTCCGCCCTCAGGCACGTTGTATGTAAGGTGGGGGGGAAGGCCCAGGGGAGAAGGGGCGGCCCCGCCCCGAGGGGGCCCGCCTGGTCTTTCGTCTGCACGCCGTGCGGAGGGCGGCTCAGGGGGTGACCGTGGACGGAGCGCGTGTGGCGGGGACACACTCCCTGCCCTGTCCCACGACGGTCACCATGACGACCGCGGCACTGACGCTGTCCCCCGTGGGGACTGAGGCCGCCAGACTCTGTCTTGACTCCTCCTCCCGAGTCTGCGGCCGAGTCCATCCGACAAGACGGACCCAGGAGACCAGCCTCTGCTCCGCTTCTGGGGCAGGACAGGGGAGTGACAGCCACACCCTCCTGAGACTAGGAGACAGCCCTGCCCCAGAGGCCCACTGCGCATCCTGGGGACACCTGGGGCTTGTCCAAGTTCACTGCACAGAGGCTTGTCTGCTCGAGCCCACGGCAGTCCTGTGGAAGCGAGGATGCGGGAGGTGGGCGCCCCAGCCTGCGGCCTCGGAGAGCTGGTTAGATTCAGCCGTGCCACGCTGGAAACCTGCCTGACAATCTAGGTGAGGTGGCTTTACAGACCTTGTTTCATTGAACCCTCACACAGGTTGTACGACCATCCAGATGAGGACCGTGACCTTGGAGGCCGTAGGGCCCTCTCCACGTGTGACCTTGCAGGGACTCTCCACTCTGTATCACACATGGGATGAACAATCTCTTCTTCCTCAGAATCCCCTTGCCGTTCCCCAGACTTGCAGGGAAAGCATTCTTCCTCTCCTGACAGCCACTGAGAGGCTGCGGAGGTCGATCTTATGCTGGTAAATGAGAGACTGGAATGCCTCCCTCATCCCCCTGGCTTCAGGCTTCAGATGCTGCCTCCACTGGAGGCTTTACGAGCCTCCCTCCCAGACGGGCTCCCTGACATCCTGCCTGGGCTGCCCTCTCTCCCTCGAGGACCTGCTCATACTCAACCTAGATACTGGCTGACTTCCGGGTGTTTGATGAATGTTTATCTCACGAAACCATACATGTTCCTAAAGCAGGGCCCTACGTCGAGTCCATCATCCACATTCTGGAATGTTGAGGCTCTCCATAGATCCTCCTCAAGCATGAATGACATTCGGTGAATGAGTGGAGGACACAGGTGCCCAGACCCCAGGCCCCTGAAGGAGACCCCAGCGAAAGTCGGCTCAGGCGCCGGGTCACGTCCTGGTTTCCAGGCTCACGCTGCGCACAGACCACGGTCCTCTCCACCTCCTTGGTTGCTGCTCTCTGTCTGGCCTGTGGGACCAACCCTCTTCCTACTTCATTCTTCAAAAAACGCAGCTTATGCACAGCCTCCCCCGGTTCTAAGACCCCTTTGCCTTCCTCATCCACCTGGGCTCGGGCCCGGGTCCTCCTGGGCCTCACCTGGGGCTCGGGCCCGGGTCCTCCTGGGCCTCACCTGGGCTCGGGCCCGGGTCCTCCTGGGCCTCGGGCCCTGCATTGCTTGTGGTCAGCACAGCTCCAGCCTCTCCTGTGAGACCGCCTGCCTCCACACCAGCCCCGGAGGGGATGTTACCCACCCCTAGGCCCCCACACACTGTCGCTTGTCGTCTGCCTTACTTCCTTCACTGCACTGGAAACTGTCTCGTTCAGCTATTTACAATGCTATTATCTGAGTACCTCCAGGATGCAAATTCCAGAAGAGTCGCGCTTCTGTCTGTTCCTGACATCGCCCAAGTAGCCCAAGGAAACAACACATGGTGAGTGTTAAGGAAGGCTCTGGCGACCCTAGGCAGCGTGTGAAAGAGCAGAGGCACCACTTCGCTGACAAAAGTCCAGAGAGTCAAAGCTATGACTTTCCCAACAGTCATGGACAGATGTGAGAGCTGGACCGTAAGGAAGGCTGAGCACCAAAGAATCGATGCTTTCGAGCTGTGGTGCTGGAGAAGACTCTTGAGAGTCCCTTGGACAGTCAGGAGATCAAACCAGTCAATCCTAAAGGGAATCAACCCTGAAGAGTCATTGGAAGGACTGAAGCTGAAGCTGAAATTCCACTACTTTGGCCACCTGATGTGAAGAGCCAACTCATTGGAAAAGACCCTGATGCTGGGAAGGGTTGAGGGCAGGGGGAAAGGGGACGACAGAGGATGAGATGGTTGGATGGCATCATCAACTCAATGGACATGAGTTTGAGCAAACTCCGGGAGATACTGAAAGACAGGGAGGCCTGGCGTGCCACCGTCCATGGGATGCCCAAAAGTCGGACATAACTGAGCGACTGAACAGCAACAATAATTTAAATAAAGCAGAGTCATAAATTGGCATAATGGTGGGCTGCCGTTTGAAATATTGGAACATTCTTCGGATTTTAAATGCTACAGTGAAATGAAAACAAATTCTGTCAAGCATAGACCTCAAAATACTACCAGTCAATATAAAATAATTCCTCCATTTTTCTGGGAGGTTTTCCTTTTCCAATGAAACTTGGATTGCTATGACAGAAGGGAGGTCATCTACATTTAGAAATATTCACCCGATACCACTCCCTCCGCACCCCAAGGCAACTACCACGGAAAACTCCAAGTATACATTCTACAGCAGTCGTTTCAAAAACACCAGCATTTTCCTAGTGAAATGAAAGGAGGTTAATAGGATGACCAGCCATCGTCCAGGAGAAAGATTCAGGAGTCAGGAGACCTGTGTGTAACTAGGGAGTAGATTTCAGGGTGCTGAGTCACCCCCGTCTTCTTGCCCTTGTGTCCGTTAGCTTACACTGTCAGCCGCCTGCTTAGGGTAAGAATTCTCAGATGAGCATAATGTGTCCGCCAGGTGGGTGGGCTGTCGTCCCAGCGGGTCAGGCCTCTGCTGACCCACAGTCACGGCCTTGCACTAAGAGAAACTATCACGCACGTGTCTCAGTTGCAGAGAAGGGATAACACAGTCAAATATAAGAGAATAAGAACAATATGAGAACAATTGCTAGGAGTAAGTAAGAGTCATAGTATCGTAATAATGGTGCTTTAAATAGTCCAAAGTGCTCTTCGCCTGCGTAAAGAGACACTTAGGGATCCATGCTTACCATAAATAAATAGTAACCTCTGAAAGATGTGTTGTAAGGTAAAAACTCATAAATATTTTATTTGGAAGTCATTAACCACCAAGCAATTAAGGCAAACTAAAAATTTGGTTTTGGTGTAATGGATATATTAAAAATTTATCCCAGCGCAGGGCACTGGATTGTGGCTTTGAATTCTAACACATGGTTCAGGGATTAAATGGCCATTTTTTCCACACTGTAAGGCAAGTTTCATCCTTACCAGGGCAGTAGGGACAGCAGGGCATGGTGTTGAGGGGCAGCCCCCGTCCAGGCGGGCCTTGGCCAAGAACCAAGTGATCACTTATTTGTCCCTTGTTGGTGACAGAAGAGGACATCACAACTAGCCTGGCCACAGGACACCCTGGTACGAACTTCATCTTGTTGGAGATGACCCCTGAGCGGATACCTTTCTACACGCGCACTTTCTGTAATCTAATTGTAAATTATTATTTTGAATGTCTAAGCTAAACTACATTAACCTTCCTGCATATTAACTATAAGAAGCACATTAAAAGAATTCATGACCAAGAGGAGAATCGTGTGTGTGTGTGTGTGTGTGTGTGAGTGTGTGAGTGGCGGAGGGCCGTGTGAACGAGAAGACAGGATGAGAAAAGGAAGCGGACCTGCGGAACTGCCCGGCTCATCGCGGATCTGGGAGGACATTAGGCTCACCACGGGCGGAGCCACCTGCTCCAGCAAGCCCTCACTCTCATTAACATACTATTTTACTAATAATCACGTTCAGTTCCATAAGCCTGTGGTCTCAGAAGAACGTAAGCTGATTACTGTGCTCTCTGCTCTCCTCACCTTGGCCCTGATTGTGGGTGGTCTGCCCCTGCACGCCCAGCCCCCCACAGATCGCCCACCGTCCACTACTTCTATCGGGGAACGTTCAGGTCCACACGGGCCCATCTCCTTGCGGGCGATGCAGGTGCAAGGACGGACTCATTTCCTGCTGGAAAGGCGCCCAATGGCTCGAACACACCCTAACTCGTTTCAAAAAAGAGCACTGACCTCTCTGCTGTCTCCTCTGTCTACTACATTAAACTTTCACCAAGGGCTCCGTTCTTTATTTCTATGCTCTGAAACAATTGTGAAGTCAGCCTAGCGCTGCTCTCCATCTCGCTCTCTCAAGTGATCGCGCCCTGCAGGCAGGTGCGTCTGCCTGAGCAGCTGCGTGAAGAGTGAGGGGAGGCGGGGGCTCCCGGAGCGCTTTCCGTGCAGACACCGGCCAGCCTGGAGCTTAAACAGAAGGCGCTGACAACCTGGAATCCGGGTAGTTGTAGGCTGTAGGGGATTACACCATGCTGCTCCTTCCCTGCCTGGGGAAAAGACTGCATCTCACAGGCGCGCGCACACACCTCTCACGCGCACACACGTCTTATCGCCCCTTCTCACGGGTCGAGCTGAGCGGGGAACACCCCGCCGCCCGCCGGCCCTCTGGCTGGCGTTCACGCGCGGACCCCTCTTGCTGATTCTCCCCGAAGTCGGTCCTGAGCTGTTGCACGTCGGGCCCTCGGCCAGCAGGCGGCGGTGACTGCCGCATCCCGCCGGCTCACAGGTCGCGGGGACCGGGGAGAGGTGCCGGTGCCGCGAGACGAGCTGCCTCCGACGGAGTCCAACTGGCTTACTGTCCAAGTGCTATCACTGCATAACTTACCCCTTCAACAATTATTTGGCACTAAACACGACTGTGCCCGACAGTCGTTCTTGTCGAGTCTCTCTGTACGACTTCGGGTTCCGGCGGGCAGAGCCACCGCGAGGCCCCCACACCGCCCCGGCCGCGGAGGGCAGGGCAGCCGGCAGTGCGCGTCTCGAGCCCCTTCTTTCTCAGCTCCGAGTCTCCTCCGAGACCCCCAGGAACAGGAGGGAGCGCGCGGCAGGACCAGCGCCTGGGGTCCTGGGAGCGCCCCCGAGAAGAGCTGCGATCTCTCCCCTTTCCTCTGATCGTCCTCCTGTGAAGGCTCTCCCCTCTCTCTCCGGGACCGGGCTGGCCCGGCTGGGTCTGCAGCACTCGCGTTGCCGCGCTGCGCGAAGCTGCGATGCTGCGATGCGGCCAGCGTCTGCTGCGGAAGGAGCAGCGCGGGCCCCGGCCTGAGGCCGTGCGGCTGTGCACCCGGGTGGCGCCTCACTCTCTAAACGCTGTCTAGGGTGGTCTATGTGGCCCTTCTGTGCTCAGTTTATTCATCGGTAGCGTGAGAATAACCCCTGACTTCCACCGCAGGGGCGCTGGACTCAAAGCATTAACGCTCCTGCAGCACCCAGAACCATAGCTAGAATGTGGTAAACGCTCCTGCTCAGGCCGTCACCGAGTGTCTGCATGTGCCAGGCGGTGTGCCCGCTGGGCAGATAGAAAAATAAGGCCGCATTCCTCTGCATAATGGTTGGAGTGACACGGCATTTGTTCAACACCCTGAGCTTTTCAAAGTGATTCGTGTACAAGATCTAAGTCTTCAAAATCCCCAACTTCTGAACAAAATAGAACATTTAAGAAAATGTGAATTAATTGTGCGTGGGCTGTTGTATAATTCTGGGACATGGACAACACTAACCAAACGTGCAGAGAGCTCAGAGTTGCTCCTCCTCCTCTTCCAAGAGAATCTGGGTTTGCTCTTCCCCAGCATCTGGGGATCCTGTTTGTGTCAAGTGGGTGCCTGGACTTTCAGGCAGAGCCGTGGGGCTGGGACGGAGGAGACAGAGGTGGCCGAGGTCTCAGTAAAGGCAGGGGAGAGCCGCTGGGAGAGCAGAGAGTGAAGCAGGAGGGCAGTGTCCGGGGTAGTTAGATGTGGTGGAGAGTGGAAATCCAGCCGAGGGCAGGAAATCCTGCAGTCTTCAGACTCTGAAACGCCCCCCACCCTGGGTTTCCCTCCAGAAAACAAATATCCAAGGGTAACAAAGAAGCTGAATAGGAAGTAATTAGAAATATTACAAAACATTTTAGTTTTCAAAAGAAATAATTGTGAGTGTTGTAAAATGCATGTTTGTGCTGCAGCTAGAGGAGAGATTCAGAAGAAAAGCATGGAGGAAGCAACGAGCTGAAGACCACTGAAATCAGAAGGAGACCCAGACAGCCTTAAGCGCTGTGGAGCCAGGCCAGAGCAGAATCTGATACTGGTTGCATTGACTTTCCAAACAGCCCAAGAGACATATCCGTTCTGGCAGCAACACCACAAATCACGAATCAGAGCAGTGGCGAACGCTCAGTTATGGAACATTTTCATACCAAGTGTATGTTTGGTTCTTGTCCAGCCCCTAGGATGTGGGTGAACAATATTTCCCTGTGGACAATGGTTCTGCCTTGTCAGGAAGAGTAGGAGCCCGGCTCTGCTCTTGTTCCTGGTCCCCCACGTGCTCCTCTGGGAGGAAAGTCCCTCACTGTCTTCCTGGTCCACCCACTCTCAGACCTCAGGGCCTCCCTATGTGGGTTATCTTGAGACCCAGAGACAGTGAGCTGGTGCCCAGCGCACAATCACGTCATGCCACACAAGATCCATTTTGGACATTTGACATTGAGCATGATGGTAGATGCTTTCACTTGATTTGCTCTGCATTGGAGGAAACTGGGCTTCTCAGACAGCTCGGTGGTAAACAATTGGCCTGCAATGCAGGAGATTCAAGTCTGATCCCTGCACCGGGAAGATCCCCTGGGAAGGGGAAGGAAAGAAGGAAATGGCAGCCCACTCCAGCATTCTTGCCTGGAGGATCCCCATGGACAGAGGAGCCTGGCAGGCTACAGTCCATGGGGTCGCAAAGAGTTGGACATGACTGAGTGCTAAACAGCAACAAGAGATGAACCTGTAATCCCAGCTGTGAGGAGCGCTTCTGCTGCTGGAAGATGTGCCCTCTGTAGTGACTGGAGGGGAGTCGGGGAGGTCCTGTCTCTTCCATCAGGGTCCAGAGTAAGCAGTGTGCCTGATGGACAGTGTTTATGAGGATGACCTCCTCTCCTGCACGTGGAACTGGTCGGGAAGAGGTGGGCCTAAGAAAACCTGCAGAGACCTTGTCCTGACCAGGAGTGATTCACAAGGGGGTGTGTGATCTGTCTGAGCCGATGGAAAACGATGAGCCGTGTGCTGCCGGCTTTCTCACCCTGATGAGGCTCCTTCTGGAAATGACCTGCCCTCTCACTGGACACTGTTGGGCAAGGGCTGGACCTACTGCTGTGAGGGTGTCTGAAATGACGTCTTAATTTATGTGTTTTACAAATTCACGTGTTTGTGTACTGAGTTTTCCTAGAGCGCAGAGCACCCAGCAAGCAAGTCTTCATGACGCCGAGAGTCCCTTTCTGTGCGCTTCAGAGGGTCTATACCCACAGGCACCGCTGGCCCTACTGCACGCATCGGATAGATCTCGTACGTTTCAGGCCAGCAGTGTGGGGGCTTTCCGCATGCTCTGCCCCACGTGACTCTGTTTATACATTTCTAAAGCGCTAAATTGCCACGTACCAGTTACCAAATAAGTGGATTCTGCCTATTTTAAAGCAGTATATGTACTTAAATTATATTTAAAATTAAACCGTATATGTACTTCAGTAGCACCAGACTTTGGTACACACACGTGCACACACACCACAGGAACATCTCTTTCACAGCTAGTCAAAGAACCCTCTCACCAAAGGCAATACTTTTTATTTACACACAAAACAAAATTTTAAAAGCTCTTTTGCCCAGATTTACCATCCATGCAGCAAACTGGGTAACATGGTCCAGTATTTCATGTAGGAGTCCATGAAGCTTCCCTACGCGTGTACCCATATTACCAGCAGGTCACCCTAGAGAACATGCAGCCAGGGAACCCTGTCAGCGTTCCGGAGCACTCCTGCTCCTCCCAGGAGACCGGCACTGCAAGCTCCACTGGCAGCCTCCACTCTTTCTGCTCTGTAACTTTGTACAACGGGAACAATTTTGTGTCCTGTCTTTTTCTTGCAACATAACTCTGCAAGATTGAGCCGTGCTGTTCAAATATCAGTAGTTTGTTCTTCTGTCATTGAGGCGTGTCCCACTGGGTCAATGGGCCACTGAGCAGAGACTGATGGAAACGCACATGAGCGCATGCGCGTGTGAGCATCTGTGGGTCCGGAGGTCAGAGCCGTAATAACACTGCCCTGCATCCACATGGCAACTCACACCTGCTTAGTAATGTGACAGGAAGATTCTGGACTTCTGAGTCAGAGAACAGAGTTTAAGCTCAGCTTTCCATGCACAAGTCTCATGGAATAGCGTGAATCACTAATCCTGAGTTTTTCAAAATAATCGTACTAATTGCGATACCTGATTTATTTATTGTGGTTTATTGTGGTAATTTGATGAAATAATATATAAAATTATTTTTAGTTGAAAAGTATCATAAAAGTTCTAAGTATTAAAAAAAACAACCCACAAACAAAACTCTCCTTTCTGGATGTTTAGAAGACGGTAATGGCAACCCACTCCAGTGTCCTTGCCTGGAGAATCCCAGGGACGGCGGAGCCTGGTGGGCAGCTGTCTATGGGGTCGCACAGAGTCGGACACGACTGAAGCGACTTAGCAGCAGCAGCAGCAGAAACTAGAAAGATTACCGGATCTGGAGTTTGTTCCCAGTTCTCTAGTTGTGATGTTTCAGTAAAGTCTCTTTGCTTCTAAATCTTTCACGTCAAAATGGGAAGAGAATAACTTTCAGTGCCTAACTTTACAGGCTGTGCAAGAATCTGAGCAGACATGACCTCTGAAGATGAGATCCATCATCAGGGATTGTTCTGTGTAAAAAAACGTAATATAGCTAATATATCTGAATTGTATGTGTTCATTAAAACATTCACTTAAATAAAATTGCCAACATTCATTTTATACCAATAAATTTTAAAATGGATTAATAGATGGTGGAAAGGCAATAAAGTTCTATGGCAACTTTTAATATAGAATAGACACAAATAGCCACCACAGCTCAAGAGCATAGGCCAAACTCAGTGATAAAATATTACAGGAAAGTCGCTCAGTCGTGTCCGACTCTTTGCGACCCCATGGACTGTAGCCTACCAGGCTCCTCTGTCCATGGGATTTTCCAGGCAATAGTACTGGAGTGGGTTGCCTATTAATAGCGCTGAATTAAGATCAGGAAGGTCTTCCCTTGTAGCCAAGTTGGTAAGGAATCTGCCTGCAGTGAAGGAGACCTGGGTTCAATTCCCGGGTCGGGAAGATCCCCTGGAGAAGGAAATGGCAACCCACTCCAGTCTTCTTTCATGGAGAATCCATGGACAGAGGAAACTGGCAGGCTATAGTCCATGGGGTTGCAAGAGTCAGCCATGACTTAGTGATTAAACCACCACCAAGATCAGGAAAAAGGTGTCATCATCAGTGGTAGTGAAATTACTTAGAGGTCAACATGGGAGTTAGCTGCCCAACAGGACGTGCATAAATGTTGAAAGAGAGGATGCTTAGTCACAGTTGAAAGGCTTTTATACCAAGGAAATAGGAGAAAAACGTTTCTGAGAAATATTAAAACCAGTAAGAACTCACTGAGGTGGTCAGATTCAAGAAAATACACCATGATTAACAGCTTTTTGCTTCATCAGTGGCCACCACATTGACATAGAAACTGAAGGCAGACGTAAGCTGACAGAGTGTGTCTTGAGCCCATGAAGAGGAGGAGGAGAGGGGACCAAACCCATAAACACAGCTCAGTGCATTCCCAGTCTCCCCCCAGACAGGTTAGTCTGGGCAGGCGGAGTGTTAGATAAGTTCATTTTAAGGTTCACTTGGAAAAATAAATATGTGATAATTGTTAAATAATTATATAAAGATCACGTTCTACCGGTAGTTAAAACTCACTCTGGAGCTAATAGCATCAGATCAGGACGGCACTGATTAGGGAAAATGCAAACGGAATGAAAAAAATCACAGACCATCTACAAGGAATAAGGACCCAAGAAACAGTTTCGAACACAAACAGCAAGAAACAAGTGATACAGATGGCCTCGTCTCTCTGTGAGCAGAGTGGCTTCACTCAGCAAGGGCGCCCACAGAGTTGACACCCACTTGGGAGCAAATACGGACAGACTGACGCTGCAAGGGCACAGAGATGGATTCCATGTTGAACAAAGATCAACGTTTGTAAAAGCTGTAACCCCGGTGGCTCAGTGGTGAAGAACCCACTTCCCAACGCAGAAGACACAGGAGATGCTTGTTAGATCCCTGGGTCGGGAAGATCCCCTGGAGGGGGAAACGGCAACCCACTCGAACATTCTTGCCTGAAAAATTCCATGGACAAGAGGAGGCTGGCGGACGACAGTCGACGGGTTTGCAAAAAGTCTGACACAACTAAGCAGCTGAACACACACACACACACACACACACGTCCCTTAAAATAATACATTTTCCACCAATGAAACTGGAAAAAGTTCAAAAGATTGACAGTATCCACAGCTGTTGGTGAGAGAAGAGATCCGTATAACATGGTTGGCAGACATCTGATGTGATTGATTCAAATTCTGAATGATGTTCCCACCAACCCAACAGCCCAATATGTGGAGATCCCTCCTGGAGAAACAAAAGCCAGGTGTCCAGGCACCGCTGCACAAGGGTACCTTCTGGAGAGGCAGAGCCCTGGGCTCAACCCAAGGTCTTCTGGCCAAGGAGCGGTAGAATGAATTAGAGCTAGACCATGCCGTGGAATATTCTCCTATGTAAAAACTGAGATAGGCCATGATGTTTTGATCAGACTGATGTCCTGATTCACAGTTAAGTAAGAAAGGGAAGTTGCAGAACGAGTTTATGGTAGCCCCATTGTTCACAAGAAAAAACTGTTTTCTATCTACATAGATACCATTGTGAGTGAACACAATTAAACCTGAACTTTTAGACAGAATGAGAAGAATAATATTAGCTTTGTCTTTATAGGCTTGTGTTTGCTTTGTTATAATCTTATTTTTTAAAATTCAAAAAACAAATCCAAGTAAGAAAAAAAAAACCTTTAAAGTTCTCTTCACTAATGTTTATGAATCCAATCAGAAAGTTCAGTATTAAAAATGCTAAAAAGAATTAGTCAATATTTAAACGGGAAAATGTCTCACCTCTAAATAGTCATTGAACTCAGAGCTTAAAGATGGACAGCTTGCGCTGCAACAGCCTTGCGGAAGCAGGAACGAAGCGTCTTTAGTAAGAACAGCTGACCACAGGGGCACAGCCCTTCCGAGCCCGCCTCATCCTAAACCGGAGGGGCTGGACCTCGCTCATCACGGACCTCATCCCCCCGCCGCCCACGGCAGTTCACACGTGGCCGCTATGAAGAGACCACAGCTTTTGTGTTATGAGCACACTGCTTGAGACTCGCTCAGAGCGGAGATAAATCAACAGCCTGTGACATCACATTCAGGACAGAATTAGACTGGCAACTACCAGCTTACAGAAGCCTAACCCAACTGTATTCTTAATTCTCGGGGCAGATGCCACTTTATCTCTCTAAAATAGTTTCTTAAATGGAAGATGGCATTTTATTGGTGAAGAAGCTACATGGAGAGTGTATCTACTTGCTGATTAGATTTATCAGTGCCGATGCCTGCTGTTAGCCTTTGGGCATAAGGGTGACGAGGTGGCAAAACCTGCAGTTAGGCCAAGGCATGGCCTCAGCTTACGACGTCCAGCGTGGTCAGGGGACAGACAGACTCCGCTCAGAACCAGACAGCCTTGTCTACTCCAGGGCAGTGGGCGGGGCGGGGCTTCCAACAGCAGTGATGTCAGAATTCACCGTGCGACTGTACAGCGTCTACCAAGCCGGGATGTCGGGGCCCACCCAGGCTTCCTGCTTCCCCGTGTGAGAAACGACACTGCAGAAACCACGCCCTCTGCAGAAAGTACAGGCCTCGGATTCTGGAATGGCTCTCTTAAGCTGTTGTTCAGTCTGTGACATCACGTTCGACTCTTTGTGACCCTATGGACAGAAGCATGCCAGGTTTCCCTGTCTTCGCTATCTCCTGGAGTTTGCTCAAACTCATGTCCGTTGAATCGGTGATGCTATCTAACCATCTCAACCTCTGCTGCCCGCCTCTCCTTTTGCCTTCAATCTTTCCCAGCATCAGGGTCTTTTCCAATGGGTTGGCTCTTTGCATCGTGTGGTCAAAGTACTGGAGCTTACTGACTCTAAGTATGTGTCATATTTTGGCAGAGTCTAAGGGACTCAGGAGCCAGTCTATGTAATATCAAGAGATTAAGTCTAGAGAGCTATTTGAAGAAAAAATTAAGCCCTTTCAAAGCAACTACCATCACCCGAAATGCTCCCTGTGGCTGAATCGGGAGTGGGTTTCTTGATAACTTGGCTTAAAACTATCCTCAGCCCCTATTCTTGGCCACAGCTTCCTTTCTTTATATTTGCCGACAATTGCTAATTTATGAAAAATATCATAACAGGAGAGAGGCCTTCTCCCTGCCTCATGTTGTCTTGCAATTACAGTCTCTTTCAGGGATAGAATGCACACATTAGAAAATGGTGTTTCCTGAATGTTGAGGATGAGGGTGAGCCTGCTAATCTTACCCAAATGAGCTCATCTCCAAAGATTCTTCTATATGTTTCAGAAGATCACAGTGCATCATATAAAGTGAGTCCTAAGTGGGCTCATTACAGCCACAAGCCTGAGCCTCCTACATCCAATTAATGTTAATCAAGCCAGCTTCTCTCGACATTCTCAAATTAGGAAAAAAATGTGGGATGAGGTACACAATACAGTGGAGAATTTAGCAAAAAAAAAGAAAAGGAAAAAATTCAGTGGAAACAATAATTCACTTCCCTCATAATTTTCAAATGTACTTCTTTTATGTTGTTAATTCTGCCATTTCTCTTGGTTAAATCCCAAGGAAAGGAATTTCCTCAAATCACCCCAGTGTGAGTCAAAAGCACAGATATTCTACGCCCCAGATGTCTTCGCCTGTATTCTTAGCTTGACACAGAAGATGTTTAATTTTGGTGGTGGTGGTTTAGTTGCTAGATCGTGTCTGACTCTCTGTGACCCGGTGGACTGCAGCCCACCAGGCTCCTCTGTCTATGGGATTTCCCAGGCAAGAACACTGGGATGGGTCACCTTTTCCTTCTCCAGATCTTCCCAACCCAGGGATCGAACCGACATCTCCTGCACTGCAGGCGGATTCTTTACCCTCTGAGCCACAGTCTGGAAGGGTATGAAGAGTGGCAGGATTTTTCAGTTATGTGGAGAATCACAACAGACTTCCTGTTTCCTAAGCTGGTGCTGATGTGACCTAGTGAAGAAGCAGGGACGCACCGTGTCCAGGAGGGGCCCTGACCCCACAAACTGCCTGGTGGGTCCAGCGCCCTCGGCGCCTGAGGCTGCTCTTCGCGACGCGTCACTAGGTGCCCGGGCGTGTGGACGCACTCAGGCCCCCACAGACACAAAATCACTGCTTTGAGAGTTAAGAAAACAAAGAATTTCTCTAAATTTTGCATCACAATATTCATCTCTTTGTAGCAGAATAAACATTTCAGTTTGGGGGGAAATTTTTCATTGCTCCCCTCAGGGCTCTGTAGGCCCCCCAGACCCTCGTTCCAGCCTCTGAAAGCCCTCTGCTCTCCGTGCAGTGACAACACTCCAAGTCAGCACCTCCAAGAGCAACCGGCCACCTCCCCCCAAGAGCCTGTCCGTGCAGGGTCACCACGCCTGCAGGGGCTCTGCCTGGGAAGCAGCCATGCCTCCCCTGGGCTGGGCGTCTGCATCACAGCGTCGCCGCCCCAGCATGCCTGCCCCCAGGCCCAGTCTCCCCCTCCCTCGCTGTCAGCTCAGTTGGCACTGCCTGCGTGCCTTGTCCAGTGTGCTGTAAAGTCCCTGAGACCTTCTCTGCAGTCCGTGCCCTGGCACCGCCTCCCCAGAGGAGGCGCATCACTGGACAACGGGGAGACGGTGCCTCTCGCTGACTTGATGAAAGCCAGCCGCCTCTCCCCTTGTCTGTGGCGACACCTTCAATCCCCTTCACGGGGGTTCCCCAGGAGCGCCTCGTTCTCAGCACTCCTGGCACAGCGGCTGTCTGGCCCAGGCAAACCTCTCGCCCTCCTTCCAAGTGCCATCTGCTCCTCACTTTCAAGTCTTCACACTCAATTCCTGCTTCCTCTGCTCCCGGACGACTTCTAGGATGCCTCTCATCCACCGGACGAGTCCGGGTCCCTCCAACCACAGCATCACAGTGCCCTGTTCTCATCCTGAGCTGCAATTATGAGTGAGGGAGTCAAAGTCGCTCAGTCGTGTCTGACTCTTTGTGACCCCATGGACTATATAGTCCATGGATTTCTCCAGGCCAGAATACTGGAGTGGGGAGCCTTTCCCTTCTCCCGGGTATCTTCCCAACCCAGGGATCAAACCCGGGTCTCCCGCATGGAAGGCAGATTCTTCACCAGCTGAGCCTCAAGGGAATACCAGCACTTATGAGTTTATTCCAATTATTTATCGAGCTGTCCGTGTCATCTAGTCATGCGTTGGCTTGGCAGGGTCAGGGAACTTTCCTGCCTTTTTAGCCATTCTCTCCCAAATATAACACAAGTCCAAAAAATGCTTGTTGATTGACTGCAGAGATGAATGAGTGACTAGGTGGACGAATGAGTGAATGGAAGAATATACTAAGGAAAAGAAGAGTGGATGCTGAGTGGATGGCTCGATGGGCAGAGTGATGGGGCATGACAGACGGGGATGCTGGGCCTTTTATTCTGTGGGAAAAGGTGTCCTTACACACTGCAGTGCTGCCGGGTGCAGCCATCAGTACATTGTGAAAGGACCAGAGAGAAAGGGGAGAGGTGGCCAGAAAGATCTCTCTCACTCCACTGTCACCAGTGGAGTGTGGGTCCAGCAGGCTTGGTCGTCTCCAAGCTCCTTGTGAGTGGAAGCCGTACAAGCTTTCTCCAGCGGGGAAAGAGCTACATCTAACCCTCAGAGAGGAACCTGTTCTCCCCGGAGAGCATTTTCTCCACTGCACGTCTCTTAGCCTCCCCTGCTGGAGCCGCAGTCTCTGCAGTTCAGACCGCGCTGTGGTTTGAAAGAGTTAACGTGTTACCAAAGAGTGAAGAATCTAAATTCTTCCGCTTTCCACCAACAAGATCAGGTCTGACATCCAGGAAACTGTTGAAGCCTTCAAGCCTGGGATGAAAATTTTCCTGACAGGCAGATGCGTTTCTCAGCTCTAAGTAACAGGTGCCGAGAGATTCAGATACGGCAGCCGATTCCACTCTGAGGACCCTGCAAGTCAGTCATGGGGGTGTCCCTGGCTCTCAGCATCACCGATTTCTTTGTTGGTTTAAAATCAATACGTGCTCTTTCTCTATTCATTTCTGGTCATGAAACCTTCAATTTTAGTCAACCCGTGTAATTTTTACTGTTTAGGTTTTCCTCAGTGTTCAAAGCGATCACTAATCTATCACACACACTACTTATGAAGATGGTTAGAAATCAGAGCTGTCCCACTTCCCAGAGCCCTTTTCAGGCTTTCTGCCTGGACAACAGTGGACACGGCCATCGCTGAGTGTGCAGGCCATCCTGACCCAGGCGGTGGCTGTGAACGGCAAGCACAGCATCAACGGCTCCTCTTACCCAGGAGCTTGGCTGATTCTAGTGGGAGATTACTCCTGCCCAGGACTCAGGATGCTGCCCAGGGAGCAAGCTCTCATCTGTCCAGGAGCTGAGGGTGTATGGGGGAACTTCCTGCAGTGGAGGGGGCTACAGGGTATCCACTCTACGTGTCCAGGCCTTAGAAGGGGAAGTATGGATTCTAGTCTTCACTTTAGGCCAAAATTTTCACTGTCATTATTCAAATGGTAGCCAGCTGAGCCAACAAGAACACAGGTGAAGAACATGCATATATAAAATAACCCACATGTAGAGGACCTTGATAACGCCCAGGGGGGTCCAGCCTTGCACAGAAGAGAAATAAGTTGTAATGTTAGGCTTCAGGCCAAGCAAAATAGAACAAGCAGGAAATACTGACCTTCCTTCTATCATTATGGCAAACAGCACTATCATTTTGAGAAAAAAATAGAAAAAAAACCTGTTTTCTTGATTAAAGCCACTTGTAGCCTCAAGAAGGAAAAACATGTGTGAATCATCTCAGATTTGTTATTTTATTTATTTTTGCTCTGTTTTTAAGTGTAACATTTCAGATCAGGGAGACAGGATCAGTCCAAACTTCTGGATCATGTGATACAGACTGTAAAGCACAATGTGAAATGTCATATAAACCGGACTGGGAAGGAGCCTCTCATGGGGAGATAAAACGCTTCGCTCATCTCTCCCTAATAGTCAATCATCTGCTGTGACACAGGAGTATCTGCAAACTGGAATCCTAACTGAAGAGACTCCTCTAAGGCCTTCAGAACAAGCAAGTGCTGGCACACGTTCATGGGCGCCACTGCTACGCGTAAAGTCATCGCTAACCTGGGTTACATGTTTTAAAAATGTGTCCCTAGACAACTGAAAATTTAATCCAGATTAAGTGAGGAACTCACAGTGTTCTGGTCAGGGAAGATGTTTGACGTGATTTCGGTTTTTTAAAATCCCATGGCTTGCCTTGTGGCTCAGCATGTGATCTATCCTGGGAATGTAAACTGGCGCAGCCGCTATGGAGAATAGCATGCAGGCTTCTAAAGAAACAAAATAAAGCTGCCGTATGGCCCAGCAGTCCAGTTCCTGGGCACACATCTGGGGTACATGCTGCTTTGAAAAGATCCATGCACCTCAGTGTTCATCATCGCCAAGACACAGAAACAATGTACATGTCCAACATACGTGAGTGGATATAGAGGCTTCCAGGCAGTGCTGCTGGTAAAGAACCCTCCCGCCAATGCAGGAGACATAAGAGACATATGTTTGATCCCTGGGTCAGGAAGATCCCTTGGAGGAGGGCATGGCAACCCACTCCAGTATTCTTGTCTGGAGAATCCCATGGACAGAGGAGCCTGGTGGGCTACAGTCCATGGGGGTCACAGAGAGTCAGACCCAGCTGAAGCAACTTAGTACACACACACACACACACACACACAGAATACTACTCAGTCACAAGAAAGAAATAACGCTGTTTAGAGCAGCATGGATGGCCGTAGGGATGATCATACTAAGTGAAGTAAATCAGACAAGCAAGATCACCATCATAGGATCTAACTGATGTGTGGCATCTAAAAGCTGATAAAAATGACCTTATTTACAAAACAAACAGACCCTCCTTTATGGTTACCAAAGTGGAAATGAGGGGTGGGGATAAATTAGGAGTTTGGGATTAGCAGATACAAGCTGGTATAGACAAAATAGACGAACAGCAAGGTCCTACTGTATAGCACAGGGAACCATATTCAGCATATTATAATGACCTATAATGGAAAAGAATATGAAAAAAACATACATAAATCTAACTGAATCACCCTGTTGTATAAATGAAATAGACACAGCATTGTAAACCACTAGGGAGAATGCATCCCCTTGTCTAATATGTGTGTGTGTCTTTTAGAATCTCGGTGAGATACATTTTGGAGATTCAGCTTCCGAGCCATGAAAGAGCTTCTGGGATGTCCTGTTTCTTACTGTTGATGGACAAGGCAAAGTACTTCCAGGAGAGACACACCCACTGAACCCCCAACATCAGGAGAAGAGACAGCTCCTTAAAATATTTTTAGAAATCCCCCAGGGCTGATCATGTCCTTCGGAATGTCATGAATCCTCATTCTGAGGACTTTTGTGTCTTGTTTGATTTCTCACAAATAGCCTGTAGGTCACAGAGGCCATGACAGTCAGCAAGTCAAGAGTTAGAACTCAGAACCGGAGCTTGCAGTTAAATGTTGGAGAGCAGCCCATAAGCCAGAGTGAAGTCTGCATTCAGAAGCATGTTCTCAAAAGGTCACAGAACAACTTTCAGATGCCACAGAATTTCTGGAATCGGAGCATCGGTGACACACCAGAAAATTTTAAAAGTTATAACAAAAAACCTAAGTATGTTTTCATCTGTTATTGTGAAATTCTGGCTTTAGTCTACTGTAAGTTAGATGCTCCCCCCACCCCCAGGCATTATAGGAAAATAAAATCGTTCCTTAAAAATATTTTTGTCTACTTTTTCTCAAAAGTTCAGAATTAATGCCATTTATGATTTCTTTGCACGGCACAGATATGGTGTGAGCACTGTATCTCAGTTGCCTGTTTAACTTCTATTTCAGGACGACGTGAATTCCTTTCTAGATCCAGCATGTCATCTCCTGCTGTTCCTTGCAGCCATCTCTTCTAAAGAACCAGTTGCTGACCTCAGATGAACAAGGATACGGTTGAGGGTGAGGCCGGCTGTGCCGCCGGGCCCGTCTTCCTCCGTGAACGTCTTCCTCCGTGACAGCCTCTGGCCGTCACTCTTGTCTTCTTGCCTGGAGAATCCCAGGGACAGAGCAGTGTGGTGGGCTGCCGTCTATGGGGTCGCAGAGTCGGACACAACTGAAGCGACTTGCAGCAGCAGCAGCAGCAGCAGCAGCAGCAGCAGCTTGCCCCACTGCTGCAGACGGGCACGCGCGTGTGCACATGGCTCACTCTGCAGAGGCTGTAGGAACGCTCGTCTGCCTGAGCAGGGGTCACGGGGAACACACCCTTGTCTCCGTGCGGAGAAGGCGGCAGGTGGGAACGGGGGACTAGCGGTCAGGAGGCGTGCCCAGGTGTTCCTGCCCCATCTTGTGAGGCAAAGCCCACAGGAGCCCGGCTGCGAGAGCTGCGGCCGCCGCACCGCCCGCTTTGCCAGCTCACACCGGGCAACCCCGAGCCTCACCGCCTCCGAGGACTCTGGCCGCGGACCCGGCGGCGGCCGTTCCGGGGCGAGAAGAGCTGGCAGGAAGGGGCTGGCGGACCCTCGTGGGGGTGGGCGCCTAACGCCCTCCACCGCGACCGCACACCGCGGCTGCCTCGGGGGCGCCCGCAGCCTGGCTGGCGTTTGTGGGCGAGGGCGTGCTGGCTCGAGCGCCGGCGGTGGCCGCCCCACTGCAGCCTGAGGGGAGGGCCCCTCGGCTCCCGACCACGGCCGCGCCCGCCGCCTCAGCGAGGGACAAGCTTCCGCTGGAAGTCTCCCACAGGCTCATCGACTCTCGCCTCGCCTGGCGAGCAGGCCGGTTGCCAGTCTGTCCGTCTGGACATGTTCCACTCCTTGCGTCAGAGGACACTGCGTGCTCTGCAGCAAGAAATAGAGGAGCAATTTATTGTTCACTGTACAACCCAATCCCTGGGAATTTTTTCAAGCAATATGAGCCAATAGGAAGGTTAGAGAGTAAAACTCTCACGCTTCATCGCCAAGGCTAGGACTTGATCAGCCTGGGGAGGAAAAGCGGGAAATGACGCTTTGCAGGTGAGAGACGTGATGGGGCCTCTCTGGCTGAATCCCACGCTGACCTTCCCAGTGACTTGGGAAGACATGCTATGCTGACATGCTTTTGGAGGTTGGAAATGCCCTGGTCGTGGACTTAGATCCGCTGGAAAAAGTTTTCAAGGACCAAAGGAGGGAGACTGTTTACAATATGCGCTCCCATTTTTCATGTTTCCTTGACTCTCACAGGGTAGCCTTGTCTTGAGGCCACAGCTTACTCAGTGCAGAGTAAATGTGACGTGTGTGCTTCTCCTGCTTGGCAAACTAAATATCCTAATGAATTACAGCTTTCATTGTGTAATCATCCGTATAAATTTTTTCTAGAAAAATAAAATGTACTAGATAGAAAGTAAGATAGGCAGATGACACCACCCTTACGGCAGAAAGCAAAGAGGAACTAAAGAGCCTCTTGATGAAAGTGAAAGAGGAGAGTGAAAAAGTTGGCTTAACTCAACATTCAGAAAACTAAGATCATGGCATCCAGTCCCATCACTTCATGGCAAATAGATGGGGAAACAATGGAAACAGTGAGAAAGTTTA
The DNA here is from genome assembly GCF_023091745.1 of Budorcas taxicolor. Classification (NCBI taxonomy): domain Eukaryota; kingdom Metazoa; phylum Chordata; class Mammalia; order Artiodactyla; family Bovidae; genus Budorcas; species Budorcas taxicolor. The sequence goes on along the minus strand of NC_068917.1, from coordinate 115,154,428 downwards.
TTTTGGGGGCTCCAACCGAGGATGAGATGGCTGGATGGCATCATGGACTCGATGGACGTGAGTCTGAGCGAACTCCGGGAGATGGTGATGGACAGAGAGGCCTGGCGTGCTGCGATTCATGGGGTCGCAAAGAGTCGGACACGACTGAGCGTCTGAACTGAACTGAAAATTACTGCAGATGGTGACTGCAGCCATGAAATTAAAAGACATGCCTTGGAAGAAAAGTTATGACCAACCCAGACAGTGTATTAAAAAGCAGAGACGTTACTTTGCCAACAAAGGTCCGTCTAGCCAAGGCTATGCTTTTTCCAGTGGTCGTGTATGGCTGTGAGAGTTGGACTATAAAGAAAGCTGAGTGCCGAGGAACTGATGCTTTTGAACTGTGGTGTTGGAGAAGACTTGAGAGTCCCTTGGACTGCAAGGAGATCAAACCAGTCGATTCTAAAGGAAATTCTGAATATTCATTGGAAGGACTGATGCTGAAGCTGAAATTCCAGTACTTTGGCCACCTGATGCGAAGAACTGACTCAATGGAAAAGACCCTGATGCTGGGAAAGATTGAAAGCAGGAGAAGGGGATGATAGAGGATGAGGTGGTTGGATGGCATCACCAACTCAATGGATATGAGTTTGTGTAAACTCCAAGAGTTGGTGATGGACAGAGAGGCCTGGTGTGCTGCAGTCCATGGGGTCACAAAGAATCAGACACAACTGAGTGGCTGAACTGAACTGAGAAAATAAGATAATTCTATGAGTATAATATCTCGGATCGCAGTTATCTTCATATTTTCTGTCTTAAAAAAGGATACACACACACAACTGGGAGGGCGAGAACCTGTGTGAACCCCAGGGCTGTGGGCCGAGGGCAACCAGGCCCTGGGCAGCTCCTGCATGTGCCCTGAGGTATTGTCTCCTTGGACTCACAGCCAGTACTTGGCCTGGACGAATGACCTTCAGTTAGATTATGATGTAAAGAGAACACAGAATATCCAGAGGCCCGGGACAGTGAAAGTGGCCCTGGGGACAGGAAAGGGAGCCTGCAGTGCGTCCTTCCCTGACCATGAGGACTGGTCCTGGCCTCCTCTGATGGGGCAGAACATCCTTCCAACACTCCAGCCCCTTTGTGTGTGAAGCAGAGACCGAAATAGCAGCACAGATGAAAGCAAACCACAAAACAGCCCTGTCTTCATGGCTTCCTTCCTGCTGCTTCTGAACCCGCCGCACTGCCGCGCACTGGTTGGATAAAAAAGGTTTCCGCGGGGCTTGATTTAAATAGAAAGGAAGACTGTTGCACAGCTTTAAAACGAAAAGTAGAAGATGATATAGGAAAGGCAGAGGGAACCTAATTATGTGTACATACATTGCCAGGAAGGTAGGCCTGAAATGGTGACTTGGGTATAAACTTAAATGTTAGGCACATGTACATGTACAGATGCTATTTGCACATATGCGTGTATGCTTAGTCACTCAATCATGTCCTGCTCTGTGACACCAAGGACTATAGCCTGCCAGGCTCCTCTGCCCGTGACATTTTACAGGCCAAGAATACTGGAATGGGCTGCCATTTCCTTCTCCAACGGATCTCCCTGACCTAGGGATCGAACCCGTGTCTCCCATGTCTCTGGAATTGGCAGGCAGATTCTTTACCACTGAGCCACCTGGGAATCCCTAGAAGAATAGATACTATTTATTATAATATAAATATAATGATATGTAAATATTTATATGTTCATATTATGTAAATATATATCCACATATAAGTATTTACATATTCTAAGTATATAAAATCTAACATAAAGTTTTGATAAATTTGCATTAATTGCATAAGTTTGGCTTAATACTGACAGTAATTTAGGAGTGTTGAAATAAGATGCACAGAGATGGCTATGCAAGGATTTTTATAAAACAGTTACTTCAAAAAAATGAATCATTGTCCAGAGGACTTCTGTCCTTTGTATCTAGAAAATAAGGAAACCTAAATGATTGTCCAGTCCCACCCAGCCAGTGACAACCTGGAATATTTTCAGGCTTATTTTCTTACGTTGACAAAAGAGTCATTGGCACCACGAGGTCAGACTTGGCAATGCCTGGAGCTGGTTCTAATGAGCACAGCCCAAGTTACACAGATGCTGTGCTACTGAATAGGCACATTCAGAGCGTGTTTTATATTTTTTCAAGTAATTTTTATGATGCATTGTGCAGTCTGGCTTAGAGATTAGGGTATCTTCTTCCTTTAAACATCAAGGAAACGGCTGTGATGGATGTTAGGGTCAGAATGAAATGCCTTCCCCGTCACGCATGCCCGAGGTGGAGAGGGGCTGGCAGCGATGCCCGAGTACCAGGAGTGGGTGGCGAGGACCCAGCCCCGCCCTCCTGGGGCCGCCTCTCGGGGCTGGTGAGAGGGGCCACCCAGCCTGCTGTGTGCAGTGCCCTGCCTGCTCACCCACCCCTGCAGGCGCGTGTGGCCATGGAGCTAGGTGGGCGAAAAGGCATGTCTGTACGGGCTGTGGGCTGTCCCTGTGTCCCGACCAGGTGCATCCTGCCCTGGAACTGTCCTTGGGATTGAGGAATAAAGGTCCTGCTGGCGTGAACAAGCACGTCTGACAGTAAACCTGCCCCGTTGTTTCTGTGCTTTCTCTGATTCTCCTCCTGCATTGGTTCTGGATTAATCAGTGAGCTGACACCCATTTAAACAGCAACCGTATTATACACACGATTGCTTGATAGTGGTGATTCTGCAACGAAACTCCAGACCCGGCTCAGCGTGACCTTAAATGTCCCCCAAGGCCGCCTGCTCTAAATATAAGGCTCTTGTCAGTGTGATACGTGGAGCAGGAACGGACGGATCTATACTGTTTGTTACCTCCCCTCTGAAGCCATCACAGGCTCGTGACGGCTCCACGATGGATGGTCTCCCTCAGCAATGAGACTCGGCCTCAACTGGGTACCGCAGTGATTAGCATTCAAAACCCATCGGGAGCTGCAGCTGAACTCCAGCTGCTAGCAGCCTTGAAAAGATCCAGGGCTTGCAAATCTCTCAGACAGAGGCATTTTGGAGATGAACATTCCATGACCAAATCACGTTCGATGTACACTCGCCTCTTGATGATAATGAAGCCCTCAGTCAGGCAGCCATTGCAGCCCAGAGGCTTTCAAGTCTGCACCAGGGTCAGAGGCTGTCAAAGCCACGGCAGGACTCAGGCTGCAGCCCTGAGCAGCACACAGCGGCGCCGGCGAGCTGGCGATGGCCCTGGGCAGGTACACGGGGGGAGCGGAGGGGGACGCCTGCCTGTCAGCTGTGCCCCAGGCAGGGTCTGGCCTTGTGGAGTCTGAAGGTGAGTGAGTCACAGGAACCTCCAGCTCACTCTGCTCGGGTACACATCCTTTTCAGTGGAAGCCACTGACTCTGCCAAGAAAATTTCAGCTGTGGCCTGACAGTGACTCCCAAAGACTCCGGGTTCTCTCTGCCCCAGAAGACTGGAGCGGCAGGTTTGTGGTTCACAGGCTGACAGCCTGCAGACAGGCTGCTGACCCTTCCAAAAGCGGAAACAGCGGCCGCCGGATGCCGGCGTCGCAACGACACAGCTGGGGCACATGGTGGGCCGCTCCGTCCACCTGGGACCCCTCACCAGACAGCGCATCGCTGCCACTTGAGACACGGGCCCATCTGCCGCCCTGTCTCCTGGCCACCAGAAGCCGTTCCAGCTTTGAATTTTAACAACTCTGCTTTTCACTTCCTCCTCAAGAAAGAAACGCAGACATCACAAACTTCAAACCCCAGCTGGATCTGTCATTTTAAGAGCCAGATAGAGAATGCGGTCAGAAGCAACTGAGGGGCCACTGAGGAGAGAGCTCCCCTGTGACCCGAGGGGACACAGAGTCCGCCTCCCACACCCTACAGGGCCTCATGGTCCGGAGTAAGTTACTAGAAAATAGAGAAGAGTGGCAGAAATGTGTAATAATGATTTCTCCACTAAAGGCACAAAGAGGAGGCCTGAGTACAGCGGTGATTGGCATGGCTCCCAAACGAGACCGCCGGAGCAGGCAGGGCCCAGGGGAGCTGGAGAGAGGGCAGGGCTGCCCGCGTCCCCGTCTGTCCTCTGCGACTCCCTGGACACTGGAAACCCTAGAGAGGACGTGCCAGCATGAGAGATCGTGTCCCAAGGTCACACCCCAGGTGGACCACCGAAGGGTCAGTGCTCCTCTGGGTGGCTTCCTAGTGGCTCCCGGGTCATTCAAGGAACAACAGATGGTGTCCCCGTCATTCATAGACTGCCCAGGAAACCTGTCCCCTCCTCGGTCCAGGCAGTTCCAGCAGCTGGAACCAGCCTCGCTCTCCTGCCCATATCTGATGTGTCCCTTGGCCCAGTGACCGGGGCACACTTGGGTCCACAGACGACCTGCCTGGACTTTGCACCCTGTGCATTTCCCCTCCCTCCCTCCCTCCTGCTCTTTCACCCCTTTTCGGAAACAAGTGATTGTTTTCCGATTATATCCTTGGGTGGAGCAAGTTATTAACATATAAAAAGCACACAGAGTTACCCCTGAGACATTGGTGGGGTGAAGTGGGCATGAGGAAGCCGTCCTCAGAGATAGGAAGCTCCGCTCGGACACACACAGCCCCGGGAGGACGTCACCGCTGAGGCCCACAAGTCTTCACACTGCTGAGCATGCGGTGGATTCCAGTGCCCGAGGTGCCGGAGCCGAGTGGCTTGGACAGGCCGAACCCCAAGCCCCTCAGAGCCCCCGCCGGTCTGACAGGTCGCCTCGTCCCCCGACCCTGCGTCTGCCCCGTGAGTGGCTCTGTGCGGCTCGTCTGCCTTCAGCAGCCCCGCAGGGAGCAGGGAGCACGTGGTCAGTCCGGCAGGACGCTGAGCTGCGGGTGAGGGGCTGAGACTTGAGCCCCGCCATGCTGCAGGCCCCCCGTGTCCACGTCTGCGGCACAGCTCACCTGCACCCACTGTCCCTAAGGTCACCGCGGGTTCACAGTGCTCCAGTGCACACCCAGGCCTCCGCTACCCAGCCCGGCCCAGCTGCCCACCGTCTTCACCTCAGCCTCTGCACCGTCCACATCTTAAAATAACCGGAGTTCACGTCTGCCACCTGCTGGCCCCTCTCCCCGTAGGGGAGGCAGAGACTGAGGGGGTGACGGGTGAGCTGAGGTCTGAGGCCTCAGTTACCCCTAGGAAGATGCGAGGCTGGGCTGTGAGGAGTCCCTGAGTGCTCCCTTCTCCGGGCCCAGGTCATCCCTCCAGGAAGCAGAGGAGACCTTCAGATAAACGATGAGCCGACCTGTCACACTGCTGGTAACTTAGGTTTCAGCTCAACTTTTGGACATGTTTTAAAACTAAAGCAAATAGAGCCATTCTTAACACTAGTAACTGAAATCTAACTCATATTTTAGGTGTCCATCTACTGCACTCACTTGGTAATACAGGAAAGTAGGTCAATGTTTACTTACCTAACCTTGGAGAAGGCTCCTGAGAGCTCCTTGGACTGCAAGGAGCTCAAACCAGTCCATCCTAAAGGAATTCAGTCCTGAGTATTCATTGGAAGGACTGATGCTGAAGCTGAAGCTCCAATACTTTGGCCACCTGATGTGAAGAACTGACTGTTTGGAAAAGACCGTGATGCTGGGAAAGATTGAAGGTGGGAGGAGAAGGGGACAACAGAGGATGAGATGGTTGGATGGCATCACCAACTCGATGGACATGAGTTTGAGCAAGCTCTGGGAGTTGGTGATGGACAGGGAGGCCTGATGGGCAACAGTCCACGGGGTTGCAGAGCTGGACGCAACTGAGCGACTGAACTGAACTGAAGCCAGTGTTTAGCTTAGAAAGCGCAGCTTGGAGGTGAAGTCGGTGAGCCCTCTCTTACTCTGACCTGCTGACTTTGGCTTCTTTTTCAAAAGAGCCTCAGACCCCGACCCCGCCCCCCCCCCCCCCCCCCACTGGCTTTGTTGCAAGTGAATTTTTTCTTAGGAATTGCATCCTAGATGATGCTTGTTTGTTCTGAGCATTACTAACATCCAAATATCTGTTTCATTCCAACACCTGGAATTCCCTCTATTATCTGACTGGTGTAACAGTTTCAGTCTTATTTTTCTTCAAAGATGCAAAATACACAACCAAGCTTCCAATGTGAGAAATGTGGCCATAGGACGTAAGGAAATAGGGGGAGAGGAAGGCAGGAGAGAAGGGAGGGAGGGAAGGAAGAGAGAGGGAGGCAAGAGGGAGGAGGGTGCACAGGACATCTCGCTAAAATGTGACCAGTGGCCCTGCATGCACTTTGATGGGAGGCCCATCAAGATGGATTTAAAATATGTAAATTGGATTCAGAAGTCAGAATTCAGTGACATTAATGAGTTCGGCTGAAGCTGGAGGAGGTTCAGGAAGTCCGTGGAAGACTGCAGGCAAAGTAAAGAGCTGAAACCACCTTTTGAAGAGGTTTGAAGGAGAAAGCAACGTGGACTCACTGCGCGCCGGCTCCAGGGGGCCAGGCGGTGACCAGGTGGAAGGAGGGGCCCACAGGAGAATGCGCAGATGAACCTAAGGGCTGAGGAAAGGGATGCTGTGGGCCGGAGCGCATGGTGAGAGGGGGAGCGGGGAGGGGGCAGAGCAGAAGAGGAGAGGGCCTGGGATTGGCTGTGAAGGGGGTGCAGCCTAGGAGCGCCTGGGGTACTTCTCAACTGTCCGCGTTCAATTTGATAACTTTCAGTGGAGGCATCGCGCCTTAGCAGACCTCGCAGGGCGAGGTACATGCTTTGCTTCCTGTGTGCGCGTTTATACTGGAAGGGCTTAATTTTACTCAGACTGTGATGGAAGAAGCCTTCCAACATGCTGGTTCCTCAGCCCCGGGGCTTGAGACCCTCTCACCACCTGTTGGCTGAGCCACTCTGCCTAAATAATACTTAAATTAATTAAGATGTATTAACTCGATAGCTTAGGAAAATTAAAAGTAACACACTCTGGCACTTGAAATTAATGAGGCATCGACTGATTACCTAAAGAATGAAATACTATAGTCAGATTCAAAAGTCTTTGCTTAGGATGACTTTCTTCAAAAAGTATTGGGTTGGATTTTTATAACTGGTAAAATGAAAAAAGTTCATATGCATTAAAATCACCCACGTCAAAAGTACCCAAGGAAGGTCACTTTCCTCCTGGAAGTGGTTCCATGTCACTGTTGGATGTTAAAATGAATGGGATTTATTGTCCACAAGGCTACAGTTTCTGTCCTTCAGAACACTTAGATAGGACCCAACGGTGCTTCTGGAGTCCTATGTTTAAGATAAGCACTGTGAGATAATACATATGGCTAATTCACAAAGCGATACAGCAGAAACTAACACTGAAAAGCAATTATATTCCAATAAACACTTTTTCTGTCTGTAGATAACCCACCACTTACTGAGGGTCCACTGAATGGGCACAAACAAAGAAGGCTTCCTAAAGTCACCCGGTGTTATCATGAAATCACACTTGCCTGCCGCCGTCTGTCCCAGGCCAGGATTTGGACCTAGATCTGTCTGACTCCAAAACCCTTGATCTTTCCAGGGCGATATACTGTCTTCAGTTTCTAAGCCTTTTTACTCACCAAATATTGTGCACTGGACACTGGAGAAGCCTCTGTCGGCGACCTATGGCATCTTGCCTGTCCTGCTGCTGGCACCTCATGGAGCTGTCTGCACCCATTTTCTCTGCTCACAAAGCTCCCAGACTGCTTGACTCTCCACATCTGATGTCAGCTTTGCACAGCTTTCTTTTCTGTGAGTGTCATTTCTTGCTTCTGTCAGTAGACGCTGGTTTTCGGCATCTGGTTGTTCAAAACCCTGTTCCATCGCTTACTACCTATGCGACTTCATTCTTCGAAGCCTCACATTTTTATACATGAAAGGGAGATGGTACCATCTCTAGACCCTCAATAGTGATCAAAGGGAGGTGGTAATATCTCTAGGCCCTCAATAGTGATCAAGTGAGAATAAACATCAACTCACTTAACAGGTATCTGGAGCAGAGAAGACAGGTAGATTTCAAAATATTGTTATTTCAAATATGTTGCTCCTTGGCACAAAATGGATTTCTAAACTGCACATAAAACCTGTAAATATGATTTTTAAACTTCGGAATAAGGAGGCTGGAAAGCTCTAAGAGGATATTTCTGAGTTATAATTCAGCTATAATTTCTGAATTATAGCTCATGGATTCAGGACATCTATTTGGTTGTAGGAGGCCTGTATGTATCTTAGGGCCTCTGTATTTTCAATTGCAACCTGGAAGGAAAAGCATGCTCTCAGCAGCTAACAGGCAGGGGGAGGAGGCAGAAATTAGTTATTCATCTCAAGGTCAGGGTGGCTACCACTTAGATCCTCAAACATCAAGGTAGCACAAAGCACAGATTCACCAGACAGAAATCTCGTTTCCTGAAAAGGTGGTCTTCTGGTTTTCCAGAGCACCCCAAGAAAGGAATCATGCTTTGACCAGAAAAAAAAGGAGTCGACTCCCAAATATCTATATAAGCACATGCAAACTGAGAATTACATGTTTTTATGTAAAATTAATGTAAAATGTAGAATTTTCAAAAAATTCAGACTATTCAATTCTCATGAGCAAGTGTGAAAAATGTCTAATTTAAAAATTAAATGAGATTGGGGATTTATTGCAGTTTATTTTGATTCATTGGAGCCATTAAAGTGTTCTGATCCCTCCCGAAAGAGCATGAGGCTGGTTTTCATCCTCTGATGTCTGTCTTTCAGTTAGCAAAGGTCGGGGCAGAGGAGGGGACTGTGGGGTCAGAGCCAGCTTCTGGGCCACGGGGCAGCCTGATGGCACATGAGAGACTCCCCTCAAGGCAGAGTGGATGGTCCTGGTGGGAACGAAGATGCTGCAGGTGGTCCCTGTTGAGACAGGAGGTCAGGCGGAGGATCTTGGGGGAGACGAGGAAAAGCAAGCACGTTCTCATTGAACTTTGTCAGGATTTCTAGTGAAAACAAAACTGTGTTTCTTTGCTGCTCATTTCTGTCCATTTCTATCACTCCCATCTTGGACCATAGCATTCTGATCATGGTAAAATGGTTTTTGGCAAAATATGTGTTCCACTAAAATGCTGATTAAGTAGTGGCTCCAGTTAGATATTATGGCTACGCAGTCATTCAGAAACATGGAATTTGATGACGTTTTTATAAAATAAAAAAATAATCCTGATCAGTGAATGCACTGTCTAAAATTGTAAGAGTAATTATCAGTTTTGTTTTTTAGGTTTTATCTTGGCTCTTAAACCTCTATGATGAAATTATGTAGTGTAGTGAGAGCACTTTTCAAAGGAAAAGTGATATATATATATAGACAGACAGATAAGAAGCATTATTATTATTACTCATAACTTAGTTAATAAGAATATATCAAGTAGCCTATCATTTTATCAAGTAATTAAGCAAACTTAATATGCCCATGGACTAGACTTCTATAAGACAAGCATTTAATGAAATTATCTTGTCATTCTGAAGTTTCCTGTCACTTTTAAGGGAAATGGCTGGTGGTGAGAGTAAGTTGTAATTAATACTGATTTAATGGTTGCTGTTGTGTTTTAGCCTCTAAGTTGTGCCCCACTCTTTGCAACCCCATGGACTGCAGCACACCAGGCTTCCCTGTCTTTCACTAGCTCCCAGAGCCTGCTCACACTCATGTCTGTTGAGTCAGTGATGCCATTTAACCATCTCATTCTCTGTCACCCTCTTCTCCTCCTGCCCTCAATCCTCCCAGCATCAGGGTCTTTTCCAATGAGTTGGCTCTTCCCATCAGGTGGCCAAGGTATTGAAGCTTTGGCTTCAGCATCAGTCCTTCCAGTGAATATTCAGGGTTGATTTCCTTTAGGATTGACTGGCTTGGTCTCCTTGCTACCCAAAGGACTTTCAAGAGTTCTCTCTAGCACCACAGTTAAAGCATCAATTCTTCGGCCTTCTTTATCGTCTAACTCTCACATCCATACATTCAATTTCACTATGGTTTTCACAAAGGACACCATTTTTAATATGTTTTTTATTGACAAAGTCAGAACTCATGAGAAGTTCGGATGACATATGAATTGGACATATGAGAAAAGACACCAGATGGAAATTGAGAAACCCATACACATTTCATGAATATTCCAAGAAAGCAAAAATGCCATGGTTTTCCTTCTCATAATTTTATATGCTTTCCTTATAGGGTGGGATGCTTTGCTTTTGCTTTCACCTAAGAGAAAATGTCTGTTGCTATAGAAATGTGGTTTCATGCTGAGCTTGTTATCACACTGGCTAGTCTTTGAGATTTGTCAGCAGTAGTCAGGGACTCTCTTAGGACTAGATTGTGTCTTACTTCCATAAACTTTAACCAAAGCAGACAAAGGAACCGCCGTGCAGATGCTCAGAATCTCAAAGGCTTCAGATGTGAGTCACACATGGAGCCCCGGAGGGGACTCCACACCTGGGTCCTTGTTCTGGGTCCCAGTCCTCTCTCTCCAGTGGCCTCGAGAAGATCGTGTTCGCTGTCTGGGTGGGCTGGCAGCTTTCAAGGCTGCATTCAGGTGGTTTAGGTCCCTAAAGCTCTATTCTCCTGCATCACATCTGTCCTGTGAGCCAAAGCAGCAAACGGCACACCCAGATCACACTGGAGCCCTGCCAGTGGGCTCTGGAGTGTTGTCAGTGAGATGAATCTTAAATACGCCTTGGCTCTTGCCAGGCAGATTTAAGTAAAAATGCTTCTGATTCCCTGCCCTCGTTTCCTGGGAGAAAATCTGCAAGGAAAGACTTGGCAGATACACAGGGAGCCATGAAGCAGCACCCTTAGCAGGGAGTCACCTCACCAGGAATGTGCACGTTTCAGGCTGCCACCCCTGGGCTTCTCCCCACAAAGCCTGCAGGGCCAGTGAGAACCTGCTCCCAGCATCCCGGTCCCCCTCACACGCGAGCCAGAGCCGGAGCCCAGCCAGCCTCCGTCGCCGTGCTGACTCCTACTGGAATCTGGATGAGTGTACAGGGGCTCCGTTCTCATTTAGGGCTCTGCTTTGCCTGCTCCCTCTCTCTGTCCTTACATAACATGTGCACACGAACGCACAGGCACACTGGCTCACACGCAGTGTACACACACACGCGCACACACCTGAAACCAAACATAAACATCGACATGGAGCCACAGGGGGCAATGGCAGTGAGTCAGCTCCTGGTTTTCCTGTGACAGGTGGGACCAGAGCTTCTGTTCCCTGCAAGTCGTGGGACAGAGCGTTTGGAGTCTGCACCCGAACCTACAGGCTGTTCTGTTGCTCACTGCAGCCCCGGGACCGGTGGCAGGGAGATAAATAGCCTTAATCGTGGGAGATTCCCTGGGGCTCCGCTGGTAAAGCATCTGCCTGCAATGCGGGAGACCTGGGTTCAATCCCTAGGTTGGGAAGATCCCCCGGAGAAGGGAACAGCTACTCACTCCAGTATTCTGGCCTGGAGAATTCCATGGAACATATAGTCTATGGGGTGGCAAAGAGTTGGACGCAACTGAGTGACTTTCACTCTATAATTGTGGAAGAAGTGTAATCTAACATCTGAAAGAACTTCTGATAGCATGAAAGGAGTCCTCCTGCTTGTTTTCAAGTTAATAAGGACAGACGGCTGTAGCGAACGGCCAGGGCAGGGACAGCAGATGCTCCTGGGACTTGTGTCCCAGAGTCAGGCCAAGCCAGCATCTCAGGCCTGGGAAACACCCGGGGAAGCCAGCGGGGGTCAGCATGGTGCCGAGGGAGCTGCCATTCACCTGCACTACGGACACAGCGAGGTGAGTGGAGCTGTGGCTGGAGTCCCAGGTGATTGCCGGCTCCAAGCAGGCTCAGCAGCCCAGGGTTCTGGACTCCTCTGCACTCTTTGGCACCAAGACTGAACAGACCCCAGCTACAACGTGACTGCATGCTGTAACTAGGGTCACAGGTGTGCACGAAGAGGTGGTGGGGGATGTCCACCTGAAGGACTGGAAACACCCTGAAATTATCTGCACAGCAGGTGTGTGTGTGTGGCCTGAGCTTCCCTTCCAGGTCTCAGGTGTTCTGGAAGTACAGACGAAGGTGCTGCCTATGTTCGGGCCAGCTCCCCTCCTGCACACGCCCATGCCCACTTGCCAACAAAGCCGACACTTAACGCCACGCTTCAGCAGGTGGGCATGTGTGCCCTGCACAAAGCTGTGGGGCCCCCGACCTTCTACTGTGTAAATAAGTACACCTGTGGGATGGAGAAGCCAGGACCAACTTCTGGACTTGGGAGCCCCCAGCAGCCTCCAGCCCAGTGAACCACCCAGATGACCCTAAACCCCAGACGCTACTCCCTTAAGCGCCTGAACTCTCCGCAGGGAATGGCTGGGAGCAGCTCTTCCTTGAACATCCTTCTGGGCGGTGCCTCCTTGTCCTCCCCTCGCCCCACAGACATGCAGGAAGACGCTCACGAGTCCAGAGTCTGCCACGCACGGTGCTGGACCGGCTCTCAGAACTGGGGCTCCAACTTCACAGGTGGACAACTGTGGACAAGACCCCACCCACCCACTTCACACCTTGGGTTCCTCACTGCAGACAGAAAGAATCGGAGCATCACCCTCATGGCTGTGGAGGGGTTTTAATGGGACAATGTACATGCCAATCACACAGCACTTAATGCCTGCTAGGGACCCACCCTTTTTGTCCTCATCAGTATAAACGTGTACAAAAGTCAGAAGATGCAAGCTTAGCAAGCACTAGGAAAACTTCCTGAGATACCAACTTTTTCTCAAATAAAGGCCTTTCCCCTCAGAGTTTATAGTCCTCATGGAAAGAGAAGGGTTGCCACTATTTGGGAAAGGGGTCAAGGGCCAGAAGGATTTATTGTGTTTTCTTATAGAAAAGGAGGCAAACAGCAGAGGAGGGAGCATCCCCTCACAAAAGCTTCCAGCAAATCAGTGAAGGTAAATGGGAGAGGCCAGTCCGTAAACCCGAAGAAACTCTGGGGGCGGTAATGAGCATCACCAACTGAAAAGGTCGGCGGGTGACTTTCTAACAGATGGTTAGGCTGATGACACGTGACCTGCGTCCATGTGTAGCAATGCAGGCGGGGACAGCAGACCTCACGGGCTTCCCTCTCCTTCTGATGAAGCAGAGACACACAAGCCACATCTGAGTCTCACGCCGCCTCTGACCCAGCCGTTTGCAGAGACACAGAGGTCAGAGGAATACAGCAAATGACACCCCAGAGACGACACCAGCCAGGTCCAGCTGGCGGGCCCCTCTGCAGGCCGAGTGGGCAGCTTTGCTGCTGCAGTTACATGGGGGGAAGAGAGGGGGCGCTCATGTGGGCAACGGAGGTGTTGCAGTCACCCCGGCAAGAGGCCCTGAGCGCGAGTTTGACTCAAACTCTACAAAGAAGCTTGTGAGACAGTCTTGGAACTCTGAGTCCCGCCTGAATAGTTAATGATAATGAAGCCTTTTTTTTTTTTTTTAAGGTTTGGTAGGTGGTTATGCTTTTATAAAAAAGAACTTTCATATTTTAGCAATTTATACTGCTGTATCTCTAGATAAAATTACACACTAGCATGGATTTGCTTCAAAGTAACGTACGTCTGGGGAGGCAAGGCTGATGGGGTGTAGAGAAAGTGAGTTTGGCTACTCTTTGAATCACCCATAATAAAAAGATTTTAGACAATGTTAAAGAGAGGATAAGTAATTATATTTCGCAGGTCGTAGATCACAGGGAATGAGATTTAAGGAAAGAAGAAGAACCAGGCTCACTGGGCCTGCGGGCATGAAGAGGGTGGAGGTGGGCAGCCAGCCTCCAGGGGTCATGGTGCAGGAGGGGGCACGGGGAGGCCAGGGGTTCACCAGCTTGATGAGCGGCTGTGGATGAGGACAAACACCCTCCATTGACACAATAAGAATCTGTGGGGTATTCATTTAAAAAGTTCACACTTGGGTCCTCACTGATATAATAGGTCACAGATGGTGATCACAAATTTATGGAGAAAACAATCACCCTAGGTGATGCTCAGGTAGGCAGTCCTGGAGGTGCCCTGAAAATCTCGAGTCTAGGGCCAGGCCTGCTATTTCAGAAACAGACACTCTCCTGATGGTCTACCCGCAGGACGAACCGGCGTTAAGCAAGTTCCAAGCTCACAGACGGTGTTTAAGGGGCGAGTCAGCCTGAGTGCATCTGAGGGGAACAGAAATGACCTTCAGAGCCGAGTTCGCATCCTCCCTGGGAGGCAGGCCCGTGGGCCAGGTGGCACCCGTGACCTTACGGGGACGGAGTGGAACCAGGAAGGGGAGCCATGGGCCGCGCGTGTCTGTGTGACCGGGGGTCTGTACGGACGCACCGTGGTCTGGATGCACAGTGGACCAGGTCACTTGGCCCTGCCGACTTGCTCCAGGAGGGCATGGGCCTGGGGCCGGGGTCCCTATCTGGGGGTCTGCGCTCACCAGCTCCCTTCCAGGCAGGACTGGGTCTAGAACCTGATTTCCAAGAGATGGGAGGTTCACTCCGGCCCCACAAACCCTGTACTTCTCAGCTCCCCACTGACCTCCTCCCGCCATGTTCTAGAGCCGTGAGCTCAGACGGCAGAGGGGCTGGAGGAAGGACGGGGCTGCCCAGCTGCAGCAGGCCGTGGTGTGAGCGGGAAATACACTTGCTCACGTTAGACCAGGAAGTTAGATGGGCTAACATTTAATGTAGCAAATGTAACCTCAGCGTCTCTCCACAGCATGGCACCTATGTTTATAATTTGGAGATATAAACCTACATTTCATATAAATACAATTTTCTTACAGATACTGAAAACTGTGTGTGTGTGTGTGTGTGCTCACTCACACAGGTGTGTCCCACTTACGCAACCCCATGGACTGTAGCCCGCCAGGCTTGTCTGTCCATGGAATCTTCCAGGCAAGAATACTGGGGTGGGCTGCATGTCCTTCTCCGGGGGATCTTCCCAACCCAGGGATCAACCTGCAGCTCCCGTATCTCCTGCATCAGCGGGTGGGTTCTTTACCCCCTGAGACACCTAGGGGAGCCCGGGACAAAGAACAGAGACCACAGTCCAGCCCTTCTCGATAAATCCGGCTACTTAGGATGTTTGTTTTACTTTACAAGAATGTAAATGTAAAGTAAGAATGTAAAACACGATAACGTTGCGTGTTGGAGGCCAGACAGGTAAATGGTTTGGTTGGCTGTTTCTTACAGAATTAGGTCTGTGCTTTGATCTTTACTGTCCTCCCCTCCCTTCCTTCCTTCCTGTGGTTTGCTCTTTGCTAAGCTAAGTCCCTTCAGTCATGTCCGACTCTGTGTGACCCCATAGACGGCAGCCCACCAGGCTCCCCCGTCCCCGGGATTCTCCAGGCAAGAACACTGGAGTGGGTTGCCATTTCCTTCTCCAATGCATGAAAGTGAAAAGTGAAAGGGAAGTCGCTCAGTCGTGTCCGACTCTTAGCGACCCCATGGATGGCAGCCCACCAGGCTCCCCCGTCCCTGGGATTCTCCAGGCGAGAGCACTGGAGAGGCTGCCATCGCCTTCGGTTTGCTCTTTAGATCCTTGGAGTAAGCTGCGCTCAGGCCATCACTTCTGGGGCTGTCTGTGCCTCTCTCTGCACCCCCTGGGGCTGCAGGAGCCCGTGTGCCAGGGAACCAGTGCCAGGGCGTCAGGGCAGCAGGGGGTCCATGCTCGCCGTGACCCCGCGTCTGATGCCGGGGTGGCCGGGCTCCCCGCTCTGTTCATGCTCCTGGGATGGGGGCCCAGCTCGACGGCGCCATGAGTGCCCGGGGCGCTCGGACGCTAACAGTCTCTTCTGCTTTCTGTGTGAGAATGAATGAAAGGCAGGGTGCACACAGCTCTGACATTTTGCCTAGCAACTCCAGAGCATGTGAAAGCCAGAGATGGTCTAGTCATGGACGGTAGACGGGGTTTTCAGGAGAGCACACACGCTGCTTCTCACAAAGAGGAGTTTCCTGTGCCATCGTGGGCCCTTCCAGCTGCCGGCTCACGCACACACACTATCACACTGCGGACGCAGGCACAGCCGCTTCCCTTAGTCAGACACTGCACAGCAAGACGCAGTGCCAGGGTGAGGAAGGAGCCTCGGGCTCAGAGTTTACTTGCAGCTCTGTGATGGGTGAGGGCTTGGCCTCGGAAAGTCCCGCTGTGGGCGGGGGTCACGGCCCGTCGGGTGACCCCAGGATGAAGCTCTGTTGGATGCGGACCAGCTCCCCTAGGCGGCTTGGGAGCCGGCCCAGGACACCCCACCCAGAGCTGATCCTCACTCAGGCAGTAAAGGGGAGGCCCAGCGCTGCTGTCAGCGTGGCCCAGGCTGAATGAACGCTTGAGCAAAATGGACGCCGTGAAGCTGCCGTGTGCCTCCGAGTCATGCCCACTGCCTAGAACTGGTGAGTGCCGGTCACACACACACACACACACACACACACACACACACACACACACAGGCCTACACAGACACACGCCTACACAGACACACACACACACAGGCCTACACAGACACACACAGGCCTACACACACACACGCCTACACATACACACACACAGGCCTACACAGACACACACGCCTACACAGACACACACAGGCCTACACATATACACAGGCCTACACATATACACAGGCCTACACAGACACACACGCCTACACAGACACACACACACAGGCCTACACAGATACACATACACACACAGGCCTACACATACACACACACACATACACATACACACACAGGCCTACACAGACATACACGCCTACACAGACACACACACAGGCCTACACAGATACACATATACACACAGGCCTACACATACACACACGCCTACACATACACACACACAGGCCTATACACACACACAGGCCTACACACACACACACACACACGCACACACAGGTCTACACAGATACACATACACACACAGGCCTACACAAACACACACATAGATAGGCCTACACAGACACACACACACACAGGCCTACACAGATACACATACACACACAGGCCTACACAGATACACATACACACACAGGTCTACACAAATACACACACAGGCCTACACACACACACACACGCCTACACAGACACGCATACACAGGCCTACACAGATACACATACACACACAGGCCTACACATACACACACACATACACAGGCCTACACAGATACACATACACACACACGCCTATACATACACACACGCCTACACATACACAGGCCTACACACACATACACACGCCTACACAGACACACGCACACACAGGCCTACACAGATACACATACACACACAGGCCTACACACACACACACACACACACACACAGGCCTACACAAACACACACATAGACAGGCCTACACAGATACACATACACACACAGGCCTACACAGATACACATACACACACAGGCCTACACAGATACACACACAGGCCTACACACACACACACACACACACACACACACACACACACAGGCCTACACGCACACACACATACACAGGCCTACACAGACAGACACACACACACAGGCCTACACATATACACACACAGGCCTACACACACACACACACACACACACACGCCTACACAGACACACACACAGGCCTACATGCTCACACTCACACACACACACACGCCTACACAGACACACACACAGGCCTACACAGACACATATACAGGCCTACACAGATACATACACACATACGCAGGCCTACACAGATATATACACACACACACAGGCCTACACACACACACACACACCCAGGCCTACACAGACACACACAGGCCTACACAGACATACACAGGTCTACACACATATATACACACACAGGCCTACACAGGTATATACACACACAGGCCTACACAGGTATACACACACACAGGCCTACACAGACGTGCACACACAGGCCTACACAGACACACACATATAGATAAGCCTACACGGATACATACACACACCAAGGCCTGCACAGACACACAGACACACACAGGCCTAAGCAGAGGCACACACACACGTGCTCTCACACACACACCTGCACACACACGTGCTCTCTCTCACGCACACATACACATTCACACGTCCTCCTGAACCTTCTGAAAGTGGATTGTAGGGGTCACAGTTACTCAGGCCTAAACCTTCAATATTTATTTTCTAAGGGAGCAAAAAATTCTCCTACATAACCCAATAGTAATTTTAACAAAAAAGAAAGTTACTATTGTTTCAATCACTTCAGAAAACGTTCATGCCATATTCACACCCCTGATTACTCCCAAATATTTTCTGTAGCTCTTTTGCCGTATTAAAAAATACAGCTAAGATATAAAATCACCTTATTTTTATACTCTAAAGAATCTCTAAAGAGTATGTTGCTATGTTTTTCCACTTTTTGTCATTACATAACTATTTCCTGAACGTTATTTTGGAAAACACTTAAATCACTTTGAAAGCTGACCTTGAAATTATAACTTTATTACTCAATAAGTGGACAAGCAGTGACATAGCGTCCTGTTTCATACTTTGTAAAACAAGCTTTTAGGTAGAGGATTTTAGGGAGAGGAGCATGCATGGAGCGTAGGATCACGGGAGACATGTGGTTGCTGAGAGGTGCTGTGCGCACGTCCCCAGCATCACACAGGCTGCTGGGCTGGGTCCTACCCTTCCTCACTCACCTCGCCTCTCCCACCCGTCTCCTCCCTTCCCCCTGCTTGCTTTCCTCCACCCTTCCCTCCTGGCCTTCCTTCCCTTCCTTCCTTTATATTTGTGTGGCTCAAAAATAAGTAAAACATGAATAAACGAATGAGTAAGAGCAATGGAGACGCCCCTGAATTCTGCCTGCTCTGCACAGTGATGGCACAGAGACACTCCTACTGGCTTCCCGTCCACCGTCCAGAAGTTTCTACGCAAATACAAGCAAAGAGACGTGCGGTTCAGACTTCTGCTTCTCTTCGGCATCTTGCCTTTTTCTTTAACAAAATATCCCTGAAATCTGTCTACATCAGTTCGTGGAGCGCTTCCTCACTTTCACGCAGCTGCAAGGCAAGAGCAGGCACTTTGATTGGAAGAGCAAAAAGCAGAACACAGATGTCAGTCAGATCACTCCTGCCTTATCTTTGGTGGCGAAGCGAGTGTGTCGTGGTTCTTTATGAATGATAATCACAATGGCTGCGATGAAGGAGGGTGAGCGGGGCCCGAAGCACTCAGCCCTGGGTGTCAAGGGTGTAGTTTCAGGCCACCCTCAACAGAAGAGAAAGCAGAAGACATCCAGCCTGTTGTACAGATGGAATACTGAGACTCTAGAAGACTGAGCGTGTCATTTCTTCCTGCGCCCTAGTCTGGGCTGTTCGGTCCTTCACCGTCCCATGCAGTGCTGTCTGCGTCTCACCCGGACTTACACACCGTCCTGCCTGCCTCCACGGCCACCCCCGCCTCTTCGCAAGCAGGCTTGCCCTGGGGGAGACCTCGGCCTACCGCGTGGACCTTTGAACTGCGGTCCTCACTGTCTTGTCGAGGACAGGTGCCCTCCCGCGGTCTGTTTCCTTGCTCAGGTTTCCTCACCACCCACAGAGCTCACCCCCTACTCACGGCAGCCATGCCCCCTCCTGCCCCACCCTCAGACCCCTGGGTCTTTGCAGACGCTGGAGCCTCCTCTGTGACACCTGCGACTGTCTGCAAAGTGTGTGTTAGTTCCCCAGGAATCCACACGGCCTCCCCAGGAGCACCGAGCTTCTCCCACTTTGAGGGTGAGTTAGGCTTTATCCCTTTCTGCACACCCCTCTTGCAGCTCTCTCCACAGTGTGTGGTGTGTTTTGGGGGTATATGTGCCCCCTCGCCATTAAAGGGTTAAATGTGGACAGATATGCGGCAGAATTCCCTAATTCTACTATTTGCATGGAGCAGCTGAGTCAAAAATGTTACAGAAATGCAGTTCTGTGTATGGATGATGCTTGCAATAATTTATTTACCTTTTTTAATAATTGAAAAAAACAAAAACAAAAAAACAAGGGACTCCTCTCGTGGTCCAATGGTTAAGAATCTGCCCGCCAATGCAGGCAACAGGCTTGACCCCCGGCCCAGGAAGATCCCACGGGCGGAGGGGCAGCTAGGCCCACAGGCTGCAGCTACCGAGCCTGGACTCTGGAGCGGGGCTCCGTGACAGGAGACGCCGCTGCAGCGAGGGGCCGTGCTGGCAATTAGAGAGCAGCCCCCACTCGCCACAGCTAGAGAAAGTGGCGCAGCAACGAAGACCCAGCACAGCCAAAAGTGAACAAATAAAATGCTGAAAAGATAGGCAAGTATTGCCTTTAAATGTGGGTCAAATATATTCCCTTCACTGGTACCTGTAGAAAACACAAACTCAGAAACGCTCCAGAAAACACAAGGGCTCCAGTCAGCAGGGTTAGTGTCTGTAGATTTATGGACATCGACTTTGCAGGAGGGGTAGGGCCAAGCAAAGAAAAGATGGCATTCAGGAAGGCACCATGGCAGTGTGGTGCTTCATGGAAAAGGCCTAGGGTGGTATGTAGGACTGAACGCATCGAATCACATTAACACAGTAACACACACTCCAGGAAATTCAGTGGAAAATAATGGCATAAAGTGAAAGTTAAATATCCCTTCCACCTTTGACCCCCAGTAAATATATATACCTTTGTTACATCAATGTTGGGACACGTATGTGAATATATATGTGCTTCCACGGTGCTCAGTGGTAAAGACTCCATTTGCCGATTCAGAGACGCAGGTTTGACCCTCGGGTTGGGAAGATCCCCTGGAGAAGGAAATGGCGACCCACTCCAGCACTCTTGCCTGGAGAGTCCACGGGCAGAGGAGCCTCGTGGGTCATAGTCTATGCAGTTGCAGAAGAGCTGGACATGACTTAGCAATTAAACAACAACAACATGTATTTGGACAGTATCACCAACTCAGTGGACATGAGTTTGAGCAAACTTTGGGAGACAGTGAAGGGTGGGGCAGCCTGGCGTGCTGTAGTCCATGGGGCAGCCAAGATTCGGCCTTGACCTAGCAACCGGACGGCGACAACACTATGGATTTGGAGTTACAGAGGATTTGGAAAACCAAACTGAAGACCACATCTCACCAGCCTGTGCGGTGTTGCCTGCCCCGCAGCCCGGCCCCGGAACACAGTGCCGCTGACCCCCAGGAGCCTCGCTGGTTGCATCACACGGGAGCTCTCCTGGCTTTGAGGCTTGACACACGCAACCCCTTGTGTGTACAGAGGGGGCGACAGCTCCAGCACTTGTTTTAACTTGACTTTGAACCCACACCATGTTCAGGATGATTTCAGGATATTTCTTGGCAGGCCAGTTGATAAAGGGACGAAATCACTAGAAAGCGTTCTCCCCTTGAAACGCCATAGGCTCCGCGGGCCTGCCCCGCCTGCTACAGGTGTGACAGCTGCTCTTCAGGCTTCCTGCAGACTCTGGTAGGCTCCGGGGACTCCCGGGCTCACATGCCAGCCAAGCGCTTGTCTATGGAGCGTCATCCCTGCGGACTCTACTGGCTGAGTTTGCAAGTAATAAACTTTGAGGAGAGAGTCAGAATTATACCCTTTCCCACATAAAACAGAAACCATTTAGGAGCTCTTATTTAGATGTTTACTAGAGGCCAGTAGACTTGGATTACCATCATATTGAATGGTTTGCCTTGGAAACGAACAGAGATCATTCTGTCGTTTTTGAGATTGCATCCAAGTACTGTATTTCGGACTCTTTTGTTGACCATGATGGCTACTCCATTTCTTCTTAAGGGATTTCTGCCCACAGTAGTATATATAATGGTCATCTGAGTTAGATTCACCCATTCCAGTCCATCTTGGTTTGCTGATTCCTAGAATGTCAACATTCACTCTTGCCATCTCCTGTTTGACCATTTCCAATTTGCCTTGATCCATGGACCTAACATTCCAAGTTCCTATGCAATATTGCTCTTTACAGCATCGGACCTTGCTTCTGTCACCAGTCACATCCACAACTGGGTGTTGTTTTTGCTTTGGCCCTATACCTTCATTCTTTCTGGAGTTATTTCTCCACTGATCTCCAGTAGCATACTGGGCACCTACCGACCTGGGGGGTTCATCTTTCATTGTCCTATCATTTTGCCTTTTCATACTGTTCATGGGGTTCTCAATGCAAGAATATTGACGTGGTTTGCCATTCCCTTCTCCACTGGACCACATTCTATCAGCTGGTTTTAGAAAAGGCAGAGGAACCAGAGATCAAATTGCCAACATCTGCTGGATCATGGAAAAAGCAAGAGAGTTCCAGAAAAATATCTATTTCTGCTTTATTGACTATGCCAAAGCCTTTGACTGTGTGGATCACAATAAACTGTGGAAAATTCTGGAAGAGATGGGAATACCAGACCACCTGACCTGCCTCTTGAGAAACCTATATGCAGTTCAGGAAGCAACAGTTAGAACTGGACATGGAACAACAGACTGGTTCCAAATATGAAAAGGAGTACATCAAGGCTGTATATTGTCACCCTGCTTATTTAACTTATATGCAGAGTACATCATGAGAAACGCTGGACTGGAGGAAGCACAAGCTGGAATCAAGATTGCCGGGAGAAATATCAATAACCTCAGACTTGCAGGTGACACCACCCTTATGGCAGGAAGTGAAGAGGAGCTAAAGAGCCTCTTGATGAAAGTGAAAGAGGAGAGTGAAAAAGTTGGCTTAAAGCTCAACATTCAGAAAACTAAGATCATGGCAAATAGATGGGGAAACAGTGGCTGGCTTTATTTTTGGGGGCTCCAAAATCACTGCAGATGGTGATTGCAGCCATGAAATTAAAAGATGCTTACTCCTTGGAAGGAAAGTTATAATCAACCTAGACAGCATATTAAAAAGCAGAGACATTGTCAAGAAAGGTCCGTCTAGTCAAGGCTATGGTTTTCCCAGTGGTCATGTATGGATGTGAGAGTTGGACTATAAAGAAAGCTGAGTGCCGAAGAACTGATGCTTTTGAACTGTGGTGTTGGAGAAGACTCTTGAGAGTCCCTTGGACTGCAAGGAGATCCAACCAGTCCATTCTAGAGGAGATCAGTTCTGAATATTCACCAGAAGGAGTGATGGTGAAGCTGAAATTCCCGTACTTTGGCCACCTGATGCGGAGAGCTGACTCATTTGAAAAGCCCCTGATGCTGGGAAAGATTGAGGGCAGGAGGAGGAGGGGACGACAGAGGATGAGATGGCTGGATGGCAAAACCGACTCAATGGACATGGGTTTGGGTGAACTCTGGGAGTTGGTCATGGACAGGGAGGCCTGGTGTGCTGCAGTTCATGGGATCACAAAGAATCAGACACAACTCAGTGACTGAATTGAACTGAACTGAGAGGCCAGTAAATCCCAGCCTCAGGGCTGGAGCCGCCTGCCACCAATTTGTGAATAAAGTTTTACTGGGACACGGCCCCGAGCTCTGCTGATGCGCCGTCCTGGCTCCTTTCTCACAACAGTGGAGAGACGACAGGACCCGCTAACACTGAGGCATTTACCACCTGGCCCTTTGCATGAGAAGTTGGGCCACCCTGATCTAAGCCGTCTGATGATTTATACCTTTTCCTCTTACAGACAGGCATGTGAAGATTTACCCTTTGTCCCAGAAACTACTGTTGTGACACACCCATGCTCCCGTTTTAAAATGCTAATCTGTTCACGTCAATCTACTGTTTTATTTCATCGCCCAGGAACTTAAGTGTTTATGACACATTGAGAACAAATATATATCGATTATCCCCCAAGGGCCAAACACGGATCTTTGAAGGGTAAGAGAACGGATAACAATATCCAGGAATCAGAGCACAAGTGTGGGTGTGCCCTGTCTTTGGTGCTGTGCCCCGTCGGCCCCCTGAGTGTTGTCACCAGAGCCCACAGGGGCGAGACGTGGTCAGGGCGGGGTGAGACGATGTGTGAGTGTTGCTCTTGCTGTTGCTGTGACTATTCTCCCAT
Organism: Budorcas taxicolor; assembly: GCF_023091745.1. Classification (NCBI taxonomy): domain Eukaryota; kingdom Metazoa; phylum Chordata; class Mammalia; order Artiodactyla; family Bovidae; genus Budorcas; species Budorcas taxicolor. The sequence continues at coordinate 115,130,449 of NC_068917.1, read as the reverse complement.
CGGCCTCGGGGCCTCCAAGCGTGCGTCACACCCACAAGAGTCCACCACCTCCAGGGCCTGTGACACTTGGCCAGAAGCCGGGCAGGCTAGGAATTTTAATCCTTTTTTGAGCTAGTCCAACCACCTGCCTTGAAAATGCACAGGTCTCAGAATCAAACATCCTGCTTCCACCAAGAAGCCCAGGCAAAGCCACAAGTTGAGTGTAAACGTGGTAAACTAGCTTATTTATTTATTTGTTTCTGTATTTATCTGTCTTGTCTAATCTCCATTGAGACTGGTCTTTGAATGCACTGCAGTACACCACGCTGATAACCATTATTTAAATGTTGAACACTTAACTCCATGCCAGAAACGCTAATTCAGACCCATGTGAAATATTCCACTAAATATTCTTTAATTTGTGACCAAAGCACAAGGAGATTAGACAACATAACCGCTCTGTGTGAAACAGCTACAGTTCAGAAACTTGAACTGACCTTAAAGTCAGCTCTTACTTTAATGCTCAATGAGCATAGCTTTTTTTCCCTTAAACTCCAGGCAAGTGATGATTAAACATAATGCCTTTCCCAAACTAAGACAGCGAATGGTTTCTTTAGGGAAAGGGAGCGAAATATAGAAGAGAAAATAATTACAGCAAGCGTGACCTATTGTCCCAGTTCACAGCACTCTGAAGACGGCAGCACCCACGAGGCTGGGGCGTCTGGAAGCGGGTCCCAGCCTCTCACTCCACGTCACAGTGAGGAGCTCTGTTATCAGACAGGCAAATGGGGAGCCGGCAGACAGACAAATTGCGATCACACGCTGAGCCTTCAAAGCTTCCCAGAGTTCTCGGAAACCACCAGCGCGCCAGAACCTTCCCATTTCCCCCAGCGAAGTCCCAGGTGGAAAATGGATCCCGAGTCTGGTTATAGAACAGATACCACGAGCGTTTCTGAGGCCAGTTTCCTGCACATGTTCTGAGGCTGAGCTCTGCCCCGGCGGGAATGGACTCAAGTGACAGGCGTGGGGACTCTGGGCGGTGACAGTCCCCGGAAACTGTACTGCCTGACGGCCTCCCCAGACCGTCTGCCAACACCACCCCCGAGCTCTGAGCCATAGTCAGTAAACCTTACTGACCAGTGCAGATTTGGGGGCAATGATTCAAGATGACACCTTTCCACCTAAGAGTCCACGTCCCCCACCCTGGGGGTCCCAGGGACCCCTCAAAGCACCCCAAGGGATGCAGGCATCTGCGTGGCTTCAGGAGCAAGAACAAGGCGTGCGTCTTATTTAACTGCCAAGGGCTCTTTTTAGCACAAAGTGTCTGTTTGGAAAGGGTGCATGACAGGATTTCATCTGCCTCCCAGAAGCCTGGCAGCACCAGGAAGCTGAGATGGGGGTGGGGACTCGGGCGATTTGGGGCACAGGGAAAGGAGACGCTTGTCCTCAGCCCCTCGAGAGCGGACGACGGGTACCTGAACTCAGCGGCCGGGCAGGTGCTCCGTGGGTCTGACTTTCTCCCTCTGTCGATCGGGGTCCGGAGAGGCCCACGGGCGCGCTCTCACCAGCTCTCCTCTGGGTTCATTTTCTAGAGGGCAAGACAACAGCACAACAGCAGCTGAGTGACAGGAGCCTCTTCTCTGTGGTCACAAGGACACCTTTACAGACAGCCAACCGCACGCAGGGGCCACACAGGACTTTACTCAGAAATCCTGACACGAGAGGGGATGATGGACAAGCAGAAAGTGCTTCTAAGCCTTGAATCAATTTATTCTGAAATCCAAGATATTTAATACTTTTAAATACACATCTGGTTTTGAAGGTAAAACGAGTACACTTTATATTTAAATTGACCAATCATCACCAACTTTGTATGATTATTATCCTTTTTTAACACTTAGATGCAAATAAGAAACAAGTTAATAAGTGAAAAATATTTGAGATGTGTAAGTATTTCCTAGAAATAATGTGACTTCATTCATAACCAAATAGTCTGTTGATGACAAGGATGTTTCTGAATGTCCAGTCAATTTTATTTTAAAAGAACAATAACAAAATACATTTTCTTATTTGATGTAAATTTAGAATTTATCTATCAACTTTCCATCAAGGTTTTCTGCAAGAGTGTCTCAGTGTGAGGGACAGTTTTAGTTGGAAAAAAAAATATCAAGGTGATTTCAACATAATCCTTATTGTCAAGGGGAGGAACGTACTTTGTTTAAGCGAAAAAGGCTGAATTGGAATATCAGAAAGTGGAGAGAACTAGGGGTCTCCTTGTCGACACGATTGTTTCTGGAGCGAACCTTCAAGTTCAGCGATGCTCATTAAGCCCAGTCTGCGGCTCCCGCAGCCCAGGTGTTAATGGTGGCAGCGGAGTGTGTCAGGCAAGTGGAGAGACCCCCAGATCCCCCTGTAGATCAGCATTACCGTAAATCCTCTAGAGCACGCTGTCCTCTGCTTCCTGGTCACACCTCAGTATGGAGACACACTGAGGGGCTTGGCAAGTGGGGTTTGCAGGAAGACAGCACAGCTTCCCATGGGACACACAGGCAGCCATGCAGCTGTCGTTATTTTCTCTAGTGAGCACTCACCCAAACACATGAAGAACAGAGTGGTTCAGAAACACGCACAGGGAGCGGGAAAGGTTTCAAAATTACCCTGAGAAACCAGGTTTGAAAATTAGCATGAGAACTGGTAAGTTTTTGTGTGTATTAAAGTCTAGACTCATTAATATGGAGTTACCCTGTAATGTTTTAATATATATTTTGCTTTGAATACAAATTGCAATTTGTGATTTTATTTATACCTAATGACACTGAAAAGTCTGAGGGAATCTGCTTTGTGGTCAAAACTCATCTGTCACATACACACACACACAAACACAGGCTCACATGTACACACACACACACACGCACGTGTGCACATACATACACACCCACATACACCCACACACGTACACACACACACACACAGGCCTGCACATATGCCCCCCCACATATACACACCCCCCCCACACACATACACACCCCCCACACACACAGGCCCACATGTACACACACACACAGGCCCGCACATACACCCCCCCCACATATACACACCCCCATACACACACAGGCCCACATGTACACACACACACACATACACAGGCCCACACAAACAAACCCCCCCACGCACATACATGCCCCCCGTACACATACACAGGCCCACACATACACACCCCAGACACACACATGCACGTGTGCACATTCATACACGCCCACATACACCCACACATGTACACATACAGACACATGAACACATGCCCACACACATACATGCCCCCACACACCCACACACAGGCCCACATGTACACACACCCCCACACACACGCACATACACGCCCTCCCCCACATACACAGGCCCACACATACACACCCCCCAACACACATGCACATACACGCCCCCCCCACAGGCCCACATGTACACACACCCCCCCCACACACACATACACGGCCCCACATACACATACAGGCCCACACGTACACACCCCCACACAGATGCACACATGTGCACATACATACACACCCACATAGGCCCACAGACGTACACACACACACAGGCCCACACATACACCCCCCACATGCACGTGTGCACACACATATACACCCACACGCGTACACATACACACACATGAACACATGCCCACACACATATACATCCAGACACACCCACGCAGATACACACACACATGCCCACACACATACACACACACACACACACACAGGGCCACGTGTACACACACCCCCATGCACACATGCTCACATACATGCACACACATGCTGGGAGTACACAGGTTCCTTTTCAACTCCAGTGGTTCTTCCGTGTACAGGACAATTTGTAAACCTAATGTTTAGTGACAGAGGCAGGCGCACCGAGCCAGGCTCCTGTCAGCTCACACCCACAGGTCATCTGGACTCAGAGATGAGTCTCCATCCAGGATGAGCACCCACGTCTTCCACACCCGCCGTCCCGCACTCTGGTCTCCAGAGCTCAGAGTCCAGAGCCCGCCTCCCACACTGGAGGCTGAGTGCAGATGCGTGTTCTGGGTCCAGGCGCTGAGCCTGGGGAAGGCCAGTGTGTGCTTGGTGCACACTTCCTGCTGGCAACCCATCACTTGACTTTCTGAAATCCAAGCTGGCTTTCCGTTGCCAAACGCTCGGCTTCTGTGCACCAGCGCCAAACAGAAACTTGGACACGGGTTGTGGGTGAAGTAGAAAAGATTAGCCCTATTGCTTTGCCTGGCAAAGAGGGCCACAGTGGGCTCCTGTCCTGGAAGACTGTGTCCCAGCCCAGTGGGGAGGGGGCTTGGAGAAGAGTTTAAAGCAATTGCTCAAGGGAGGGGCTGCCGATAAGACCAGTGTGTGCCCGGGGTCTCCAGTCCTCCAATCTGGTCTCTGGAACTCTTCTTGAGCTTCTCTGGTTCTTTTAACGGAACCTCAGGCGGGCTTTCTTCTGGCATGAAGAATGCTGATGTCTTAAAGAGCTTAAAGACATTGTTCTGTCCCCTGAGGCAAGGGGGGGTGCTGCCTGAAGGCTGCATTACTGTTTCTTGGCTGCCCCTTCCTTATCTCTTCATTTTCCCCCTCCTCCCTTCCCTCCCCTGATTAGCAACTGCTCAAATCTGCCCTTTGGAGCTCAGTCAGTCAGTTCAGTCTCTCAGTCATGTCCTATGGGCTGCAGCACGCCAGGCCTCCCTGTCCATCACCAACTCCCAGAGTCCACCCAAACCCATGTCCATTGAGTTGGTGATGCCATCTGACCATCTCATCCTCTGTCGTCCCCTTCTCCTCCTGCCCTCAATCTTTCCCAGCATCAGGGTCTTTTCAAATGAGTCAGCTCTTTCCATCAGGGGGCCAAAGTATGGGAGCTTCAACTTCAGCATCAGTCATTTCAATGAACACCCAGGACTGATCTCCTTTAGGATGGACTGGTCAGATCTCCTTGTAGTCCAAGGGACTCTCAAGAGTCTTCTCCGACACCACACTTCAAAAGCATCAATTCTTCAGGGCTCAACTTTCTTTATAGTCCAATTCTCACATCTATACACAGCTACTGGAAAAACCATAGCTTTGACTAGATGGACCTTTGTCAGCAAAGTAATGTCTCTGCTTTTCAATATGCTGTCTAGGTTGGTCATAGCTTTTCTTCCAAGGAGCAAGCATCTTTTAATTTCATGGCTGCAGTCACCATCTGCAATGATTTTGGAGCCCCCCAAAATAAAGTCTCTCACTGTTTCCACTGTTTCCCCATCTATTTGCTATGAAGTGATGGGGCCAGATGCCGTGATCTTAGTTTTTCAAATGTTGAGTTTTAAGTCAGCTTGTTCACTCTCCTCTTTCACTTTCATCAAGAGGCTCTTTAGTTCCTCTTCACCTTCTGCCATAAGGGTGGTGTCATCTGCATATCTGAGGTTATTGATATTTCTCCCTGCAATCTTGATTCCAGCTTGCGCTTCATCCAGCCTGGCATTTCACATGATGTACTCTGCATATAAGTTAAATAAGCAGGGTGACAGTATACAGCTTTGATGTATTCCTTTCCCAATTTGGAACCAGTCTGTTGTTCCATGTCCAGTTCTAACTATTGCTTCTTGACCTGCATAGAGATTTCTCAGGAGGCAGGTCAGGTGGTCTGGTATTCCCATCCCTTGGAGAATTTTCCAGTTTGTTGTGATCCATACAGTCAAAGGCTTTGGCATAATGAATAAAGCAGAAGTAGACTTTTTCTGGAACTCTCTTGCTTTTTCGGTCATCCCACAGATGTTGGCAATTTGATCTCTTTTCCTCTGCCTTTATTAAATCCAGTTTGAACATCTGGAAGTTCACCGTTCATGTACCACTGAAGCCTGGCTTGGAGAATTTTGAGCATTACTTTACTAGTGTGTGGGATGAGTGCAATTGTGCGGTAGTTTGAACATTCTTTGGCATTGCCTTTCTTTGGAATTGGAATGAAGACTGACCTTTTCCAGTCCTGTGGCCACTGCTGAGTTTTCCAAATTTGCTGGCATCTTGAGTGCAGCACTTTCACAGCATCATCTTTCAGGATTTGAAATGGCTCAACTGGAATTCCATCACCTCCACTAGCTTTGTTGGTAGTGATGCTTTCTAAGGCCCACTTGACTTCGCACTGCAGGATGTCTGGCTCTAGGTGAGTGATCACACCATCGTGGTTATCTGGGTCGTGAAGGTCATTTTTGTATTGTTCTCCTGTGGACCTCAGGAAAGGTCAGAGGCTGGAGGGGCACTGGGAGGATTCCTGCCTGGGGCTCCACAGGGTCCTGCCCACTTCATCTCTACCAAATCCTACTAAGGCAGTTCCATATAGACTTGACGTTATAGATGCTGAAACCATAATACAACGGTTTAAAAACAGAACTACTCTTTCCATGGAATATTAGTAAACAGATGTATTATCACTAGATTAACCAGACCCGTTTTAACCAACAGTGGTGTGAACATTTATGTACCTCCCTGGAGTTCACGTTCTCTGATAACAATAGAGCGGAACTAAAAATGTTCAGCTCCAGGTATCAGCATGCCTACTGTCTGCAGGATGCCTACTGTCGGGCCTGGGAGTGAACTCCTGGCCAGAGGGCCGTCCGCGCAGGCCGTGTCTCCGTCACTCGTGAGCACACTCGGGCCTCCTCCTCCGTCTGCCCCGCCGGCGTGCCTGTGTGGCTCTGAACGCCGCCCGAGGGCCACCAGGACAACCCTGCAGGCACCTTTCTGCCCCGCAGCGCTCCTGAGCGAGCAGGACTCAGCTGCTGGCAGGCGCGGGCCCTGTGCCCCGGTCTCTGCCCTGCAGGGCCCACACGCTGGGCTGGGAACACCAGGTCCCTGCTCTCGGCGCCTTCCTCAGGATCCTAAGTATTGCTCAGATGACACACGCGTAAACCTCCTGGCACCCTGAGTCACGGTTGTGGGCTTGTGCCAGTGGAGATGCTTCTTGCCTGTTTTTCTTTCTCTAAAATTTCTATATGAGATTGGATAAAAATGATGGGCATATTTTGACAGCGCCTCTTCCCCAGTCTTACCACACTGAGTCACAAGAGCCAGACAAACCCTGCTCGGCTCAGTCAGACGCAAATCCTTCTCCAGGAGCCAACTCGGAGGCTCAGGAAGGAACCAAAGCCCCCACCAGACCCTGCTGCTCTCAGGCCCCTCGCCTGGGCTGGCGGCGTGGGGGGGCTGCCCTGTACGCCTTCCGAGTGGCTTGGTGGGCGCGTCGGGGGTGGCTGATGGTCAGAAGAGAGTCGTGTCTCAGCCCCGGGTTGGGTGTAGCCCTGGTCACGGTGCCCTCGACACTCTGTGCATGCACCTCATGTGTGAGTGTGTAACCATCAGTGGAAGCTGGACGATCGCTCAGCAGCCAGGCTGAGACGAGCCTTCGCTTGTGAGCAGCAGTTCTTAAGAGAAGGCCTGTTTTCCCCCGAGCCAAGTTCAAGGTGTGTCCCTGGCCCTCCCTGGCTCACATCCTTCCTTCCAGAATACGTTCCTCAGGGACAGCTCAGCTCCGGGTGGGCAGTGAACTCCTGTCTGATTCTGGTTTTCAGAGAAGAGAAATACAGCCGCGTTCAGAAGAGAGCTGAGAAGGTAGATGAGGGAGGGGAAGCGTGTGATCCCGCGGGAGGGCATCCTACGAAGAGACGGCGGGAAACCGGGGCAACGGCGCGGGCTTTCTCATCCTCCCTCCGCTCACGTCCGGAGGACAGGCCCTCTCTCGGTGTGTCCTGAGCCGACCCTCCCAGGCATCTGCCTCATGACGTCTACGACGGAGAGGGCTGGGATGTAACTTTGACTCAAGAAGGTCAACTCTCCCACCCGTGCCTGGGCTTTCGGACCCCCCGTTTCTCTCAGGTCTCCTGGGCCACGGCGCTTCTCCGAGCGTGACCTTCATCTGGAGCTCTCGGCAGCAGAGTTGGTTCCAGCATGAGCGCCAGCACCACAGAAGGATCCCAGCAAACGCAGCCTGCGGCGTGGAGCCACAAGCACGGTCGGGTCTGCCACTAGCTGCTCCCAGCCTTGCACCAGCATCTAAAGCCAGCGTCTCATGGGTTCTCAAAATGCACACTGGAAAGGAAGCTCGCTTCTCACAGCGCGGGCTTTTAGGGGAGCTATGGGGACCCTACACGGAGGAGAGGGGCTGCAGGCTGCCCGTGCGGCGGTTCCCAGGGCCGGCAGCAGGCTCTGCACAGTAAGGAGCTGGGCAGCGTGAGGACAAGGCCGGCTCCTGGCAGCCACAGAGGCCTGCAGAGAGCAGCCCAGCGCCGCACTGTGAATAATCAAACAGGAAACACCGTCAGCGGCGCCCCGGCCAGATTACCGTCACAGAGCCTAGGATCGCCTGTGAGTCTCGAACAAGCACGGTCAGCGCGGGGCAGGGCCGCCTGATACAGAACCGCGCAGAGCAGCAGATACCGCGAATTCCATCCGCCCGCAACCGCGCCGGTCAGAGACCTGGTGACGCGCGGTCCATTTCCACGCGCACGTGCGTCACAGCCCAGGAAGCGTTTACGCGAGCACAGACCCGACGGCCAGCAAGGCGCATCTTTGGGAACAGGAGTGGGAACTGAAGACTAAGACAGGCTTTCACTTTCCCACTTAAATAATCCTAATTGCTCTAACTTAATTCTAATTTCATTGCCAGAGCAAACCGATGTAACGTTTTGCGTCACAGAAAGGAAAAAATACGTGATTATTGTCTCACAGATCTATCACTGGTTTCCAAAGTTACCTATCAATTGCTGCAAAAAATGATTAAGCAATTCAGGTTAAACATTTTTCCTTCCAAAGTCACATAATAATTAGATGCAACTTGAACTCTCCTAAAAGCCAACAGTTCACTGCTTCACAGTATTTTTATAAGCAGTTCTGGGGTCTGCTGTTTACACACCAATAAACAATGGTACAAGCAAATCATATGTAGGCCCAGTTATATCATTCTAGCTCATTAAAACATTCTTACAGATTAAGCAAAATAATATAGAAACACAGAGGTAATGAAAAGAAAGGTCAATCAGGGCGGGGACGAAGGGGCTGCTCTGACCCAGGACCCAGCCCCGGCAGCTGAGCCAGCAGTGTGCCCAGGACCAGGCCTAAGGGACTGTCCCCAGACTGCCAGCTACAGGGAAACTATCTCAGAGAAATCTGAGAAGGTGCATCTGTTAACCTTCTCAGCAATCACTGCAACCTACCGTCTTCAAGGTCTGACCCCTGCCCGTGCGGTGAGGTGGGTGTAGGATGGGACCCCTGCCTGTGCGGTGAGGTGGGTGTAGGATGGGACCCCTGCCCGTGTGGTGAGGTGGGTGTAGCGTGGGGACCCCTGCCCGTGTGGTGAGGTGGGTGTAGCGTGGGGACCCCTGCCGTTCGGTGAGGTGGGTGTAGGATGGGACCCCTGCCCGTGTGGTGAGGTGGGTGTAGCGTGAGGACCCCTGCCCGTGCGGTGAGGTGGGTGTAGGATGGGACCCCTGCCCGTGCGGTGAGGTGGGTGTAGGATGGGACCCCGGCCCGTGTGGTGAGGTGGGTGTAGGATGGGAACCCTGCCCGGGTGGTGAGGTGGGTGTAGGATGGGACCCCTGGCTGTGTGGTGAGGTGGGTGTAGCGTGGGGACCCCTGGCTGTTCGGTGAGGTGGGTGTAGGATGGGACCCCTGCCCGTGTGGTGAGGTGGGTGTAGCGTGGGGACCCCTGCCCGTGTGGTGAGGTGGGTGTAGGATGGGTCCCCTGCCCGTGTGGTGAGGTGGGTGTAGCGTTGGGACCCCTCCCCGTGTGGTGAGGTGGGTGTATTGTGGGGACCCCTGGCTGTGCGGTGAGGTGGGTGTAGGATGGGACCCCTGCCCGTGTGGTGAGGTGGGTGTAGGATGGGACCCCTGCCCGTGCGGTGAGGTGGGTGTAGGATGGGACCCCTGCCCGTGCGGTGAGGTGGGTGTAGGATGGGACCCCTGCCCGTGCGGTGAGGTGGGTGTAGGATGGGACCCCTGCCCGTGTGGTCAGGTGGGTGTAGCGTGGGGACCCCTGCCCGTGTGGTGAGGTGGGTGTATAGTGGGGACCCCTGCTGTTCGGTGAGGTGGGTGTAGCATGGGGACCCCTGCCGTTCGGTGAGGTGGGTGTATAGTGGGGACCCCTGCCGTTCGGTGAGGTGGGTGTAGCGTAGGGACCCCTGCTCGTGTGGTGAGGTGGGTGTAGGATGGGACCCCTGCCGTGTGGTGAGGTGGGTGTAGCGTGGGGACCCCTGCCGTGCGGTGAGGTCGGTGTATAGTGGGGATCCCTGCCATGCGGTGAGGTTGGTGTCGCATGGGGACCACCCAGCCGCAGAGTGGGTTTCCGGCTCTGTGGTTCATCTTAGGGCATCACGTGTCTGGGGTTCTTTTACTACACGAGGGCTGACCCGGCCTGTGCACACCCTGTGGGTGGCTACAAGACTGGACCCCAGGGTTGGGGACACCCACGCCCTAAGCCTTTTTAGGCTCAAACCCTTTGCCTGCCAGTGAAACAAGTGGGCTGCACTGAAATCAGAGCTTCCCACGAGGGGATGTCCACATAATCCCCAACCAGGAGACCCAGAGACATCAGCCTGCCCTCCGTTCTCTCCTTAGAACCCCCTTGGTACAGACGTCAGTGCCCCTTACCTGAGCTCACTTCACCTCCCAGCCTGCCCCTCGAATCCTGCTCCTCCCCCTCTGTTAATAATGATCCCTTTACATCATACCACTGCTCAGCAAATAACTCAGTGATGTTAGCAGCCATCATTATCACTGTAACACCTGACACACTTTCAGTTCAGTTCAATCTCTCCGGACTCTGCCGCCCCATGAACCTCAGCACACCAGGCCTCCCTGTCCATCACCAACTCCCAGAGTCCACCCAAACCCAGGTCCATTGAGTTGGTGATGCCATCTGACCATCTCATCCTCTGTCATCCCCTTCTCCTCCTGCCCTCAGCCTTTCCCAGCATCAGGGTCTTTTCAAATGAGTCAGCTCTTCGCATCAGGTGGCCTAATATTGGATTTTCAGCTTCAGCATCAGTCCTTCCAATGAACACAGGAGACTGATCTCCTTTAGGATGGACTGGTTGGATCTCCTTGCAGTCCAAGGGACTCTCAAGAGTCTTCTCCAACACCACAGTTCAAAAGCATCAATTCTTCAGCGCTCACCTTTCTTCACAGTCCAACTCTCACATCCATACATGACCACAGGAAAAACCATAGCCTTGACTAGACGGACCTTTGTTGACAAAGTAACGTCTCTGCTTTTCAATATGCTGTCTAGGTCTGACGCAGGTACCACAAGTCAAAGGTAAAAGTATTGCACATACAATAAGTAAGTAAGTTATGGCCGCTGTCCAGGTGAAAAGTGCAGCTCAGAGGACATGCTGTCCGTTCTCGAGAGCTGGAAGCAGTCGCCCCAGAGGCGCCCACCTGGCTTCCAGGGCTTGTGAAACTCACTTCCAAATCATCGCAGGTCTTAAACCTCACTCCTGCTTGGTGTGACCTTTAGCTTCAGACGTCTTATCCCCACTGTCCCCTGAGCACAGAGCTACTTTCTCACTTTCGTCCACATCATTCTCTCCCTCTGTTTAAATACCAAAGACTCCTCGAGCCTCATGTCAAATCCACAGACCCCAAGGTCACTCGAGCCCTCAGAAGTAGGTCTTGTTTCTGGAGGATGGACTTGGCCGCCCCCAGCCGGCTGTCAGGGGTCCCGGGCCACGAGTGTGGATGGTGCCCACCTCTTGTCTGGCGCCACTGACCGACTTTTGCTTCTTCTGGCTTTGGCTGCTGCGGTTACTGCTATAAACGATGTTATTTCCTGATGGCAGGGGTCGCATCTGCTCACCTTTGTCTCAGCAGGTGTGAGGAGACAGGGGACTGGCTAACTGAGTGAACTGTAATAACAGCAGTAATAAGGAGGCTGGGTTCCTGGGGCATCAAAGATGGTCTCTATTCTGTGGGTTCCTCAGTACCACATGTTGTGGTTCCATTGCTTGTGTCCGACCCTCTGCAAACCCCACGGACTACAGCATGCCAGGCTTCCCTGTCCTTCACCATCTCCCAGAGTTTACTCAACTGAATGTCCATGATGTGCTCCTAAATACTTATTGGTCAACTGGGAAAGTGTGAGCCATTGGTCTCAGTCTGTTTCAATCCACAGACCTTTTGTGGATTATAGACAACATAAATTTATTTCTGATGGCTCTGGAGGCTGGAGGTCTGACATCAGCTGCCAGCCTGGTTGAGTGAGGGCCCTCCCCTGACCTGCAGACACTCCGTGTGGCCCTGTAGGGTGGAAGGGGTGGGGGAACTCCCTGGGGTCTCTTCGTGAGGGCAGAAATCCCATCATAGAGGCTCCAGCCCCAGGACTTAATCACCCCCCCGCCCCAAAGACCTCATCGTCAGACACTGTCACCTTGGTGTTAGGATTTCAATGTGTGCACGTGTGGGACGCAGACACTGAAAACACAGCGTCATCTTTCAAAACACAACCAACAACCTCATCACGAAAGACAAAGATGGAGGGACCCCTCTGAATCAAGCCTGTCCCAGGAGTGAGTGTCTGTGGCCGGGAGGCACCCTGATGGAGGCGTGTGCACAATGAGTCCTTCTCACACCTGTTGCTCCTGAGATGCAGAGACTCTAGGGGCTGAGTTGTGCTACTGATCGCTCACTGGACTCCACAGAATGTGCAGGGGGAGCCAGAATTGCAGCAGCAAGCCCTCCTCTCAGGACACACACGCAGTACTGTCTGTCAGGGTCTGTGATTACAGAGTGAACTTGAATGTGTCATTGGTTCAACTTAAACCAAACCCCTGGAGAAGGGATAGGCCACCTGCTCCAGGATTCTTGGGCTTCCCTGGTGGCTCAGCTGGAAAAGAATCCACCTGCAGCGGGGGAGACCTGGGTTCAATCCCTGGGTTGGGAAGATCCCCTGGAGAAGGGAACGGCTATTCACTCCAGTATTCTGGCCTGGAGAATTCCAGGGACTGTGTAGTCTATGGGGTCACAAAGAGCTGGACACGACTGAGCAACTTTCACTTTTCAGATGGACATCTACAGACCCCCAGACTTTCAGCTTCTCCTGAGACTGTGAGGGACTCCCTTCAGGAGGGGCTACTTACTGACCCCTGGATCTGACTCCAGTGAACCTCGAGAACTACGACCAAGAAGAAGAGGAATCGGGGGTGTCGTGTGCAAGGTGGAGAAGACACACCTGGACGCGCCTGCCTGTGGGATGGCATTTCAAGAGCTTAGAAAAGCCTTCATTCCAGATGGCTCAACCAGTGCCCACACTAACCCCAAGCCCACACACTGGAAATCCCTTCCCTTGACCATTGATTTTAAGAATTTGTCTTTATAAAGTGCAAATAGTCATGCGATGGGTAATACTTAAAGTCACCACTGACTCAAAAAATGTTTGTTTTTCACACAGCAGGGAGGATAGTGGGGCTGGCGGGGGTCAGCTGTCTTTCTTCTCTCTCTGGTCTGTCTCTCCTCTCACACACACACACACACACTCTCTCTCTCACACACACACACACTCACACACTCACACCAGGTTTCAACCTCTCTCCTTCTACCACGGAGACCCCCGAGCTCAGTGACGACGGGGACTTGGACGCAGGATTTAGGGAGAGCTGGGGCTGAGCCGCGTGTGGCTGCCCAGACTTATCGAAGCCCAGCGGAGCTGTGATCCGTGCTCTGTGCTGCCCGAGAGGCGGGCCGCTCCGCATGTGGCTTTGGCCTGTGTGGACAGCTCCCGGGTCAGGGACTGGGGGTGCGTGGGGCTGGTCGGGGACTCCCCGGCTGGGGCGAAGCACCGAGGAGGAGCGCCCAGGGCCCAGAGGGAGATAGGCGACCGGGGGCCGCGAGAGGCACAGGCAGACGTCGTGCTCCAGCCAGCAAGGCCTAGACGAGGCGTGCGTGGCCGCCCAGACGGGCGGGGCTCTTGGAGAGAGAGTGGCTGAGCTGTGCGGCCCCCACAGTCCCGAGATACTGCGGAGCAGGGGCATTTCCAGGGGAGGGAGCCCTGGGGACCCAGGCGGGGGTGATGAGAGAGGACGGCCCCAAGGCCGCCACGGCTCACTCAGGGGCGATGGGCAGGCTCGCGCCTCGGTCGGGCTGTGGGAAGCACCCGGGAGGGCTGAAGCGGGAGCTGTGGAGAGGCCGCTCCGGGCCACGCAGGGGGCCAAGGGTCCCGTGGGAGGGAGTCCAGGGCCGGGCGTCCAGCCCCGGGCCTGGGAGAGCCCCTGGGGTAGTGTCCTTCCCGTTCCCCGCACCAGACAGATCTCCTGTGCCGCAGGCCTGCTTTATTTTCATGGCTCTGGAACCATACACAAGAAAATCCCCTCGAACTCACAAAGCTGGAAAGTGAGGAATGTCTCAGACTTTTGAAATCACACCGTACTTTGTGCCTTATGAGTTTATGACTAGCAGCAGCTGTCTGCAAAGATTATCAACATACAGCTGTTCAGAATTCTAGACTTATTTTCTTTCAGAATACATACTAGAAAAGATAGTTTGGAAACAGTTAAAAAATCTACAGAAAAGTACAAAGGTAAAAATTACTTCGTGATAAATTTTGATTTAAAAATGTCGGTGGGTGCTACTTCTTCGTCAAATAACTTCACCCCTTTGGTAAGAAGAAAGAGAGAAGGAAATAAAGAAGGAAGGGAGGGAGGAAGAGAGGCTGGAAGGAGGAAAACACGCTCAACATAGATGAAGGGAAGGTTGTAAATAGTTTAAAAATTTGGGAAACACTGGGAATATCTACCTAGAGGAGAATCACTAGTAAATCATAACGTTTTGATATTATCAAATATATAATCGCTAACAATAGTAAACAAAGTGGCAGATACATTTTCAGCGCAAACGCCTGTAACTGTTCACAAGAAATGGCCATCGACAAGCAGAAAGCGCCAGTACCCAGTACCCGCGGATGGAGACAGGAAGGCTCCAGCATCCCAGCGGAGGGCAGGGGAGGAGGGAGGGCAGGGGAGGAGGGAGGGCAGGGGAGGAGGGAGGGCAGGGGAGGAGGGCGGGGCCGACCTGGCTCCCTCCGCCTGTGATGATTTTCATGCAAAGACACGTTTGACGTGTGCGTGCACGTGTGCTAAGTCGCGCAGTCGTGTTCAAGTCTTTGCGACCCTGTGGACTGTAGCCCGCCAGGCTCCTCTGTTCATGGGATTCTCCGGGCAAGAACACTGGAGTGGGTTGCCATGCCCTCCTCCAGGGGATCTTCCCCGACCCAAAGATGGGACTCGTCTTCTGAGTCTCCTGCTTTGGCAGGAGGGTTCTTTACCACTAGCGCCACCTGGAAAGCCCACTTTAAGTGCATACAATTAAAAATGGACCTCTTAGGGGGCAAAGTCGTATTTACAAAACTTTTAAAAGCGTGAGACTGTTTCACAGGATAATTTTATAACAAAAGCCTCCAGAGGCTCCAATTTGCCCAGCCCTTTGTGTCCAGTCGGAGGAACATCTCTGGGCAGTGACAGAGGTGTGGGTGGCGGGGCCTCCGCCTGCACCCCCGCCCCACCTCGCAGACGTAGCCCCGCGGGGCCAGGCCAGCCAGCGGGTCCTGCAGGGTTGCCTTGGCTGCGGGCTCGGGCCGGGTCCTTCCTGTGATGACCACGCAGCCCCGCGCCCTGCGCAGGAGGCCTGACTCCAGGGCGTCTCCTCACCTTGCAGACCTCGGGGCTGAGGCTCCTGCAGGCCAAGGGAGCCCGGGGAGGCGGCATTGCTCAGCCCCGCGGTGCGAGGCTCTGGGGGCGAGTGTGCCGGGGTCACAGCCCGCCCGCCACCGTCCGGGGACCCATGCTTCGTCCTCCGCGCGGTGGGGATGCTGTCGGTAGTGACTGTGGCCACGGGGGCAGGCCTGCGGGGAGGAGGCACCGGGCGGATGCGGGAAGCCCCGCACGCTCTCGGCGCCCGGGTCCTCAGCCGCAGTCTCGGGCACATCTGGGGACGCGCTCCGCCCCCTCCCGTCTCAGCCCCTCGGGTCACGAGTGTCGCAGAGGGCTGGGCTCTCGGCGGGTCCTGTGTCTTCACTAGGGCGCTGATCCCACCATGCGGGCCCCACGCTCACCCGTCCACTTGACCCCCAAAGGCCCGTCTCCAAGCCCTGTTGCTCGGGGTTACAGCTCCAGTGATAAATTCTGGGAGGACGCAGCAGCACCCTGCAGGCGTCTCGCTCTCACCAGGCTCCTCACGGAAGGCGTGGCCTTTAAAAACAGTGACACAAAGGGCCTGAAGCAGGGGCGCCACTGTGGTCCAGTCCCTGAGTCCTGTCCGACTCTGTGCGACCCCAGGGGCTGCAGCCCGCCAGGCTCCTCTGTCCACGGAATTCCCCAGGCGAGAATACTGGAGTGGGTTGCCGTTTCCTTCTCCAGGGGATCTTCCCGACCCTGGGAGCGAAACCTCGGCTTCCTATATTGCAGACAGATTCCTTACCGCTGAGCCACCAGGGAAGCCCTTAGGTGGAGATTAGGGCAGGTTTAACATACAGCGTTTATACAACACTTGTGTATTATGTAATTAAAACGTACAGATTATTCAGTACTTTGTTTTTTTACTTCCCTATATTTTAAAGGCTCTGTAAAAAGTGAAGGGCTCAGAATAAAATCATATTGCTTGCAAACAAACATACCCATCTAGCTGGTGCCCACACGGCAGGGGTGGCCCTGAGCCTCCCTGGACTCCACATTCATCACCGGGAAGAAGTTGGTTATGGGCCTCCGAAGCCAAGGCCATGTGCATCACGCAGAGAGGCATGGGTCCTGACCCGGAGATGGAGCAGATCCCAGCGTCCTGCCTGGGGAGCCCGCTCACACCCGTGAGCTCCCCTCCCGAGCGTCGCGGGCACACGCACAGGCGGGCCCTGTACAGCAGCAACGGCAGCGTCTGCACCACCCACCCCGCCCTTCGGGGAAGGGCCTCAGGTCTTCCCTGGCTTCTAAAGCTGTTCGCATTTCACGTGATATTTGTATAAACAGCACAGAAGCAAAGTCCATAATAAACAGATGGCTACAAATCTCTACAATGAACAGTCGAAGTCTTACATCCCAATCCTGAGATATCACAGGCTGGTACCAGTACCTATGGTTCCCCAGGTGGTAAAGAATCCACCTGCCAGTGCAGGAGGTGTGAGAGACGTGGGTTTGATCCCCGGATGGGGAAGATCCCCGGAGCAGGAAATGGCAACCACTCCCGTATTCTTTCTGAATCCCATGGGCACAGGAGCCTATAATGAAAAACGGTCTCCACCTGCTCTTTATTAACTGATAAACAGGTCTATAACTTAAATGAAGCAAAGCTTCCCTAGAGCAGTGATCTTTCCATCGAAACAACTTAGCAAAGCAGGCATTCTGCCCCTGCCCTTTGAATGTTTAGAAGTTTTTGTTAAAACAGTTAAAAACCAGACTGAGGACACACGCCCAGAAGGCAGGTGCTCAGAAAGGGATTGGCTCCGTCTTCCATCAACTTACAGTTACATCCAGTAGGAAAACCACCACAAAAGTAACCAAGCTCAGTAATTCGCATGAGAAACAAGGTAAGAAGCAACCACAGCAGCCAGTTAGTGGGATACACAGGTAAGCACGTAAAGTTCAAGTAAGCCTGAGACCACACTGCCTCACAAAGGACTAAGCTGCCCCCAGGTAGGTTGAGATTCTGCAAATGGACACCTGTGCGTCTGCTCTGGAGCCACTGAGGTGTGGCAAGTGGTGGGGAGGGCTGGAGGTTGGCTTTGAGGCCCCTGGTGACCACCTTCCCCTAGTTCCTCCTGGAGCAGGTGTCCCTGAGCAGCGATGTCGGTGGGTCTGTCTCTGCGCTTCTCTGTATGTCAGTCTGCTCCACAGACTGGTCCTCCACGCACGGGTGTGGAAGCGAGAACGCCTGGCTTCAGTCAGAATGGTAACATCAGGCCGCATTCTGGTGTGTCAACCATCGGTGGGTAAATAAGTCTGTGAAAATTCTTCTCTTGTACTTACTGCAATTGTTTTAAAAGTCCACGCAATTTTAAAGCCCAATGAAGAATGCAGAGCTTTGAGTGAATTTGTGAAAAAAAAGAAACACATCAAAATTGTGACTACCAGTCTGCACCATCACACACCTAAAACTTCCTTTCATGGTGAATAGAAACTGGAAGTGAGACAGGTAAAGGACGGACCCGTCCGAGGCCATTCAGTGGGGTCTGACCCAGACGGCAAGATGCCCCCTTCTTCCACCCGGCCAGCATGTCCATACTGAACGCATGAACAGCAGAAGAAGCTGCCGGGCCAACTACTGAAGGATGACAGCATTGGTGAGGTTCTGCATGTGCAGAGCCCCATGCGGCACCAGGGACAGTCACCTACGCCAGGAGGGCACAGGTGGTGCTGGAGCCACTCAGCGTTCGGAAGACGTGCTCCTGCACCTGACTCGGCTCCTCATGACCTTGGTGACCTTGGACAGACGTTCCAGTTTGTGGGCAACTCCATTCAAGCTTAAATACCACGTTCAACAGAAAGGTCTCTATGGCCCTTACCAGCTCTAAATAATTGAAGCTGTGATTAAAATGTTCCTTTTAATAGTGAGTTCTGACATGCATAATGGCATTTGATTAAGATAATTTAAACTTATGCACACATTTTAAGCAATGCACGTTATAGACAAAATAAAGCGGCTGGTCTCCTTACTGACAAGACCCTTCTATGTATTTATTCTTATTTGCTTCTGATCCCCCTCTTGAGAAACACAGAAGACACAATTCTTCAAAAGATGCTGCCCAGACTTGGCCTTAATGAACCTGAAGTGGGAATTCATAATCACAAACCCAGCCTTTTTGGATGGCAGACAGAAGGCAGGCCAGGTTGCAGGCACTAGCCGTTCACGTGAAAGCAAATGTCAGAGGAGAAGCTTGGTATTTGGTCGCGGGCTCCTGCTCTCTCCCAGGCATTCCCTAAATCCTCGTTTGATGAGCTTGCCTGCTGTCAATCCCGCCGGCTCCCTCCAGAGCTGCACAGAGCGCGCTCCGTGGAAACTGCAATCACCAGCAGGCCGCGAAACGGGTCGGATCCAGGTGAGCACAAGCACCGGCCATCGAGCCCGGGCACCCAGAACAAAGCCACCTCCTCTCATCTGCCATCGACACAGCCATCAGGCCTTAACTACAAGGCGGGCGCGGGGCTGGCTGCTGAAAGGCTGATTATTACACAGCTCAGCTCCAAATCAGCTCCCTATTGATGGGCTGTGGGGAGAGGAAGCCGGCTGGGCCCCATGGAAAGGAACAGGCAGAGGGCACCGGCTCTGGGAATAAAAATAACTCGGAAGGAAGGGGGGCGGTACCTGAGTGCCAGCTGAAAACAAGTCCCCGAGTGGCACCACTCAACCCAGAGCCCATCGCTTGACTCAACACCATCGCACCTGCTGTGGCCAGCCGCGTTCAGTCCATGGGGGCCCCTGTCCATCCTCCTGAACCCCTTCTTTTCCAATGGCATTCTTCAAAGTTTCCCCAAATTAAAATACACTGAGTGCACTGCTTCTATTTCTGATTTTTTTATAATCAACTTGAGAACATTTCAGAACAAGTTCCCAATGTACTCCTCTGTATATCATTTGTATATATTTTACTACTTAAAATTTTATTGAGTATACATGCTTATATCTCGTCCAAGGTAAGGAGCAGTGGCTGCGCTTTGCTGGAGCAGCTGTGAAGAGATACCCCACGTCCAGGGTAAGAGAAACCCAAGTAAGATGATAGATGTTGCAAGAGGGCATCAGAGGGCAGACACACTGAAACCATAATCACAGAAAACTAGTCAATCTGATCACACTAGGACCACAGCCTTGTCTAACTCAATGAAACCAAGCCATGCCTGCGGGGCTACCCAAGATGGGCGGGTCATGGTGGAGAGGTCTGACAGAATGTGGTCCACTGGAGAAGGGAATGGCTAACCACTTCAGTATTCTTGCCTTGAGAACCCCATGAACAATATGAAAAGGCAAAATGATAGGACACTGAAAGAGGAACTCCCCAGGTCAGTAGGTGCCCAGTATGCTACTGGAGATCAGGGGAGAAATAACTCCAGAAAGAAGGAAGGGATGGAGCCAAAGCAAAAACAATACCCAGCTGTGGATGTGACTGGTGATAGAAGCAAGGTCCAATGCTGTAAAGAGCAATATCGCATAGGAACCTGGAATGTCAGATCCATAAATCAAGGCAAATTGGAAGTGGTCAAACAAGAGATGGCAAGAGTGAATGTTGACATTCTAGGAATCGGCAAACTAAAATGGACCGGAATGGGTGAATTTAACTCATGAGCATTATATCTACGACTGTGGTCAGGAATCCCTTAGAAGAAATGGAGTAGCCATCATGGTCAACAAAAGAGTCCGAAATGCAGTACTTGGATGCAATCTCAAAAACGACAGAATGATCTCTTCGTTTCCAAGGCAAACCATTCAATATCACAGTAATCCAAGTCTATGCCCCAACCAGTAACGCCGAAGAAGCTAAAGGTGAACGGTTCTATGAAGACCTACAAGACCTTTTAGAACTAACACCCAAAAAAGATGTCCTTTTCATTCTAGGGGACTGGAATGCAAAAGTGGGAAGTCAAGAAACACCTGGGGTAACAGGCAAATTTGGCCTTGGAACATGGAATGAAGCAGGGCAAAGGCTAATAGTGTTCTGCCAAGAAAATGCACTGGTCATAGCAAATACCCTCTTCCAACAACACAAGAGAAGACTCTACACATGGACATCACCAAATGGTCAACACCGAAATCAGATTGATTATATTCTTTGCAGCCAAAGATGGAGAAGCTCTATACAGTCAGCAAAAACAAGACCGGGAGCTGACTGTGGCTCAGATCATGCACTCCTTATTGCCAAATTCAGACTTAAATTGAAGAAAGTAGGGAAAACCACTAGACCATTCAGGTATGACCTAAATTAAATCCCTTATGATTATAAAGTGGAAGTGAGAAATAGATTTAAGGGCCTAGATCTGATAGATAGAGTGCCTAATGAACTATGGAATGAGGTTCGTGACATTGTACAGGAGACAGGGATCAAGACCATCTCCATGGGAAAGAAATGCAAAAAAGCAAGATGGCTGTCTGGGGAGGCCTTACAAATAGCTGTGAAAAGAAGAGAAGTGAAAAGCAAAGGAGAAAAGGAAAGATATAAGCATCTGAATGCAGAGTTCCAAAGAATAGCAAGAAGAGATAAGAAAGCCTTCCTCAGCGATCAATGCAAAGAAATAGAGGAAAACAACAGAATGAGAAAGACTAGAGATCTCTTCAAGAAAATTAGAGATATCAAGGGAACATTTCATGCAAAGATGGGCTCGATAAAGGACAGAAATGGTATGGACCTAACAGAAGCAGAAGATATTAAGAAGAGGTGGCAAGAACACACAGAAGAACTGTACAAAAAAGATCTTCACGACCCGGATAATCACGATGGTGTGATCACTAATCTAGAGCCAGACATCTTGGAATGAGAAGTCAAGTGGGCCTTAGAAAGCATCACTACGAACAAAGCTAGAGGAGGTGATGGAATCCCAGTGGAGCTGTTTCAAATCCTGAAAGATGATGCTGTGAAAGTGCTGCACTCAATATGCCAGCAAATTTGGAAAACTCAGCAGTGGCCACAGGACTGGAAAAGGTCAGTCTTCATTCCAATCCCAAAGAAAGGCAATGCCAAAGAATGCTCAAACTACCGCACAATTGCACTCATCCCACACACTAGTAAAGTAATGCTCAAAATTCTCCAAGCCAGGCTTCAGCAATACGTGAACCGTGAACTTCCAGATGTTCAAGCTGGATTTAGAAAAGGCAGAGGAACCAGAGATCAAATTGCCAACATCCGCTGGATCATGGAAAAAGCAGGAGAGTTCCAGAAAAATATCTATTTCTGCTTTATTGACTATGCCAAAGCCTTTGACTGTGTGGATCACAATAAACTGTGGAAAATTCTGAAAGAGATGGGAATACCAGACCACCTGACCTGCCTCTTGAGAAACCTATATGCAGGTCAGGAAGCAACAGTTAGAACTGGACATGGAACAACAGACTGGTTCCAAATAGGAAAAGGAGGACGTCAAGGCTGTATATTGTCACCTTGCTTATTTAACTTATATGCAGAGTACATCATGAGAAACGCTGGGCTGGAAGAAACACAAGCTGGAATCAAGATTGCTGAGAGAAATATCAATAACCTCAGATATGCAGATGACACCACCCTTATGGCAGAAAGTGAAGAGGAACTAAAAAGCCTCTTGATGAAAGTGAAAGAGGAGAGTGAAAAGTTTGGCTTAAAGCTCAACATTCAGAAAACGAAGATCATGGCATCTGGTCCCATCACTTCATGAGAAATAGATGGGGAAACAGTGGAAACAGTGTCAGACTGTTTGTGCAGCTCCAAAATCACTGCAGATGGTGACTGCAGCCATGAAATTAAAAGATGCTTACTCCTTGGAAGGAAAGTTATGACCAACCTAGATAGCATATTCAAAAGCAGAGATATTACTTTGCCAACAAAGGTCCGTCTAGTCAAGGGTATGGCTTTTCCTGTGGTCAGGTATGGATGTGAGAGTTGGACTGTGAAGAAGGCTGAGCACCGAAGAATTGATGCTTTTCAACTGTGGCATTAGAGAAGACTCTCGAGAGTCCCTTGGACTGCAAGTAAATCCAACCAGTCCTTTCTGAAGGAGATCAGCCCTGGGATTTCTTTGGAAGAAATGATGCTAAAGCTGAAGCTCTAGTACTTTGGCCACCTCATGCGAAGAGTTGACTCACTGGAAAAGACTCTGATGCTGGGAGGGATTGAGGGCAGGAGGAGAAGGGGACGACAGAGGATGAGATGGCTGGATGGCATCACTGACTCAATGGACGTGAATCTGAGTGAACTCCGGGAGTTGGTGATGGACAGGGAGGCCTGGCGTGCTGCGATTCATGGGGTTGCAAAGAGTCGGACACAACTAAGCGACTGAACTGAACTGATGCTTATATCTACATTAAAATATCAAAAGTTCAGTTCAAAATATCCTCTAGAAACTGGGATATTAACCTTTAACTGCAAGCGTAATCATCTTTGAATAAAACCTATGCATTAAAAATAAATGGCTATTTACTGGCAAGAATTGCACACGCACACTTCCTCTATCACTGCACTTATATTTATGTATTAACTAAACACCAAATGTGTTTTCCTTAGTATCACTAAGTATCACTAAAGTTCCACTGTTATACTGACAGCCCCACATGAGTAGGTGACCCAGAATTCTTGTGTCTCAAGTTCTAAAAAGATTCCAGTGTTTGGTAGCGGGGTCACAGGGACACGATGGGGAACCAGCACTGCAGGCGTGGGCTCCACACGTCAGGGCCCCAGGCTGGATGCACCTCAGGCTCGCTGACAGCCAGATGCAGGCCGTCGGGCTGGAGTGACCCATGAGCGCTGCGCCACTCAGCGCCAAGGTGCCCCCCAAGGCTCTCACGGTTCCTGACCTGTTTTCAGTGACCTGGAGGGTCAGCCCTGTGCGCCTGCCCAGGGCGCCATCTCGACAGGACGTCCCAGCTCCTTGCGTTTCCTCTCACCCTTTTTGTCCTGAGTTCCATCCTCCCGGGCTGGGGTGGCCAGATGCTCACTGCTCCTAGCGGGTTATTTACAGCAGACATGGGGGCTCAGGGAAACTCAAATGAAGAGATTTCTTGCCAGTGAGCTGGCCCAGGGCAGGGGAGTCAGACTGCTGAGTGATGTGAATTTTGTAACCCATCTCCAAAGCAAAGTAAAACACAAAAGCCTTGTTCTGCTGTGGACAGACATCTGGTTTCCCTGGTACCCTTGGTTACTGAAGACCTCGGAAGTGCCGTCTCTGCAGATGCATTCACCCCTGCCTGAAAGCAGACAGGTTTACTTCTGGAAACAACAATGTGAGGAGATCCATCTAGGCTACTGGCCCGTGATCCCACACAGTCAAGATACGAACGTGGACACGGAATCTCCTCACATCACAGTCAGGATACGAGGGACAAATCCTCACGGAGTCAAGATACGAATGTGAAGAGGGCGTCTCGTCACATCGTAGTCAAGATACAAGGGACAAATCCTCGTGGCTCCTCCAAGTCCGTTCCTTCCTCCCCCAATCCATCCTCCACCCAGTGGGAAGGCAATTTCTCTACAAATTGAATTTTTCTGTGCTTCTCCCCACTTGGATCTTCAGTGATTTCCTAGTGCGCCACACGCAAGCCTAATCCTACACTCTATCTTGCCTATGACGTGTCATAAGAACTGACTCTTCTTGACCGTAGCAGTTCTCAAAGTGGGATTCAAATTACCCTGTGGGGGGCGGGGGGTCCTTCGGCCCTTTCAAAGAATTTGTGAGGCTGTCCCTCATCCAATGACATCATCTGCAACTGGACCATCTTATGTGTTTCGGTCCAAATGATTTACTGTAACTTGTTGACTGAGATTCAAAGAACTCAGCTGCTCCTAAAGGGATTTGCTAAATGTGAAACACTGACTCTTTTTTGATAATTTTTCTTTGTTGTGGAAAATACAGGTATTTTTCAAAAAATTACATTACTGATTTAACATGCAATGGCTTTTTAATTGTAAGTTGAAAATAAATGCATTTTAAGAAGCCTGTTTTAATGTGGTATATATAACACTCATAAATGAAGTCTCTGTGAGAGCCTCAGAGCATGAAGGGTGCAAAAGGGCCTTGAATCCAGAACCCCTGGGCATCACTGACCTGCAGCATGGATTCTGCAAGCTACTGCCTTCCACATGCACTGAACTCTGCCTCGGGGCCTTTGCACGTGCAGCTTCTTCTGCTGGGAACATCTGGTCCAGCCCTCAGTTACCCCTCTCTGGCATTGGCTTCTGCCTCATTCTCTGTATCAGTCTTGCAATTTTCCTTTATTTAGGACCTCAAGTTCTGTTTTTCTTGATTGGTTATTTTTCCTGTTTCTCTTCTCTTATGGGAAGAAAGTTCACTGAAGCTCCAGCCTTATCTAACTTAATTGCTGGTGTCTTCACCATGCCTGGCACACAGAAGGTGCCCAGTGAAAATGTGAAAAGTCAGCATCCAAGCGGATGGAGGGCTGCCACATCTCAGAACAGATACTACAGTAAGTGTTCAGCAGCTTCTTTGTCCACATCCAAGTGTGTAGCAGATTCTTGTCTAAGATGCTTTAAGTGAGGTCTCCTCTGGTGACTGGAGGCTGTGTCATGCCAGAGGATACTTCTGGAAACCCTGGGAGTTGGCAGATGTTCCCTTAGGTGGTTTAGGATGGACAGATGAACTGCGGGAGCCCAAGAATCATCTTGAGCATCTTGGGCCCCTTTTAGGTAGTAGGTTGTAAAAGAATCGGGTCAAAGAAAAAGATAAGACTAGGTCAGGTCTGAGTTTGTCAAGTAAATGCCACTGGCTTTTCACTGGGATTAGGGGCCCAGTGTAGACTAGCCCAGATCTCAGGAAGCCAGTCGTTCAACATCCACCCAAGCTGCCAGAGCACCACGGCTCAACTCCAGTGCAGACTGCTGATCCATTTTCCAAAGTTAGATCTGCCAGTTCCATCCCAAGAGAAACATGGACTCCCACAGTCTCCAAGTCAGTATCTGTACTGGAAAATCATTTGTCTCCCTGCACTCTGAGAATGAAAACCATGCCTTTGCCAAAACATGCTAATAACTAAGAATCGTGAAAATGTTTAAATGTTTGGAAACACAGTGAGATAATGCATCCTGAGTCCCAGCCCCCTTCTATTGCTGCACATGGTTCATTATGGACTATATTTTTGGCTTTTTAACTTGATAAAATGAAGCAAATGCACGCAGTTTGCATGGGCATTGGAGCCATTTCAATTCCTGCTTTTATTGAAGTGATTTTCCCCTAATCTAGATGCCTGAAGGAAGCCATAACTAAGCTTTCCGGAGGCAGGCGACACGACACACAGCCTCGACATGCAGCTGCGACTCTCACCTAGAGTGTCTGTTGCTCAAAGAAAGCAGACAGGGTGCACGACAAGGCAGATGGGACCAGAACCCAGGGAAAAACACCAGGGAGGCAGACAGGCTGGGATCCCACGACAAGAGTCCCAGCCAGTTGTGATGACTACGGCAAAGCAACTGAACACAGTGTTAGCTCTCAGGAGGTAAGTGGGAAGTATTTTAAAAATCAAGTGGAAATTTTAGTATTTTAAAAATCAAATAATTGAAATTAGGAACTTAATGAATGGTTTTAACTGATTATGTCTGGATGAAGAGAAAAAAATTAGTGAGCTGAACAGTAAATCATAAGACATAACAATTACTGTTCAAAGATAAAATAACAAAAATAGTAAGACAATATTTTTAAATTAAGGCTAAGAATATTCCAAAGTGTTGAACAGCACCAACCCACAAATTCAAGAGTCACTGGAAATCCCAAATGGGGTAAACACAAAGCTACACCTGGGCACCTCATAGTAAAATTTCTGGAAACCATACCAAGAAAAGAAAAAATAATTACCAGCAATTACTTACAGCTAATTTTTTAAGAAAAAGAACTGAATTCAGAAAACAATGAATTTATATATTAAAAATGCTATGGCAGAAAGTGAAGAGGAGCTAAAAAGCCTCTTGACGAAAGTGAAAGAGGAGAGCGAAAAAGTTGGCTTAAAGCTCAACATTCAGAAAACGAAGATCATGGCACCCGGTCCCATCACTCCATGGGAAATCGATGGGGAAACAGTGGAAACAGTATCAGACTTTATTTTTTGGGGCTCCAAAATCACTGCAGATGGTGACTGCAGCCATGAAATTAAAAGATGCTTACTCCTTGGAAGAAAAGTTATGACCAACCTAGATAGTATATTCAAAAGCAGAGACATTACTTTGCCGACTAAGGTCCGTCTAGTCAAGGCTATGGTTTTTCCTGTGGTCATGTATGGATGTGAGAGTTGGACTGGGAAGAAGGCTGAGCGCCGAAGAATTGATGCTTTTGAAATGTGGTGTTGGAGAAGACTCTTGAGAGTCCCTTGGACTGCAAGGAGATCCAACCAGTCCATTCTAAGGGAGATCAACCCTGGGATTTCTTTGGAAGGAATGATGCTAAAGCTGAAACTCCAGTACTTTGGCCACCTCATGCGAAGAGTTGACTCACTGGAAAAGACTCTGATGCTGGGACGGATTGGAGGCAGGAGGAGAAGGGGACGACCAAGGATGAGATGGCTGGATGGCATCACAGACTCGATGGACCTGAGATGGTGATGAACAGGGAGGCCTGGCGTGCTGCGATTCATGGGGTTGCAAAGAGTCGGACAGGACTGAGCGACTGAACTGAACTGAACTGAATGAAACTAAATTCCAATTTTGTAATAAATAAATAAACATCTTTCAAAAATGAAGTGAAGAAAGAACACTTTCAGACAAATAAAAGGTAAAAGATTTTGTCATTGGTTGATCTACATTAAGCAAGATATTAAAAAATTATTTATTCAGAAGGAAAATAATGATTGTAGCTCATTTATGCATAAAAAATGAAGATCAATCAAAACAGTGTGCATGTGAATAAATCAAAGTGATCATTGACTGTACATAATAATGTGATTTATAATAAAATTAATATGTTTAATGCATATTTATAAGATGTATTGCGGCAAAGTCACTTTAGTCGTGTCCGACACTGTGTGACCCCACAGACAGCAGCACACGAGGCTCCCCCGTTCCTGGGATTCTGCAGGCAAGAACACTGGAGTGGGTTGCCATTTCCTTCTCCAATGCATGAAAGTGAAAAGTGAAAGTGAAGTTGGTCAGTCGTGTCTGATTCTTGGCAACCCCATGGGCTGCAGCCCACCAGGCTCCTCCATCCATGGGATTTTCCAGGCAAGGGCACTGGAGTGGGGTGCCATCGCTTTCTCCGATAAGATGTATTCCTTCCCCTTTAATAGCACATAAAATAGGTGAGTGTCCATGGGTTTAGGGAATTCACAAGGTCACTGAGATTTTGGAAAGTGACAAAACTACGACTGACATCGGATTTTAACAGGCCAGGAGCGCACGGTGATTTCAGAGCAACCAGCAAGGAGCAGTAAAAGAAAGGAAGACGAACAAGTCATCAGCAGCAAAACGGAAGAGCGTAAGATACTAAATGCAAATACAGTCAAGAGGGCGGCCACCGAAGCAGCGGGGAAACAGAAAACCAGGGTAAACTGGAGAAGCTCAGTGATGTGTGAAAGTACTAAACTCTACCAAGAGCCAAAGATTGTCGGATGGACCAAGCGCAAAGCTCAACAGACTGCTGCTTTCAAGAGCCCCACCTTAAACGAGGGGCCCAGGGTGACTGGGCACAGAGGGTTCAAGAATCACATACAACGTAACCAGCACAGCCTCCTACACGGCTTTTTTTAAAACGTCTGGATGCTAAGGTCTAAGTTTATTGAGATTTTAGGAGTCTTGCCTGGGCTACATGTAACTGTATTATTAAAAGTGCATAGGACAGGACTTCACTGGCGGGCCAGTGGTTGAGACAGCGCGCCCCCATTGACCACAGCTTGGGCTCAGTCCCTGGGCAGGGAGCTGAGACCCCCACGCCAGTGGTGCCGCCGAGAAACAGGCGGAGGCGCTGATGGTGACCCCAGCAGACAGTGACGCTTGCGACAGTGACCCCATCTTACTGACGAGGAAACTGAGGTCAGAAGAGAAAGTTACTCCTCAGAATCCTTTCAGCCCTCATTTATTCAGCATTTAAGCTACTATCCGCTAAACGATAAAGTACGTTTCCTTAATTCATGATTTACAAAAAGTTGTATATACGTATAGAAACAACTATAAACAAGACAGAAGAGAAAAAAAAAAACTCAGAAAAGGGGAAAGAGAAAACAGCGATTAGAGAGGTGAAAGGCGGGTAATGGAAGAGGGGCAAATTTATTCTTCACAGATTAAGGGATTTTTTTGGTCTAGATCATCAAGAAATGAGCGGCTTGAGGCAGGCTGAGAGTTAGCGGGCACACAGCCGTGAGCTCTCTGCGGTGCCCTCATACCAGGGCAGAGTGCGGGTCTGCGTCTCATCAAATGCCCGGCCTTGGCTTTGAAAAGCAAACACTCCGTCTGGTTTGAGAGATCTTGAGATGCCAGTGTCTCCGGGTAATGGAGTTTCCAGAAGAAGCTGGGCCTGAAGTCAGGTAGACGGGCAAAGGTGCCCCGTTGGGCCCTCCCACCACACAGCTGACCTCACGCGAGGCGAGGCCCCCGGCGGCGGGCATCTGAGCGCTGACCCCGGGCGCCCCGCTCAGCCGTCGCTCCACCCGCCGGCCGCGGAGGACGGCCGGGCCCCTGGGGAAGGCGGGCAGGACCCCGGCTGGCCGCGGGGCTGGCCGCCCTCCGCACAGGCTGCTGCGCGTGGGGCTGAGCACGGGCAGCCAGAGCCGCGCCCCTCCCGACGGGTCCGCTGGCTCAGCCCCGCTCGGGCCCGCCTGCCCCTCTCTGACGGGCGCCCAGGGCAGCGGTCCCCGCCGGGCAGGCCCGCGCTCAGGGGCAGGCAGCGCGCCAGGCTCAAGGCTCTCGGCCCCGCAGGTCTCAGGCGGGCAGGGGCACGATGTCCAGCGCGAGGCGGAGCGCGGGGCCGCGCGGCTCCCGGGCGCACCGCGTGGGCACAGCGGAGAGGCAGCCCCGCAGGGCGGGCCTCGGGGCCCCGGGCTCACGGCGCCGCAGGGCTGGCGGGCGACGGCGCGCGTGTCCGCAGCGTGTGGCCTGACTCCTACGGGGGCGCCCTGGGCAAGGGTAGGCGCCCCGCCGTTGGCGGGGTCCGGCCCACGGAGGGGTCGCTCCTCACCGTGTCGGCTTCCTCCCGCTGCGGCGGGCGGGGCAGCGGGCGAGAGACAACACGCGGGTACCTTCCGGTCCCAGCGGTGGAGCCCAGGCAGCAAGGCCGCGCCAGGCTGCCTTCAGCCCAGTCCCTGCGGGGCGGCCTCTGCTCCTTTCCCTCCGCTTCCGGGCGCCTGGTCCCTCCCTCGCCTCCCTCCTCCCGCTGCTTCCCACGGCCCATCTGCTTCTGGACCCTCCTGCCGCCTCTTACAGGAGGCCCCGTGACCCCGCGTGGTCCAGCCAACAGTGCAGGACGGCGTCCTTAACCACGTCACATCCGCGGAGTCCGTGTGTCCCAGGGGGTGCTGGGTCAGCACGTGGGCATCCGTGGGTGACACTGCTCTTCCTTCCACATATATGTAATACGGAGAGGAGGGTCTGAGCCTTCTCAGCTACTCAGTCCCAGGGTCCCAGCATCGGGGTCTTTTCCAATGAGTCAGCTCGTCACATCAGGTATATAAGATGTATATTATACACACACACACACACACACACAGCTGTTGTTCAGTCATGTCCAGCTCTTTGCAACCCCACAGACTGCAGCACGCCAGGCTTCCCTATCCTTCACTATCTCCTGGAGTTTGCTAAAACTCATGTCCATGGAGTTGGTGATGCCATCCAACCATCTCATCCTCTGTTGTCCCCTTTTCCTCCCACCTTCAATCTTCCCAACATCAGGGTCTTTTCCAGTGAGTCAGCTCTTCGCATCAGGTGGCCAAAGTATTGGAGCTTCAGCTTCAGCCTCAGTCCTTCCAAAGAATATTCAGGGTTGATTTCCTTTAGGATGGACTGGTTTGATCTCCTTGCTGTCCAAGGAACTCTCAAGAATCTTCTCCAACACCACAATTCAAAAGCATCAGTTCTTCAGTGCTCAACCTTCTTTGTTGTCCAGCTCTCACACCCATATGTGACTACGGGAAAAACCATAGTATTGACAAAAAGGAGCGTTGTTGGTAAAGTAATGGCTCTGTTTTTTAATATGCTGTTTAGGTTTGTCATAGCTCTTCTTTCAAGGAGCAAGTATCTTTTAATTTCATTGCTGCAGTCATGATATGCAATGATTTTATATATATATATATATAATATTGATGGGGAATCTGAGCTATATATATAATTTATATATTTATATATATATAAATATCGAGGGAGGAGTCTGAGCCTTCTAAGGTGGCCAAGTCTTTCCACTCTACAGTGACGTCTCTCCTGAAGAGAGAATTCCACAAGCAACAGTAACGACTGTGGAAAACGAGGTGGTCCTGGCGCCTGCCTGCTGAGCGCAGATGTGTGATAGAACAGAGCTCTCTCGCTCTGCCCCGCACGGGGAAAGCCACCAGTGCGGGAGGCTGAGGTCTCTGTGTGCCCTGGGGCCCTCAGTTCCTGCCTGGGCTGTAGCAGATGAGATACCCGCCAGGCGCCAGCCATTCCAAACCAGTGTGTTTTGGAGAAGTGAACAGAGCACATTAATATTTAATCAGGAAGACATGGCAGGCTGTGCATTACGTGTGAGTGCCCTGACCCCCTGTGAGGGACCTGCAGTAAGCTGGATGCATTGCCATCCCAATTACTGAAGCAGAATAAATAGGTCCAAACTCCGACAACACCTGACTCTGAAACACAGACGGTGTGCGTGGGTGAGTAAAGAGGCCGTTACTGGAGGCTCCTGTCTGAGTCAGGTGAGGCACCCAGCCAGGTGCTCACGGAGGCGCTGAGGTGGATCTGCAGTCCTGATGGTCCAGGCCGTTTTTCCAACTTAGATATGATCCAATCTCTTATTCAAAAATCTTCCATCTTTGCCATTAATGGCTAGGCTCTTTTTAAACTTTAAAAAAGTTTAATGACAAATTAACTTTTACATTTTGAAAATACTAAAACCCTCCACAATCGTCCCTTGCAGCCCTGTATTTAATAGCCTTTGGTCATTATTTCAGAAGCAAGACGTGGAGCTTTTTACTGAAGGGAATGGCTAAAAGTAAACATTCCTACATGCAAGGCACTGCTGCTGCTGCTAAGTCACTTCAGTCATGTCCAACTCTGTGCGACCCCATAGACGGCAGCCCACCAGGCTCCCCCATCCCTGGGATTCTCCAGGCAAGAACACTGCAGTGGGCTGCCATTTCCTTCTCCAGGAAATAGTTATTGTACACCATAATTGCTTTTCTCATGTTTAACTTCTATTTTATTCATTTCTTATCATGTACAACTTAAATCTTAATCTGCCCCTTTCTGGATTCAAGTCAAGTAGAGGTTATTAATGTACCCTAAACTTGTCATGTCTGATTTTCCTTTATTGACGAAAAGGAGGAGGAAGGCTTTTGTGAACGACGCATGCAGGGATGCCTGTGGCATGTGGAGAGGAGAATCCAAGCTGGGTGACGCTCGTCCTCTGATTTCTAGACTGTCTGCCTCAGCGTGGGCTCTGTTAGGATTCCTCCTTCCATCCATGGCCAGCGAGGTGCTCAGCTCAGCTGTCTATCGTGCTTCTCTGGCAGGGGCCAGAGCAGACTCGAGGGCATCCACGGCCAGCTCTCTCGGCAGCCAGTGACCCGCTCCCCTCAGTGCCACTGGAGCTTCCTCTCTAAAGCACGTTCCTAATGACGTAGCTCCATCCTCCTTTCTCCTCCCCGAGAGTCAGACTCCAAACCCTTTAGGCAGTCAACCAAGCCCCTTGAGTGGGTTCTCGCCGATGCTTTCTGCACCAGCGCCTCCATCCCCACCCGGCATCTGACATGAGGGCCAGGTCACCATCCATGTGACCCCACTCAGCTGGGTCGCAGCTTCATGTCTGTGAACATCCATCCCCACGATTTACCTTCCCTTTTCCTGATGCTTTTCTAAAGATGGAATAGCCATCTTAAAAACCAAGCCTGTTTTGGAAATTCTCTTGGTTAGACTTCTCTGGTGTTGGCGAGAAATGAAGGTGGCGTTTGGTCCACACTTCAGCTCACCTTCGCACTGCACTGAATTTACCTTTTGTGTCCCTGCCTGGGGTGTAAACTTCTAAGGAGAAGGACTTGTGTCCCACGGGTCTTTCTGTCTCGTCACCAAATACAACCTCTGGGACTCAAAAGCCAAATTAGAGCGTGGCAACAAGTAAGAGAAAGCGTAGAAACTGCCTAGCTCATCCTTCCTGACAGATGACGTGCGTGCTGCCTCGCTGAGATGCAGCCGCAGAGCCGCTAGAGTGCGCACACGGTGCTCACCGTTTACGGCTCCAGGTCTGTGAACTTGCCTGCTTGCCAAAGTTCACTTGTAACCTCAAGTTCAATACTTGCTGTGCTTTCTCCACCTTCCACGGGCTTGAACAGAACAGCAAAAAACTGGAGTCACTTGAAGTTCACGGTCCCAGCTGGGGTTGAGGAAGGCGACACTGCCTCCTGCTTCACTCTCTGCAGATAAACGTCCTCTCTGGTGGTCTATTTAGTGCCATGCTTTCCGCGTTGTGGTGCTTTTGATGCGATTTCTCGGTTGCGAAAGGCTCCAAGCACAGGACTGCAGTGCAGCCTGGCTCCTGAGTATGAGGAGGCTGGGATGTGCCTTATGAAGCGAACACGTGAAGCGGAGACACCTCACTCGGGACCAGCTTGTGGGCTGCTGGCCATGAGCTCAGTGTTCCCGAATAAACCATATACATTGAACAAGGTGTCTTCAAACAGAAATAACCTCACACCAAAAACAAGGCTGTGTACTGATTGGCTGATGAAAATGTGAGCAGACGCTGGCAGGACCCTACCCTCCTGGTTCTTGTAGGCACAGGGGTTCAGAATTTGCTACGCGAGATCCACAGCGACACACAAACATAGCAGCTATGAAGAAGAGAACCAGCTGCGTCATGCACAATTCCATATATACACGGACTACACAGACAAGACAAACACGGTGATGTCCTTTCCCACCTAAAACCCCACCGGTTCATGAGGAGGGCTGTTGATGGCTCCGAGTCCCGTCTTATTATTGTGAAGGAGAAAGACATCCCGGAACGTTGCACGAGGCTGGCAGCCTCCGTCTGGGTCAGGCTTCTCGGTGGTTCCTCTTGTTCAGTCGCTCCTGTGTCTGTGGAGTCCTCCAGGCAGAGTACCGGGTGCGCTGCCTTTTCCTCCTCCAGGGCCCGCCCGACCCGGGGCTGAACCCGCCTCACCTGCACTGCAAAGGCAGAATTCTTCCTGCTGAGTCACCGGCAAGTCCAGCCTAACTCGCAGATTAGTGTTAGGTCTTCACCTCTGCTCCAGGCGCACGGCCACCTGACGAGGTTCGCGTGAGCGCTGCTCTTCCCCGAGGTGGCAGAGAACGCAGCTCTGGGCGGGATGACGAGCCCCCTGCACGAAGGCGGCGGTCCCCTCGGGCTCGGGGAGGCTGGTTTCTGCCCAGGTTCCGTCAGGGTCTGGTAAAGGCCATGGGTTGCTTCGTCTAAGCACACAAGCGCACAGACCCACGCGGCTTTACACACGTGTTCTGAAGCATCACGAAGTGCCCGACGCACCTCCATTCCCGGAGAAGCAGTCCGGCATCCAGGGTAAGGAGCGCGAGGGCTGCGGCGAGCGGGCGCGGGAGCCCCGCCGCGGACCTCCGCTCCGGCCCTGCTCGCCGCGGGCCTGGCCCCGGGAAGCGCCGCGCGCCCCGGCGTCCTCTGACGACCCGGCCGGGGGCGCCCCGGCCCCCCGGCCGCCCTCTCATCGCGCGGACTCCCGGGGCTCCGGGGCCGCGGTCCGAGGCAGCAGGCTGCAGACACTCGGCCGCCCCCCCAGCCTGCCCCCGCCTCCCCGCTGCGCCCACCGCCTCTCGCGGGAGGGCCGCCCGGCCTGGGGCCGCGCACCGCGGGCCTGACTGCCGCAGGCTCTGCGCTTGCGGGGAGCGCCCGGCTTCCTCCCGAGAGGAAGGCTTCGCGGCGGGCGGAACGTGGGGGCGACGCCCGGTCTTCTCCCTGCGGGGAGGGCCCACGAGCCCACGCGTGTGCCCCGCGCCCGCTGAGCTCCAGGCCCCGCGGCCGGCCCACAGGCAGCCGGGGCTGTGCTGGGCACCCCGACCACAGCAGCCTTTCAGGCCTCGCTGGTCAGCCATCTTTTCAGCAACAATTCTTTTCTTAAGTGAATGATCCTTTATTTTATATATATATATCGGAGAAGGCAATGGCACCCCACCCCAGTACTCTTGCCTGGAAAATCCCATGGGCGGAGGAGCCTGGTAGGCTGTAGTCCATGGGGTCACGAAAAGTCGGACACTTACTGAGCGACTTCCCTTTCACTTTTCACTCTCATGCATTGGAGAAGGAAATGGCAGCCCACTCCAGTGTTCTCGCCTGAAGAATCCCAGGGATGGTGCAGCCTGGTGGGCTGCCATCTGTGGGGTTGCACAGAGTGGGACACGACTGAAGCGACTTAGCAGCATATATATATATATACACACACACACATTATGTACTGACATAAGCGTGGAACATATATAATAATAAAAAATTAAATTTAAAAATGCTTGTTTTAGTTTTATCTATGTTAGTGTCTGACTCTTTGCAACTCCGTGAACTGTAGCCCACCAGGCTCCTCTGGCCATGGGATTCTCCAGGCGAGAATACTGGAGTGGGCTGCCATGCCCTTCTCCAGGGGATCTTCCCTGTCCAGGGATTGAATCCATGTCTCCTGCATTGCAGGCAGATTCTTGACCATCTGAGTCACCTGGGAAGCCCAATAAGGTCCTAAAGATGTCATCAACGCTAATGCCCATTTTGCTACAGTTGCACGTCAGTTCAGCAGGGGGGTCTAAAATTAGTTTATCTACAAACAGTACAGAATTTCTCTTGAAATGCATTAAGGATATTTTTAAATGAGAAAAATATCTTTAAATATGACATTATTTTTAAAAATCTAGCCTATTTCTTAGCTCAATTTATATTGATACTTGATTTTAAGAACTCTCATAGTTGCAAAGATAAGTGAAGTCGCTCAGTCGTGTGCGACTCTTTGAGATCCCATGGACTGTAGCCTACCAGGCTCCTCTGTCCATGGAATTTTCCAGGCAAGAGTAGTGGAGTGGGTTGCCATTTCCTTCTCCAGGGGATCTTCCCAACCCAGGGATCGAACCCGGGTCTCCTGCTTTGCAGGCAGACTCTTTACCCTCTGAGCCCCCAGGGAAGCCCAACATCACAAAGCCACTCGTCTGAAAATGGAAGAGTATCTTCCGTATTGGCCACTGTACCTAAATCATGATACTTATTTTTTGACTGTTTCTATGGGCTATGCCAAGATTTTTATGAAATTCAACTGATCAATTTCCATTGATCCCAAATGCCATAATTTGCTGTTGCAAACCAATCAGAAAGTATTAAATATATATTTAAATAGATGAATTCAAAACCCACTGAAGTGATTTATTTTGACAAATTAGAAAGATTGCTTAAGGATTTTTGTTTGTAAGTTTTTAAAAAGGGTAAACTTGAGTGTTTAACAGTTCATATTTAATTTACAGCAAAAATTTTAAAATAACATTACAATGACAACATTTCTGAATTTTCATTTTCAAATACTCTCTCCAAAGTTCCAGCGAAAAGTGAAAGTGTTAGTCGCTCAGTCATGTCCAATTCTTTGCGACCCATGGACTATAACCATGAGGCTCCTCTGTCCATGGGATTTCCCAGGCAAGAATACTGGAGTGAGTTGCCATGTCCTTCTCATCTCTATTTAAAGAGATTCTCACTAATTGTTAGAATGCCCTCTTTGCTTTCAAGAAAGAGTAAACGTATTTGTGTTTCACAAATAGCTGCTGGTCACATGCTGACTCAGCCTCTGTCCTCACGCACACATGGCAGGTTCAGAGCACGTGTCCTTTTATGAAAGAGCAGTTTAGTGAAGCTTGAAGGCTGACAACGCTCAGAATCTGACCATAAGAGGAAGCAGACATCTTTGTGGTACAAGCAACGTTCACACTAGTGCTCCATTTCATCACAAACTATTATAAAATATTGCAATATAGTTGATAAATCTATTTACTGAGAGCCTTATAACTGCAATACAGAGAAAAATGCCAAAAGCCAATGGAAGCCTGAGATTCCCAGTTTCACACCCTGCTTTTCACGCTGCTCAGTTTGTCTGCAGACACCACACATGACACCCGGACCTCTGGGGGCCTCCTGACACCTGACGTATGGAAGAGGGGGTGTGTGTGCCCAGCCAGAAGAGCTGAGTGCAGTTACTGATTTTAATATGATTCTTACAGCCCAGCACCTTGTGAGTCCTCTGAAACACAGGCATTCTGCTTTGACCATCAGTTCCTAGATTCCCACATCAGTGTTCAAACTCCCCTAAAATGACCTACTCCATAAGCAAGGATCGGTTTATAACTCAGGATGGTTAGTGAGTGCCCAGTTTGATCCACTGGTTCTTAAGTTATGAACAAAAGGCATGATTTTAAAATTATATATATATAAATATATAAATATAAATATATAAAATATTATAGGCTTCCCTGGTGGCTCAGAGGGTAAAGCGTCTGACTGCAAAGTAGGAGACCTGGGTTCGATCCCTGGGTCGAGAAGATCCCCTGGAGGAGGGCATGGCAACCCACTCCAGTGTTCTTGCCTGGAGAATCCCATGGGCAGAGGAGCCTGGCGGGCTACAGTCCACAGGGTTGCAAAGAGTCAGACACGACTGAGTGACTTCACACACATAAAATATTATGCATGCATGCTAAGTCCCTTCAGTCCGTCAGACTGCTCTGACGTCTGTCTGCTCTGAGCTCTCTTCTGTGAAGGGAATAAAGGGAAATGCACACGGCAAACACACAGGGCTTCCCTTGTGGCTCGGCTGGTAAAGAATCCTCCTGCAATGCAGGAGACCTGGGTTCGACCCCTGGGTTGGGAAGATCCCCTGGAGAAGGGAAAGGCTACCACTCCAG
Source organism: Budorcas taxicolor (assembly GCF_023091745.1). Classification (NCBI taxonomy): domain Eukaryota; kingdom Metazoa; phylum Chordata; class Mammalia; order Artiodactyla; family Bovidae; genus Budorcas; species Budorcas taxicolor. Next base: position 115,092,724 of record NC_068917.1, on the reverse strand, counting down.
TATTCTGGCCTGGAGAATTCCATGGACTGTACAATCCATGGGGTCGCAAAGAGTCAGACACGACTGAGCAACTTTCACTTTTCACACATGGCAAAAGAGAGCAGGGGACAGTGGGCTTTACACTCTCATCAGCTGGAGACTTTGGGGTGAAAGAACTAGAACATGAGTTAAGGGAAGGGACTCTCGCTCCCAGCAAAGACGGGGCAACAGAGACTGGACTCACCTTCTCATCAGTAACAACAAGAACAAAAGCACCAACGGACGGCTCTCAAGACCTGGGCATTAGACACCCGAGGAGCATCGGGCCTGAGAGGAGAACAAGAGCGGGGCCCTGAGCGTCCCGGCGTCTGTCCTGAGAGAGTCTGCAGGATGCTGGAGCGGGGAGGGGCCCAGGAGGAGCCCAGGGACCCTCAGAGTCAAGAAGACAGAGCTGAGTGAGAGTCCAAGGACCCCAAGAAGGTCAGAGTCGTTGGGACAGAGCCCTGGGGAAGAGGGAGCCCCCCAGAGAGCCCTGGAAGTGGGCAGAGGGGCCCCCAGGGTGCTCACTGGGGGCGGGGGGTAATTGCTGCAAGTCTAAGGAAACACCCTGAGGCTAAGGGGGAGTGCACACTCAGGGTACAAGTGAGGCTGCCCCATCTGCTCAAGTGCCAGACCTCAGACCTTACAGACATCGGGTCAAGGACTCAAAAAATGCTGACTTAATCGTGAGGGGTAATCGGTCATACACTGCATATTGCCTGAAAAAATTAAAAGCTAGATTGTGTGATGGATCAAAAAGTAACTTTACTGTTTACAAGAGTAAAGCTCAAAAATATTTCTAAGAAGGAAAATGTATCCTGCACTCAAAAAGGCAAAAATCCACACTATTTAGGATTTTGCTAAATATTACTCAGTATGGAAAGAAGTAGAAAAGTAAAATTCATAGTGAGGAGAAAAGTCGATCAAGTCAGACTGTTGCAGAACGAACACAGACATTAGGGTCATCAGACAAGGACGGTGGGCAATCACAGTTGACTCCATATATTTAAAAAGTTAAGTTGAGGCAGTGGATTAAAAAACAACAACACTTGAATCACACTTCTACAAATAAAAGCTACAGTGTCAGATATGATAAGTGTCCTGGATGGAATAAATGACAGATTGTCCTTGAAGAATGGAAGATTATTGAACTTGAAGAGACAGTAATGAAAACTATCCAAAATGAAACACACAGAGAAAGAGGAAGAAGAATTTAAAAACAAAACCCTTCTAGTGGCCTAACAGACACGGAACTGGAATAACCAGAGGAAAGAAGAGAGACGGGGAACCAGAAAAAAGGGAGGTTAGTGATTTAACATTGTCCAGATGTGGCCACTTCAAACCCACAGAGCCAACCAAATCCAAGCACAAGAAACGTGAAGAGAATTGCACACATTAAATAAGAACCAAATTGCTCAAAACCAGTGATACACAGAAAAAATATTAAGGCAGACAAAGAGAAAAATAGGATGCTATATAGATAGCATCCAAAAAGTTCACCAAGACAGGAGAATACCATCTCTAAATTCTTAAAGGAAAAATAATTCTGTTAACCTAGAATTACCCAGGGAAAAGATCTTTCAAAAATGAAGGTAAAATAAAGACTTTTTCAGACACGTAAAGGCTTAAATAGTATATATCATCAGCAGACTGGACCAGCAGGGAATATTAAGGAAATTCTTCAAGCAGAAGGACTCTAATACCAGATGTGGATCCCTAAAAGGTGACAAAGAATGTCAGAAACGCTATCGTCTATCATCTATCTATTTATTATTGATAATAGTTTTTTCATTATTTAAATGTTTTTACAATCAATGACAGCTAAAGGAAGCACAAGCTGGAATCAAGATTGCCGGGAGAAATATCAATCACCTCAGATATGCAGATGACACCACCCTTATGGCAGAAAGTGAAGAGGAACTAAAGAGCCTCTTGATCAAACTGAAAGAGGAGAGTGAAAAAGTTGGCTTAAAGCTCAACATTCAGAAAACGAAGATCATGGCATCTGGTCCCATCACTTCATGAGAAATAGATAGGGGAAACAGTGGAAACAGTGGCTGACTTTATTTTGGGGGGCTCCAAAATCAGTGCAGATGGTGACTGCAGCCATGAAATTAAAAGACGCTTACTCCTTGGAAGGAAAGTTATGACCAACCTAGACAGCATATTAAAAAGCAGAGACATTACTTTGTCAACAAAGGTCCGTCTAGTCAAGGCTATGGTTTTTCCAGGAGTCATGTATGGATGTGAGAGTTGGACTGTGAAGAAAGCTGAGCATCGAAGAATTGATGCTTTTGAACTGTGGTGTTTGAGAAGACTCTTGAGAGTCCCTTGGACTGCAAGGAGATCCAACCAGTCCATTCTAAAGGAGATCAGTCCTGGGTGTTCATTGGAAGGACTGATGTTGAAGCTGAAATTCCAATACTTTGACCACCTGATGCAAAGAGTTGACTCATTGGAAAAGACTCTGATGCTGGGAGGGATTGGGGGCAGGAGGAGAAGGGGATGACAGAGGATGAGATTGTTGGATGGCGTCACCAACTTAATGGACATGGGTTTGGGTGCACTCCAGGAGTTGGTGATGGACAGGGAGGCCTGGCGTGCTGTGGTTCATGGGGTTGCAAAGAGTTGGACACGACTGAATGACTGAACTGAACGGAAACAAAAATAATAACGTGGTGTGTCATTTATAACATATGCAAAACTTTGTGGCCATAGTACCAAGGTCCTACAGGATAAAACTGAAGTCTACATCATAAGACTTGTGTATTACGTGTGAGGTGGTACAGTATCATTTAATGGTAAATTATAAAAAAGTAAAATGTATAAACCCAAAGACACAGACAGGAAAGAATCTGCCTGCAATGCAGGAGACCCAAGTTCGATCCCTGGGTTGGGAAGATCCCTTGGAGAAGGGAGTGGCTACCCACTCCAGTATTCTTGCCTGGGAAATCTCACGGACAGAGGAGCCAGGCAGGCTACATCCACAGGGTTGCAAAGAGTCAGATATGACTGAGCAACTAACACTTTCATTTTCAAGGCTACAACTGATATAATACCTACTACAAAATATTTATATTTAATAAGACAAAAAAGGAAATAAAATAGAATACTCAACCCAAATAAGGCAAAAATTAGGACAAAGAGAACAAAGAACAGATGGAATAAACAGAAAACATGAAGCAAGATGGTAGATTCAGATCTAAATATATTAATAATCACATTAAATCTAAATAGGCTAAAGACAAAACTAAAAAGGCAGAAGTTGCTGAACTGGATTAAAAAAGCAAGCTCCAACTCTATGCTATCTACAGAAAGACACTTCATATATAAAGACAAAAATAGGTTAAAATAAAATGATGAAAATGATGTAGCGTGTTAATACTAACACGCTAGAAAAAGGCAGGGGTGACTGCAGCCATGAAATTAAAAGATGCTTACTCCTTGGAAGAAAAGTTATGACCAACCTAGATAGCATATTCAAAAGCAGAGACATTACTTTGCCGACTAAGGTCCGTCTAGTCAAGGCTATGGTTTTTCCAGTGGTCATGTATGGATGTGAGAGTTGGACTGGGAAGAAGGCTGAGCGCCGAAGAATTGATGCTTCTGAACTGTGGTGTTGGAGAAGACTCTTGAGAGTCCCTTGGACTGCAAGGAGATCCAACCAGTCCATTCTAAAGGAGATCAGTCCTGGGTGTTCATTGGAAGGACTGATGTTGAAGCTGAAATTCCAATACTTTGACCACCTGATGCAAAGAGTTGACTCATTGGAAAAGACTCTGATGCTGGGAGGGATTGGGGGCAGGAGGAGAAGGGGATGACAGAGGATGAGATTGTTGGATGGCGTCACCAACTTAATGGACATGGGTTTGGGTGCACTCCAGGAGTTGGTGATGGACAGGGAGGCCTGGCGTGCTGTGGTTCATGGGGTTGCAAAGAGTTGGACACGACTGAATGACTGAACTGAACGGAAACAAAAATAATAACGTGGTGTGTCATTTATAACATATGCAAAACTTTGTGGCCATAGTACCAAGGTCCTACAGGATAAAACTGAAGTCTACATCATAAGACTTGTGTATTACGTGTGAGGTGGTACAGTATCATTTAATGGTAAATTATAAAAAAGTAAAATGTATAAACCCAAAGACACAGACAGGAAAGAATCTGCCTGCAATGCAGGAGACCCAAGTTCGATCCCTGGGTTGGGAAGATCCCTTGGAGAAGGGAGTGGCTACCCACTCCAGTATTCTTGCCTGGGAAATCTCACGGACAGAGGAGCCAGGCAGGCTACATCCACAGGGTTGCAAAGAGTCAGATATGACTGAGCAACTAACACTTTCATTTTCAAGGCTACAACTGATATAATACCTACTACAAAATATTTATATTTAATAAGACAAAAAAGGAAATAAAATAGAATACTCAACCCAAATAAGGCAAAAATTAGGACAAAGAGAACAAAGAACAGATGGAATAAACAGAAAACATGAAGCAAGATGGTAGATTCAGATCTAAATATATTAATAATCACATTAAATCTAAATAGGCTAAAGACAAAACTAAAAAGGCAGAAGTTGCTGAACTGGATTAAAAAAGCAAGCTCCAACTCTATGCTATCTACAGAAAGACACTTCATATATAAAGACAAAAATAGGTTAAAATAAAATGATGAAAATGATGTAGCGTGTTAATACTAACACGCTAGAAAAAGGCAGGGGTGACTGCAGCCATGAAATTAAAAGATGCTTACTCCTTGGAAGAAAAGTTATGACCAACCTAGATAGCATATTCAAAAGCAGAGACATTACTTTGCCGACTAAGGTCCGTCTAGTCAAGGCTATGGTTTTTCCAGTGGTCATGTATGGATGTGAGAGTTGGACTGGGAAGAAGGCTGAGCGCCGAAGAATTGATGCTTCTGAACTGTGGTGTTGGAGAAGACTCTTGAGAGTCCCTTGGACTGCAAGGAGATCCAACCAGTCCATTCTAAAGGAGATCAGTCCTGGGTGTTCACTGGAAGGACTGATGTTGAAGCTGAAATTCCAATACTTTGACCACCTGATGCAAAGAGTTGACTCATTGGAAAAGACTCTGATGCTGGGAGGGATTGGGGGCAGGAGGAGAAGGGGATGACAGAGGATGAGATTGTTGGATGGCGTCACCAACTTAATGGACATGGGTTTGGGTGCACTCCAGGAGTTGGTGATGGACAGGGAGGCCTGGCGTGCTGTGGTTCATGGGGTTGCAAAGAGTTGGACACGACTGAATGACTGAACTGAACGGAAACAAAAATAATAACGTGGTGTGTCATTTATAACATATGCAAAACTTTGTGGCCATAGTACCAAGGTCCTACAGGATAAAACTGAAGTCTACATCATAAGACTTGTGTATTACGTGTGAGGTGGTACAGTATCATTTAATGGTAAATTATAAAAAAGTAAAATGTATAAACCCAAAGACACAGACAGGAAAGAATCTGCCTGCAATGCAGGAGACCCAAGTTCGATCCCTGGGTTGGGAAGATCCCTTGGAGAAGGGAGTGGCTACCCACTCCAGTATTCTTGCCTGGGAAATCTCACGGACAGAGGAGCCAGGCAGGCTACATCCACAGGGTTGCAAAGAGTCAGATATGACTGAGCAACTAACACTTTCATTTTCAAGGCTACAACTGATATAATACCTACTACAAAATATTTATATTTAATAAGACAAAAAAGGAAATAAAATAGAATACTCAACCCAAATAAGGCAAAAATTAGGACAAAGAGAACAAAGAACAGATGGAATAAACAGAAAACATGAAGCAAGATGGTAGATTCAGATCTAAATATATTAATAATCACATTAAATCTAAATAGGCTAAAGACAAAACTAAAAAGGCAGAAGTTGCTGAACTGGATTAAAAAAGCAAGCTCCAACTCTATGCTATCTACAGAAAGACACTTCATATATAAAGACAAAAATAGGTTAAAATAAAATGATGAAAATGATGTAGCGTGTTAATACTAACACGCTAGAAAAAGGCAGGGGTGACTGCAGCCATGAAATTAAAAGATGCTTACTCCTTGGAAGAAAAGTTATGACCAACCTAGATAGCATATTCAAAAGCAGAGACATTACTTTGCCGACTAAGGTCCGTCTAGTCAAGGCTATGGTTTTTCCAGTGGTCATGTATGGATGTGAGAGTTGGACTGGGAAGAAGGCTGAGCGCCGAAGAATTGATGCTTCTGAACTGTGGTGTTGGAGAAGACTCTTGAGAGTCCCTTGGACTGCAAGGAGATCCAACCAGTCCATTCTAAGGGAGATCAGTCCTGGGATTTCTTTGGAAGGAATGATGCTGAAGCTGAAGCTCCAGTACTTTGGCCTCCTCATGCGAAGAGTTGACTCATTGGAAAAGACTTTGATGCCGGGAGGGATTGGGGGCAGGAGGAGAAGGGGATGACAGAGGATGAGATGGCTGGATGGCATCATGGACTCGATGGACGCGAGTCTGAGTGAGCTCCGGGAGTTGATGATGGACAGGGAGGCCTGGCGTGCTGCGATTCACGGGGTCGCAAAGAGTTGGACACGACTGAGCGACTGAACTATGTTATAAACAAAGTAGCTTTCGGAGCAAGGAACTTTATCAGAGACAAAGAAGGTCACTTCATGATGATACATTAATAGAGAGACAGCAGCCTTAGACACCTGTGCACCTTATAACCAAGCTTTAAACTACATGGAGCAAAAATTGAGAGAACTGCAACAATCAATAGACAAATTCACAATTTTTCCAACACTTCTTCCTCAGCTGTAGAACAAGCAGAGAGAAGATCAGCAAGGACACAGTTTGGAACAACACCACCAACCAGCTACCCAGATCCGACATGTGCAGAAGAGTCCATGCGATGGCAGGAGAAGGCGTATTTTATTTTTTCCAAATGCACGTTGAACACTTACAAAGTAAACCAAATTCTGGGGCATAAGACCACTCTCAAAAAATGTTAAAGGGTTCAAGTTATAGAATAGTCTCTGACCACAGTGGAATTAGGAGGAAGTTAATAATAGAAGGTTATTTCTAAAATCTACAAATATTTAGAAATTAAATAACCGATGGGTCAAATAAGAATAAAAAGAAAAATCTGAAAATATTTTGAACTGGATGAAAGACAAAAAAAAGAAAAGAAAAAAGAAGATGCCCCACAACCTACTGAGCTGTGGGTGCTGCTAAAGCAGGACTTGAGGAGACTGTGGCACTAAATGCGCACGTCGGACAAGAGCTCAGATTAATGCCTTCAGCTGCACCTCACTCAGCTAGAGGAAGAGCAAATGAAACTCAGAGTCAGCGGAGGAAGCGAAATCATAAAGATCAGAGTAGAAATCAGTGAAATATAGAAGAGGAAATGAATGGAGAAAAATACATGAGATCAAAACCTTGTTCTTTTGTGAATAAAGTTGATAAATATCCAGTGAGGCTTATCATAAGAGAGAGAAACAGAGAGAGAGAGAGAGAGAGAGATGAGAGAGAGTGGTGGTGGGGGGTGGTAGATAGTTAATTACAAATATGGTTAGGGAGAAAAATACAGACACACTGAGACATAGTAAAGGAGCATCCTGGACACCTGAGCCAATACATTCAACAATTTAGATGAAGTGGAAAAATTTCCTTGAAAGATACTATCAAGTTGATTCAAGAAGAAACAGATATCTTAGATAGATAGGCTATACATAAATTTAAAAAATTAAATGGCTGTTACAAACCTTCCCACAAAATCCAGGTCCAGATGGCTTCACTGATGAACTGTACCAAACATGAAGAAATAAGTAATGCCAATCACACACAAACTCTTCCAGGAAATGTAGACGAAGGGAATACTTCTCATTCATTCTGTGATTCCGAGTTTCGTGGATTACAAAGTCTGATAGAGATATTACATGATAAGAGACACACAGAGCCTCATGGACAGACGCAGAGACTCTAACCAAGACGTAACAATGCGAACTCACGATACAGCATAAGCTACATCAGGGCCACGTGGGCTTAAATCAAGGTTAGTGTAACATCTGAATATCCACTGAAGTAACTCACCACAAGTACATGCAAAAATAGAAATAAGCCACATTATCATCTCAGTAAATACAGAAAAACCATGTGATAATATCCAGCATGCATTTCTGATTAAAATTGCAAACTAGGAATAAAAGGGAACTTCTTCAACCTAGTCATCTACTTAAAATCTGAGGCTTAATGTATCCCTTAGATCATGAAAAAGGAGGATTCTCCTATTATCACTTCTAATACACATTATACTGCGCATTTCAACTGGACTGACGAAGAGAAACGAAAACTCCGTATTAGTAGTGACATCATGGTGTATGTGGAAAACCTGATAGAATCTACAGAAATGTTACTAGAACAAATTAATTTAGCAAGGGTGCAGGACAAGTTCAACACTAAATTCAACTTTAATTCTCTATACTGGCAACGAACATTCAGAAACTGAGATTATAATAACTACCATAGAATCAAAACTGTTAAATGTGTAGGTAGAAGCTTGACAGTAATCTTATTGCAGGATCTGTACACTGACAGTTAAAAAACTATCCTAGGGAAGTTAAAGTGGAGAAGGCAATGGCACCCCACTCCAGTACTCTCGCCTGGAAAATCCCATGGACGGAGGAGCCTGGTGGGCTGCCGTGTATGGGGTCGCACAGAGTCGGACACGACTGAAGCGACTTAGCAGCAGCAGGGAAGTTAAAGAGGACCTACATGAATGTACAAACATATCATGCTTGTGTTCAGAAGATCCAGCATTTTCAATATGGCAGTTCTTGCTGATTTTTTCTATAGTTACAGCTCCAGTGCACTCTCAATCAAAACCCTAGCAACCATTTGCCAAAGAAATTGACAACCTGATTCTGAAATTCACATGTGAGAGGAAAGGACCGAGATTAGCCAAAGCAACTTTGCACAAGAAACTAATCACCTGACTTCGATATGTATTATAGAGCTATAGCAACCAGTGCCACACAGCGCTGACATAAAGACGTGCTGAGCAACAGGACGCGATGGAGAGCGCAGGAAAAGACACCCGCGTGTGAGGACAGCTGACTGTTGACTAAGAGGAAACGGCAACAGGACACTCTTTTCAACACAGAGCCATAATACAAACGACCATAATAAAAAGTTGCATCAACTTTAACCCATACCTTGCATCACAAATAAAAATAGGTTATAAACCAACAGTAAAGTATGAATCATGGAAAGTTCTGGAAGGAAACACAAGATCTTCCTCTGAGTCAGCACATGTCCTTAGTTAGAGTAGCAAATGTACAATCTATAAAAGAGTATACTCTTAACTCAGACTTCATTAAAATGAAAAGTTCGTTTCCTCAAAAGGCACAGTTGAGAGAAAGAAAAGATAAACCACAATCTGGGAGAAAACATTTGCAGATCATATGAAAGTCTTGTATCTAGAATACATGAAGGACTCTTAACTCAGCACAACAAGCACCCATTCCAATTAAAAAAAAAAAAAAAAGGAAATGACTTGGACAGAGTCTTCACCAAGAGACACGCGGATGACAGTGAGCCCGGGAAAGTCTGATGGAGCACGGGTGGAGTTCCCGTTACATCAGCGACAACCTATCTGCCGAAACAAGAGGAGTCGGTCAAGCAGAAGGAAGAGCCGGTGCGGACGCCCAGCTGTGTCTCCAGGGTCTGTCCCTCCTCTCCTTTCAAAGACCTGAGACATCTTTACCAGGAGGGCTCATGCTGGGCACGGCGTGGTGGAGCTCCAGCTCCTCGAACTGTCTGGTCGGTGAGAGGCTGGGTAAATTTACAGATCAAGAGGTGAGGCCTTTCCCTCCATAACGTGAGATAAAGGGTGCACAGACATGAGCCCCTGAGCGACGACATCACAAGGACCGTGGTCGAGGGGAGACCAGACCGCTCGTCCCAGCGCTGAGTCAGGAGGGCACCGGCCCACCGGGAGGCGTCCAGGTAAGCGCAGGGCTGAGGGTCCTGGAAACTAGCCTTAGGGTTTGGCTCAACGAGCCCCGGCGGCGGCTTCTCACTCCCGGGGCCCAGAGGACAGCTCTGCGCAGAAGCTCTTGCCGTGTTCAACAGCTAGCCACACGGGCACTTTCGTGCAGTCTAAGCCTGATGACCGTTCCTAGCTAACTGAATTCAGGTTCATATTTTCATAAGGATTGGCACCGTAAGTCTGATGCGGGCGGAGAAAAGTCCCGTTCAGGGCTTGCAGGGGATGCAGAAGGCCTCTGAGGCCCCTGTTTGGGGCCTGGCCTGCCCCAAAGCCATCGTGTCCAGCCACAGCCACTGAGAGAAAAGTAGTAGAATGGGAACCACGAGACTGTGACTGAATAATGGCATGCGGAGAGGAGGAGGCGGGGAGAGAGGAGGCAAAGGCCAGATCCCTCCCGCCAGAGAAGTCCGCTTAGCTTTAGTTTTCCTGAGACAGAAACTGTCTCTGCAAGTGTGTAACCTGTAACCCCTTCTCCTTCGTTAACTAAATGGTGATAAGACTGCTGTGTTTGGTCACTCGTCATGTCCAACTTTCCGGCCCCATGGACTGTAGCCCGCCAGGCTCCTCTGTCCATGGGGATTCTCCAGGCAAGAATACTGGAGTGGGTTGTCATGCCCTCCTCCAGGGGATCTTTCCAAACCAGGGATCAAACCCAGGTCTCACCCACTGCAGGCTCATTCTTTACCAGCTGAGTCAGCAGGGAGGCCCTGCTTACAATAAACACACCTTGAAATATAAATAGCTTAGGGAGATAGGCACTAAAGGAGAAATTTCAGATGAAAAAGCCTTAAATTTCCCCAAGAGTAGAGGTCTAAAGACAATTCCTGGGAAAAGCATTGTAGCCCTTTGGTAAAATGCCAAGCACTTCTTGAGGACTCTGCCCTGCATGCCAGGGCAGCAGTGGGCAAGCCCGTGCACAGCACACAAGCTTACAGAGAAGTATATGATGGACAAACCGGGGCTTGCAACTTTGCCAGGAGTCAGCCAGGTGACACTGTGTGCTGTCCTCTCTGCCATTATCAGCAGGAGATGTTTCCTAAGCTTTCATTGCAGATACTGCTGTTGTGTCCCTCAGTCATGTCTGACTCTTTGCGACCCCATGCACTGCGGCACGCCAGGCCTCCCTGTCCATCAACTCCCAGGACTTGCTCAAACTCATGTCCATTGAGTCGGTGATACCATCCACCCATCTCATCCTCTGTCATCCCTTTCTCCTCCCGCCTTCGATCTTTGCCAGCATCAGGGTCTTTTCCAATGAGTCAGTTCTTCACATCAGGTGGCCAAAGTATTGGAGCTTGAGCTTCAGCATCAGTCCTTCCAATGTATATTCAGGGTTGATTTCCCTTACAATGGACTGGTTTGATCTCCTTACAGTCCAAGGGACCCTCAAGAGTCTTCTTCAACAACACAGTCCAAAAGCGTCAATTCTACGATGCTCAGCCTTCTCCATGCTCCAACTCTCACATCCATACATGACCACTAGAAAAACCGTAGCTTTGACTAGATGGACCTTTGTTGACAAGGTAATGTCTCTGCTTTTAATACGCTGTCTGGGTTGGTCATAGATTTTCTTCCAAGGAGCAAGTGTCTTTCAATTTCATGTCTGCAGTCACCACCTGCAGTGATTTTGGAGCCCCCCGAAAATAAAGTCTCTCACTGTTTCCATTGTTTCCCCATCTATTTGCCATGAAGTGATGGGACCGGATGCCATGAGCTTAGTTTTTTGAACGTTGAGTTTTAAGCCAGCTTTTTCACTCTCCTCCTTCACCTTCATCGAGAGGCTCTTTAGCTGCTCTTTGCTTTCTGCTATAAGGGTGATGTTGTCCACATACCCGAGGTTGTTGATATTTCTCCTGGAAACCTTGATTTCAGCTTGTGCTTCACCCAGTCCAGCATTTTGCATGATGTACTCTGCATATAAATTATAAGCAGGGTGACAATATACAGCCTTGATGTACGTTTTCTTCCCATTGTACTTTAAGGGCTACTGAACTTTGGGGTTATGAAATACACATATATGCATATGTATAGAATATGAGTTGGCCAAAAATGCAGCTCAGATCTTGTCATGTTTGGAAATACAATATATTTGTTATTTTTGATGTTCAGTCACTAAGTTGTACCCAACTCTTTCCAACCCCATGGACTGTAGCACACTAGGCTTCCCTGTCCTTCACTATCTCCTGGAGTTTGTTCAAAGTCATGTCTATTGAGTCAGTGATATAACTTTTAATATTATATAATATCTTGTGTAATATTTAAAATTATATAATATTTAACATATTTTATATAAATAAAATATTAATATAAAGTACATAGGCTATATAGGATTATAGTACATTTTAGAATATCAAAACTTAATGAGAAAGAGTTCAGTATCATTCTAGAAATATGTTTCTGTACCCTATATTTTCTTCAAGTTATAGGTCTATGAACTTGAGTTAAGTATTTTATACAGATGTTTGTCAGGAGAGAAGAGAACACTGCAGTGGCCCCTTCTTTGCTCATGAGGCCACCTCAGCGATGGGCCAGGCAGGGCTGGGCCTGCAGAGGGACACACAGCTTTGTTCGGTTTCCCCATCTTCTTGAGAGGAGGGACCTCACACTCCACAATTCCTATTTACACTTTTAAATAAAACTTTGTCATGCCGAAATCCTAATGGGATCTAAAGGCGACAGAATGTAAAACATCAAGACTTTTCCCTGAAATAATTCTTACAGTTGACATTTTAAAAATGATGTTGGAAATGGTCATAAATCAGGCAGATTTACAAGACAAAGTACAGAACTAAAAAGCAGCGTCTTTCATTGTACAGAGACTACGGGCCTCCTCCTGTCCACCGTGAGGGACGGTCCCCACGCCCTGCCCAGCATGAGGGCGGGTGTGGTGGGTGGCACGTGGCCTCCCCTGCCCCATCCAGTGACCAGCGGAGGACAGCCAGCCCCTGGGAAGGTGTCTGGGCTGAGCTGGTGGCCCGAGTCCCCAGCCTCTACCGTGGGCCACCTCTGAAGATGACATCTGAGACCAGACAAGTGGAGATAACAACGGATGAAAGTGTTAGAGGAGGTGAACAAGACCGAATGCCAGCCCCTCCATATCTTTTCGTATTAATACAGGTCTCCCTCAGGCTGCTGTGGAAGATAAAATTCCTCTATTAAAGATAATCTGAAAAAAGAAATTTAAGTGCATTTATTTATTTTAAAGTTAAGTCAGGCACAAATGAAGTCAGACTCATAAACTTTAACATTTCTCCTACAAAAAGTATTCAACATTTTGTGGTTTAAAAACTAATTCTTGATTGGTTCCATAATGCCATGTGGCATTAGGCATTTCTAAAATAAAAAAAGGTGACTTATTAGAGTGCAGGAAATTTTAAAGTTTTAAATTATTTTCCCCACATGTTCAACTATATTCTTTCATGCACTTTTGCAAGACTTCATAGGCAAATTTCTATCTTTGCAAGACAGGATTCAAAAAGTAACTAGAAATTCAAAGTCCGAAGCCTCTTTTGCAGTCAGCTTTCAGACGGGAAAGGTACCAGCCCTGCCTATTTTGTTTCTTTATTTTCATTTTAGAATGGTTTGGTTTTTTTGTTTGTCTTTTTCTTAGTTAATAAAAAGAGAGGGCTTTAAGGAAAAGCTTTGCAAACACAGGAAGGCTCCATATGAAAACAAGCTCGCCGTTGAAACTACTTTACCATCAGCCTACCCCAAGTGGGTCTATGATGGAAGACTTTGATGCAAGTCAGACTCGTTGATCAGCTCAAGGCTGGTGTGACCCTAGCAGAGTTCTGTGACTTTGAGTTGAGAGGTGAGGCGCGTCTGATGTGTGACGCTCTTGTAAGATGACTATCACCTAAATATGCCTTTGGGAAGGAAATGTAATGGATAGAGAAGAGTCATTTAAGGAGAACAAGCCAGTTCGAGACAAAATCCCAATGAACTGAATCTTCTGCCTTCATTATAAGGAAACGTTCTATGCAAAGTCCCTCCCTCCTTGCCTCTCACAGAGCCATCAGCGCTCTTCCTTATTTAAAAATAGAAAGCGTCATAGCAACAGATGGCAGCCCGGAAAAGGAGTCCAGCCCAGACTCTCTAACAGACAGCAAAGGATGAACGTTGACGGGCTCCATGCTCACTGTGCAAAATTAGTATCCCTGAAAGATGGAGAGAAGTAGGTGACTAAAGCGCTGCTCTTTTCTAATTTTAAACCTTTGCAGGTGAGAAGGGAGGGAACTGGGGCAGCATCGTCTACTTTTCCACCGAGACGATCAATAAGGACACGCCTGAAAGCATTGAGGAAGGTCCCAGACCACGCAGTCAGAAGGCCGGGCTCAGGGCCTGCACCTGCGGAAGGCTCTGCGGTCGCCGTCTTGGATTCCTCAGCAAGGATTGAACCAGAGTCCCTGTGTCGCCATGCTGCATCAGGCCCCACAGATCACGCTGCTGGCCCTGCCCAGGCATCCTCCTCTTTCTGTTAAAGCTGAAAGATTTCTCCAGTCTCCTGGCCTCACACCAGATCTGCTAACTGGCCGTGAGCTGACGCCCAAGTCTGCCCTTGCCTTAGCCTCCCTCAGCCCCTTGAGTAGTCAGAAGCTCCCCTCTGCTTCTCCTGTCCGTCAGGGGTGGTCAGCCCGGGAAGGAGGCAGGCTCACCCTCCCACCCTCACTGCAAGCATCTGAGTGACAGGTGGGATCAGATGTCTGGACTCTCCCGCTTCTGGAAGCTCCAGAGGTGATTCTCTCGGCACCTGCCACCCAGCCTCCTTCTGCCCAACTCCCAGCTCCAGCTCCACCCGCAGCCCTAGCCATTCGCCCTCCTTTCTGGTGGGGAGTCTGGGAGCTCCAGCATGACTTTCCTTGACTTGTTCCCATAACTGCGAGCGCAGGTGTTATGAAGAGTCCCTCTGCTCCATGCTGCCCTTTCTCTGGTGGCAGGAGAAAATAATATCTGGATTTCTCATAGAACCCCAGGAAGGGGAGCGGCCAGAGCTCAGGGGAGACAGCTGTCTGATCACTAGAAAGTGAGCTCCTGGGTGGTGGGGCCTGGCCCAGTCAGAGGTCAGAGGTCAGCGATGGAACAGGTGCCGTTGTTTCTCCCTGCTGTTCCCTCTTGCCACCACACGGGTGCACACAACATGCACACCACACATGTACACTCACAGACACGCACAACACACACAAGTGCATTCACACTTGCACACACAACACACGTGCACTTACACGCACACATGTGCACTCGCACACACATGTGCAGTCACACCCACACCCACATGCAGTCGCAGACGTACACATAATACACACACACTCACTGATGTGGACACAACACACGCACACCACACACACGTGCACCCACAGCCATGCACACAAGAGAGACACACGGACACGTGCGTTCACACCCCGCGGCAGACCTGCATGTGCACACTGCTGGCATACAGCCTTCCCAGGGACAAACCGGCTCCGAGGCGGTTTGTGCAGGTTTGAAAAAAAGAGAACCCTGGGGCGGGGAGGCGGAGCTGGGGGTACCTGGCGGCAGGGAGCAGCTCGGGCTCCGCCGGGTGCCAGGCTGGCAGGGGCGGGTGCAGGGGGATGGCCCGGCACTGGGGGTGGCCCCCGTGGAGGCAGAGCCGTGTCACCGAGGCAGAGCCTGGGAGGCGCGGACAAGGATGGTCCCGCCGCCCCGGCGTCCACTGGAGCACCACGCCGGAAGGAGTACCAGCAAGCACTGGAGCACCACGCCGGAAGGAGCACCACGCCGGAAGGAGCACCACGCCGGAAGGAGCACCACGCCGGAAGGAGCACCACGCCGGAAGGAGCACCACGCCGGAAGGAGCACCACGCCGGAAGGAGCACCACGCCGGAAGGAGCACCACGCCGGAAGGAGCACCACGCCGGAAGGAGCACCACGCCGGAAGGAGCACCACGCCGGAAGGAGCACCACGCCGGAAGGAGCACCACGCCGGAAGGAGCACTAGCAAGCACGCAGCAGCTCACCCGGTGCGCGCGAAGGAAACCTGAGTCCTGGTGAGCCTGGGTCTCCGCACCGGCAGTCCCCGCACCGTCCAGACGCCGGTGGGGAAACAAACACAGCCTCTCTGCGCCCGCGTTCAAGCAGAGCAGGGCATCACAGCACAGGCCCCCAGAGCCTGCCGCCAGGCGCCAAGCAGCCTTGGGAACGGGGTGGCAGAGGGGTCCCGAGGTGCGAAAAACCCCGGGATGAGGATGCGAGCCGGGGCGGGAGGGAGCACAGGGCTCCGGCCCCGAGGAGCGGCAGGACTGGACTTAGATAAAAGCTGAGTGACTCGGCCAGCGCCTCCGCCTTCCTGCCAGCTGCGGGGCTGGAGGGGCTCACACTGACCTTGGGATCACTTTCCAACCTTGCCTGAAGACACCACAACAGGCTGATTTCCTTCTCATCAGTGGAGAAGGAGAGTCGGGGTTTGGAGGGAGGAGGCTGGTGGATGAGGGTGACAGACGAGACTTGATCTCGGGTTGACAGGCATCCCCAGGCCCCCGGGGCCCCGCGAGGCTCTCAGCGCCGCGCAGGGCCACCAGCAGGCCACGGGAAGCCTGCGGCCTCGGGGTTTGGGGCGCGGCCAGCAGCAGACGCGCCCCGCTCATCCTGCTCTGCTGAGGAGCCTGCGCGGCGCAGGGCCTGCGAGCTGAGCCCGCCTCCTTCCCGGCGCGGCGCTCCCCGGCACGCGCACTCTGGTTTTCCAGGCTAACGTCCCCCACGGAGGCGACGTCTGACGCAGGTGCTTGACCAGCACGTGCGAACTAAGGACACGAATCAAAGGAGTCCCCGGGGAGGCTCGCGGCGGAACAGCGTCCCCCAGAGCCCCGCGTCGAGCAGGGTGTCTCCGAAAACGAGAGCGAGGCTCAACTCTGCTTCTCCAGCCTTCCGTGGTGCCCGCTCCGCACCGGGCACCCGTCTGGGCTGAGCGGGTCCTCGGGACAACCTGGGAGGCGGGAGTCCTCCCGGCCGCATCCTCCAGGGGGAGACCGCGGCCGCTCGGAGGGTGAGGAGTAGGGAGGGCTTGGACGCGCGCCGGCTGGCTCCAGACTCCGGGTTTGCGTGCGCTCAGGCACGACGAGGTGAGAGGCGGCGGGACTGACGCTGGGTCCACTCCTGGTCTTTTCAGCGTCTCATCTGTCTCACCAGCGCCTCTGTCATCCAGGCCCCGGGGCCACAGGGCAGGGAGAGGCCCACATAGAGGCCAGGACCCCCGCTGCTTGAACTGATTACACCCAAACCGCTCACTAACAACTGTGAGGGCTGTTTGGATGGCTGTCAGAGTGTCGGTCTGCCCATTACACGCGAAAATCAGGAATAGTTACAGGCACATTCTCAGTGCTGTTTAAACATCATACATCATGAGTAATAAAATACATGAATTATATAATGAAATAGAAGATTAACGAAAAATAATTTACCTACAACAAAATGAACCCATTTCAAGTGCTCAAGAGTCCCCGTAAGCTCGCCAGAGCCTCACCCAGTGGCTGCGGGCATCTCCAGCTGAGTCGTCGCACTCCCCTACAGGTGGTGTGCCCCGAGTGTCTGTCCTGCTGGGGACCTTTGCACTGTGAGTGCCCCCCACAGCCAGGGCAGAGAGAGCTCCCCGTGGACCTCTCCAGCCTCCAGGCCGTGGCCTCTCTCTACGGTCAGCAGCATCTGCTCTGCCCGACGTGACCTCCCGAGGCCAGCCCAGAGGCCCACTCAGCTGGAGGTAGGCTTCCGGCCCTATTTTAACACCTTGTATCTTCCCGGAAAGGACGGAAGGATGTCCTCCCACACTGAGTAAAAATAGAGGCCATCCTGTGGTCTCTAACTCAGAACCCGCTTTGTCTTAAAGCTCTTCTCAATGGTGAGCGCCCAGGCCTCACCGGTCACCAGCCTCTGGCTCAGCAGGCCACTCCTTGCTCCCAGAAGTGCCCGCATCCTTCGTTTCCGGGCATCATGGTCCCGGGGGTGCTGGGGGCCCACTCAGACCTCTTTCCTTCTCTGCTGCTGCTGCTGAGTCACTTCAGTCGTGTCCGACTCTGTGCGACCCCATAGACGGCAGCCCGCCAGCCTCCCCTGTCCCTGGGATTCTCCAGGCAAGAACACTGGAGTGGGTTGCCATGTCCTTCTCCCATGCATGAGAGCAAAAAGTGAAAGGGAAGTCGCTCAGTCGTGCCCGACTCTTAGCGACCCCATGGACTGCAGCCCACCAGGCTCCTCTGTCCATGGGATTTTCCAGGCAAGAGGACTGGAGTGGGGTGCCATCGCCTTCTCTGCTTTCCTTCTCTACTTCCTTTTTTTGGCCGATCTCCTCTGGTCTCAGGGCGCTCAATGCCATCTCTACATCACTGACTCCCAAAAGCATCGCTCCAGACTGGTCCTTGCCTCTTAACTCCAGGCCACCCCCTTGGCATCTGCACTTAGCACATAAGTGGCATCTCAGACCTCACTGTCCACCCCAGGACCCCTGTTGTCCCACAGACGCATGGCTCCCGCACAGCTGCCAGGCCAGTCTGACCGAGCAGCCCACCAGGGTCTAGGATAGGGTGGGGCTGCGAGGAGGGGGCGTGGGTGTGTGCTGGCCCCACCTACTCCCCAGGCACTGTGCCCTCTGACCCGTGTGCTCACTGAGCCTCCAGATGCTCTGAAAGCGCAGGCTAACTCCATCTCATAGCTGAGAAGATGGGCACTGAGAGACACTGATGGAACCGCGCAGTGTCACGCAGCTCGCCACGATGGTGAACCCTCAGGATCGGGCCCAACGCCATTGATGTGCACACCTGGCCCATCCCTGGGCAAGGGCGGGAGCCGGCACAGTCAGCGCTAAATGTCAGAGACAGGGCAGGGTGCGGTCTGCGTGTGTCCTGGCAGGTGTGACATGGCGACAGGCGCTTTAGCCTCAGATCAGCTTAAGAGGCAGCTATGCAAGAGAAGAGACTTGCAGCTCCCAAGACGGGTGTCGGGGGAGGTCCGGGCCGGGAGTTTTGGTTGCTAAGGAAGGGAGCGGTGGAGGGGTAGATTGGGAGTTTGGGATTAGCAGAAGAAGACTACTATATATAGAATGGATAAACAACACAGCCCTGTAGTGCAGGGAACTATATCAATATCCTGTGATACCATAACGGAAAAGTATATGGAAGAAGCATGTATGTGCATAATTAAATCATTTCTCTGCACAGTAGGAATTTACACGAGTCTGTAAATCAAGCATACTTCCATAAAATACATTTTTTTCATAAAATACAGTTTTTTTAAAAAAGAGTAAAACTATGCAGAAATCTATCGTAAAACTTCCAAATCATCAAAGGTGATATATTTAAAATTTGTGCAATAGGCTTAAAATAATGACTTAACTAGGGGCAGAGTTCAATTACCACTGAGTTACATTTTAATAGTCAAATGGAAAAGAAATTCAGTATCAACCAATGAATGGTGTCTTGTCTAAATGATACCAGACACGTTTGATACTGTTGTCCATTAGCAAAAGATTTATTTGCCCAAATCACAGATACAGAGAATTTTAGAATTGGAAGGGGGCTTAGAGACTTTTTTTGGTTAAATCTTACTTTAAAGATATTTAATCTTTATATAAATGCTTTTTGAGTTGAAAAAAAATTAAATCCTTTTAAGCTAAGAATATACATTACAGTCTGGGAACACATTATCGTCACAAAACATTAAAATAGCCTCCATTTATGTAATTTACTTTTGTGCAAAAAAAAAAGTTTCAATCTTAATATTACGTAAATGAGTTGTAAATACGTCATATCATCTTCTGTGATGCCTTAAGATTCACAAAATATCGTGTCATTTGAGTCACTTCTTTGGAAGGTAAGTGGTCAGGATTGAATGCTTACCCAACGAACACAAAAAGAGGCCTGCCCAAGCTTTAGGCGGACCAATCACACTAGCAAATCACAGGGCAGCTGCGCCGGTCTTTGTGCATATTAACTACATAGCTTTTAGACCGTGAGGGCAAGTGCAAGCGGATACCAAGAACTGTAAGCAGTAGCAGAGGTGTTGAGTGGAACGTGAAGTCTGAAGCTCCCAGGAAGGCGCCTCTTCCCACTCCTCTGCAGAAAGCAGCTCGCTGGGAATGCGGCTGGGGACGTGCCGTACCTTTGCAAACACATCAGTGTGTGTGCTGTAACAGCCGGAGACCACACGTGCACAGGTCTATGTGAGAGATATTTCCTATTCCTAAGACGGGAAATGTATCCAATAGATACAAGTTTAGCATGGCTTTATATACGAAAGGACCCACAACTCAATAAGGCTGAATTGAGTTCTTTATATGTAAATAGTTGATATACACACACACACACACAATCTTTATTCGCATTTCTAGATCAGCTTCATTTTCCCCCAATGAACAGCATCCCTTCTGTATCTGGCTCGATACTCAGTCATCCTCCGTCGTCCGTGAGAACACAGCAGCGGTTTCCGTGGTCTTATTACTATCCATGCAGCACAGCCAACATCCTTAGCCATGAATCCTTGGGTATTGTGAAGGTGTGTCCATGAGATAAATTTTTGTCAACAGAACGGTGAAATCGCCACTTCAAAGGACATTCACGTTTGACATTTGCCTGACATTTACCAGTTTAGCACCAAACCGATTGCACCAACTTGCACTAACCCTAACCCGCAAGCAGGACCTCGGCACGCAAGTCCTTTGTGCTCTTGACAGGAGGCTCACTGTGCAAGGAGCTTCCATGCTGCGCTCACTCACGCAGCGGTGGAGGGTGCAGGCGAGGCGCTGTCTTACAGGTTTGCCAGCATCTGCAAAGGCCACCCAGGCCCACCAGGTGCGCATACCCAGTCCTGTTTTCAGCTCGCCTGGAAGCCTGGTGACTTCCACCTGTCCCGCTAAGGAGGAGCAGAGTCTGAATCTGGACCCAGGCTTACTGCCTCTGGAGCCGCTGTCTTTTCATGACAATGTGATGCATTATCTCAGTTAAAACAGGAAAACCAGGCTTACAAACCTGTGAATTAAAACCTCTTTTGGAGAAAATTTGTTTTAAAGTCCTTGATGTTCTTTAGCAAGGACCCGTGCCCAGCACTCTGTTTATTTCCCTTTTAACTGTTTATTTGCCAGGCATAGCTTTGACTCCGAGACGATTTCCCTTTGTCCTCACCTAAATTCCATCCCGGATTCTACAGTGACCCGCCAGCAGACGGAGCCTTGTGGTTCTTCGGACGCTTTTATGTGGTGAGTGGTGATTTATCAACTTGAAAAATCAGGCGATTGACTTTGTTTTATAATTGAACACCATATTTATAGAAATGATAAGGAAAGTCAGACAGCTGTTTGAGCCTGTGATAATGGCGAAAAACAACTTAGAGGGCGCTGAGTGAACTCAGCTCTCAGCAGCATGGTTTTCCCACTTCTTAGTACTTTGAAGAGCTTCTCTGGGTCTCAGACGGGAAAGCTGGACTTGACCCCTGGGTCTGGAAGACCCCCGGTAAAGGGAATGGCAACCCTACTCCAGTATTCTTCGCTGGAGAATTCGATGGACAGAGGAGCATTTTGAAGACAGTCTTATTTACCTGGCAGGGACTGAATTTCCAGATTCCGGAAGGTAATTCATTAGCCCGCATGCTAAGTAATCTGTGTTTCTCATTCCCTGGGAGTTAATTGACAGGCTGACTTCAAAGCTGCAAGCCTCCGCTCCATGCGCAACGCAGAAGTCTCCTACGTGACTATTTATGGGTCTCGCTCACTGTGCTGTGCTGGTAACACTGGAAAATTCCCCGAGCTATGTCCATTTCTACCCACGAGCCCAGTGCTTGGGAGGTAACAAGTGACAGAGGAAGCCGGCTCCGGGCCTGGACACCGAGTGTGGAAACTCCCTCCCAGCGGCTCAGCTGGTCGTGGGGTTTTGGGGGTGCAGGGCAGCTGGGCTGACGGCTCAACAGCCCAGCACCGCCTCGGCTCCATCACGCATGGAGGCTGCACATTGCTATGGCCCAGGGGCCGAGGACAGCGCCTGCAGAGACGCTCCCGAGAGTGCTCTGTGCATCCTCACAGCGAAAAGCTAGACGCCCGAGCCTCCAGGGCTTCCCAAGTGGTGTCAGTGGTCAAGGACCCACCTGCCAATGCAGGGGTCGCGGGTTCGATCCCCGGGGCAGGAAGATCCCCCAGGGGAGGGCCCGGCCACCCACTCCAGTATTCTTGCCTGGAGAATCCCATGGACAGAGGAGCCTGGTGGGCTTGGTCCATGGGGTCGCGAAGAATTGGACACAACTGAAGCGACTTAGCACGCATACACGCCCTGAGAGGTGCCTGGTTTCACGAGCTTTACACGATGAAGTGGACTTTCACTCATAGGTCACGTCAAAGGGTCGTGCCCCGACTGGTCCATGGAGGGAATTAGCAAACTCTCCCCTGACGCAAGGACACAGCAAAGGCACTCCTCCAGGGCATCAGAGAGGAGAGTGAGGCTCCACCCCTTCCGGGGGGCACGGAGCCAGTCCCTTCCCCACCTCAGTGGCTCCCGGGGTAGTGAACTGCGCGGGGAGGAAAACGTCAACAGGCAGAGCGCGAGCAGCGAGCGGCGCTCCGCACGGCGCAGCGGCGAAGGGAGCCGGTCTCCCCTGCGTGTGCGTGCATCCCTTGCTCCTGTGTCATCTACGCGCCGCCGCGTCTCTCTGACTCGCTAACGTCCGTTTCTCTATCTCCGCGTCCCCGTGTCTCTCTCTGTCTCCATCGTCGCCCTGTGCGCGTGCATCCCTTGCTCATGTGTCATCTACGCACCACTGCGTCTCTCTGACTCGCTAACGTCCGTGTCTCTATCTCAGCATCCCTGTGTCTCTATCTCCGCGTCCCCGTGTCTCTGTCTCCGGTCTCCGCGTCCCCGTGTCTCTCTCTGTCTCCATCGTCGCCCTGTGCGCGTGCATCCCTTGCTCCTGTGTCATCTATGCACCACCGCGTCTCTCTGACTCGCTAACGTCCGTGTCTCTATCTCCGCGTCCCCGTGTCTCTCTCTGTCTCCATCGTCGCCCTGTGTGCGCGTCGGCTCAGCCGTGTCTGACTCTCTGTGGCCCCCTGGACTGTAGCCCACCAGGCTCCTCGGTCCCTGGGGATTTCCCAGGCAACAACACCGGAACGAGTTGCCACTCTGTCCTCCAGGGCATCTTCCCGACCCAGAGGTCGAAGCTGCGCCCTCTGCGTCTCCCGCCGTGGCGGGTGTGTCCCCCCGAGCCCCCTGGGAAGCCATCACCTCTCTGCTCCTGTGTGTCAGCTGCCTGCCTACCTGCCTGCCACCTATTTCTCTTCATCTCTGTCTTCCATTGACTAACTTTAAACATTTATAAATTGACTGACTCATCCAGGATGTTCAAGGCTCATCAGGGAAGAATACAAATATCGACACAGCAGTGCTGACTGGCCTGAGGATCCACACGAGCGCGCTCTGTTCGCCGCCTCTGCTCACCCGCTAGCCTCCCGTTTGGTCTTTTGTTTTCGTTTTGCCCTTTACCTTCTGGTTTGGTTTGATCTTAAAAGGAACTGGGAGAAGCACCTGGTTCTAGTGATTCTTTTCAGAGGTTTGCACACGTTCTGTCTGAAGGAATACCGGAAAACCGATGCCACCCCTCCACTTAACAAAAGGGGGAATTTTTATTGCACACTTGCACCAAAGGCTTATTTTACAAATACCCCTAGGAAGAAGACTGTGCCAAATGCTCTGTGGACTGTGAATTACAGCAGGGTGAGGGAAGGGGTGCAGTGCTCCCCTTTCGGGAGGTTTCAGGGAGATAACATGCGTTTACACGAGAAGGTGGTTCCCTGCGATGAGGCAGAGACAGGACCCGGGGCAGTGGAGGTGGACAGGAGTTCTCACACTGCTGCTCGCTAACTGTGACCCCGCAGGGGACTCTTCTCCAGGGCTGCCTTCTCCTCTCCCCTTGACTCTATCTGTACAGCCTCTTGACCCGTATTTCCTCCTAAGCTGTACTTTTTTTCTACCTTGAGCCCTTCAGAGTGCCTCCGTGAAATGGAATAGCACTAGAGTTCAGCTGCAGAATGACTCTGCTGATTGGGACGGATAATGTTTACACAGCACTTGGCTTAATGCCCAGCTTGCATTCACTGAATAGCACTTCTTCCTTCCCCAAATGTACTAGGTGCTCAATAAGCAGTTTCTGAATGAATGAATGAACAATTTGAAAAGCTCTCACATTTCATGTCTTGGAAATGTCAGAGAAATTATTTCACAGAGTTGAGCTTTCTCAAGGTCATTTAATGAACTAGTAACAGTGTTTGGACTAAACTTTAATTCCAACTCTGTTCTTTTCACTGGAATATGTTGGTTTTGCATTTAATTAAATTGAAGCCAGTGTTAAAAATAGTGGCAAAAGGGGGTCAGACGTTGACATGGAGCCGTGCAACCTTTTTCTTTTCTTGCACTAAAGGGTTAAAACTGGCACAGCTGGGGGTCATGCTGGGCATAAGAGCAGCCCTCATACCTACGCCCAAGTCAGAAGCAAGCAGAAGTCCCAGAAGGAGGCAGACAAAAACACGGCCCGGCCCAGGACAGGAACGGCTGCAGAAACAGTGTTCTGACTCGCTCTAGGGGATTGTAAAGACAGCACCCGAGAACTCTGCGACTCCCATGGAGTTGCCTCCTCAGGAGTCAGTACACTGTGGTGCCTCCGTGGGCGTTCCCTCAGCCTCGAGGCTTCTGGCAGCATCTGCACGTCCCGTGCAGACTGGCCTTGAGCTGGGTGACCACTGGCCTCAGTGGCCAGCGGTGTGCACACAGCATGTAAGGAGGGAGGGAAAGTGGCAGCCTCTGGCACACACAACAGAGCAAACACCTCAGAGCCACAGTGCCTACTTGCCCCACAGGAGGCTGAAAGCTGGCACAAAAGATGATGACTTGTGCCGGGTGGCTAGAAGGCAATTTTAGTAACTAACTGTTGAACAGAAAGAAATCCACAGTGGGCTGCCAAGAGGGGGTCCAGATTCTTATATTGCTTTAGCATGTCAGTAATTTAGCATTTCGCTGTACAGAATGACAGCCAGGAAAACAGGAGGAAGCCTGCTGCTCAGGAATACCTGTGTCATGTTTTGGTCTTCTTTTGCGTGAGGCTGTGAGAACGGTGGATATACAAAGGCCCCAACCTCATAACCAGGCTTCTGACCCTCACATAAGCCCGTGCGTGTTTTATATGAGAAAATGTGAAATCAGTCTGCCAAGGAAGCCGACTCCCTACGTGTTAACTGGCAGCTTGCTTGTATTTATCAGGTCAGGAAGCTAGATTTGTGAGATGCAAGGGCATCTCCGTCACTTTCATCTGCTCACATCATGCTGCTCACTGCAAATTGGAATTAAGCGCGTACTAAGGAATGAGAACACAATTCATACACGCCGCTGTTTCCTAGATCTTTTCAATTAAAAATAATAGCGGTGGATGAGCTTACAGCTTCACACTCATCCTGGCTTTCCTGCTCTGAGGACCATAGGTCAGGGGAGGGGCGGCAATCCCAGTATGCAGCCCCCAGGAGGCCAGGATGGAGGACCTGAGGGGTGCTGGACACCAAGCTCCTGCAGCCCTGCAGGGACCTAGGACAACACGTTCTCAAGGGGGCAAGCCCCAGGGGCCCCGGGTCTAGACCCCACCTGCTCCAGGCTGTCTGCCCCCCACAGCGTCTGTCAGGACCCATGGATTCCTCGTCCTTTCATGCTGGGTTTGTGGGCAAACACCTTCCCCTTGGAGGTGCATTTCTCAGCTGGCCAACACCACCCTCGGCCCTGGGTCCCTGGACTCCCCATCCTCTTACTGACATGCCTCATAAGCAGCATTCCCACAGATGTTCCTTGCTTCTCAGGACCCTTGGGAGCCTCTATCCACCTGGGGAGGGGGGCGGGGGCTCAGGGTGCAGCCCCTCTCAGCCCCTGTCCACCCAGTGAAGCCCCTCACACCTTGGCAACACAGAAACCTCCCGTAACTGGCTCATTCCCACGACGGAAGGATGAGTTCACTTTGTTCCGCTGACTTCCGTCCCCAGCGCCCCCCACAGAGCCTTATCCTGAGTGAAGTGAGGTGCTTTGAGCCCCAGGTGGGCGCGGCCGTGCATGGGCCTCTCTGCTCACAGGAGAGGGGCAGACGCTCTCTTCTGCGGGGAAAGACCACTCACTCCGTTTGCCTTGCGTCTGAGCCCGTGAGGCAAACTGGCCCAGTGCATTCTTGTGCTTCCCCACATCCCTCAAGGAACCCGGGAACCCACAGGCGACCCACAGCCCTCCCGCCACTGCGGTGGATTCTAAACTGTCCCGTCGTCCCCTGAAACTGCTGAAGGCTCCCCGGCATTGCTGCCTACGATGGCAGGCGCTTCCAGAAGGAAGCGTTCATCCCCCGTTTCCCTCTGGATCCTGCGTCCCCTGCTGCCCGCCCCGCCCCAACCCCTTCCTGTTTCTTTTCCTCTTCCTCCCAGCCTTGGGTTATTCCCATCGTGTGTGTGCGCTCAGTCATGTCCTGTCCAACTCTTTGTGACCCCATGGACTGTAACCCATCAGGCTCCTCTGTCCACGGGATTTCCCAGGCAAGAATCCTGGAGTGGGTGGTCATTTCCTTCTCCAGGGGATCTTTCTGACCCAGGGATCGAAACTGGGTCTCCTGCATTGACAGGTAGTTTCTTTACCCAACCATTAATCACCACACGTGGGCACCATCCAGAGCCTGCTGTGGGGGATGCCATCTGTCCCAAATGGCTCATCACAACTGAGCCAGGATAAGACCAGAGCTTCACAGTGCAGCTCAGTTCAGTCGCTCAGTTGTGTCGACTCTTTGCGACCCCATGGACTGCGGCACGCCAGGCCTCCCTTCCATCACCAACTCCCAGAGCTTGCTCAAACTCATGTCCATTGAGTCGTTGATGCCATCCAACCATCTCATCCTCTGTCGTCCCCTTCTCCTCCTGCCCCCAATCCCTCCCAGCATCAGGGTCTTTTCCAATGACTCAGTTCTTTGCCTCAGGTGGCCCAAGGATTGGAGTTTCAGCTTCAGCATCAGTCCTTCCAATGAATATTCTGGACTGATCTCCTTTAGGATGGACTGGTTGAATCTCCTTGCTGTCCGAGGGACTCTCAAGAGTCTTCTCCAACACCACAGTTCAAAAGCATCAATTTTTTAGCACTCAACTTTCTGAGTCCAACTCTCACATCCATACATGACTATTTGAAAAACCATAGCTTTGACTAGACAGACCTTTGTGGGCAAACTTTCTGCTTTTTAATATGCTGTCTAGGTTGGTCATAGCTTTTCTTCCAAGGAGCAAACATCTTTTAATTTCATGGCTGCAGTCACCATCTGCACTGATTTTGGAGCCCCCCAAAATAAAGTCTGACACTGTTTCCATTGTCTCCCCATCTATTTGCCATGAAGTGATGGGACCGGATGCCATGATCTTCGTTTTCTGAATGTTGAGTTTTAAGCCAATGTTTTCACTCTCCTCTTTCACTTTCATCAAGAGGCTTTTTAGTTCCTCTTCGCTTTCTGCCATAAGGGTGGTGTCATCTGCATTTCTGAGGTTATTGATATTTCTCCCGGCAATCTTGATTCCAGCTTGTGCTTCCTCCAGCCCAGTGTTTCTCATGATGTACTCTGCATATAAGTTAGATAAGCAGGGTGACAATATACAACCTTGACATACACCTTTTCCTATTTGGAACCAGTCTGTTGTTCCATGTCCGGTTCTAACTGTTGCTTCCTGACCTGCATATAGATTTCTCGGGAGGCAGGTCAGGTGGTCTGGTATCCCCATCTCTTGAAAAATTTTCCACAGTTTGCTGTGATCCACACAGTCAAAGGTCACAGTCAGCACCAGAGACTTCCCTCACATGGCACTGCTGGTGGTCAGCACAGAGACCAGCATAGTGAGGGACACAGCCTGCAACCCAGCCCAGAAGCATCACTTTCTTTCCTAACACAAAGCAGTTCTGGTAAGTGCTTTAAACTGACTGTGATGCCCCATTTTATCAAACTCTTATTTTTTAAGATTTCACTTCACTTTATTCTCTTCTTGGTTACAAGGCTCATTTTCTTTCTTTTTTTTTCCTGGATGTGCAGGTCTTTGCTGTGGCACGCAGGATCTTTACTTGTGGCACGAGGGATCTCGTTCCCTGACCAGGGATGGAACCTGGGTCCCTGCATTAGGAGAGTGGAATTTTAACCACTGGACCTCCCGGGAAGTCTCTCTAAACTTTCTCTTAATGACTCCTTTATTCTAGATGTCCACAGAAGGCCAGGGAGAATGGAAGGCTGGAAGTGCCGGTGGTGAGCACTGTCGCGTGGAGGTGACTTGCATGCCGGGCCTCGGGCAGCACGTGGATGGACGGAGAGTCCTTCCCCCAAAGAGGGGGAGAGTCCTTCCCCCAAAGAGGGGGAGAGTCCTTCCCCCAAAGAGGGGGAGAGTCCTTCCCCCAAAGAGGGGGAGAGTCCTTCCCCCAAAGAGGGGGAGAGTCCTTCCCCCAAAGAGGGGGAGAGTCCTTCCCCCAAAGAGGGGGAGAGTCCTTCCCCCAAAGAGGGGGAGAGTCCTTCCCCCAAAGAGGGGGAGAGTCCTTCCCCCAAAGAGGGGGAGAGTCCTTCCCCCAAAGAGGGGGAGAGTCCTTCCCCCAAAGAGGGGGAGAGTCCTTCCCCCAAAGAGGGGGAGAGTCCTTCCCCCAAAGAGGGGGAGAGTCCTTCCCCCAAAGAGGGGGAGAGTCCTTCCCCCAAAGAGGGGGAGAGTCCTTCCCCCAAAGAGGGGGAGAGTCCTTCCCCCAAAGAGGGGGAGAGTCCTTCCCCCAAAGAGGGGGAGAGTCCTTCCCCCAAAGAGGGGGAGAGTCCTTCCCCCAAAGAGGGGGAGAGTCCTTCCCCCAAAGAGGGGGAGAGTCCTTCCCCCAAAGAGGGGGAGAGTCCTTCCCCCAAAGAGGGGGAGAGTCCTTCCCCCAAAGAGGGGGAGAGTCCTTCCCCCAAAGAGGGGGAGAGCCCACGAGTGGAAACTGTTTCTAGGAGTCACGTGGGTGGGATCCGGGAGGGGCCATGGTGATTTTTAGAGCTGGGTCCCACCTCACTCAGTTAGGGAAGGACTAACTGGGGAAGCCTGGGGAAGCTGGGGAAGTCCTGGGGAAGCCTGAATTCTGGACAGAGCTCAGAGAGGTCACCCCATCTCGACAGCTGCATGTTGAAAGGTCAAGGCGTGGAGGCAAGCATCCATAGCCTTTTGTTTTCATGTTCCAGGTCCTCCTAACCAAAAGTGTACTATTTTAATAAAAGACGGGGGCATTGAATGCTGAAGGAGACTAGCCTTAGGGTTCTTAGTTGAGCTATTCATTAGATCACTGGGTCTCAGGTTTTTCTCTTGACTGCGGAATCCAGGGAAAATCTAATTTGCAGTGCTTGTCTTAAAGGGACAAAGGTTAATCAAGGCCAAGATCTGATGGGGATGAAACTGCCCTGTGACTCTGGACTTCAACTTCCCAACATGCAAAGTGTGGATGCCGGGCTCGGGGGGAGACACTGACTCGTTCATCAGGAAGAGGAGAGATCAGGGGTGCACAGAAGTGGAGCTCCAGGTTTCCCTGTAAGAGGTATCGACTTCAGCAAATATTTACTCGCCGAAACAGAGTTTGCAGATGACTGCTGACTAAGTGTTTGAAATCAGCGCGCTGGGTCACAGGAGCAAGACGGTCACTTTTACTTGTTGGGGTGGAGAGCCTAAGCTACTCCATCTTGTAAAAGAACTCCATTTTGTAAAATTCCGGGCAAAAAGACCTAGACTTTGGATATTACCCAGCCTTGCCCCACTGCCCACGAGCCAATCGGCCTTCAGGTTAAACCTCCTGACTTTACGTTCAGGAACTTGTGATTTACCTTCAAAGTAAAAACCAATCAGGAGTCAACACACAACCCTATAGAAGAAGGCGACCAATCAGATGTCCTTCAGCCTGAAAATCCCCCTTTACCGGAATATTCCCTATATAAGCAATGTAACCCAAAACTCGGGGTTCCTCCCTATAGCCGCTATGTCAGTATCGATGGGAGCCCCAGCTCGAGCTTGGTAATAAAAACTCTCTTGCTTTTGCATCGGATATCGGCTCCCTGGTGGTCAGTGGGAGATTTCGCGACTTGGGCATAACAGGGGTCCCCTCGCTCGTACCTGGAGAAGTTGGGGGCTTAACATCTTCAGAGAAAATCAGAGCCTGGGGCAGGAATCATGCCCAGCACACAGCTGAAGGCTCCGGGCTTGAATCACTGCATCAGAGCCCCATGCTGAAGCAAACCTGCAGACTGGCTTGTGACGGCAGGGCTTCTTGCAAATACAGACATCGCGGCCACAGCACATACTCATGGTTCCACGCGGAGCACACGGGACAGGGCGGCCCTACCCTCCGCCCGAGCCCCTTTCAGGGACCCCCCAGAGCCACGGGTGCCCCCATCTCTTGGCAGCCAGGGCTGACCTTCATCTTGGTCTTTGCAATCTGGAGTATCAGGGGACAGGGTGGACAGGCACGGCCCGGGTGTGGAGACAGGATCATTCTCAGGGCCTCGCCTTTCAGACACTGCTCCCCAGTCTAAAGACGGGAAGACCGCAGACCCCACTTAGACTTCCTGACCTGAGAACGGGCGTGCAAGAGCCGTGCTAACCCGAGAACAGGACGTGAAAGCAGGACACTATTTCTAGTTTGGAGCCAGCGTGTCCGTCCCTCCCTGCAGCATCCCCAGCCAGTTTAGGGGACACGGAACACGCTGTGCAACGCGCAAATCCACGCATCCGCGCACATGCACAGATGTGGGCGACGGAGGCGAAGAGAAGGCGCGCGCCGCTCCCGCGGCACCGGGTCAGAGCTCCGCGCTCGAGAGCGGAGACTTGCCCACGCTCACAGCCCTGCTGCCACCGGCCGCCTCGGTCAGCACACACCGCCGGCGGGTCACCCAGCTCCGGTTCTGGGTGCAGGGAAGCGAGCGCACCAGCTTCCAGAGGAAGAAACGGCGCGCTAGAGACACAGAGATGCAGATGAGTCCCAGCGGGAAGGAGAGCCCCAGCTTTGAGCTGGGGGTGGGCAGGGCCCCTTCCTCGCTCAGCTCGGAGGACGGCCCGCATCGCAGGTCGGGGGCAGAAGCTGGGCTCCGTCCACCCTCTCGGGAGTCTGCGCTCTGGTGCCCCTCACGGCCCAGACTGTCCCCTCGTGCGACACACACACACACACACACCACACACACACACACTATATATACACACACACTACACACACTACACACACACAACACACACATACACACTATATATACACACACACTACACACACACAACACACACATACACACTATATATACACACACACCACACACACACAACACACACACACACTATATATACACACACACTACACACACACCACACACACACACACACTATATATACACACACTACACACACACCACACACACACACACACACCACACACACACACTATATATACACACATACTACACACACTACACACACACACCACACATACACACTATATATACACACACACTACACACACTACACACACACAACACACACATACACACTATATATACACACACACCACACACACACAACACACACACACACTATATATACACACACACTACACACACACCACACACACACACTATATATACACACACTACACACACACCACACACACACCACACACACACACTATATATACACATACTATATATACACACACACTACACACACTACACACACACAACACACACACACTATATATACACACACACTACACACACACCACACACACACACTATATATACACACACTATATATACACACACACCACACACACAACACACACACACACACACTATATATACACACACACACACACCACACACACACACTATATATACACACACTACACACTACACACACACAACACACACACACTATATATACATACACACTACACACACTACACACACACACCACACACATACACACTATATATACACACACACCACACACACACAACACACACACACACACTATATATACACACACACTACACACACACCACACACACACACACACTATATATACACACACTACACACACACCACACACACACACACCACACACACACACTATATATACACACACACTACACACACTACACACACACAACACACACACACTATATATACACACACACTACACACACTACACACACACACCACACACATACACACTATATATACACACACACCACACACACACAACACACACACACTATATATACACACACACTACACACACACAACACACACAACACACACATACACACTATATATACACACACAACACACACACACACACTATACACACACACACACACACACACACACACACACACACACACACGGCTGGTTCCCCTCCCCTCTCTCTGGCAAAGCCACCCAAAACGAGCAGCAGCGGCATCAGGGCAGAGGCTCCTGGAGCTCAGCTGATGGGCTGTGTCCTGGACAAAGCGGACGCACGACCTCCGCGCCCGAGACGGGTGTTGGCGGGGCCCCCTTCTCTCCCCACATCCCTTCACATTCAGCCTCTTCTTTCTTCTGACGTTTTACTCTTTTCCTGACATTTCCTCTTCATTCTTTCCCCACTTTTTCCTCCATTTCCCCTATGTCTTCCTCCACTAACTGGTCACCTTATTAACCAAAATGTAGATTTAGCCTGTGACATTTTTCATGAATAAACTATGTCAGTCATGCTCTAAGCCTGATTGAAGTGCGGAGTCTTGACTTTAAGCCTGACATGTATATGGAAAAGATGGGCTGGGTCAGCCCCAAAATGGCAGCAGTGCTTCTTTCTAGAAGGAGAGATTCAGAGCGGTTCTCTTTTTTATTGCTACTTTGAAAATCTTACAGGATTAGATTTTTTTCACAGCAAACAAATGAAATATATGCATAACTCCCTACCTAAGTCTCTAAACAAAACAGGGAAAGCATGGATGTGCCTTACTTCCAAATCGCCTTGAATCACGTATTTGAAGGTGAGGTTGGATGTTACAGCCCCCTCTAAACAGGCCGGAGACTTTCTCCCTCAGAGGCAGCATCTGGAGGCCAAGGACAATGTCCTCATCCTCAAGGCCCCCGCCCCCGCCCGTCCCCAGGCAGGAGACCCTCAGCCAGCCGTTGAAAGCATCTTTCTTTTTCTACCATTGTCATGGAGTTCTTCAACAACTTAGATGTTTAAGTCAAATACTAGACTGTCAAACAGTAATTCGGGAAGAGAACGACAAATATCCCATGGTAACACTGGAGAGTGAAACCTAAAATACAAGTGAACTTATCTACAAAGCAGAAACAGCTTCACAGAGAGAACAGATCTGTGACTCCAAGGGAGAGGTGGGCGAGGGAGAGAAGGGATTGGGAGCTTGGGGTTAGAAGGTGCAAACGGGTACACATAGGACAGGTAAGCAACATGGTCCTGCTGAACAGCACAGGGCGCTGTGCTCAATACCCTGGGATAAACCACAGTGGAAGAGGATATGAAAAACAGTATGGTTATGCATATATATATATACAGACGTAGAAGACGGAGCCAGTTTGCTGTACAGCAGAGATTAACACAACATTGGGACTCAGCTCTGTTTCAATTTTATATATATACATAAAGCTACGCTGTCAAGAACCAGGATCAGAGTAACATCCAATTTCTCATTCATAGATTTGCACATTGCTCTCAGGATTGAACTTAAAAGTCTGAGGATTAACACTACACATATCTGGGAGAGATATAGAGGAAAAAAGGAAGGAAGGAGACAGCCCTTGCCTGTCATTCACCCCGGGAACTGCATCGTGTCCCAGCAAGGCATCAGTGCTCCTGAGCAGGACCCTTGCCTCCTCTGAGCCGCCCACGCTGCTCTGGGGCCAGGGACAAGGGTAAATGCATCTTTGCACCGCGTCTTCCAGGCTTCCCTGGTGGCTCAGTGGTAAAGAATCTGCCCACCAAGCAGGAGACGGGTGTTTGATCCCTGAGTCAGGAAGCTCCCTGGGAAAAGAGAATGGCAACCCACTCCAGCGTTCTCGCTTGCGGAGTCCCGAGGACAGAGGAGCCTGGCAGGCTACAGTCTGTGGGGTCACAGAAGAGTCAGACAGGACTCAGCAACTATACAACCACCACGACGTCTTTCACTGTGTCTGGGGAAATGTGTGTTGATTGGTTAATTGAAAGAAAGAGGGCAGGAAAAAAGGGAGAAAGAACATCACAAGTACAGAATTTACCACTTGAGTAACTAGAAGCTCAGAGTGAGCCATCAGGAAGTTTAAAGCGGACAGAGCTTTCCTACAAAGATGTGCGTGAGCTCCATGCCCAGACTGCTCCCTGCCCCTGTGGTCCTCAGTGAGCTCAACGCCCGAGGAGCAGAGACCCAGCAAACACCTCTGAAATGGACACATAAGTAAGGCTAACATGTTTCATGGCCCACTCTAATTACTGTTCCTACCATGAAACCAGGAGGAAGGCCTGGTTCAGAAAGCACCAGGGCCTCCGGGAGATCTTGTCTAAGGGGCGGGTGTGATCTTAACTCACGGTGAAGCGGAGAAGCATGCGGTTACAGGGGGTCCATAGCCAGGCTGGGGTCATGGCATCAGGAGAGGTGCCCATGGGCCTGAAGCCCAGGTGTGTCTGGGGACCCAGGAGACCCCCAAAACCTGTAGAAGAGGATAAAGGAGGGGCCCAAGGGGGAGAGAGAGTGAGGGTCCCACCGCAGAGGAGGTGTGAAGGGGTCTGCACACAATCAGCGGATAAAAGGGAGAAGACACACAGGCTGACGTTACGAATGAGGTTTCAGTTTCGTAAAATCCACTTCGTCATCATTTCCTGAACAAGTTTAAAACTGAGCTTCCAGCCGGCTAATTGGATTCTGAAGGCCCTGAGAGAGATATGGAATTCTAAACCATTCTTGCTGAATTCTTTTGCGAATAATTCTTTTGTAAAGTAATCCACTCCACAAACTTTATCTTTTGATGATTGCTTAAACACTACCATAGACTCACACAGCCTATTCCATAATCAGGAGAGCTGGATTTGGGGCCAGAGAGACAGACACAGACATGGACACAGAGACCGAGAGACACAAACTTCAGGACTTGAGAGGCATGTTTTGAAAGCTGGCTGTGGCAAGCGTCCTGGGAGCTCCCAGTGTCCTTGGCAGCCAGCTGCCTACGGTGCAGAGAAGGGCAAACTCTGGGACTGGAAGCTGCCATGCCCAGGTTCAGAGACCCCTGGTCCATGCATATCCTTTTCCAGCTTGTTTTTGTGTACAGGATGCATCAGACACGTAGAATATGCAGTAACTGAATGGCGTGTTTCCCGCATGGCTGACTGCTCTTCCGCTTTTGAAATCGCCTCAGTGGGATTAAGTTGCTTTCTTGGACTCTGGTGAGAGCTGCAAGCAGCGTGGTTACACTAGCTGTTTCAATGCATGCACCAGCTCTGACTCTCAAGCTAGTTTCTGGAGAAAAAATGCTCACATCACAGAAAAACATCCTCCCTAATTGGCAGCCTTGTTAGCGGTTGTTTCCGCAGAAACCCTACATGCAGGAGCCGCAGCAGAGCCTGACAGACTCAGGTGTCTCAGTGACTACCTTTTGGACATGCCCCAAAGCAATTAAACACAGTCTCCGTGACAGAACTCTCACAGGAGCCTGGAAATTATACTTTCAAATTCGTTTCTATTTCTGAGGCTGCGTGTCCAGTCCATAAGACAACATTCAAGCTCCTTCAAACTGTCCATGTGTCCCGGCACACATGTGCACGGAATCGGGGGAAAGCCACCGTCTCTGCGGATAGAAGGTGGTTGCCCCAAAGTCCGATCCATGTTCTTCAGGCTTTTGTCTGTTTCCATTTGCAAAACTAAACAGGAAACACTTGCAAGGCTCCTGGTTTGGGGACAAGTGAGGAGGAAAGAGAGTTCTCAGACAGACGAGGGCCACAGCCTGCTCCCCCGGGGAAATGTGGACGACCCCTCCGACGTCTATACAGCAGGCACACCGACCAGGCGGCAGGTTCCGGATGCGGACACCTAGTCTCCAGTATCAAAGGTTAGGCGTTCCGGGGTTGAGGCAGGAGGTCCCGGCAGGCGGCACCTGGCGCAGCTCTGGGCACACGCCCTGGTGATCAACACGGGGCCCTTTCTGCCTCCACCTGAGCCTCCAGGGTGGGGGTCAGCTCGCAGGGCAGGGCTGGCAGAGGGAACCAGCGACAGAAACACAGCTGCAGGCGCTGGCTCTGTGCCCCTGTTTCCCATGACACAGGGTCTCGGGAATCTCACACAAAGTGCTGGGTGGGAATGCCTAAATCAGTGCCTGGAAGATGGTCCTGAAAAAGCGTTTGCTGTTGTGACTATTGTGATAACGTCAAGAAGAAACTGCGGTGAGCAAACTGTAAACATACTCACCAAATTTCCACGATTCCAACCGTCCCCAGTGGATTTCTCACCTAGGGATGTTCAACTCAGGACTCAGAGCAGCAGTAAGCACGAGAGTCCCGAGTCCCCACCCTTGCAGGGCGGGAGGCCCACAGATTCTGAGCCAGCACACAGCCCAGCAAGACGACACTCGCTGGTTTGACAACAGTGTCAGCTCACAGAGGGAGGCACAGGAGTGGCAGCACCTCCTCTGTGCGCTTGGACTCTGACGTTAAAACATCCTGAAACAGTCGCTGCAGAAACGGACCCAAGTAAGATGCAAAGAAAACGGCTGCATAAAGGGATGGTAAGAATGAACTCTGAGTGTTTGACACCGTGTAACCTGACGGGAATGTCTTCTGGAGGCACACCACGTTTGTGGGCTGCAGAGACGACCTGGCAGAAGGTCAGCACCCGCCCCCCGCCTCCACAGAGCCGTCCACTGTCACCCCCATGGGAACCTCGGATTGTCACCGTCCTTGACGGGGTGGGGAGGTGTTCCGGATTTCCCAGCAGGACTCTGTGTCATCACAAGGGTCTTTTTGAGAGAGGGATGGAGGCAGGAGAGCCAGAGTCAGACAGAGACGGGAGGAGCTGAGGAGCTGCTGGCCAGGAGCGTGGAGGTGGGGCCCCAGACCACGGACGCGGGCGCCTGAGAAGCTGAGGACACAAAACGGACGTGGCCCTGGGCCTGCAGGAGGAGGAGCCCTGCCTCCCCCATCTGCCCCGCAGCTGGGGTCACTGGGGATTTCTGACCCGTGAAACCTCGAGGCCGTGAGTCTGCACTGCTTTAACCACTGAGTCAGTGGTCCCCTGCCACGGCCACCGTGGGCACCGAGGCAGAGTCCCGGGCTTCTCAGGCACCTAGTGCAGCCTCATCCACCTGGGGGCACCTGGCTCATTTCTGCGTGTCAAGAAGACATCCAGGGCATCCAGGGCCAGGAGGGAGGCGGGTGGCTGGGTCTGGGGGTCTCAGCCTGAAGGAGCATCTGTCTCCCCAGCCCAAGGCTGCTGGGGTGAGGCTATGGGGGCAGGGGAGGTGATGGACCCTGGGGGGCTGAGGAGGACCGTCCTATCGGCCGGAGGAGAAGGAAGCTTCTGGAGCCTCACAGCAGGAGTGTGAGTGTGACGAGCCCCCTCCAGCCTCCCTTAGGAAACCAGAGAGTGTTCCTACTCACTGATACGAAGCAATCCCCAGTGACCCAGTGGGAATCAGCCAGAAGTAGGCTGAGCTCTTGGGCCAGGTGAGGGCTGAAGGTTTTAAAAAAATCTCCACCTTGACCTACCCCTTCAGGTAAAAGCTGCTCAGTTTTATCGACTGCTTACTCAGCAGCAGCCAAAGTGCCCAAGGTTTGGGCGATCGTCCCCCGAGAGCATGTGAAAGCGAGGACATGGAGTCAGAGCCTCCCGGAGGCTCATCCCACTGGGGCAGCTCCACACGCTGCCTAACAGGGCCGCACCGTTGGCGTGGCTGTTCCAGAAGTGACCCGAGTCATTTACCCAGCACATCCAAGCTCCTTATTCTCCTCTTAACATCCCATTCTAATAGGAGCTTCCCGGCTTGGCTCAGACTGAAAGGAATCTGCCTACAACACGGGAAACCCTGGTACGATCCCTGGGTTGGGAAGAGCCCCCAGAGGAGGGCATGGCAACCCACTCCAGTATTCTTGCTGGAGAATCCCATGGGCAGAGGAGCCTGGCGGCCACAGTCCACGGGGTCACAGAGTCAGACATGATTAGTGACTAACACACTTCACTTTCACACTAAAAGAGCATAGGACAAAAATGTGAAGAAAAAGCTAAATCATAGCATTAATTATTATTGAAAATCACTGGCCAAATATCATGTTTTAACTTAGAAAACAGTTCAGTAAATTAGGGTAAGTTCACTAAATAATTCAGTCTTAAATATTCATTGGAAGGACTGATGCTGAAGCTTAAACTCCAAAACTTTGGCCCCCTGATGCGAAGAACTGAGTCATCTGAAAAGACCCTGATGGTGGAAAAGACTGAAGGCCGGAGGAGAAGGGGATGGATGGCATCACTGACTCAATGGACCTGAGTTTAAGTAAGCTCCGGGAGTTGGTGACAGACAGGGAGGCCTTACGTGGTGTGGCCCATGGGGTCGCAAAGAGTCAGACACGACTGAGCGACTGAACTGAGCTGAACTAAATAAAACAGTTACAGACTCTGAGAAGAATTGTTTACACAGGACTCTACAGCCACCAGACAGGAACATAATAGAAGGTGAAGCGTCAGAATCTATTAAGTGATAATATATGTTGGAAGCTGTTCTCTCTAATAGTGAGGTTAGAGGCGCTTTCTATTTTCTCCTATATTTTCCTTATTTTCTGTCATTTTCTTGCAAATAAAGCAAAAATTCTAAATGCACTGGAAGCAGAAATCTGCCTGATCTGTGAGGCCTCGATCCCCACCCACCCCAAGGTCTGCCTCCTGCTCGGAGCCTGGTGTCCCCTGAGAGGCTCCCCGGAGGCCCCTCACCTCCAGGCACGGAGGCCCACCCACACCAAGCCTCCAATCACAAGAGAAGTCTTCGTCAGTGGTGACCCACCTGCCCCCCGAGACAAGCGTCCTCTGTCCCTCCTTAGGAAGCCCAGTCATTGCAAGGGGCACATTCAGGAGGAGCCCAGACGTGATGGAGGGTACACGCCAGACATCTGGGATGTTCTGTCTCTATCAGCACATGTGACGCGGGACATCCAAAACCTCTGGTGAATAATCGATCCAGCCGTGAAAGATACAATACTAGGGTCTGAGAGCATGGGCCAGAATGCCTTGACCTTACAGCAAACTTACTTATGACCAATTCAAGAGCTTTCTTGAAGCATCTGTAAGGGCTAGGGTCAATATGGGAACAGGAAGAAAGAAAGCCACTTCAGGAAATGGTCGGCACTTAATGAATGTGGTGGGGTTCAGCCCCTCAGTCGTGGCCGACTCTGTGACCCCATGGACTGCAGCCCGCCAGGCTCCCTTGTCCATGGGATTCTCCAGGCAAGAATACTGCAGTGGGTTGCCATTTACTTCTGCAGGGGATCTTCCCAACCCCGGGATGGAAGCAGGGTCTCCTGCACTGCAGGCAGATTCTT
Organism: Budorcas taxicolor; assembly: GCF_023091745.1. Classification (NCBI taxonomy): domain Eukaryota; kingdom Metazoa; phylum Chordata; class Mammalia; order Artiodactyla; family Bovidae; genus Budorcas; species Budorcas taxicolor. The sequence goes on along the minus strand of NC_068917.1, from coordinate 115,053,097 downwards.
TATCATCTGAGCCACCAGGGACCATCAGTTCAGTTCAGTTCAGTTCAGTCACTCAGTCGTGTCCGACTCTTTGCGACCCCATGAATCGCAGCACGCCAGGCCTCCCCGTCCATCACCAACTCCTGAAGTTCACTCAGACTCACGTCCATCGAGTCAGTGATGCCATCCAGCCATCTCATCCTCGGTCGTCCCCTTCTCCTCCTGCCCCCAATCCCTCCCAGCATCAGAGTCTTTTCCAATGAGTTGACTCTTCACATGAGGTGGCCAAAGTACTGGAGTTTCAGCTTTAGCATCTGTCCTTCCAAAGAAATCCCAGGGCTGATCTCCTTCAGAATGGACTGGTTGGATCTCCTTGCAGTCCAAGGGACTCTCAAGAGTCCTCCAACACCACAGTTGAAAAGCATCAATTCTCCGGCGCTCAGCTTTCCTCACAGTCCAACTCTCACATCCATACAGGACCACTGGAAAAACCATAGCCTTGACTAGATGACCTTTGTTGGCAAAGTAATGCCTCTGCTTTTGAATATACTATCTAGGTTGTTCATAACTTTTTTCCAAGGAGTAAGCGTCTTTTAATTTCATGGCTGCAGTCACCATCTGCAGTGATTTTGGAGCCCCCCAAAATGAAGTCTGACACTGTTTCCATTGTTTCCCCATCTATTTCCCATGAAGTGATGGGACCGGATGCCATGATCTTCGTTTTCTGAATGTTGAGCTTTAAGACAACTTTTTCACTCTCCTCTTTCACTTTCATCAAAAGGCTTTTTAGTTCCTCTTTACTTTCTGCCATAAGGGTGGTGTCATCTGCATATCTGAGGTTATTGATATTTCTCCTGGCAGTCTTGATTCCAGCTTGTGTTTCTTCCAGTCCAGCGTTTCTCATGATGGACTCTGCATAGAAGTTAAATAAGCAGGGTGACAATATACAGCCTTGACGTCCTCCTTTTCCTATTTGGAACCAGTCTGTTGTTCCATGTCCAGTTATAACTGTTGCTTCCTGACCTGCATACAGGTTTCTCAAGAGGCAGGTCAGGTGGTCTCGTGGGGACCACCTGATTCTGAAATCTCTTTCAGAATTTTCCACAGTTTATTGTGATCCACACAATCAAAGGCTTTGGTATAGTCAATAAAGCAGAAACAGATGTCTTTCTGGACACCAGGGTAACTTTAGAGAATTTTCTTCCCATGCTTTGAATTTCTTAGGGGCCTGCATAAGAAATACAAAGCATGGGAAGAAAATTCTCTAAAGTTTCCCTGGTCTCGGTCAGGAGCAAAATGCAAACCAAAGCCCAGCCTTTGTATTTAGCAGTACTTCGCTCCTGTGTCAGCTGCCTGGAAGGGGGCCCCCAGCCCCGCCTCCCCAGGTCTCAGCCCTCCTCCACGAGCCACGCCCACACGCTCGGCCCCCACCAGCCCCCTCTCACCACAGGACAGGCCCCGGACTCCAGGACCGGAACCGCCCCTGCAGGGCCTCCTCCCAGCCCGAGGATGTTCTCAGGCGTCTCCCCACCCAGGTAAGCCGGTCCACACTGCGCCTGGTGGCGCTCCTGCCCTTCAGGGATGGGCCTGCACTGCTCAATCCTGCGACCTAGGGTCAACAACATGTCCCCACAGCTGATTCCTAAATTCCTGCACACAGGAACAGGCGTTCGAGGGCAGCTGTTCCGCAGGTGGACTGGATGGGGGAAGAAGGGAGGACGCACTCCGGCGAGGAACGGGGCATGTGTCCGTCGCAGCGCAGCAGGCCAGTGTCCGCTAGACAGAGGAAGGGTCCCTCCCTCTGCTTCCCCCACCCCCAAGGTGATTTCTGGGTGGACTCCACGCTGTGCCCAAGGTTCCAAAATTCCTTCTCTTTCCCCACTCCCTCTTCTATCTGGACCTTTCTAGAACATTCTGCTGCCTAAAAATCACACATGCCAGACCAGTCGCTCCTTCTGGCCAAAATCCTTAATGCTCAACATCCTAAATTTTTATTTACATATTCAGTCAAAGAAATGTCTTAAAAGGTTTTAAAAGAAAGGAAAACATATCCACACCAAATTTCCATGCCTTACTTTAAAAGGTGACTTTTTGTGCAACATTTTAGAGTCTATCAAAGAGAAGAATTTATAAACAATAACCTGGCTTGTGTTGTTCTGGCACCAAAGGAGGGAGGGAGGGAAGGGGGAACCCACCCGCTAAGGCACGTGACCTCCGGATCAACCTCCTGCCCCTGGCCTCTGGCTCCAGCCGGCGCGCTTGGCTTCATCCACCGTCACCTTTTGCTTCTGAGACGGGACACCGCCCTGCACGTTAACGGACAGAAGACACGCCGGCATTTCCTATAGCGACTATGCCGTGAAGGTGCTAAGGACGGTGTCAGAGCACTCTCTTCCCCCTCCACTTCTGCCTGAGCCAGCGCGTGAAAGTTCTGGGTGAACATCAAAACTGGGCGCTGCACGGAGGCAGCCGCAGAATGCCGGCTTCACCCGGAGACGCCGAGACACCGCGCGCGCACGCCTCGCGTCCACAGGAGAGAGGGGCGCGGTCACCAGGGAGGCCTGGAAACGTGTTTGTGAAAAACAGTCCTCAAGAGCGCCCGAGAAGAACCTCTCTGGGCGGCAGCAGAGAAGTAGGTCAGAGCAGCGGACCTGAGAGGAGGAAGCGGAGAAGGCGGGGCCGGGCACAGCGAGAAGACCCCCGGGTCAGGCTCCCCGTGTCAGGCTGGGTTAGTGCGCCTGAGCCTCCCGCAGGGCCGGAGAGTGCCCTGGACTGCAAGGAGGTCAACCAGTCCATCCTAAAGGAAAGCAGTCCTGGGTGTTTCTTGGAAGGACCGGTGCTGAAGCTGAAACTCCAATACTTTGGCCACCTGATGCCCAGAACTAACTCGCTGGAAAAGACCGTGATGCTGGGAAAGACTGAAGGCGGAGGAGAAGGGGACGACAGAGGATGAGATGGTTGGATGGCATCCCCGACTCTATGGACATGGGTTTGAGTGAGCTCCGGGAGTTGGTGGACAGGGAGGCCTGGCGTGCTGACCATGGGGTGGCAGAGAGTTGGACAGGACTGAACAGCAGCAAACCTTGCTCAGGACAGTTTTTCCGGTAGAAGACTCCAGTCTCAGGCAGAAGTTCCAGAACACACGCGCGCGCGGCCACTCCACTGATTACATGATGTGTGTATTTCACGACTGACAGGGTGCCCTCTGCTGACGAACACATGAACGCCTGTGCACACGTCCAAACACAAAACTGACGGCTGAACAGAGCGTGTGTCTTCTTGAGAGTGGGTCAGTGGGAAGACTCCCTTAGGACCGGGGTCCACACGGGACACCGCCGTCCGATGCTGGGGGATGAGCCAGTCGCTGGGCAGCAGCGGAGCCTCAGGGAGGCTGTGGGGCGCTGCTTCCGGAGCGGCACGTGGGGCACCATGGCGAGCCTCGGGGAGCGCGCCGCAAGGGGGTGGGTTCTGGGGCGTCCCCCACCCCCATCAGGGTCCGCCCGGCCTCGGCTCCCGCTCTCACACAGGTCGTTACGACGGCTGAATTAATTCTCGGCGGTCAGTCCTGCGAGCCGTCACTGGCGTTTAGCGCAGTACAGCTCAGCTCTCATCACTACTGTTATCTGGTTATTCCGGCTTAAGCTCCCAGAGAAGTGACAGAGACACAGAATTACAAAGCGCTATTCCACGGCTTCCTGGTGGAAACCCTTGCCGGCGCCTCGCGCTGCAGCCCGGACTCCGGCTCCGCCCCGGGGACTGCAGCCCCGCCGGCCAGGCTCCGCCCCGTCGCCCTCTTCCGCTGTCCTGGACCGCAGGCTGTGCGGGAACGGCCCTAGCTTCTGGCTCGGCTTCTGGCATCCACACCGCCTCTCCCACGTCTACATTCCCAACCTACTCTTCAGCATCATTCTTCAGGTCGCTTCACCTGGTGCTGTGCTTAGTCAGGCCCGACTCTGGGACCCCGTGGACTGCAGCCCGCCAGGCTCCTCTGTCCATGGGATTCTCCAGGCGAGAATACGGGAGTGGGGTGCCATGCCCTCCTCCAGGGGATCTTCCCCACCCAGGGACTGAACCCGGGTCTCCCGCATTGCGGGCGGACCTGGAGAGAGGATTAAATTCGGACTACCAGGCCCCACCAGAAAGTCCCTGTGTCTGCGGATGTGGGATGGGCCAGAGTGCGCTTTCTTGGCACGTTTCCAGGTGCTGCTGCTGCTGAGGGCGATGCGGGCACCCCGCTGAGAACTCGGCCCAAAAGAAGAGTCACTGCTACTAACTTGAGTCACTACCCCCACCCCACTTCGCACAGAGCGGGAATTAATTCAAGTGAAAAGAGTGCCCTGGGATTTGAGATTATGACTTTGATTTCAGCGTTCATATTTTAAACTGTCATCAAGCTTTTCTTCATGACTAAAAATGGGAGGGCTTCCCTGGTGGCTCAGATGGTAAAGTGTCTGCCTGCGACGCGGGAGACCAGGGTTTGGTCCCTGGGTCGGGAAGATCCCCTGAAGAAAGAAGTGGCCACCCACTCCAATTCCTGCCTGGAAAACCCTATGGCTGGAGGAGCCTGGTAGACTACAGCTCATGGGTTGCAAGAGTCCAACACACCTGAGCGGCCTCACTTGCACTTTCTTTCGAGAATGGGAAGGTGTTCAAGGTCTTTCCCAGGTCTGTTCCATCTCCATGCCACACTCGTGGCTTGAGTGTGGTCTTCGTGGGTACCAGGCGGGTGCCACACTGTGGAAAGCCCAGTATATTACATCTGGCAGATACATACAGACTCTAAAGCAGCATGTTATAACAGGTTATATGATGACATGTCCAGGATTCCTACGAAAAGTAAAAATAAAAAAAAGAAAATACAGAGAAACCCCAGTTAAGCTAAATTGTCTTTCCACCTTGTACGCATGACTTATTTCCATTACTTTACAGAATTTTATTCCTTAAGAAAAAGAACTTCTCTGTTTGGTTGCATTTGCAAAGTATGTTCCACAAAGATAAAACTTTGAAGCTGGTATAAATGAAAGTGTTACTGGTTAATCTAACAAGAGAAAGTATCACCTCTCCTTGACTCTCTGCTCCTGCTGAGATGAAACTCTCATGTCTTCTGATGTTTATTTCTACTCCAATTAATGCCAGGGCACCGATCAGATCTGAAGTCACGTTTGTTGACTGACTCTCGATTTGCAGCCCACAGGGATAGTAAAGAAATAGTTGCAAAATCAAACAGTTTGAATCAATGAGGAAATTGTAAATCTTTACCAAAGGTTGCATCAGGTGATCCTTACAGTAATTGAAGGAATTTATGGTTTTGAATTTATTTCCCAGACTTATAAGCCCAGTGAAAAATACCTGAAAATTCTCCAAAGAGGTGTTCTTCAGAAATATGGAACCAGTCTCCCTAAGGGAAAACTCAGGCATCACACGAGAACTTTGAACCAGGAAACGATTCAGTAAGAGGACACCCCCTCCTGCACAGAGTGATTTTCTTCTTTCTAGATGTTTGGACTAGACTTTGCAGAATGTTACCTCCTGAACTTCCAGACTTCTGTGGGCCTCTTGGGTTTGGAAGACCCAGCAATGCCTGTCCCACCTATGGGCACGTTCACGAGGAAAGCAGGGAAATAATTTCAGCCAAAGAAGGAGCAAGTCCTGGAGAGAAACGCCAAATGTCAGGAATCGTTTCACTTAGGTAGAACATTTGAGGAGCTGGATAATCTCATTATGTGACATTCATGCTGAAGTGCAACATTCTAAAGACTAAGAATCAGGAAGGCATCCCCAAAGCGGAAATCCAGAATTTTGGAAATCTTTAGAATCAATGGAAAGATACTCCACATCATGACTGGCCACCAACCTGACAGGAAGTACATCCTGCACTGATCACTGCAGTGAAGTGCTGATCGTACCACACCCCACACGGTTCGGGGCTGCAAAGCCAGGGTGAGCGGGGCCCTTCCGTACAGTGTGATCATGTCACAGCTATCTGGGTGTGCTAGGTCAGGGTCACCAACCTTTCTGAGCCCCAACTTCTCTGATCTAAAAAGATGCTAGTAACACTACCTGGGACGGGAAGACACCCTGTAGGAGGAAATGGCAACTCACTCCAGTATTCCTGCCTGGGAAGTCGCATGGACAGAAGAGCCTGGTGGGCTACCATCCATGGGGTCACACAGAGTCGGACGCGGCTGCGTGTCTGAACCCACACGGGGGTGTCTTGAAGACAACATGAGTTGGCCCGTGAAGAGATGCTTGAAGACAGCCAGTGCCAGCCTGTGGCCTGCTCCAACACGGCTCCGGGCAAGCAGGTGCACAGAGCGGGGGAGACCATTCCCCTGCCGCCGTCATCACAGGTCACGGGCCCTCCTCCATCCGCAACGAGCAGCCGTGCCCGCCGCTTTCCTCCACGCGCCCAAGTCCACTTCGCGAGCAGGAGAGGATGCTACGGGGCCGCACAGAGCCTGGGCTCACGCCTGGCTCCTCCTCCACTGACACGGGATCCTGGGGAATCACTGTCCAATTCTGTGCCTCTGTGATCCCTTCTGCAAAGCGGGCACTCGAGTTCTAACGTTTTCCTGATTGAACTCGATCAAGTCTGCGAGTGAGTTACTGGAATATGAAGGGCAGGTAGACCCCCGAGCGCCCTAAGAAGTGCTGCTGTCTCACAAATGAAAATAATAGGTTTGGTCAAAGAGTCATAACTTCTAACCAGAAACTGAATGCAGTGGTTGTGACTTATCACAGATTCACGTCATTTTTGCTTCTAGTTCTGAGTAACTGAAGCAGTCCCCAGCTCAAGCTCTCTGGATTCAGGCAGAATTTCCTTATTCCTCTTTAGCTTGCAGCTTTCTTCGTATCTTACCGGCTTAATTTGTGGTTGAATTATATTTTTTGGCTACATGACGTCGAGACCCGGAGCCATGTCAATTTCCTAAATTTCCTTTGGTGTCCTGTCGTTTTGAGCCCCATGCTCACAGTCGAGACACAGTTTCCCATCTACGAGGTGTCACCACCTGCTGAGTGTTCTCAGAACCAGGAACCAGACCCTCACCAGACCACTCAGGTGAGCCGGGGAAGAGGGAAGACGATCCCTCCTGTTTTGCCGAGTCATTTTGAAGCACTGGGACATCTCCTCCCGGTTCTCTGGAGAAAATCCGCCAGATTCTAAACGTGCTGCTCTCAGGAGGCCCGCCGTGGTCTTGTGATCTCCTTCCTAAAACTTCCGTCCGTCATCCTAAAATAATCTCATACCCTCGCTCCGTGTACTTGCTACTCACGCAAACCAAGCCTCGCCGCGTCCTGCCATAGGAAGCTGGCCGGGCAGTGCGAGCCTGGCTCCAGCGAACTTCCTCCCAAACGCGCGTGTTTGTGTGACCCTTTGTTTCTTGGTCTTTCCAAATCATACCTTGCACGGGTCTCCAGGAGCTTTTTTGGTTTTCGATTTCTGTTTCATTTTTCAAACATTGCTCTTTACAAATTGTTCCCACTGCGTTGTTCTTGGAAATTATCAAATCAAAACAGAAAATGACATTTCCAATGCTCTTATACATATGTCTTTTGATAGTTTTGCTCCTTTTAATGATACATGTGATTACAATCTTTTAGACAAATCAGAAATGGTGATGGGATAGCATACACTAGGAATATAACTGTATCACCTTCTAATGTTAAATGGACTCAGAATCACTTGACTGGAACAAAGAAGGTAATTTACCAAGCACCCGTGGGAGCCACGGTCATAGCCCTGTCTCCTAGTTGGGTATGAGATGGAATTACCTCCCACTGCCGAGTCCTCAACACTGTTTTCAATCGGACATTGGCTGATGAGGAACTTCAGACCTGGCCAAATTAGGCAGAAAGCAGAAGGAGGTACAAAGCCTACTTATGGTAGAAGAAAACTAAAGATAAATAAGAGCACTGTGCAGATACCAGCACCACTTCTACAGTTCAAATGTAACGGTTATGGAAATCGTTCAAACCATTAGGTTTGCAGGAGTGGCTGGATGTGTTGCACTTCTGGTAAAATGAGACTGAAATAAAATCTACTTCAGGAAACTTATGATAGATGGGATAATAATCTTTTCTGGAGCCAGCCAGAAAGAATATGGACCGAGAACATCCTTCATTTCTTACAACAGTAAAAATAAACTTCAAAAATTCACACGGAAGCCAGTTGGAAGGAGACAAAATTCAAGTACACTGACTCACACACAGGCTTTGTGGAATATCCTAGCCGAGGTCTGCCTTCCTTAAAGGCTGGATGTGAGCAACAGGGCTACTTGACAGAACGGGCCACTCAGAGTGGTGCAGCGGTGACCCTGGGGCCGCTGAAGGGCTGGGTCACCCCAACGGCGGCTCAGGAGGCGGAAGTCTCTGCGCGGTGTGTGCTTTCTCTTTAGTCACTGTTGGACTCTAACCTACAACAGATGGGGTCTGCCATGTAGTAGGGCCCGAATGCGCTGTTTTTGTGGAAGAAAGAAAGGGAGGGAGGGGAGGAAGGGGGAAGGGGGAGAGGAGGGAGGGAGGGGCCGGGCAAGCTCGGGACAAACTAATGACTGAATTGCTCCAGGGATCACGTAGTTCCCATGTACTCTAACTTTCTGAAATTCTTCATAAAATTCCAATTTTCTTTACTGTCGACAAATAAAACATTTTCATTAATAATTATGGTGGCTGCGACTGTAACATTTGACCTGATTGCCTTTGCTACTCACTTGAATTTTCTAGCAAATTAAGTGACCAAATGATTTCTGCTCAAATTCATATAAAGACAACTTTTTTAGTTCACAGCATGTTTTTCCTTCATAAATGATGCTGTGGACAGAGGTCTTTTTTATTTTCAGTGAATTGAGAAGCATTTTGATGTCCTACTTATATTGAGGAGACAAATACATCAATCATAGGTAACAAATAATTTCATTGGAAAAGACCTTGATGCTGGGAAAGATGGAGGCGGGAGGAGAAGGGAACGACAGAAGACGAGATGGTTGGATGGCCTCACTGACTCGAAGCACGTGAGTCTGAGCAAACTCCGGGAGATGGGCGAAGGACAGGGAAGCCTGGCGTGCTGTGGTCCACGGGGTCGCAGAGTCAGACACGACTGAGGAACTGAACAATGAGTAATCTGTCTCTTCAGCCGAGACGAGCATAACGTGGACAAGCAAGGTTTTCAAAAGGCAGGACGAAAGACACAAATGTGTTTTTAAATATAAAACATATTGAAACTAAAAACTTCTAAAGGAGATGCACCATTGCCCTTGGAGACGGTGTATACATTCATTTTTTTACCTGAATCACCAGTGTAACTCCTGTTTTTGGCTAATTATAGGATACTTCCCATAAATAGTCTCTCTTCCAGTATTTGAGAAAATAGCATGCTTACATGCACCTTGGAAATGGAAGAGCAGAAACTCTCCTTCGCCTGAGGTGCCAGCTGGACCACATGCCATGTCCTGGTTCTAAGACCCACGTGGTCCTTGACTTGCTCCCCAGAAAGAGGGGTCAACACACATGTTCACGCTGACCCCAGGTCATCCTGCAGGAGCACGGGAATCCTCCTGATGCAAAGTGGATGGATGCTGAACCATGTGGGGCAGAGAGACTTCTGCATGCCTGGAACCCCACTTCTAAAGAGGCGTTTTGCACACAGACACTGAGCAGGCCCCTGGATGAGGAGAACACCGCCAGCAGCAGGACCTGCAGCAGGACTTCTGTGGGCCCCCAGGAGCCGAGAGCAGCTCGAAGCCCAGGGCCCTGGGAGGAGCGCAGAGGACACCTTGTCACCCTTTAACTTGGTCCTGACTCTAATTTCACCTTTTGTTCCCGAGATCTCCCTGAGTTCCTGAATGCTGCTGACTTCTAGGGAGCTACACTGCAGGAGAATAGAAGCGCGGCAGCTGCGATGGACCACGCAGAAGTGCGGCCAAGAGGAGCTACCCCACGTCCAAGGTCAGATGCAGCGACCGAGAGAGCCAGGATTCTCCGAGCCAGGCTTCAGCAATACGTGAACCGTGAACTTCCTGATGTTCAAGCTGGTTTTAGAAAAGGCAGAGGAACCAGAGATCAAATTGCCAACATCTACTGGATCATTGAAAAAGCAAGAGAGTTCCAGAAAAACATCTGTTTCTGCTTTATTGACTATGCCAAAGCCTTTGATTGTGTGGATCACAATAAACTGTGGAAAATTCTTCAAGAGATGGGGATACCAGACCACCTGACCTGCCTCTTGAGAAACCTGTATGCAGGTCAGGAAGCAACAGTTATAACTGGACATGGAACAACAGACTGGTTCCAAATAGGAAAAGGAGGACGTCAAGGCTGTATATTGTCACCCTGCTTATTTAACTTCTATGCAGAGTACATCATGAGAAACGCTGGGCTGGAAGAAGCACAAGCTGGAATCAAGATTGCCGGGAGAAATATCAATAACCTCAGATATGCAGATGACACCACCCTTATGGCAGAAAGTGAAGAGGAACTAAAAAGCCGCTTGATGAAAGTGAAAGAGGAGAGTGAAAAAGTTGGCTTAAAGCTCAACATTCAGAAACTGAAGATCTTGGCATCCGGTCCCATCACTTCATGGGAAATAGATGGGGAAACGGTGGAAACAGTGTCAGACTTTACTTTTTGGGGCTCCGAAATCACTGCAGATTGTGACTGCAGCCATGAAATTAAAAGACGCTTACTCCTTGGAAGGAAAGTTATGACCAACCTAGATAGCAAATTCAAAAGCAGAGACATTACTTTGACAACAAAGGTCCGTCTAGTCAAGGCTATGGTTTTTCCAGTGGTCCTGTATGGATGTGAGAGTTGGACCGTGAAGAAAGCTGAGCGCCGGAGAATTGATGCTTTGGAACTGTGGTGTTGGAGAAGACTTTTGAGAGTCCCTTGGACTGCAAGGAGGTCCAACCAGTCCATCCTAAAGGAGATCAGTCCTGGGTGTTCATTGGAAGGACTGATGCTAAAGCCGAAACTCCAGTACTTTGGCCTCCTCATCTGAAGACTGACTCATTGGAAAAGACTCTGATGCTGGGAGGGATTGGGGGCAGGAGGAGAAGGGGACGACCCAGGATGAGATGGCTGGATGGCATCACTGACTCAATGGGCGTGAGTCTGAGGGAACTCTGGGAACTCGTGATGGATAGGGAGGCCTGGCGTGCTGCGGTTCATGGGGTCGCAGCGTCGGACACGACTGAAGTGACTTAGCAGCAGCAGCAGCAGCAGCAGCCTGACTGGCCAAAACTACACCCGCCCTCTCAGGTAGCTTGGGGTGGAGACCCAGTGCCTGTGCTGCCCCCAGCCCACCCTCCAACCCTCACCTGCCAAGATCCCTGAGCCCCAGGCATGGATGCCTTCTTCTTTTCTTATATCCGTGCAGCATCCTGGGACATCAACAGAGATACTACGCCTGATTCCTCCTACTCCATCTTCCCCTCCAAACACCAGTGAGCTTCAAACTAACAAGAAGCATTCTCTGTTACTTTATACAGAGATGAAAGCTGGACAGTCAGGGCACAGCCCGGTGCTCACACAACCTCGTAACATCAATCGGCCACGGAAACAGCCCTGCACTCTCTCTGCTGTGGCTGACCTTGACGGACTCAATTCCAGATTCCTTGCGATGCTGACCTGAGGCCACAGAGGGGACGGCAGTCTATTCCCTGAATGGACTGGTCTTGTTCGGGCTGGATCATTCCTCCAGGAGCCCAGTAAGAGCGGGGTGCACGGCTGATGTGGCAGAACCCAGTTCTGAATGTCAAAGGTCAGAGCTGAAATGAGGTTCAGGTTGTGGGCAATCAAGAAACATCTGCGGACACTCCGTGCTCTCTGACGGCGGTGTGGACATCTACACACAGTGGGCCCACATCCACCTGGAAGGATTTCTTAGGGGCGTTTCTGAGGGGCAAGAAGCCAGACCAAATGCTGAAGGGGATGCAGAGCTGACGAAGAAAGAAGAGATAATAAGTGAAGCCATGACGTTTGCAGTCGGTCAGACTCGGCTTCAAATCCCTGCTTTATCACTTCATGCCTGTAAAATCTTGGGCAACTAGAATTCAGCTTCTTTCTTTGAAAATGAGAGTAATGACATCTACCTTTGAAAGCTGTCATTAGAGTTAAATGGGATGGTGTAAGTGAGAGACTCAGTACACTGTCTAATACAAAGAAAATTCGATATATGGGGGCTTTTGTTATTTTAGTAATATACTGTCCCTAGGGTTCAAAGAGGTCTAACAGCAATCAAAGCGCAATCCAATCAGAGTACCCAGTAGGTGCAGGTATCGAGTAGGCACAGGGTACCCAGTAGGTGCAGAGTATAAACCCACTCCAGTGCTCTTGCCTGGAGAGTCCCAGGGACAGGGGAGCCTGGTGGGCTGCCGTTTATAGGGCTGCACAGAGTCGGACACGACTGAAGCGACTTAGCAGCAGCAGCAGAGCACCCCGTAGGCGCAGGGCAGAGAGCAGGCCCGGGGCACCCAGTGGGTGCAGGGCGTACAGTGGGCGCAGAGCATGACCTCTGGGGACTCAGATGGGCTAACGTTGCTGTGCTCAGTTGGGGGTCCAGGTGACTTTCGCACAAATTCAGCACATGAAGAAGTTCATCTGTAAGAGCCTGCGCTCTGCAGCTCTGTGAACGTCAACAAATTATTTAACCTTTGGGTGATGATTCCTTATCTGTGGAATATTGATCGTGGAGGGGCCACACCTCATAGGGTAGGGTAAGCACTAAGTTTAATAGGAATGAAAGATAAAGAGTGGTTCCCGGTACACAGAAAGCCACCAGTGCATCAAGCTTTAGCAATGACCATGAACAGGGCGGGAAGGATGTGAGGGGATGGGGTCGTAGACCTCAGTAAGGCATCGGTGAAGGGAGTGCAACGTTGAAGGATGTGAGACCTTCAGCTGACGTGCCGGGAGTGGGTCACGCAGCGATCGTGGGTGTGCCTGGAGCCTGGGTCTGGCTCTGGCTCTGGGGGTGCCATACACACGGCCCCAGTCCAGGCCTCAGTGCCCCGGGCATGCTGGGGTTTGCTGAGAGCATCACCTATCGCACGTCCAGCAACTCTGCCCAGCCCTCAACCACCTTGTTCTGCCTCAGGAATTATAAGAGCCTGACAAGCAGTGTCTAATCTTCTGGCAGCCTTGCAAGGCAGGTTGTAGCATTGTGCCCAGTTTGTAGATTAATAAGGTGATTCTCAGCAAAGTCACAGAGCTCAATAAAAGCTTACAGAGTTAAAGCATGGCAGAGTGAAGCTGGAAACTCAGATTTCTCTGACTTCAACGTCTGTGCTTCCCCTAAAATGTGACAATGCTCCCCAAGGGAATAATCCATCCCAGGGATAATGGAATCCTGGGAACCTGTGTTGGGAGCCTGGATGGGTTCACATGGTAAGACCTGAATATCTCCACCAGCTGTGCACGAAGGATGAGCAAGTTTAAGACCCTGGAGGTTTCAGGGCCACATCAGGAAGCCCAGGAGTGCTCCACAGAGGCACTGGCAGGTGGGGTGGGTGAGGGGCCACAGTCTGCGGGCTGCACGCTCAGCCCTCTGACCTGACGATGCTCAGGACAGCGCAGGAATGGCACCGGGGGGGAGGAGGGAGTGGTCTGGGGAGAGCACCTTAGGCAGGTGGCACTGTCCCACCACCAGGGTGAAGGGGAGTGGCCCGGGCGGGGGTTAGAGGTCATCATGAAAGGCGTGTGGTGAGGCTGGGGGGGCAGTGGCCCCAGGTCCAGCTGATGTGCAAGACAGTGCGGGAAAGAAAGTGTCTGAGCGCGAGGAGTGCCCGCAGCGACCATTCCACGAGCTGCCTCGCACACACCTCGATGGCCCCTGCCAAACAGCGCCTGGGCTTTGCCACACCGGTTAGCTTCACAGCAGCCTGCATATCAGCTATCATTTCCATCATTTCAGATGCGGACGTCGACACTCAGAGAGGTCAGTGAATTCCCAAAGCCTCCAAACAGACTGGGTTTGAACCCACGTGAATGACCTAAAGCGCCTGCTTTACGTTCTGTTTTAGAAAGAATACTGGAAGCCGTGTGAGAAGTGAACGCAACTCTAGACCAGACTGTGAAAAACAAGGGCCGTGGGGGGACCAAGGGTAGACGCCTCCCGGATGGGGGATACGGGGCCGCCCAGGTGGCTGCGCCTTCAGGGAGGGTGCCGGCAGGCAGACGGGCGCTGCGCTCTGCACCCGGCCAGCTAGAGCGGGGAGACACGACCCAGCGGTGTGGACTCAACCCAAGAAGATGCTGGCGGGAGGAGTCTGGCTGTGGTCGGGAGATGCTGAGCTCGAGGTATCCGGAGTCACTGACAAGGAAATACCCGGCCGGGGGCCAGCTGGACGTCTGCATCCCAGAAGCCTGAACAGGGAGCTGAGAGTCAGCTGCAAAGATGGGACATGAGGCTGTGGAACAGACACCACCCTCGAAGCAGGCGTGAAAAAATGAGACGTGGGATGACCAAGGACAGAGCCTTCAGAACAGCCTCGTAGCTCCCGCCTCACTGGATTCCCTTTGAGTTTGTGAATCTAATGTTTGCTCTGAAGGCCTGGCTTGAAAATTCATTTCAGATTCAGTCTTCTGATTAATATTAATCAGGGGTGAGGGCTGGGGGGATAGCGGATGGGAATTCCAAAGCTCTAGAAATAGATCTGTGAGATTCGGAGCAGAGTTTAAAAAGAGGTCATTTTCCAATTTCCCCAAAGCCTGGATCTATTTCATTCCTGTAGATGCCTACTTTGGATGGAAATACTTTATTTTCTGAACTGCAAATGATCAGCTTCTCTGTCATTGTTCACTAGGAATGAAAGGTAGTGATGAAAGTATGGAAAATATAATCCCCCTTTGAAACGCAAAAACTTAATTTCCACACATTTCGCATAAAGAATCAGTGAGGTGGGTGGAGCTAGCGTTTAGTTAATTTGCACAAAAGGCAACCAGCTACCCACATAGAAGAAGTAGCAGAAAAGAGAAGGAGCAGAAAAAAATGGGGAAATTTCTGGTTGAAACACAAAATTTATCATTTAAGGCCCAGCTTTCCACATTTAGACCAAGCCATAGCAACTGAACGACACAGCCCACAAGTCTTTTTTTTTTTTTTAACTTGAGAAACAGCCAGAGGTATAACAAAAATCACTCTTAACACTAACACTAAACTTTTTTTTTTTATGTTTGGGAAGCATGATGGCGAATACTAGATTGGCAAATGGGAACCAGTGGTGATCAAGCTGAGCTCCCCTGTGGCTCAGTGGGCAAAGAATCCATCGGCAGGTTAGGAGACACATGACATGCGCGTTTGATCCCCGGGTTGAGAAAATCCCCTGGAGGAGGAAATGGCAGCTCCCTCTCGTATTCCTGTCTGAAAAATCCTGAAAAGATCCTGGTGGGGATGGTCCAAAGAGATGGACAGTGTGAGTGCCTAAGCACGCACCCATGGTCCTGGGAAATCATAACAGAAACTCTTCCAAAAAATCCTCTTTGTCATGAATTTCCAAAGTACCACCATCCTCCCTCCTGACCTGTGTTCGGCCTGGCGGACACCCTGCAGCTCTCCATCCTGGACTAAGGCTTCCCTTCACGTGCTAACATCACCTCTGCCTCGAAATCAGCCATGATACGTTTAGGGAATTCATACTGATTTAATTACTAGCCCATGTAAAATATAATTATGAAGATAAATCTGTAGGGCAGCCGGGTGGCGGGGGGGCAGGGGGGACAAACAATCCGTCCGCAAGGCAAATGGGAAGGACCCTTCAGCTCCTTCTCAGTTCACACAGAACAGTGGGATGGCTACAGAGCGAGCTGAAACCTTAGCAAAGAGATGGCAAGGCCCGACTGTGTTGTCTGCTATCAGCCCCAGCTTTAGGGCTTCGTGACGTCTCAGCCCTGCTGAGCCACCACCGTGATCTCACGCGGAACATCGCTCGGTGCTTCCCAAAACATCGGAGGGGCAGCATAAGATTATTAAAAATCCAATTCAATTACTTTGTAAAACACAACAGAAAAGAGCTTCTGGGAAAACACCGCACATGTGAATGTCGCATCGGTGCCCAGTGGCCACGAGCTTTTCTAAACGGGCTCTGGTGCTTTGTGTGTGGCCCTGGCCTGGGCTGAGGACTGCCCCATCTCTTAGCAGAAGCTGGGAGAGCTAAGTGAGACCACGGTGTGAGGCTTTGCCCCAGGCAGGCGCAGGCTCATCGCTGTTGACAGTTGGTTTTTGTTCCCTCACTCTCCTTTCTCACTTGGATTCCTCTGTTTCTACCTTGCAGGCTGCACAGAGATCCCAACCAACCTCCGCGTTCAAAGCTGAGCCCTGTCCTTTCCCAGGTCAGCGATGTCCTGGAAGCCAGTCACCATGGCGGGGCCTCCCCGCTTAGCCAGCCTTCGGAGCTCTTCACCACGTGGCGCACTTTCCCCTTCCGCTTCCCCTCCATCCGGCACCGCAGCCCTCTGAACAATCCTGTGCTTCTGGCCGCCTCCACCTTCTGCCCCTGCGGCGCCTTCTGCCTGGATGCCCACCCCTCCACACTTGCAGGAACCGCGTCCTCTGTGGGCCTCTCAGCCAGAACCATCTCCTGCTGCCCTCACAGCACTCAGGGTCTCACCAGTGCCTGCAAAGGCACCTGTGGCCGTCACCTCAGTGTTAGAAATGATAGGTGCCCCGGTGAGAAGCCTGTGTGTACAGACGGCAGCCACTGTGAGCGTCCTGTGCCGGCTTCACCGCACTTCTCCCACTGTGAGCGCCGCACGTTCTGTATCACATACAGCGACTTACTCCCAGGAAAAGGTGCTCCCAAGTCCCACCATGTGGCAGATTTAGGGATGGGATAAGTAGGAAGGGAAGGCCTGTCCTTTAATCATACATCTGGCACATGTGAGGTGAGCCCAAAAGGAACAGACAAGCAGAGGAGAGATTAGAGGCGTGTCCCCAACCGGCTCTCCATGCGTGCAGGCAGTCTCTAAGAAAACTGATCAAAGGGCATTGCAGACCACACTGTGTTGTTGTTCGGTCGCTCAATCGTGTCCAGCTCTGTGACTCCATGGACTGCAGCACACCAGGCTTCCCTGTCCTTCACTACCTCCTGGAGCTTGCTTAAACTCATGTCCATTGAATTGGTGATGCCATCCAACCATCTCATCCTCTGTTGTCCCCTTCTCCTCCTGCCTTCAATCTTTCCTAGCCTCGGGGTTTTTGTCCAGTGACTTGGCTCTTCGCATTAGGACCAAAGCATTAGAGCTTCAGCTTCAGCTTCAGTCCTTCCAATGAATATCCAGGGTTGATTTCCTTTAGGATGGACTGGTATGATCTCCTTGAAGTCCAAGGGACTCTCAAGAGTCTTCAACACCACAGTTCCAAAGCATCGATTCTTCGACGCTCAGCTCTCTTTATGGTTCACGTCTCACATCCGTACGTGACTGCTTGAAAAACCAACTAGAAGGACCTTGGTCCTCGTCTCTGCTTTTAATATGCTGTCTAGGTTGGTCATGGAGAAGGCGATGGCACCCACTCCAGTGCTCTTGCCTGGCAAATCCCACGGACTGAGGAGCCTGGTGGGCTGCAGTCCACAGGGTCGCGAAGAGTCCGACACAACTGAGCGACTTCACTTTCACTTTTCACTTTCATGCACTGGAGAAGGAAATGGCAACCCACTCCAGTGCCCCTGCCTGGCAAATCACATGGATGGAGGAGCCTAGGGGCTGCCGTCCATGGGGTCGCAAAGAGTCGGACACGACTGAGTGACTTAGCAGTAGCAGCAGGTGGGTCATAGCTTTTCTTCCAAGGAGCACGCACCTTTTAATTGCATGGCTGCAGTTAGCATCTGCAGTGATTTTGGAGCCCAAGAAAATAAAGTCTCTCACTGTTTCCATTGTTTCCCCATCTATTTCCCATGAAGTGGTGGGACTGGATACCATGATCTTAGTTTTTTGAATGTTGTGTTTTAGGCCAGCTTTTTCACTCTCCTCTTTCATTTTTAGTTCCTCTTTGCTTTCTGCCATTGGAGTGGTGTCATCTGCATATCTGAGGTTATTGATATTTCTCCAGGTAATCTTGATTCCAGCCTGTGTTTCATCCTGCCCAGAATTTTGCATGATATACATTGCATATAAGTTAAATAAGCAGGGTGACAATATACAGCCTTGACGTACTCCTTTCCCAATTTTGAAGCCATCTGTTGTTCCATGTCCAGTTCTAACTTGCTTCTCGACCTGCATACAGGTTTCTTAGTAGGCAGGTGGTTTGGTATTCCCATAGCTTACAAATTTTCTAATAGTTTGTTGTGATCCACACAATCAAAGGCTTTAGTATAGTCAATGAAACGGAAATAGATTTTTTTTCTGGAATTCTCTAGCTTTTACTATGATCCAACGGATGTTGGCAATTTGATCTCTGATTCCTCTGTCTTTTCTAAACCCAGCTTGTACATCTGGAAGTTCTGGGTTCACAAAGAGCACATAAAACTGAAAAATCAATTAATAAAGAAAATAGAGCATGACCTCCCATGGCCCAAAGCGCCGCCTGAGCTTGGCCAGGACTCCGGGCCTCTCGCCTGCCAGCTAGGGATGGAGGAGACAGCAAGGAGCATGTGACATAGCACCCCAGGGTCCCCTTAATACAGACCTTCATTCCCTTAACATGAGCTGAAGTGAACATACTTCACATTTCTGGCCTTCTTGGTCATCCAGTTGGATTCATTATGTCAGATACAGATTCCCGACCAAGGATGCTGAGGCTTTGGCTTCTGTTCCTGCTCCCCAGGAGAACGGAGAAGGGCAGTCACTTCCGGGGGCTGGGAGGACACCACTCAGGGCCCTCATGCCTGCCTGTGTGCATGTGTGTGCGTGCCTGTGTGCACACTGTGTGTGCAAGTGTATGCATAGGTGTGCCTGTGTGCATATTGTGTGTGCAAGTGTGTGCCTTGTGTGTGTACTGTGTGCAGATATGTGCGTGTGTGTGTGCCTGGTTGGTTGTGCATTGTGTGTGCCTGTGTGTGTGCACCTGTGTGCACTTTGTGTGTGCAAGTGTGTGCCTGTGTGCGCATGTGTGTGTGCCCATGTGTGTGCATGTGTGCCTGTGGGCACACACCTGTGTGCCTGTGTGCATGTGCCTGTGTGTGCCCATGTGTGTGCCTGTGTGTGCATTGTGTGTGCATGTGTGTGCGCATGTGTGTGCATGTGTGTGCCTGTGCATGCGTGCATTGTGTGTGCATGTGTGTGCATGTGTGCACGTGTGTGTGCCTGTGTGCGCATGTGCGTGCACTGTGCGTACATGCGTGTGTGGGTGCCTGTGTGTGCATTGTGTGTGTGCATGTGTGCACACTGTGTGCATGTGTGTACGTGTGCCTGTGTGCACATGTGTGTGCACATGTGTGCATGTGTCTGTGCCTGTGTACGCATGTGTGCCTGTGTGTGCTTGTGTGCAAGTGTGCCTGTGCACATGTGTGCGCACGGTGCGTATGCGCATGTGTGCACGTGTGCCTGTGTGCACATGTGTGTACAGTGTGTGCCTGTGTGTGCATGTATGTGCGTGTGCCTGTGTGCACATGTGTGCATGTGTGTGCATGTGTGTGCATGTGTGTGTGCGTGTGCATGTGTGTGTGTGCGTGTGTGTGTATGTAAGGATTCCTGCCATCCTGAAACTGAGGCCTCTGCCTGTAAGAAGAGGTGAGCCGGTAATCCTGTTCTGTTTGCTTTGTTTCTGAGGTCACGATCAGGTCACAGGTGAACACAGTACCCAGAGTGTAGATTTCTGAATCAGATCTTTGAAGAATCCTTAAATGTCAAATGTCCGTCACCAACACAGGCTGAGAAGGCCCACCCGAGGTCACCACCTGGGGGGGCCGCTCTTCTCTTGTGTGCTCCAGGCGATAAAGGTGGATTCTTGCATTCATAGCACAAGGCTGGCACACGTTAGAAATGACAGGACTTGAGAACTCGAATACTTGAGAGGCTCCCTGGCCCAGCCACACTCCAGGCCACAGACGGTCTTGGGAGGTGGGGTTTAGGATGTGTCTCTGCTGGACACAGGATGGTGTGTCCACGCATCTGCTGGACCTGCAGCGAGCCCAGCGGCCAGCGAAAGCCCCTCCCTGTCCCAGTGGCGACCTGACGCCTCCCAATCTCCACCAGCATCTTGTCGGTCCCCCCGTGGGCTCTTCACTCCCAGGGCTTCCAGCCAGGTCCCCCGTGCTCCCTCCCTCCACCGTCCGCAGTCCTTCTCCCCCCGCAGCCCCAGAAGCCTCGTAAAATGCCGGTCCGGATGCATCACCTCTCTGCCCAGCACGCCAGTGGTTCTCGTCACACTCGAGGTAAGAGCCAGAGCTCTCACAAGTGTTACACACACCCTGAACCATCTGGAATCTGATTCCTGCCCTGCTCTCTCTCCAACCTCCTCCGTCTTGCAGTCTTCTGAAGCCCCAGGGGCCTGTTGACAGTGTCTCTAAGTGCCTCAGTGTGGGCCTGCCTCAGGGCCTTTGCACCACCCTCCCCCTGCTGGGCTGCTCCCCGATACTGCCCGGAGTCTCCTCTTAGGCCCTTCCAAAGGCTGCACATAAAAGGGCGCCTCGCCTCCTCCAGCCCCCGCTCTGCCTCTCCCCGCTTCCTGCCTCCCTTCTAACAGTTATATCTGCTTTGCTGTTGTTAGTTGCTAAATGTTGTCCGACTCTTTAGTGACCCATGGACCATAGCCCTCCAAGCTCCTCTGTCCACAGTATTTTCCAGGCAAGAATGCCAGAGTGGGTGGCCATTTCCTTCTCCAGGGGATCAAACCCGCATCTCTTTCCTTGGCAGGTGGGTTCCTGACCACTGAACCACCAGGAAAGCCCTTCCGCCTGGCTGCTTACGGCCAAGCACACGCAGTAAGACGCTCTTCCTTTAAATGCCAAGCACGCGCACTAAGACGCTCCTCCCTTAAAGGCCAAGCACACGCGCACTAAGACGCTCTTCCCTTAAAGGCAAGGGTTTTGCTTTGTGACTCTATCCTTGGAGTTAATGTGATCACTAGTTTTCTGAGGAAAAAAAAGAATAATATAAAATTGATGATACACAGTGTTGACCACAAGCTGGCACTTACCAAGAGCGCCGCGGAAGACTGAAGAGCAAGGCCTTTGCCGCCTGCCTCTGCGGAGACGGAGCCCTGTGCTGCCATAGCTGCTGACCTTCAGTAATCCCCGAGGGGGTTCAGGGTGGAGTGAGGCACTCTGCTCCAGGGAATCTGGTGGAATGGGTCTTCAGATAGTTGGATGTTTTCAGGAACAGATTCTATGATCTCAATCCTTGTATCTCCCCTTCATGGTGACATCAGAGCCTCATGACTGACAAAAAGCCTTTTGTAAAAGGAGCGTTTCATGGTTCACGTGGTGCTGAACTCCGCCTTCACCAAAACCGTCTATATTAGCCTTCGCCCACTGCTTCTTTGGATCAGTCTCTCGAGAGGTGTCTGAGGTGCTGCCTTCCAGGCTGCAGCCCTCATTCTGCCCCAAATACAACTTAATTCTCAACTCTCAAGCTGTACCTCTTATTTCAGTCAATAGCAGTCATTAAGAAAGAGCCAAATAGTAAGCGAAAGGAAAAAATCAATGAGAAGAGAGACTTCACACCAGGACTGAAGAACATGTGAACACAGCACTTGCAGACAGCAGACAGCAACGCAGGAAACGGAGTCTCAGAGGCCCTTCCCGGCCCATGGCGTCCCTGCAGAATGTGCGGCGACATTATTTTGTAGCTCTTCCCAGCAAGACTAGGTTTTCCACCTGGAAAGCTTTCCATTTCCCAGAAAACAGCCCCATTTCCGGCGCTGCAGCCAGACCTCGCTCCGCTGGAGGAGGAGGCGGAGGCCCAGGACTCACAGGAACCCGCAGGTCTGGACCGGCCGAGGCACAGCCAGCCAGGCGGCACGTGGGAGCGCCCAGCGTGCGCTCTGCTCGGCTTCAAGCCTGAACGAGTTCTAAGGCGGGGACGGGGTTCCAGCAAGCAGACCCAGGCGACCGCTGCCACCGCTCTGCGCATGTCACGAGGCGGGGTTACGTGAGAGCGTGGCCCGCATCCACCCGGAAAACGCTGCTGCGGATGAAAACTCACATCCATGCTCTTTGGGGAATTTTAAACCTTTTACCACTTTCATGAAATTAAAATTATATCAAAGATCTCTGGGAACACTAACCAGATAATTGTGAGATGAGTGTGGAGAACAGTCTCCCCGCACTCACGTCATATGTTCGTACAAGGCACACGGAAGGAGAGGAGGCAGGAAGGCAAACTCAGACGCCATCGTCTAATCACGATGTAAATTAAAAGTTTTCCCCCAAAAATCAAGGGGAATTGGGGAAAAGGATGCTCTTTGTCACTGTTACAATATGAACCCGCATAGCTTCTAATGGCAGTAATCCCAACTGTGAGTCTCTATGTTCTAGGAGGTGTGGGCTTGATTATTTTCTAAACTAATTTCTGAGACAAAAGGGAGCAGTCTGAGAAAGACGGTGTCTGTGATTAAAATGTTTTTAAATAGACAGTAAATATTAGTACTCCAATACTTTGGCCACCTGAAGCGAAGAACTGACTCACTGGAAAAGACCCTGATGCTGGGAAAGATCGAAGGCAGGAGGAGAAGTGGAAAACAGAGGATGAGATGGCTGGATGGCATCACCGACGCGATGGACATGAGTTTGAGTGAACTCCGAGAGTTGGTGATGGACAGGGAGGCCTGGCGTGCTGTGGTTCATGGGGTCACATCCACGAATGAGTGACTGAACTGAACTGAACTATTAGTGCTGGGTACAGGACATCTTTCAGAGAACGCAATGGCACCCCACTCCAGCTCTCTTGCCTGGAAAATCCCATGGATGGAGGAGGCTGGTGGGCTGCAGTCCATGGGGTCGCTGAGAGTCGGACACGACTGAAGCGACTTGGCAGCAGCAGCGGCAGCACAGGACATCTTTAGTGACGTCACTGCGTGCGTATTCTCAAAAGTCTCCTAACAGAGTCTCACAAAGCCCACGGAGCGCATCACCGTGAGGCCAGAAGAGATCATGGATGCGTCCTTATGAAAGGCAGCCAGCATGAGTCGTGGGCAGACTCAGGCAGGGCCCCTGCTGGGCCGGCTCCATCTGGGGGCCACAGTCCTGCCCTGGGCTACGAGGTGGCCAGGACAGGGAGCAGGTCATCCTGCGAGTCCACTGAAGCAAGGTCAGTACTGTCCCAGGGATGTGAGAAATGACTGCGAGAGGACAGGGTGGGGCCAGGGTGGGGGGCACTGGAGGTGGCGTCTCCAGGAGTGGACGCTGGGAGGCCTGAGTACCTGGGGCCGTTGGGAAAGGGAATGTGGAGAGGACGTAAAGCAGTGTGTGTGTCTGTGTGTGTGTGCACACACGTGTGCATGTGCACACACGTGTGCATGTGCGTGCACACATGTATGTGTGCATGTGTGTGCCTGTATGTGTGCGTGTGTATGCACACACGTGCATGTGTGTCTGCATGTGTGTGCGAGATGCAGTGGGGTGTGTACGTGGCTTGCGTGTTCTAGAGCACCATCTAGTTGAGACCACCCAGAGCCCCGTGGCACAGGCGGCCCATGAAGTTCGCTCCTCTCGGCTCCACCCACTTCTCTGCTCTGCCCTGCGTGCTCCCTCTGGCCATGGGTGCTGTGTCCTGTCTGCGCAATGCTCTGAGCACCAGACCCCAGCCAGGGGTGTTGCTCTGGGTCCAGCTGTGGTGCTGGAGAGCGGCCAGCCTGCCAGGGGGTGGCTTCATTGAGGCCAGGTCCGGGCCCATGGCTGGGACACTGGGCCAGTGCACTTCCTGCACCAGGCTGGCGTCGTCATGGAAACAGAGAAGCTCCTCTTCCGGGTCTCTATGTGGCTACATAGTCGGGGTGGCTGGGCACCCTCTGCTCTGGTTTCAGCTGTACTGGCATGATCCCCACTCACACGTGCTCTCCCTCTCTGTCACCCATAAGATCAATTCCCACAGCACAGTGGGGGCACTCCTGGTACCCTCAAATCAGCGGATCCCGCGAGGACTCGGTGTGCTCCCCACACCTCAGGCTTCCTCCCTCCTGCTTCCTGTGAAGGAGCACTCTGGCTGCCCTTCAGAGAAGGCAATGGCACCCCACTCCAGCACTTTTGCCGTGAAAATCCCATGGACGGAGGAGCCTGGTGGGCTGCAGTCCATGGGGTCGCTAGGAGTCGGACACGACTGAGTGACTTCACTTTCACTTTTCACTTTCATGCATTGGAGAAGGAAAGACCGTCTGCCTGGGAAGAGCCTCCAGCACCTTCTCAGATGAGGCTTCTCCTGCCCCTCCCTGCTGACCTCTCCTCTCCCCGCAGCAGCTCACGTTCCCCACCACCATGGGCCCAGTGACCAGCTGCCATTTGTTGTTTGTGGGCTGTGAGAGCGTGGATGCAGCAGTGACCCTCACACAAGAGGTGCTCCAGAGCTTACACGGACACACCTGCTTCCAGCTTCCTTTTAAGAGAATGAGCTTTTTCATTCCAGGAGGGGTGTCTGTGATTGAAGGCAGGAAGGTGTGACCATTTAACACACGGAGCCGGGTCCTGAAGCAGGGTGCCCACCTGCAAAACTGGGGCACCTTCACACGTGGCCCTCGAGCCGGAGCCCAGACCTGCCTGTCCAGCCGCATGAACATGCAGGCTGGGCAACCCGCCCATCTGGCTCCAGTCTACTTAGGGTCTGCGTCAAGCAGGCCTCCTGAGTTTCACAAATGTGTCAGTTCATTTGAAAAATCCCTTGGCAACTGCACATGGAGGTGACTTCACAAATATGAGGGTGAGAGCTGGGAGGACAGAAGGGGACTGAGGAGGCACCAGCATCTGCGTGCTGTTCGCTGCCGCCCACTCCCACTGGTCCTCCACACAGGGTCCTGCCCTGCGAGCTCCTGACGCCGGGGTCTGCTTGCACAGTGAACCTGAGAGCAGGCGGCCCACACGGCGGGTGTGAGAGGCACAGTTCAGTATTTATTTATTTTAGACCAACAGGTCTAAGCGGAACTCGCCCTCTCCCCAGATGCGCACAGTGGATGCTGTGTTTGTCCCACAACTTCTTCTCTCTTTCTTCACGCCTGCTTCCTTTCTCGGCACCAGATGCCCAGGACGCCCTCCCAGCTCTGCCGTCAGAATGCACGCACCCTCCCCAGAGCTGACCTGGCTCTCGAGTGTGGCACCGAGCGCTCACTGCTCCTGCTCACCTGCTAAACCCTGACCTGCTGTCCCCAAAGCTCGGTCTGCTCTCCTCTTTCCCTCCCTCCTCGCCAGGCACAGTGAGTGTACAAAGCAGGACAACCTTGTGGAAACCACTTTTGCCATCTCTCACCAATGAAATGATAACCAGTTTCCCGGGTGGTGGTATTAGTTCCAAGGCACAGGAAAGGGAAGAGCAGACGGCACACAGGGAAAGGATGTGGGTGACGCGCCCGATCCCACAGCCCTCCCACCTCCCACCCGTGTCAGTGAACGCGGGTTCTGTAGAAAAGGCAACTGTCCAAATCCCCAGCTCCTTTGTGGCACAGCTCTGGGTCAGGATTTAAATACTGTGGAAAAGAGCCGTGTACGATTGTTCACGCAACTGCAGAGGCTGCAGCTCAGGTGTTAGGGAAGGACAGAACGTGAGTGGCCCTTCAACAGCTGTATTTAGAGAAAAAATGCAGTTATTTATGCTTTGCACCAAATAAAAAGAAAGAAAAGCAATTAAATCTAATCTACTGATCTAAGCTCTCCTGCTCTGAGGGAAAAAAAAATTATGTTAATACATTCCCAGCAAGTTTTAAACCCATTTTTATATCATTTCTTGAAATACTTTTCAAAATAGATTCAATGTTACAAGTCACAGAAGTCACTAATTACTAAATCGATTCAAGTTTTGATTTTAAAATAGAAAAGATAACTATTGATTCTAAAATGCTTTCAAAGTGAAGGGCTTTTTCCACACAGCAATCACCAATGTAAGAAGTTCTCGGTGGAAAATGAACACAGAGGTTGTGCCTGTGTGAGCGTCAGCAGTAGGGTCCACAGTCTGTGGAGGGCTCCGCTGTGTCTGAGGCCCCCGTGGAGGGTTTACATGTAGCACATGGGCAACGTGTTACATACCACAGCTCGCGCCATCTCCACGGTGACCCTGTGAAGGGCTGCACTATTAACACCCACAGGTTAAAACCAACCAAACTGAGGCACAGAAAGAACATCTAGCCCCAGCTTCCAAAAGTCGGAAGTTGGGCTTATTCCCTACAAGTTGGTGCGTGATACAGGATGCCGCTCAACTTTCTGTTCACTGAAACATTCTAATATGGAAAATGTTACACCAATACAAAAGTATACAGAAGAGTATAATAAGCCCACGTCCCCATCAGTCAGTTATGAGAATGTCATTTGGCTGATGACATTCCATCCATACAGCCATCTGATACTCATTCTATATTATTTCCAAAGCAATTCCAGAAATCATACAGTTTTGCCTAGAAATGCTTCAATATGCACCTCTAAAATAGAGGAAATTTATTTTAAAGCACAGCCATGATAGTATTCATGCTGTTCTTACAAACAGCTGAGAAAAGAAGTGAAGTGAAAGGCAAAGGAGAAAGGGAAAGATACACCCAACTGAATGCAGGGTTCCAGAGGGTAGCAAAGAAATATAAGAAAGCCTTCCTCAGCAATCAGTGCAAACAAATAGAGGAAAATGATAGGGTGGGAAAGACTAGAGATCTCTTCAAGAAAATTAGAGATACCAAAGGAACATTTCATGCCAAGAGGGGCTCAATGAAGGACAGAAATGGCAAGGACATAACAGAGGCAGAAGGTAGTAAGAAGAGGTGGCAAGAACACACAGAAGAACTATATAAAAAAGTCTTAATGACCTGGATAGCCATGATGGTGTGATCACTCACCTAGAGCCAGACATGCTGGAGTGCGAAGTCAACGGGGCCTTAGGAAGCATCACTACAAACAAAGCTAGAGGAGATGATGGAACTTCAGTGGAGCTATTTCAGACCTTCACAGATGATGCTGTTGAAGTGCTGGACTCAATACAGCAGCAAATTTGGAAACCTCAGCAGTGGCCACTGGACTGGAAAAGGTCAGTATTCTTTCCAATCTCAAACAAAGGCAATGCCAAAGAATGTTTAAACTCTCATACAGTTGCACTCATTTCAGATGCTAGTTGGTAATGTTCAAAATCCTTCAAGCCAGGCTTCAACAGTATATGAACTGAGAAATGCCAGATGAACAAGCTGGAACATGGAATAAGCAAGAGAGTTAAAAAAAAAAATCTACTTCTGCTTCATTGACTACGCTAAAGTCCTGACTGTGTGGGTCACAACAAACTGTGGAAAATTCTTAAAGAGATGGGAATACCAGACCACCTTACCTGTCTCCTGAGAAATCTGCATGCACGCCAAGAAGTAACAGTTAGAACCAGACGTGGAACGATGGACAGGTTCAAAACTGGGAAAAGAGTACGTCAGGACTGTATATTGTCACCCTGCTTATTTAATTCATAGGCAGAGCACATCCCAGAAAGTGCCAGGCTGGATGAATCACAAGCTGAAATCAAGATTGCTGGGAGAAATATCAATGACCTCAGATATGCAGATAATACCACTCTGATGGCAGAAAGCAAAAAAGGAAACAAAGAGCCTCTTGATGAAAGTGAAAGACCAGAGTGAAAAAGCTGGGTTAGAACTCAACATTCAGAAAACTAAGACCATGGCATCCAGTCCCATCACTTCACAACAAATAGATAAAGTGGAAACAGTGACTGACTTTCTTTTCTTGGCTCCAAAATCACTGTAGACGGTGATAGCAGCCATGAAATTGAAACAGGCTTGCTCCTTAGAAGGAAAAGTATGACAAACCTAGATGGCATATTCAAAAGCAAAGACGTCACCTTGCCGACAAAGGTCTGTCTAGTCAAAGCTGTGGTTTTTCCAGTAGTCATGAATGGATGTGAGGGTTGGACTATAAAGAAAGCTGAGCGCTGAAGATTTGACCCTTTTGAACTGTGGTGTTGGAGAGGACTCTTGAGAGTCCCTTGGACTGCAAGGAGATCCAACCAGTCAGTCCTAAAGGAAATCAACTCTGGATATTCACTGGAAGGATTGATGCTGAAGCTGAAGCTCCAATATTTTGGCCACCTGATGTGAAGAGCTGACTCATTAGAAAAGACCCTGATACTGGGAACGATTGAGGGCAGGAGGAGAAGGGGACAACAGAGGATGAGATGGTTGGATGGCATCAGCAACTCAATGGATATGAGTTTGAGCAAGCTCGGGGAGATTTCCAGTAATTCCTTAATACTATAGAGCTGATATTTTAAATAGCTTAGATAGTTCAGATTTTAAATTTTAATGTATGAGGTCACAATCTTTAATAGGATGAAATGTGTTTTTCTTCTGGCTGTATCTTAATAT
This sequence comes from Budorcas taxicolor, assembly GCF_023091745.1. Classification (NCBI taxonomy): domain Eukaryota; kingdom Metazoa; phylum Chordata; class Mammalia; order Artiodactyla; family Bovidae; genus Budorcas; species Budorcas taxicolor. Next base: position 115,024,704 of record NC_068917.1, on the reverse strand, counting down.
CTGTGTTTCATATAAAGGGACACATATAAGGTGGAGAAAATTTAAGGTTCAGAGTGCTTTCACCTGGATGCAGAGGGCAGGCCATGGAGAAGGAAGGACACCCCGCTCAGCCTGCCCGATGCCTCGGGTGTGCCCCCTACCCACATTCTGGCCTCATTGCCTCTGATCGCTTGGCCCACTCTCGTCCTGCGTGGTTCCTCCTCACCCAGCTTTGGGGGCTCCCAGCGGTGCTGGCCACTCACCAGGGGGCAGCTCCCTCAGGCCCCTCTGAGTCCCCTCCTCCTCACTCTCAGTCACTGTGACTCGGGTGTCACTCGGGCACAAGGCTTGGGGACACCCTGCTCTCCGTCCTCCCCTCCATCCTCCCCTCCATCCTCCCCCCTCCTGCTCTCCGTCCTCCCCTCTGTCCTCCCCCTCCCTTCCTTCTCTGTTTCCTCCTCTTTCTCCATCTCTCTCTCCTTCCGCCTCATGATGATAAGGTGTGCTTTTTTTATATATACCAGGAATTATTTTCCTTCACACTTGAGACTATAGTCCCTCTCAAAAGTAACCCTGAAATACAGGAAAAGTCAAGACCATTAACTCTTGCAACACACCAAACCACAGAACAGAGGGAGTTCTGTCTCCTGTGCCCAGACCAGGGACCCAGGGGGGCATGCAGGGTCTCCACCGCCCAGATTCAAAGAAACGTGAAATGACCAGCTGCTGCTGCTGCTGCTGCTAAGTCGCTTCAGTCATGTCCGACTCTGTGTGACCCCATAGACGGCAGCCCACCAGGCTACCCCGTCCCTGGGATTCTCCAGGCAAGAACACTGGAGTGGGTTGCCGTTTCCTTCTCCAATGCATGAAAGTGAAAAGTGAAAGTGAAGTTGCTCAGTCGTGTCTCACTCAACGACACCATGGAGTGCAGCCTTCCAGGCTCCTCCGTCCATGGGGTTTTCCAGGCAAGAGTACTGGAGTGGGGTGCCATTGCCTTCTCCAGAGAGGCTCACAATGGGGGATTCACCTGGCAGATGGCTTCTTTAGTCTTCAAAAACTGCATGCCAGTGGCAAGAGTCACAGAGGACAGAGTCAGAGGGGAGGACGGAGAGCAGGAGGGGGAGGACGGAGAGCAGGAGGGGGAGGACGGAGGGGAGGAGGGGAGGACGGAGGGGAGGAGGACAACGGAGAGCAGCAGGGGAGGACGGAGAGCAGCAGGGGAGGACGGAGAGCAGGAGGCGAGGACGGAGGGGAGGAGGGGAGGACAGAGAGTAGAGGGGAGGACGGAGGGGAGGACGGAGAGCAGGAAGGGAGGATGGAGAGCAGGAGGGGAGGATGGAGGGGAGGATGGAGAGCAGGAGGGAACGGCAGAGGAGACAAACTGTCCTTCAGCCTCTACCCCTGCACCGGGCTCCGGGCTGGGCTGCTTCCCCGTGGGTGCAACTACCCTCCACGTTTGTTGACTGCTTAGTTTTGAGCTGAGAGAAAGCCTTCATTGCTTCTCTCTCTCGCTTATCTGTGCTTATGAGAATTTCTAGTTCATATTATCAAACAAGTGGACACTGAGCACAGCTTCCCCTTCGCTTATATTCAGAAACAGCTGTAACAAGGCTGCACTTCCACGATTTACTTACCAAAGAGTCAAGAGTCCAGCACACAGCAGAAAGTCAAGGATGGACAAGACGTAGACGACACGAAAGCTTTAATGTGGGAAAACTATGTGGAATTTGAAAGGGGGAAGATACAAGATGTAGTAAAAATAAGTGTCCAGTTCAGTCGCTCAGTCATGTCTGACTCTCTGCGACCCCATGGACTGCAGCACACCAGGCTTCCCTGTCCATCACCAGCTCTCCCAGAGCTTGCTCAAACTCATGTCCGTTAGAAGAGGGAAAAAGTGAAACGATAATATTGTTAGCCAGAAAACTTAAAAAGTAATAAAAGATTCACAATGATTAATACATACTCATGGACCAAAATACAAAGTATGGATTTTCTAAGGCTCTTCATATAAAGAGGATTTTAAGCACAGGATAATGACATTACATGGCATCAGATTTGGGAATGTAAGGGAGACAGCCTTGAAAGCAGCGACTGACGGGCCCCAGAGCTCACTGCAGGGCTGTTTGCGACGGTTTAGGACACGGAAGCAGCCGAGATGCCCATCAACCGATGAACGCATAGAGGTTATGGTACACGCATCAAATGGATTATTAATCTGCTGTAAAAGAATATATCTGAATCAGTTCTAATGAGGTAGACGAACCTAGAGCCTATTATACAGACCGAAGCAAGTCAGAAAGATAAAAACAAGTATTGTGTATTAATACATATATATGGAATCTAGAAAGATGGTACCAATGAACCTATTCACAGGGCAGTGATAGCAACGCAGACAGAGAGTACAGGCTTGTGGACACCTTGAGGGAATGGGCGGGGGCACAGATGGAGGAAGCAGCGTTGAAGCGCACACTTTACCGCGTGCTGCGTGGACAGCTGGCGGGATTCGCTGGATGGTGGAGGGAGCTCACACTAGTGCTTGGTGGTGACCTAGAGAGGTGGGACGGCGTGGGACGGAGGCTCCAGAAGGAGGGGTACTCGTATGCCTGTGGCTGACTCATGTTCATGTGTGGCAGAAACCAGCCGATACTGTAAAGCAATCATTCTCCAGTTAAAAATAAACAAAATTTAAAAATGTTAACACAAAAAAGAAACACTGTTTGGAGACCATTTACACCGCAGCACAGCTCACGTGCTTGTGGTTCGACGTTCTGTGGCTTCTGCATTTATGCTTACAGAAGCCGCCCCGCGTGTGGGTGTTCATCTCTAGACACCCGGGCAGTCAGGGAGCTCCTTGGGGGTCAGGGCTTGGGACGGGGACCTCCCTCCGCCCGGCCTCCAGCACCCTCAGCCCGGGCGCCGCCCCGTCCAGCTGGTGCTGGAGGCCTCCAGCACCTGCCTTCTGCATCCGCCCCTTTGAAACGGGGACAGTCGCCCTTCCTACCTCAGAGAGCTGTCGGAAGTGCCCGCCCCAGCATGGCAGGCGCTTGGCCTGCATGAGAGGAATCTTCCAGAAACCAGACCCCAGTCTGAGCAGCAGCGGAATTTCCTGAGCGTGGAAGGCACCCCATGTTTGGCGGTCGGAGCCCCCGCAGAGGCAACAATGCCCTTCGCCTGCAGGTTAGGTGGCCGAGGGGCCTGCTGGGGGAGGCAGGTACCAGATGGAGCCCCGGGGTTTTGGGCGTCCTCCCAGGCTTATCTGGTGGGCTTGATGCGCAGAGCACACCGGGTTCTCACATCATACTTACTAGCAGCTTAGGGGAAACAACTCTTGTTTCCTTTTTAACAAAACCTTTGGTAATCCTTATGAAGGTGGGGGTGCACAGCTGTCCTCAGCTCCCCAGGGGGCCCAGGAGTGTGGCCAGTTTGGTAATCCTCATGAAGGTGGGGGTGCACAGCTGTCCTCAGCTCCCCAGGGGGCCCAGGAGTGTGGCCAGTTTGGTAATCCTCATGAAGGTGGGGGTGCACAGCTGTCCTCAGCTCCCCAGGGAGCCCAGGAGTGTGGCCAGTTTGGTAATCCTCATGAAGGTGGGGGTGCACAGCTGTCCTCAGCTCCCCAGGGAGCCCAGGAGTGTGGCCAGTTTGGTAATCCTCATGAACATGGGGGTGCACAGCTGTCCTCAGCTCCCCAGGGGGCCCAGGAGTGTGGCCAGTTTGGTAATCCTCATGAAGGTGGGGGTGCACAGCTGTCCTCAGCTCCCCAGGGGGCCCAGGAGTGTGGCCAGGAAACCAGGCCAAGAGCTGCTGCTTTACAGACACTGAGCAGGTTTAGTGAAGTTAACACTCAACCACCTTGGAAAGAGACAGTTGTTTCACGAGTCTGTTTAGGAAAATATGGTCACTATCATCAAATATTCAAAATACTATCCCATGAAAGAGGAATTCGTCCTTTGTAGCTGGAGCAGTTCCTGCCCATAGCAGATTCTGAAACAGCATCTTTGGACTGAACTGAATTTTATCTCTCCAGAAGGTAAAACTGGAAACAATAGGTCCAAAACATGAAAGGGTAACTTCACCTCAACGTGTTACGAGTAATACTGCGACCACTAAGACCCTCCAACAGCAGAGTGGCACCTTGCTGGGCAGTCGGCTGCCCAGTCCTGGACACGGTCAACTGGGCAGTAAGGAAGCGCCTTCCGAGGGCTGGCACCAAGGGCTGAGGAGAGCCCACTCCGCACCCTCTGCGGAAGAGCGCAGTGAGCGCGGCGCCGCTCTTTCTCATGACGTGGACCTGGAAAAGCGCAGGCGGGCCTTTAACAATACTAGCAGCCTAGGGGAAACAACTCCTCACGGCTACGGTGTCCGCCGGCTAAGAACGAGAGCGTGTGTGCGCACGCTCAGCCGTGTCTGACTCTCTGCGACCCCACGGGCTGTAGCCCGCCAGGCTCGTCTGTCCGTGGGGTTCTTCAGGCAAGAATGCTGGAGTGGGTTGCCACTTCCTCCTCCAGGGGGGTCTTCCCGACCCCGGGATCAGACCCACACCTCGTGCACCTCCTGCCCTGGCAGGCGGCCCTTTCCCACCGCTGCTGCCGCGTGGAGCCCTCAGCCGGGGCCCCGCCTGGCCATTCACCAGGCAGCAGGGTCTCCCTTACGTCCGACAGCGGCGGGCCCTTCGTATGAGCAGTCAATCAAGGTAGAGGAGAATCAACACGTAGGATCTGGAACTGAGTTCTTGGGAATTCAGACCACGTATAGAAACAAAACCTTAAATATCATACTGTGAGATTACTTTTTCTTAAAGGTGATTTCATAAAGTCATCTAGCACCATTCAAGCACTGATTTAGGACTGCAGAGGAATGCAGTCACGTGACAAGACATAAAAGGAGGGGGATTTCAGAGGTGCTGTCCTTCTCAACTGCCTTAAAGCGTACACATCTCTTGACCAGGTTTTGATTTTGGACCACAGAGGAATGCAGTCATGTGACAAGACAGGAAAAGGAGGGGGATTTTAGAGGTGCTGTCCTCCTCAACTGCCTTAAAGCGTACACATCTCTTGACCAGGTTTTGTATTATGAATGTCTGTTAAGGAAATAATTAACATTGTAAAGATTTTAGGTAAGATGTTGGCTATAAAACTTGTTTGTAAAAGTTTCGCAAAATTTTAAAAAGTCAACTGATAAAATTACAATAGACAGTTAGATATATTTCAGCACAGGAATGAAGTGGAATACTATTAATCAAGAAACATGGCGTTATGGAAATGTACTTGCTGGGACACAGTAGAAAGATACGTGTGATACATCAAGAAAAGAGTAAAGAACAAAATCTATGGTTTGAGCCATCTTACTTTAAAATCATATGCAGAGAAAACAATTGCAAACGTTTTAAACCAAGATATTAATTGTAATTATTTCTGAATTCTGGTATTTTCAGTGATTTTATTTTACATACAAATACATTCTAACATTTTAATTTTTCTACATGAGTGTATACTAACCAGGTGAAGAAAACTAAAATTGAAAAACCTCCTTCTCTGGCAGATCGGTATTAGTAGGAATGACAACGTTTGGAAGACGGTGCCTTAGAAACATCAGAGAGAGTAAAGAGATGACGCTTTGAAACATGTATGATGTTTGAACAATTAAAAATCATTTGGTAAATAGAGAATATTGGTTCATTCCTCACAGTCCTGATGGGGATTGAGTCTGTCTTATTTGTAAGAGTCACATTTCCCAACCCAGCCACTCATGGTCAAAAGAAAAAGAGAAGCCTTGAGTATGCTTCAAGGTCATGGACAGGGCAGGGGTCTCCCTTGCCCTCTAGTCAAGGGAATGCTCCCCACTGATAAGGCTGAAGGTCAATGAAGTGACGTCTCAAGAAAAGTTGTGAAAGAGATACACACGATCTCCTGGGACATGTCATCCCAGGAAAAGGAAATCGACGCCCGAAGGGCTGGGTGGATTCTCTGACATCTGTGTGACCCCGGGCTGGGGGGTCCACCTCCCTGGGCACAGGAGCCTCACGTTACAAGGGGGTAATGGTCTTTGCTTTTTAAGGGGGTGGCGAGGGTCGCAAACAACAGGTCAGGAGTTTACACCGAGGCCCAACACAAAGCAACACAGGATGCGGGCCGACCGATCTTATTAACACCCTGCCTCCTCACATGTGAGAGTACACGTATTCAGTCTGCCTTTTCATGTATGTCAGCAGTGAAGAGGAGCTTAGCAAAGAACAGTTCGCAAAGCGTCGCCGTTGCCCCCGAGCTCTAGCCAGTCCCTCGCTCACCTGGAAGACCAGGGGTGTCAGGACCGCGGGTCCTGGGTCACGGGCTCGCTCGGCACCCCACCGATTAGTCTGTGGAGTTTCTCTGAGGCCTCATTAGAGAATCCAAGTGGAAACAGCCCCAAATCTATAAAACACCATGCGTGTGAGCGTCAGGAGTGGAAAATGAAGGCGCGAGAACCACTGTGTGGAAATCTAAGCACGCTTGTCCGTGAGTGTCTGCTTGGCTTCACTGGGCTCGTTCCTGGAATGCCCGGATCACACACGGGATTCTCATCAGTGTAAAGATATCAGAACCAGTCAGAGTCGATGGACCATTAAACACGTGCATATTTAATCGACTAAGCAAGAGAGTGAACCGAGGCATCTAGATGGCAAGAACACCGAGGAACCCTGGCTCAGTCGGCCCGATTGGACACCAGGCGTCACTGCATCCCACGTTCTGCTTGTTTCCAGCTAAGACTCCCGACAGCCCCAGAAAGCACAGCCCAGCCGTGCTCACCTACCGCGCTCGCGGACTCTGCAGACGTCCACGCGGGTCAGACGGATGCCCGGGCGGCAGCTGCGTGCACCTCGGCCCCCACGTGAGCTTCTCTGCGGGAGAGAGGACAGGAGACGGGTTAGTGGCAGCGAGCCTGGGAGGCTTCCCCACGCACAGCCTGCTCTCCGGGGATCAGTGCAGGCTGCGCAGTTGTGCCCAGGAACGTCCTGAGCCCTGACACACAGCCCTCCCGTATGGCCTCAAGAGGGTGGTGATTTTGAGACAGCAGTCAGTTCTTTAGTAAAAACTAAGGAACAGGGTCAGGTGTGTGGAGTTTGAGTCAGTCCTGAGGTCTCTGGCCTCTGTCCTGAGACCTCCTGCAGGGGGAGATGAGTCAGAGGTGAGCTCAGACGCCAGGACACGGCCCTCTGGGCAGGTGCAAGCCACTCACCCCCAGAGGGCTCTGGGCTACAGGCCGTGTGCCCGAGATTTACACACAGCAGTGCTGGGGGTCAAGTGAGGATCTCAGAGTGAGACTGCTCACCCAGGGCCACGTCAGGACAAACTCTAAACAGAAGTCATTTAAAAACAGAAAAAAAAGTAAAAAGAAAGATGAGAAGAGGAAGGCAGGAAGTTTCTCGTATTTCCTATTTTCTAGGTTATGTGGAAAATGGGGTGATTGAAGAAAAGGAAAAGAATTCCTTTGGAAAATGAATTCAAATTTTTTTCTAACCACCAACCTTATTCATTCTAATTTTAGCAGCTCCGTGGGAGGGAATATGAGACATGCAATTCTACGCACTCAACTCGGCATGCATTTTTTCAGTCTACCTGGAATGCCCTCCCTCTCTGGGTCTCACACACCTGTCCAGACCACACTTCCCACTCTGTGAGGGAAGTAAGAGTCTCCACATCAAGGATGACGCAGAAAACAGCTCCCACTATGGAATGCCCAACTCAGAAGCCGGGTGCTGTTCCTGCCACCCCCTCCTGGATACACATCCAGACAGAACTCCAGCTGGAAGGGATTCATGCACCTAGCGTCTGCAGCAGCGCTGTTCCCAGCTTATGAGCAATCTAAGCACCATTGACAGACAAATGGACAAGAAAATGTCCATCAGACATGCGATGGAATACTACTCAGCCATAAAAAGAACGGAAGATGGCCATTTGCAGCAATGTGGATGGGCCTGCTGCTGCTGCTGCTGCTGCTGCTAAGGCGCTTTAGTCGTGTCTGACTCTCTGCGACCCCATAGACGGCAGCCCACAAGGCTCCCCCGTCCCTGGGATTCTCCAGGCAAGAACACTGGAGTGGGTTGCCATTTCCTTCTCCAATGCATGAAAGTGAAAAGGGAAAGTGAAGTCGCTCAGTCGTGCCCAACTTCACGACCCCATGGACTGTAGCCCACCAGACTCGTCCATCCATGGGATTTTCCAGGCAAGAGTGCTGGAGTGGGGCGCCATGGCCTTCTCCATGGATGGGCCTAGAGATTATCAAACTAAGTGAAGTAAGTTAAGACAGAGAAAGACAAATATCATACCATATTGCTTACATACAGAATCTAAAAAACATGATACAAATAAACTTATCTACAAAACAAAAACAGTCACACACACAGAGAACAGACTTGTGTTTGGGAGTCTGGGGTTAGCATGTGCAAGCCACAGTCTATTGAATGGACAGACAGTGAGGCTCCACTGCAGCACAGGGGCCTATATTTAATATCCGGGATAGACCGTAATGGAAAAGAGTATAAAGAAGAATGTACACATACGTGCAACAGTCACTTGGCTGTACAGCAGAAATTAACACAACACTGCAAGGCAACTGTACTTCAATAAGATAACTTGGGGCCCACTGTCTCATTCTTGCCTCAAAGGAAGGAAACACTGTTCTCATATCTGCTCAAGATGCTAAGAAACTCACTGAGACACACAGCTAGGACTCAAGACCAGTCCTGACACAAGGCTTCTTTCTGCATCTCCAGGCTGCCCTGCGGTCCCTCAGCCCCTCTAACGCACTGACCCTGAGTTCCTCTGTATTTTAAAATAAGACTTTCGGCAACTGTGAACATGCTTTGGCTCACAAGCAGAAGCATCCTCTTTTGCAGATAGAACTGACGACCCTTCTAAGACAATATCATTGCTATTAAAATGCGGAGACCATTTTGGATCACTCAAGATCAGAGGAAATATATGTATGCTTTTAGTGGAAGTAATTCAGATCTCAAGTTTCTGATGATTTCTAATAAACGGGAAAAAGAAAACAGAGAACCCATTAGAAGACACTTAAGAGGATTTCAGGCCTTGGGATCTCGCTTTGGAAATGACAGGAAATCTAGTTTGTGCCCGGGTGAGACCAGCTCGCCTGCTGTGAGTCAGGAGTAATGTCCTAATGGCTTAAGTGGCCCCCGGGTGGAGCAGGCAGGGCCACCCCGGAAATGGGGCAGGAGCCCAGCGACCTGAAGTGCACACGCGCCACGTCTATTTCATCTAAAGTCGCTCCTGCTTTGATTTGGCTTCAGTCAATTACTTTTCCCTTTTAAAAACTCAGTAAGTCTAAAGACGCTTACGTGATTTTAGGTTTATCAAAACAGAGTATTGAGTTTGAAAACACAGGCAGAAGCTGAATAGATTCCACGTGCTTTAGCCTGTTATCTTTTACACGTTTTGTTAAATCCCACACGACCAGCACCCCGGCTCTAATGCAGTTACGTCTAACTCAAGGTTTATACAAATGCTGAATGTTCACTAGCATAGGCCAGTCCCAATCTTTTGTTAAGTTTATCTAAAAATATGGGCTTCCCTGGGGCTCAGTGGTAAATAATCTGCCTGCCCTGCAGAAGATCCAGGTTCAAATTCTGGGTCAGGAAGATCCTTGGCAAAGGGAATAGCAACCCACTCCAGTGTTCTTGCCTGGAGAATCCCATGGACAGAGGAGCCTGGCGGGCTATACAATTTAGCGACTGACCAACAACAGCTATCTAAAAATATACGTAATCTAATTACTGTGGATGGAAAAATAACAGATTTCAAAAGCACAGAGTGACCTTCTCATCCGTAAAATGCGGCTGGAAGATTTGATAATTTGTAAGATTCCTTCTCTCTACAACTAAGCTTTAGTAATCAGAAAGTCAGGGATATCAGTCTTTAAATTTACATAAATACTTAAGTTAGTTAATAATTATTTCATAGGCTTTAAACACAGAAGATTGAGGTTATTTCTACAACATTACCACTTTTAAACAGAAGAGAAACAATGTACTTTCTATGGAAATAGTAAGGACAGTGTAACTAACACTTTAATAACCTGGCTAACTTTGCAAGTTTAACCTTGGAACTCAGTGATGGAAGAACCGAAGGCCTGCCCGCAGGAACTCTGCTAGGCAGATGGCTCACGTAGGGCACACACTGGCTCCTCTCTACAGCCTTCCCCAAACAGACATCATTTTTACATGGGCTATCATTAGATAGGCCTCAGTTTCTGATGTGCTACGATTCATTTCTGGGGAAAGGAAAGGTATACTCATAATAACCTATAAATGGAGACTTACTATGTGCCAAGTGGCTTCCCAGGTGACGCAGTGGTAGAGAACCTGCCCAGCAATGCAGGAGACTCAGATTTGAAGGAAATGGCAGCCCGTTCCAATATCTGCGTCTAGGAAATCCCATGGACAGAGGAGCCTGGCGGGCTACAGTCTGTGGGGTCACGAAGAGTCGGACGCGACTGACTGACTGAGCGGGCACACGTGGGGTAAATAACGAGCACGCGTTGCTGCCTGTAACCCTCACGGCAAGGCGCGTGTGCACACTCGCGGCTCGGTCCTGTCTGACTCTTTGCAACCCAGAGTGTAACTCACAGGCCCCTCTGTCCATGGACTTCTCCAGGCAAGAATACTGGAGCAGACTGCCATTTCATTCTCCAGGGTATCTTTTCGACCCAGGGATGGAACCCACGGCTCCTGCATCAGTAGGCGGACTCTTTACCTCTGAGCCATCAGGGAAGCCCACAGCCAGGTAGGTGCATCTTAATATTGATTGTACAGAGATAAAGTGAGGCACACAGATGCTGGCCTAAGGTCACTAGTCTGTGAATAGCAGACCTGGATTTGAACCCCGGCATTCTCGGTCCTCAGCACGTGCTCAATACCACACAAAGTCCTCAGTGCAATTAGAGGTCACTTTTAAAAAATAAAACCATCATCACCTAGACACAGCCAAGTCCTAGGAAAGATGTAATGAAAGTTTGCTTGTTATCTGGATCATCCACAGCCCTGATGTCCAATGTGGCAGAAACGAGCCATGTGGGCGACAGGGTGCTAACCTCGGTCCCTCTAAGGTGCGACGAACCCAAAACACCAGACTCAATCGTGGTACAAAAAAAAAGAAAGTAAAATACCATGTTTATAAATATATAGTGACTACCTACTGATATGATATTATAGGTGAGACAAATATAGTGTTAAAATTAATTCCCTCTATCTTTATTGCATTTATTATTTGCAGGAAAAGGTGATATTACAAAATATGTGATTTTGTGGCTCACGTTATATTCCTGTTGGACAGGGCTTATCTAGGGCCTCACTTATAAGGCATTTTACAATGAGCTGCCTCTTGGATTTTTTATCAGAGTTGAGCCAAATACAAGTGCTCAGAGGGAAGGCATTCTTGCTACAAGTCAACTTAACGCACGCGGGAGGGCCTCAGGAATGTTAGCTGTGTATCTTCTTAAAATTCATAGCTCTTATCTCAAAATTAGTTAATCACAAAAAGTTGTTTCTCACAGTCAATGAAGCAGAAGTAGATGTTTTCCTGGAATTCCCTTGCGTTCGTCATGATCCAAAAAGTGTCAGATAATCACAGTTGTGTGTAAAGTGATCTGACTCCCACCAGGGATCGAAGCTGCGCGCCCCTGCATTGGAAGCACTGAGTTTCAGCCACTGGACTCCCAGGGAAGCCCCGGTCATCACACTTTAAAAGCCGTTCTGCATTGTGATATAAGCCTGGGCTCATCCTCTTGCTTTCCTGCAGGCTTCCAGGGCTCTTGATGGGAGAGGCAGGTAGAGTTTCCTTGTCTTGAGAGGGCGCCCTTCGGAAGTGGTAGTGGGGACGCTTGTCTGCAGACAGAATCGTCCCCTGGAGGCCGAGTTTCACTGTGAGGGTGGCTTGTCCCTTCACTGAGGAAACCCCGGTCGGTGCTGCTGCTGGCTCACGAGAACACGTGCTAGCTCTTGGGGCGGAGAGGTTGGAGCTTTTCTGCATCGTGGCCTAAATGTGCTTCTTATCTACTGGGGATTTATGCACGTCATTTTCAGGCTTACCGTATTTCCCCTCACAGTTCGAGTCTGGGAGTAGTATAGTGATCCATACTCTCAGTCTTTCAAAGTACACTATTTGCTTAATATGTTTTTTCCAGGCCAGACTAGTTTCATTTAGTGAGCTAATTCCCACATATACCTTATAGAAAAGTTGGACTGTGAGAAGTAAATATGAAACATAACAACCTATGGCAAAAACAATAAAACAGTCCTGACAAGCAGCTAACCGCTGTGCTCACTTCCACGGCCGTCTTTTTGCAAGGCTCGGATGAGAAGGCCCCTTGTCTCATCGCCAGACGCTCTGCCATGGAAATCCAACCCAGTGGCGCTGCCAGTGGACTGAAAGCAGGCTGCGTGGCACAGAACTGCAATCCTCTCTAGATGGTATGGGCACATGACTGGTACTTTAAAGCATGTGGTATCTGAGAAATGATGTGACTTTCTTAGCATCTTAGGAGACAAAAGAATGAGATTTAGATGTAGACCCAATTAATTGCCTGCAGAGCCCCCGTCCCCAGAGCCCAAGCTCACCTGCGTCACCACACAAGCGCAGCCTCAGTGGAAGCCCAGTGCCGTCAGGGGCCCGGAGGTGGGTCCCGGGAGGGGGAAAGAAGGCAAGGTGTGCAGTGAAAGGGAACCTGGTCCCTGGGGAAGACCGCCCCGAGCCAGGCTTAGGACCCCGGTGGGAGTCAGGACGCTTACGCTCTGACACCAGCTTGGCAGCCCACGATCACGGCGTCGTGCGTGAGTGTGGCGGAGCCAGCTGCACAGTTATGCTGCCGGTGCATCGGGGCCGGGGTTCCGGGCCTGAGTGCCGCCGCCTCTGCTGGCTCCTGAATCCCCGTCGAGCGTCACGCTCCTCACTGCTAAGACGAGAGCCTTCACCTTGTCCCCGAGCCCTGCTCTCTCCCTCCGAGTCACCCAGCTCGCATCCAGCCCCAACAGAACAGCATTCCTGAGGCCCGGAGGCCGGGGGCAGAGACCAGCTGGGGACGCGGAGCCCCCACACGTTGGGCGTGAAGGTGACCGTGGAGGAAGGGACTCTCCTCACAACAAGCACATACAACCAGGAGGCTCCAGAGCCTGGCCAGCCCGCTGGAGTCCTGTTAGCTGACCCTGTGCCCGTTCACACAAGTGACTGTCTTTCTCCCACGCTCGTCCTCTGACAGGCAAGTTGGGAACCAACACGGTCCTCAGCCCTGCACGCATGTTAGGACCACCCATGAGCTTTTAGACACAGCGACTTCCACCTGCAGAGACCCGCGTGCAGGGAAGCCTGGGTGTCAGTATTTTTAAGGCTCCCCAGGTAACCCTTCCGAGCAGCCGGGGCTGAGAACGCTGGCTCAAAGGAAAGGCTTAAAATCATGGAGCTGAAGCCTCCCACGTGTGAGCTGAATTCTGCAACTTTCTAGCAGTGTGAACGTCACCACTCAACTGGCTTATCTGTTAGGGACCCAAGAAAAAGATAAAATATTAATGGTAAAAACACCTGCCCCACTGACTTTATGGGTCTATTATGAAAATCAATGTGGAAATATAAGGAAAGGGCCTGGTAAAAATACGATTGCATGCAATTTCTATTTTTGCTTCAGGACGACCCGGATAAGTAAACCTCAAAGCCATGGGCAAGGCACGGAATCGACGGGGAGCGAGAACGATCAAGAATCAGAAAGAGAGGGGTCGTGTCCTTGGGTGTCAGCTACAGTCTGCGGAGTGGCATCTCCATTCTTGACGGTGAAGCTGGTGATCCGTGGTCTAAGCCCCTTCACGTTGAGTGTGCTCAGTCCTGTCCGACCGGTATCCTGCGACCCCAGGGGCTGTATCCTGCGACCCCAGGGGCTGTATCCTGCGACCCCAGGGCCTGTATCCCGCCATGCCCCTCTGTCCACGGAATTCTCCGGGCAGGAATACTGGGGTGGATTGCCAGGCCCTTCTCTTGGATTAGGACAGTGAGCAACCAGCCCATGATTTTCATGTTGGACTTGACACAGGAAGTCCCGAGACAGTGATTTAGCAGATTTAATCCAGCTGAGAGGTGAAATGGGGACTCTGGGGCATGTGAGTCAGGCACCACGCCAGGAGGAGGACTCCGTGTCCTTGCCCTAAACAAGCTCACCTCGCAGTCTGGAAGGTGACCGCACGAGATGATGCGGCCACTAATGGAGCAGGGAGGAAGCTGTCCTACTCAGACAAGGTGCCTGGGCCAGGGTCTCCAAGGCTCGGCACCCCGGCCTGTGCCCGGGGACCACAGTGCACTCGCTGCTGGTGTGACAAGCCCCCGGGAGTCGGATGTGAGGGTGCACAGCCAGCCCCGCCGCAGGGTCACCCTTGGGCCAGACAATCCCACGCACCCCACTCTGGAAAGGACAGTGATGTCACTCTCGCAGAATGTGTAGACAGTGTCTGTGCACAGCCCTCTAGCTTTCACTGCAGCAGTGCTTGAAATATAAAAAAGCATGATTCTCAGAGAGCCCGAGGAGATCCAAAACACTGCCAGCGCAGGCGGAGGGTGGGCGCCTGCGGCCAGGGCGCAGCACAGAGCCCTGAGCAGACAGGTGGACACGCACGGCTGGACGTGGGCCCAGCCCGGCACAAGACTGAGCCACAGGCACCCTGCACTCAAGTCGCGGAGTGAAGCTTATGTTTGTAGTTCAAACAATACAAAGCAGCTCTGCATTGGTGTGTCACAAGAAAACCTGCTCTCCCCGAATTGGGTGTATTGACTAATACCCAACAAAGTATTCTGCCTGACTGATTCTTCTTCTATTAACCTCAAGCCTGTAAGCAAATCAAGAAGAACTTTCAGGGCAGGAGAACTCGTGAGGAACACAGGTGTGGGTCAGCAGGGAGGAGGGCAGAGCGTCGTCTTTGCTCTGAATATCAGCTACAAGGAGCACTTTCCTCTGTGTTATGTATCCCGACGTCGCTCACAAGTCCTGCACATGGGAAAGACCCTAAGTCACAAGAGGCAAGATGAAGGAAGTGGAGCTGATGCTTATTGCTGGGCAGGGTTCCCAGAAGTGGCGGGGGCAGTGCAGGACCCCACACAGGAGGGAGGGTGTCCTAAGTGCTGGGTCCATCCCCTGACCTAGCCCTGAGGGCAGGGAGGAGCCTGGGTCAGGGCCCCAGTGAGGGTGGGAGAGACCTGCTGTCTGCCAGGAGCTCGGTGGAGAGTGGGAGACCTCAGGGTGCTCTCCTGGAGCCCAGGAGTCACAGAAGTGAGGGGGCTTCCTCTCCCCCAGAGCGTTGGAGCAACGAGCTCACACAGAGCGGGTGTGGACCCCACTCATCCACGATGTGCTGGACCTGGGCATCAGCATGTCTTCCGCTAGACCCACCGAGACGGTGCTTAAGAGGGCAGAGCCTTCCAGGGAGGGCACACGGCATGCCTACGAGGAAGTGGGTCTACAGTGTGTCCACCAGGACCCTCTCCTGGGGAGAAAGCCCAGGAGGCAAGCCAGCCTCTGGCAGGAGCTGGACACCACCCTCCTCCAGGCTTGTCAGGAGACAGACGGGTATTCAAACACAGAAGCAAAAAGGTGGCAGGGGTGCTGTAGGGAGGAGACCCATGGAAGGAACCAGGCTTCCTGGGCAGCTGCTGAGGGTGGGCTCACAGGAGGGCATGAGGGGGAGAAGGCAGCTTGCACGGGGTCCCCTCAGGGGCAGAGGATGGGCTGCTTGAAATGTGGGCTGCGGGCTGAAGGTGCAGACAGTCACATCCTATCAGCTAGCTCCAGGTTTCAGTCCGAAGCATCAGGTTAGTAGCAAACCTCCAGCCACAGGTGAAGACCAGTGCGCTGGCTCACAAGGGACCCTGGCAACTGGCCCCTTCAGGCCATCCGACCAAGCTTGGAAAGCCCATGTCCTCACAAAGGGACCTGCTGCCTCTGAGTCTGGGCAGGCTCCAGGATAGGAAACCCACTGCATACTGAGAATGGTTTCATCTCAGCAAGAATTCGGGAGGAGTCAGCGAGGACCCAGATCATATGAACTTGAGCTCAGTGAACCATGATTCCAAAGTCAGATCTTCCCTCCCACACTTCACACGGTGTTGAGGTCAAGCAGCCAAGACTGGACTGACTGTAAGATCTGAACTAAGGATGGAGGCTGGTCTTCCTTTAATGTACAAATGGAGGGATTCCCGCTTAGAGAGTAGCCATTTCATGCTACAAACGAGACCAAAATATGCTTGTTTCAATTATGCTTCTCTTTACGTCTTTTCATTAGACAGGGTAGCGGTGCCTAACGTACAGGTAAATAAAGATGGACCTATTAGTCATCAAGTAACCCTGATGGTCACTGCAGAAGAAACTGATTATTAAGTATTGGTTGAAAAGAGAACCACACGTACAACACTGTAGGGTATTATGGGACGGGCATCTCTGTGCTTTTATGTTCTAAGACTACCTCACATCCGTCCCTGCACACCTACATTTACAGTCCCAGCTCTCGAGCGGCTGAGCCCCAGGAACAGAAGCGATCACTGCCTGTGGACCATGTCAGTCACATGCCATGAAAATGAGGTGCCTCCTTAGGCAGTGATCTCCCCATTGTGCTAGGAATTCAAGTGGAGACTGGATCCGCAGACGAACACACAGTCAGAGGCGCTGTGATACTAACCGTGCTGAGTCTGGGCAGCAGTGACACCTGAGCTCAGAGGAGGGCGACGGCAGGCTGGGCAGGGCCCAGCAGCACTCCTCTGAAGCCCGAGTGTGAACCAGAGGAGCAAGTTCCAGGACGCACTGTCGGGACGGAGGGGATGGAGTCACACCTCGTGGGAAGCCAGGCTCACAGCTTCCACCCTTGAGTTCAAAGTCCCCTGAGCAGTGCGCTCTCTGCCAGGCACCGTCCATCTGACAAACCAGGTGTAGCAAGACCACAGGCATCACGAGCACTCTGCCATCCGACCGCCGCACGAGGCTCGCCCGGGGCCACAACGCTTCCTGCTAGAGGGAAGGAGGCCAGCCAGGAGGGAGTATTGTCGGAGAGATGGATCCAGACAGACTTCCCCCCTCAGAGCCAGTTTATTTCAAAAGATGGCAACCCCCGGGCACAGCAGCAAGAAATTCAAGAGCAGAGTTACCTGGGAGGGTAAACACAGAAAATCTTGTTCTGGCTTCCCAGCAGGTGCCCGTAACTGAGCCACGATAAGTCAAAAGGAACCATGAGTGGCCAAGACACTTCGACATAAAAGTCACCTGAAATGCAAGTAAACTCTGTTGCTGCTCCTGAAACAAGCTATTTAAGAGGCAAGAGGAAACACGTCTTTTAAAACAAATGGAAGAAAAAGAGTTACTCAGGAGAAGAGACCAGTTCTCCAATAAAGACTGCTTCTGCTGCTTACTGAACTGCCATTATTCCCATTTAGATGATTCTTTTTAAAATTTTAAGGGTAAGGATATGGTTCATTACAAATATCTCCATTTGAAGGTTTATTTTTTATGAAACTAAAACATTAGAGCTTTGTGATTAAAACTGAAGTGCTTTTTTGTGCATGGATGGTATGCGATTTTTTTCCTTTGTATTGATATTTCTGCAGCAATGCTTTTTTTTTTTTTTCTGGAGATGCTGTCTCACTAAGGTCATCAACTCCAGGAGAAGAGGGAGGGAAGGTGGGTGGAGAGAGAGGCTGGTGGCTAGTTAGTGATGAGGTGAGGGGACCAGTGGGGGCGGGGAGGGTGTGGCTGGACCGCCCAGCTGCCCCCAAGCTCCAGGGCGGGCCAGGCATTCCTTAAGAAACCCGCAATCCGGGGGCACCAGGAGCAAGCCTCAGCTCGTCCTGGGTGGGCCTTACGAGGTCAGCGCGCTGGCCTGCCTGGCCCAGTGCGTGTGGGCTCTTAGCCTCGTGAGCTTCCTTGGACCTCAACCGCCAGCCCCGATGCAAAGGAGAAGAGCGACCCTTGCCGTGGAAGGGTGGCACCCACACTGGGGCCAAGCTGCCCCTTTCAGGCTGCCTCCCCTGCCCCAGTCTGGAGGACCCTCTAAAGGCGGCTGGGATCTCCTGCAACGTGGACATGCCGGCTGCCCGTCAGGTCCCTGCAAGCTGTGCTGGGCACATGAGTTCCATGGGTTTTCTCTGCTTCTGTTTCCCACGGGCCTCCCAGCGAAGCCCCCACAACCTAGAAATGCCTGAGTCATTTTCCCTCTGGGCTCAAGGCAGGAGCGTCTCGAACCTTTCCTCTGCATGACCCTATCCACAGGGTGGCACAGCCAGGGCATCTTGTGTGGGGCACAAGTGGCTGGGGTGGCCAGACGGCGGGTGTAACCCAGGACCGTGCCAGGCCTGCCGGACCACGTGTCCCCCTGCAAAGGGCAGACCGCATGCTGCTGTCCGCGGAGAAGCTCCTCCACAAAGGCAGGCTTTTCTGTACGTGGGTCAAGGCATTCCCATCAATGTCCCCCAGAGACAGCGCTTATAATTCATCGCATTTCCCATCTCCCCACCCTCCCCTCCCACCTCGCAGCAGCAGCCGTGTTTGCTGCTCAGCGCTCCAGGGAGGGTTTCAGGAATTCTCAAGGAAGAACAAATGGACCCTTTTGCACAGAGTGAAATTCTGTCCTCCTCCTCCTCCTCCTCCCCCTCCTCCTCCCTGGCGCCATCTGAGCACTTTCCCGGGAGGAAGAAGGGCCAGAAGGATGGAGGGAACGCCTTCAGGAGTCATCCGAGGTCAGACACGGGCCCTGGGCTCTAGCAAAGCAAAGCTGCTCTCAGAAATCACGGCCAAGGCTAATGCCATGGAGCCCTAACCCTCTTTTCCTTCCAGAAGGTTCCACATTTTCAGGCCTTACATTTAAGCCTTTCCTCCATGTTGGCCTGACTTTGCGCGTAGGGTGAGACGGGCGTTGGGTTTTATTCTTTTGCTCTGGGGCATCCGGTTTTCCCCACACCACTTATCGGAGGGACCATCTTTCCCTATTGCACATTCTTCTCACCCCTGTTGAAAATCCATTGACAGTATATACGTGGGTGGGTTATTCCTGGACTTGATTCTGTCCCACGGGAATTACATCAGGGCCACACTCTCTAAATGACTAGAACTTTGTCATGGAGTTTTGAATCAGGAAGTGTGGGGCCCTTTCTCAAGATTGTTTTGGTCATCTGGGGGATCTTTTGGCTGAATGTGAGTTTTAGGATTGGTTTCCCTATTTCTGTAGAACATGACGTTGGGATTTTGAAAGAGGTTGTATTCAACCTTCAGCTCGTTTTGCATGGTGTGGACATTTTAACAACACTCAGCAGTGAAACAGCAGGCAAGTGAGACGGCATCAGCCCGCATATCTGCTCAGCAAGGGGAGCTATCGGGAAACAAGGACCACCTACCAAGGAGGAGAAAATGTTTGCAAGATATTCTCAATGAAGTGGCCACATCCAAAGTATACAAGGAAAGCCTACAACTCAACAGGAAAAAAAAAGCTAAAGACTCCAACCGAAAGATGGGCAAATGGGGACTTCCCTGACGGTCCAGTGCTTAGGAATCCTCCTTCCAATGCAGGAGACACAAGTTGGGTCCCTGGTCAGGGGACTGAGATCCCACATGCTCTGGGGCAACTGAGCCAACTAAGACCCCAACCAAGACCCAATAAAACAGAAACGAAGCAAAAAGGAAAAACAGGCAAATGCGTCAAAGAAACATTTCTCCAAAAAAACACCCAGAGGGCCAGCAGGCACATGCAGAAGTGCCCAGATTCACTAATCCTCAGGGAAACGCAAGTTAAAACCACAGCGAGACACCACTGTACACCTGTCAGAATGGCTGTTATTAAAAAAAACCACCTTGTGCATTTTGGCACTAGCGCACTGTTGGTGCAGCCGTTGTGGAAAACAGGATGGAGGCGCCTCAAACAGGAACAGGACCACCATGGAACCCAGCAATCCCACTTCTGAATATTTATCCAAAAGAATTGAAGTCGTGATCTCAAAGAGATCTCTGTTATGCTTGTTGCAACACTATTCACAGCATCCAGGAATTGGAAATAGAATAAATGTCCATAAACGGGCGAGTGAATAAAAAAATATGGTATTTAGAGACAATGAAAGATTAATGACAATACAGAAGAGCCTGTAGGCCATCATGCCAAGCGAAATGTCAGACATACGAAAATAAGTACTGAATGGTTCTGCTCACACAGAATGACTAAAACAGTCAGGCCTTTAGGGGTCGTGAGCAGAATGATGGTTGCTGGGACTGGGGAACGAGGTGCTGTTGAAGCATCAAAGCTACTCCATTTTGTAAGTTTCCGGGAAAAGAGCCTTTGGAAATCCCCTGACCTCACCCCACCACCTGCGAACCAATCAGAACCCTTGGCCAGCCCGGGAAATTCGAATCAAGCCCGGAAAGGAGAACCAATCAGAACTCAACACCTAACCCTTCACCAGAAGGTGACCAATCAGACCCGGATACTCCCGTTTTTCGAATTTTCCCCGAGATAATAACCTATATAAGCAATGTAACCCAGAGCTCAGGGCTCCTCCCTATAGCTGCTGCGTCAGTATCGGTGGGAGCCCCAGCTCGAGCTTGGTAATAAAAACTCTCTCGCTTTTGCATCGGATATCAGCTCCCTGGTGGTCGTTGGGAGATTTCGCGACTTGGGCATACACTGTGTCCATGAGTTCTATTTATACAAGATAAACAGGCCTCAGGGATCTGCTGGACAGCCTTGCTCCTGTAGTTGTTCTGGAGTTAACGGCTCTACACCATGCACTAAACATTTAAGAGGGCAATCCAATGTGCTTTTACCAGAATCAAAAGCAAACAAACCAGAAGACCTATTCCTTCCCCTCCCCGCAAACCCCATATCCATCATTTATTCCGCTTTCTACTTTCTCACATTCACTCCAGGGCCCATGTCCACACACCTTCGGTTCCTGGGGGGAGGCTCTGAGAAGAGGGCTTGGGAACTCTGGATGAACTCTGCAAGGGACTAAGTGAAACAAACACCCACAAAACAACTTCAGCACGCTCAGTCTCCTGAGCATCCCGTCAGCTCATTGGTAGCGATGGGTTCTGAGGACTATTATTACATTGATCTTTGATTAAGTCCAGTTTCTAATTCTGATCTGAAATATAAGGGGACATTCAACTTCCAAAGCGACGAGCGCACGCACACGCACACGCACACACGCAGGCACACACGCACGCACACACGCGCACACGCACACACAGTTCTGAGTAACTCTTTATACTACGTGTGTGCGCGTGTGTAACGTCAATTCAGCCGTGTCCAACTCTGCAACCCTGTGGACTGTAGGCTCCTCTGTCTCTGGGATTCCCCAGGCAAGAAAGCTGGAGTAGGCTGCCATTTCCTCCTCCAGCGGATCTTCCCAATCCAGGGATAGAACCTGCATCTTTTATGTCTCTTCCACTGGCAGGTGGGAGAAGGAAATGGCAGCCCACTCCAGTGTTCCTGCCTGGAGAATCCCAGGAACGGGGGAGCCTAGTGGGCTGCCGTCTATGGGGTCGCACAGAGTCGGACACGACTGAAGCGACTTAGCAGCAGCAGCAGCAGCCCTGGCAGGTGGTTCTTTAGCCCTAGCGCCACCTGGAAAGCCCTTGTGTGTACTGATGACCAAACACAGTGGGAGCAGCCAGGGAAAGTCAGATCTTTCCCTCAAAGATCAGATCTCTTTCTGAGGAGACAAGACAGAATTTTATATACATATCTATATATAAAACAGAGAAACCCTATGTGATAAACAATCAGATATGAAATCATTCCATGCAGCTAAAGAACAAGCGTTCCTTCTGGGATGGGGTCTGTCAGGAAAGCCTCATGAAGGAGCTCTGATTTGATTTAAAGAATGCTTCTGCAGTAACAATTTCCCAGCTGGAATTAAGATACAGGCCCTGCCAGGATAAAGTTTGTAGACTTTCATTTAAAGACTTCTAAAACAAAGGAGTCAAAATTCTTAATGCGATGAGTATTCCTCTGTGTTTTAGAAATAAACACTTTGGATTCTGCCATCGATAATAAAAATCCTCGTTCTGGCAGGGGGTGTCAATTAAGGCCGTCATCATCAGGGAGGTGTGAGCTCTGCGGGTTCTAGCATCTTAACGCTGAGACCCGCGGGGCGGCCGGCGCTGCCGTTCACAGCACCGCGGCTTGTAGGGTGCGGCGCCTCTTCTCCGGCCGTAAGAACCCCGAGCCTACTCAAAGGGGCATGACGTGGTCACTAGGCTCGTCTCGAAGGACCCGACACAGTGCACCTGGCCCAGGCAGCGTCGCCAGGGACGTGCGGGTGTCCCCCCCGCCCCAGGCAGGCCACAGATGCGGCCACAGGCTCCCGGGAGCGCCCCCGCCCACTGCGGCCACGCCCCGGGCTCAGGTCAGGGCTGCGGGCCTGGGGCGGAGCGGAGCCCGGATCTGCGGGCCAGGCGGGCTTGCGCCCTGGGGGAGGAGGAGGCGGGGTGGGCTGGTGCAGGGTGCGGGGACCCTTGCATTCAAGAAGGGGCCCCAGGGAAGCCGCCGGGCTGCACCCACTGCAGGGCTCGGAGCTAAGTAAACAATATACAGCGCAATTATCAATGAAACTGAAAACTTCAAACATCCGAATAGTTAATCATCTGCTTTTCTTCAGCTCCGTTTGATGCTGACTCATCCACTCTTTAAAACGAAGTGTGAGAGTCCCCCATACACACTGACTGACTGGAGGAGAGCTTCATTCAGGATTTTTCTCCTGAAACATCCAATCTCATCACAGTCTCCTTCCAGCCATCGCAACCTTTCTCTGGTCAGATTTCTCAACCAGACTTTGGCTCTGGATGCTTCTCTACCAGCTTGCTGATGTATTGCATCCTTTTAATTAAGCTTAAAGCAAAGGGAAAAAATCAATATTGTTTGGTATGTCAATGACTTTGGAGAGATTCCCAAGCCGTTTAACCTGGCCTAAAGTCAGTTTATTATTTTGAAACACTAGAATGATCAGCATGGTTTTACATCAGACACAACATAAAAGGAAATTAAATTCACTCAGAAATTCAAATCATTTTACATAAACACTTCTTCTTTGTGTATAATAATTATTTGCAAGTCATTGAGAGTAAAACTGATATGGTGGGTTTCAAACATGCGAACAATCCATGAAATAGTCAAAATACACAGTTTTAAGTTTATGTGAGTAGAAATGTTTAGTTTCTGATTGCCTCTGGACTTTGTATTTTTTATTCTAGAATATTTGACATGACCCTGTAATCTAAACATCCCTAACTTCCTTGTTTCATAAGGAATTACTTATGCAGAGCAGTATAATACTTCTAATAGTCAGCTCCCAGTATAATCAGTTTTCGATAACACAAAGTTCTCCATAAGCCAGTCCTGTGGAATCTAAGGACACAGGACATTACACAGGCCTCTCTCTGCATCCTCAGTGAGGGGCCTGTGTCTCTCCCGGGTACGTACACGGTGGCATCTCCCAGGGTGAACAGTGTGCCATAAACAAAGCGCATCTTTCCAAAACAATGAGGTGGGCAGTCTGTCCTCAGTAAGGTGACGAGTTAAAAGAATCTTATCAACTCTTCCTTCCGGGTTCTAAGCTCAGGTGGTAGGTGGGGAGAGTGCTGGGTGATCTCCCGTAGGGAGTCGATGTTCTACAAGCTGCCTTTATTCACAAAGAGCCCAGAGCAGTGGATGCTACATCTGCGGGTGTCAGGAGAACGCAGGGCAGGGACCATCAGCCCCAGGTCAGGCCTCTGCTCCAGGACTGACGGCAGAGCCCAGCTGCCCCTGGAAGAACTGGTCACAGCGGCAGGACCTGGCCGGGCACCGATCCCATCTTCCCATGCTGATTAAAGCCACAGGGAAAACCTGCGTCTACCTGAGCCCGCAGCCCCGCCCGCCCTCTGCAGGCCAGCTCCGACGCCTCTCTTCCCTGACTCCACACGCTCCTTTTCTGCCCTCTGCGTTTCATCTCACTTGACTCTCCCCTCTTCTCTGTTTCCGAGTCTCTGCCCGCCCATGTCTCTGCCTTTTTTCCTTCCTCTTTGTCTCATTTTCTCTCTATATAAGGAAACTTTATTCGAAACAGACAAGTTGAAGGCTCCTTTTGAACTCTGATCCGTCCCTTTTCACATATGTGGGTAGACACATCTATTTTCTCATCACTTAACTCACACTTCTGAACCCTATTCTGTGCTAAGCTCTGCTCCCAACACCCAGGTGTATCAGAGAATGAAGCACAACTGAAGGGTTGGTGAGGGTAGCTATTCTAGAAGGTTTCTTTCAACTGAATGTTTAAATATGGGAATATCATGTAAATCCCCCATACTGCCCAGACTTTCAGGTTTGTGACTAGGATCAAACAAAAGCTTTCACACATGCATCATGGTCCCGGCACTGAACTAGACCACGCTGACACAAAAATAAAGGAAAATGGTGTGACATCTCATAAAAGTCAGGCTCACAACAAGTCCTCTGTCTACCCCAGATTCCTATTCATAACGAGTTAAAACTGCTTCCATCAATTGTCCTTAACGAACATTAACAATGGCACATTTCATAACTACTGCAGAAAACACACGCACAAATGCAGGGAAATAAACTGATGCACCAATATTGTCACAAATATAAAACAATGAAACTAATTCTGTGAACAGGTACTCAGCCAGACGTGAGGGTGAACTTTTAGGCAGATCGAATAAGTGAGTGAATCATGAGCTGATTAGTCAGGACATGTCGTCTAAATATTCAGACTGTTTTGCACAAATTGGTAAAACAAGTGCTCAGACTCGGGCTTGGTTTGTTCCTTCATGTGCGTCTGTTTGTCTATAAAAGGTGAGCTCTGGCAACGTGGGACCCTCTTCCTTTGAGAAGGGGAGGGGCTGCTAGACTTCAGACTCCAGAGACGTCAGCGCTCACTGCCCGTCCCGCAATGAGCATGCTGCTGTCTGTCTGCTCGAAGCGAACAAGGCGTGCCCTCCTACCCAGGGCAGACAGACAGCGCTGTGTGCTCACACGGCAGGAACCCAACACAAAGGGGAAACCTCATCAAATACCTGTAACTCGTGGAGAATGTAAATGGGCTCTTTTGTCTCATCCAACACTTTTCAGAAACCCAAATGATTAATCAGATTACAGACACTGCACTATGCAGTCATCATCGGACATGTGAACAAGGTCCTTGAGAGAAGGGCCAGTTGACTGCTTTACGAGCAGGACTCTGAATGCGGAAGCAAGAGCGCTGTGACGGGGGGCTGCTTCTGAGTGCCCCTCCATCAAAATCGGCCTCAAGTCCCTTTTGGGACAGGACATGTCTTTGTTTTCATTCAATAAATTATTCAACTTGCATTCACTCAGCATCTACTATGAGCCAGAGAGAAAGCAGTCAGTTTCCATCTGTAATTTTAGTTTAAAAATGATTTTAAAAAAAAGGAAAACTAAGACCATCATCACGGTAGCAGAGGGTGTGAAACTCACATTTCACGAATATAATCTTATTTTACTCTCCCAGGACCCTTGATGGCCATGATGTCTTTATGTAACGCTCCGTTTTGTAGGTGGAGACGTTAAGTGGTTTGTCAGGAGTGTGGACGGAGGAAGCGAGTGGCAGAGGTGTGCCTGCTCCGCTCACTGGGTAAAGCCGGTAGCTCACGCTCCCCCACTGGGGCACCTTCTTCCTTCACTCCTTGTCACGGCCAGTTCTTCCTTCACATCCTCAAATTACCCAGCACCACCTTCAGCACAGATTAGGGCCTCAGGAAATTCCCATCTACTGACTTTTGTTTACCAAAAGGTGTTAAGAAGCACCATAGTCGAAATTTGAAAATCAAGTGCCCCTATTTCTGAAGGAAGACTCCCTTTAGTGAGGCTGGGGCCAGGAGGGGGGATCCCATCCCCACAGTGTGGTCAGCAGGCTCACAGATTCTTTTCAGCCGAAAGAACACCTGGGTGGTGTCTGGACTGAATCAGCACAGTTCTCCGCAATTCTCACTGGGCTGGCCAAGCATCCTACAGGTACCACCTCACACCAGTCAGAATAGCCATCATCAAAAAAAATCTGCAAACAATAAATGCTGGAGAGGATGTGGAGAAAAGAGAACCCTCCTACACTGTGGGTGGGAATGTAAATTGCTGCAGCGACTATGGAGAACAATATGGGTGCTTCTCAAAAAACTGAAAACAGAATCATGTGACCCAGCAATCCCACTCCTGGGCATATACATGGAGAAAGCAGTAATTCAAAAAGACACATGCACCCCAGTGTTCACGGCAGCACTATTTACAAGAGCCAGAACAGGGGAGCAACCTGCATGTCCATCAACAGAGGAATGAGCAAAAGGAAGACGCGGTGCACGTGTCCAGTGGGATATAACTCAGCCATGAGAAAGAATAAAACTGTCCAGAGAGGTGGCTGGACCTAGAGACTGTCACACAGAGTGAAGTAAGTCAGAAAGAGAAAACAAATATCACACAATATTGCTCATAAATGTAGAATCTAGGAAAAATGGTACAGATAAAACCTACTTGCAAAGCAGAAAGCAGAGACTCAGATGTACAGAACAGAGGTACAGACGCCAAGAAGGGTGCCCATAGGAAAGAAGGGCTGGGATGGATGGGGGGCGGGGACTGACATGTGTACACCTCTGATGCTTTGTATGAAACGGACAATTAATGGGAACCTGCTGTATAACTCAGGGAGCACTGCTCAATGTCCTGCGGGTTCCTAAACCAGAAGGAAATCTAAGGAAGAAGACATACATGCATACGTGTAGCCAATGCACTTTGTTGCACAGTAGAAACACAATACTGTAAAAAACTATACAGCAATAAAAATTTTGAAGAAACAACAAAAATTATAAAATCTTGAATGAAGATAAGACGAACCAAAAGAAAACCCAGCTTGTCAGGAAAATGACCACAGCGCAAGGCTGGGTGAGTAATAAACACCATCGTCAACTGAAACAATATTTGCCACTTTCCTTCCCAGGAGGACAGAGTGGGAGACCAGATCTGCCTCTCAAGAGTCGCCCCCAAACCCTGCCGCCCACAGAAGAGCCGCTGCACAATGAACCGCACCAGGGACCCCCGCTCACACACGCTTGCTACACGCAGTTATAACAGGCTTTCTTCTTTATACTTCTGATTCGCAGGGTCTCTCGCAGACTCTTCTGTTCAAGAACAGAACTTTGAGTTAGAATTACACGGAAGCAGAAAGCAATACAGATACCAAGAGGTAAACCAAGAGCTCGCGGCCATACTGGATTTAAAACCTACTAACAACACGTGCTGTCTGCACGCAAGCAGTCTCATCCCCAAACGAGAATCTGCGGAGCACCTTTCACGTGTGTGGGGTGCCTGAAAACCCATACAGTGGGGCTGACACACTTAAGGCATAATGCACTTTCTCGAGGAGACACACTCCAGCTTTGGGTGGGAAATGAACACGTTCACTAACATGTCCCCTGAGAAGTTAGGTGTCCCCGGGATCAGCTGGCGAGCAGTACAGACAGCCCCAGGAAGGGAAGGACAGGTCCCAAGCATGAAGCAGGTCAGCGCAGGAGGGCCTCGCCTGAACTTTGGAAAGAGGGTGGTGCCTTGAACCTCAGCCTCCTGGCCCGCACCCAGCGCCGTATCTATGCTTTGGCTCTGAGGATCTTCCCCATCCTCGTCACTTGCACCTAACAGAAAGCACTCGCTGCTGGTTTTCTTTTCCTTCTTCATCTTGTGATCCATTCTCCCCACTCCTGCTGAAGTGCCACAGAGCCAGTTCCCTCTCTGCACCTGCACCGCGGGCCATCTGTCGGTCTATGTCACTGGGAACTCAGACCTGCTTCGGAGATGAGACGGGCTCAGTTACGAAGGCAGTGCACCTGCACAGCACACCCCTGCCCCATCTGAAAAACCACCACCATTTCCGTGGAGCCCAGCAGTGATGGGAAAGGACACTGCAAGTTCTGGGTAAACACTGCAGGCAGAGGGTGTCACCCTGGGCACACGTCACCTACGTGGACCGCACGGGTTCGGCTTCTCCCATGTCAGATGGTGGAAGTGGACTCCTCAAACCAGCTTTCGGTGAAAATACACAGAAACAAAGTTCCATGCCTAAATGGCTGTTTCCCCTGAGTAAGTTGAATTCAGCACAGCCACACTGTTCAGTGGGCTCCCCTGCTGGCTCAGACAGTAAAGAATCTGCCTGAAATGTGAGAGAATTGCGTTTGATCCCCGGGTGGGGAAGATCCCCTGGAGAAGGGGATGGTTACCCACTTCAGTGTGAGGCAGTAAAGAGTCCACCTGCAATACGGGAGACCCGGGTTCAGTCCCTGGGTCAGGAAAATCCCCAAAGAAACGGCAACCCACCCCTGCATTCTTGCCTACAGAAGTCCACGGAGAGAGGAGCTTAGTGGGATACAGTCCCTGGCGTCACAAAGCAGTCGGACCTGACTGAATGACTAATACCTTCACACACTATTTAAATTGCTAAACCAAATTTCTGGTCTTAGAATTACACAGCACAGAATCTTAGGAGCAGATGCGTCACTGAGACTGCTCCATCCTAAGGTCACTTCTGCAGACAGAGCTGGTCCAGGCATCCAGTGGGTTTCTCCGTGATGACCCAGCATGAGAAACGCCAGCATCATGGGCCTGGCGTGAGTGTGCCCCACTTAACTTCCAGGCTACTCCTTCTCAGGATCAGAATGATGACACTTCTGAGCCTAGACAGAAAGGTCAGAGGCTCCCCTGCCGGGGAACACTCTCTCAGCGCACACGGCTCCCGGGATTCTGAGCCCCTAACTCCTCCTCTGTCCATCCCAGACCCTGCTCTGGTGGAGGAGAAATTCAGGAAAAGGAAGGGCTCTTCCTTTCCGGGAGCTCAGTTCCACTTCCCTCCCAGCACGAGTATCGATCGCTATGAATAAGCGTTAGGAGTTTGGGTTTTCGAGGGTCCTCTCAACAGCTTGAATTCAAGTGGCAGATACACAACTATTAATTTTTTAAGAGGTATCAAATGGTCCGAACGGGAACACACTTATACTGAATAAGTAGATGAAGGGAAATAAAGTGTGTGGATGGCTAAGGTTTTCAATAGGAGTCTGTACACCTGGCTCATGAAATTTTTCTTCAGGGAGTTTAGAGGCATGCTTTTCATAGGAAACCTCCTGGTGATTCAGGGGAACGTCGAGGCACACCAGCTCAGCCACAGGAAACCTCCTGGTGATTCAGGGGAACGTCGGGGCACACCGGCTCAGCCACAGGAAACCTCCTGGTGATTCAGGGGAACGTCGGGGCACACCGGCTCAGCCACATGTCCTAAGCACCTCGCGCACTTCCCTTCCTGCAATGGCAACACACTCGTCACGAAGTTCAAGGCACACAATGTGGTAACGCAGAGCAGAGTGAGGCGGCTGCCACTCCTGGCAGAAATAGCTCTACACTGGATCAGGGCAGGAACCTGGGACTTGCGAGGCCCCCACAAAAGAAGAGATAGTGACCACTCTGAGAGCCATAAGTTGGCCTAAAGCTCAGCATTCAGAACACTAAGATCATGGCATCCGGTCCCACCACTTCATGGCAAATAGACGGGGAAACAGTGGAAACAGTGGCTGAGTTTATTTTAGGGGGCTCCAAAATCACTGCAGATGGTGACTGCAGCCATGAAATTAAAAGACACTTACTCCTTGGAAGGAGAGTTATGACCAACCTAGAAAGAAAGAGAGAAAGAAAGTGAAGTCGCTCAGTCATGTCCGACTCTTTGCGACCCCACGGACTGTAGCCTACCAGCCTCCTCAGCCCATGGGATTTTCCAGGCAAGAATACTGGAGTGGGTTGCCATTTCCTTCTCCAGGGGATCTTCCCTGACCCAGGGATTGAACCCGGGTCTCCCACATCGTAGGCAGACGCTTTACCGTCTGAGCCACCAGGGAAGCCCCAACCTAGACGGCATATTGAAAAGCAGAGACATCACTTTGCCAACAAAGATAATCCGTCTAGTCAAGGCTATGGTTTTTCCTGTGGTCACGTATGGATGTGAGAGTTGGACTGTAAAGAAAGCTGAGCGCCGAAGAATTGATGCTTTTGAACTGTGGTGTTGGAGAAGACTCTTGAGAGTCCCTTGGACTGCAAGGAGATCCAAGCAGCCCATTCTGAAGGAGACCAGTCCTGGGTGTTCACTGGAAGGACTGATGTTGAAGCTGAAACTCCAATACTTTGGCCACCTGATGGGAAGAGCTGACTCATTTGAAAAGACCCTGATTCTGGGAAAGATTGAAGGCAGGAGGAAAAGGGGACGACAGAGGCTGAGATGGTTCAATGGCATCACCAACTCAATGGGCGTGGGTTTGGGTGGACTCCGGGAGTTGCTGATGGACAGGGAGGCCTAGCATGGTGGGGTTCGTGGGGTCGCAAAGAGTCAGACACGACTGAGCTGAACTGAGAGCAATAAGGACTGCTGTGCTCCAGGTCTCCCCACCAGCCTCTCGTCTGCCAGCAGGCTTGCTGAGCACCAGCCATGTTCAAGGTTCCAGTAGGAAGATAGGCTTGAAGGGGAGCGTTCAGAGCCTCACAGGGGAGGCTGACCTGTGACTTAAATAGCTGTCCATACAGGAGAGGAAGTGGGAAGCCTACCAAGATCAAGGCTGTAAAGTTTTGTGGGAGAGGGCTGGATTTCCTCTGGGAGAAACAGGAAGGACTTGAGGAAAGGGAGCCTGAGAATCAGCCTTTGATGGGTGGACACAGTGCGCCTGCATGGAGACCAGGGACAAACAGAACAGCTGAAAAGGGCTAGGGAAGAGTCAAGCTCCTCGCCGCCCTGAAGACACGCAGCTGACGAGGACAGGACCTGGCTGGAAGGCAGGCTTGAGAATGGGCGGGGTAATGATGGCCTCAGATGGCAGCTGAGTGTTTGGGTTTAATCCTGGAGGAAACAGGAAGCCCCTGGTGCTTTGTGAGCATGAAAATGCCAAAGCTGAACTTTGGAATAATTCGTCTAAAAACGGAACGTAGCTGCGTTTACAGGCGTGCGTGAGAGCACGTGTGGGGGTGGGCGAGCGGCCTCGGAGGGGACCGCGAGTCCAGGAGGAAGATAATGACAGTCTACTCTGGGAGAGCGGTGCAAGGGACGGAAGGGAAGAAACAGTGGGGAGAGCTATTTCCGAGACAGAATTGGCAGGAAGTAGCCACTGATTGGCTGCCAGAGTAATTATCCCGGAGAACAGCGCTGGCCTTGCCACTCCACCACACAAAACCCTCCAGTAATTCCCCCATTATCTGCAGAACAAAGTCAGCATCTCAGCACACCAAGACTCTTGGGAGGCACGGCCCTCTGGGACCACCCCACCTGGCTTCGGGTCTGTCCTCTGCGTCCCCCCACACCCTTCTCCCAGCAAGAAGCGGCCTCCAAGTCGTCCGTCGGCAAAGCCACGTGTGTCTTTCCCAGGCGATCTCCTCACCTTATTTCCCTGCCTGAATTTTCTCCTCTCCTATAATTATCTGCTGAGATTTCCTTTCCTTTCGAGGGCTGTCTCCAATACTACCTTCTTCACGTTATCCCACTCTATCCCTGTTGACACAGTCCCCCTCTTCTTTGAGAAAATCATAACATGCAATTTGTGGTTCCTAACCATTTGTTCCAAACTTTACATCACACTGGAGTCATCTATAAGCTTGTATTTTATTCCCTATTGGTCTATAAAATTCCTAAGAACAGACAGGAGTGGAGTTTTTTTTTTTTTTTCCTTACAACCGCAACATCTAATCGAATACAGAGGTGGTTAAAGAGAGGGGTGAGAGAATGATTGTCTGAACAGCTTTCAGATGGAAGGGAGCTTCCAGGCGAAGTCCTCTACCAAGAGCCGAGAGTGAGCGAATAAAAAATAGGAAACAGAAGGAACCTCCTACAAAGGCCTGCGGTCTGTGGACGCACTATCCCCCTGGGTTAAACACTGAAACCCTGCCGCTCGTCTCCCGGCCCTGCTCACCTCTGCTTCGCCGCCACACCCTGGTCTGATCTGAACAGGACCAGAGGGATCCGGTTTCAAGCCTGCAGATGCCGGGTGAGGACCTTATGACTTTGATCAAAAGGAGGCTGCTGGTAAATCCTGGCCGACGGAGCGTGAGCCCACAGACGTGCGGCACACGTCTCACACACGCTTGTGTCCACCCTGTGCGTCGGCGCTGATGCGGCCAGACAGGGATGGGCCCGCAGCCCAGATCAGGTAGCTGCCCTGCCTCTTCTAATAAAGCTTCTCCAACTACGCTGATGTAACAGAAAGGGGACAGAGGACGCGAGAGCTCAGGGCCGCGGGCCTCAGGCGGGTCTGGGGGAGGCGGCGGGAACCGCGCAGGGCAAGGCTGAGCACCATGCGTGCTCAGACAAGGCCGGCCTCCAGCCCCTCCCTCCCCGGCGGGTCTGACCCTGGTCAGGGGAGCAGGGGCCCACAGGGAGGCCTAGCGAGCCCCGTGCCCGCACCTCCGAGAAGCTCAGTCCAAGTAAACACGCTGCATGCCTACTGTGGTTCGAACCTGCGATCTCCCTTAAGACACTCGCTGTTCAGGATTTGAGAACAGGCATACTCCACTCAAGGCGCTGACTGTCTGCCCTGGGATTGCTGGGCCAGTCAGCCCAGCAGAAACCCTGAACACCAGTGACCGCGTGTGCAGCGGCTTCAAGCCATTACTGGGGTGTGCCCACTGCACTGCCTCACCGTCCTGAGGTCCCGCAGTGAGTCCACGCCTTAGCCCGGGACACGCGTGAGCCGCGGGGCTGGGACACGAGCACTGAGGTTCCAACGGGGTGTGTGAGACAACGCTGCTTGGGTGAAGGTCAGGCTTGTGGCTGGCCACGGTGGGAGTGCAGTTCCGGACCACGGGGTGAGATGGAGAGAGTTTGCAGAAGGGGCGGAGCTACGGGCCTCCTCCCTTCTCTCTGCCCCCACTTAGCTTTGGTCCACGCTGCTTGCTTGGGTTTCTGACCTGGCTGGGTCCTCTCTTTGACCAACAAAGGACAGACCACAATTCTCCCTGCACAAGAATACAGCGCTTCGGAGGTTTTCTAAGGTTGCTTTTCCCTGGATGGGGCACGGCAACCCCCGCCAGGATTCCTGCCTGGAGAACCTCATGGACAGAGGAGCCTGGCGGGTCACAGTCCACGGGGTCGCACAGAGCTGGGCGCGACTGAGCGGCAGGGCACAGGCAGCTTTTCGGATAGTTTCATCACTGGCGTTCTTCCTATTTTTAGGTCCTGTAGAGACGGAGACAGTCTGTACCCAGCTACAGAAGGCCGGACGGGACCATGTTCGTTGCACCTTGGTGTGCAAGGAACACCACTGCACGTGGCTGTCTCACCTGCACCCGGGGGGTGGGGGGGGAGCCCATCAGAAGAGGCAGGCCCCTGAGAAATAACGAGAGGTTCTGGTCAGAAAGGGGGTGAGGGGAAGAGGACCAAGGTGGGGAAGGGCAGGAGAGAGGAGCACATCTCCTCACCACACGGCCGGTGAGCTGCCGGTTGCCGCCTTGTCGGAAAAGAACGGACGAAGCGGAGAAAACACACGTTGTGGGTGACCTGGGCGTGGAGAGAAGAGAAATCAAAAGCATGGAATCACATGAAGTCTGCTGCTGCTGCTGCTGAGTCACTTCAGTCGTGTCCGACTCTGTGTGGCCCCATAGACGGCAGCCCACTGTCCCTGTGATTCTCCAGGCAAGAACACTGGAGTGGGTTGCCATCTCCTTCTCCAATGAATGAAAGTGAAAAGTGAAAGGGAAGTCGCTCAGTCGTGTCTAATTCTTCAGGACCCCATGGACTGCAGCCCGCCAGGCTCCTCTGTCCATGGGGTTTTCCAGGCAAGAGCACTGGAGTGGGGTGCCATCGCCTTCTCCACACATGAACTCAATGCCTGAGAAATTACTCACACTTTCCTTTTCAGAAGGAGCACATGTGAGTGATAAGACACAGGCTCTACACCCACAGCCACTGAGGCATCAGTGACGAACAGGGAAGGAAGTAGCTGCTTGTTGTTTGGTTCTGTTATTTCAGTGTCCCCGGCTCTGTAGCGGCTTGTTCAGAATAATAATGATAATAAGCTAATAACATCTAGCACATCTTATGAAAATTTCAGTTGGTCTAAAAATAAAACTTTGGAAGCAGAGAAGGATCTGAGGTCCACAGGCCCTGGGAAGGAGCTCCCTGAACACTCCTGCCTACACCCCTCGGTGGGGGCAGGGACTCCGAGATGGGCCCTCTGGAGGGCCTGCAGCTGGCTGGGCAGCTGTCTGCCCCATTTCAGCAGGGCCTGAGAGCAGATGACAGACTGGACATTCCGAAGGCTTCAGAGAAGCATGGTGTTGGTTCATAAAGTAGTTTGAAATAACTATTTTTTGAAAAATTTCGCAAGAGTATAAGAGGAAGGCTGAACAGCTTTCCTCCGAGAGCCTATGTCGGAAGAGACTCTATTCGACCTCCTGCTAGAGCTCAAAGAACCTCTGGAACAAGGAGGATGGGCTCACAGGAGAGAGTCAAAGGGTGGGCTCACGGTTCCTCACCGTCCTCTGCCGCAGGAACGGGAGGGAGAACGCTGTGTCTCCTCACTCTAAGAGTGAGTCATGCTCAAACTTGATCTCAGCATAGAGGAGCAGGGATTACTAATTCGAAAGACATAGTGAATCCTGAATTGCATGGCTTCATAATTTTTATGGACATGTTTGGGGCACACCCCTTACTCTGTTAAAGGACTCATTATAATTTATCTGTAACATACCTTTCTCTATGGAAAAAAGAAAAATCCTCGCTCAAACATAGAGATTTCCAGAGCAAAGAAGAAATAACTATTCTCGTTATTCTGTTAGATGTCTTTTAACTATTTTATAAGACACCTCGTGGAATTATTTTTGAATGTCATAAGACTTTAGTTAATCATTTAGTAGAAGTGATAAGCCTCTAGGTAGTCATATATTTAGATTTATTCTGTAAATAAGTGCTGAGTCTACTTAAAATTAGGATTGTTGGCCCAAACAATTTCTGAATTATAGATATGGAGAATCTTCAATTACATTCATGTTTAATAAAAAGCTTTCATGTGGGGGGTTATTTTCTTAAACAATATGGTATATATGCTTAATATAGAATAACCCGAACCCTTTAATTAGCATATTATTTTCCCTTTTCCAATCATAGAGATAATAACAGTACCTGTAATCCCATAGATTCTCGTGGACTTCACATAAAATCCTTAAGTAAACCATTCAGTGCTGTGCATTTGTTAGTCTGAGCTAAGATTACTGTTGTTAGAGTGCTTTCCTGGTATTTTTGTCGGTTTCTCACATGATACTGAACTGTTTCAAAGGTGTTTTTAAAGGTGTCTTTGCGGTGGGCCTTCTGAAGTGTCGGATTTGTTACAATATTGCTTCTGTTTTGTGCTTTGGATCTTAGTTTCCCGACCAGGGATCGAACCGGCACCCCCTGCACTGGAAGGCAAGGTCTTAACCCCTGGGTTGCCAGGGAAGTCCCAGCACTGAACGTCTCACCTTCTAAAAGCCTGGGCTCGCTAGTCGGCCCTGTTTACAGCGTCCACTGTGGCTTAGAGCTGGAAGCAGCCAAAGCGGGATCCTGAGCATTTCTGTACTGTGTGTGGGCGCCCACCCCGCCTGTGGCTCCGTCCCCCTCTCCTCTGCCTCTGGAGTGAGAAGCACGTCCCAGCGCTCAGAGAGCAGTTCTGCATATGGTGTTCTGCGCTCTGGATAGAGCAGGTTTTGTATTAAATGAAACACATCTTCATTTAAAATTTCCCAAAGGAGCCTCCTTGGTAACAGCGACCTGGAAAGCCTCCTGTGACTCCGGGGGAAGCCCACGGTTCAGCAGGCGCAGGGAGAGCTGTCTAGCATCACCCATGGGCTGAGTCCCCACCCCGTTTCCTCCCCCACGATGGACTTAACGGCTCTTCTTGACCTCACTGGGGTATTTTGAGGACAACATTTAGCCCACTTTTTTAAACTGCTGGACGTGCCACTGGCTACTGTGGTGGAAGCCGGGTGCTTATCTGCGCCCACAGGATCCTGTTTGTCACTCTGGGTGCTTCAGGCTACTGGAAGTAGGACATGCATTGGATAATGGATGCTAGCTGCTGAAAACGTGCTTGTTATTAACCTGTGTGTACTCGGCCTATTACTACTATCTAAACAGTGCTTCTTGAAAAGAGGGCAAGACAGAGAGCCAGCGGGGCTGTTTCCTGCAGCAAGGAGCCCACGATGCTGACCCAGGCGCTTTATTCGCCTGCACCATGGCAGGTGGAGAGGACCCGCCACACCAGGGTCACGTGCAGAGCAGCAGAGCAGGGGTGAGGAGTCTGCACACCCCGCAGGTGTGTGAGCTCCACCAGGACGACGCGCCGTGCGCCGTCACCGTAATGGGATCCTCGCCAAAGTCACAGAGAAGAGGGAAAAGAGCTGAAGAGGAAGCTGGTTGTCAGCCACAGGTCTGAGTTCCGCACACAGTCCAGTGACTTCTCCATGTGACCGAGAAACCTCTGACTGGATGGATTCCGTGTCAGTTCCGCCGACCGGAGGCATGCTGGGTGAGATTATCAATCTAGTGGCACCTCCACTAAACCATCCAGCCGTTCGCCTTGGGCTTGCTTCCTGCTCTCCCCTACATATGACCCCAGGTAAGGAGGAGGAGGCACTGTCCTTGAGCAGGGTCACGGTCCACAGCCTGAAGCCCCCACACACAGTGACAGCTCTGCCCAGGAGGCCCTGCCCAGGAGGGGCAAATACAGAGACGTATAGTATTGGTACCAAAGGGAGCTGAGACTTGATAAAGTTCAACCTTCCATTTTAAGAAAGGATCCCAAGACATAGGCAGCTTCTCTGGTGGCTCAGCGGTAAAAAAAAAAATCCACCTGCCAATGCAGGAGATGGAGTTCAATCCCTGGGTCAAGGAGACCCCCTGGAGGAGGAAATGGTAACCCACTGCAGTATTCTTGCCTGGGAAATCCCATAGACAGAGAAGCCTGGCTTGCTACAGTTCGTGGGGTCACAAAAGTCAGACACGACTTAGCGACTGAGGACGCACACAAGATGGAGCGTGGAAAGGGCTCGCTCAAGGTCACGCGTGGAAAGGGCTCGCTCAAGGTCACCCCTGAATTATAGGGGGAGCTGGACCAGGATGAGGTGGCCTTTGTGTGAGCACCATCCCAGCCAAGTCAGCTAGGGATGGAAAATCTCACTGAGAAAGTAAAAAGGAACATTTTTTTTAAAAAAAGAAAAAGATGACTAAGGATGACCAAAATGAATAACACTGGGTGGAAATTCCCTCTGAGGAGTAAATGGGAAAGGGACTTTTCTGAGTGTCACTGGTCATCTTTAATGCGCTGGAGAATTAGTCAGAAACGAGCATGACAAGTGCAGTCTGGCTGACATCACCCAGCTAGACCAGTGCTTCTAGCCCTGGGAGAGCCCCGAGCATCAGTTAAGGGTCCGTCAGTGGTCCTCCCTCGGTTGCCTGGACACCCAGCGGCAGGAGCACGTCGGATGCTGCTGCGCAGCCAGTGGGCACGTCCCCATCCGGGAGAAAGGGGTGAGGACTTAGGGGAGCAGGTGAGGAACTGGGTTGAGCAGGGAGAGGACTGTGGACGTGTGGTGCTGAAGCTTGTGTTTTTTGTAAAATATACACAGAGGCCTATTGTTCTAGTGCTGATCGCCCAGTCAGCACCCCTCACATTTAGGGGTACCTCTGGAGCTAAAACAAATGATTCCCTCTGCATATGAGTTTGGAAGCTGTGAAGCACCAAGGATAGACTATCACTGGTCAAACAACGCCTTGGACACATTCTGCCTCTGACCCCTGGATGCTGACAGCCGTGAATATCTATCACAGGCCGAGTATATTTTCTAACTCTTTCAAAATTTAACAGACACGAAAGGCT
The DNA here is from genome assembly GCF_023091745.1 of Budorcas taxicolor. Classification (NCBI taxonomy): domain Eukaryota; kingdom Metazoa; phylum Chordata; class Mammalia; order Artiodactyla; family Bovidae; genus Budorcas; species Budorcas taxicolor. The sequence continues at coordinate 114,986,802 of NC_068917.1, read as the reverse complement.
ACATATTAAAAATGAGAAGTCATATCTAATCTCACAAACCTCATCATCCTTCCCATCCAGCTGACCCCACTGATCAGACACTGTTTTGATCATTAACTAGATGAACAGGTGGCTCAGCCCAGTTGTAAACAGGTGTGTTAACTCGGCCCTGGGGAACACACATAACACTTCTTGGCTTGCACTGTGGGTGTGGGTCTCTTAGGGAAAAGGGTTGTTTTTGAGCTAACAGAATCACAGTAATGGCAAATTAACTGAAGAACATTTGGGCGGTGAAACTGCCTCCATTCTTGTTCTCGGGACTATGGAAAGAATTGCAAAAAATAGTGAAAGATCCATAACACAAAGTTCGTGGAAAATTCCAAGTGTTAATTCAGTACCAAGTGTCCCGTGCTCAGCAGAGCACAAGTCACAAACGGGCCTGAAATTTATCTGAGCGGATCTACTAAGGCTTCCACAAGCATCTGGGATTTCCAGCACTTCTCACTTGTATGCAATCTCAGAGTTCCCTTTGGAAGTACGGACATGCAGCTTTCTGAGGTCTGAGCTACTTAAATTTCCAGACCTGAGAGGTACACAACTCTAATTCTAATCTAACTTTCTTTTTACATGAGTTTTAAAATTCTGAACAGACAGGCACGTTGGTCAGACCTGCCTCCCTGGGAACGTGGCGAGGCACCCGAGGGTCTGAAGGCACGGGCAGGTTCTGACCCGAATTCTCTCCTCTCCTCTCTCCAGGTCTCTCCAGCCGAGCGGCGAGCCTGTGGGTGCCCACGTGGCCGCCCTGCCCAGCTCCCCAAGTCCGGGCTGACTGCTGACGTCACAGACCCGAGTCAGAAGGCGCTGCCGTGGGAGGCTGCCCCCCTGCGATCTGCACTCACCAGGCCTGCCTCAAGGGTTCTGTGCCCGGTCTCTGGGATCGACAGCTCTAAAACGTCCAGAAACGGCAAGACAGACACCTGACGTGTACCAACACCCTTTCCTCAAAACAAAAATCTATTTCCTGTTTTGCACGTTCTCATGCAAGCCAAGAGTCACTCAGCTGCAACTGTGAATCACGAGGGGGCAGCGGACGAGGAGCCTGGCAGGCTACAGTCACAGGGTCGCAGAGTCGAACACAACCGGGTGACTGACGCCCACACACAACTATAAAAATATTAATACAGACCACGACAAGTTAGGGCCAGCCACCTAGGGCCCTCCCATACTTAGCGTTCAGATCCATAAGAAGGGGATAAACTCAAATCTCATATTCAATTACACAGAGAAATATGGTAATACAGTCCCATGCAGTTGCGAGCTAATTTTCAGAATGATCACCTGGATCCCTGAAGTATTAATCATCTAAGAAATGGACATCAACGATTATCTTCCTCTTCTTATTAAGTAAGAAAAATGGCTTAATCTAATTTAAAATGTATTCAAGAAAAAGTAGACACAGAAGAATTGTGATTACTAAGTATATATTTATATATAGTATATAAATATAAAATATGTATGCTATACATAATATAACATTTTACATGTATAGTATAACATATACATAATTGCTATATGTTTATATTTACATATTCAAATATAAAAATAAATTTATATAAATTTGCAGTTTTATATAATTATATTTATAAATATATACTATAGATATATATTATACATTAATATATACTTGCTTTGTATGTACATAAATATATATGATTTTCCATATGCAATCCTGACTCACTGTGGGTTAGAAATTTGTCTTAGTGTTACCTCTTTTGGGTCTGTACACAGTAGGTGCTCAATGCATGCAGGATGTATGAACTGCTCATTAATGTGCTAAAAGTGAAGGGGGGAGCAGAGTTTCAGGAGCTCTCCGTTTAGGTTTCACCACTGACTTTGATGTTTTTTCTTCCAGGGAAGACTGTGAAGGAGCCCCTGGACTGCCCGTCCTCGTTACTGACTCTAACTAGTCTGTTAAGAAACTTTAAAAACACGGAATCCGAACATAATTCTTAAGTATGCGAGTAGGGCTTGAGAGGAGAGAACAAAAAAGAGAATCTCTATCCTAGCAGCTGGAATTCCCGTGGAGGGAGACACACTCCCCTGACCTTGAACCCTGAGCCAGTGTCTGTCCTGGACACAGCGGCCTGGGTGCCAGCCCATGGCCCACGCTCACTTGGAAGCCTCTCCCTGGTCATCTCTTGGTCATCCCTCCCTGCCTCTCTGGGCTCTGGGCAGAGAAGAAGCTCTGCAAAGAGCTCACGGGAGGGGCAGGGCTTCACTCATCACGTGGCGCTTGTTCACATCACACTGGCCACAGGGACACTAACGCAAGGGCCACATCTATTCTTCCGATAAGATGCTCACTGCCCTAAAAACAGCCAGTGAAGAAAGATGCTTCCCCTTCAAAAAAGAAAGAAAGAGAAAAGAAAGAAATGAAAACCAGTTACTGTTAAAGATAAACAGCACAGCGCTATTCCGGGAACTGGCACCATGTTTTTGCCAAAGTCCACAACATGAGGTCAGATTTTTGAATCCAGAAAATGCAAATAAATTGCGACCTATCACAGTGGCCACTGAGGAATTAGTGTGTGAGGCAGGCCGGACTCGTGTGCTCAAAGTGCAGGGATCTCTGCTTTCACACAGGCCAGCAAGCGTGTCTGCAGAGAAGGCTTGCAAGGAGGAAGCCACAGCCAGCTGCCTCGAGCACTCACCCCAGGACAGCTCCGTCCTCCCGCGCTCAGCCTCATCACCAGTCCCCCCTCTTGCCTGCAACTGGTGATGAGTCCGACCCAGACAACAAACAGCTGGAAGCATGCCAGAGGACCATACATCCGTGGTCTACCATGCCCTCTTTAATCAACTTCCTAATTAAAAAATGCCATGCTGGCATGAGGTACAAAGGGAGTAGGCTTGGGATCTCTCACGAAATAGCATCCCTTAATCCTGAGGTTGTGGAAAATCTGTGTTCTTACAGATGTTTATGAGTTTTCCTGGTGCAGAGATAGAATCAATTTGCTTGCGCCTGGCCCTCAAGACGTATTAAATTTATCCTGAAGGAAACTGGCTTCTGAAAAGCTCTTGCCCGGATGCATTAGGCAGGTGGGAGTTTCAGTGGACCGGAGGGTCCACTGGCAGATGCAGCATTGATCTCTGAACGCTCACCATCTAGCAGACAGCTCCAGAGCAGACTTGATTTGATGGCTCTCTATGGGGTGCCCTGCAGACTCGGTTATTTCCACAACCAGTCTGGCTAGCATTGTTTCATGGCGACCACGCTCTGTGTTCTCAGCTTCTGTTCAGATGGCACGAGTGGGTCCGGGTACCAGGGAGGGGAGGGGGCCAGATTTAAAGCCAGTCTCTAAGGAGCGACCATCTCTTTCAGGGTCCAGTGATACGCGAGGCCCTGTGATCGAGGGGGTAATTCTGACTTGTAAGAAACCATTCTGTTGACTGCCATTAAAATACACTGAGTCCAGGCATGAAGATACTACTCAAAACAGTGTCTGAGCTAGAAATCCCCTGATAAAAATCTCTGTACACACAGCTATATCTAAAATAGAAAACCAACAAAGACCTAACGTACAGCACAGGGAACTCTGCTCAATAATCACTAACAACTTAAATGGCAAAATAATTTGAAAAATAACAGATACATGCACACGTGCAACGAATCACACCTGAAACTAACCCAGCATTGTTAATCAACTAAACTCTGATAGAAAATGAAAAATTTTTTAAAGCTGTGTCAGTGTGCTAAAAAGACCCCTCACCCCGTAAATGCTTAATCCATGAGTTGCTTGATTTAGCAACCCAAGTCCAATATCCCACACCTGAAAGCATCTCAAGCAAATGTGCAACCATCTTGGGATAATTGTCTTTAAAGCCATTTTATTGCACCGTCTAAGCAGCCAGACTTCAGTAAACACGCAGCCAGTATGTAACATTGTCATAAAGTTCCTTCCAACTGTATTAATGAGCACCGAAATGCACCCAAAAGAGGCCTACATGGCATACACATAAATCCAATGGCTCAAATACGGTCAGCCTGCTCACATTTCCACGCTGGCATTTTAAAAACACATATATCCACGCACTTATCAGAACCTTTGAAGAGGTTAATTGCTGTACCCCTGGGACATCATAGCACAGAATTGTAAACAAACAGGTCAATAACTTTTCAAAAGGGAAGATATTGGTGCCCCACTTTATTCCCCATCACCAGGAGCCCACTGAGGAATGCCCCCCCCACCCCGGACACAGAGACCACTCTTCCTCTTGGAATCAAAGGTGCCTGATTTCAGATGAATATTTTGGCTCACTGAACTTGAGAAATTTGCTACAAAAGGCTGCTTTTCTTTCCAAAGTTGATCTGCAACCTTAGAGCTAAACTGAAAAGAGAGAAATGCTCTTGGAAACCACATTTTTCGGTTAGGCACACAGCACCACATTTCCAGCCCTGGGACCTCCCATTGTCTTTGAAGGCTAGCCCTTTCCAAGCCCACAGAGACAGCATGCCCAAGAACCAGTGTGGCAGAGAGTGGCATAAAGTAACTCTGTCAAGTGAAACTAACATGACATAATTTTGGCCCTTAAAAAAGGGCTAGACTCTCCCCTGAAAGGCAGCCAGGCACAAAGAGACCAGCGTGGTAGGTAACACTCCAGTGTTCCCGTCAGGATGAGAACAGACATGTTGAGGTTAAAAATTAAAAGCTGATATTTTTCCCCAAGAAAGTTACAACCCATCACAAATCTAAAAGGAATTATTTTAATCTTAGAAGGTTCAGCTCAACTCTAAAATCAAATATAGCAATGGAAAAATAAAAGAAATATCATTTTTGTCTAGATAAGAGTTCATTAATTTATTTTGAAATAATTTGGTATCTAATATTGTTTGGGTTAAGTTTTAAAAAAGCCTCAATTCAAAACACCAGCAAATTCAAAATAAAATAGAAAAGTATTATATGTATACATACATATTCATTGACATAACAAAGGAAAATTCACCTGTTTTACAAAAACAAGCTCAGTGTGAATAAGCAGAAACTTCAAGTGTGAGTGGAAAAATGATAGAAGCCTACTGTTAGAAGTGGCATATGAAGGGTTAACATGTTTTCCAATATACTATGTTTGAGGTTTAGATTCATTGCAGGTAGTTTTATTTTCTTTCCACCTTTTCTGGAAAGGCATTGTTTTGTTTTAAACAGAAGAAATGATCCTCCAAAAAGTTGCATTTTTTTTTGGTCAAATATTTGCTGTCATTGTCTAAAGCAAACAGCTGAAGTAAAGCAACTCTGTAAAAAAAAAATAAGCCTCAAAATAAAATTCTTAAGTGATTTGTAATATTCAAGAAACTATAAAAACAGTTAAATGATGATAATTTCTACTTAAGTTCTACCTTAAAAGCAGATGAAATAATTAGGTCAGTTAAAATGAAAACCTTACCTTTTAAGGAGAGTGGGGATTGTGAAAACAGGATAGAACTATTTACCAGTGAATTCCCTGAGATGAAAGTAAATTTAACTAAATAGTAAAAACACCCATATCGCAGCACTACAATCACAGAATTATATAAGAAGTGTGTGTCAGTGATGATAATAGGAAATCGGAAATTCCTGCAGGCTTTCTACTTATTTCTCAACTCGGAAGGCTGGCTGTAGAAACAGTCTCCATTTTTCTGGAAAGCACTGAAAGTATCAACTTGTGCTAATTTTCCTATCTCCTATCTGTAGATTCTACAGATCAACAGAAACTTCAGTTCGATTTGCAAAATCTCCAGTAAGTTGGTTAAATTAGCTAAAATCTTCTTCCAGCTAGGAAAAATATATACCCGTCAAAACTAATTATGTCTGGGCTTTCATTGAAACAACACTTGCTAATTCTACTGGTCTGGGTACACTGCTTCAGAAAATATTAATTAAACACATTGAATAATGGCTGCTGTAAATTTCGGAAAACAATCATCTCTAAACAGTCCCCGTTCGTTCCAGACGTATGCACAGGAAAATGGACGAAGCAGCTGCCCCCGGCCAGCAGCAGCCCCCGACCCTTTTGCTGGCCAGCTCGGGAGTTGAACTTTGCTGCACTCTGGGGAGCCGGCCGAGGCTCCGGACGCCACCGGGAGAGCTGGACGCGTTTTACCTGGAGGGAGCGGCCAGGGGGGGGACCCCGAGAGCCCGCGGCCCACCCGGCGGTCCCGGCGCGCGCCGCCCGCGCCCGCATGCCGGGCACCCCCCCCCCCCCCCGGGCTCGCCGGCCTCGCCGCCGGCTGCGGGCGCGGCCGCCCCGCCTGCGTCTCGGGGACTCACCCGGAAGACCGCCGCGGCTGCAGCACTACCGGCTCCCGCGCTTCTGCGCGCCCCCCGGCCGTCGCCGCGCGCCCCTGCTCTAGCGGCGCGCGCACGCGGGCCCGCGGCGCCCCGGCGCGCGGGTCGCCCTGCCGCCTGGGCGCAAGTGGCGGCGCCCTCGGCCGGGAAGCTCGCAGGCCGGCAGCCGGAGACGGAAGCCCGCGAGCGGACCGCGCGGGGCGACGGGGCCGGGGCGGGCGCCGCCGAGCGCCATCCGCAGGGCCCCGGGGCGCGGGGCCGCCGCCTCCTCTCCGGCCGCCTCCGCTAAGCTCGGCGCGGGCACCGCCCGCCCCCGGCCCCGGTCCGGGGCAGCTGCCACCGGCCAGGTGCGCTCCACGCTGGGGCCGTGGCTCAACCCGGGGTTCTAGCCTGACTGTTGATTAAGCCTGCAGCACAGCCAGACGGGCTTGGGGTGCGCGCGGTGCGCTCCCTGCTCGGCGCCCGCAGGCCCCTGGGTCTCCGGGGCGCAGTGCGCAGCATGTGCGGTGCCGTATTTCATGTAATAGACGAGAGCGGAATACCCGAGTCAGGCAGCAAACAGCCCCCCGGGGGGGGGGCGGGGGGCGTGTGTCTAAATATACCGCCCCCCCCACACACACAGCACACACACACACACACACACAGCACGCACACACACGCTGATGGTAAAGACCCCCCCACACACACACAGCACACACACACACACACAGCACGCACACACACACACAGCACGCACACACACACACAGCACGCACACACACACACAGCACGCACACACACGCTGATGGTAAAGACCCCCCCCACACACACAGCACACACACACACACACAGCACGCACACACACACACAGCACGCACACACACGCTGATGGTAAAGACCCCCCCACACACACAGCACACACTGATGGTAAAGACCCCCCCCCACACACAGCACACACTGATGGTAAAGACCACACACACACACACACACACAGCATACACACACACACACACACAGCATACACACACACACTGATGTTATGGTCAAGACACGCTATGTCCAAAGAGACCTCAGAAAGTAGACTGAACCAACAGCATCTTCCACGGCCCTGCTTCTGAGCACCAAAAACAACACACCAAGAGGTGCCAAGCCTGCTCACCGCCCCCCCCCCCCCCCACACACTTCTTCAAGTGAGAGGACAGTGACCCAAGAGTTAACGCCAGTGGACTCTTAAAATCTCTTTCGGGTTGCCAACCGCACTATGCTCTGTTTCAGGGTGAGCGTCTTCTCTCGTGTTCTTTTCAAACAAAAGACACAGAACTATTCTTCTAAGAAAGTTAAAATATTGTCAAGCTTTCAGCATGGCTGGAAGAAAATAAATGCCAGGAAAAGTTTTATCTGAGAAGGCAAGAGCAAATAAGATTTCACAACACAAAAGGGAGCATAGAGACATGACTTCATTAGTGTCTTTCCGGTTAAAAAAAAAAAGTGCTGATTTTATAAATGGCTTCTTGGATCTAGCAACAACTCTTCTACTCCAGGGGTAACAACATCACTGCCCTCTCCACAAGCGTCTCTCTTAGACACTCCCCACTCTGAAAGGCCATATGAAATCATAGCGGCTACTTAGCCCCTCCCACCCTCCCTGGACACTGGCCTCGAGTACACAGACTCCTGTTTGACAACAACTCCAGGCAGCCTGCACACATGCCCGGCACCCACGACCACATTATGCTGGAGAAGAAGCTCCACTGGAGAAAGGGTCCATTGTGGGTTCATCTGGACACCAAAACAGGCGATTTTAAAACCTGTTATCATTTGTCATCAAATAAGAGCTGCAGATGGCCAGGTAAGCAAGGAAGCAACTATGTGTCAGAGTCCCTAAGAAGCCAAGTGAAATAATTCTGAAGAGCTGCAAGTGGCCCCAAACAGACGCATCCTAGGCAGCCTTTAAGGAAGAAGAAAGAGGTACCTTTGGGTTGGACAGTCGGAGCCCTTCGGCACAGCCCGGCTCCGCAGCTTACTTCTCCACACGTGCAGGGCTGAGTCTGCCTTGGAGAGCCCGGGGCCCATGTTGACCCCACTCCCCTACATGAGGCCGCTCCATCGGGCCCTGCTGCGGCAGAGCGAGGGCACAGCCACCGCCAAGCAAGCAGTGCACGAGCTCCCCGGAACAGGCGCTGACTGTGGTTTCTGTGGGAGGAGGCTCAGAGGTCCCAAGTCGCCGAGAACACCTCCCTCTGGCTTTCAGAGGGGATTCCTCCCAGTCCTGAGCCTCCTGCCTGCCCTCTCGAGACCAGACATCCTGGTTAGCACAGGGGTTACGACTGCCTTCCCGTCCAGCCCTGCTGGAAGTCACCGCGGTCTGAGAGGCAGGCACCTTGCGAGAGACCGCCGGGTGCCATCCGGCTCATCAGCACAACGCCCCTCACGCTTCAGCTGAAACACTTCCTCCCCCTCCCAGCGTTTCCAATAATCACCACGTGGGGAGCAGGGGTTGTTTTTAAAGAGATATATTTTAGGATAAATTTCCTAACCCAGCAGCCCAACACAGCAATGCTGACCAGTGTCTCTCACATAGTAAATAAGCATTTACGCGCTCTTTCTAGTTTGTTTGATAATACCTGGCTTACATTTTCTCTGCCATCTCTGATTACTTATACAGATGCCCCAAGGACTCATTATGATGTCAAAGCGTAACACAGTTTCATTGTGAAAACAGGCATAGGAAAATCACTGTGTGTGCCTGAACAATGCAGGTGTGAGAGAGGCAGAGCGAGAAGGGAGGGAAGCCGGAGAGACGGCTAGGGACAGAGCTGGAGACAGAGGACAGGACGGGTGGGGAGAGGGGCTGGGGAGAGAGAGACGCGGAGGACACAAAGCCCCTTCCCGGTGAAGCCACCCTGCATCGAAACACGGCCTAATGCGAGGAAAATGCATGTCTGCCACCTTAAGCTAACCTGACATTGAAAAATCATACGATAAATTACTATAAAAGTATTTGCCATTATTCCTTGTACAAGTTATGGCTATTTTAGGCAGTGTTTTTCATTTGTGGGGTATTCCAATTAAAAAAATATGTGCATATTATATCTGTCACACATAACATATGCATGTGATTTACCCTTTACAACTTCAAAATAAAATTTTTAAAATATTTTCTTCTTTAAGTTTGTGCTATCTTTTCTCTTTAGTTTGAACTGAGTGTAAATCAATGTCAGGTAAGGGTTATGAGAAAGATTGCACTATGATGAAACTTATTTGGTGAAAAATATGTGAATTATTTTCAAGTTTTTGTTCAAGTTTATCCTCTATTACCCTTTTCTGAGGCATGCTACGTGGTTTTTTTTTTTTTTCAAAGAAAAATTTTAAAAAGGCATTTATGAGAAGATTTTTTTAAATCTTGAAAATAAGAAATGCATAATACTATTGCAATCAAATTATGATGTAAACAACTCGACTGTTAGAATTTAGGAAAAGCGAAAATCTCTTTGTGGCTCTGCCAACGTTTGCTTCTTAGGCAGAGCTGTGGTGAGACCTTGCATCAGGGAAGACGTTACGGTAAAGTACCAGGTGCTTTTGAAAGACTGGCCACTGATTGGAAACCATAGTCCTGGTCGTCAGGGACCATCTAGCCACACCACATTTCAGCATCGAGGCAGAGGAGTCATCATAGGAGAGTGTCTTTCTAGTCCCTCTTACCCCACTGCATGGGTTTCTTGATATAAAATTTCTAAGAGGAAATACAGTTTTAAGTTGTCTGAAGTTAAAAATATAGCCACCAAATTGTTTAATGAGTAAAAGCATTTTAGAGGACATATTTCTACAAGCAATATCTTTCACTGAAATTAGATTGCCCCACAGGTAGAGCTGGAAATATAATTTATACATGTGACTTTGAAAGCATTTTTTAGACAACAAAATGAATTTTCCTCAGAGAAATGGTTGGATTATCTATCAGACATGTAAAGTATTTCTAAAAGCAAATCACCAAATAATCAGATTATTAACTCTAAGTTTTGAATTTTAAATATAGTTTTAACAAATAGAAAAACTTTAAAATGGTTTGAGGCCACAAAAGAGCTCATTTCATTCCTTTATCTATATAAAGCTGGTGTATAAAAGAGTTGCAAAGCATCAGACAGTGACATATTTGGGTGTATTCAGTAATGAATTATGAAATATAAACATTTCTGAGAGTGAAAAGAACAAATGTTAAGCGAAAAGTAAATTAGGTTGAAAATATGACAGGAACAATGAAAGTAATATATTGAAGTCCATTCTCTGAAAAATATTCATATTTTCCTAAAATCATGCTCATAAAATCCAAAGGAGATTATATACTCACACTCTTGTAGGAATTTTTGTACACCACACATACATGGTCACAGATTATTGGGCCTTCAACCTTGATTCCAGTATCTAACACAAATTTGTGAAATTGGCCTAAGTTCTGCTGGAGAATGCAAGTTTAACTCAAGAGAAGTTGAAATCTGCGTTTTATGTGTACTTCTGCCTTACTGTTCATCTTGGTAATTCTGGCTCATCTTTTCAAAAATGAAATGTTATCAATAATTATATAAGTTTTCCATTTGAAAAACACGTGCACACTGTTCACAGTTTTCCAGCTCACAACTGCATATATGCAAGCAATTTTGATGAAACCCTGTCTGTAATTTGAAAAGTAGGGTAAGAATTTTATGTGCAAAATAAGGGTCTGGAGATTGCCAATCTCTTCTGCCCCACTCCTCAGAACATCCTATTGTGACCATAAAGCCGCCTCCCGCCTCCACCTCCATGAACAGTGTCATTAAGGTGATGAAACTGAGCCCTTTCTCCACTGCCAGCAAACTGGGAGGAAGTCAGTCCCAGCTGAACATAATTGCTATCAGCAGTGGACAGCTCCTGGTGCTGAAAGGAAAAGGGCCGGAGCTTTGCTCACAATAGCTCACTCAACAGCCTTTAAAAATCACAGCAAAACTGAATGAGGTGGCAAGTGCTCTGGCTGAATAGCACTGTCTGCAGAACAATGGCAGCCAACCCCAAATCCTACTATAATCACATTACTGAGATTAATCAGTGAATTAGCAGCAGTCAAACGTCAGGGAGGCAAGGAAGAATCCAACCAAGATTGGTAATTAACTTTTTTTTTTGGTGGGGGGGGAGTCAGAGAAAAAAAATAAACTTTGCTACCTCATAGGTTTCCCAGAAGTTGACAATTTTGCTTCACAAATCTGAAGACTGTATGTACTGATCAAGAGACAACAGCGTAATCCTTCATGTTATAACATAAATCCGGGTATCACGTTACTGATGCTTCAGACACAGCCTTCTGAGAAAAGTGATGTCACTTTAAACAATCTTCATAAGCTATCAGGCTTTTACTGTTTTGAATTCTCTAAATGTAAAATTGTTAAAAAGAATTTCTCTAATACTCAAGCTAAAATATAAAAAAGTATGGCTGATTAAAAAAGGGAGGATTATATAACAGCTACTATTGCTTCTGAGAAGTCTGTGATACTGTAGGGAGAGTTTTAAAAGTGCCACCAAGTAAAGAGCTATTATACAAACATATCAGTTCTGGTCTATCATATTTGATAAAGAAAATGTATTGCTATATACAACTTTATGGAGAATTTTGACCAATTGACCTATTGCTCTTGAGGTGATAGAATCATACACTTCCCTGTAGGTCAGTTAGAAAAAACAAACTTCCTTTTTTTTCCCTAGAAGGTATCACTAGCATGTATTATATACAATCCACACTTTGGATTCAAAGTTCTTAAGAGGTGAAAACTTACAGGTATTAACATATGAGTGGTGCTGTTTTTTCAAAAAGGAGTGTTGTGCAAAAATCGTTTTTCTAATTTGTAAAATAATCCCATTTCTATCTGTTTATGTTTCATCTAGGGAAAACATGCCTTTATTTATCATTTAAAAAGCCACATGACTTTCATGAAGTTGAACAATTAGAAAGAAAGCCTCCTTTATGCCTGTAAGGGTGGTACTAGGGTGCTTTTGTCTATGAAGTTAGTTTTGTTCAGTAAAAAATACAAACACTTACACCTAAAGTCTCCTATTATCACAAACAGTTTTACTCTAACTAAATAAGTAACTTAAAATTCTATAGATTTGTATCATTTTAGAGGTACAAGAAATTATCATGGTTAAATAAAAACTAAATTCAAAATCAGAGCTCTATATTCTGAATAGCTAGCCATTATATGAATATTTTTATGTGTCTATATTTATGACTTTATTCTTATCTAGTTTGAAGATAAAATTTACAGCTTGAACTTTTAGTGTATTAATTTAAGTGGTGTTAAAGGCATATTTCTGTTAGAAATGAAACATTGTTTCATTACCATGAACTTGAAACATTTCACTTCTAGTTCAAATTTTTTTATTTGAGTTTCTCAATTTGAATTATCTAAGTCAGCTTTCTCACCATTAGGACAATATAACATGACATCCAGAGTCTCTAATGCTTTAACAGCCTTTGTTTAAAAAAAAAAAAAAATGACTTGCTTTATTTGCAACGTAAAGTAATCCAGTAAAGTCTCTGGGAAGTTTTTGTTTCAATACCTGCATATCATCCAAGTACAGTTCATGCAGCAAGGTCTTTTTTATAAACAACATCACGGTCAGAGCATGCAACATAATGCCCATCTTGCTTTAAAAAGAGACTCTGTGGATTACAAGCTCCTAGCCAGGGAGCATGTCAGCTACCAGCCATGCTATAAAAATAACTTTAAAAAGGAGCAAACAATAGGCATTACAGCCCCAGCCCTTGAACTCCGATAAAAACAGATCCCGTCCACTAAGTCCCCAGAATTAACCTAACGAAGACCACGTACCTCACGACATGACCACAGCCGCTCACAAGTGAGACAAGCTCAGGGCTGGTGACTGAGCTGGCTTGAAAGACAGAAAGCCAGCAAGCCCTAGTCCACCCCAAGTTTGAAAGGATGATGAGGAATATGCCTACCACCGAGACGCAGAAAAGGCTGCTTTTTGTCTTCAGTGAATATTGATATCATAACCCATTGTCCAGGGAACCAAAAAAAAAAAAAAATTAAAAGACACCCACCAACAACGAGTACAAAAACCAGGGGGGCTTGAAGAAGGCTGCGAGGAAAGCTCCCTTCCTGTTGAGTGTGCAGCAGCTTAGGGAACAAAAATGTCGCCCGGGCGGGAACGACAGACGCAGCACGCCAGGCTCGCGGGCCTGAGGGACCCGCTTCCCTTCCACACACACCCCGGCGCACACTCCCACTCATCCTCTCGACATGCTTTTTTTTTCCACATTTTTTTCACGAGCTCCAAATCCCCGGCATATGACCTTCTGTTAAATAGATAAAAAAAAATTGCTTATCAGTCATGCAAATGAGCCTGAATTCATTTTCCACAACAGATGGCCTCATAGATAATGATGATGGAAGAGAGAAAATTGGATGTCTCTCAGAAGGTGGTCATGGCAACCGAGAGCAGAATAATATCAATAATAAGCTCCCTGCATAATAAGGTTGTCAGTCCCACAAATCAAAGTCTCCAGCTAAGTCAGGTACACCTCCCCAGCCAGTTACCAGGTAAAGCGACAGGAATGCGCGTGCTTCACTCACAGTGACCACAAAGGAGCTAGGATTTCAAGCGTTTCTGGGCAGGAGTCTGTGAGCGTGCGGGGCGTGTGTGTGTGTGCGCGCGCGTGTGTTGGGGTGTACTTGGATAATCAAGTGGCGATGCGACATAGCGTTCCTGTCCTTTCCCTTCTGTGCTGCGGCCCGCCGCGGACCCGCCCGCACGAAGGACCTCGCGATGGCCGCGCGGGCAGGGCTGCGGGGTTGCAGCCCGCCCCGCCCCCGCCCCGGCGGCTGCGCGGCTGCAGGAGGCTGAAGCAGCCTGCCTCAGGCGGCCACCCTGGCTCCCAGGGGACGTCCTGCAAAATGAATCAGCAGCCGTCCTGAGCAGGCTGATTAAAATGAAAATGGCAAGGCACATGTCTGGGCGGAACTGGAGCTCAGCTCCGCTGCCTGTCTGGCAAGCATGCTCAATATAGCTCTTGCTAATAATGGCTTACTGCCTTTCGGGTTTTTTTTTTTTTAAAGTATCGCCCTCTCCCCGCCTCAACCGACTGGTGTTGGAGTGTGTGTGTGCGCTTGCATGTGTGTGTGCTTGTGTGTGTGTGTGCTTGTGTGTGTGCGAGCTTGTGTGTGTGCTTGTGTGTGTGTGCTTGTGTGCGTGCTTGTGTGTGTGTGAGCTTGTCTGTGTGTGCTTGTGTGTGTGCCTGTGTGTGCACGTGCTTGTGTGTGTGCACACGCTTGTGTGTGTGCTTGTGTGTGTGTGTGCACATGCTTGTGTGTGTGTGTGCTTGTGTGTGTGTGTGTGTGTGTGTGTGTGGTCGGGGGAGGTGGCAATGAATTGTTCGATTCTTCATATTTCTGCTGCTCGCTCACAGACTGCCTGCCTGGCGACACCAGGACCGTGAAGCTGCACTTAGCTCTGTCTTTCTTCTGGGTAGAGAGGCAGCTGATAAGTCTCGGGGTAAAACAGCCAGTTAGAAACTCAAGCTGCCTAAGAGACCAAGACAACATTTTTTCACACCTAGATACGATCATTTCTAGCCAAATCCTGGGCAACAGACCTTGAGAGATCTCTGATGCTGCCACACAGGCTCACAGTTGGACGCTCTGAAATGCAGCCTCCAAAGAAACCTATTTCTGTTTCAAGCATTTGCAACCAGCCTGTTTCTGTATCCTAGATATTATGCAACAGAAAGCACCAAAAATAGAAAAATGAAAGGTGATGAACGGATGCAATCATCTAACAAAATTTAGTAAATCTCTGACTTCTGAAAAATTTTCTTGGGTATAGCTTTAAGATTGCCCTCAGATAAACCATACTTTTCAATATCTCTGTCAAATTTTCCAGGTTTTTTTAAAAAAGGCATTCTGGAAATTAGATCATTATCATCTCTCAGCAAAAATGCCTTAAAAATTAGAAGGAAGGACATTCTGCTCCGCTTTTCCTGTCCATTTCAGTCCGCCTGACTGACAGGCTCTCAGCTTGCTGTCTGAATGTGCCCTGTTAGATTTTGGTTTCTTTTGGCAACAGATGCATGACTGCCTTGTGCAATGAGCTGCACACACATACATGCTTCTGTTCACATACACACACGCCTCTTGCCTCCAGTGGCTCCTGTCTCGGGGATGTGCTCCATGCCCCCGCCCCGCTCTGCTGCTGCGGCTGTGATTCAGAAATCAATAGAGCTGCCCTAATGGAGACTCCACTCGGCGAGCAGCTGCAGCCCCCCTCCCTCTCCCTCCTCCCTCTCACACCCAGAGAACTAATGACGTCTGTGCAGCTTTTTCAGCTGATTGGGCACCGCATCGGATGTTCCATGGAGCAAAGAATAGGCATCATTTATAGTCGGTGGAAAAAAATGGGAGCATGTATTCTCCTGTGTCTAAGACCCTGATCCCGAGCCCCCCAGACACCCAGCCGTGCTGATAAAGGACGGTGCTGCAGGTTGTGTGGTCGCGATGGAGTCAGGTGGACTCCACACCCATCGCAGACCTGTAACCACACACAATGGGAACGGTTTCCATTTTTCAAAGGACAAAGGCTTCCTCGGAATAAGAGGCAGAATAAAATTTAGAGGAAAAAAAATGGATGTTTAGGTTAAATAGTGAGTTCCAGGACTCTATTTAAAGGTTTGAATATATGTGACTATTTAAAAATACTTCCAAATACACATTTAAAAATAAAGAGCAAATGAAAAGTGTATACATGTGCACAAATACATACACACATACGTGGTTATCCCCTGTGACTTTCTCTGCCTTGTCTTAGCCGTGTTAGCAGTGAGTTCAGGTTTTGTCCTCAAATATCTCATCTTACAGTAAGTAGAAAAGAAATCTCTGACGACACTAAGCCATGGTATTTTAAACCACAAATTTACATATGTGAATGTACGTCTTACATGTGTGCATGTCTATAAAGATGCACTGTCTATTAAATACTGGGCTCCTGCCCACATGCAGAAACATGCACAAACACACACTACACACACACAGACACACACAAACACACGCGCACGCGCACACATGCGCACACACACGCACACACAAACACACATGTACACACAGACACAACCCTGCTTCACAAGCTGTGGGATCTAACCTGCAGGTGCATTTCACTGAAAGGAGAGGAGCGCAGCACCTGGGTCCCCACCTCACGGGGGGGTTGCTGGGCCCTGCAGCAGGCACACGCCTGCCCTCGCCACGCGGCCAGCACACGGACCCGCCCCACACAGGATCCGGCTCCAGCCACGCATTCGTCCTCTTTCCAGCCGCCCTCTGAGACTGAGCCTGCAGCACTCAGAGGGCTAGAAGGAGGGAGAATGAGAGACTCGTGAAGCCTCGGAACGCACAGCAGCGCAGCGCTGCAGTCGGCGTCTTGCAGTTACCCTGCAGATGCACCTAGTAAATCGTGATTTATGGAAGAATGGAGTCCGGGCCTCTGCAGAATGGCACAGTGAGTGACACCCTCCAGGACACGCCTGGGATTGGGAGCACTTCAAAGACTGCAGTGAGGAGAAGTGTCTCTGTAGTTTGTAATTAAACCTTAAAATGAAACATTTTTTGATTCCAAATATCTATCAAATTCTTAAACTATATACTTTATGCTAATACTAATATACTTTATGCTGCCCTTAGAATTTCATTGTACAGATTGTATAGATTAAAGCTTTTATTAGAAAATTCATAGCTTATCTCCATAATTAATTAATTAGTAAGAGAATAGAAATTGAGTATGCAGCCCCTTCTAATGAGTATGTCCCTCAGTTTAACACACAGAAACTCCCAGGTACTCTTGTGTCCTGAATTATGAAACACACAGAATACACCCTTGGTTGATTTTCAGCCATCAGAGGCATGTTCCGATCTCTCCAACAACAGATGGATCTCTCGTAGTATAAGGAGGACTGTCTCTTCCCTTCAGTTCTGGGCTTCTGGGCAGACACGGGCCTCTGGTCTCTACAGGGACCCTTTCATCCCTCACACGCTGTGCTTCACACTAAAGTCAAGGTATGGGTCCAGCCCTCCACATGGACCAGGAAGATGACCCGTCGGAGTGTTGGCTCAGGAAGCTCCTGATGTGTCCTAAAATACCTTCTTTGCTTTGCTTCAGAATTGTGTCTGCATCAGTGGTGGAGTGGCCTGATGCACAGAGGACTGTTGGACACGAGAAACAGCAGCAAATAAAATAGCCATTGCAGTGGGGAGGAAATGGGTAAAATCCAGAATCCAAATGTTTCTGTTTCCCAGTGTACACCATGCAAAATGTGGCACTTGACGTAAGCTACTCCATCCAGAGCTAAACTTGCAGAGCCAGACAGGCGTGCGATACGGGCTATTCCACTCATGTATTGGACAATGATAAAAATGAGAAACCCATTTTCACTGCAAATAATTGACTTCAACTAGTCAAAACATCTGTAGAAGTCTTCATGAGTAAATGAGTAAAAGGAATAAACTTTAGGTGATTAACTGAAAACAGAAGAATGGATAAATTCTAGGGGTCATTTAGCAAGGAGGAGCTGGCATGCCAAGTACGTTATGGGCAGAAGGAAGTTGGTTGTGTGATCTCATGTCTGTGCTGGATTTGAAAAGACTGGCCTTGAGCTCAGAGGGGCTCACGGAAGTGCTTTTGCGTCTGTCTTGGACTGACTGTCCCATTGCATGTTAATTGATATCGGGGGAGTCTGGAGAAATAAAGCACTCATATTCAGGTTTTTAGAGAACCTATGATTTTATAGATCTGGCCTGATTTTATAGAACTGGTCATTTTTTGGCAGAACGTATAGATATAAATTGTATCAAATGTAATTCTGAGCTCTAAAAGACCATTGAGAATTTAAGGTTTGGATGATTAAAGCCAGCAAACTAGGATAATCTATAAAATATATTTATCACATCCCTAGGTTCATAATTGTAAGAACGTGATCTACATTTTTACCAAAACAAGAAAAATTCAATTCATCTTTGGTAGTCCAATAAATCCAGACACCCAAGTCTTCTGACAAGTCTTTCCAGACGCCCCTCTGGATGCCTGCTCTCTTGTCTCTGAACAAAATCTGGCGTCTGGAGTCTTTCCATCACATACTCCTGTCCTTGCATCATCTGTTTAATGTCTCTGCAACCATTCGAGTTATATGAGGGGAAGGGACGGATGCATCTTAGCTTGTGAGTCCATGTAACGGCGCTGGCACAAATCAGGTGCTATGAAAAGAGCCTCGGTTCCTTTTCCAGTTTGCTATGGGTCTCATCACTAAACTTAACAATATGTCTTTGTAGACACATGTTAGACCTTCCTGTATTAAGAGCTGAAGTTTTCTTCATTGTCCTGGGCACGGTATTAAGTGTCATGCATATCCAGAATAGTTTCAATACTGAAAGTCACTTGGAAAGAAGGATCTAGAAAGCACACGGCTCCAGAGAAATAGCAGAGACTGACTGACAGAGCAGGGCAGTGTGGCTGCCAGTATCTCTGTCATGCACAGTGCAGGGAGCTTGCTCACTCTGTCTGAGTCTCCAGCATCTGAACCTTCTTCCTGTACCCAGGACCACCCCAAGGCTTCAGTTTCCTTAGTTCAAAAGGTAGGGACGTCTCTCACTAGGATTTTAGAATTATTAGGCGCTTATTTTTCTGACTTTCCTTATAGCTAAGATGTGGTCACATGAGTTACGTGGTAGCATGCTTCACCATTGTGACATGACTGCCCTGGATGGTGAATTGCAGGGTGGTTGCAAAGAAGCACGACCCTCAAAGGTCATTCCAGGGTGACAACGGCAGTCGTATCACCTCTAATCCCTGGAGGAAGAACAGACTGTCTCGTGCTCGTGGTGGGAACAGCCCTGTCCTGCGCAGACTTGGGGACTGTTCTTACTGAGCTAGCCTGGAAGTCTGATATTGCGATGTCCTAGTGGCTCTGTCTTTTCAGCTTTGGCGGCCAGCATGTTTACTTGTGACTATGTACACGGAGTGATACACGTACTGATACCCAGGATGTGGCAGACAAGTCAAAACAGGAGAAACGGCAGGAATTAAAGTTCCTTATTTCACTTGGGCAAGAGAATCTGGAGAGTCAGGAATGTGCCTGTCATGGCACCTGAGGGCAAAGTGATTAAGCCATCCGCTGTGGTCACAAGTGATGACCTGCTGAGCCGAAGAAGAAGCTTCTGTTGGATTCGCAGAACTGAGAACTTTGATATCTGTGACGAGATGTCCGATATGAGGCCCTCCATGAAGATTCCACGTCCTCATCTGGTCCTAGGAATGAGTGGACAGCTCGAATGAAGGATATCTTTGGAGAAAGACCTTGCAGTAACATCATAAAAACAAGCGATCTTTCTTAGATGACCCTGCAGCTGTTTGTCAGGGTATGTCATACAGGGAGAGGGGGTGCTGTCACTGGACCCAGGACAAATTCCTGGGAACATAGAATATCATGCGGTCCACTGGATAAGTGAGGACTCATGACACATTAGCTCCGGGGACCCTACACCCTGCCTTGCCTTCCAGATTTCTAAGGGAAGACGTGAAGAAGACATTCAATGATTTGGGAATCTCCACGTTCCATCCCTAACAAACGGGCTCAACACAGTACATCCAAAGCATCACAGCCTTGCTGGAAAAATCACACCTGCAGCCCTGAAAGACAGCCTGGGGAGGCTCCCCTTGCCCTTTTGTTCACTGACTCAGCCGGTGCGAGAGGAGCCCCCAGAGGCTGGTGATGACGAACAGGAACACTTAGTCAAGGGGTGTCGCTCCAAATGGACTTCACTAAAGCAAGTCAACATCCACGGAAAAAGGTTTTATCCCCACAAGAGAGGGCCCAGGTGGTTTTCCCCATTGTGTAGTGGGAGCAGTAGTATGTTGCATGGTCCTGTCTCAGGTTAAGTTAATTCCACAGCCTTGCAGAAAACAGGCTCATCTTCCCACACAGGACATGGGGCAACGACAGCATGCTGGAAGGGCTCAAGGGGAGGGCTGATTGCCTCTAAATTCTAGGCAAGGAATAGTCTCACCAGGGGCTTAGAGGCTAATTCAGTAAAAACGCAGGGACCTTCTCTGTAGGAAGCGGTGGGGGCTGACCGTCTGGGCGTGTCTGGGTTTTGTCTACAGACCGGGCCAAGATGCTGTGCTCTGGGCTCTGGGCTTCCTGTCTTGCGTCTCTGTATCACTGGGAGGACAGGACAAGGTGGGGAACGCCACTGGCTGAGGACCTTGATCCTGATTATCAGGGAGCCCAGGACGCCGCTGTGCAGAAGTGGGGATGTAAAAGCAGTGGTGGGGGGCATTCCTGGGCACCTTTGAATGATGCCAGGCTCAGCAACAGCAGCTCCAGGAAGACCAGAACCGCCCCATGCAGACTGATGCTCAGGCTCCGGTCTCGCAGCGGAGACTCCTGGGACTCCCGGGAGAGGGGCCCGGCCCCACAGGGGTGTGCCTGGAGAAGGAGCGGGCAGGCGGGGGGTGAGTGTCCGTGGGAGCCTGGGAAGAAAGGAGCACCAAATCTACCCACACGTCCATCCATCACCCCAGATCCTGGGCCAGCGCCCTCTCCCTTTCCCGAATCAGGACACCACTCAGCCTTCCACGTGGGGTGGCTCTTCTCCATCCGAGGCTCCGTGGCAGTCACGCTCTAACCAGGGTTTCTCTTCCGATTGCGTGAGAAAATCCCTCAGGAAAGGGCAGCCTTTGGTCCAGAGTCCACATCATGTCAGGAATGAAGCTGGAAGCTAAGCTCGCGAACCCCCCTCTCCTGGCTCTTCTCCCCGCCTGTGACAGCATCGAGAAGGGGGGTATTTCAAAAGGAGAGACATGTTAACAACCTATCTCTGATGTACGATCTCCTTAATTTGTAGGAAGGGGACAGTTCCCACTTAATCTTTTAATGCACTCCACAGCAGGGGTTCTGCTTCCCAATTAGAGTGAAGATGCCTTGTTTCTCTCTCTTGCTTTTCGCAAAACGTACGCAGAAGCCAGGCAAGCAGCATCAGGACCAGCCCCATGGCATCTCCCGGGAGCCCCACCTTGACCTCCGGAATCAGAATCTGCACTGGAACGTGATTCCCAGGTGGTTTGTGTGTAAAGTTCGAGGAAGATGGGCTTAGATCACATTTTCCGGTAGAAGTGCAACGTGAGCTTCAAATGCAACCGAAAGCTTTCTAGTTGCTACGAATAAACAGAAAGCAGAAACGGGGAAAATGAACTTTTATAACATAGTTTATTAAAGCTGATATACCTGGAATGCTATTATTTCAAAATACAACCAGCATAAGACATATTTAAAAGATATTTTGCCTATTTTTGTGTTTCTATTTTTATTGAGATATAATTGACATAAAGCTCTGTACCAGTTTCAAGCACAATGTAATGATTCAACATTTGCACGTCCAGTGAAGTGGTCACCACAGTAAGCCCGTCACTGCAGTTGAGAGCTCCCCAGAACCCCAGGAATCACACGTGGAGCTGGCCCTTTCTCCAGGGCTCAGGGGCCATGGTTGCCTTGTGACTGCTGATCAGACTCCCAGCAAGGATCCACCACTTTCTTCTCCCGTCTCTGGGATGTCACAGGTCCAGTGGGAACCCCCAGTCCAGAGCATTCAGAGGAAGTCCTCGTAGAGGAGTGTGAGGTGACGATGGTGAAAACCGAAGGCCCAGCGCGTTTCCACACACAGCTGCCGACTGCGGCGGTGGTGGTTTAGTCGCAGAGTCCTGCCCGACTCTCTCCACCGCGTGGCCTGTAGCCCCCCAGCCTCCTCTGTCCATGAGGTTCCCCAGGCAGGAGTACTGGAGTGGGTGGCCATTTCCTTCACCAGGGTGTCAATAGTGATAGACAGTTAGCGGCTAACTGTGGACGAATGTCTGCTCAGCCATGTTCAGGCCCTGAGAGACCTCCGGCTGCTTCTCTGACTTAACTTGGGCCTCGCTGTCACTCTGCAGGCCTCTAGCCCTTACTCGACTGCAGGGCTTGGCTACGCATCGCGGAAGCCGGGCAGGGAGACTCAGCACAGCACGCTGGGGTTTGGGGGACCCCGCCCACTCTTCCCGACCCCGGTGGGCTCCGGTCTTCCTTGCCCTCTCCCTGCGGTGCCCTGGCCATGCCCACGTTTCAGGGCTTGAACTTTGTAGGACCCTGCCTGCCCTCTGCTCACTAGCCTTCCCAGAAGTCCAGCGTGGACAGCCGCGTGTGATCTTATCTGCCTTTTCCAGCCTCGGTTTCCAAGCCTCTCCCTGCACCGACTATTGTTACTGCGGGTGACGTGAGGTTTATAGGAGGAGGGTCAGCGGGCTTTCCAGAGTCCCCTCTGAGCGCAGTGTCCAGGAGCAGGGCTGTTTTTCCTTGAACCTGTTTCACCCTCCCCAGGAAAGAATTCAAGGGCTGGAGCTGAATACCACCCTGTTTCCTGGAGGCCACGAGAAAGGGAAATGGCTGGATGCCCCCTGTCTAGATTGATTTAAAGGGGTTGCTCATTTTAAAGCTGATATTAACAAATATGATGAACGGATATTAAAACTCTAGAAAAAGTGAAAGTGAAGTTGCTTAGTTGTGTCTGACTCTCTGCAACCCCATGGATTGTAGCCTACACCAGGCTCGCTATCCATGGGATTTTCCGGGCACAAGTACTGGGATGGGTTGCCATTTCCTTCACCAAATTAGAAGTAAAAAGGCCACATTAGGAACAGTCACTGTCAGTGTTTAGGAAACTGAAGCCTAGCGTAGTGGGGAGTGGCTCGCTCTCCATGATGGGGTGGGAGGTGGGGCAGTGAGGCCGAGAGCGTGGAGGTTCCACAATTTGACACCAACGTGAGCTTCTGATAAGACAGAGCCGCTCACTGGAAACGACATGCTACTTCAAACACATCTAAGAATATTCAGTTAACAAGAAATTAAACATTTGTCTATTTGTGAGCCTATACGGCTCAAACTAGGACGTGAACTCAGACAAAACATTGTCTGCCAAGGATCTCCAAAAAACGAGATCTCCAAAGATCTGCAAACTGGCTCCAAAAGACGGATCTCAAAGACGAGGTCACATGTGTCAATCAAGGCCATCAGACAGGTGCTCACCAGCACAGACCCGAGCACAGAGGGTCATCCGGTCACTTGCCGAGGAGGGGGTCCCTGGCCCCTGAGTCGTGGAGGAAACCAGAGCAGCTGAAGCGAATGCAGTAGCGGCTAAAAAGAGCCAGCAGAGCCGAGCGGGGCGCAGACGGGCTGGGAAGCAGCTGCGGCCGGGGACGCGCACGGGCCTCAGGGTCCCAGGGGTCGGCCGGCGCTGCCTCCAGCAGGAACCAGCGTCTGCGCCAGAAACCTGCACTAGAGGGCACGCTCAGGAGGTGCTCCTCCGTGGGGCTCGCCCTCCACCACCCTCCTCTGCTCCGCAGGAAGGGCTGCTAGGGGGCTGGGGCTGGCCCGCGGCGTGGGGCAGGGGGAGACAGCAGGGGGCCCAAAAGGGGCAGGTGGGGTGCAGAGCTTGGATGGCACAGAGGCTCCAGGGAAGGAGAGCAGACAGCCAGCCTGGCCTCACGACTCAGGGGATTCAGAGAGAGAGAGGGGTGCGCAGGGACAGACAGGGTGGTGCGCATACTTGAAGCATCATAGATTTATTTTCTGTTTTAATTTTCAAGTTATTCGCTTATCGTCATTAATTAGAAAATGCAAATAAACAACTGAAGTAAAGAAACACGAGGTACAATTCTACCAAGCAGCTTTAACGCCGTCAGCATTACGCTGTCCATGCCCACAGATTTTTAAACATTGCGTTCTAATCATACAACGATAAAATGCGTTCAGCTGACTCTTTATATTTTGAGAATCCCTATTTTATCCTTTAATTTTTAGCTTTTAGTTACCAAACATTAAGAGAACTGAACCATCATGTATTTATCCAACAATATTTGAAAAAAAATGAAGATTGAAGAATCAAAGAACTTTTAAACTAAAAGAATCTTATAATATTAATGTTTCACTTACCTTTACAGTTGAGGAGATGGAGGCCCCAATAAATTAAGAGTGTTACCTCTTCTAGGCACTTTTCAATAATTGAGATGCTAACCAGTACATCAAACATCTTTGCTATATACAAGCAACCTAGATATCACAAGGGAGGCAAAACTGTGAAAAATGTGTCCCCTTTTGGCCAGGATTTTATATTTTTGTGTTTGAATTTATGGTAGAGGTTCCAGCTAATTTATGTGCTGGGACAAAAGGAGAAAAGAAGAAATTTTACCTTGATATACTATTTCATGTGAGTTACACCTGTATCTGTAAACATAGTTATATCTTAAGAATATATATAGCTATATTATTATATATACACTACACACATTGTTTAATAGTTCAGTTCAGTCGCTCAGTCATGTCCGACTCTTTGTGACCCCATGGACTGCAGCATGCCAGGCTTCCCTGTCCATCACCAGCTCCCAGAGTTTACTCAAACTCATGTCCATTGAGTTGGTGATGCCGTCCAACCATCTCATCCTCTGTCGTCCCCTTCTCCTCCTGTCTTCAATCCTTCCCAACATGAGGGCCTTTTCAAATGAGTCAGTTCTTTGCATCAGGTGGCCAAAGGATTGGAGTTTCAGCTTCAGCATCAGTCCTTCCAATGAATATTCAGGACTGATTTCTTTTAGGATGGACTGGATGGATCTCCTTGCAGTCCAAGGGACTCTCAAGAGTCTTCTCCAGTACCACAGTCTAAAATAGACTATAAAATGGTATATGTCGAAAGCCCAAGAGAATCTGTAACTATTAGAACTGTAAGAGAGTGAAGCCTGGATCCTGAGGGCGAGATCTTCACTGTGGGAGTCTCCGCGTGGCCCCTTGCTGTCCTGGCCGCCTGCTCTGGGTCCCTGGATGCCCACACTCCGGGCCTCGCCTGCACAGTGAGGCCAGTAGCAGCACCTGCTTCACAGGGCTGCTCTGAGGATTCGACTCCATTCATGCAAAGTGTAGAAAGCATTTGGACAGGAGCTACTGGCTCGTAGCGCGTGTTTCATTGATGCTGCAGAATATTATCGCTATCATTGTTAATGTAAATAAAGACAGTGATTTCCTTTGGGAAGGAATTGGGGGGAATGAGAAAGAAAGGGAATGGGACTCTGGGGGGAAGCAAAGAGACCTTCACTTGTAGCCAATATTCTATGTATTTTAAAACTTGAAACCAAAAGGTGACATGACTACATCAGGCAATCTTGGTTGACGTACACTTGGTGTCAGAGTATTCCTTCACTTTTCCACACGTCTGAAATTGATCATAATTTAAAATATGGATAACTCTTTCCAGCATTGCCTAATACCAATTTCTTTCCATCATTATCCCCTCCAAACGTAACAATATTAATACACAAGGGATTTTTGTTGTTGTTATTTTGTCTTTTAACCTTTCAAAAATCTAAGCTACAGATACAGTAAAATGACACAAAAGAGATGGAACCTCCTGAATTATTACAAGGAAAACACTGTTGACCCCCACCCAAGTCACAGCCCAGGACTTGGCTGGTGCCCCAAAGCTGAGGAAGCCTCTCGGCGCTCTGTTCTGATGCCAGTCACCTCTGTCCTCCCCATGTTCAAGCTTGTGCTGTGGAGCCCCCTCAGCTTGCCTGACCTCACCCGTGGTAGAGTCCAGCATATCCCTCTGTCCCCTGCTGCAAGAGATGCAGGCTGGATCCCTGGGTCGAGAAGATCCCCTGGAGGAAGGCATGACAACCCACTCCAAGATTCTTGCCTGGGGCATCCCACGGACAGAGGAGCATGGCGGGCTGCAGCCATGGGGCCACAGGGAGCTGGGCGTGCCTGAGCACTGTCCCCTGCATCCTGCCAACCGCCTCTGCCCGGCAGGTCTTGAGCAGATCGGGGCCCGTGCCTGTGGTGGCCCTGATGGGAAGCCCCTCAAGTCTGGCTGTGTTTTCGTGATGTTACCAGGGGATGATGCCCCGGGACTAGATCCAGGGATTCAGTGAAGTCTGCAGAATGCCAGCGTTCTAATTCTACAATGCGTTTCTGCTTTCCTAGAATATTTTCATAAGGAGAAGCTCACACTCGCCTACTGTCTGGTCTCGCAATAGGCTTCGTGGATGAGAGGCACAGTAAGGGTTTGATGTTATCCTTTTATTTACTGTTGTCAAAATAATTAATTTGTTCCCTATCATCCCCTAAAGGGGACCAGTTAGGTTTCCTAAAATTTCTTGCTAATAAGCAGATTTAAACATACCTTAACAGGCTTCTACAGACTGTAATCACCATCTTTACTGAAGTTCAGCCAGTTCACCTTCAGCCAGTGGGAGCCCCTTCAAGCTGAATCTCGAGTCTTCTGGATATGGCTCACGTTGCCTTTGAGAGCTCTCTGTTGTAGGTCAAGATGCTCCAGATTCATTCCGTACCTTTGCTGCTTCATTTTTCTTAGAAACGTTGGTTTCTTCTGTGGGGAGATATTTCTAGAATAGCACGTAGGTGCTAAGGATGATATTTGCCATCAGACTGGTAATGTTTTTAGGCTTTTTCAGTGCCTGGATACTAAAAGTTCTGAAAAAGAAAAGGAGAAGGGACAAAAAATACTTTTCAGAGTAAAAACCACCCCTGACATTGACAACTGTGACTTGTCATACAGGTGGCCGATCCACACCACATGACATCCTGATACAATTCACGCTCAGAAAGAGAGGGATTGGAAGTACCTGTTTTTAAATGAATAGATTTTAGAATCCTAATTTTGATTCTAATTCATCTTAATTAATTCAGTTTTTTTTTTTCTTCACCCCTGGGTTCTCAATTTTCAAAGAAAATGAAGAGGAAAGTGAACTTCCTGTAAACAAAGAATTTAAGCATTCTCAAGGCCCTCGACAAGTTTCACAAAGGTCTGCTGACCCTCTCCCTCCTGTCAACTTTTAGGTTATTTCTCTGGTTTAACCCTTTCCATGGGCCACTCTGGGTCCTCCCTGGTGGCTCAGCTGGTGAAGAATCCGCCTGCAATGTAGGAGACCCTGGTTCAATTCCTGGGTCGGGAAGTTCCCCTGGAGAAGGGATAGGTTACCCACCCAGTATTCCTGGGGCTCCCTGGTGGCTCAGCTGGTAAAGAAGCCTCCTGCAGTGTAGGAGAGCTCGGCTCAGTCCCTGGGTCGGGAAGATCCCCTGAAGGAGGATGGCACCCACTCCAGTATTCTTGCCTGGGGAATCCCCATGGACAGAGGAGCCTGGTGGGCTACAGTCCATGGGCTCGCACAGAGTCGGACACGACTGAGCAACTAAGCCCAGCACACAGGCCGCCCTGGACTAGAACAATTTCACAGCCACCTGATTTTCTCCACAGGGTAGGGGTGCTTCATCTCCGATCCTTAACAAACCCGGGAGTCATCTATTACACAATGTAAGCGTTGAAAGATACACTGAATTGGAGACAATTCTCACCCTACGCAGTGTCACACTACCATTAGAAAACCAAGTATGTTTGAGGAAGTGTAGTAAGCTGACTAGAAGATCTGATAGTGTGGCTTCAGACGCACACACACAGAAAATGGTGCTTAAAACACCGAGGACGCACAAACACTCAACAGCCCTGAAGCAAGAAGGGGTGTTTTCTCAGGGTCATGAGATTTGAGTGGAGATTAAGGAAAAATGCATTACTCTTCTGAACACAACAGTAACACTTCGGCTCCTCTACTGTCCACTGGGTCCCATTTAAATAATTATCTCCAGTGGGCCCACTTCGAAAATTCAGTTCAGTCACTCAGTGGTGTCCGACTGTTTGTGACCCCATGGACTGCAGCACGCCAGGCCTCCCTGTCCATCACCAACTCCCGGAAAATACTCAAACTCATGTCCATCAAGTCGGTGATGCCATCCAACCATCTCATCCTCTGTCGTCCCCTTCTCCTCCTTTGAAAACGAGACACAAACATCTTATAAAAATAAAACCAAATTAGAACACCAAAGAAATGATTTAAAGAAAACAAAGGTTAAAAAACCCTCATCTTAACAAGCCTACTATTAGTCTTGAAAATATGGCTATTTTGCTGGTTTTGATCTGTGGTAAATTATTATTTGAGGGCATATTTGACCAACTATGGGGAAGGTAAATAAATACTCATAACATGTCAAAAGTAGATTGGCAAAAAGACTGAGAAATAAAGCATTGAGCTTCCGTGCCCAAGTTTAACTATTGAACACGTTCTGTCCCACTCCAAAATGATAAACATATGATTAAACACAAAGATCCTCCTGTAGTTTCATGATTTCTTGTATCATTTGCGTCACCATACACACACCAAATCTTGTTTTCATTATTCTTTTTGGTCGTTTTGATCAATTTCACAGAAAGAAAGTGCGTCCAGGCATGGAATTCACCTACAACCACAGGAAAGCCTATATTTTAGTAGATTTGTTCTCTTTGTCTAAAAAATTCTGTTGAGATTTAGGCCTTATATTTTTGTAGTTGAAGTATACTTTGATTCTGTTCCAGATATACTAAGTACTTATTTTTCCCTAACTCTTAAACTTTAGGACATACAGCAATGAAGAGAAATTTGTTTCTCCAATTTTTTTTTTCACTTTCTCAGTAACTTCCACCACGTTCTTTATCTTGCGTAACTTCTAAACTAAATTTTGGAGTTACGAAGCATGAATATTAAAACTTTTTCTTGTGTGTTACGTTCACAGTAGCTGCACTGAAGTCTTGAAAATCACGGTGACACGTCCACGCTGATGGAGCCTCCTGCCTGGCAAGGGGCCTCCTGCGCAATCGCTCTCCTGCCCTATGGGCACTCCCTGTTTCTCAGACTTGGAGCTCACACCGTCCGGGACCAGCAGCCTTTCTTGAGGGTTTTCACTGGGCCCCCCATCTGATTTTTCAACTACACAGTGTCCTTTCTACTAGCCATTTCCTTCAAAGAAAACCTGCCTTCTAGGCATCCACGGCTTTCCGTACAGAGTGAGGAAAGAGAACTCAGCAGGCGAGCCGCCTTGCCTTCTTGCCTACGGTTTGACTCCTGGTCCTCAGTGGACGCCCACTCCCCCGCCTGTGTCTTTGTCTGCGCTGTGGAAGGTGGCCCGGGGGTGACCCAACAGAGAGCCTCTCCCCAAGGTCTCGGGAAACTCGGGGGCCCAAGCAGAGCAAGTAGGGCAGAGTGCTTGCCTCGCAGCTGGGCACTTGTGGACGGGCATCATCGGGGGCAAAGCTTGCCTCGCAGCTGGGCACTTGTGGACGGGCGTTGTCGGGGGCAAAGCTTGCCTCGCAGCTGGGCACTTGTGGATGGGTGTCATCGGAGGCAAAGCTTGCCTCGCAGCTGGGCACTTGTGGACGGGCGTTGTCGGGGGCAAAGCTTGCCCTCGCAGCTGGGCACTTGTGGACGGGCGTTGTCGGGGGCAAAGCTTGCCTTGTAGCTGGGCACTTGTGGACGGGCGTTGTCGGGGGCAAAGCTGTCAGGAACCACTTCTTTCAATAAAGGTTGCAGTCATGAGCATCGGGGTCGACATCCTAGACAGAAGTGTCCCCTCTCTCGCATCTCAGCAACTTAGAAGGACACTTCTGAAACCATCTCTCTACACTGGATGAGTATATACTCAGTGAAATACTCAAACATATTGTGACTGTGTAAACATTATTCAGTCAATCTTGTCCTAGAGAAATGTTTGTGAAAGCAACAGAATCTGTGTGGAGCTTGTTTTAGAGGAAGTGATCAGCCAGTGAGCGACTTCTACCCCATTTCGTTTTCCAGGCTGTTGCTCATTAATAGCCTGTATTTGTCTATTTCAATAATAGTAATAATGCTAAAGATGATTGCCTATCAAGACAGTTTCCCTACCGTTTGTATTTCCGTGACATTCCTAGGTCTGCAAGGGTTATTGCTTGATTTCAACCAGAGTCCTGGAAAGGGCACAGCTCAATACTGCGATAATAATGTTGCCCTGTGACTGCTGTCGTAACAGGGGCCATAAGATGGAATCTAGGCCCTGCCGGAGAGAAGAAAGCGCTTCCCGACCCGCAGACATCTGTAGGGGGATAAAAGCGATCTGGTAGCGTGCTCACCCAGTCAGTGCTTCTACCAAACTTGACTGACAATATCAACTTGTGAGCCCCCCGATGGACCAGATACTTAGATGAGACCTGGAAAAACAATAACAGCAACTGCTTACAGAACAGCCTTGCATGCTGCTCGGTAGGATGGGAGCTTTACGCGTATCCGTTGTCTCACTGCAAATGCCTCGTGTTGTGTGAGGTCGGTCGCATGACCACCCACAGACACAGCAGGAAGCTGTGAATGCAGCGTGCTCACTGGCTGATCACTTCCTCTAAAACAAGCTCCGCATAGATTTTGTTGCTTCCATAAACATTTCTCTAGGACAAGATTGACTGAATAATGTTTACATGGTCACAATATTTTTGCGATTTTCACTGAGTATACACTCATCCAGTGAAAAATCAGAACTCTATCAAAGTTTTCCTTTCGGAAAATGACCTAGGCTTATTTATAAAGCAGTTCTCCAACAAATGAAATCTATTTTTTGTGGGTGGTCACATTTTCTTTTTGTATACACCATCATCATTGTCGTGACCATTCTGTAGTTCACTTACTCTACGTGCACGTGTGTGAACATGGAAACGCTTCCTCTTTCTCCTGTGGGGCATCACAGCATGCTTGGACAGAATTAACAATCACATGTGCGTCTAATGCGGGCAATTCCAAGTGCATTTCTGTCCCACAGGCTTTCTTAATATAGGACAAGCACTGTGTCCACGATGCCAGGCTCCATCAAAATGCGTCTTCTTAATGTCATTGCAAAGATTAACAGTTCTGCTGTGAGTGTCAGACTTCTTCACCAAGCTGACCAGGGCCTCCACAATCGTGCCCGATTCTGTGATTTAATCGGGTTCCTTCTTCGAAGCGTCTGATGGCAGTGAAACAAAGCTGGCCTCCTCCACCTGCGTGTGCTTTGCCTTCAGCCGTCAGAGCCTGCGCCAGAGCAGTGGTTCCTGTGTGCTTCCGACACGCACACGGAAACTTGGATTCAGGAGAGAAGAGCTGATTTTAAGAATATGTTCATGATCTCAGAGAAATGTTCCGTTTCACTGAGCAATCAGTAATCTCACATCTTTGGGCACAAGCTTCATTTTCATCAGCATCGTGCAGGATGAGGAAAAAAGGAGAATTGTCACCAATCAGAGGGGACCTGGGAGACACGGAAACCTGGACAGTGGTTGGATGTTAGGACATTAAGCACTGAGAAAAATGGACAAGACCTGAATAAAGTCTGCAGCTGAGTCAGCAGCACTGACCGGTGTTTTGATGGCTTGCAGTGTGGTCATCTCGACAATATTGACGCTTCCAACCCAAGAACACGGCATGTCTTCCCACTTGCTTGTGTAGACTCCCGTTTCTTCCGTCAGCATCTTAATAGTTTTGGGAGCACAGGCCCTTCGCCTCCTTGGGCAGGTTTACTCCCAGGCATTTCGCTCTCTTCGGTGCAGTGGGGAATGGCATCGTCTCCCTAGCTTCTTCCTCGGGCGGTTCACGGTTAGTGTTTAGAAACGCGGCAGATTCTGCATAGTCGTTTTGTGCCCTGCAATTTCACCAAATTCACCGATACGCAATCCCTATCAAAATACCAATGGCATTTTCACAGAGCTGGAACAAATAGTTTTAGAGTTTCTCCGGAAACATAAAAGACCCTGAAGAGCCAGAACAGTCATCTCTCTTAGACGTCCCTGTTTGTAATGACCTTGACAGTTTTGAGAAGTGATCAGACATTCTGCAGAATGCCGCTCAGCTTGACTTAGCCTGATGTTTCCTTAAGGTGAGCCTACAGTAACATGTTTCTGGGAGGAGAGCCCAGAGATTAGGCTCCATCCTCATTACCCGAAACAAGGGTCTTCGCTGTCAACATGATTCGTGCCTGGTAGGGGTGAACTTGACCATCTGGCTGACTCTGTGCTTGTCCAGTTCTCTACTATAAGGTACACCCGTGCCCCCCCCCCCCCCCCCCCGCCCCATCCTCTTTGGAAGGAAAGGACCGTGCTCAGCCCACTTATGCAGCGGAGGCTGTGCCCCACCTCCTGCGGCTGGATCGTCTGTGTCATTTCTTTGGAGTTCTCTTGCATGCGAGATTTGTTTGTTCCTCACTCGTTTATTTCTTGAATCCTTTATTCATAGAAGTGTAACTCTTCACTATTCTATATTCGGGGTTTTAACCCAATACTGTGTCATCTATTTTGTTGCTTAATTTTTTCACCCTCGGCCACTGGGAGCCTTTCAGGTTAATCCAGGTGTTCCTCTGTCGGGTCCCCATCGTTGTGTTCTTTGAGTACGTTCCTTTTTTTCTGGAACCATGAGATTTTCCAAGCTCATCTTGTATATTCCCTGCCCTACTCCTGGAATCTGTCACTTTCCTAGGGAAGCTTTCAGGAGAATAGTGTCAGAAGCCAATGCCTGCCTCCTGGGTGAGTTCATTGCTACTGGGCAACACTTCTTCTAGACTCTCTCAGCTGACAATATAGGAAACAAGTGCTACGTTTGCTAACTGAAAAGCACTGGGCCAGCCAACAAAGCTCGTCTGGGTTCTTCTGTAAGATCTCATGGAATACGCTGACAGTTACCTCTCTATGCATCCATCTGTTTCTGTGCTAAACCAAACATGAGCCCATGCTGACGTCTGCAAGTCCAACTCAGTACCGCCTGGTCCACTCTGGTCTCCTTCTGTTTCATTTTAGGACACATCTTCCGTCTTTTTAGCCACTTAGTTTTCTCTTATTAAAATAGTTACCTGTAGCAACTCACTTTTTCTCTTCCCATTTATACAGCTTTAGAATAAGATAAACATTTTTGTTTGAATTGTGTGCAAATAAAGGAGGCTTGACTCCAAGTGAGCGTTTGAAAGACCCTCTTATGATTAAAAGCTTCAGATAAACATGTTTACCATTTCAGGAGGCTATTTGGAGAGCTTTGATGTCTGCCCAGCTGTCCTCAGCCAAGCTCTAAGTACGTGAAGCAGGTAGACAGCCCAGCTGCGACTCTCCTCTTCCACCATGATGTGAGCTTCAGGGTAAATAATAAGCTGTTCTTTACTCTCAGAAACACTATTAGATTTTCTATTTAAATGAGTTTATCACTCCTCAGGACTCCTTTAGATCATTTCTTCAGAACTTACATGAATGGATGTTTGATCAGTCTGCTGAGATTGGTCTGTCATCCGTGTCACAGCAAACATTACGGCGAGTGTCACAGGCTGTCTTCTGTGTGAGTCTCCAGGTGGCCTTCATTACTCAGGTAGAATCTGCTAAACCGCCTGAAAAGTATCTAAAGAGCTTTCAGATCAATGGTAGGTTACCTCCTGGAGACGTAGTCAGAGCTGACGTGTGAAGCCAGGAACATCTAGAACCACAGACCTGGAAGGAAAAGAGTAGGGGGTCCCGGGGTTGAAGGTGGGCCAAAGCCCACAGACTTAGGCTGCCTAGGAGATGCTCACTCTTGAGGATGAGTGGCAGTAGTCAGGCTCTCGTAGACAATGACATTTTCAGGTCAGTTCAGTTCAGTCACTCAGTCGTGTCTGACTCTTTGCGACCCTCTGGACTGCAACATGCTGGGCTTCCCTGTCCTTCACCAGCTCCCGGAGCTTGCTCAAACTCATGTCCCTTAGGTCGGTGATGCGATCCAACCATCTCATCCTCTGTTGTCATACGTTTTTGTTCAGGCCGGTTGTATGTTAAATGTTCAGTGCCGTTTCTCAATATACTTGGCCGGCGATGGTTCCTGATCTGGGGACCGTCGTCTGAGTGCTGGTCTCCGGCCTTCTGGGCTTGCTGGTTGTCTGCCGGAGCTGGGAGAAATGGCTCTTATGCCAGTAAATGCTGGGCGGGCTTCTTCCCTGTGCCAAGGGTGAGGGGGAAGCAGGGAAGGAGGACTGTGTATTTCAACGGTATCACAGCACCGGACCCTGTTAGACCAGGCTGACTGAGGGCTCCTCTGAAAGCCCGCAGCAGTGATGGTAAAGGGGTCACGTGAAGGCCTAACCCCAAGGAGACACGACCAGTGAAGCGGAGCAGAAGGCGATGAGGTTTCAGAAGCAGGAAGGCATGTGGATGAAGGGCAGCTGTTCCCATACCCAGGGTCCCTGGCCCTCCGCAGGCAGCATGGCGGGGGCAGAGCTGGGACCCGGAGACTGGCGGGAGCGGGGCCGTGCACCTTGCAAGCCGGGGCAGAGGGGGCCGAGGTCCGAGGCGCCTCCCGCGAGTCTGCCTGAGTTGAGAAGCTGTCGTGTTCATGCAGCTCTGTCTCCTCCCCGATGGCCACTCTCCAGCAAGTCAGAGACCTGGAGGCTTGTTTGGGGAGAGACTGAGCCCCAGGTCTCAGGGGCCGGCGGAGACCTGAGGCAGCCTGGAGGCCCAGAGGAGAACACTCATGGGAAGTGAGTCCCACAACTGCCTTCTCAGAAGTGAGGCAGATGGACTGGAACGCCGCAGGTAGAATTCCGTAGGCTCTTTCCTAAGGACACGGAGAGTTTCCAGAGAAAGACATGCTGAAGGCACCTCTGAACCTTCCCTAGAAGCCCCTCAGCCAGACCAGCCCATGCGAGGCCGGGCGACCACAAGCCTCTGCAGCCACACAGACCTTCAGATCAGCTTTCAAGGGCAAGGATTTCCAGACGTCTGCGAATAGCCTCCGATATGAAAAGCAGGTACAAAACCAAACACAAGGAAAGAGAAACTCAGAAACTTGTAGGACAAAAGTTACAGAAGAAAACTTCAAGAAATAATATTTTCAGGACAATAAGAGAAGATGATGCTTACCTAAAATAAGAATGAGAATTAGTATGAAAAGGAAGGGGATTCAAAGAGCCAGAAAGATCCCTTGCATATTAAAATTTGACAGCATGTGCAAAAATTCCAATAGGAGAGTTGGAAGAAAATCTTCTAAAACTTCCTAGAAAGTAGAACTGAAAAAAAAAAGATGTAAAATAAAAGAAAAAAGGATAAGATGATTACAAGATTCATACATGGAGTTCAATGCCTGGCTAATAGGAGATTCAGAAAAAGAGAATGATAAAAGAGAAGTCTCGTATTCAAGAACTAAAATCACATATGCCCACACTTGAAGGGGCTTCCCTGGTGGCTTAGATGATGAGGAATCTGCCTGCAATGCGGCAGACCTGGGTTCAACCCCTGAGTCAGGGAAGCTCCCCTGGAGAAGGGAATGGCTACCCACGCCAGTACCCTTGCCTGGAGAATCCCATGGACAGAGGAGCCTGGCAGGCTACAGTCCAGGGGTCACAAAGAACTGGGCGTGACTGAACAGCTATCACGTTCACACACCCTTAAAGGGCACAGAATCACAGAGCAAGAAGCTGCCGTGAGGCCCTAAAGCGGCGGCCGAAAGGAGCAACATGAAGACACCCGACCCTGAACTCCAAACACACGGGAAAGGCGCGGGGGCGATCACAGACACCCCGGGAGCCTGACGCCCAGCAAGTTTTCTGCGGCAGCATAAGAGAAAACGCTTCCAAAATTCTGAAGAAAGGCACCTTCCAGCCTGGAATTCTACCCAGTTAACCTAACACGCATAAGAATAGGAAACAATCGTAAACATGCCAAGTGCAGTCGGCCTCATTGATCATACGCCTCCGCCCATCCCCTGTCTTCCTTATTAACAAGGAAGTGCCCCCAAGTCGAACCCAGCACCTAGGAAGGTTTATGTCACATGAACGTGCCGGTGACATGTGTGCCGAAGTCTGCTGCAGAGAGGTTTCTCCTTCCTCTTTCAGATGAGAGGACACAGCTGGTGAGGAGAAGACTGGGCCCCTTCATCCCAGCGCACGGCCTTGAGGCTGGAAGCAGAGCAGGGGAGGTGTGATGGAGACACAGACCGGACTGGACTCCTCGACGACTCGGCCGATGGCGCGCCAGACCTGAACGGCAAACCTGTGGGCTTCTTGCTGTGTGACACCCGGAAATAACACCTCAACTCTTTGAGGGTATTTTCTGCTACAAGCAGTCAAATTCAACCCTGATCAAGTGCCAATGATTCGCCTCTTTCTACCCACTCTTTCTTATGAAGCTACTGCAGGATGGGCTCCGTCCGAACTGAAGTGGTGACCAGAGAAGGAGAAGGGCAAGGGATTTGACTGAGGAAGAGGACGAAGGATTTCACAACAGAAAAACAAATGGAGCTCCATGGATAACCCCAGGGGCTCAAGCCTGGAGGGAAGGTGGCCACGGTGGATCAGGAAGACCTGGACCCTGTAGGGGCATTCCAGGAGGAGGAGGGGAGGCAGGGCTTGCCTGATGGGGAGAGCGTCCTCTGTTGAGTGCTGGGACCAGAATCAGAAACTGGAACAAGCTGTGTAAACAAGCCGAGAAGAGAATGACTATGCTAATGTTTTAATAAACACAAGTGTGCAAGAAGGGCATGAAATCATTGTACCTGCAAACCTCAGTCGTGAATTTTTTTGGTAACAATTATAAGGTAAACACTGGGTAATTTTTCTTCAGCATTATGGTATAATGGTTTTGGAGTTTGGACGGGGAGTGTTGGTGTGTTTAGACTGTGGATGAGAGAGCTAAGCCTCGTCTTCAACAATGGAAAGGCAGTACGTGCTATCTCAGCCAGGAACAAGCAAACAGAAAACAAAGCACAACAGGGACACAATTCAGGAACAGAGGGGCAAGCAGAACTATAGCCAAACAGAAGCAGAAATAGACTTGTAAGTGGTGACTTCTAAGGATGGAATAACTAATGAATATCATTTTCCTCACCTTGGAGAACTGCTTGATTTTTTAAATCTAAGAGAGTGTATAATTTTGACAAAATTAAAAAGACTAAATAACATGCTGAAGATGCCGAAATTGGGTTTATGTTAATAGCTTCATTTTCTGCCAAAATATGGGCTTTCTTCTCACCCACCTGGGTCAGTCTCTAATTTTCCATCTCTTTCCATTTAGCATATTTCTAGTCTAGCGTAGCATAGTTCTAGTCCAGAAAAATATCTACTTCTGCTTCATTGACTAAGCTAAAGCCTTTGACTGCGTGGATCACGACAAACTGTTGAAAATTCTTCCAGAGATGAAATACCAGACCACCTTACTTCCCTCCTGAGAAATCTGTATGCAGATCAAGAAGCAACAGTTAGAACTGGACGTGGAACAACATTCTGGCTCCAAATCGAGAAAAGAGTACGTCAAGGCTGTATATTGTCACCCTGCTTATTTAACTTCCATGCAGAATGCATCATGAGAAACGCTGGACAGGATGAAGCACAACCTGGAATCAAGATTGCTGGGAGAAATATCAATAACCTCAGATATGCAGATGACACCACCCTTAGGGCAGAAAGTGAAGAGGAACTCAAAAGCCTCTTGATGAAAGTGAAAGAGGAGAGTGAAAAAGCTGGCTTAACACTCAACATTCAGAAAACGAAGGTCATGGCATCTGGTCCCATCACTTCATGGCAAATAGATGGGGGAACAG
The DNA here is from genome assembly GCF_023091745.1 of Budorcas taxicolor. Taxonomy (NCBI): domain Eukaryota; kingdom Metazoa; phylum Chordata; class Mammalia; order Artiodactyla; family Bovidae; genus Budorcas; species Budorcas taxicolor. Next base: position 114,948,997 of record NC_068917.1, on the reverse strand, counting down.
TGGAAACAGTGTCAGACTTTATTTTTTGGGCTCCAAAATCAGTGCAGACGGTGACTGCAGCCATGAAATTAAAAGACTCTTGCTCCTTGGAAGAAAAGCTATGGCCCACCAAGACAGCATATTAAGAAGCAGAGATATTACTTCACCGACAAAGGTCCATACAGTCAAAGCTCTGGTTTTTCCAGTGGTTGTGTATGAATGTGAGAGTTGGGCAACAAAGAAAGCTGAGTGCCGAAGAATTGATGCTCTTGAACTGTGGTTGGAGAAGACCCTTGAGAGTCCCTTGGACAGCAAGGAGATCCAACCAGTCCATTCTGAAGGAGATCAGCCCTGAATATTCATTAGAAGGACTGATGCTAAAGGGGAAACTCCAATCCTTTGGCCACCTGAAGCCCAGAACTGACTCATTGGAAAAGACCCTGATGCTGGGAAAGATTGAAGGCTGGAGGAGAAGCGGAGGACAGAGGATGAGATGGTTGGAGGGTATCACTGACTCAATGGACATGAGTTTGAGCAAGCTCTAGGAGTTGGTGATGGACAGGGAGGCCTGGTGTGCTGCAGTCCATGGGGTCACAAAGAGTTGGACATGACTGAGAGACTGAACTGAACTGAGTCTAGCGATAAGCAATAAAAATGAAATAAAGGCACAGAAAGATAATATCAGATTTCAAAGTGTAAGTACTCTGAGCTAAAATGACTACAACCTTTGAAATATTAAAAATATGCACAATTAACACCTTTATGGACTTTCCTGGTGGCTCAGATGGTAACGCGTCTGTCTACAATGCGGGAGACCCAGATTCGATCCCTGGGTTGGGAAGATCCCCTGGAGAAGGAAATGGCAAGCCACTCCAGGACTATTGCCTGGAAAATCCCATGGACAGAGGAGCCCCGTATGCTACAGTCCATGGGGTTGCAAAGAGTCAGACACGGCTGAGTGACTGCACTTTCACTTTGAACACCTTTATGAAAAATGGCCTCAGGACGCTCTGCCCGTTTGTAGGAAAGAGTCCCACTGAGAGGCTTTTGTCTTTGTTGTCGTTCAGCCCTTTCAGCTGTGTCCCTCCTGCTCTCTGAGGCCCCATGAACTTGTAGCCCGCCAGGCTCCTCTGTCCATGGGATTTCCCAGGCAGGAATACTGGAGTGGGTTGCCATTTCCTTCTCCAGGGATCTTCCCAACCCAGGGAGCAAACTCATCTCTGGCGCTGGCAGGCAGATTGTCTACCACTGAGCCAGCAGGGCAGCCCTGTTGAGATTCACGTGACCACCACAAACCCTAAGTCCTGTTTCTGATACAGAATACTGCCAGGGACCTCTATATTCCTCCAAAGGTCTCCTTTCTAAACATGTTTTATTAACTCTGTGTGTCTCGTGAGTACACGGGCAGGGATGTGCAGGGCTGCGTCCATTTCTGGAGACTTAGGGGCTGAGATCTTTCCCAGGCTCGTCCCACGGGCAGCTGAATTGATCCCCTTGCCCTCCAAGGACCGGTGCCCCTGTTTCCACACAGCCTGTCAGCGGGGGTCAGTCTTTCCTCTCAGAAGCCGCCCACATTTCTCCTCCTGCTTCCATGTGACTCCCCTCCTAAGGCTTCATTTGAGCTTTGCACACAAAACACAGATTTCTGATTTGGTCGCTCACGTTATTTAAATCATTTTCTGTTGCTCTCGTTTCTATTAAACCATAAATATCTTATGACTGCCTGCAAGCTAAACACGGGTCTGCTGTGAACCTGTTACGTAGAGAAAAACGACTTAGAAGTTTTGGACTCTTTCTTAGCTTCTTCAGGTCGTCACGGAAGCAGAGTGGTATTAAGCATGGTCCTTCTTTCCCAATGACTGGATATGCCATTGGAAACAACTATACAAAAATAAAGGAACTCCTTTAAACACTCCGACTAGTTTAAGAACATCATTTATAAACTTATTAATCCAAAGCTCTGCATGGCACGCATGCTCTCTTGCCCTTTTGCTGTCTAAAGCCACCGCCACGCCCTGAATTTGCAAGTGAGTCAGTGAACCCTTGGATGGCAGCTCTGACTCTACAGATGGCAAGCTGCTAGCACGTGAAAGACAAGTGGAAATGAACACGAGAAGTGACAGAAATCACACATTCACCTGGGCTACCCTGATGCACCTCCTCTTCCTCTAAGGATGCAACTTGGGTGAAGCGCACACACAGTGTGAGGGATGGATTTTCAGAAGAAGATTTTAACTTGGGGAAGAGTTCCTATCTGATCTGGATTCCATGGCCAAGTTACCTGCTGGAAACCACCCTTCACCTTCCCTGCTCATTGAATCTTTTTAAACAGTCCCTTAAAGCAAAGCTAAAGGGACTTCCGTACATATTTACGCTTTCCAGGCGGCAACAGTGGTAGAGAACTTCCCTGCCAGTGCAGGAGACATGAGCGACCTGGGTTGGGAAGGTGTGCTGGAGAAGGGCATGGCAACCCACTCCAGTGTTCTTCCCTGGATAATCACATGGACAGAGGAGCCTAGAGGGCTACTGTCCACAGGGTCGCAAAGAGTCAGACACAACTGAAGTGACTCAGCATGCATGCAAATATATAGAGATGTATATCAGTTTAGTTCAGTCTCTCAGGCATGTCTGACTCTTTGAGACCCCAGGGACTGCAGCACACCAGGCCTCCCTGTCCATCACCAACTCCCGGAATTTATTCGAACTCACGTCCATTGAGTCGGTGATGCCACCCAACCACCTCATCCTCTGTCGTCCCCTTCTCCTCCTACCTTCAGCCTTTCCCAGCATCAGGGTCTTTTCCAAAGAGTCAGTTCTGGGCTTCAGGTGGCCAAAGGATTGGATCTAGCATCAGTCCTTCCAATGAATATTCAGGACTGATCTTTAGGATGGACTGGTTGGATCTCCTTGCAGTCCAAGGGACTCTCAAGAGTCTTCTCCAACACCACCGTTCAAAAGCATCAATTCTTTGGTGCTCAGCCTCACATCCATACGTGACTACTGGAAAAACCATAGCTTTGACTAGTCAGACCTTTGTCGGCAAGTAATATCTCTGCTTCTTAATATGCTGTCTTGGTTGGCCATAGCTTTTCTTCCAAGGAGCAAGCATCTTTTAATTTCATGGCTGCAGTCACCATCTGTAGTGATTTTGGAGTCCAAGAAAATGAAGTCTCTCACCGTTTCCATTGTTTCACCTTCTATTTGCCATGAAGTGATGGGACCAGATACCATGATCTTAGTTTCTAAAAGTTGAGTTTTAAGCCAGCTTTTTCACTCTCCTCTTTCACCTTCATTAAGAGGCTGTTTAGTTTCTCTTTGCTTTCTATCCAAAGGGTGGTGTCATCTGCATATCTGAGGTTATTAATATTTCTCCCAACAACTTTGATCCTAGCCTGTGCTTCATCCAGCCCGGCCTTTCGCATGATGTAGTAAGCAGGTGATAATATACGGCCTTGATGCACTTCTCTCCCGATTTGGAACAAATCCTGCTGTTCCATGTCCAGTTCTGACTGTTTCTTCTTGACCTGCATACAGATTTCTCAGGAGGCAGGTAAGGTGGTCTGGTATTCCCATCTTCTGGAGAATTTTCCACAGTTTGTTGTCATCCACATAATCAAAGGCATAGTCAATAAAGCAGAAGTTGATATTTTTCTGGAACTCTCTTGCTTTTTCTATGATCCAATGGATGTTGGTCATTTGATCTCTGGTTCTCCTGCCTTTTGTAAATCCAGCCTGAACATCTGGAATTTCTTGGTTCACATACTGTGGAAGCCTAGCTTGGAGGATTTTGAGCATTACTTTGCTAGTGTGTGAAATGAGTGCAATTGTGTGGTAGTTTGAGCATTCTTTGGCATTGCCTTTCTTTGGGATTAGAATGAAGACCGACCTTTTCTAGTCCTGTGGCCACTGCCGAGTATTCCAAATGTGCTGGCATATTGAGCACAGCACTTTCACAGCGTCATCTTTTAGGATTTGAAATAGCTCAACTGGAATTCCTTCACCTCCACTAGCTTTGTTCGTAGTGATGCTTTCTAAGGCCCACTTGACTTCACATTCCAGGATGTCTGGCTCTAGGTGAGTGATCACACCATCGTGGTTATCTGGGTCATGAAGATCTTTTTTGTACAGTTCTTCTGTGTATTCTTGCCACCTCTTCTTGATATCTTCTGCTTCTTTTAGGTCCCTACCATTTCTGTCCTTTATTGTGCCCATCTTTGCATGATATGTTCCTTTGGTATCTCTAATTATCTTGAAGAGATCTCTAGTCTTTCCCATTCTGTTGTTTTCCTCTATTTCTTTGCATTGATCGCTGAGAAAGACTTTCTTGTCTCTCCTTGCTATTCTTTGGAACTCTGCATTCAGTTGGGTGTATCTTTCCTTTTCTGCTTTGCCTTTCGAGTCCTTTCTTTACTCAGCTATTTGTAAGGCCTCCTCGGACAGCCATTTTGCCTTTTTGAATTTCCTTTTTTTGGAGATGGTCTTGATCACTGCCTCCTGTACAGTGTCATGAACCTCCATCCATAGTTCTTAACTGTATCAGATCTAATCCCTTGAATCTATTTGTCACTTCCACTGTATAACCATAAGGGATTTGATTTAGGTCATAGCTGAATGGTCTAGTGGTTTTCCTCAATTTAAGCCTGAATTTGGCAATAAGGAGTTCATGATCTGAGCCACAGTCAGCTCCTGGTCTTGTTTTTGCTGACTGTATAGAGCTTCTCCATTTTGGCTGCAAAGAATATAATCAATCTGATTTTGGTGTTGACCATCTGGTGATGCCCAGGTGTAGAGTCGTCTCTTATGTTGTTAGAAGAGGGTGTTTGCTATGACCAGTGCATTCTTTTCGCAAAACTCTGTCAACCTTACCCTGCTTCATTCTCTACTCCAAGGCCAAACTTGCCTGTTACTCCAGGTATCTCTTGACTTCCTACTATTCATTCCAGTCCCCTATGACGACAAGGACATCTTTTTTTTGGTACAGACATGCACACACACACACACACACACACACACACACACACACATTTAAGGCATGTAGAGAGAGAAACACCAGAGCAACACAAGTCAAATCTATTTGCAGCACGCAGCGCAGGCGTGACACAGCAGAGCACGGTGTGTGCCAGGTGGCGTCTCTGGGAAGCTTTAGAGTCCTCCCCAGGAGTCCTCCCCAGGACGTCCACCTGCTCCTGCCACTCCTCCATCACGCCTTCATTCCCTGGGGACTTCGTGTTTGACTCTCCAAGCATCACCTTTTACCCTGTTGCTGTTGTTCAGCTGCTAAGTCATGTCTGACTCTACATGTCCCCTAGATGGAGTCTTCTCTAAGATGACGACGTCACTGGAAGGTAGCCCTCAGCAGGGACTAGTCACCAGCTAAGAAAGACTGTGTTGCTCCAGCAGGAAGACAGGGCTTTGGGGTCTGCTGAGAGCAGCTCTGGGGGGATTGAAGTCAGAGGTTCCCCCAGAGCTTCACGTGGGGCTAGTCCCGCCCCTGGATCTGAAACAACCAAGGTACACATTGTTTGCTTGGGTGTTTTCTTCCTCTTTCTGTTCCCTCTATGAACATGCCGTTGTCTCTGGAACGGTGGCTTCGCCTGGGGACTCAGATGAAATGCAGGTCACTCTGGTGCCTGCCATCAACTCACTTGAAAGGAGGTAAGATTGTCAGTTAAAGACAAAGCCCTAATTCCAGGGGGAAATACTGCTTAGTAAACACTTTCTTATTTTAGAATTTCTGAATTCCTAAAACTATTTAACCCTTTCTGAAATGGTGAAAAAGTAAATCAGCATGTTATCATAGCTCAAGAAATGATTTTGACCTTGACCGAATTTTTGCAATTCGTCTTTTATACTAAAATGAACCCAATACGATCACCATCTAGAAAACCTCAAATTCAATTTTATTTTGAAATATAAGCCTGTAAACCCTTACCCCATACCCTTGGAACTCCATGTGTGTCAAATTCAGACCTCCTTCCGAGGTCCCAGTTCCCAAAGCTCCCCGCACAGAAATGCAGACAGCTCTCTGAGTGTCCTGGGCAGAGCGGGAGGAGGCTCCCACCTGCCCAGCGCAGGTGCGGCTGTCTGTCACCTTTGGAGCACGGCAGGTTTGCCTCCAAATGGCAGGTAAACAAACACACAGAAAATAGTTTTCCAGTGTGTTTTGGACTCCTGAATTGCAGGTGACAGATTGTAGACCTGTATTTTTATTGCCACTATGCATGTGAAAGACGCTTAAAAAAAACTAAACTAATATGTGACGTATTCATCTTACTTTCCAAAGCACTTCTGAAGGAGGGGGAGAGATGAAGTCAGTGAAATCACAAAGATGTGTTGAGTGCTGGTCCAGCAAACACTATGACTCGATAGACAATAATTAAAGAAATCCTGAAAAAGGCAAGTGAGGTCATTGATTCGCAGACTGATAAAACGTAAATTCAACTAATTAATTTGACTTACCAATTTATTTAAGAAGTAAATCTAGGGTAGCTTAGTGACCTCTGCTTCAGAGGAATGCAGGCTACTTAAGAGTATTAAGATCAGCCATCAAAGCGAATGAAACTATAACAACAGAAGAATAGTCTAACAGTCAGTAGGTTAACAGGGACTTTAAATAAAGCGAACTTGTGTAAATTATTAGATCCTATGTTCTAGAATCCTGGCATGTTCTAGAACCTTATTGCTACTAGATGAGGTCAGTACAGATAAAAACAAAACAAGATCCACCCAGTGCATTCTGAAGGAGATCAGCCCTGGGTGTTCTTTGGAAGGAATGATGCTGAAGCTGAAACTCCAGTACTTTGGCCGCCTCATGAGAAGAGTTGACTCATTGGAAAAGATCCTGATGCTGGGAGGGACTGGGGGCAGGAGGAGAAGGGGACGATCGAGGATGAGATGGCTGGATGGCATCACGGACTCGATGGACATGAGTCTGAGTGAACTCCGGGAGATGGTGATGGACAGGGAGGCCTGGCGTGCTGCGATTCATGGGGTCGCAAAGAGTCGGACACGACTGAGCGACTGAACTGAACTGAATGCGGTAATTTGGTTTGGGCCAGATAGTTATTTGCTGTTTCAAATGTAGAGTAACTACTGGAGGTGGGGGTAGTGAAACTAACTAATATTGTGAATAAAACTGAAATTTTCTACATCTAAATATTTGTTACGTATTAGCTGATTTGATGACAGAGGAAGATCAGGGGAGAGAGAAACAAAAGAAAACACTTTAAATGATTGCCAACAATAAGTTACAGGTGGGATATCTGTGCTGAGACTGACCTCTCAGATTTGGACTCAGGAGTGAACAGTTTACCGTGTCCAAGCACCAAGTTACCTTCTCCATGACCCTGAGAGCTCGGTTTTAAGATTTCTTTTGCAGAGGCCCCAGTCCTGTACAAACACAAACAAGGGCACTTAAAGCCACCACTGAGCCCCCCTGAGTTCGAAGTAAACTTGGCTCTGGCTCAAGACCGTGACTTTCACTCAGGTTTAAACTCGCTTTAACGCTGTTACAAAATGCAGTGCACAGGGAAGCGATGCTGGGAGCAAGGGTCCGCCGAAAACACGAAAAGGAGTGCTAGACACACCATCTGGGAAACCCAAAGGGCAGAATGAGAGACGGGAGGACGGGGGTGTGCAGCAGACCCGGGGGCCGACCGAGGCCAGCCGGGGGCCAGGGCGGCACGGAGGGCAGACCGCCCGGATTCCTGCAGTCCTCGTGGGGAAGCCCCGGGCTTCTCACAGGTGCAAAGGGCGTCAGTCGGCTCACGGGGCACGCGGCGCTTTGTGCCACCTACTTTCCCTGGGGCACCGGCTGGCAAAGGCCCTCTCGTTCCTGCCAAGGGTACACCTTCTCGTCTCCAGGAGGCACGTGGCCCAGATTGGCTAGCAGACTATTTGAATACCTTTCATCTGTGATTCTAAGGAGCTGTCACTCACGCAGAGAAAGGGCAAAGCTGAGCTCTTGACGCTCCTGACAGCTCAGCGTCACTTGTCGTCTCTGTGATCCCCTCCCGCACGGGTGTCAGAAGGACCTCTGTTCTCTCTTCCTTTCTTGCTTCTTTTTGTTTAGGAAATGCTATGCTCCTTCCCCTGAGAGCTGAGTAAGACCCAAGTCTCAATCAAGAACCGTCCTCTGATTCCCAGGCACCCGGCACCACCACTTCCAGAATTTCAAAATATGGTGAAGTCCAGATGGGTAGAATTTTCCAAGCCTTCCTGACCCACTTTAGTATACTCACTTCACTGTATTAGGCCTGGAGTCATGTGAAGGAGCTGTTTGCAAGTTTAGAAATCAAATATGACTGCTTTGAAAGATCCCAGCATTGTAATCAGTGTTCCACACATACCGTAGATCAGACAAAATATCAAATATTAAAGATAAAACTATTCAGTACTCTGTAGTGACCTTTGCGTGCGTGCTAAGTCGCTTCAGTCGTGTTCGACTTTTTGCAACCCAATGGGCTATAGCCCGCTAGGCTCCTCTGTCCATGGGGTTCTCCAGGCAAGAATACTGGAGCGGGTTGCCATGCCCTCCTCCAGAGGATCTACCCCACCTAGGCACTGAACCCGGGTCTCTTGTGTCTCCTGCGTTGGCAGGCATGTTCCCTGTCACTAGCGCCACCTGGGAAGCCCCTTAATGACCTATATGGGAACAGAATCTAAAAATAGTGGATATATGTACATGTACAACTGCGTGGCTTTGCTCTAAGCAGAAACTAACACAGCATTGCAAGTCAACTGTACTCCAATAAAAATAATTTAAAGAATAAAGAAAAAAATCAGTGCTAATAAGTCTATAAAAACCAAGGTCACATTTTGTTATTTTCGCATAAATGTGCATGTATGTGTGCTTATATTTCATATTGAAATGATAAGCACTAAGGTAAAGTAATAGCTAATGAAGCTAACCTTCAGGGCCATTGACTGAGGGTGGGGTCGACAACAGGAAGCTAGTTCCCTCTGTTGTTCTTTAAACAAAGGCATTTCCAAGATAACGTCATGTTGAAGACTGGAAAGAGAACACTTTGTTTTTAAGGCTCTAGAAGAGAGGGATAAATAAGGAATGAGAACACTAGTTAATTTTATTAAAAACTTGATGCTTCAGCCAATTAAATTAATATTTGTTGACAAAGCCACTAAAATGGGCAAAACTTGAACCAGCTCTTTCTGGCGATCAACCTGAGTTATTTGCCCTTTGGGGGCATGTAACCTAGAGGATGAAAGCAGCCCACGAATGTATAATAGACGATAGCAGGAGTGTAACCATATTCTCCACTTCAGATGAAAGGTGGAATATTTAGTGAGTCAGTCTTGTAACGGTGATAGAACTATTCTAGTTTTCTGTTTCTACTTGAGTCAATTTTGGAAAATGTATTTCTCTAGGAATCCAACCATTTCATTGAAGTTGAAGAATCTAAGCTACTCCATTTTGTTAACAGAAAAACTCCATTTTGTAAGGTTCTGGGAAAAGAGCCTTTAGAAGTCCAAGAACCTTTGGAAATCCCCTGACCTCACCCCACCACCCACGAGCCAATCGGACCCCAGGCCAGAATCTCCTGACTTAACCTTCAGGAACTTGTGGTCTACCTAGGTAATAGGGATCAATCAAAAACCAACACACAATCCTTCAAAAGAAAGTGACCAATCAGACGTCCCCCTACCTAGAAATCTTTTTTTTTCCATGAACACTCCTTATATAAGCAATGTAACCCAAAGCCCGGGGCCCCTCCCTATAGCTGCTGTGTCGATATCGGTGGGAGCCCCAGCTCGATAATAAAAACTCTCTCGCTTTTGCATCGGATACCAGCTCCCTGGTGGTCACTGGGAGATTTCGCGATGTGGGCATAACATCTGGGGGCTCGTCCGGGATCTCCCACCGGCTCCCCGGGAGGACCGATCCCGAGAGTCATCTGCAGCTGGTAGGCTTTTTTCCATCTTTCTTTTCACTCCGGCAGGGCCTATTTTCTGAGACCGGTATACGACTCAGGCGGACGCGCCGACGGGTCACTGGTGAGGGTCGTTGGGAGACGTCCCCGGCCCCGGCGTTGGGGGACGGAGTGCCCCTGTTCTCTGTAGACGATAGCGGGTCGCTCCCGCTGAACGGCCGGAGGCCGTCGTCATACGGTTTTGCCTCCGGACTCCCGGAGGTGTATTTCTCCTGTCTCTCTGTCTGTCTGTGTGGCTGTTCGTATTGTCTGTGTTAATTTACCAACATCTGACTGATCCAGGGACGATGGGGCAATGCCATTCTAGCCCCACACCACTGTCCTTGGTTACTGATAATTTTAAGGAGGTCAAGATGCACGCTCATGACCTCTGTGTAGAAATTAAAAGGAATAAATTAATCACTTTTTGCAGCGCAGAATGGCCTACCTTCCATGTAGGCTGGCCCTCAGAAGGCACCTTTGACTTGGGAACTGTACACCGAGTCCGAGATATCATCTTCTGACCGCGGATCGGACACCCTGACCAAGTTCCCTATATCATAGTATGGGAAAATATCATATTGTGCCCCCTCTCCTTGGGTAAAGACCTTTTTTGCCTCAACAGGGATTTTCTACCGCTCAGGTGTTGGCGACACGTGTAGGAAAGAACCCGAAGAATCCCAAGGAGCCTGAACCAATGGCGCCACTATACCCCATCTTGCAGGGGGCAATTGTTGGGGGAAGCACACTGATTGAAACCGCCCACCCTGGCCAGGCACCATAGTAACCATTTGCACGAGTTGTTTTATGACAGGAGATCCTGATAAGGAATACGGAACTAATAAGCCTCCACCAACGGGAAGAGTTCGGGAAAGGTCTAAAGGAGACACCGTGTGTCCGTCCACTTCCCAGAACCACCATAAAACCCAACATTGCAAGCCACGCGGCAGAGCAGTTCTCCTGGGTTCCCTTACCCTGCTGCTCTCCATCCAGGTGCCCTTTCCCAATAAAATCTCTTGCTTTGTCAGCACATGTGTCTCCTTGGACAATTCATTTCTGAATGTTAGACAAGAGCCCAGTTTCGGGCCCTGGAAGGGATCCCTCTTCCTGCAACAAATGGTGACTCTGGTGGGACTCTTCACCGAGACTGACATCCTGACCACTCGGGGTACTCAGGGGCCAGCTTGCCTGACAGTGGACCAGACCCAGTGGCCGCAACTGGGACCCTTTTGTCCCCGGTCTCCTCTTGACGTGGACAGCTGGCCAGAGTGCCCCGACCGGTAAGGAACAAGAGACTTTATTGACCTCTCTCCCCTCCCCTCTCTCTCTCTCTTCTCCTTAACCCCTCCTATCCTTCCCTGTTTTTCTAGTCCCTCCCCTGGTCCTGGACACAGGAATCTGGTCGAAGGGCCCTCAGCCTGAGCTGAGGATTGGAGACTGATCACCTCCTCTTGGCAGAGAACTCGAATTCTGGTTCTGATTTCTGGTAGGGCTGAGTTCCGGTCCTCCCTTCTCTGGAGGCCCAGGGAAAAGTCCCGTAACGCCTGGGTATCCGTAGGTGGCAGGAGACGTCTGTAAGGCCGCCCCTTTCGCCCCCACTCCTGCCCCCTCCCCCTTCTTATTTCACCCTGGCTTCCTTTCCTCCCTTGAAATCTTTGATGTTAGTGCTTAGATCTGAAGTTCTGTGTCTCTATAGGAGGTTTTCTGAGAGACTGTTAAAGCGTCTGCCTACAATATGGGAGACCTGGGTTCGATCCCTGGGTCGAGAAGATCCCCTGGAGGATGAAATGGCAACCCACTCCAGTGTTCTTGCCTGGAAAATCCCATGGACGGAAAGGCTTGGTGGGCTACAGTCCACGGGTCGCAGTTGGATACGACTGAGCGACTTCACTTTCACTTTCACTTTGATGAGGACTGCCGGGTTTATATGTGTGTGTTTTAACTCTGTGTTCTGTGTTGTGATTTTTGATGGCCAGTTTGCTTTGTCTGGCCACCATGTGGTTTAGACCTGCCGCCATTTTGTTAGAACTTACCCTGTGCCCTGAGACCAGGGCTCTCAGGAACACTTATCTAGACCGCCTCTAACTCCTGACGCTGAGGAAAAAGGAAAACAAGACTTGACGCTTGATCTTGCGCTGTGTCTGTCCAAATACATCTTGGTGTGTCTCTGTCTCTGGGTAATATTTTTGAGGTTAATTTGTATATGAGCTCTATTTCTATTTATTTGGCTTAAAAAAGGTAAGCGCTTACAAATCAAGTAATTCTAAATTAAACAAGAAATTCCAGGTTCATGTGAACTGGGAAATAGTCAATGTTAAATACCTGGTATTAATGTTTGTTTGTTGACCTATCTAATATAGACTTGTCTTAGAGTAATTAACGTTAAGTAGAATATTTTCATTGTACCTAGGTTTAATATTAGTTAAATGTTATATCTGTTACAAATTTGTCAACAAGGAAATTACCTCAGGTGAAGAAACTTCTAAAAAATGTAAATGGAATATGAGCTTTTATATAAACTCTATTAAGAATAATTATTCTTTAGAAATTATTGCTGGTATTTATGCTCACCAATCTATAAAATGCTAATATAAAAGTTAGCTATTGGTTGCTAAAGGAAAGTGAGAAGTATGTTTTCAGTAAAAAAAAAAGAAGGTATGATAAAATACTAAAGAGTTTTGCCTGATCAGGACTTTCTAAAATTGGATTGCAACTAGTTAGATAAGTGGATTTTGTTAAGAATGACACAGCCATTAAAAAAACTGGTTAGAGTCAACTAGATCCAAGATGGTGGAGCTGACTTTCACTAGACCTTGAGCCTCGGTATTTACGCCCATTGTGACTTATCAACAAGCTAAGTGATACACTCATCAACATTGACTAAATGACCAAATGTTCTAAACCCTTTTAATTGATCTTTTTGATAAAACTTCCTAAATAGAACTCTTTTGAAGTTCTTTTGATCTCTAGCTAACTTTGGGGTGCTTCAGAGGGCCCCTGGAACATCCCAAAGAGAGATATTAAACTGTGTTTATTTGGCTGGTTAAATTACATGGAAAAGATTATCAGATGAGTAATAAATCCGCTCATGTTATAATGTATGGTAAAATAATCAATACAGATATCCTAGAAATTATATGGAGTTTTTAACATTCTGATATGTCCTAGTATTTTAATGGAAAACCTGATGACGTCACAAAAGTTAGCAAAAGGACTGAATGAACCAGCGAATATGCTTATAACTTTTTCTATCTGAAAAATTATGGGTTTGAATCTTATGTTTTCAGGGAGTAGGGAAAATCTTCCTCTCAAACTAATTATGACAATACTTTGGTAAAATTAAATGTTATAAACAAAACAATTATATTTTCTATCTGACTCCTCCAAAAATTGGAAGTTCTTAGGTTTCCAGTAAGTTTGTCAAATGAGTGAGGAAGGTTATCTCATGGGTACAAAAATCTCAAGAAATTTTTGAGACCTTAAAAAGGGAAGAATTCACCTAGATTTGTTAGGCAAAATCTGTGATAAGCCTTTGGTGTGAGTTTGCCAGCCCTGTTTTATTTTAAAAGTTCAGTCTGAGACTCTATAAATGTTTCAGCAAGATAAAAAGCCTATAATCAATTATGGTTATAAAAAGTCATCAGACCAAATGAGTGAGAACAGACCTATTTTGCAAACAAACTAGCCTTAATTTGGTTATATTTAATAAAAATAAGGGTAACTTTAAGGAGAAAAAGATATTTCAAAATGTTAAATCCCAGTTTGTTAATGGAGGTCTGCATCTAGTAAGACTCATCTCTTAGACAGTTCTTTGCTGTTATGTGATATTGATGTAAAATTAAATTGAATTCTTGAAGAACACCCTAAGTTTGTTTCTGAAGCTTATCTCAGTAATCTATCTTTGGATGAAGATCAGATGCCTCAGGACCTGCCACCAGGACTGGAAAAAGACATAATTTAAGGGACTGTCTCCAACCTGGATGGAAGGACTTTTTTATCAGGAGAAACTACACTACACCAGGATGAGAAGACGATGACATCAGAGGGAGACAGCTTCCCCCAGATGCGGGACCTGATTCGTATGATCACTTGTTTTCTTGACTTCTTAGACCTTTGCATAAAAGTCAAATGCTTTTCTATCATAGGCCTGATCCTATGCTAGTTTTAAAAATCAATCCAATTGTTGGGTTTGTGGCCAATTACCTGTGTCTAGTTCTGGGTTACCTTGGTAAATTTCTCTACTACCAGACTCTAACTGGTTGGCCCTGAGAAAATTTAGTTAAAAAAATTATAGTCATATTCAGGTCACTGTGCAGATGACCTGAGATATACTGGGCTACATCTAATGGAAGTTCTTAACATAAGTCTTACTTGTGACTTTACTAATACTGCTGGCTATGTTATTTGTATTTCACCTGTTTTACAAAATTGCTGTTTCTTGCACTGTCAAATATGTGTGTGAGGCCTCTAATAGAATAATATATTGTCCCATATGAGATCGATGATGGTAATAGTGTAACTCTAGATATGGCAAGAAGCAACAAGAGGGAATATTTTCCTGGACCGAAAAGCTAATAAGACAGGTGGTCCAGAGAATTTTAGATACTGTTTTATGGCCTAGTCCAGCAACAGCACATTGAGTGGCCTGTCAACAGAATCTTTGCCAAACCTAAGAATGGACATTCTCAGCACCATGGGATAAAATGGTCATGAAATGCCCCCCTCAAAATCATGGTCAAGTTTATGAGCAAAAAGGGGCTCTGCCAACTGAAGACTGACACTTGCCATCTACGTCTGCAAAGATTAAATCATGGCCGCTGCAACTGCTGACTTTCAACGCCCCTGAAAGGAGTTCAAGGTGACAATCAGGAATGAGGCACTCTGTGCTCTGGGAAAGACGGGCAGAACAGGCCTTCAGATAGCTAGATCTTTTCAGGAGAAGATTTTATGAGTCCCAATCCTTGCATCTTCTTGTACCTAGAGAAACACTGATGTCATTAACGGTGAAATCTGCTTTGGCTATTAAGGAAAAGTTTACAATTAAAAGTCAAAATAGAGTAGCTATGGTTCAGATATCCTGGGAAATAACTAGGTGATGCTGTGGGTGTACTTTCAGATTAGACCTTGTATTGCTAAACACTTGAGTTTTCTGAGTCGTGCCAGGCTTGGATGCCACCATTTTCAAAACAATGTCTGCTGGAAGCTAGTAACCTTACTTTTTATAAAACTAGGCAACTGGCTACATGGCTACAAGTCTCCCTGAAGTGCCAGGTCCAGACTGGGTTTCAGGCCTATTCCTCAAAAAAGAAATGAGATTTATTTTGTCTACTAAATTCCAGTTATCACTCCTCCAACTACTTCTAGTTGGGCCTGTTACACCAAAATGGCAGACCAAGGGATCAGGATTTTAATCATACAAGACTCAGATCTAGACCTTGGAACTCAGAAATACTTCCAATTCAGTGTCTATACTCCAAGCTGGGGCAGTCCTATGCCCCATTTTGACAGGAAGTTATCACAGTCATAGTTGGCCAGTTCCCTAAAATTAAAACTGAGAGGGACTCTGTGGGGCTCTGGAGTGCAGATCTGTTCTGTGTTCTCCATTTCTTATCTGTAGGATATAGACTGTGTTCAGCCTCCTTGACCTTCCCTGAATCCAAACAATTGCTAATCAGGGAAGGGAGGGGATACAAAAACAGAAACAATCAAGGGTTGGTACAGCCTCCAGACAGAGTCCTGGCTTGGGCGGAGTGGCAGCCTCTTAGCTGGGGGGCTGGGCTGTGGCCCCCGACCCTGAGGCGGGGGCCGTGGGCCGTGAGATGCGGTGCACTCGAGTCCTCGTGACCAGTGCGGACGAGGTGAGGGGGCGCGTGAGGTGAGGGGGCGGGGCGAGGTGAGGGGGCGGGGCAAGGTGAAGGGCGGGGCGAGGTGAGGGGGCGGGGAGATGTGAGGGGCGAGGTACAGCCTCCAGACAGAGTCCTGGCTCCTACTCAAAGAAATATGCATAGCAATGCCTTTGGGCCCCCACCCTGTTGTCTCACCACCAACCCATCAGCAGGCGTCACAAAGCCTGCAACCCTCGCCCCAAATGCTGCCTTCTGTTTCTGGGACCAGAGATGACCATCCTGTTAGGTCTCCTGTTTGGCCCTTGTCTATTTCATTTCTGAGAGGAGCCAACTAAATTACTGTTACTACAAGGGTAGAAGCTGGTTTCAGATGTGGAAAACCCCAACTTAGATCAGGTAGAGAGAGACTTCTGCTCTGCTAGGCAGGCCTACGCCCATGCACAGCAGGAAGAAGTTACAGAAGAAAGAGACCTCCGCCCGATTCCCAAAAAGTATCTTGAGTATGAAGTCTCTCAGGGGGCCTATGTGCTGCGTTAGGGGAAGAACGTTGTTTTTATGTGAATCACTTGGGGGTAGTCAGGGAGTCCCTGGCCAAGATAAGAGAAGGGCTGAGTCAGAGAAAAAGAGAAAGAGCAATGTCTCAAAAATTGGTGTGCATCCTGGTTCAACTCATCCCCCTGGTTCACAGCTCTCATATCTTCCTTGGTAGGGTCCCTGATTATCTTGTTACTGAGCAGATCCCAATATACAGCCCTGCCAACGGTCCCCTTAGTGGGAGACAATATAGCGCTGACCCCAGACCCATGATTGGGTCTGTCCTGGATCCTAGAGAAGAGGGGAGTGAAGGACCTAAGCTACTCCATTTTGTAAGGTTCTGGGAAAAGAGCCCTTGGAAGTCCAAGAGCCTTTGGAAATCCCCTGACCTCATCCCACCACCCACGAGCCAATCGGACCCCAGGCCAGAATCTCCTGACTTAACGTTCAGGAACTCGTGGTCTACCTAGGTAATAGGGACCAATCAAAAACCAACACACAATCCTTCGAAAGAAAGTGACCAATCAGACGTCCCCCTACCTAGAAATCTTTTCTTCCATGAACACTCCCTATATAAGCAATGTAACCCAAAACCCGGGGCTCCTCCCTATAGCCGCTGTGTCGGTATCGGTGGGAGCCCCAGCTCAAGCTTGGTAATAAACACTCTCTTGCTTTTGCATCAGCTATCAGCTCCATGGTGGTCATTGGGAGATTTTGCGACTTGGGCATAACAAAGTTTCCAAATTAATTGGCATAGAGTTTATCAGTGTATCTATTTGCACCAAACGGAACGAAATGCCTAGGAATCAGTTCAGTTCAGTCGCTCAGTCATGTCCGACTCTCTGTCTGGACTGCAGCACGCCAGGTTTCCCTGTCCATCACCAACTCCCAGAGCTTGCTCAAGCTCAGGTCCATCAAGTCGGTGATGCCATCCAATCTCATCCTCTGTTGTCCCCTTCTCTTCCCTCCTTCAATCTATCCCAGCATCAGGGTATTTTCCAATGAGTCAGTTCTTTGCATCGGGTGGCCAAAGTATTGGGGTTTCAGCTTCAGCATCAGTCCTTCCAATGAATATTCAGGACTTACTTCCTTTAGGATTGACTGGTTGGACCTCCTTGCAGTCCAAGAGACTCTCAAGAATCTTTTCCAACACCACAGTTCAAAAGCATCAATTCTTTGGCACTCAGCTTTCTTTATAGTCCAACTCTCACAGCCATACATGACCACTGGAAAAACCATAGCCTTGACTAGATGGACCTTTGTTGACAAAGTAATGTCTCTGCTTTTTAATATGCTTTCTAGGTTGGTCACAGCTTTTCTTTTAAGGAGCAAGCATCTTTTAATTTCATGGCTGCAGTCACCACCTGCAGTGATTTTGGAGCCCCCAAAATAAATTCTCTCACTGTTTCTGTTTCAATGCCTAGAAATAAATCTAGCCAAAAAGGGAAAAGATTTATTCTCTGCAAACTAAGTCACTGATGAGAGAAGCCAAAGAGGACACAAGTGAATGGAAAGATACACTTTGGCCATGGATTGGTCACGGATTGCAACATGGATTGGTCATGGACTGGAGCATGGATTGGTCATGGATTGGAACATGGATTGGTCATGGATTAGAACATAGATTGGTCATGGTTTGGAACATAGATTGGTCATGGATTAGAGCATGGATTGGTCATGGATTGGAGCACGGATTGGTCATGGATTGGAGCATGGATTGGTCATGGATTGGAACATAGATTGGTCATGGATTGGAGCATGGATTGGTCATGGATTGGCCATGGATTGGTCACGGATTGGTCATGGATTGGAACATAGATTGGTCATGATTGGAACATAGATTGGTCATGGATTAGAGCATGGGTTGGTCATGGATTGGTCATGGATTGGTCATGGATTGGTTGTGGATTGGTCATGGATCAATTTTAACAGTTAATATTGTTAAAATGGGTCTTCCCTGGTGGCTCATTGGTAAAGAATTCGCCTAAAAATGCAGGAGACATGGGTTCTGTTCCTGGTCTGGAAAGATCCCACATGCTGTGGAGGAGCTAAGCCAGTGCGCCCCAGCTGCTGAAGCTGAGGTCTAGCGTCCGGTACTGAGTGCGTGTGATGTAGCGACCGAAGCCCACGCGGTCTGGAGCCCATGCTCCAAAGCAGGAGGAGCTCCTGCAATGAGAGCCCACGGCCACAGCTAGAGAGGAGCCCCTGGCCTGTGGCCAGAGGAAAGACCCCACAGCAGAGACCTGGGACAGTCAGAAAAAAACTAACTAAATAAAAAATTTTAGTACATTGGTAAAATGACCATACCATCCAAAGCAATCTGCAGATTCAGTGCAATACCTATCAAAATATCAAGGGAATTTCTCGCAGACTAGTCATGAAATTAAAAGACGCTTGCTCCTTGGAAGAAAAGCCATGACCAACCTGGACATTAAAAGCAGAGACGTCACTTTGCCGACAAAAGTCCTTGAGGTGAAAGCTGTGGTTTTTCCAGGAGTCACGTGTGGGTGTGAGAGTTGGACCCGACAGAAGGCTGAGCTGCTGAAGAATTCAGACTTTCAAACTGTGGTGTTGGAGAAGACTCTTGAGAGTCCCTCGGACTGCAAGGAGATCAAACCCGTCCATCCTAAAGGAAGTCAGTCCTGAATATTCATTGGAAGGACTGATGCTGAAGCTCCAATACTTTGGCCACCTGATGAGAAGAACTGACTCGTTTGAAAAGACCCTGATGCTGGCAAAGATTGAAGGCAGGAGGAGAAGGGGATGCCAGAGAATGAGATGGTTGGATGGCATCACTGACTCAATGGACATGAGTTTGAGTAAACTCCAGGAGGTGATGGACAGGGAGGCCTGGCGTGCTGCAGTCCATGGTGTCACAAAGAGTTGGACACGACTGGGTGACTGAACAATGAGAACAAACAGACATATAGATAGATAGATGGATAGATATACGATTTGCATAAAAACACAAAAGGCCAAATAGCCAGACAGTTTTTTTAAAAGAAATTATTGAAATATAGTTGCTTTACAACGCTGTGTTAGTTTCTGCCGTACAGCAAAGTGAATCGGTGACATGTATACATACATGCCCTCTTGTTTAGAACTCCTCTCAGTCAGGTCACCACAGAGCGCTGAGCAGAGATGTCACGCTACTTGATTTCAGACTATCCTGGAAAGCTACAGTAATCAAAACAGTAGGGGCCTGTCACAGAAGCAGACACATAGGTCAACAAGAGGGAGCAGGGCAGGGAGCCCAGAGGGGCCACATGTACACGGTCAGTCTACCTATGACAGAGCAAGAAAGAATACACGGTGGGGGAAAGGCAGACCCCTCAGTAAACGGTGTTAGGCGAGCTGGACTTCCGCAGGCCGAAACCCAACCGGACCACTTTCTCACACCACGCACAGAAGCACACTCCAAGTGCAGGAAAGACCGAAAACGAAGACCTGAAGCTATAAAACTTCCAGAAGGGAACAAAGGAGTACACTCTTTGGCATCAGTCTTAGCAATACTTTGTTTTGGAAATGGCTCCTCAGGCATGGGGAATAAAAACAAAAATTAACAAATGGGACTACATCAAACCAAAAACAAACATTTACACAGTCAAGGAAACTGTCCACAAAATGAAAAGGCAGCCTACTGAATGAGAGGAGATATTTGTGGACAATATATCCAGTAAGTGGCTAATAACCAAAATATAAAAGAGCTCACCCAAGTCAACATCAAAACAATGCCATCATAAGATGGGCAGAGGCATAGACACATGGAAGGAAGTCACATGACTCTCAACAGCACTAATCATCAGGGAAACGCAAATGAAACCCCCAGTGAGGTGTGACCTCACACCTGTCAGAAAGGCCACCATCAAAAAGTCAAGAGACAGCAGGTGCAGGTGAGGTTGTGGAGAGAAGGGGACTCTTGTGCCTTGTTGGGGGGAATGTAAATTGGTGCAGCCACTATGGAAAACAGTATGGAGATCCCTCAAAACTTAAAAACTGCTATTAATATGTGATCCAGCAATTCCATTTCTGGATATTTATCTGAAACAAAACCCCCACTAACTCCAAAATGTATATGCACCCCAAAGTTCAAAGCATCATTTACAATAGGCAATCTATGGAAGCAAATGCAATGTTCACCCATAGGTGAGTGGATAAAGAAGTCACACACACACACACACACACACACACACACACACACACATGCAATGGAGTACTACTCATGCAAAAATAAATTAAAACATCTTGCCATTTGCAATGACATGGTAGGATGTAGAGGGTAGTTTGCTAGATGAAATAAGTCAGAAAAGCATGCATACCGTATGGTATCCCCTTTACGTGAAATTCAGAAGGAGAATAAATAAATAGTAAGGTGGCACAGTCTGCCTGCCAGTGAAGGAAAAGCAAGAGACTCCGGTTTGATCCCTGGGTCAGGAGGATCCCCTGGAGTAGGAAATGGCAACCCACTCCAGTGTGTTTGCCTGGGAAACCCCATGGACAGAAGAGCTTGGTGGGCTACGGCCGACGGGGTCGCAGAGGTGGATGCGACTGAACGCACTGAGTGGGGAATCTGCTCTCTCCAGACCCCAGATGCTGCTGCGCAGCTTGGTCCTGATTTTTTTCTGCCTCTAGAATGTTGCTCTGGATTTCTAGCCCGAGAGGGCCTGACTGCAGCCGATGTGATGGGAATCAGCAGAACCAACAGAGGTGCCTGTCAACTCCGCTTCTCAGGCATCACAGCCGCGTGCCGCTCAGAACGAGGAGGCCCCCTTAGGAAGAGAGAGAGGCTCTGCTGCGCCAGGCAACGTGCCTGGAGTCGTCGGGAGGGAGGTGCAGGTCTCGGGAACGCCGCTCGCAAAGGCTGAGGCGCGGGCACTAGCATTGCTAAGGACGACTGCGCTCGCAGGGAACAGAGGCTGTCCACGCTCTCGAGCGGCCCCTCTCTGCCCCCACTTGGAAAGGCGTCACAGCATCACCCTGCAGTGGTGGCGACGGCGGTGTGCGCTGACCCCCTCACGCCTGCTTCCCCAGCTCCACGACGGGCGCCCCTGCTTGTGCTTCCGGCAGAGACCAAAATCCCATTTCCCCTGTAGCCTGTATCAGTAAATCCACGTTTCCAACACTCCCCGAGTCCAGCCCCTTCTTCTCACGTCCGGCACTTCCAGCCAGAGGGGCCGCCATCGCTCCCCACTCAGCTCTCCCAGCAGCTTTATAGCGTCTCCCTCATTTGTTTGCTTCTCAGACACAGTCTACGTGCAGCAAAAAAGCAGAGCGACCCTTTGAAGACCTAGCGGCAGACCGGGTTACACCTCTGTCCAAAGTCATGAAATGACCCTCATTTTATTGGAAATAAAAGGCAAAGTGCTCGTAATTGGTCTACAAAGCCTTGCAGGCAGCGGCTTCCCTTTCCCTGTCTGGTCTCACAGCCGATCCCCTCGGCTTCCCTGGGCTGGAGGTCCTGCAGGCCCAGGGACAGGGCACAGTCTCTCTGCTGCACCCCCTTTCCTCGGGGCGCTCTCGGGGATCGACGCCTGCACCTTCATCTCACTTAAAGCTGCGTCGCCTCCTTTGTCAGCCCCCGCCGTCCTCCTGCTTCGCGTTTTCTCCCGCACTTTCCAGCTCCTGACATGTGGAATAAGCCGGTATCCTTTCCAGCCTCCACACGGTGACGTGACCTCTATGAGGTTCACACCTGCATCACCCACAGGGTGATGAGCACACAGCAGGTACTCAGAGCATCCCTGTTGAATGAAAGGAATTTAAAAATCTATTTTAGAAGTAAAGCGGGAAATCGCGGGCTGTGTGGAAAGCGCGCCTTTCGGAACACCATGCTGCGCGCTCCCTGCCAGTCCCACTGCGAAGCAGCGCTGCTGCTCCCCTGCGGCCCCGCTTCAGGCCGGGTGGGCTTTGGTGGCCGACTGTGCAGTGTGCTTCCCTCTCTAACCCTGAGCCTGGGGACACCCTCTTCCTGAACACC
The DNA here is from genome assembly GCF_023091745.1 of Budorcas taxicolor. Taxonomy (NCBI): domain Eukaryota; kingdom Metazoa; phylum Chordata; class Mammalia; order Artiodactyla; family Bovidae; genus Budorcas; species Budorcas taxicolor. The sequence continues at coordinate 114,926,735 of NC_068917.1, read as the reverse complement.
AAGCCACCAGCTTGCAAACGAACACACGGGGCACGATGCCTTTGTATTACCCTGAGGTGCACGATGCCCTGAGGTCCAATGCGGGCGGATCCAGCAGGAAGGACAGGCCAGGGGACTCTCGGTCCAGCCTCTCTGCCACCGGTTAGCTGTGAATCAGAGCCAGCACATCGACCTCTGTAGGATAGTTTCTGCCCCTATTAAAAAGGTCGGTTTCGGCTGTGTGGATGTTAGCATCTCTTCTAGCATGAAGAATATGCTTTTTTTTCTTTTTCAAAGAACAATCAGCCATGAAAAAAACTAGGACTTATCTCAATAACCCTTGGTTTTCATGGAACTTACTGGGTTATTTGATAAAAACCCAGATCTACAAGGGTATCATAGGGAACCGTCTGCAGACCCTGCCATTCAGGGAGGTCCAGAAAGATAGATTTAGGCCAGGCGGTTCCTTATACAATTCAGTCATGGCTGATCAGGGACCTTTGCTAGTCAGGGAAGGGGTCTGGAGCCACACAACACACAATGTATCTGTCGATTTTTTAAGAGACTGAAATCCCAGGTGAAAGGTGAGTCTGGCCTCTCTGTGGATCCTGCACTTGTTTCCTACAAATGTGTCCACTGCCTGTCAGCTCTCCCTGGGTCTCTCCCTGGACCCAGAAGTGCGGCTAGACAAGAGAGTGGTTCCCCTGAAGCAAGGTAAGGAGCAGGAGGGGCCCAGCCCTAAGGACTCTCCACGCACACACACGACAACCGACCCCTGGTTTGCAGTAATGTTGATCTTTCTTAGCTTTTCTACTAACATGTCTTCCTAGAAGAAAATCAAACCAGCTGAAACTTCTAGAAAGTTGGAAATGCTCCCTTATTTGTTTAGGTTAATGGTGTAAGTTGTCAGAACAAAACAATTGCATTTTAGGTGTCCAGGAACCATTGTCCAATGCTCGTGTGATGCCTTTTTCAGAATATGTTTCAAGGGAAAGAACATCGTTATGGACCCCCATGTAGACTGCCCATGCCTAAAGGAGTCTTTGTGTCTGTCCCGTGGGAGCCTGCACCTGGGAATAGCTGCCCTCTGCCAGGGCAAGTGCACCCAGGAATTCCTCCAATAATGCATCTTCAGTAATGCCTGCTGAAGGAGGGGGCGGAAGAGGAGGACGGGCCTAGTTCCCATGGAGACAAAAGCATTTATCTTTCACAAATGGTGATTCTCAAGAATTCTGGACTCCAGTTTTTTCATCTGACAAAGATCTCTGCCTTTTCCAATGGGTAATACTGATTAGAGTGTGAAGAACTAGTGTCAGGCTAACTCCAGGAGCCTGACCTTGTGGAATTCAGTGACGGAGGAGACGTTTACCAATAGCAAGAGAGTAAAGAGCAGAGCGGGCCTTCTCTCCCAACCCTTTCTCAGGAGGCAGTGCCTCTCTTCCCTCCTCGTCCCTTTACCGCTTCTGGAAGGAGCAGTCAGGACGGGTTGCAGGGCATCCAGGGAGCCCTGTCTTAGGTGTGAGGCCAAAGATGAACGCATCTGCGCTGGATAGGCAGCAGGCTAAGTCTGCAGAAGAAGCGAGGCGATGCTTCACACACCAAGCAGGGGTTGGGGGAGACACTATAAAATGGCTTTGAATTAAAGAGGGGATTATGGAATGTGGGTTCACCTAGAGGGCAGGTACAGCGAGAGCCGGGTGGGGCTGCTCAAATGAGCTCAGGGGGGAGTGACGTTTACCGCGTGCTCTGCTAGCCCGTCAGGCCGCCCGGCATCTGAAGGCTGCTGCTACTGCTAAGTCACTTCAGTCGTGTCCGCCTCTCTGCGACCCCATAGACAGCAGCCTACCCGGCTCCCCCATCCTGCTGGGTGCTGATAAGTCAATGTGAATAAGGAAAGTGAAAGTGCTGACTACAGAAAATCGGGCCTATCTACTGACAAAGAACGGAGAGGCTCCTCTGGGGGAAGGCACACGTCTTCTTGGAAGCAGTCATCACGGAAGACAGTTGCGGCCGCACCCTAGGCAGAGGGAGTGGGGGCCGCAGGGCGGCAGCTGCCGAAGGCGGGGGATGCACGGAGGCAGCTTCCGGAGGAGCCACAACCCCGTTCTGCGACCCACTCCGCGTTTGCTATCGCCATGGGGAGATGGGATGAGTGCTGACGGGAGACGCCCAGCTGGGGAGACTCCTCCATGCGGCAAAAGACAAGCGCCGTGTCCAGTGGACGGCCCGCCGGGGCTCAGGCGTCAGAAGAGCCGAGGAAGCTCGCGAAGGGCCGTGTCCAGTGGACAGCCCGCCGGGGCTCAGGTGTCAGAGAAGAGCCGAGGAAGCTCGGGAAGGGCCGTGTGGGGCGGAGGGCCCGCGGGGGCTCAGGCGTCAGCCACTGCCTGCATCTCCTGCGGCCACGGATGCGCTGAAGCCTCTGGTCATCTTCTCCCAGTTCAACAAGGTCAGGCTGAACTATTGCTGGGATCAGAAAGGGGTTCTGGGTAAGCAGTGCTGGGAAGTATGTCCTAGGTCACTAGGAACTTTTAATCCTCCTGTGAGTGTCCCCTGAGTTTTATTCCTTTGGGAAAACTATGCGGATGAGGTCAGTCCCGTCGAAGCACAGACTGTGACCCCAGGGTGGGGTTAACTGTGAGGAGCCTGAGTTCCCTCCGAGACTGGGTGGGTCTGAGGATCTGCCCATGCTCCCGAGGTGGCGTCGGGACCCAGTCGGCGTCACAGACCCGGTGAGGCCATCTCTAAGGTCTCTCAAATGTCAGCCAACTCTAACCTGGCTGACTGCGGCCAAGACCTCAGTCTGTGCTCCGTAGGTGTGAGCAGTCAGAGAAAGGCCTAAGGCATGGGGCAGGGGCCCAAGGTACCATTGAATCCAGTGGCTCCTGGGAGCCGGAAGGGATGCCACAAAGGAAACCACCGAAGGAAGTGAGAGAAGGGAAGGAGCCCCAGATACAGTCAGAGGATGTGAGAACTCATAGGGGCATGGGGTGGCCTGAGCAGGGCCCTGGAGGGACCGTCTCTCAGAGCTTAACTATTAGGTGACCATACCTGGAAACTCTAAGCTGAAGCATTTTCCACTTTAAGGCCCGTGTGCATCCCTGGTGCATGAGGACATTACAGGGCACCAAATAAATAGACCAAGATTATTAACAAACAACCCTCACGTTAATTCTACATTCTGTGTGGTGTTGATCATGTAAAACAGGAGCAGTCTTGCGTAATAGTTCAACAGGGCTTCCTGGTGGCTCAGACAGAAGAATCGCCTGCAATGCAGGAGACCTGGGTTTGATCCCTGGTTCTGGAAGATCCCCTGGAGGAGGGCATGGCAACCCACTCCAGTATCCTTGCCTGGAGAATCCCATGGACAGAAGAGCCTGGTGGGCGACACTCCGTGGAGTCACAAAGAGGTGGACACGACTGAGCGACTTAGCACAGCACAGTAGTCTAGCAAGCGGTATGCTTTGGTGAATGTTCCGTAAATGGTTTTTAAAAAACATGCATTCTATGATTGTTGTGTGTAGTGATTTTCTGTGTCCCTACTTAAATAATCTGCTTGTTTAATTGGAATGGACACATGTTTAAGTATTAGACAGTGATTAGAATTTATCTGTTTCTCTGTTTCCTTTTGGAAGGTTTACTTTTGGCGATTATTTTGCTGATGTTTTCTTAGCTCCTCAGATCTGTGGTTTGGTGTCTGCATTTTTAGAAAATGTGAGGTGAAGTTGCTCAGTCGTGACCGACTCTTTGTGATCCCATAGACTGTAGCCTACCAGGCTCCTCCTTCCATGGGATTTTCCAGGCAATAGTACTGGAGTGGATTGCCATTTCCTTCTCCAGGGGATCTTCCCAACCCAGGGCTTGAACCCGGGTCTCCCGCACTGTAGACAGACCCTTTACTGTCTGAGCCACCAAGGAAGTCCAACCCTCAACCATTTTCTCTTAAAGTGTCTCTTTTGCGCCGTCCTCTTTCTCTTCGGTCCCTGGGGTTGCAGCTGCACACGTTTAGGCCTCTGGGAGGCCTCCTGCAGCTCCTGGACATTCTGTTGTCCCTGTCCCTCCTTTCTCTCTGCGTGCTGTAGCCGGGTAAATTCTCCTGCCCTGTCTTCAAGTGCACCGATTCTTTTCTCAGCTGTGTCACTTCTACTGATGAGTCTGTTGAAGGCATTCTTCATCTCTGTTAGTGACTTTTTAAGTCGTGTGATTTTTTTTCTTATGGCGTCCATCTCTTTGCTAAAATTCAGCCACCTGAACGTGCACCATATTCATCTGTGTCCGCAAGAGACATTACATGCAGTTATTTTTTTTTTTATGTTCCTTGTCTGATAATTCCAACAGTGTGTGGTCCTGATGCTTATTTGTCTTGTTGCAGTTTGTGGATTTTTTATACTTTCTTTTTTTTAAAGCCAGGTATCTTGAGTAGAACAGCAGAGCCTGACGTGAAAAGTCTTTTGGGTTTTTGGTCTGGAAAGGTGCATTCTTTTCTTCTACTTTGAGTGTGGAGTTTGAGTCTGTGTAGCTAGAAGTTGCACTGCTTTGGGGATTTTCTGTTGTAACACTGAATGGTGAATAAGTGAGCATGTACATTTGAGATCAGAAATGAAATAAATGTTCTGCTTATTATCGTTTCTGTTCAGTAGTTTACTAGAAATTCTAGCCAAGATAGTAAGTCAAGAAAAACAAATTTAAAAAAAAAAAAAGAAAAACAAATAGAAGGTATCTATTTGGAAAAAAAACAAAAAAATTTTTACATTTTCTATGATTGTATGCATAGAGAATCCCAAAGATTCTTCTCTGAATTTACTACAACTAAAATGTTAGGCAAATAAGTTTGCTGAAATAAAATTCCATATAAAAATCAATTAAGTTTTAATGAAGAAAAAGTTAAACAAATTAAATGAAAAAATATATTTTCTAAAATGTCAACAAAAACATTGACCACATTTCTTAAAATACATTTAACTAGAACTAGAGGTGTGGTAAGAACTCGGCAGATAACATGGAATTTATTGATAACTTTTAGAAAGATCCAGTTATATGAAGCTATGTCATGTTCCTGCGTTGAAAGCCTCCGTGTAATTAAGACGTTAATACTCTCCAAACTTATTCAACATTTAAGATTATCTCAATTAAAATATGCACAGTTGTGCATGTATGTGTGTTTGAGTTCAGAAGCTTAATGCACCCTTTCGTGGAGTTTGCAATCAGGAAGAGGTGCAGTGCTCCTGAATAAAGACAGTGCGAGGGCTTCCTCACCAGGCCTAGTTAGAGCCACGATAGGCAGAAAGGATAGACTCGGTGCAGGCGCAGACAAATAGAGAAACCGAACAGAGCAGAGCACTCAGAAGCAAACGCGTGAAAATGCAGACCCTTGATTTATGACGGAGATTGCACTTTAATTCAGTGTAGAAAGTATATTGTTTCTAAAAATACAGGAAAAAAATTTTAAATACATAAAATTAAAGTTATCTTCTAAAATACACACACATATCATTTTAAGACAAATGAAAGTTCTACTGTGGGTGAACTAAAATTTTGTATGGGAGAATGTAGTTATTGCCTCTGGGGAAGGACTGATGCTGAAGCTAAAACTCCAATACTTTGGCCACCTGATGTGAATAACTGATTCGTTTGAAAAGACCCTGATGCTGGGAAGGATTGAAGGCGGGAGGAGAAGGGGACAACTGAGGATGAGGTGGTTGGATGGCATCACCAACTCGATGGACATGAGTTTGAGCAAGCTCCGGGAGTGGGTGATGGACAGGGAGGCCTGGCGTGCTGCAGTCCATGGGGTCGCAAAGAGATGGACATGACTGAGCAACTGAACTGAACTAAACTGGGGAAGTAAATAGACTTGAAATAAGCCAGTTGAGGCACCAGCTCTAAAGAGAAACATTGATAGATTCACCTGCAGTAAAACAAGAAACTTATACTTATTGAAATACACCATTCACAGTATGAAAAGATAAACCACGTAATTAGAGAAGACACTTCATATATATGACTAACAAAATATCACCCAGAAAAGAAATCCTGCACATCAGAAAAGAATCAAAGGAACTAGGCAAACTACTTCTTCAGAAAAGAAGAATATTCATTGATTAGTAACAATGATTCCCAAACCGTTGGTCACCAGGAACTGGTTTTGTGGAAGATGATTTTCCATGGGCAGGGCCAGAAGAGATGGCTTCAGGATGATTCAGGCACATCGCATTTATTGTGCACTGTATTTCTGTTATTATGACATCTGCTCCCCCTCAGGTCAGCAGGCTTTAGAACCTGGAGGATGGTGGCCCTGGGTTAGTAAGTACAGATAACAGAGCTGCACCTTATGGGTTATCATGGACATTCAAACTAGAAACAAAGTGAGGCATCTTTGCACACCCTACAAACTTTGAGGTCTGATGACGATGAATGTCGGAAAGGGGGTGGAGAAGTGGACGCTTGCATACACAGCTAGTGTGAGTGTGGGTGGGCATCAGCTCAGGGGGGCACACTCTGTCACTCCCACATTTTCTCTCAGTCTGCCCTTTTCTGTTTTCTTTTGATAGATAAATAGGCAGACAGATGAGGATGGGTAGATAGATAGAGATGGATATACAGAGAGCCAGCTGATAGATAGGGATTATCTCCTTCAATGTAGCAGTCTCAGTCCTGGGTGCAACCTTGGACAATCCCATTATTGGCACATCAGACCCTTGTACAGAATATCCAAAGTAGTATTCTCCAAACCAGTCAAATTCTGGGAACAACCCAAATGTCCATTAAGAGGAAAATAAAAACTTAATTATACCCATACATAAAAACATGGATGATTCCTACAAGCATAACATTGAGCAAAAAAAAAAAAAGTTAAAACAGAAAAAAGAAAACTGCCCACTATGCTGAGAAGACAGAAGGCAGGAGGAGAAGGGGATGCCAAGAGGATGAGTCAGCATCACCGACTCAGCGGACATGAGTTTGGTTAGACTCGGGGAGCTGATGGTGGACAGGGGGGCCTGGCGTGCTGCAGTCCACGGGGTCGCAAAGAGTCGGACACGACTGAGCGGCTGAACTGAACTGAATCCTGAATCGCTAACGTACCTTGAGAATGCAGAAAGCATAGTAGCTGAGTTCACAGGGCTCAGGAGGAGAACCCCTTCACAGCCTCACAACTCTGCTACTTTCTAGGCATCTTTGTGTGCGTGAAACTTAACTCTCTGTCTTTATTGATTTATCTGTGAAACGAGGTGAAGAGTTCAAGGTAACTTGTAGGTTTGCTGGGAGGGCACTCTGGTTACTGTAGGGAAAGAGCTTATAACAACGCCTGGGCTGCTTTTACTAGTGATGATGGTGGTGGTGCTGACTCTGCTTAGGGATACGGAAACAAGAGGAAAAGCACAGACTATGAAGAGAATTGATGCACAAGCAGGTCGCACCCTGTTACTCCGTTGCCAGGAAGATGCCCGAGTGGGTTCTCTTCCACAAATTCAGCATCGCCAACAGCAACTACATCAGGACCGCCTCCGAGATCGCTCTGGAGCTATTCACGCAACTGGTACCACGATACTGTTTCAGTAATCTGCCTCCCAGTGAAAGTAAGGATATTCCTCAGCAAGTCATGGATCACCTATCCCCTATTTCAGCAATGAAAAAGGGGCAGAAGATGTGTGACAAGTGCCCGGAAACTGCTGAGCAGAGATGCAGCGTGCAGCGACGCTGCGGAGCATCCACGAAGCCCGATGTGCAACACCCGCCCCAGAGGCGGCACGGCGGCCGGCCCACCGGGGCAGCACGGACGAGGCCACGGCCCACACGGGGCAGCACGGACAGGGCACGGCCCACACGGAGCCCTGAGAGGAAGAACGCTCTGCGTGTTGTTTAAAAACTAAAAATAGAAGTTTTTATTGAGGTCTTTAAATTACTACCCCATGTTTTTCTTCTTACTGGAAACGTTCTTAATCAACGGTTCTTAATTTGACCAAAATTTTAAAAAAGCAAAGATATTTTGTAAATGTGTTGCAGACATGGCTGACAGAACCCTGCTTTTTGTAGAGGACCTTCATCTGAATAGAGTCGTGAGTTTTTCAGTAAAAAAAAAAAAAGAGAGAGAGAGAGACTGTTGCGCAGAAGCTGAGTGGTATTCACCAGTAGTGGGGAGTCAGATTGCTGCAGAGGAGGCTGTATGGGGCTTCAGATGTTTGATTTACAGACAAAATGCCCATTTGTGTTTCACTCCCTTTTCTATTATGAACTGCCAGATGTACAGGCTGGATTTAGAAAAGGCAGAGGAACCAGAAATCGAATTGCTAACATTGTTTCGTAGAAAAAGCAAAAGACTTCCGGAAAAACATCTACTTCTGTTTCATTGACTACACTAAAGCCTTTGACTGTGTTCAGTTCAGTTCAGCTCAGTCGCTCAGTCATGTCCGACTCTGTGACCCCATGAATCGCAGCACGCCAGGCCTCCCTGTCCATCACCATCTCCCGGAGTTCACTCAGACTCACGTCCATCGAGTCCGTGATGCCATCCAGCCATCTTATCCTGTGTCATCCCCTTCTCCTCCTGCCCCCAATCCCTCCCAGCATCAGAGTCTTTTCCAATGAGTCAACTCTTCGCATGAGGTGGCCAAAGTACTGGAGTTTCAGCTCTAGCATCATTCCTTCCAAAGAAATCCCAGGGCTGATCTCCTTCAGAATGGACTGGTTGGATCTCCTTGCAGTCCAAGGGACTCTCAAGAGTCTTCTCCAACACCACAGTTCAAAAGCATCAATTCTTCGGCGCTCAGCCTTCTTCACAGTCCAACTCTCACATCCATACATGACCACAGGAAAAACCATAGCCTTGACTAGACGGACCTTAGTCGGCAAAGTAATGTCTCTGCTTTTGAATATGCTATCTAGGTTGGTCATAACTTTCCTTCCAAGGAGTAAGCGTCTTTTAATTTCATGGCTGCAATCACCATCTGCAGTGATTTTGGAACCCCCCAATATAAAGTCTGACACTGTTTCCACTGTTTCTCCATCTATTTCCCATGAAGTGATGGGACCAGATGCCATGATCTTCGTTTTCTGAATGTTGAGCTTTAAGCCAAGTTTTTCACTCTCCTCTTTCACTTTCATCAAGAGGCTTTTGAGTTCCTGTTCACTTTCTGCCATAAGGGTGGTGTCATCTGCATATCTGAGGTTATTGATATTTCTCTGGGCAATCTCGATTCCAGCTTGTGTTTCTTCCAGTCCAGCATTTCTCATGGTGTACTCTGCATAGAAGTTAAATAAGCAGGGTGACAATATACAGCCTTGATGTACTCCTTTTCCTACTTGGAACCAGTCTGTTTTTCCCTGTCCAGTTCTAACTGTTGCTTCCTGGCCTGCATACAGCTTTCTTAAGAGGCAGGTCAGCTGGTCTGGTATTCCCATCTCTTTCAGAATTTTCCACAGTTTATTGTGATCCACACAGTCAAAGGCTTTGGCATAGTCAATAAAGCAGAAATAGATGTTTTTCTGGAACTGTCTTGCTTTTTCAATGATCCAGAAGATGTTGGCAATTTGATCTCGGGTTCCTCTGCCTCTTCTAAAACCAGCTTGAACATCTGGAAGTTCACGGTTCATGTATTGCTGAAGCCTGGCTTGGAGAATTTTGAGCATTACTTTACTAGCGTGTGAGATGAGTGCAATTGTGTGGTAGTTTGAGCATTCTTTGGCATTGCCTTTCTTTGGGATTGGAATGAAAAGTGACCTTTTCCAGTCCTGTGGCCACTGCTGAGTTTGTCAAATTTGCTGGCATATTGAGTGCAGCACTTTCACAGCATCATCCTTCAGGATTTGAAACAGCTCCACTGGAATTCCATCACCTCCACTAGCTTTGTTCGTAGTGATGCTTCCTAAGGCCCACTTGACTTCACATTCCAGGATGTCTGGCTCAAAGTGATCGCACCATCATGGTCATCTGGGTCGTGAAGATCTTTTTTGTATGGTTCTTCTATGTATTCTTGCCACCTCTTCTTAATATCTTCTGCTTCTGTTAGGTCCATGCCATTTCTGTCCTTTATCGAGCCCATCTTTGCATCAAATGTTCCCTTGGTATCTCTAATTTTCTTGAAGAGATCTCTAGTCTTTCCCATTCTGTTGTTTGCCTCTATTTCTTAGCATTGATCACTGAAGAAGGCTTTCTTCTCTCTTCTTGCTATTCTTTGGAACTCTGCATTCAGATGCTTATATCTTTCCTTTCCTCCTTTGCTTTTCACTTCTCTTCTTTTCACAGCTATTTGTAAGGCCTCCTCAGACAGCCATTTTGGTTTTTTGCATTTCTTTTCCGTGGGGATGATCTTTATCCCTGTCTCCTGTACAATGTCACAGCAAACTATGGAAGATTCTTAAAGAGATGGGAATACCAGGTCACCTGACCTCCTTCCTGAGAAACCTGTATGCAGGTTAAAAAGCAACAGTTAGAACCAGACATGGAACAACGGACTGGTTCCAAATTGGGAAAGGAGAACGTCAAGGCTGTATATTGTCACCTTGCTTATTTAACTTATATGCAGAGTACATCATGCGAAATGCCAGGCTGTATGAATCACCAGCTAGAATCAAGATTGCTGGGAGAAATATCAACAACCTCACATATGGAGATGACACCAGTCTAATGGCAGAAAGCAAAGAGGAACTGAGAAGCCTCTTGATGAGGGTGAAAGAGGAAAGTGAAAAAGCCGGCCTAAAACTCAACATTCAGAAAACTAATATCCTGGCATCCAGCTCCATCACTTCATGGCAAATAGATGGGGAAACAGTGGAAACAGAGACAGACTTTATTTTCTTGGGCTCCAAAGTCACTACAGATAACGAACGCAGCCATGAAATTAAAAGATGCTTGCCCCTTGGAAGAGAAGCTGTGAGAAACATAGACCCTGTATAGGAAGCAGAGACATTACTTTGCTGACAAAGGTTTGTATACTCAGAGCTATGGTTTTTCCAGTAGTCATGTATGCATGTGAAATTTGGACCCTAAAGAAAGCTGAGAGCCAAAGAATTGATGCTTTCAAATCGTCGTGGTGGAGAAGATTCTTTTTTCCCCCGAATATATTTTTTATTAAATTAGTTTATTTATTTTAATTGTAAGATAACTACTTTACAATGTTGTGGTGGTTTTTGCCACACATCAGCATGAATTGGCCATAGGCATACATGTGTCCTGCCCATCCAGAAGGCCCCTCCCTTCTTCTCGTAACCAATACGAGTTTGATGCATGAAACAGGGCACCCAAAGCCAGCGCTCTCGGACAACCTGAAGCAGACTTGGGAGAGTCCCTTGGACGGCAAAGAGACCAAGCCGGTCAATCGTAAAGAGAGTCAGCCCTAAATATCCATTGGCAGGACTGACGCTGAAGCTGAAGCTGTAATATTTTGGCCACCTGATGTGAAGAGCTGACTTGGGAAAGACTCTGATGCTGGGAAAAATTGAAGGAAGGAAGAGAAGGGGACAACAGAGAATGAGGTGGTTGGATGGCATCACTGAATCAATGGACATGAGTTGGAGCAAACTCTGGGAGATAGTGAAGGATAGGGAGGCCTGGCGTGCTGCAGTCCGTGGGGCCACAAAGAGTCGGACACGACTGAGCGACTGAGCAACAGCTCTTGCCTTTTCTATTTGCGTATTACTCTTAACAGGCTTGTTTGAAAACAGATTGACTATATGGAGGAATCTTGCCCTAAAGTGAAACATCTTGAGCTGACGAATAATATTTAAGACTCTTCTCAAAGACGGCTAGAAAGTCTGAAGTGAGCAGAAGCTTAAAGCTAAGAGAGTCAAAGGCCATGCAGAGAAGCTTGCGCTTATGATGAGAAATGCTCAGGAAGAGAACACTGGAGGGAGGGGGTAGTGGAGGAACTTACGACGATCGAGTTTCTAGAATAAAAGCAAAACGAGATGAAGGATCTCAGACCCTGAGAAAGGCCCTGAGACGAAGGGAGCACACAGACATCCTGGACACAACTGGTGAGAGTTTACGTTTACAAATCGGACAATTCTGAAGACCTTCCCGAGAAGGAAGAGACCAAGCAGAGAACACAGGTCAGGCAGGCACTACTAAGTGATATAGAGAGGGTATTAGCCACTCCTTAGAGAGACAAGAAGCTGTGCTATTTCAGAGTCCTCCATCCTAACGCGCATACCTGATGGCCCGGGAACTGTGCTAGGTGTCTTGTGTGAATTATCAGCTGGTTATCTATCGATTCACTCACCCCATCCCCGGCCCTCTTGGAGCCCTCAGACTACCAGGTTCTGGTGTCTTAGAACCAGTGTCCGCTGTGAGCGCCCACTCTCAAGGGGCGATTCTCCTCGTCTTCACGCTCATCACAGCTTCGCCCCGGCCCACTCCTGTCCTCACCTCGCCCCTCCCTCTGGCCAACGGCACAGTGGCTGCTACAAACTGGGGTAACCAGTTTGAGGATGGGGATGTTTGAGGGTTTTAGAGCCTGGGCTGGGGCTGAATTACAGGAACAAAAGTCACGTGCAGAAATTGGGCAGTGGCTCAGCAAATCACCTCCTGGTTAACACCATTTGGCGAATTGGTCATTTGCCGAATTGATGTTCAGTTGACTGCCTTTTGGCATACTTGTTGCTCACAATGGAAACTGACTTTCGGACAACAGCTCCCAGGCCACAGCTGGGTGACTCACTGCTGGGATACAGTGGCGTCTCCGACCTCAAGCCCTGATGGAGACGCTCTGTGGTCTCAGGTGAGTCGGCCCCTCTGGACAGCACAGGGGAGAAAAGCCTGGAGCTGTGAAGCCTTCCAGCAGAGAGCCCTCTGCTCTGAGATGCAGGAAGAAGCTCGTGGGAGGGTTCACATCGAGCGGGGCTCTGAAGGGCAGGCAGGTGTTCATCAGGAGAAGAAAAGTGGAATCAGGTGACTAGGAACAGGTGACTGCAAGTGTCCAAGCAGCTGAGCCAGTGGCGGAAGTCCAGGCTGGCTGAGCAGGCAGAGAGCAGGGTGGACAGTGAGGCCAGAAAGGTGGGTAGGGATATACCGGCATGTCACCCCAGAGCAACGGGGGCCCCGAATGACTGCATGTTCATTACTAGCAGAGTCTCTCATTTAATTCAGAATTATGGGGCAAAGCACACGAGGATCAATTTAAGAAGCAGTTGAGGTCTTCCAAATGCAAAACAGGCAGAGGAACCGGAGATCAAATTGCCAACATCCGCTGGATCATCGAAAAAGCAAGAGAGTTCCAGAAAAGCATCTACTTCTGCTTTATTGACCATGCCAAACCCTTTGACTGTGTGAATCACAACAAACTGTGGAAAATTCTTCAAGAGATGGGATACCAGGCCACCTGAACTGCCTCCTGAGAAATCTGTAGGCAGACCAAGAAGCAACAGTTAGAACCAGACATGGAACAACAGACTGGTTCCAGATCGGGAAAGGAGTTTGTCAAGGCAATATATTGTCATCCTGCTTATTTAACTTAAATGCAGAGTACATCATGCGAACTGCCAGGCTGGATGAAGCACAAGCTGGAATCGAGATTGCCCAGAGCAATATCAGTAACCTCAGATATGCAGATGACACCATCCTCATGGCAGAAAGTGAAGAGGAACTAAAGAGCCTCTGGATGAAAGTGAAAGAGGAGAGTGAAAAAGTTGGCTTAAAACTCAACATTCAAAAAACGAAGACCATGGCACCCGGTCCCATCACTTCATGTCGAGTAGATGGGGAAACAATGGAAATAGTGGCTGACTTTATTTTGGGGGGGCTCCAAAATCACTGCAGATGGTGACTGCAGCCATGAAATTAAAAGATGCTTGCTCCTTGGAAGAAAAGTAATGACCAACATACATAATATATTAAAAAGCAGAGACATTACTTTGTCAACAAATGTCTGTCTAGTCAAAGCTATGTTTTCTCCAGTAGTCATGTACAGATGTGAGAGTTGGACTGTAAAGAAAGCTGAGTGCCGAAGAACTGATGCTTTTGAACTGTGGTGTTGGAGAAGACTCTTGAGAGTCCCTTGGACTGCAAGGAGATCCAACCAGCACATCCTAAAGGAAATCAGTCCTGAATATTCATTGGAAGGACTGATGCTGCAGCTGAAACTCCAATACTTTGGCCACCTGATGAGAAGAGCTGACTCATTTGAAAAGACCCTGATGTTGGGAAAGATTGAAGGCAGGAAGAGAAGGGGATGACAGAGGATGAGATGGTTGGATGGCATCACCAACTCAATGGACATGAGTCTGAGTAAACTCCAGGAGCTGGCGATGGATGGGGAGGCCTGGTGTGCTGCAGTCCACGGGGTCGCAAAGAGTTGGACACGACCAAGTGACTGAACTGAACGGAACTGACTGAAGCACAAGGTGGCGGTGCCTGCGGCTGGTGAGGAGGAGGTAAGAGATGCTGGAGAGGGAGGGCTGGGAACCATTCACAGGGAGAAACTGATGAGTCCCGGAGGTGAAGCGGGTACAAAGAGAGGAGGGGAGAGACTCGAGAAGGATTCTGGGAGCATCAGCAGCGAGGAATTTCATTACAGGGATGACGATGCCTAGCCTCTCCTGGACACGTGCTGTGTGGCAGGCACTGAGCCACACGCCTCACCTCCCTGTGTCACCCCATGAACAGAACCTGCAAGACGGGCCCTAACTCACCCCACCTTAGAGGTGCGGATGCACAGGTCTCCACCACCGCTGTCTACTAGAAATAGAGCATGAGGCTCCTCCGTAGTTTACAATTGTCCAGCAGTCACACTGACAGAAGTAACATGCAGGGGTGAAATTTATTTATCTGTAATCTATTTATTTATTTAACCCCATGTATAAATACCACTTTCACATTTAATCTATGTAAAATTGTTAACGAGATATTTGCATTCTTCTTCCATATGAGGTATTCCAAATGAAGCGTGTGTCTGACGCTCAGGGCACATCACAATTTGGATGCCAGCTTCTTATCAGAAATAGTTGATCTGCGTTTAGATTTCACGAAGCTGACTGCTGAAAAAGTGGATCCACCTTCCCAAGTTGTTCTAAACACATTTAAAACTTTTCCAACAATGGAATTGAGCCTTGGGTTTTATATTTTAAATATTAATAATTAGAATTAAATCCAGCTGAAGATCCAGTTCCTGGGCGGCAGTGCCCCACTTAAAATGCTGGCAGTCCTACCTGGGGGCAGCCACCCTTCTGGACTGCACCAGCCAAGAGAGCAGACCTTTTCCCAGGAGTCTTTCTATCCTAAGTTGCAGGGCTGGAGCCTTCAGTCCAGGAAGTCTTACCCGAAAGCCCACAGTGCTGTGTTTTTGAGGGACATGCCGAGCCGTCCCACCGCAGCTCCAGGCTGCTCTCTGCTTTCCAAGAGAGTCTCGAATTGGCGGCTCTTTCTCCGCTTAAGACGTTTGCTCCCCCTTGCCTGGAATACCTCCCACTACTCACCATCTGAATGGCTCCTCTTTCTCCTTCTTCCACTTCCGCTTCACCGCCACTGCTCTCAGAGAGCATCCTGTCCACCTGAAATAAGGCGGGTTCTCCTGTTGTGACTTAGGCAGCTCTGCGCAGGCGTGGCTCATCCAATCGAGTCGTCACACGCTGGTGTTTCCAAGTGTGTTCAATACCTTCTCCCCCACGGGAGTGTCAGAGGGCAGAGACTTCACACTTAGCACTGGCGTGTGGAGAGAATTATGCAAATATCTTAAATAAGAACAATGCACCTTTCAGATGTCCAGGCGAGATGCCGAGTGGAATAAGGAGCTAGCTGTACGGGCTGAACACGTACACCGAGGGGCACGGCCCTGTGGGTGGGGAGCAGTGCCAACTGAGGGGGATGAGATTCCCCAGCAGAGCCGCGCTGTGGAGCTGGACGGACTTGCAGAGCTTGCGGAGAGTAAGAGAAAAAAAAAATCCACGGTTAGACTGGATAAAAAAGAAAGCCTAGCATACATTATTAACTTAAGGGTTAACTTCGGGGGTGACACTGGTGTTCAGAGCCTGCACCCACTGAAGCCGCTCACTGGGAGTTGGGCCAGACAGCCACGGTGCCCGGGGTATGGCCCGTCTCTCGGCTGTGCCGCTGATCCCAGCCAAGCCAGCCTCACTCAGCTTCCAGCCCCGGCTGGCGTCTGGAAGGACCTGCCTCTTCCTAGTGCCGCTGTAAACATTGTTAGCCGTCGGTCTGCCCACGGCCTCCTTCGGTCAGCCCTCGGGAGATGGGCCCTCCGTCGTCACTGTCTTTCCCTTTCCTCCTCTGATGCGAGGACAGGACAGGTACCACGTGCAGAAAAGGCCCTGGAGACCAGCCCACGCCGGCCTGCAGGCACACCCTCGCTCCCAGGCCGCGAGCTGCCCTCTCGGCATAGGGCCGCTCCCGCGCCCTCCTGTATCACAGCCGGGCCCTCACCTTCATGCTCTCCTTCTGCCAAATGTCCTTGCCCGCCCCCCTAAGCCCAGCACTTCCAAGCCCCTGCCTTTGGGGAGGCTCTGCCCCTCCCTCAGGCCCTCCTTGGTGCCAAATGAACAGCAGGGCATGTTTTCACGGGTAACTTCTTGCCCAAATTCCCAAGGCTGGAAATATTAAGCCACACAAAAGTCCCATAAGATTCCTCCAAATCTATGGAAAAGTAGCCGTTTCAATCCTACCCAGTCTATGCTCAGCACAGGAGGGTCTGGGCAGGCGTGCTCAGGGCGGGCTGCTGCCCTGCTCGCGCTGGCATCCCAGCCCCGAGACTGGCGCGCCGCGCACAGGGGCGGTGGCTCCCAGTGTCACGCAGCCAACGAAGCTGGGGCTGCTGGGCCTGGAGCAGACCAGAAACTCAGATGCAGAGTCGCTCTGAACGGTGCCCATATGTCCTGACTGACTGGAACAGACCTGACTTCAAATATTCTGCCCCATTTTCAGAGCATGTGTCAGACCATATGTCCACACTCGTGTTTAAGGAAATACGGCATTCACTTCTCTAGCGAGAGAGCAGCCCCAAATCCCTGGGCACCACTGCCGGCTCTAAACCTGGCCGCGGTCGCCACACTGCAGAGCAGACGGAGAGGCTCCGGGTGCCCTCGGGGCTGCTCCGAGGGCAGCATCTACGGGAACCGTGGGCAGTGCCAGGCGCGGGGAGGCCCTGGGTCCGGCGCCAGCGTGGGTCCCAGCACCCCAGACACTGGCCCTCCCGGGAGCCAGACCAAGATCACTCTGATCTCTGTCTCTGCTTCCTGGCCTTTATTTTACTGATCTGTGGAATCAGCCCTGACACGTTGCTTGATTTATAGCAAAGTAGACAGATTTAATCCCTTCTTAAGCAGAATTATCTGACTATCTCCCATAAATGGCACAAATTATCTATCTACTCCTGATTTGAGGGGTGGCTTATACACACGTTCATGTAACTATACAGTTGCATAAACAAAGGGCCAGGACTAATTAACTGGTTCTCATTCCAGTTTATTACATATGTCTTATTCTATGCGATCTTCCATAAGGAACTGCTTCTGTCTGAGAAGGAACCATTCTTTAGAATGCTATAAATGACATAGGCCAGCCATAAACGGGTGTGGTGCCATTCCATCAATTTCCCACTGAATTCTGAAGGTCAAAATTTAATACCATGAGGCAGTTATGTCGTTTGACAAAGGTCCCCAAATACCACCAGGACACACTGACCCCCCTGGGAAATATGTGTTCAGATAAACAAAAAACACCTCCCCATTGTCAGACTATTGTCCAACGATTTCAAAACAAGATTTGCAACCTAATTCAAATGGTGTATTGCAATTTGATAAATTTGTATCTGCATTTATTGAACACTTTCTTATTAAGGGAAACTTGAAAATCTGATAGAGATAATCTAATTATCATATCTAATCACAGAATGAAATAAATCACTAAAATCAGCTTAATGAGTCTTAAATACTAATTAATATTCAGACAAGAAGCCGGAATTTTGGCGCTCCAGCCATGTAGTGAAAACACGGGCGCACCTAGGCATGCAGAATGCTTGTCACTTTCAATTTAGAATTCCTCCCACCTTCTGCAGCGTCCGCACGGGCTGCCTTCTTGGGAGCTTTTATTAACCAGCTCCATCCGTAAACGCTATTTGTGCCCCTCAGCGGCTGAAGGTTCTGGAAGACAGAGAGTCTGCTGAAATGTGTTGGGGAGGGGGCCTCGAGAGGCTTCTAACCAGCAGTGCTGTACAAAAGGGTGACTTTCACTTTCATCAGGAGGGTGGAAATGAAGGGTGTCCTGAGAGGAAGCACTCTGTGCCAGGTGTACCGCGGGCACTCCACTTGTAACTGGCCGCCCGCACAGAAGCCTTTCTGACCCTGAGCGCAGGCTGGCATGGAGGGAACCCCCCACGGATCACCCGCAGCTTCCCTGCCCTGTTTTTCCCTGTGTCTGCCAGGGACGGGAGCAGCCTGCCGGGCTGGGTAAGTCTTGGGTGAGTGGGCATTTGTTGGGCACGCAGTGGGCAGCCGGCGCCGTCTCATGTTTGGCAGACATCAGGAGCGGGGGCCACCCCCAGACCCCCGGTCACAAGACACAGGTCACACCTGTGGTCTCAGCTCCCTGCAGCACCACCTGGGGTGTGAGTTCACACATTAGCCAATCAGACACCAGCTGGACGGCAGCTGCACCCGGACCAGCAGGCAACGAGGGTGAGAAGGGAGCAGAGAGCTGCTCGGAGGTAAGTCCACCGAGTGTGTGGCTAGAGAGAGGCTTCAGGAAGACAGACGCCAGCGCCGGGGTCGCATCTTCAGAGCTGGTGCAGGGATCACTGTGGCAGCATCGATCCACGAGGCAAGGGCTGTGAATGCTTCAGACGCTTGTCTAAAACTTTACAAAAGGAGGTCCGGTGTAAACGAGCCTCACACTGGACGTAGGTCACGCCTGGTGTCAGCCCCAGAACCGTGGCTCTCCAGACGACAGCTTGGCCAGGGCGTCCAGGTCCCGGGTGGTGGTCCCACGGCTGATCCAGAAACAGTTTTAGGGTCCTGCGACAAACGTCCACGGTCAAGGCCATCCCCTCCCATCATACACGACTGCTCTGACCTTGATGCCGCTGGTTTCGAAGATGCGACTTAGGTAAGTAGATAAGAAAGACATTTCAAGAAGCCCGATTTTATTCTCAGAATCCCAACCAGATGAACAAATCCAGTTGCCAGCGGGCAGGTAGGTGACCAGAGCTGAGCCTTTCTGACCGTGGGGTCTCAGACGAGGCATGTCCCACTCTGAGTTTGTGTTTTCTTTAAAATGGAGATGAAGTGGTCCATGACACCTTTCTGATTCTGGTTCTTCATCTTTATTTTAAAAATGTTCAAGTCACTTAAAATTACAGCAAAATAAGAACACTGATGGCACCTTGGCATCTTCTCCGCATTTCAAGGAATGTGCGCTTCCCAAGGGCACGCTGCCCTAAGAGATGGAGACCCCTTGGGAGCTGACAGCTTCCCTCGCCCCGATGCTGTGTTTCTTCTTGCTTTCTTCCTCTCTGTCTTTTCTTTCTAGGTTCTCCTTTGAGGGCGCCTCTTTTTTCCCTCTGGTCCCCACCCCTGATTGCCAATTAACTGCTGATATTCTCAAGATCTATTCTGAGTTTTATATTTCCTCACTGTTTATATATATATCTTGGGTAATTACATTCACCCATAGCTTCAATCAGCACCTACTGGCTACAAATCCCAAATACTTATGTTCCACGTTGCTGTATTAAAATTTAAGATGCACCCTCTTAACTGCCCACAAGATGCTTTCCCCTGGACATATGCTACGTGCATTAAGAGGAGCACATTAAAATGCTAATTATGACTTCCTGCCCCCATCTGCTGTGTGTGCAGAAATATCACTACCTAGCTTGTCATTAAAATAAAAAAATTCAAGAGTATGTCCTAGAATTGCCCCCTCTGTTTTCTGTAATCTATTTTCGAATCACTTGATCGTGAAGCTTTGTCAGCTGTATCCTTTGGCTCGGTGTGAAATATCTCCCTTTCTTGCATCGCTCTCCGCTGTGAATTTTGCTTGGACCTGATCATTTCTCAGCCCGACTACAGCAATACCTTACAAAACGATCTCCTGTCTTGGTCTATCTCCTTCTCATTCATCCTTCACAAGCTTCAAAGTGACCTTTTAAAACGTGCATTTGATCATGTAACTTCAAACCCCTCAACCTGTCTCAACTCCCTTCAGAGGAAGCCCAGACTTCGTCGGAAAGCCCTTCGTGGTCCGGGGTGTCCTTCCTGCCCCGCCCTCCCCCTGCTTGCGCGGCAGGAGCACCCTGGCTCCAGCAAGACTCAGGACAGCGATGCCCTCCGCACCCTCTGCACACACTCTATGCGCTTCCTCCCCTCGAGCCTTGCCCTCCGGCTCCCGGCACCGCCTGTACTTGTATCAGGATGCCTAGTGCACGCCACTGAGATGGTGGTTCCTCATTTCTCTCCCCTCCATCCAACTGGAAGGTCCTCAGGAGTCAGAGGAGGCAGCATACATCAATCCATTCCCAGATAGGGCCTCCCTCTAGGGGCTCAGTAAATACTTAAGGGGATAAAAGAATTAGAGTAAAGAGTAAAATGGATTTATTCATAAAAGATTTACTAAGCATCTATTATGCACCAGACGCTCTTCTCGGTACACAGGTGTATGAGTGACCGAGCAAAGGCGGCCTGTGCTCATGGAAATTACATTCTGGTGTGCAGAGAGGGAGATAACAGTAAGGCAAAATGAACAAGTGAGCCGTAGCACACGTTGGAAAGTGGTAACAGCTATAGGAATGAAAGAGGAAAAGAAACACCCTGCAAGGTAAAAGAGAATTGAGAGTGATGAGAGAGGGGCTGCAGATTTAACAAGGGGTCAGGGTAAGCCTCGGAGAAGGCAATGGCACCCCACTCCAGTACTCTTGCCTGGAAAATCCCATGGACGGAGGAGCCCGGTGCGCTGCAGTCCATGGGGTTGCTGAGGGTCGGACATGACCGAGCGACTTCACTTTCACTTCTCACTTTCATGCATTGGAAAAGGAAATGGCAACCCACTCCAGTGTTCTTGCCTGGAGAATCCCAGGGACGGGGGAGCCTGGTGGGCTGCTGTCTATGGGGTCGCACAGAGTTGGACACGACTGAAGTGACTTAGCAGCAGCAGCAGGGTAAGCCTTATTTAGAAGGTGTTGTTTGAGCAAAGACTGAAGACGGTGAGCGTAGACCCAGTGAGGATGAGGAGAGGACACAGCCCTGAAAAGGCTGAAGGCCGAGGATGCTGCTCGCTCGGCAGGGAGATCGCTGTGGGTGGCTGCTTGAAACAGTGGAAGACACTCAAGAAATCTCCAGAACTGGATCAGTAGGTCTCTGACACCAGTCAACCTAGAAGATCCCAGAACTTAGAAGAAAAGCAAGAACTGTATGTTCAGTAAACAGAGAGGGGAATGTTACTTCAGAAGTCATTCAAAAATGCACATTAAAAGAAGAATCAGTTTCGAATTGGAAACAGAAACTTAAAATTTACATAATAGCCCGTGTTGGCAAACTGCTTAAAGAAACAAATTATGCCATATTTATAAGATAGAATACTCTCAAGCAATTAGAAATCATGTTATAAAAAGTAATTAATGCACTAAGAGTGTTTACTATATAATGTTAAGTGACTAAGAAAGGCTGCTCAATAATATCCGTAGCAGGTTCAAATTTGCGTCTAAATTGTACATGTGTGCATTTTAATCTGTGGGGAAACAAATGCAGAGGAATGGGAAGATGATACTTTTTACTTTCTTTGTTGTAATTTTCTATATTTTAAAAATTTTAAAATAGCGCTATTTTAGTACTGAGAAAGAAAACAATGTATTAAACAGACACAGAGAAGTTTCTGAAGAAAAATCTAACATATATTAAAGAGCATATAAAGTTTTCAGAGAAGCCTCATACATCATTGGGAAGGCGATCATTACTCAACAATATTGCTGCTGGTAGAACTGGTTAGCTCTTTGAAATAAAGCAACCAAACTAACAAAGAAAATGCAGGACCTCCCCTCGCATCATGAACTTTATAAAACACATTCTAGTTATATTAAGAATGAATATTAAAAATGAACTTTAGTTGAGTCTTCCGGTTAATGATGACACATTGACCACATCTATTTACATATCCTTCTTCCTAAAATATGAGAAATTAGGGAAAAAAGTGAAATCCATAGCAACCGAAGTGACCAGTGAAAAGTGGGAAACCGTGGATGGGGGTCATCATTTACTTGTCAGGGAGGAGGAAGCTACTAATAAATACCTGTATGGGTGGCGCTGGCAATAAAGAATCCATCTAGTCCAAGAGACTCAAGAGACACAGGTTCAGTCCCTGGGCCAGGAAGATCCCCTGGAGGAGGCACGGCAACCCACTCCAGTATTCTTTCCTGGAGAATTCCATGGACAGAGGAGCCTGGCGGGCTGCAGTCCACAGGGTCACAGAGTCGGACTCACCTGAGCGCCTCACACAACACCGCCTGCATGCCTCTACGCCGCTTCTCCAGGTTCCGGTGATCTCTGGAATCCCTCCCACTTCCTCAAATGCATGTCCATGTGAGGTGATGCTTTTTGGTAGTTTAAGCCACTCGCATTCCTGTTAAGCCGCTTCAGTCGTGTCTGACTCTTTGCAACCCTATGGCCTGTAGCCCGCCAGGCTTCTCTGTTCATGGAATTCTCCAGGCAACAATACTGGAGTGGGTTGCCATGCCCTCCTCCAGGGGGTCTTCCTGATCCAGGCATCAAACCCAAGCCTCTTGTATCTCCTACATTTGCAGACACGTTCTTTACCACTAGCGTCACTTGGGAAGCCACTTAAAGCCACCCAGTTCAGTTCAGTCGCTCAGTTGTGTCCGACTCTTTGTGACCCAATGGACTGCAGCACGCCAGGCCTCCCTGTCCATCACAAACTCCCGGAGTTCACTCAAACTCATGTCCATCAAGTCAGTGAGGCCATCCAACAATCTCATCCTCTGTCGTCCCCTTCTCCTCCTGCCCTCAATCTTTCCCAACATCAGGGTCTTTTCAAATGAGTCAGCTCTTCTCATCAGGTGGCCAAAGTATTGGAGTTTCAGCTTCAGCATCAGTCCTTCCAATAAATATTCAGGACTGATTTCCTTTAGGATGGACTGGTTGGATCTCCTTGCAGTCCAAGGGACTCTCAAGAGTCTTCTCCAACACCACAGTTCAAAAGCATCAATTCTTCAGTGCTCAGCCTTCTTTATAGTCCAACCTTCACATCTATACATGACTACTGGAAACACCACAGCCTTGACTAGAGAGACCTTTATTGACAAAGTAATGTCTCTGCTTTTGAATATGCTGTCTAGGTTGGTCATAAGTTTTCTTCCAAGGAGTAAGCATCTTTAATTTCATGGTTGCAGTCACCATCTGCAGTGATTCTGGAGCGTAGAAAAATAAAGTCAGCCACTGATTCCACTGTTTCCCCATCTATTTGCCAGGATCTTCGTTTTCTGAATGTTGAGCTTTAAGCCAGCTTTTTCACTCTCCACTTTCACTTTCATCAAGAGGCATTTTAGTTCCTCTTCACTTTCTGCCATAAGGATGGTGTCATCTGCATATCTGAGGTTATTGATATTTCTCTTGGCAATCTTGATTCCAGCTTGTGCTTCTTCCAGCCCAGTGTTTCTCATGTACTCTGCATAAGAGTTAAATAAGCAGGGTGACAGGATACAGCCTTGACGTACTCCTTTCCCAATTTGGAACCAGTCTGTTGTTCCATGTCCAGTTCTAACTGTTGCTTTCTGAACTGCATACACTGGTTTCTCAAGAGGCAGGTCAAGTGGTCTGGTATTCCCATCTCTTTAAGAATTTTCCAGAGTTTGTTGGGGTCCACACAGTCAAAGGCTTTGGCATAGTCAATAAAGCAGAAGTAGACATTTTTCTGGAACTCTCTTGCTTTTCCGATGATCCACCAGATGTTGGCAGTTTGATCTCTGGTTCCTCTGCCTTTTCTAAATCCAGCTTGAACATCTGGAAGTTCACAATTCACATACTGTTGAAGCCTGGCTTGGATAATTTTAAGCATTACTTTAGTAGCGTGTGAAATGGGTGCAACTGTGCGGTAGTTTGAGCATTCTTTGGCATTGCCTTTCTTTGGGATTGGAATGAAAACTGACCTTTTCCAGTCCTGTGGCCACTGCTGAGTTTTCCAAATGTGCTGGCATATTGAGTGCAGCACTTTCACAGCATCATCTTTCAGGATTTGAAACAGCTCCACTGGAATTCCATCACCTCCACTAGCTTTGTTCATAGTGATGCTTCCTAAGGCCCACTTGACTTTGCATTCTGGGATGTCTGGCTCTAGGTTAGTTTCTGCTAATTTTTTAGAGTAGGTCTAGGAGATGGAACATATAATGTAACTGATGATGTTACTATAAGGTGGAATCAACATTTCCTAGTTTAACAAACTTATTATGGAACCACGTTGACAACAATCGTAGTGTGAGACATCCTTATCAATTATAAAATAGCTTGATAAACTAAGACCTTGCTGTGGAAACACATCAAACCCTTATTTATTGATCATCGACTCTGCAGCATCCAGTGTGTTTATGCAGAGGTAGTGTCAGAATAATACAGGCACATTTAATTCAATGCCCATCTTATAACTGGCTGTGTGTCAGGAAGTGCTCTAACCCGTTCTTTTGCTGCTCCAGAAAATCTGAGTCACTTTCACGATCATCATTTCCATTTTATATGAGAAACTGATAGGGTTAAAAAAAAACTAAGCAAGTGGTGAAACTTGGGTATTTTCTACTCTTAGTTTTTCTCTTTTTTGCCTCTCTCCCCTGAGTCATCTCCCGAGCGAACACTGGCATCAAAAAGAGTGAGCGATGAGCACAGTTCTTCCTTACGGAACCTAGCTCTGAACTTTCTGGGTTTCCCACCTCGCCCTTCTTCCACCTTCCCCAGGTTTTAGGGCTCCATACTCTCAGTTTTCATCTGGTGAACACCTCGCCCTGGCCCCTGGTTCAGAGTGTCCCTACACACTGGTACTAGAGCCGTAGTGTCAGACTTCCTTCCATCCTTGATTGCACCCACCTGTCCATGGGACAAGGATACCCATAAACCCCACCCATGACCTTCTAGTAGAATGCATGCTGATGAGACTTGTAGGGGGAACATTTAAAGGAAATGCTTTCTTTGGTTTGGGAGGTTGTCAGGGAGGGACAGAGAGCAGCCACTCATTCAGTGGTCTGTCCTCACACGCTGTCGTTCGTAAGCACCATGTTTGTGACCGAGCCGGACCCTGTGGGGCCTTCCTGGGACAGACCCCCACGGTGTCCTCCGCCTGCCTCTTGCTTGTAGAAACATTGGCCTCCTCGGCTGCTCCCGAGTCACAAAGAACAAATTTAATCAGAGGAGTGAGGAGATGCAGAAAGAGAAGGGTCAAGCAAGATGAAATAATGGCAGTGTGGCCATTACAAAAAGTCACAGACCTTCAGCTCCTCATCAAGGTCTGTGGATAACATTCTGAGCCGTGTCCTTGAGCTGTTTCACAAATACTGAAACCCCCAGCACGGGCAGGAATTTAAGTGTATGCTAACCATAAGCATGTAGGATCCAGACTTGTTGAAACCAGAAGGCAATGACCTTGACTCCTGATTACCTCACTGTCAGCCAATCAGAAGAGTGTCCATGAGCAGGTCACACACCATGCAATCCTCTCCTCACAGGGTGTTATAAAACCTTCCCCTGCAATAAACACCACGCTTCCCTTCACTACAACCTGGGGTCAGTAGATGGCTTTATTGCACACAGGTGAATGGACCCAAGTGTGGTGTGGTAACATATTGATGACCTAATCAATCCAAGCTTTGCATTGATGTCTAAAGGCCACTCCCTTATTTCAAGGAGGGTTTTATAGTAAGTGAGTGAGTGAGTGAAGTCGCTCAGTCGTGTCCGACTCTTTGCCACCCCGTGGACTGTGGCCCACCAGGCTCCTCTGTCCATGGGATTCTCCAGGCAAGAATACTGGAGTGGGTTGCCATTTCCTTTTCCAGGGGATCTTCCCAACCCAGGAATCGAACCCAGGCAGATGCTTTAACCTCTGAGCCACCAGGGAAGCACTGGTTTATAAAAATTAAATCAGAGCTTTATTTAGAGGGTAAACTTAAGCTGTAAAAACATGTTGGCTGCTGCTGTTGAAATACTGCTGTTGGGGAGTAAAAAAAGGAAGTTATTTCTCTGTCTTACAGAGTTTTAAGAAAATGAAATAGTCATGATGTTCCTTAATCTTTCTGGAGGACATATTGATTAAGGAGTAGATGAATAGGCTGGGACGCCTATTCCCTGTAACATGGGGAAATAAGCGTGGCTCTGGAAGCATGTATGATAAAACATGAAGAAGTGTTGATTCCTTTAGAAAAGAAAAGAGGTTTTTATATTTTTCTTTTTCTCTCTGAGTTTAGCTTGGAAGCTGTGGGATGTGGGAATACACATGGGATATGCTTGGGTGGTAGAATTAAGGAAAAGGTATGAATTACTGACGCTCACTCCTTGGAAGAAAAGTTATGACCAAGCTAGATAGCATATTCAAAAACAGAGACATTACTTTGCCGACTAAGGTCTGTCTAGTCAAGGCTATGGTTTTTCCTGTGGTCATGTATGGATGTGAGAGTTGGACTGGGAAGAAGGCTAAGCGCCGAAGAGTTGATGCTTTTGAACTGTGGTGTTGGAGAAGACTCTTGAGAGTCCCTTGGACTGCAAAGAGATCCAACCAGTCCATTCTGAAGGAGATCAGCCCTGGGATTTCTTTGGAAGGACTGATGCTAAAGCTGAAACTCCAGTACTTTGGCCACCTCATGAGAAGAGTTGACTCATTGGAAAAGACTCTGATGCTGGGAGGGATTTGGGGGCAGGAGGAGAAGGGGACGACAGAGGATGAAATGGCTGGATGGCATCACTGGCTTGATGGACATGAGTCAGTGAACTCCGGGAGTTGGTGATGGATAGGGAGGCCTGGCGTGCAGCGATTCATGGGGTCGCAAAGAGTCGGACACGACTGAGCGACTGAACTGAACTGTGGTTCTTAATCAGGAGCATTTTGTTCCTTAGGGGAAATTTGGTCGTGTCTGTACTCACTTACTTGCTCAGAAAGTCCCATGGACAGAACAGCCTGGAGGGCCATGGTCGCTCGTGGCACTGGAAAGAGTCGGGCCGGACTGAGCGCTCAGCACTCGCAGCACTCGCTTTAGGTAGATACGCTAGGGGGTGCTCCTGGCTTCAGGTGGGCGGAGGCCATGCGTGCCCATAAACACCCCGCGGTACACAGGGGAGCCCCGACTGTGGAGAACTATCTGGCCCCAGGGGTCACAGTACTAAGGCTGAGAAACCCTGAGCAGAGAATTGCAGGGTGAGGGGAGGGAAATCGTGGGAAGATTGTGAGCTGTCAGAGGAAAAAAAGAAAAGCAGGATCCTGGACAGGTGTTTTTAGGTTGCAGTCGCCAGACCAGAGAGGCTGCGGAGGCCGCCAAGCAGAGTGGGGCAAGACAGAGGTGTTGAGGAGGAGCTCGGAGAGGCTGCGCATGCTCCTCGGTGCTGTTTTCTCTGCCAATTCTTCACTCGCTAAGATGCACGACTCTTCAAGCTTTTGGAGTCAAATGTGAGTTTCTCTTGGGTGTGACAGCCTGTCAAGGCAAGCTTAAGGAGATGGTCAGGAAGGCTTCATTCATGGGGGTCCCTACACTGCTCCCACTTCTCTAGTTCTTGGAAAGTCAAAGTGAAGTGTTAGTTGGTCAGTCGTGTCCGACTCTTTGTGACCCCATGGACTGCAGCCTGCCAGGCTCCTCTGTCCATGGAATTCTCCAGGCAAGAACACTGGCATGGGTTGCCATTCTCTTCTCCAGGGGATCTTCCCCACCCAGGGATTAACCCAGGTCTCCTGCTTTGCAGGAGGACTCTTTACAGTCTGAGCCTCTGTATACAGAGGCCCATGTAACCCTTGAGTGGCCAACGGGGCCAGCCCCCAGAATAGGGCCAGCTTCTGGCCCACATTTCCAGGCCCCTCTGATGAAGGCCTAGGCCTTTCTCTCAGACTCTTTTTATTTGACAGTGACACTGGGAATCCATTTCTTTCAGTGGCCTCCAGATCTCAGAAGGCTTCTGCCGTGTGCTGGTCAACCTATTTACCCACTTCCGGAGTCCGTTCATGTTGATCCTAAGAGTCTCAGCTAAGCTTTTTGCTATCTTGTCAGGAAAAGGAAGGTTCAGTTCTAATAGCTGGAATTTCATGTTTAATGCAAGCTTCATATGAGAATGACTGCTGCGATCAGAAGAGGTCCCGGGGTGGGGGGTTGACCTGGGAGCAACCGGAGTTCCGAGGACAACCCCACCTGCTCACTGGGAGTCAAGCCCACAGGGGAAGCTGCTCTTGTTACAAAGCTGGCACTTGCGTTGTTTTCTGCTCGTTCTGGCACTGGCACTATTTTCCCCAAGGGTTCATAGCACTCATATTTTTCAGGGTCAGAAAAGCCATACGTCAAAGTAAATCTTGCAGGTAAGAAGGAAATGCATTTAAAATATACACCAGTATTTATCTGAGGAAAAGAGAGACACCCGCCGCATGGAGCTGCAAGCACCTAGGAAGCGAACGCCAACGATTGCTTCTGGCTCTATCCAATACTCGCCCCTCTTTTCTTTCTTGGGAGTAGAGCCCTGATGTGGGGAGATGAGAAACTTCCTCCTTGGTTTAAGCCAATCATTCTCAATGCCCTTGCCCATGATGGGTTTAGGCACGGGCACACCTGTGGCCACTCACATCTGAGAGTCTGGTGGATGCTTCTCCGAAGACCCGTGTCCTTGGGAGACACGGGGGAGAGTTGCTCTTACTCTTCCAGATACTGTTGTCAGGCCTGAAGGCAATGCCTGGATGACAGCCTTCTTGTAACCACGGACGTCGTTAAACTGAATGGTGAGCTGGCGGTCTCAGGAAGAAGGAGCAGTGGGTAGAGAGAAACTGAATTCTCCATTATACGATTTAACGTTGCTTTATGGAGAAGGCAATGGCACCCCACTCCAGTACTCTTGCCTGGAAAATCCCATGGACGGAGGAGCCTGGTAGGCTGCAGTCCATGGGGTTGCTAAGAGTCGGAGATGACTGAGCGACTTCACTTTCACTTTTCAATTTCATGCATTGGAAAAGGAAATGGCAACCCACTCCAGTGTTCTTGCCTGGAGAATCCCAGGGACGGGGAGCCTGGTGGGCTGCCGTCTATGGGGTCGCACAGAGTCGGACACGACTGAAGCGACTCAGCAGCAGCATTGTTGCTTTAACCAACTTTAAGCCATCTCCATTCTGGGCATCTTGCTTATGAGGATACTTTTAAGTTGATTCAGGGTGGGACTTTCATTTACTTGTTCCAAAAAAAACATCTAACTAATGAAATAACTTTGTCATGGAAATTATGCTGTCTTCCTTTCCAAAAGAAGTGTTAGGTTTAGCAACGGTGTCCTAGTGAGTAAAAAACTCAGTGAAGTGAACTTTATCTTGAAGTCATCAAGTCTATAAACTCAACATGAATCTTACTATGCATTCACTTTAAAGTTCATTTCAAAGTTATCCCAAACAGGGTCCATGGAGGGCCAGTTTTTATCTGCAGAACATCTACATGAAATATATAATGTGCCAGTATCAGTCTTCACTGTTCCTGGTGTTCTGCATAAATCTGATGTGTACTGTTAGGCGTAACCTTATTTCCAGGTCAACAGGCATCTAGACATCTCTTTTAAAATCCATCATGATCTTCAATAAGTGATTAAGAGCCAATTATATAATCTGTTCTGTATAAAAGGTCAACTGTGGATGACTTCCTGACGGCTCAGCAGGTGAAGAATCCACCTGCAATGCAGGAGACAGAGGAGATTGGGTTTGATCCCTGGGTTGGGAAGAGGTTCGATCCCTTGGAGGAGGAAAATGGCAACCCACTCCAGTATTCATGCCTGAAAAATCCCATGGACAGAAGAACTTGGTGGGCTGCAGTCCACAGGATAACAGAGTCAGACAGGACTAAGCGTGCAAAGCACATATCCATAAAGACGTGACTTCTAGGCTTTAAGAACTGGCAAACCAAAAGAGGGTTATAACCAAAGTCATGTAAACGGGACGTATTTACTGCCTGCCTGCAACTGTTTTCGCCATTCTCAACATCGCGTATTTGTATGGCATTTTGGAAATTATAAAGCGATTTCCTATCTGTTGTCTAGTTTAATCAGAGTAACGTATACCCAGAACTGTGCCAGATGTTGAGGGAATTCAAGAAAGATGTAAAACTGGCTCGGCTAACTGAAATAATGCCAAACAAGAGCTTTATTGAAAAGTTTTATTTGAAGCCAAATATCAATGTATTTGAAAAGAGGTACTGGATCTAGAATTTTACAACAAATCACAGGAATCTAAAATAAATTGCTTTGGTAGCCTGATTATGGCCAATAGGAATGAGGTGTGTGACACTAATATGGCGAAAGAAAAAAAGGTTTTGAATAGTGACTGCAGGCACAGCTCTAAGCCCCCAGAAGATAGATATGTGAAGTCATTAAATTAAGTACGCTGTTTTTTTTTTCTTTTTTAATGCAGAGACATCTATTGTATTATTGTGACTTAAATATCTGTCTCTCTATCTTATTTAAAGAGTGTCATTCTTATGGAGCTTACACTTAATTTTAAACTATTAATTTTCCATATGAACCTGAGTTTAAATCTGTAAATTTCAAAAGAATTCTCTACAATGTGCCATTATATAGTCTTTCTCATTACAATATAGAAATATTTTTTTCTATATATCTTTGTATTTTTATTTTTATGGAGAGCTAGGCAGAAGGCTTGATTGATTTTTTAGCATATCAACCTTAAAAAACTAACATTTTTAAAGAAAGCAATACAGAAAATGTCCTTTCTTAGAGGTAAAATAAATCTTCATAAGGACATGAAGATACAGAATATACTTATTCTGATTGAGAATGTGCAGTTTCAGAAGTTAAGAATGTCACTGAATCTCAAAGCCTTTATTAAAAGTAATATTATCAAAAACATGAGTTTGCAGTGTGGCGGAATCCGGGACTTCACTCTCGCCTCTTCCCTCTTCTAGCTGTGTGAAGTTGGAATATGTGCTGAATACCTGTAGGTCTTAAGTCTTCTCATTTATCAAATTAAAACAGCATTATCCACCCTAGGTGTAAAAATCCTCAACCAAATAATATCAAACCAAACTAGCAACAAAAGAGAGATTAGACACAGTGGCAGGATGGGATTCACTCCCGGAATGCAAGGTTGGCTTTAACACGAGATGGTTATAAAACACCCAAACACAGTTATTTCAATAAATGAAAAATCAATGATAAAACCCACTATACCTTTATAACAAAGAGGCTTTACAAGCCAGGAGTAGAAAGGAACCTGCTAAACCTGATGAAGGAAATCAGTGAGGAATCTAGCTGCCACCATACTTAATCGTGAAAGACGGAATACCTCCCCACTAAGATCAGGAACCATCCTGGGAGGTCTGCTTTCAGTAATTCTATTCAACGTTGCATCGAAGTTATTAGCCAAAGAAAACTGAAGTAAAAGCCACCCTGACTAGAAAGGAATAAGTAAAATTGCCTGTTTATGGAAGACACGATCCTGTGTACATATAAAGGCTTAAGAAGCCTGTTGCAAAGTGTTAAAACTCATGAATAAGTTCAACAATGTAAACATATAAAATCAACTGTATTTCATGCATGAAATAATTAAAAATCCAAAAATGAAATCAAGAAAACAATAGCATCAATTTTTAAAATTAGAAATAAATTTAATAAAAGAGCAAAATTTATACTCTAAAACTATAAAACCATGTTGAAAGAAATTGAAGTAAGTAGACATCCCATGACCTTGAGTCAGCAGATTCAATATTAAAATGTCAATATCCCCCAAATTCATCTACAGACTCAACACAATACCTATTATAATCTCAGCTATCTCTTTTTTTTTCATAAATTGAGAAGCTGATCTAAATTCATGTATCTCAATGTCTGTAAGTGAACAATACTGAATTGGAGGGAAAATCCCTTAAAACAGTAAAATGGTTCAGTCGGCATCATGGTGTGAGGGACAGGGAGTGTGCTGCCCAGACCCCTGTAAGGGTCTCTGGTGGTAACAGCCTTTTTCCACCTCTTGTCCTCTGTGGTGGAGCCTCGCGGGTCACGGTTCTGAGGCAGGTCATGTGCGCCTTTGCAAGGGGTGACTGTAACTCAGGCCTCACACAGGCGCGGCAGCGATCTTCACAGTAGCCGGGCCCACGAGAAAGTGCAGCCCCCGGCCGAGGCTGGTCAGGAAGCTGGGTGGAGGAATGGCTCGTGGGTTGGGGGCATCTAGCTTGGTGTGTGCCAACCCTGAGATCCTGTGCCCCTCTGAGAGGCTTGTCCTGCAGAATTGCCCCACGCCTTCCTGATCAGAGCAAGAACTCCTTACTTCAAGAAAACTCAGGGGCCACCTCCTGGCAAAACTATCTGCACCTGTTTTGGCCGTGAGATCACAGTGCGGGTTAGGTCATGGCGGAGGCAGCCGGGGTCAGAGATGCAGCCAGCTTGGCCGGGCAGCAGTCAGAGGCGGCCGGTGAGGTTGGGCTCTGAGGAAAGCGTGACCAGGAGACCTTGGGAGACGCTCACCTCGGGGAAGGTGTGCTGACTGGGAAGCAGTGTTGGGGTCCAGGGTTCAGCAACCCGGCAGAGTCTGAGGGGACGGAGTGAGATCACAGCCAGAGTGTCTCCCAGAAGCTTGACGAGTCAGGGGTCTGTGCCGAGGGAGCTGAAAGGCTGGAATCGGGTGGCGAGCGTGGAAGGCGGGATGGGAAGGCTCGGGGAGGGGGATGTGCTGAGATGACCGCTCTGCGGGACAGAGCATGGCCAGGTGGGGTGGCCAGTGGGCAGGCCTGGGAGGCCCGCTCTCGGCAAAGCAAGGAGCGTGCGGGAGGGGAGACACCCGCTCCCCAGCACTTTAGCGGTTCTGGGCAGGTGCAGCTGACGCCGTCCCAGGAGCAGGCTCAGAGCACGGGGAAGGCAGGACCGGCCACGGCCGGGGGCCGAGAGCACGGGGATGGCAGGACCAGCCACGGCCGGGGCCGGCTGGCACTGTGTCCACTCAGAAGCCAGGCAGACGGAGTGACCATCACAACTGGCGAAGCTGGAGGAGAAGTCACCACGGGCCGACCTCCACAATTGCGAAGATGGCTGGGAATGCAGCCCTCTGGAGAGGGGAGCAGGGGCGAATGGGCGGGGAGGCAGTCAGGACCCTGCTTTCGTCACCAGAAGAACTCAAGGACAGAGAGCGGCACCCCTCCTGCAGTCCCTGACCTGAGTCGGGATCAGGCCCATTGACTGAAGAGGAGGCCACGTTCCCAGGAGGAAGAAGCTCATGCTGAGGACGCAGGGAGGTCATCCCCCAGCCCCTCCACTGGAGGATGTTTGCCGTTTCCTTTCTTCAGGTAGAGGGGAGTGCCCAGGCCTTCTGGAACTGCTGGACACACGTTCAGAGTTGACAGTTATACCTGGAGACCTGCAGGGCCATTAGGCCATTATTACCCTTCTGTCAGAGCTGCGGCCTGTGGGCCCAAGTGACAAGCTCATGTTCAGCTTGCCCTGGGTCCACGGGGTCTGTGGACTCACCAGGTTGTCATTCCAGTCCCCTAACACCTGTGAGGGGAGGGAGGCCTGGCGTGCTGCCGTCCACGGGGCCACACAGAGTCGGACACAGCTGCCAGAGTCAGCAACGTGCATACTTGGGAGACACGTGGGGCAGATGGTAGGAGCTCCACACGGGGTCTTTGGCCTGTGGGGTCAGAGACGTCGTAGAAAGAAAGGCCAAGAGAAGCCTCTGAAACTGAACCCTGCCCTCACCCAGCCAAGATGGGAAATGCACGTCCTAGTCTCTCCCCAGGGCTGATGGCCAGGATCGGCGCCACGCTCAGGAGCTGGAGCTCGTGGGGACGTGATTGTGCTGTGCCCCCATCTAACCCACCCACTGGGTCCTCTGGGGCACTGGGTCTGTCTGCGAAGGGACTGTGGGCCCTCACGGGCTGCCTGTGCCTGTGCCCGGGCGAGTTAGCACGGCCGCGCCCTCGGCTCCAGACGGCTGACGTACTGGGCATGCTCTTTCCACCTGGACCAGAGCAGCGATTGTGACGTCCGCCTTCACGTGGGGCTGACGGCAGCGCGCGCCGACAGTGTTCTTCCTGGGCTGTGTCGTCTCGTCCACTCTCCTGACGAGGCCCGAAGCATCTGGACCACCCAGCTGTCAACTACGGCAGTAGCTCTCTACAAGCCTCTGCTCCTCCGGGCAGAAGCGACTAGACCGATGGAGTCCTTGGTAATCCGAACACAGCCCACAGGGGGGCAGAGGAACTTTTAACTTAGAAACGTGGCATAGGGGGAAAGGTAGCTGAAGTTCACATCACAGAGGAGATTTCATTTCCTTGATATGTGATTTGTTATTGCTTAGTTGCTACGTCATGTCTGACTCTTTGTGACATCATGGCCTATAACCCACCAGGCTCTGTCCAAGGACTTTTCCAGGCAAGAATACTGGAGTGGGCTGCCATTTCCTGCTCCAGGGGACTTCCCGACCCAGGGTTTGAACCCATGTCTCCTGCTTGGCAGGCAGATTCTTTACCACTGAGCCACCAGGGAAGGCCTGATGTATACAAGACATGCACAGTTGTGCAAGAACACACCAACGGACCAGCAGAAACTCGAGAACAGGCATGCAAAGACATTTGATGAAGGTCTGCAAGGGGCTCTCAAAAGTGTGAAAATAAGATCAACCCCACCCACCGTCCCAGAACTAGAAATGAAACTACTGCAATGTATCACTTTTCCACGTCGAATGGACAAATATCCAGTGTTTTAAAGCCTGTCGTGCAGGGAATGACGTGGGAAAGTGCCAGTGAGATTGTTAATTTGTGCAGATTCTATGGAGAGCAAATTACCAACATGCATCACAGTTTGAAATGCATCCACTCTTCACATTATCACTGTCTTTTTATCTCATCCCATGGTATATTTTTATCATAGCAGCCAGAATGATCATCCCAAAATATAAATCACAGCAGACCCCGCCTCTGCTCAGAATGCTCCACGGGCTCCCCATTCCTCAGAAGGAAACCAAAGATCCCCAAAAGGCACGTCATGATCTGAATCCTTCTGGGTCCCTGGGACCTCAGCCCCTGAGCATTTTTTCTGTACTCATGGAACTCTCCCAATCATTTAAAAATAGTTGTTTTAAGCCCACAGTATAAAATAAAAAGTGAACATATCATATAATTTATAGCAATGAATTACATGAATAATCACAAAAAAATATCTGTACATGACCGCCATCCAAGTCATGAATTGAATCACTAATGCCCA
Organism: Budorcas taxicolor; assembly: GCF_023091745.1. Taxonomy (NCBI): domain Eukaryota; kingdom Metazoa; phylum Chordata; class Mammalia; order Artiodactyla; family Bovidae; genus Budorcas; species Budorcas taxicolor. The sequence goes on along the minus strand of NC_068917.1, from coordinate 114,891,401 downwards.
AGAGTCCATCCTGATGCTGGGAAGGGTTGAAGGTGGGAGGAGAAGGGTCAACAGAGGATGAGACGGTTGGAAAGTGCTCCAAGGGCTCGCCATTCTTCAGTGGGGAGCGAGCTGCAGGAGATGGTGAGGGTCAGGGAGACTAGCGTGCTGCGGTCCATGGGCCCCCGAAGAGCTGGACACGCCTGAGCGACTGCACAAGAGTCCAGCTCCCCATGGGGTCTGGCCTCGGCCAGAGGCCGCCACTCGGCTGGCTTCTCCCTGCCGGAGCCCCCGAAGCCGCCGTCGACCTCTGTGTAGCTAGGACACACGTCCTCTTGTATCTGGCCCCTCTTGCTCAGCATTAGGTCTGGGAGTCGCACACGCTCAGGCGTGTAGTGTGCCCCTTCTGCCCTCTCCGTTGCATCGTGTCTCGTAACACCGCGCTGTGCCGTGTCAGGGTGTTCCATGCGGTGCCCTGTGTGTGTCATCACTCCACACCGCATATGCTAATAGACAGCAGGGTACCCGCCCATTCTGGAGTCGATGGACACTTGGATTGGAATCTGGGGTTGTAACTGAGCTACAAACACCCCTCTGTGTGTTACAGTGCATTTCCATCGAGTTCAGTCTAGAAGCTGAACCGTGGATTGTGGCACACGCGTGTGGACAATGTCGGTGCAAAACGCTAAACAAATTCAAAGAGGCTGCGCTGCCACAGGCATTGAGCGAGGGTTTCAGTTGCTCCAGTTTTCCCCCCAAAACAGATATAATGTCTATAAATTGAAATATCTTCAATCTTAAAGAATATATAAATCATATTCCCCACACTGAAAATTTTATGATTAAAAGCAAAACACGTAGAATAGCTAAAAACAAGTTTCTCAATTTTAATTTAACCAGAAAATCTGATAAACATAAACACCGAAGGTTTTTCACTAATTACGGTTGTGGTAGATATTTACCTTCTTTAAAAAAAAGAGTTGGTGCTAATCACACGCCGCAGTCTGCAGACTCCTGCCGCCACTCGATTCCCTGAGGTTTCAAGCAGCCCATGCCTGTTGGTGCAGCAGTCTCGTTCTCAGAAAAACGCTGTCCAACTCTGGCCTTCCAAACTGGGGTCAGCGTGTACATTTCCACACAACCTGAGTTTTCATCTTTCGTGTCTTTATTAGTGAATAGCTTCAGACTATTCAGAACAGCACAGACCATTTAAGAATTTTCTGGCTTCATATCTCCTAAGACCATCCATAGCCTTTTCCTTTGATTTTGTCAAACTGCAATCTATTCCTGTTTCTTCTTACATCAATTTCAAACAAGAGAAAACTAATCTAGGGCTGTGGGGGTGAGCTCCACACATCAAAATCACGGCTCACCCTCTGTGCCAGCAGACCCTGATTAAGACATTGTCACTTCCCAGTAGGTGTGGCTTTCCAGCTATTTAGTTAAGCTTATTATTATCATTAAAATTTTCTCATGGTTATTAGTGTCAATTCATGAGGAGGAGGAAGGCAGCTTCCCACAGTCCTTCCAGGAGTCTGCAAGCATCAAGCACAAACCCCTCTCTTCATAAACAGGTGTATGCATGCATCCAGACAAAGCAGGGAGACCCACAATGGCAGAACGGTGTCTTTCCTGCCTTCTGGCAGTTCCAGAGCTTGACACAGGCTCACCTGTTCTGTAGGAGGCTGAGGTGTATGGCAGTGTGTAACTCTGCTGGATATTAATACTTATTTAGACCCATTTCTCTAATGCTCTTTGGCCCAAATGCTTCTCCAGCTCTTTTTTCTTTTTTCACCTACGATTTTTTCAGTGAGTTATCAGAGAGTTGTTTTTTTTCCCTTTATGCCGAGTGTTGAGTTCACTGCCCAAAACAGTGGAGAGACAGACAGGGAAACGCAGAAACTTACAACTTACTGAAGCAGAGCCAGTCCCGGGCACAAGTGTGTGTGAAGTCACTTCAGTTGCGACTGATTCTTTGGGCCCCTAAGGACTGTAACCCTGCAGGCTCCTCTGTCCATGGGAGTCTCCAGGCAGGAAGACTGGAGTTGGTGGTCATGCCCTCCTCCGGGGATCTCCCCAGCCCAGGGAGGGAACTCACTTCTCTTACACATCCTGCATCAGCGGGCAGGTTCTCTACCACAAGTGCCACCTGTTGGAGTCTGAAGCAGAACCGAGTCCTGGGTAGGAAACCCTGGACTAATTGACAAACAGATGGAAGACGACTCTGAGAGGCAAACACTCCTGTGGGGGCCCCACGCTTCTGTGAATTTTAACTCCGGGAGCTCTATGAGGGTGTGCTCACAGTGAAAACAGGAGAAAACGCCCCTGTGCTTCTCCAGGAGGGACAGCACCAGAGCTCTCTGTTCTAACAAGCTCTGCTCCCGGGAGAAATGGCTTTGCCAAACTCAAACCTATTTGGAGTTTATCAACACATACCTAACTTGGTGGGTGGGGGGAATATTCAGCCCCAGCCCCCTTGAGCCATCCTCACCCACACAAACAGGAGGCAAAACTGAGACCCTCTTGTGAAATCCACAGTCCAGGGGCTCAGGCTCACTCACAGACGAAGATCTGATCCCCTAGAACATTTCTCTTCTCCTCACACCTCACCACTCTTCCCTAAAAGCGTACAGAGTGCGGCTCCTTTTACCCAAGACATCTTGTCCAACTTTCCCCAAAGCAACACATTCGAAAGGAAAAAAAAAAAAAAAGCACTTTGAAAAGATAGAGCAAGTTTCAGAACTAAGTCAGATATAGCAGGAAGAGGAAATCACCAGGCCAGTGACTTAAAATTATCGTGATTAAAATGCTAAGTGCTTTAATGGAAAAAATGAACAACATGCCAAAGCAGATGGGTAACATAAGCAGTGAGATGGGAATTCTGAGAAAAAAATAAAAAACAGATGCTGGAGATCAAAGACCCTGCCGTGTAAACGAGGAACGAGACTTTGATGGACTTATTAGCACACTGAACGCACCGAGGCAAGATTCCCTGAGCTGGAGGATGTTCAGTGGAAACAATCCACACTTCAGTCGGTCCCTTTGTAGAAACTGACAGACCAGTCCTTCCAAGGGCAGGGATATTCTGAAAAAGAGAAAAAGTAGGAAGACTCATACTCTACGGCTTGAAAACTTACTACAGAGCAACAGTAATCAAAACAGTGATGTACTGTACAAGAATGGTCACATTTTTCTCATGGGACAGAATTGAGAGCTCAGGGATAAACCCGTATATTTTTAGTAGCAGTTCTAAGACCTTCCAATTGGGAGAGAATAAGTCTTTTCAACAAATCAAAAGTCTTATTCTGGGACAATAAAAGGCTCTCCATACAAAGGGATGAACATGGACACTTATCTCACACCACACAGAAAACTTAGCTCAAAACGGATCAAAGAATTAAATGTAGTCCCTAAAACCTCAGAAGAAAACACGGGGTGAATCTGTATGGCTTTGGATTTAGTAAAGGATTCTTAGATATGACACCAAAAGTGCAAATAAAGGAAGGCACAGATACACGGGGCTTCATCAAGACTAAAATCTGTGCTTCAAGGAGCACCACCAAGAAAGCGATACTCCCCTACACACCCCCCACACCCGCAGACATGCTCACACACCAGAATTCCAACCCCAAAGAGTCACAGTTCACAAGTGAATTGTGGGACCTCATCAAGACTAAAATCTGTGCTTCAAGGAACACCACCAAGAAAGCGATACTCCCCTACACACCCCGCACACCCGCAGACGTGCTCACACACCAGAATTCCAACCCCAAAGAGTCGCAATTCACAAGTGAATTGTGGGACTTCATCAAAATTAAAATCTGTGCTTCAAGGAGCACCACCAAGAAAGTGAAAAAACAACCCACAGAATGAGAGAAAACATTTGTAAATCATACATCAGATAAGGGACTTATATGAAGAATATGTAAAGAACACTTGCAACTCAATGATAAAAAAGACAAACAGCCCAATTAAAAACTTGGCAAAGGATCTGAATAGAAATTTCTCCAAAGAAGACACACAAATGTCCAATATGTACATGTAAAGATGCTCTGCATTTTCAGGCATCAGATTAAATCGAATCAAATCAAAGTCACAATGAGCTACTGCTTCCATCCAATAGGATGGCTAGAATTAAAAAGGCAGATAATAACAAGTGTTTTGACAAGTATATGGAAAATCAGAACCCTCATACACTGCTGGTTGGAGCGTAAGAGGGTGCAGCTGCTTTGGAAAAGAGTGGCAGTTCTTTAGATGGTTAAATTTAGAGTTTTCATACAAACGAGCATTTCCACTCCTAGGTAGATACTCATGAGAAATGAAAACTGATGTTGGGATGTAAAGGTGTATACAAATGTTTGTACCAACATTATCCATAATGGTCAAAAGGCAGGAACAACCAAATAGTTTATCAATCGACAAATGAATGAAGAGGATGTAATATAAACATACGATGGAACATTCAGCTCAGTCACTCTATCGTGTCCGACTCTATCTTTGCGACCCTATAGACTGCAGCACACCAGGCTTCCCTGTCCATCACCACCTCCCGGAGTTTGCTCAAACTCATGTCCATTGAGTTGGTGATGCCATCCAACCATCTCATCCTATGTCGTCCCCTTCTCCTCCTGCCTTCAATCTTTCCCAGCATCAGGGTCTTTTCGAATGAGTCAGTTCTTCTTATCAGGTGGCCAAAGTATTGGAGTTTCAGCTTCAGCATCAGTCCTTCCAATGAACATCCAGGACTGATCTCCTTCAGGATGGACTGGTTGGATCTCCTTGCAGTCCAAGGGACTCTCAAGAGTCTTCTCCAGTACCACAGTTCAAAAGCATCAATTCTTCGACGCTCAGCCTTCTTCACAGTCCAAATCTCGCATCCAAACGTGACTACTGGAATACCATAGCCTTGACTAGATGGACCTTTGTTGGCAAAGTATGTCTCTGCTTTGTAATATGCTGTCTAGGTTGGTCATAACTTTCCTTCCAAGGAGCAAATGTCTTTTAATTTCATGGCTGCAGTCACCATCTGCAGTGATTTTGGAGCGTAGGAAAATAAAGTCAGCCACTGATTCCACTGTTTCCCCATCTATTTCCCATGAAGTGATGGGACCAGATGCCATGATCTTAGTTTTCTGAATGTTGAGTTTTAAGCCAACCTTTTCACTCTCCTCTTTCACTTTCATCAAGAGGCTCTTTAGCTCTTCTTCCCTTTCTGCCATAAGGGTGGTGTCATCTGCACATCTGAGGTTACTGATATTTCTCCTGGCAATCTTGATTCCAGCTTGTGCTTCCTCCAGCCTAGCGTTTCTCATGATGTACTCTACATACAAGTTAAATAAGCAGGGTGAAAATATACAGCCTTGACATAATCTTTTCCCAATTTGGAACTAGTCCATTGTTCCATGTCTGGTTCTAACTGTTTCTTCTTTATCTGCATACAGATTTCTCAGGAGGCAGCTAAAGTGGTCTGGTATTCCCATCTTTTGAAGAATTTTCTACAGTTTGTTGTGATCCACACAGTCAAAGGCTTTGGCATAGTCAATAAACCAGCAGTAGACACTTTTCTGGAACTCTCTTGCTTTTTCAGTGATCCAGTGGAAGTTGACAATTTGATCTCTGGTTCCCCTGCCTTTTCTAAATCCAGCTTGAACATCTGGAAGTTCTCAGTTCACGTAATTTGAAGCCCGGCTTGGAGAATTTTGAGCATTATTTTGCAAACCTGTGAGATGAGTGAAATTGTGTTGTAGTTTTAACATTTTTTGGCGTTGCCTTTCTTTGGGATTGGAATAAAACTGACCTTTTCCAGTCCTGTGGCCACTGCTGAGTTTTCCAAATTTGCTGGCATATTGAGTGCGGCACTTTCACAGCATCATCTTTCAGGATTTGAAATAGCTCAACTGGAATTCCATTACCTCCACTAGCTTTGTTCATAGTGATGCTTCCTAAGGCCCACTTGACTTCACATTCCAGGATGCCGGATTCTAGGTGAGTGGTCACACCACTGTGGTTATCTGGGTTGTGAAGATCTTTTTTGTATACTTCTTCTGTGTATTCTTGCCACCTTTTCTTAGTATCTTCTGCTTCTGGAACGCTATTTAGCCATAAAAAAGGATGGGGTACTGATAAATGCTTCAACATGGATGGGTCTTGGAAACACATGTTAAATGAAAGATCCCAGTCACAGAAGATCACATATCATATGCCTTCAGGATGGAGCTATCCAGATCAGGAAAACCTGTAGAGCTATAAAGTAGATTCAATAGGTTTGAGATTAGTTAGGACTAAGCGCGGGGCTCCCAGGTGCTGCTGTGGTCAAGAATCTGTCTACCGACATAGAACACACAAGAGACAGTCGATCCCTGTCTTGGGAAGATTCCCTGGAGGAGGAATGGCAACCCACTCCGCTAATCTTGCCTGGGGAATGCCATGGACAGAGGAGCCTGACGGGCTCCGGTCAGTGGGGTCACAAAGAGTCGGCCACAACTGTGCCCAGCAGAAGGATGGTAGAGGCAGGAGGGCATGAGTTTTCTTCTTGGTGAAAATGGTCTAAAATCGAGTGTAGCGATGGTCACACATATCTGTGGATATACTGAGAAGTACTGGACTGAATGCTTTCAGTGGGTAGATTCTACGGTGCGTAAATTGTCTCAGGAATTGTGTTTTAAAAAGAATGCCCCCTACCCATACTCCCCTACACACACCCCACACGCGCAGACGTGCTCACACACCAGAATTCCAACCCCAAAGAGTCACAATTCACAAGTGAGATCTTCTCATTGAGCCAAACTTGCTCAGTTGAAATAAGGAGAGGGGGAATTTGTCTCTATATTCTGACATTTTTGATTAATTAAAAATAGATTAAGTTTGAACTGTCCGATAAATGTCTTTATATTTGACTAGTTTTTGAAAAGTTTATTTTTGCTTTAATTCATTTTATCAAATTCATAGCTTTTTTCTTTTTTATTGAAATACAGTTGTTACATGATATTACATAAGTTATAAGAGGGCAATATGGTGATCCATAATTTTTAGAGATTATAAGTCTATTTATAGTTTCTATAAAATATCAACTGTATTCCCCGTGCCATATAATATTTCCCTGTAGCTTATTTCATATCTAGCAGTTTGTACCTCTTATTCCCCTACCCCTGCATTGTCCCCCCCTTCCCCTTCCCCACTGTGGAAGGATTTATGCTAAGTGAAATGTCAGACAGAGAAAGACACTGTATGATATCATTTATATGTGGGATCTAAAGTATACAATAAACTGATGGATAGAATCAGAAAAGAAGCAGCCTCACAGCTATATTTATTTGATTTTTTTGAAAGCCACTTAATTGAGTCCTCTTGAAGCAGACAACTACCTCTAGAGTTCACTAAAATAAACCTAGGGCCTTCCCCGGTGGCCCAGTGATTAAAACTTTGCCTTCCAATGGAGATGGGGGGAGTTCAGTCCCTCAGAGGGAGCTAAGATTCCCAGAGGCCTCGTGGCCAAAAAATCGAAGCATAAAACAGAAGCAATATTGTAACAAATTCAGTAAACACTTATAAACTCAACGAGCAAACACTCTTCAAATATGAAAAGCACCCGTAGTGTTTTAAGCAAGATGATTACACGTTGCTTAGTGTTACCAGTATTTCTCAGCCCTCGGCAGGAGACTGATGTCAGTGGCAGGGAGCCCATTCATTTACTAAACGGGGTCACCTGCTCTGCACCTTTTCTCTATGCTCCGTCCACTTAAAACAAGTGATCGTATATTTACTGTCTGAGTCACTTGGAAAGCCCTTACGATCGCATATTTTAATCCATCATATGGGCAGTTCAGCTCAGTTGCTCAGTCATGTCTGACTCTCTGCGACCCCATGGACTGCAACATACCAGGCTTCCCTGTCCATCACCAACTCCCGGAGCTTGCTCAAACTCATGTCCCTCGAGTCAGTGATGCCATCCAACCATCTCCTCCTCTGTCATCCCCTTCTCCGCCTGCCTTCCATCTTTCCCAGCATTGGGGTCTTTTCCAATGAGTCAGTTCTTCACATCAGGTGGCCAAACTACTGGGGCTTCAGCTTTAGCATTAGTCCTTCCAAAGAGTCTTCAGGACTGATTTCCTTTAGGATGGACTGATTGGATCTCCTTGCAGTCCAAGGGACTCTCAAGTCTTCTCCAACACCACAGTTCAAAAGGATCAGTTCTTCGGCATTCGGGGTCCTTAATACGCCAACTCTCACATCCATGGATGACTCCTGGAAAGACCATAGCTTTGACTAGACGGACTTTTGTCGGCAAAGTAATGTCTCTGCTTTTTAATATGCTGCCTAGGTTGGTCATAGCTTTTCTTCCATCATCTGATAGCTGTGATCTAGCTGCACCATGAGTGATAATTTCCTGCTCATGTTTGCACAGATGCCTACAGGGTTAGGCTCCAAGACGTTTTTCAGTTGCTGAGTAGGATGAAGTGAATAAGAGCACCTTCAGGAACTCGTATGGAAATGGTGGGCTTGGAGGGAGACAAGCGACAAGTAAACAGAGATACTGTCAGGTACTTTGAGTCTCAGAAAAGTGATGATAACGAGGTAAAGGCTGGCAGCACAGCGGCAGTGGGCGTCGGACGTTCGGGGGCGGGACGTGTTTGTTTAAGACTGAGAGCGTAGAGGCAGGTACCCCCTGAAGAGAGGAGCTTTTACGCGAGAGGGAGTCACCGGTCACCTGCCTGTTGTCCAGAAGGCATTCTCAGTTAAGGCTGCACCTAACTGAGACTCGCTCCAGTTCACGTTCCGATGGTGGAGGTCACAGGGACGGTTAATCATTTACATCATGGTCTACGCCTCCTTGTCTTTGATCAGTGCACTATTAAAGAGGCTTTCTTTGCCAGAGTTATACTCAGACATTTGACAGTGAATTCTTGCTCACAACATCAAATAACAGAAGAACATTACTTACCTCTTTAATTGCTATCAGCTTGGAAAATTATCTGAAGTTTTCCAAAAAAAAAGTTTTCAAGATATACTGACTTCTTTGATTTCTTCTCCAAGCAAATGTTTTAAAATTACAAAAAGCCCCAATATTTTCCAAAGAGTGTTCTTTGGAATGTTAGATAAAAGGGATAAGCTTTAAGTAAAACAGAGATCAAATAAACTTGTGAACGACTGTCTCAGCAAAGGTGAGCCATTCCTGTTTCTGATTGTTTTGCTTCTCCTCTGAGGGACCTGTCAGAGCCTTTACTGTGCCATCTGCTTCGGCACTGACCTGGGAGGCATCGGGCATTGCCTATTCAAGATGCTCAGCAATGAAAGCAGCGCTTTCTGCTCTGGCCTTGCCATACATTTTGGAAACAATGGAATACGTTTCCCCTAATTCTACTGTTCATATTCACGTTCGCACCAGCTTAAAAAAAAAAGGCAGCACAGAATCAGGAAAGCACCACAAACCGAAAAATGAAATAAAACAACCCAAGAATATCTTCTGAATTGTACTTTCCTTTTTGGTGAATCAGACAAAAACCTCCGCTTGCCTAGTCCCAAGGTCGATAGCAAAATCAAAGGGAGAGAGTGTTACTTTTACTACAACCTTATCCAGAGTAGACTGAAGAGGTCTGCATCACAAACACGTTTGATGTATCAAGAGAAGGGATTTGATAAAGTGTCTCGTCCATGGTTCATTCGGGTTAATTTGGAAAATACTTGTCAAGTACCACCTGAGCTAAAAAAGACCTGTTATTCTATTGCAAGAAGCAGAGGGCTAGCAAGTGGGCATAAAACTAACATGATTTTGAGTATCATAAGCGGCATGAGGAGAAACAAGGCTTGAAGCGGTGGAGGACAGGAGGCATGCATAGTTGTTTGGGAGACTTTGCGGAAGTGGTGTCCTCCGGGTGTTATTTGGAGATCTGATGGCGGGGGGCAGGGGGGTAGTAAGCTCCGTAGCTGTCTAGGTGAAGAACCCACAGGCCTCTACGTAGAAAGACAGGCAGTTGCAATGGCCTTGAAGCTGGACAGGATCGTAAACGATGCAAAATAGTAGTGCCTAATGCGCAGTGATTCTGGGCCAAGACGCAGGCGAGCCGCACGTCCCAGGTTCAGACTGGGGAAGCGAGAGCATCAGCCTTCCCGATGCCTTGACTGATGACCTGCTGTAATGCAAGTCTCTCGTGAACGGGCTGTGCTGATGCAGAAACCTGGCGCAAACCTGTGACTTCTGTACACAGACTGCTTCCCTTTGGCTCACAGGGGTTTGAGGCATCAGCCAGCAAGGGTAGAAAGGAGACTGTGACTCGTATCTCTGCCAAAATATCCATTCAATACTAACAGAAACAAAAATGAATACAATGAATTTACTAAAACAACAAAAGGGATATATATTCATGACTAATGCTGATTTTGTCACTTTTAAAAATCACACACACAATTATCTATTGCCAGTCCTGTCAAAATTAACATAAACGGAGATAACACCACTTTGAAAACAACACTTTTCAAACCAAAAAAACAAAAAACAAAACTTAAAACATGTTTAAAAATACAATTTTAACACCAAATGTATGGTCCATGAGAGAAAAATATGAGAAGTTGGACTTCATTAAAACTAAAAACTTCTACAAGGCTCTGTTAAGATAATGAAAAGAGGCTACAGACGGGGAGAAAATCTTCATGAAACACATATCTGATAGAGTACTGGTATCCAAAATAAACAGAGAACTTTAAAACTCAACAGTGAGAAACCAAACTACCCAATTAAGAAGTGGGCAGAAGATCTGGGCAGACACTTCACTACAGAAGACGTGCAGATGGCGAATGGGCACGTGAGAAGACGCAGGGGAAAAATAACAGGAGTCTGCACATCATAAGTGGCATGGAAAAAAATAAGGAAAGACACTGGCGTGATGGAGTACAGGAAGCGCTTTATATGAGGGCTTCTCTCATTACGAAGTCACTGGGAGACCACCACACCCCTGTTGGAAGGGCCGGGATCCAGACGCTGCCAAGGGCGAATGCTGCGGAGGTGCGGAGCAGCAGGGACTCTCACTCGTGGCTGGTGGAGAGGCCAACTGCTGCGGTCACTTTGGAAGACAGTTTCCTACAAAGCTAAACATACTCTCACCATATGACGCACGAATCACAGTCCTTGCTATTTACCCAAAGGAGCTGAAAACTTATGTCCACATACGATTCTGCATGTGAATGTTTATAGCAGCCTTATTCATCATTGCCAAAATTGGAAGCAACCGCGCTGCCCTTCAGTAGGTGAGTAAGGAAATGAACCATGGTGCCTCCAGACGTGGAATATTGCTTAGTGCTCGAAAGAAGTGAGCTATCTATCCACCAGAAGACACCGAGGAACTTCAAATACACACTACGAAGTGAACGAAGCCAGTCTGAAAAAAGCTACACACTGTATGATTCCAAGTATATGACATTCCGGAAAAGGCAAAGCTATGGAGGCCGAGAAAAGATCAGTGGTTGCCAGGGACTCGTGAAGGAGGGGAGGGGGGAAGGCGAACTTTAAGGCAGGAAACTCTTCTGTGAGACCAAAATTATAAACACATGACGTATTTGTCCAAACCCTCAGAAGGTACGACACGGAATGAACTGTAAATTATGGACTTTAGTTAACGACAACGTTTCAACTTTAGTTCCTCGGGTTTAGCGATGAATGTACCATCCTAATTCAAATTCAAGATGCTAATAACAGGGCAAGCTGTAGGGGGAGCTTGTGGAGAGGGGTGTTTGGGAATTCTCTAGTACTTTTTGCTCACTTTTCTATAAACTTACAACTGCTCTGAAAAGTAAAGCTTACTAATGAAAACAATAAATAAACAATACAATTATCATGTCAAAAACTATGAATTTGTTGCCAAAACCAGCCTGTTAGAATTGGAGCTCATGCTTCAGATTATCACAAGTCTTAGTCCTGTGATGTCTTTCCCACAGTACAGAAAAAAACCAATAAAAAGCGTATCTGTTTTCAGGAGGCTTCTCTCTGACTTGGTCACAGCCCCACCACGTGTGTGACTTTCCTGAGCTCATTCTGACACATTTTGAAGTTTCTTCACATGGAGATTTTTGTCCTTGTAAATGTTGTTGAGACTAGACAAACTACAGCTTCTAAATAAAACCCATCCTAAAAGGATGCCTGTGCTTCCAACCACAAAAGAAGGCTTGGGGACTGTTTCTCAGGACCTTTGTGAGAGAGAGAGCTCCCCGCTGGGGCCCCTGTCTCACGGGGCTGTCCCCTGGAAGGTTCCTCCTGCCGACCTCACCTTATCCCCAGGTGGCTTCGTGCTCACAGACCCAGTCCCAACCCCCACACAGCTCTGTTACTGTTTGTCCCTGTTGCTCTCCTCCAGGAAAAGAAACTCTCCACTGCCTCAAGCTCGTACTTGAGCACCAACTCCCTTCCTGAAACTGGGGTCCAACTCCTCACCTTCCCACGAGCCAGGACATCACCTCTCTGCTGGGGGCCGTACAGAACCTGCTGACTGGCCTACCCGGCCTCTGCCCTGGACGCCTCCAGCTCCCACTTCGCAATGAGAGTAGTGGGAACAGTTTCCAATGCATCTGACACACTCCTACTGGAAACCCTCCAGCGGCTTCCAGCTGGTTCCAAGACAAGGTACATGTTTGTAAGACGTCCTCAGCGGTCTTTGAGAACTGGCCTCCCTCCCTCCCTGTCCTTAACTCCCCCCTCTGCTGGCATTCTTGCTACCGGGGGCTTCCGCTCCTTGAACGTGCTCACGTGCACGCACACACACGCCCCCAGCCGGGACTGAATCCTCCATCTCCCTGAGTGACCGACTCCTTCATGTGCACTTCCGAAGTATAATGCCCCCTGCTGGGCAGCTCTGTTTGTATTTGTGGTTTACAAGGATTTGTGTAGTTACGTTATCCATGCTCTCCCACCACCGCCAGCGGTCCCCAGCCTTTCTGGCGCCGTGGACCAGTTTTGTGGAAGAGTTTTTTCATGGACTGGGGCACGGGGGATGTTCTCAGGATGGTTCGAGTGCACTGTTAGTGTGTTCACTGTGCGCGCTGTTTCTGTTGTTGCTACATCAGCTCCACCTCAGATCACCAGGTTTCAGGCCCTGCAGGCCGGGGAGTCTCCCCCTTCCTCATCTTCTACCCCAGCTCTTAGAGCAATGCTAGAGAATTCGTGATAATTAATATCACTTGTGGAGAAGGCGATGGCGCCCCACTCCAGTACTCTTGCCTGGAAAATCCCATGGACGGAGGAGCCTGGAAGGCTGCAGTCCATGGGGTCGCGAAGAGTCGGACACGACTGAGCGACTTCACTTTCACATTTCACTTTCATGCATTGGAGAAGGAAATGGCAACCCACTCTAGTGTTCTTGCCTGGAGAATCCCAGGGACGGGGGAGCCTGGTGGGCTGCCGTCTATGGGGTCGCACAGAGTGGGACATGATGGAAGTGACTTAGCAGCAGCAGCAGCAATATCACTTGACCCCCATCAATACCCTTTCACCCCACTGACCTACTGTGACTCGTGCCCCTTGAACTCTTGTAGTGATGACCATCCAGACCGACCCGTCTCCTGGCCTTGACGCCCCCCATCTTCTCCACACACTATGCCAGGAAAGTCCTACTAAGCACAAGCCAGACGATGTAAATTCCGATTTAAAATGTTAGCAGCCCCCCACTGCCCTCCAAGTGCATTCTAAGCTCTTCAGTACCTGCTGTGGTTTATTGTCTGCTTACCTGTGTGGCTGCATACAGGCAGACATAGATGCCGTTTATTTACGTGTATCTCATGCAGATTGCATCCTTCAGACACGCTGAGTTACTTATGAGTTACTCAGACAGAGCCAGTCAGAGGCTGGGAGATAAAGCCACAGCGGCAGGGGGTGGGCCTTCCAGACGTCCGCAGGTCCTCATGCTCAGGGACTCGTCAGCACACCCCTGAAAGACACAGACGCCTGATTACACCCCGGCCGCAAAGCGGGACGTGCTTTCAGGGCTCCTTTGGGTCAGGGAGGCACACGGTGCCGCATTTCACTGGGTGTCTGACCTGGTTACTGGGTGTCTGACCCGGTTACTGGGCAACCCACAAGGCTGTCCACTGGGAGCCAGCCTCCCCACAAGGCTGTCCACTGGAAGCCAGCCTCCCCACAAGGCTGTCCACTGGGAGCCAGCCTCCCCTCAAGGCTGTCCACGGAGCTGGCCTCAGATCAAAGGCGGTGGATCCAAGCCACAAGGAGGCCGCCCAGTTGTTTGGGTCCTGTGTGGCCCAGCTGACCTGGGAAGCGCCCATCCTCTGTGACAAGCAAGGGTGTGCAGAGCCTTTGATGACATCCATGAAATCACATCACAGGCCCTGGGTCGTGAGAGAAAACCTGCCGTCTCCTGCAAGCAGTCAGGGTCCTTGTGAGAGCTCCTGGCTCCCCGGAGAGCAGGACGCGTGCAGAACACCCGGCATCGTGGAGCCCCGAGCGTCACGGGACTGAAGACGGTCAGCACGAGCTGCTTGTGCACAGGGGTGGGGCACCAACCGGCATGCTCCCGGCGCTCCAGTCCGGACAGTCATGCGTCACAGCCCGCCTCCCTCCCCACTCCCGTCTACACTGGGCATCCCTGTAACAAGCTGCTTCAGTGGGAGAAAAGGAGCCTGGCTCACGAGTGGGGCCACCTCATGAGCTGACACCAGACGGCCGGGCCTCGGCCTCTCCGTAGGGATCCTGAAAGAAAACCCTGCCCAGGGCAGACACGGAGACCTGTCAGCGCCTGTCAGAGTCGCCAGGAGGGGAGCCGCGGCCGAAGCGTGGACCGACACGGATTCACAGGTGGGGGTTAATCGGCAGCCAGGGGAAACGGGGCTGGCGGACCGGTGACGAGGACTGTGGGGGAGCGTGCAGGGGCCCCATCGGAGCAGACGGAGCGTGTGTGGATGTCCGCGCCCCTGTGGACGCGCCTCGGCGACAGCGTCACTGCACAGGGGTCTCCCCCTCCGGGGGGCTGGCCCGCCCCGGAGCCCACCCCACTTTTTGCTGTGTGGATGTCCACCTCCCCGTGGACACGCCTTGGTGATGGTGACGGTGTCACTGCAGAGGGGTCTCCCCCTCCGGGGGGCTGGCCCGCCCCGGAGCCCACCTCACTTCTCCCCGAGGCCCCGCCCCCGTGCCGTCGGCGAGTCGCAGTGACCGCAGCGGCAGGCGTGAGGCCGCGCGCGGGCTCCACGAGGCCGACTCTTCACCCCAGGGCTGACGAGGCCTCTGTGGGATTCCCAGGGCTGCCAAAGGGCCGCAGAGCGGGCAGGGGCTGCAGACAGCGGGTTCATTCTCTCGGCCTGGAGGCTGGGAGCGTGGGCTCAAGGACCAGGCCCCCCCGGACGGGGGTCCAGCCGTGGCCCCTCTGGCTGAGGGTGGCACTGGCAGTCTTGGTTCTGCTGTCTCTGGCTGCCTCACGGCCATCCCTGCCTCCATCGTCGCGTGGCATCCCTCCCTCTTGGCAAGGCCTCAGTGCTCAGACCCCCATCCTCTCAGAAGGACCCGGTCACCGGGGGAGGGACCATCACATCTTCAAAGGCCTTCCTTCCAAAACCGTTACCTGCATGGGCGCCAGGAGTTAAGACTTAAGCGTATCTTTTGGCAAACTTGACTCACCCCACAGCACGGTGGCTGCTGAGCCCCCAGTCTGGACAGAAGAGGACAAAGCTGAGCCCCTCAGGCGGCATATTTCTGAGTGGGGAGGGTTCCCATGGAGGAAGCGATGATGTCTGCACGGTAGGCGGGCAGTGGGCCCCGGCCCGGACGCCCGCACCACACACTCCGTCATGCGGGAGACGCTAGGGAAGTCAGGAAATGCCCTGCTTAGGACTGTTACACCCGACCGGCTCCCTGTGGGATCAGGGTGCTTGCTGCAGACTCGAGTGCATGTCTGGAACCAGAGCTGAAAACAGATCTCAGCATCAAGGAAGAGAAGTGGGAGGGACTCCTCTGACGACTACAGCTAGCAGTCCCCTAGAGACCTTTATCCTGTGTCTCTGGACCTTCAGCCTCCCTGGTTTAGAGTTACTAATCCCCCAGGGGGCACCGGGGTAGAGAATATGCCTGTAATGCGGAGACTCCAATTCAGTCCCTGGGTGGGAAGATCCCCTGGAGAAGGGAATGGCAACCCACTCCAATATTCTTGCCTGGAGAGTCCCATGGACAGAGGAGACTGGCGGGCTGCAGTCCATGGGGTCGCAGAAGAGTCAGACATGACTTAGTGACTAAACTCAACTAAACTCAAAGTGAAAATACTTCTCCTGGTGCCAGCAACAAAGCTCCCATTGAATGGGAAGCTGACAAGGCCACTTTGTCATCTGGGGCTTCTTGCGGCACTGAATCGTCGGGCAAAGAAAGGAGTTGTTGCATTGTCTGGGGGAGTTATCCCAATTATCGGGGAAAATAGAGCTGTCTCCACAATGGGGATGGGGAGGGACGTGTCTCGATGGCAAGAAATTCTTCGGTGCGTCTCAACCACCTCCCAGTGAAAGCGAAGAGATGAGTACAGCAATTCAACAAAAGCAAGAGAACCAAGGACCGAGACTGCTCAAGAATGAGGTCTGGGCCACCTCCACCCCGGAGAGCAGGATAACAGCGAGAAACCGGAGACGCTGTAAACATCACACTCGCAGCCTCCAGCTGCAAGGCCGGTTAAGGACACGAGGGCGGCCGCCTCTGTAGACGCTTCCTTCTTTGTGAGAGGTTTGTGTTTGTTTATGACTCTTGCAGGGGGTGGTTTCATAGTCGTGTCCGATGCTTTGCAACCCCGTTGACTGTAGCCCGTCAGGCTCCTGTGTCCATGGGATCCTCCAGGCAAGAATACTGGAGGGGCTGCCACGCCCTCCTCCAGGGGATCTTCCCGACCCGGGGATCCAACCTGGGCCTCCCGCGTCTCCTGCGTTGGCATGTGGGTTCTATGCCACCAGCGCCACCTGGGAAGCCCTCAACTCATCGTAGCGCATGTCAAACTCGTCCACACCCAATCCCAAGTTCTAACATTTATCAGTTTAATATTGTTACTGTCTTGCCACACACCAGTACCTAAAACTAGAGCCCTTAGCATTTTTTACAAGCTGGGCGTGGCTCACCTCCGGCAGGACAGTGCAGACCCCCAGTCCCTTGCTCCCAGCCTGGGTCTGCGCCCCTCCACGCCTGCATCTCTGCCCCTCCACGCCTGCGTCTGCGCCCCTCCATGCCTGCGTGTCTGCCCCTCCACGCCTGGGTATGCACCCCTCCACGCCTGCGTCTGCGCCCCTCCACCCCTGCGTCTCTGCCCCTCCAAGCCTGGGTATGCGCCCCTCCACGCCTGCTCTAGGGCTTCTGTCTCCGTGTCCATCTCTGGCATCTTCAGTCCCAAAACCCAGATAGACCTGCCCCAGAGGCGAGCCAGCTCACACCAGTTCAGCCCAGAGTTCCCCACATCCTCCTGATCTTGACCTTCCCCTATTGGTACAGTTCCTCTCGCCAGCCAGTTTACCTGAGTCCTAAGTCCTCCTGGGGAAGAGGTGTCAGAAGAGGCCCCTGTCTGTGCGTGGGAGCTGAAGGGCCATCAGACAACACGCCTCCCCTCACGAGAGAGTCCCCACGACCCCGTGTCCCCTCACAGGGCAGCCCCCACGTCCCCGAGTCCCCACGCCCCTCACAGGACAGCCGCCGCGAACCTTCCGTGCCCCACGCCCCACCCCCACCTCTGCTCACGGAGCCCCAGCCCTGGCCGCCGCCCTGGACGGCAGACGGTGGCAGGCACCTGGCCTTCCTCCCTCCTGTCTCCAGTTGTTTCCCATGCTGAGATCAGGATGATCCTTTTAACGTGTGAAAATTAATATCATTTAATCCATTAGCTCAAACAAAATAAAAGCCCCTCACCTTATGGTCTCTTGTGTTTTGTATGGAATTGAATTAACTGATTATGTCACCAATTTCATAAGCATTAGAAGCAAGTCTTTTTCACTTATTATCCTTTTTATCTGTTTCAGAACCAAGTCTAGGGACTTCCGACCACCCCTCCAGTGTGCGCTCATGACAGTTTGCGTTACTAGATGTTTGAAATAGGTGTGTGAGCAAGCAGGCTTTAGTGTTGGGACACTGAAGCCAACATCCTCCGTTCCTCACCCACAGCATATATATAGATTTCATGTAACAAAATCCAACCTTAACTAGATGTATTGTCCCACGGAGTTGGAAATCTAAAGACAGAGATTTGGGGTGGTTTGGTCCATGTGATCAAGTCACCAGGAGTGCAGAAGCCCCACTCTGTCTGCCCCCGAGCCCGACCCTCAGAAGGCAGTTGGCAACCCTCGGAACATGGACAGGCTCGTGTCCGCAGTCAGCCCTCCATGCCTCCTCACCTGTGCTCGCTGGAGGGACAGCAAACCACTCCCCCAGCCTCTTCAGGCAAGTGTCCGAGGATCACATGGGCTGGGCTGTGTAGACAGCAACTCTGCTCCTGCCGTGACGACTGAGGTGAGCCCAGCGCTGCTGAGCAAGGCTGCATCACCGGTGCGGGGGCATCCCAAAGCACCGGCACCTCGGGGAAGGGCCAGGGCCCTTGGAAAAATCCAGGAGTCTTTCCTTTCCAGGTTTTCTCTGCTGCACAGCAAAAGAACTTCACCACGGGAGCGCAACTGAGTGAGGCCCTTACTGTTCGTATACGCACACGTAGGAGGGCTGTATATCCAACAGAGAGGGGCCTGGGCTCCAGGCTGCGGGAGGGTTCTGCCGGGTCTTCAAGCAGCTCGGCTCCGTCAGCATCTGCTCCTCCATTCCCAGAGAGCTGTTCTCATTCCCAGACACAAGACGTCTGCCGCTTCACAGATGTACACCTTCACGGTCCAGGCCGAGAGAAGTGACAGGGGACGACAGCAAGCATCCAACCCTCCAAAGACACACAGACACAGACCCAAACCCAGGCACACAGACACGCACACACACACAGACATAGACACACAGACACAGACACACACATACAGAGACACAGACATAGACACATAGACACAGACACACACAGACCCAAACACAGACACGCACACACCGACACAGACACACAGACACACACACAAGACACACATACAGACACACACAGACACGCACACACACAGACACAGACATAGCAGACACACACGCACACAGACCCAAACACAGACACGCACACACCGACACAGACACACAGACACACACACAAGACACACATACAGACATACACAGACACGCACACACACAGACACAGACATAGCAGACACACACGCACACAGACCCAAACACAGACACGCACACACAAACATAGACACACACACAGAGAAACAGACATAGACACACAGACACACACACAAGATACACATACAGACACACACAGACACGCACACACACACACACAGACATAGCAGACACACGCACACAGACCCAAACACAGACACACACACACAGACACAGACACACAGACACACACACAAGACACACATACAGACACACACAGACACACACACACACAGACCCAAACACAGACACACACACAAGACACACATACAGACACACACACACACAGAGACACAGACATAGCAGACACACACACACATAGACCCAAACACAGACACGCACACACACAAACCCAGACACACAGACACGCACACAGACACACACACACACACAAGACACACATACAGACACAGACATACACACACAGACCCAAACACAGACACGCACACACACAGACCCAGACACAGACATGCACACACACAAACACAGACACAGACATGCACACACACAAACACAGACACAGACACACACAAAAGACACACATACAGACACACACAGACACACACACACACAGACCCAAACACAGACATGCACACACACAAACATAGATACACAGACACACACACAGACACAGACACAGACACAAAACACACATACAGACACAGACATACACACACAGAGACACAAACAGCAGACACACACGCACAGACCTAAACACAGACATGCACACACACAAACATAGACACACAGACACGCACACACAGACCCAAACACAGACACGCACACACACAAACATAGACACACAGACACGCGCACGCACAGACATAGACCTGAACCCAGACACACACACACAGGCACACACACACACAGACACACACAAGACACACATATAGACACGCACAGACACACACAGACAGACATAGACACACAGACATACACAGAGACACAGACACACTAACATGCACATACACAAACATAGACACACAGACACGCACACAAGACACACATACAGACATGCACAGACACACACACATACAGACCCAAACACAGACATAGACACACAGAGACACACAGACACGCACACACACAGACACAGAGATACAGACATGCACACACAGAGACGCACACACACAAACATAGACATACAGACATGTACACAGACAGACACACACAGAGACACATACACAAACATAGACGTACAGACACGCACTCACACAGACACACAGATACACACACACACGAGTTTGCCAGAGAGCCCCCGGTAGGTCTCTTGGCCACAGCTGTGTCATGGGGCCACCCAGCTGGAAAGGAGGGTGGGGTGGAAACAGACACGACTCTTTCCATTTCCAGAGCCCAGCCTCCTTTGACGGCCACAGGCCAAGCATGGTCAGCAGTAATTCCTCCTCGGCAGGAAAACTGCTTTCCCGTCTGGAAAGTTTCCTCAGGGCAATTTAAAAATAAACCCTGGCATTTTCCCACAGGAAACTAAAAAGTAACACCTGTTACTCCTGCATTTCCACTGTGAAAAGGCAAACCGGAAATCCTTGACGCAATCTGCAAAGTGAGGCCACTCAGTCATGTCTGACTTGCAACCCCATGGACTGTAGCCCACCAGACTCCCCAGTCCATGGGATTCTCTAGGCAAGAATACTGGAGTGGGTTGCCATTTCCTTCTCCAGGGGATCTTCCTGACCCAGGCATAGAACCTGGGTCTCCCGCATCGCAGGCAGACACTTTACCCTCTGAGCCAGCAGGGAAGCCCATGCAACCTATAGCAGGAAATAAATGACAGAATTGCAGTTTGATTAGACACATCAGGCTTCCCTGGTCAGCACCCCAGGTAGAAGACAACACCCTCTCGGCTCTGGCTACACATGTGCTCAACTCACACACACGCCTTCTGCGGCAACACCTTCCAACCAAGGATCAGAGAGATAATGTAAAAAATCAAGTAGGCCTTAGGAAGCATCACTACGAACAAAGCTAGTGGAGGTGATGGAATTCCACTTGAGCTATTTCAAATCCTGAAAGATGATGCTGTGAAAGTGCTACACTCCATATGCCAGCAAATTTGGAAAACTCAGCAGTGGCCACAGGACTGGAAACGGTCAGTTTTCATTCCAAGCCCAAAGAAAGGCAATGCCAAAGAAGGCTCAAACTACCACACAACTGTACTCATCTCACATGCTAGTAAAGTAATGCTCAAAATTCTCTAAGCCAGGCTTCAGTAATACGTGAACCGTGAACTTCCAGATGTTCAAGCTGGATTTAAAAAAGGCAGAGGAACCAGAGATCCAATTGCCAACATCCGCTGGATCATTGAAAAAGCAAGAAAGTTCCAGATAAACATCTATTATTGACTATGCCAAAGCCTTTGACTGTAGGACCACAACAAACTGTGGAAAATTCTGAAAGAGATGGGAAAACCAGACCACCTGACCTGCCTCTTGAGAAACCTGTATGCAGGTCAGGAAGCAACAGTTAGAACTGGACATGGAACAACAGACTGGCTCCAAATAGGAAAAGTACATCAAGGCTGTATATTGTCACCCTGCTTATTTAACGTATATGCAGGGTACATCAAGAGAAATGCTGGGCTGGAAGAAGCACAAGCTGGAATCAAGATTTCCGGGAGAAATATCAATAACCTCAGATATGCAGATGACACCACCCTGATGGCAGAAAGTGAAGAGGAACTAAAAAGCCTCTTGATGAAAGTGAAAGTGGAGAGTGAAAAAGTTGGCTTAAAGCTCAACATTCAGAAAACTAAGATCATGGCATCTGGTCCCATCACTTCATGGCAAATAGATGGGGAAACAGTGGAAACAGTGTCAGACTTTATTTTGGGGGGCTCCAAAATCACTGCAGATGGTGACTGCAGCCATGAAATTAAAAGACACTTGCTCCTTGGAAGAAAAGCTATGGCCAAACTAGACAGCATATTCAAAAGCAGAGGCATTACTTTGCCAACAAAGGTCCATCTAGTCAAGGCTATGGTTTCTCCAGGAGTCATGTATGGATATGAGAGTTGGACTATAAAGAAATCTGAGCACCAAAGAATTGATGCTTTTGAACTGTGGTGTTAAAGAAGACTTTTGAGAGTCCCTTGGACAGCAAGGAGATCCAACCAGTCCATCCTAAAGGAAATCAGTCCTGAATATTCATTTGAAGGACTGATGCTGAAGCTGAAACTCCAATACTTTGGCCACCTAATGAAAAGAGCTGACTCCTTTGAAAAGACCCTGATGCTGGGAAAGATTGAAGGCAGGAGACGTAAGGGACAACAGAGGATGAAATTGTTGGGTGGCATCACCAGCTCGATGGACATGAGTTTGAGCAAGCTCTGGGAGTTGGTGACGGACAGGGAGGCCTGGTGCGCTGCAGTCCTTGGGGTTTCAAGAGTCGGACACGACTGAGCAACTGATCGCCTGAGACTGACCAATGTGAAAAATGCAAACAGACGGACGGCTCGGACTTTACAAGTTCATGAACCCTTTCAGTCAGCACCAGGCTCAGCCCCTGAAGGTTTATACCTTCTCTTCACAGCTCCCATCTGGCCGTGCTCTTTGCCACTGCAAACACCCACTTTGTGAAGAAAGCAGTTCTGATTTCTCTAACTCTTACAAGAACTGAAGTCCAGATTCCCCTCTGATGGCATATTCACTTACTTCACATTTGTTCACTGGTTCAGTAAACCAGTGCTTATCGAGTGCCTGTCGAGTCCGGCACTCTGCCTGGCTCGGTGGATACACAGGTGAGCCAGGGCAGGGGTGTCCTCTGCAGTCACGGGACAGACAGAATAGAAGATGAGGTGGTGGATGCCGTATCCGTGAATCAGAGAATCACAAAATAGTTGTGGAAGTCTGATTTGACACGTTCTATGGGTGTACAGCGAACAGTGGAAACATAAGACTTGTCCAGGGAGCTCAGGGAAGAATTTCTGGAGAAGAGAATACCTGGACGGATTCGCAGCAGAGGCTCTGAAAGGGCAGCGGGAAGGACTGGGAATGGGAGACCGTGAGGCGGAGGGAAGAGGCTGGGGACTAGGGGCTGAGGGGAGGCCGGGCCGAGGAGGGGCCAGGCCAGCGTGATCATGGCACGAAGAGGCCGGGTCGCCTGGCACCCGTCCAGGCTGGAGCACGGGCCTGCCAGCCCTGCACAGCGACACGGGGCTTACAAACGCCACCGGCTTTCACCCCGGGGGCACCAAGGCGCTTGGTGACTCAGATGGAGGCCTGGTGCGAGCAGGTGCGTAGCTTCAGGAGCTGGTTGCATATTAGAGGATGTACTGACCAGCAGGAGAGAGGAAGCAGACGCTAGCCAGGAAGTTACTGACCTGTCCAGACTGGACGCGACCGTCTCTCCGTTTCAGGAGGAGGCAGGGACGAGACAGTCCAGAGCAGTCACAAAAGGTGTTTGGAAGGCGGGATGGGCAGGACGTGGTGAGCTGCTGCTGCAGAAATGGCATCATGAGAAGCTCCAGAAATGACTAGACTTCCACTTCCAGCTATGCCAGACTCACTGATACGTCACCCACTAAAATATATACAAATCACAACTAAGTGTATCAAAGATGCTTCACAACGTCGGTCACTGGACAAAATGCACATGAAAGCCACAGCAAGACACTCTTATTCGCCTACGATGCGGACAATCAGAAAAGCTGCTAATGCTGAGCACAGGGAATTACCCGGAGCAGCCGCTCCCCTGTGTCTCTGGTGGGGACACGGAGCAGCCCCCGGCTCGGGAACAGCCCGGCGGTGGCACAGGGGTCACGCGTGGCTGTGCCGTGACCTGCTCCTGGGTCTTCACAGTCAGTGGCTTCCTGCCCGGGAGCCCCTCCCCAACCTCCCTGCCTCTCTAGCAATATTCAGTTATCTTTCAAGCTCAACACGGACATAACCCAAGAAGCTTTCCCGTTTCCAGTAGGGCAGGTGGGTATCACCATCAGGAGAGCCTCCTAGCACCTTGCATTCCTTCTTGGAAGGATATCCAAGAGGGGAGTTAAATAATTAAGTAATTTAAATCGCTGATTAAGATGACAACCCAAGATTTAATTTTGCGTCTCTTCACTGCAGCGCCAGCTTGGTGGGAGCAGGGCGTGTGTCTGTCTGTACCACTGCTCTGGTTCCAGTGACTGCCCTGCACGTAAACGCATGTGGAGTGAATGAAAAGCGAGTGAGTGAATTTCTGTAGGAAACACAGGAGAAAGAAGTAAAGAAGAAAGAGTGACATGTCTGGTTTTGCAAACCACGAGGTTAAAATATATGTGGAATATGTAAAAAGCAGAAGCCTTCAGAAAGAATTCAATCCCCGGCTTCCATCAAACTTGTGAATTAAAATTAACTTCGTCGTTTGAGGAGTAGAAGAGGAGATGTCTGCTCTGTACCTTGACAATAGGAAGAAAATAACCATTAACGCAGAGCAGAGTCGCAGTGGGCACGACCATCTTAGAGGAACTCGCATTCCACGCACTCATTTATCTTCCTGATCATAAAACTAGCCTAAAATTCTACATCAATTTTTAGCAAAAATAAATATTTTGTATACAGTCTTGATGCCTTGATTGAAAAATACTCATTATGGAAAATAAGATATAATTCAACCACACTTTTGTATGTAATTTCAGAAATAAAAGCAAACTAAAGTACAATGAATTGAGTTCACGCTTTGAAAAATTCAAGCTTATCGTTTCTAAAATCAAAAGGTTAAGTCTAATTTTCAGCATGTAATAATTTGTAACATTAATGTCTGAAATTACTTCAAAGTGAAAAGCTAAACATTAATTTCTCAGGTTTGGACAGACAATTTAAAGCTGGCTGCAGTCTTTCCATAAATACCCCTACTAGTCGTCAGCATCGTTGACCTTGAATTCACTTCTCGACCTTGATCCATAATTCCCTCTTACTGGTGCCGGACCCTTTGCTTTCTATGTTCCTCTTCTTACTGGCTTCCTTCTTTGCACAGCGTGTGTTAAATACCATCTGGGCAAAGCACCATGTTAGGCCAAGTGTGTACAAGAATGAAAACATACATATATATTATATATATATTTTTGACCCCAGGTCATGCGGATTTAGCTGGGGAGGTAGCCCTGTAAACGCACACACAAACTCAACAACTACAATCCAATACGATGAGTATTGAGAAAGACACACGAGAACCGCCTGGCCCCCCGGGGGAGAAGCTGACAGCGGAGCAGGCAGAGCTGGGGCCGGCGGGCCCTGGCTCCTCGCACAGCTTCTGTGAGAGGCTCTTTCGTGACCCAGGACAGGGGCTGCTCGTAACATCTTCATGAAGCCAACAGTCTGAGGAGTCAAGGCTTCCTGATGAACAGATTTAAATCTAGAAACAACACCTCCCACGTGACTTAAGAAGCCGGATCCCAGCAGTGTGGGGTTGTTACTGCTTCCATCTCCCTTATAACCACCTCCCCTTTTCTGGGATTAAGTAGCAATCTGAAGACAAACATTTGATATCAGGACTCAAGAAAAAAGCTAAACATGATACTGGATTTCTGTATCTTCCTTTACTGAATACCTCACGTACACTTCAGTGGTTCTATGTAAGGCGAAGGTGTTAGTCGCTCAGCTGTGTCCTATGACCCCATGGACTGCAGCCCCCCAGGCTCCTCTGTCCATGGAGTTCTCCAGACAAGAACACTGGAGTGGGTGGCCATCTCCTCCTCCAGGACAGAACGCTGCATGGCACATAAAATTTGTCAAGGCCAGTTATCCGTGCACCTTCCAATCCCGCATGAAGAGCCCTGTCCCGGCCAGTGACGAACGCGCTTGCCCTCAGCGTCCTGCAGCCAGGAAGCCTTCCCAGCAGCGCCACCAGCAGCGTGCTCCTCAGGGCACACACGTGTGCACTCGGCACACCCATGTGGTCGCCCTTCTCCGTCCATGACGGGATCTGTCGATGCAGACGGCGTGTGGGGAGGACGTGCTGAAGCTGAGGTTTGAAGACCATTTCCATAACTTTTGAGAGAACTGGCAATGAGTCGAGTTTAGATAGACTGTCGGGTAATCAGGAAACTCGTTACAACAGGGAAGTAACCGCAGCCGCTTCCAATCGAGCGGGAACTCAGCCAGATGTCAAGGCAGGAGCCGCTGCTCCCTGCAGCACGAGCCTGTCTCCTCAACACCGCTGCAGGGGCCACAGGGGCCACGGCTTCAGACAGTAGGCTGCCAGCTGCGGCTCCCAAACTGCCTGCATCTCCGTGCAAGGGTAACCGTGGTGAAGTCAAGGAAGACAGATTGATCTCCTGTTCAAAGAATCACAGTGCTGAAAAGAATACCGTGACTGGGGCTCCATAGCCTCGATTGCTTGCACAAAATGAGCTGGAAAATTTTGGCGAGTCAGGAAATTAAGAGACACGAAAGCTGGCTCAAAGTATACTCTGCTATTAAGAGATCACAGGGAACACACTTTCCCAGCATTCAACTCAGTTGACTCACACGATGCTTGGCTTTCGGATTCCTCCACTTGGGGAGCAACAAGTGTTCTCGAGTGTCCAGAGAATGGACGTGTGTGCATCCAGGTTTTCACCACCTTCCCACTGAACCAGCTTTATGTTCCTCCATGCAAAGGAAACTTCAGAGGAGAGGCTTTTAGGAGCGATGTGGTTTGAACGCAAGCGAAGCTGCAGATGGCTCTAGAAAGGCTGGATTGATCCCCTCAGCACGTTGAAGAGCTGGATGACACTTCCGCTGTTCTGGGCTCAAAAATGGGCCCAGGGCCCCCATACATGACATACATCCATATCCTGAAGGACAACGCGGCCCCTGCAAGAACCAGCCATAGACATTTCTGACGTGATTGAAGAAGGCAAACATTATATGCGATTTCCTGCTTCCACGCCCTTTGTCTTCGTGAACCCACCTCCCTGGAAAGTCCCTCTCACTCATCCTTTAAGGCCCAGATCAAATACCATATCCTATGGGAAGCTTTTCCTCCCCATCTACCATTTCATAGTCATTTATTGATTTGTGTCTCTGTTTTAGCTCCATTATGGATTATATCTCTATTAGTATACTCATTAGATTTTTTCTAAATGGGTGAGTGCCTCTGCGGCCTTCCCCCTAGTAAATTATGAGCGCAGACTATAATTTATTTATTTTATATTCTCAGTGCCTAGTACGGTGTTTGGCACATAGTCAGAAATCAGAAAATTATTATTGGTTTCATAGCCTCTGCATTCCAAGAATGTGAAAGGTGCTTAAAGGATGAAATAGTAGCAATGAGGTGGAAAGAATGGGAACTTACATGGGCAAGAATACTGGGGTGGACAGCCATCCCCTTCTCCAGGGGATATCCAAGTGAACAGGGAAAGCCACGAATGAACCAAAGTCCCTTTGATTTGACATCCACTGTTGCTTTCGATGTTCCCTCAATACCACCAATTTTCTTGAAGAGAAACTTCTCTCCTATTAAAGAATGTCCCTCCACTTTTCCATGACACTGGAACTCTTCTGCCGTCCCCAGCATTCTAGATCAGCTGCTTTCCCAGACGGGAAACTCACAGGACAGGTGTTGGCACTTGGGTGCTTGTCTAAATGGACAGGATCCTCTAGGGTAGATTTTTAAAGCCCCCAGGTCTCTGGAGCTGGCATATATCCTATGAGAGGACTTGCTCAGGAGCCTGGGGACTGCACTGATAAAAGCTGAGGGCGGTTAACTAGCAGGCCTTCGAAGGAGCCCTCTCAGACTGACCACAACCACCCATCCAGTATAAACTGTGCCCCATCCAAACATGCAGAAGAGTCTTCTCTCACACATTCTTAAAGCAGATGGATGTCCCACGTGTTTGCTCCTGCTCACGGCCATCATCGTTTGCCCAGTCGATGGTGAAGTCCTCGTAAGAGCTGAGTGTGCCTCTGACAATTCCATGATGTGTTAGAGGTTCTGGCCAGTTCGTGGGCTGGTGATAAGACTTGCAAGCGTTCAGCTGGAACACATGATGAGCCCAGGGTTCGAAAGTGGTGAATGAAAAGCAACTTAAGGACGTACGATTAACACATGTATAAAACATGCACCCTTAGTATCCTGGTGTAAACCCTGGTTTATGAAAGTCTAGAGCGGGGCTTCCTGATAGCTCAGCCTGCAATGCGGGAGACTCTGGTTCGATTCCTGGGTCAGGAAGATCCCCTGGAGAAGGGATAGGCTACCCACTCCAGGGTTCTTAGGCATCCCTGGCTCAGCCAGTAAAGAATCCACCTGCAGTCCAGGAGACCTGGATTCAACAGAGCAGAAGCATGTAGAACGCACGTTAAAATGCAATCAACCGAAACGCACGCAGGAGACTTTCCGGGCCGTATTCACTGCTTCTGTCTACTCCCCTCCCATTGCTGAAAACGAGCCCTTGTATCAGTCCCCGCAGCGGGGAGGTGAGCCCAATACTGGTTGAGATTCAAGTTGTCCTAAGGTAATGCCTCCTCCAGCTGCGAGCCTGTGAAATCAAACAAGCTATGTGTTTCCAAAATACAGTGGCAGGACAAGCATAGGACACACAGTCTCACCCCAAAAGAGAGAAATAAGAAAGAAGGAAGAGGTGACACGTTCCCAGCAAGTCCAAACCTCAAGGCTTTTTTTTTAAGCTTGCCAACCTAGGCATCTCCCTGTTTTGTTTAATCCTCAGCCAGATCGGGTGTCCCATGCCAACAAGGTTTCCACTACCTGCCTACGCTGTGTGTAGACTCAGGATGCGTCTGCAATGTCAACAAGCCCACAGTCCCCCACCCCCCGGGTTTTCCAGGGGCTCCGGAGCGTCCACACACGTGCGCCACGTAGCCAGCAGCCAATGACATGGGAACTCCATTCTCAGCCCTCCTCCAGCCCCCACTTTCTAAAACCTCCCCTTTGAGTTCCTAGTTCCTCTGCGACTCAAACTGAGCACACCACCCCTAGCTGGTTACGCTGTCTTTTCTTTTCCTGAAAAAGCTGGGGGCGGAGGGGGGGTGAAAACGCCTTAAGGAAAGAAAGTTACAATTTTGTGGTTCTAACCCACAGCAGCAATCAGGATTTGCAAGTTTTGAATAAGCATAACAAGAAGCATATAAATACGGTGTGATCCTCTCACGCTTTTATAAAAGCTCTAAATAGCAGTAAAGCTTATGAGGCGCGAGCTTTACAAAGGTGCCTGCACAGGCACGCATTGGCATTCGGGGTTGGGACTGCTCTCATCCTTTGTCGAATAATACATGAATAATTAAGCAATGCTGTTTTCTTTCAGGGCTTCCCAGGGGGCTCAAGTGTTAAAGAATCTGCCTGCTAATGCAGGAGATGCAAGAAACACAGGTTTGATCCCTAGGTGAGGAAGATCCCCTGGAGAAGGAAATCGCAACGCACTCCAGTATTCTTGCCCGGATAATTCCATGGACAGAGCCTGGCGGGCTACAGTCCACGGGGTCACAGAGAGTCAGACACGACTGGATGACTGACACATTTTCTTCCAAGTGTTTTCAGCTTTTTTTCAAAATAACATTTTAAGTATTCAATAAGATGAAACTGCATTCAACAAGAACATCTAGAAACACTTAAGAATTCTGAAAACAGAGTTTGTTGATGTTGTGTTAACTGGAGTTTCTAAATATCGCATTTAGAACAGTATTTAAGTGCACAGTTGAAGCATTAGGCTTCCATACCCCCTGGTTTCTATTTGCTTCTTACTTTATGTTTGGTAATTAGATATATGCATCAGAGTCACCTGAGGTGATGGTTAAATTATCATTCCTAGTGGTCTCTGTCATCCTGTGTACAAATATTTCTAGGTAAAACTTAGGGAGTTTGTACTTTGAAGCATTTTCCATATCAACTGCCACGGTTATTGAAATTTCCTAATGAAGTTTTTAAATATCAAGGTAGCTATTTATTAATAACATTTTAGGACATTTGTGTTATTTTTCTTGACTTAATTATTTGATCATTTATTTGAAGGAAATAATTAAAACAAATCAAAATAGTATGAAGCGTGAAGATTTTTTTATCCTGTTAGTTTTACATAAAACTTTAGAAATGTGTGTCCAGCAGTAAAACAATGACTCTGAAGCTTTGGTAAGGAAGCACTATGATAATATAAACTTTAATATTATATTAATGAGGGGAGGGATGGGAGGAGAAATAAATACCGCAATGTCAAGTTGATAAAACTCAATACGATTGTATATGTGCCATTATTAAAACTACGTATATGAAAAGCTGTACTGACGTGAAAAGCAGAAAGAAACTCAGCTATGTTAAGATGATAACAGGACACACCATTACCAATAGCCTTCGTTAACGCTTAATGTTGTAATAATACCTTAAGAAAAGAAATTTAAGGAAATCCATTCATAATGAAATTAGATAATACTGAGTGTTTAAAGAATCTTCAGCTCAAATCTTTTTATATGAAGCTTGTTAAGCATCGCTCCTCTAAACTCAGAATTTTCTAACCATAACCTCAGGCAGCACTTGCAGAAAGAAGCTGAAGAATTGCCTTCTGAGAAGGAAAGGAGTGTTTGCAGGGGTGCTGAACACCCAAGGAAGAGAGAAACTCGCAGGATCTATGGGCCTGAAGATACGTGGTGTGGGGGAACAGAGCCGAGGAGTTCAGATTTTCTCACAGAAGCCTCAGGTAAAGGGGAGCCTTGAGGGGACAACTTTTGCACCTGTTGTGAGCAGAGAGGCCACACTGAGAGGCAGAGGCTGGGACAGAGGGTGAGGGGCAGACAGACCCATGTTGTTCCCACACACACGTGCAGCCCCTCGACCCTCACCTCCCCACCCCTGCAGATACACCCAGAGAACTGCTTCAAAAAGAGGGCCCTGTGCCCAGGAAGCTGCTGTCTCTGAGCCAGACTGGATTTCCCTTCAGATTAGAAACTTCTAGAAATAAGTGGGATGTTGGGAAGTAAAACTTCAGTAATAAAAAGGAGTAAGAAAGCAAGCGTGAGATTTGGTGGTGAAGACTGCCTGCCTCTCGTTCAGGGGAGCAGGGGGGTGAGCTGTGCAATTTCTGGTTTCAGACTTGCCACGGGTCCTTAATGGGTGGGCGTGACCTTGAAGGATCCTCCTGAATCTCAGTGGTAAAGAATCCGCTGCCAATGCAGGAGACGTGGGTTCGATCCCTGGGTCGGGAAGATCCCCTGGAGAAGGAAATAGCAACCCACTCCAGTACTCTTGCCTGGAGAATCCCATGGGCAGAAGAGCCTGGCAGGCTGCAGTCTATGGGGTCTCAAAGAGCTGGACACAACTTAGCAGCTGAACAACAATCTGAATTAAAATCCTTGTGTATTATACTTACCGAGCACTCAATGTGTGTATAGAACTGTGCTAAGAATATACAAGGACAACGCTATGATTC
Source organism: Budorcas taxicolor (assembly GCF_023091745.1). NCBI lineage: Eukaryota > Metazoa > Chordata > Mammalia > Artiodactyla > Bovidae > Budorcas > Budorcas taxicolor. Next base: position 114,859,830 of record NC_068917.1, on the reverse strand, counting down.
CAGGAACCCACAGACCCAGGTAAGAGTGAAGCCACGTGGTAACTGAACGGCTGTGAGACCTGATAAATCATCGGCAGAGAAACGGCACAGGTTCCGTCTCTGCAAGAAGGGCCAAGCTCCCCTGTCTAAAGGGCGGGTGGGACTGGGCCTGGCTTGGCACAGCTATCGCCCGACTCTCAGTGTCACCCCTCTTCCGGCTCTGACTCTCCCTCCCCCCGTTGCCTTGTTTTCTCCTCTTGAAGGAAAAGCGTGCTCGGTTTTTCAGGCACGGCCAGACCCCACCAGATCTTTGGCCTTCCTTCTCTTTCTTATGAGCTGCTGCCCCTCCCATAATTCCCCGCCTGGGGACACCCCACACCCACTCCTGGCGGGTCCCACGCTATGTCACTCTGCAGCTGAAATTTAAGACCCCACCTGGGGGCTGGAATCGTGTTCTCTGTTCAGCATGATTTGGCCCATTGTTCTGCACAGCTGTGCATACCAGGGGAATAATCAGAGTCGGTGTCCTCTGTGCACAAGCTCCCAGAGTTCTGCCATCGCCGAGGTCTGAGGGCCACTTGTCACATCAACACAGGGTGGTATTTAATCCACCTGTGCCTTCCCTTCCTTTAAGGAGGCTTACTTCTTTTTAATGGCCAAATGAGACAACAGAGCATTTTATCCTTTTCAGCATCTTTTTAAAATCAGAATTACTCTTTAATCCTAATTATGGTTATTAACTAATTAATTCCTCCACATTTCACTTAAATAATTTGTTGCAGAGCACTCAAGGACAGTTCTTAAACCCAAGCATGGCTTCGTGCGATCTCAGGGCATCAGAACAAAGAGGGTTCCAAGGACTCGGCGCCATCAGTGAAGCCGCCTTGGCGTCCTCAGCCTGCAACGCGCACCTTGCTCCAGGGGGCCTGTGCCTGGCCCAGGTGAGGATGCAGACACTTCCGCAGGCCATGCCCAGAAGGCAGAGCAGCAAACCAGCCTGTGAGAAATGCAAGCGTATGCACAGGGAAAAACACTCAGGGACAGGAATGTTTATAAAATCATTCAGACTGTGCGCATGTGTGCATGTATGTGTGCATGTGTGTGAGTGTGTGCCTGTGTGTGTGCATGTGTGTGAGCATGTGCATGTGTGTGAGTGCGTGCCAGCATGTGTGCGTGTGTGTATGAGCATGCATGTGCGTGTGTGGGGCTATGTGAGCAGGTGTGAATTGTGTAAGTGTGTGTATGCACCTGCATGTGTGAGTGTGTGCATATATGTGTGTGTGAGCATGTGTGAGTGTGTAACCATGAGTGAGTGTGTGTGTGTGGGGTGCACGTGTGAGGTGTGAATGTGTGTGAGCATGTGTATGCATGTGTGAGCTTGCATGAGTTTGTGTGCGCCCGTGTGAGAGTGTGTGTGACTGTGTGACTGTGTGTGCATGTGTGAGCATGTGGAATGTGTGCGAGTGTGTGACCATGAGCGAATGTGTGTGTGGGGGGGTGCACATGTGAGGTGTGAATGTGTGTGAGCATGTGTGTGCATGTGTGAGCTTATGTGAGTTTGTGTGTGCCCGTGTGAAAGTGTGTGTGACTGTGTGTGCATGTGTGAGCATGTGAGTGTGTGACCATGAGTGAATGTGCGTGTGTGTGGGTACACATTTGAGGTGTGAATGTGTGTGAGCATGTGTATGCATGTGTCAGCTTGCGTGAGTTTGTGGGTGCCTGTGTGAGAGTGTGTGTGCCTGTGTGACTGTGTGTACATGTGCGAGCATGCGTGAATGTGTGTGAGTGTGTGACCATGAGTGAAAGTGTGTGTGTGAGGGGGTACACGTGTGAGGTGTGAATGTGTGTGAGCATGTGTGTGCATGTGTGAGCTTGTGTGAGTTTGTGTGTGCCTGTGTGAGAGTGTGTGTGCCTGTGTGACTGTGTGTACATGTGTGAGCATGTGTGAATGTGTGTGTGTGTGACCATGAGTGAATGTGTGTGTGTGAGGGGGTACACGTGTGAGGTGTGAATGTGTGTGAGCGTGTGTGAGTGTGCATTTGAGTACATGGGTCGAGGGCAGGAGGATTGACCGAGCAGGCAAAGAGACCCACAGAATCGAAGAAACAAGGGCAGGGTTGTTTCCTGCGTCAGCCGGCAACCTGTGCAGTGAAACGTGGAAGAGGCTGCACCTACCGATGGTCGGCATTCCTGTGAGGCACCCTCAGGGCACGGTGCTCATAGACAGCAAGGCCATTCTGGGCCAGGAGAGGGTGACCCTTTAAAAACCTTGGGCAGAGGGAGCTTTGTGCTCCCAGGAGTCTAGGAGTCAGCAGTTTAAACGGGCAGAGTAGTTCTGGGACAGAAAGACTGAGGAAGAGAAATTTGGTTCAAAGGAAAGAAGATCTGGCAAGCTCCCACCATACCTTTTAACTAAGACAAGACCCCACCTCCGGCTTAAAGTGAAGGCCACTGCGCGCCAGGACGCAGGGCTCTGCACACAGAAGGCAGGCTGAACCCCAGCCCCATGGCCATCATCCGTGCCCCGGGCACACCTGACATAACCAGGAGTGTGGGAGGGTGCAGCTGCCCAGACACGCCTCCCAGTGAGGATGGAAGACAAAACACAGGGAAACAGCAGGGATGGGGTTCTGCCAGGAATTCAAAACCAAATCTGCCTCAGTGAGTAGGGATAGCTTCTTATTTACAAAATATTCAGATTTCCTCACAGTTTCATAAACTCTGCTTTTCCAAAATGGCACTGATAAACTTTGTCTTTAATTGATATTCACCGAGGTGGTCTTCAAAGACCCAAGTAGAACCCAGATTACATAAATATCATCCATGACATGCATTCCAATCGGGGGGACTATCTTGATCAGAGATTTCACAAGAAAACACCTCTCTTCATAGCATAAGACATGCCAAAATTTATTGCAACCTTGGAAACAGAGTATAAGAAAGAGCTAGGTTTTGTGAATGTTGTATTGAAGACTCTCTAAGAATTTGAATTAACATCACTGAGCTGGGCTGGCTAATGTGAGCAAGTGTACCGTGCAAAGTTGAGAATTCTGAACTTCAGTCAGCCACAAAAGTCAGTTTGGAAATTAAAGGTTTTGAAGCATCATCAGTTTCCTCAAGTTACATTGTTTTATGTGAAGAGGCATAATTTGGGAGGTTTTTTAATTGAAGGATAACATTCATTAATGAAAGTATAAAATCATAGTTATATAGTGTATGAAGCAATGAATTTTCACAAGCGGAACACAGACCTGTATATACAAGAACCTTAACTAAGAACCAAAGTAACCAGCACCCCAGAAGTCGCACCTGTGTCCCTTCTAGGCTGCCACACTGCCTCAAGGGTAGCCGCTATGCTGACCCACACACCGTCGCTTCTGGCCACTGCTGGTATTTAGGAGAGAGCTGTACACCATGCGGCCTCCACGTCTGGCTCCTCTGAGTTTATAAGTCACCCACGCCGCTGGCCTGCAGTTTGCGCGTGACTGTGCACGTCATGCCAGAGCCCCAGAGTGCGGTGCTCACAGCTTATAGGTTCACTGCGCTGATGCTGGGCACTTGGTGATTGTCCAGAGTTTAGCTGTGATGGATGGTGCTGCTGACGACATCGTACCACTGCCCACCTGTTTCCCAAAGTTGCTCCAATTTATCCTCTCACCGGAAAAGTCCGAGAGTTCTGGCCGTTTCCCATCTTTGACATAACTTCATTTTACCTTGTCTGATGGAAAACGCCACTCCAGTGCTCTCGCCTGGAAAATCCCATGGACAGAGGGGCCTGGTGGGCTGCAGTCCATGGGGTCTAAGAGTCGGACATGGCTGAGCGACTTCCCTTTCACTTTTTACTTTCATGCATTGGAGAAGGAAATGGCAACCCACTCTAGTGTTCTTGCCTGGAGAATTCCAGGGATGGGGGAGCCTGGTGGGCTGCCGTCTATGGGATCGCACAGAGTCGGACACGACTGAAGCGACTTAGCAGCAGCAGCAGCGAGGATAAATGGAGTTGAGCACCTTGCATATATTCATGGGCTATTTGGATATGTTTTTGCAAAGTATCTATTTAAGTTGCTTGCCCGTTTTTTTGCTGGCTCTTTTGTCATTTTCTTACTGACTTGTTCCATCCATCTCTACGTATTCTGGGTGTGAGTCCCTTGTTAAATGGATGTATCACAAGTGCTTCTCCTTTTCTGCATAGTTTACCTTCCATGCTTTTAGGGATATATTTTGATAAACAGTACTTACTTTCATTACAGTTACGTATATCCATATTTCATTTTCAAGCTTTTGTTCTGTTTAAGAAATCTTTGCCTACTTCCAGTCATAAAGACAATCTATTATTTTCCTCTAAAAGATTTATTTTAAATATTTCACTTTTAGATCTGCAGTGCATAAAAATTTATTTTTTGTGAACTGGTAAAGTAGGGGGCAACATTAATTACATTAACTTCCTGTGTGCGTGTGCGTGTGTGTGTGTATATATATAGTGTGTGTGTGTGTGTATATATATGTATAGTGTGCATGTGTGTGTATATATCTATAGTGTGCGTGTGTGTATATATATAGTGTACGTGTGTGTGTGGTGTGTGTGTATATATATAGTGTGCACGTGTGTATATATATAGTGTGTGTGTGTATATATATAGTGTGTGTGTGGAGTGTGTGTGTGTATCTATATATATAGTGTGCATGTGTGTGTATATATATATAGTGTGTGTGTATATATATGTATAGTGTGCGTGTATGTGTGTATATAGTGTGCATGTGTGTGCATATATATATAGTGTGTGTGTGTGGTGTGTGTGTGTGTCTATATATATAGTGTGCGTGTGTGTATATGTATAGTGTTTGTGTGTGTATATATATATAGTGTGCATGTGTGTGTGCAGGTGTGTGTGTATATATAGTGTGTGTGTGTATATATAGTGTGTGTGTATATATATATATAGTGTGTGTGTGGTGTGTGTGTATATATATATATATAGTGTGCGTGTGTGTGTGTATATATGTAGTGTGTGTGTATGTGTGTGTATATATAGTGTGTGTGTATATATGTATATATAGTGTGTGTATATATATATATAGTGTGCATGCATGTGTGTATATATATATATAGTGTGTGTGTGTGGTGTGTGTGTGTGTATATATAGAGTGTGCGTTTGTGTGTATATATATATAGTGTGTGTGTGTATAGTGTGTGTATATATATATGTAGTGTGCATGTGTGGTGTGTGTGTGCATGTGTGTGTATATATATATAGTGTGTGTGTGTGGTGTGTGTGTGTATATATAGAGTGTGCGTGTGTGTATATATATATAGTGTGTGTGTGTGTATATATATATAGTGTGCGCACGTGTGTGTGTATAGTGTGTGTGTGTATATATGTATATGTAGTGTGCATGTGTGGGATGTGTGTGTATATATATAGTGTGTGTATATATATATATAGTGTGCGTGTGTGTATGTATATAGTGTGTGTGTGTGTGTATATATATATAGTGTGCGCACGTGTGTGTGTATAGTGTGTGTGTGTATATATGTATATGTAGTGTGCATGTGTGGGATGTGTGTGTATATATATAGTGTGTGTATATATATATATAGTGTGCGTGTGTGTATGTATATAGTGTGTGTGTGTGTGTATATATATATATAGTGTGCGCACGTGTGTGTGTATAGTGTGTGTGTGTATATATGTATATGTAGTGTGCATGTGTGGGATGTGTGTGTATATATATAGTGTGTGTATATATATATAGTGTGCGTGTGTGTATGTATATAGTGTGCGTGTGTGTGTATATATATATATAGTGTGCACGTGTGTGTGTATATATATATAGTGTGCACGTGTGTGTGTGTGTGTGTATAGTGTGTGTGTATATGTATATGTAGTGTGCGTGTGTGGTGTGTGTGTGTGTATATAGTGTGTGTGTATATAGTGTGCATGTGTGTATGTATATATATATAGTGTGTGTGTATATATGTATATGTAGTGTGCATGTGTGGTGTGTGTGTGTGTATATATATATAGTGCGCGTGCATGTGTGTATATATATATAGTGTGCGTGTGTGTGTATGTATATAGTGTGCGTGTGTGTATATATATATAGTGTGCACATGTGTGTGTGTGTATATATATAATGTGTGTGTATATATATGTAGTTTGAGTGTGTGGTGTGTGTGTGTGTGTGTATAGTGTGTGTGTATATATGTATATGTAGTGTGCATGTGGTGTATGTGTGTGCGTATATAGTGTGTGTGTGTGTATATACTGTGCATGTGTGTATGTATATATATATAGTGTGCGTGTGCATGTGTGGTGTGTGTGTGTGTGTGTGTGTGTGTGTGTGTGTATACTGCAGGATCACAGTCTTCATAAACCAGGCGAGTCCCGTGTGTGGGGCTGGTTTCTGTGCCCTGTTTTACACGATTGGTTTCTTTTTCTACTCTCCCATTCTGTCCTAATTTCCAAGCTTCATGATACAACCTGATTTCTGATGGCTGAAGAATGTCGGTTATATTCATTTACTTTCATTGTTACCTTAGCCGTTTGTATTTCTGCATGAGTTTTTTTGTTTTTTTGTTTTTTTTCCAATTCATTTATTCATTTGACCACGTGTCTTGTAGGGTCTTAGTTCCATGACCAGAGATCGAACCTGGGCCCTCGGCAGTGGAAACACAAGATCCTAAGCAATGGACCACCAGGGAATTTCCCTCCAAATGAGTTTTAGAAACAATTTTTTAGTATTCTAAAAAAATCTGCTATAACTTTAATTGTAATTTTATTCTATCTACAAATCAGTGTGAGAAAATTGAAATTAATACTGATTTGTTTCCAAGGCATGAGTGTGGTATATTTCTCCATATACTTATTGTTTTAATTTCTCTCAGTTGTATTGCATACTTTCCAGTGTAGAGATTTTGCTTATTTTTATATGTTTGATGCTATTATCAATCTTATTTTCTACTGTTTATTGTTGCTAATAGGAATCTAATTAATTTGTGCATATACGATTTTGTGACTGGTAACAAAACTAGTTAACTTTCTAACTAGATTTTTAAATTCTATTAGTGTGTCTGCATAAATATTTGGGATTTCTAAATAGGTAATTGAGGAATCTGCAACGTAGCGCATTTCTAGCACACTATGTATCAGCCTGATTCTCAGAGAAGACTGTTCAAACATAAAATGCAGAGTTCACTCTTTTTCTCCTGTCTAAATTACCTTTCAGACTCTCTTCTCCTTTCTGAAAATCCAGAGAACACATTGATACACAGAAAGATCATCAAAGCCATATGTGTACACAGAGCCGACAGGAACAGCAGGAAGTAGCCAAGAAGGTGAGTATTTACTATGTGCGAATGAGGCACTGGCTCTTCTATTGATAACATTCATGAGGGTGTTTAATTAGAAAAGCAGTAAAGTTTTATAGGTGAAATAAATGGCATGTGGTGTGACTGAGAACTGCTTGTTAACAATTTGTGCATTTGTAAATTACTTTTGATAGCCATAAAAATGATTATTTAAGGGATTTATCTGCATGGGAAAAATATTCCATTTCTCATAAGTGAACAAAGAAGCTAACAACTTGTAGCCATTCTTTTTATTGTTATCAATATCTAAAATGTCTTATTGGTCTTTTCCATGTTAAAGCAATATGAAGAAAAATACATGAGAATAATACTGTATTTAAAATTAAAGAAAATATTAATGCATTTTTCTCAGAAAATGATTGAATATAACACATTTGGAACTTTTGAGTATGTTATGGAGACATAACCACAATAAACACAAAATACTTAATTTACATAAAGACGGCCTCTAAGTCACTGATGAAAAAAATTGAAGATACAAGTAAATAGAAAAATATTTCACACTCATGAATTGGAAGTATTATTATTGTTAACATGTTCATACTACCCAAAGCAATTCTACAGATTCAATGCAATCTGTATCAAAATTCCAGCAGCAGTTTTCACAGAAATGGATTAAAAATCCTAAAATTTGTATGAAAACACAAGGGACATTGAATAACCCAAGCCATCTTGGAGAAGAGCAAGGCTGGCAGTATCATGCTTCTTGATTTCAAAAATATTACAGAGCTATGGTAATCAAACCAGTGTGGCACTGACATAAAAAATAGACGCACAGATCAGTGGGGCAGATTAGAGAATGAACCCATGAGCATGCGGCTAATGACTTTACAACAAAGGAGCCGAGAATGTATGAAGGGGAAGGACAGTCTTCAACGAGTGGTTTTGGGGAAATTTGACAGTTACATACAAAAAACTGAAACTAGAGTACCTTCTTACACTAAATACACAAAAATTAACCCCAAATGTGAAGACCTGAAACCACAGAACTCCAAGAAGAAAACAGGGGTGGCAAGGTCCTTTACATCAGTTGTTCTTCAGGCTAAAAAGCTTCTGCACAGCAAAGCAAATCACAACAAAATGAAAAGGCAGCCTACAGAAAGGGAGGAAATATTGGGAAATCATCTATCTGATAAACCCATAAGGCGGCTCCTCAAAACATTAAAAACACAACTGTCATATGATCCAGCAGTTCCACTTATGAGTATTTAACTGAAGAAAATGAAGACGACATTTCAAAAAGACAAGCGCATGCTCACTTCACTGCAGCAGTGTTTACGATGGTAACACCAAGATACGGAAGCAGCCTGAGTGTCACCAGCTGATAAATGGATAAAGAAGATATGGGGTATATAAACAACGGATTTGGCCGTAAAAAGTGAAATCTTGCCATTTGTGGCAAAACTGTGGACTTTGAGGGCAATATGCTAAATGAAAGAAGGCAGAAAGACAAACATCACATGATCCTAATTGTGTGGCATAGAACAAACAAAAAAGCAAGCTCACAGACACAGAGGACAGATTGGCCGTAGCCAGAGGCAGGGAGTCAAGGGGGGGCGGTGACATTGGAGAAAGGGTCAAAGGTAGATGCTCAGCTATAGAATAAATAAATCCTGGGAATGAGGGGTGCAGCATGATGGTATAACTAATAATTCTGTACTGCTTATTTGGAAGTTTCTAAGAGAGTAAGTCTTAAAATGGCTCATCTCAAGAAAAAAACCATAACTATACACGGTGACAGGTGACAACTAGGTACCATGCTGATCATTTTGCAGTGCAAACAAATCTTGGATCATGTTTTAACCTGACACCCAGTATATTATGTGCCAGTGTCGTATGTCAACTTTACCTCAGTAATGACAATGATAAGCATTTTAAATAAAGTGGGTGGAGTCAATCCCCAGTGAGGAAGGCCTTGCAGACGTCCATCAGTACTGCCCACAGCTCAGCTGTGAACGAGGTGTGTTCTCATACCAACCTGTCCTAGGAGAGCATTGGAGGCTTCTTTCACTTCCAGAAGGCTGAGTTTAATGAAGTCAGAGTTTTACCTTACATGGAGCAAGCTGTATTTTCTGGATCAAGAACTAGGAAATCGTAATTCCTAGGAACTAGGACTGGACTAGGAAACAAGGGGAACCCCCCCACCACCACCACCATTTCCAAGTTACTATAAAACTTTGTTTCCAATATAAAATGATTATGTTTAAATTGGGTGACATCTCTATATCACTCTGGTCGGCACTATATATTAAAACACTATGTCATCTAGTGTCCTTCAAAAAAGTATTTATGAAGGACAGTATCAGAGCAAACCAGAGACCTCTGGGCTTCTTGATCAGGACCGTGAGCTCTGGGTTGGGCAGAAGGGCTGGGAATGAGCGGATAGCCTGCGCTTCTGTCCAGGGTCCTGAAATGCTGTTTCAAGGGAAATAGCAGTTCAAAGACAGTAAGGAGGAAAGAAAGAGAATCAAAGAAGGAGACGAGAGGCAGAAAACAGGTATAATAATAGAAAGTCGGAGAATAAACTTTCTTAGAAGTGGGCAAAAGTAACTACAGTGACTTCAGAAGGATGAGGGACACGTCTCACTTTCTTCTTTCTCAGTTTACCGTATCTTGGGATCGAGTATATGCAAAACCATAGTCAGCTGTGAGGGAGCAATAATATGATCAAATACAGAGATAAGAAATGAAAAGTGGCTAAAACTGTGGCTACAGTCATGCACCTCCAGACTCCTGCCTCCTGGCTTATGAATTGTTGTCCATAAGTTTTCCATCTGGTGTCCCAGGGGGCCTGTGATAGAAAGCCATGAATCTTAAATAATAATATATATTATGGACAAATAGAAAATGCTATATTTTGTCCATAAAAATAACTGGACATTTGAGGCTTAGGGGAAAAGCCACAGTTTAAAGATAGCATGTGAAAAAAATGTTTTTTTATTGGCTATGAGCCTTCAGCGTGATATAAGCGCCAAGTAAGCTATTGTTTCTAACAATCTTTTTAAAGGAAAGTGTAGTGATATGAAAAGGGTAAATGGTGCCTGCCTGACTCCTTTGGGCCAGTCAGGGCTCATCCCTGGTAACCGACTTCATCTGGTTAGATGTCAGTGGGGGACCGGATCACTTGGCATTTGGGGATCAGCGGAAGAAGCTGAGGACCGCAGCAGGAGGGAGGTGGACACAGCCGTGGTTGTCATGAGGAAGATGCATCGTCAGATGTGCCATCTAATCCTGGAGGGGAGACCAGGACAAACAGTTTCAGGGTATGAGTCAGTAAACTCTGGGTGTTGGTGATGGACAGGGAGGCCTGGCATCCATGGGGTCACAAAGAGTTGGACACAACTGAGCGACTGAACTGAACTGATGAGTCAGTGTTCTCCAGAGAAACAGCACCCATAGGCTGGGTGGATAGGTGGATGGATGGATGGATGGATGGGTAGGTACATGTTGAATAAAGAGAACAGAGAGAGATACATTTACCATAGGAATTGGCTCTTGTGATTATGGAGGCTGTGAGTATGAATGGCCGTTTGCAAGTTCTGCAGACCCAGGGAAGCCTGTGATGTCTTGACAGCTCCAGTCTAAACCCAAAGGTCTGAGACCCAGAGCCTCTAGTGAGAGTCCCTTGCCACATCTGGAGGCAGGAGAATCAGGAAGGAAAAGATGGATGTCCCAGCGCAAGCAAGGGAGCAGACTCACACTTTCTGCCCTTTTATTTCTGCTCAGGCCTCAGGGCTGAGTGATGCCCCCACATTGGTCAGAGAGTCGTCTTTACTCATGCCACCTAATCAGATCGAATTTCTCTGGAAACGCCTTGGCAGACACCCAGAAACCATCTTTCTCCAGCTTTCTGCATCCCTCAGGCTAGTCAAGTGGACACATAAGCTTAGCCCTCATAGGTAGCGGCGTGCCCTTCAAGAGTGGCGACCTGGTACTCGAAGCCCTCCAGCACTGGAGGGAGCACTCTCAAGAGCGAGTGTGAGCGAGTGTGAGCAGACGCAGGTGGGGCACGATGGCAGAGCAGGCACCGGACAGGCGCCTGGACAGGTGCGCATGGCGGCCCCACCTCTGGGCGCCCTCACTCCTGGTGACCCACGGGAGGGCTCCCATCTCCTGCACCAGAAGCTCTCTGAGAATCGCTTACAAATGCAGAAAATGACTCACAAGACCATTTTCATGCTCACCTCTCCATTTTCTTTCAGTCTAAATTTAAAGCTCAGCTTTTTTGTCAAAACTGTCACCACAGAAAATGACATTATTCCATCAGTGACTCTTCACTGGCCTGAAAGCCTTCATGCTCTCGAGTTGCCTGTCATCTGGGGTTCAGTTCAGTTCAGTCGCTCAGTCTTGTCCGACTCTTTGCGACCCCATGAATCGCAGCTTGCCAGGCCTCCCTGTCCATCACCATCTCCCAGAGTCCACTCAAACCCATGTTCATTGAGTCAGTGGTGCCATCCAACCACCTCATCCTCTGTCGTCCCCTTCTTCTCCTGCCCTCAATCTTTCCCAGCATCAGGGTCTTTTCCAATGAGTCAGCTCTTCCCATCAGGTGGCCAAAGTATTGGAGTTTCAGCTTCAACATCAGTCCCTCTAATGAACACTTAGGACTGAGCTCCTTTAGGATGGACTGGTTGGATCTCCTTGCAGTCCAAGGGACTCTCAAGAGTCTTCTCCAACACCACAGTTCAAAAGCAGCAATTATTCAGAGCTCAGCTTTTTTTATAGTTCAACTCTCACATCCGTACATGACCACTGGAAAAACCATAGCCTTGACTAGACAGACGTTTGTTGGCAAACTAATGTCTCTGCTTTTGAATCTGCTGTCTAGGTTGGTCATAACTTTCCTTCCAAAGAGCAAGTGTCTTTTAATTTCATGGCTGCAATCACCATCTGCAGTGATTTTGGAGCCCAGAAAAATAAAGTCAGCCACTGTTTCCACTGTTTCTTCATCTATCTTCCATGAAGTGATGGGACTGGATGCCATGATCTTCGTTTTCTGAATGTTGAGCTTTAAGCCAACTTTTTCACTCTCCTCTTTCACTTTCATCAAGAGGCTCTTTACTTCTTCTTCACTTTCTGCCATAAGGGTGGTGTCATCTGCGAATCTGAGGTTATTGATATTTCTCCCAGCAATGTTGATTCCAGCTTGTGCTTCATCCAGCCCAGCATTTCTCATGATGTACTCTGCATATAAGTTAAATAAGCAGGGTGACAATATACAACCTTGACGTACTCCTTTTCCTATTTGGAACCAGTCTGTTGTTCAATGTCCAGTTCTAACTATTGCTTCCTGACCTTTATACAGGCCACCTGGGGTACATTTCTTTAAATTTGATAAAAACATATGAATTAGCTCCCAAGAAAATGAACTTGTAAGGACACAACCCAAGTGTACACAGACACACAGACGTGCACACACACGCACACACACTACTTTTTGTGCAGTTAAGGTGTGTCCACAGCCCTTTGAAGTCGTGTGGATCCAAATCTTTCAGCTCTGCTTTAGGTTCTCAATATCTCAGTAAGAAATCACAAATCCTTGACAAGAAGGAAGAAACAAAGAGACGTAAAATTAAGAACTGTGGGCGCTGCTGAGTGACCGGTCCCTAAGGGAGAGGCGTAAAGAATCCCATCCACAGGGGAGTAAATTACGCATGACCTCCGTGGGGCTTCTATTCTGCATAAAACGCCGCTTGAATTGGTCTCCTCCCCACTTTGGTCAGACGCCTGTTTTCACACTGTGTCTGAACCACCATCTGCTTGCTCCCTGACTCCCCGCGATGTCGAGGATGGTTTTCCGGTGGTGAGAGGAGCAGTTCTGGGGAGCAGGACATGGGTCTCTAGCTGCAGTCCTCCCTAACAACACCTGTAAATGGACGAGGTCACTGCCCCATCCACGGCTCTCTTTCCCCACCTGGGCGGTGAGAAGCTCAAATAAACAATCTGAGGTTCATCCCAAGTCAGAAATCGGATTTCACCATCCTCAGTGCCTGCACGCCTGAGCCTGAGGGCTCCCAAAGGGCATGAGGCCATGCCCCCACCTCCGGCGGCTTCCACTTTTATGCTGCCGTGGAGAACTCTTTCATCTCAGGCGGGCCTCGCTGTTCTTAGCCATTAGACAAGAACAACGTACTTCCAGCGTGTGATATGCGGGTCATCTAGGAAAATAAATTTAAAAATGAAGTCCTTATCATAGTTTCCAGCTCATACTGAGCACTCAGTAAACAGGAGCTGTTGAGACTGGAGTTTTATTTCTTGCAGAATGGATATTCAGAAAGAAAAATCATCAGAGACAGCATTATTTTAGCACAGACATGGGCTCTGCTTTCTATTTGAAGGTGTTAGGAGCTGGAGAAGTCGCAATCCATCTACATATACATTTATGTACCTTTATATAAATATTTATAAGTATACTATTCGTAGGTTTACGTGTATACATGTAAAAAGTGTCCGTGTGCGTGCTCGCTAAGTCGCGCCAGTCACGCCCACCTCTGTGTGGCCCTACGGACCGCAGCCCGCCGGCTTCTCTTGCGTCTCCTGCACGGGCAGGCGAGTTGCTTATGCGTTCTGGGGTAGCCGCATCATGTTCTACGTAAACACACTGCACGACCTGCCTCTCTGCCACGCTCTCATCTCGTGGTGATACTCCTGCAAATTTGATCTTTTTCAATTCTGCCCACCACCCCTTCCTTCCTCCTCCCTGCAGCAGATCACACAGTTTTTAAGCTGCAAGCCCCTTATCCCAGGAGGCACTAGGGGTCTAGAAGTGACATCAGGCTCAGACACCACCTTCATCTTTCCTGGTACCAGCTGTCTGGCTGCCTTCCTCCCGTCCCTCTCCCACAGGCAGCCAAGGTCAGCGTGCACACATGCCAGCCCGGTGACGTTCTGTCACTAAAACAGTCTCCCAGCACCAGGGGACCATGGCGGAGAGCCTGCCCTGGGCGGGGAGACTCATCACCAGAGTCCCCCCGACACCCCTGCCCCGCCCCCAGGCCGCTCCCTGCTCGCTGAGGCCCCATCTCTGCCCTGCTTCTCCAGGCCTGAACTCACCCTTACTGAAGCCCTTTAAACGGACGACTTTTACGTGACTACTTGTGGTCTTGTGACTGTCCACGTAACCCGACAGACCAACAGGAGGTCAGCCAGCATTTGTTGGAGACTCTTTAAAAGGAGCTTACTGGGGTAGAGATTCCGTCCCATTCATCTCCGTAGGGCTTACCTTCCGCAATGTGTGCACAATTTATGACTGAAAGCAGGGAGCCGAGATCTAAAATGATCTATCCCGCACAATTGTGAAACATGTTGAATTATCAGCTAAGGCTCTGTCTTCCTATGAGCCCCTTGGGAGCAGAAGCTCCATCCTTCCAGTCCCTGTAACGTTGAGTGCAAGGCACCCGCCAGGGACTAAGCACATGGGTGGACGGATCCCAGGCACTCTGGGAAGTTTTATTGCAGAGATTTTGATGAATCAATATAATTAATTTCTGTCAACATCAAGTGCAATCATTTCTAAATTCTTATCAGACTTAGAAATCTCCTAATTCCCTTCTTTAAAAAACACTAAGCTTTGTAGTTCTCTCGAAGAAGATTAGCTTGTTATAGGGTAACATACTGCACTTACTGAATGCATGAAATGAGGTATCTGTTTTGGTTTGGTTTGGTTTTGAATGTGAGGGAATATACGCAGGAAAAATGGTTGATGAGTTTATGTCAGGTGTTATGATCCTGATGTTTTATCTATACAATTTCCTTCATAATTTCCTGAAACTAAAAACTAGCATTTTCCCCACCAGTGCAGGCATTGTTATTACCTCGCAGGACAGAAAGGGAATGAAATACCAGTTCTGGGCTGGTCTGGTTCGGAGACTGCAGAGGTGTGCTGATTTGAAGTTTCTAGACAAGATGATTTGCTGGGCATATGGTAGCGGCAGTGAACTCGGTAAAGGGGTCAGGGGTGACACTTGATCACGTCTTATTGCTGACCAGCTCCCTTGAGCCAGCTCTACCAGTAGTCACCTGAACATTGGCCCTCCTGAAACCCTGGGACCCACCTACACTCAGCATCCCTCCCCCTTGGCCAAGGTCGCCTTTAACCACAGAAAAGGATTGTGTGTGGTGGAGACTGCTCTAGACGTTCCCCTAGGTGAAGAAATACAAGACTCCTCATCAGTCCCTGGGAACCAGGAAAGGCGACATTTTCTTACTTCATTCTACCGTTCTGATTGGTCCTTATCAATCCTGCAGAAATTCCAACGCCAGATAAATAGAAAGCTTCTGAAGTTGTGCTTCCAATGCATGGGTGTTGCCAAGCCACCCAAAGAACGGTTCTGAAGTTCCCCAGCATGGCAGCCCCAGGGCAGTGACCCTGCTGTCTGGACCTGAATGTCAGAGGCGCACACCTGTGCAGGTGGGGACTGTGGGCCCAGCTGCACGGTGTCTCTCCTGGGGAGGGTGGGTGGATAGTGGAAGAGTGAGTGGAAGCAGAGGCATAGAGCAAATAACCTGGTTGGCCTCGTAAGCCTCCGTGCATCTAGGCAGAGATCACTTAGAAAGTGTAGGACGCACCAGACGGTAAAACTGGAGGTTAATTTCTGTGCTTGAACATTAAGGGGCATGTTTAAGCCTGGAAGCTCACCTGTCACTTCCGCAAACCTCGCAGCAGAATCAGAAGTCTGTTCGTCACCACGCATGTCAAAATGGTGAAGCAAAATGGTGCCAGGAGAAGCGCTGTTTCTTCCCAGACAGTTTGGAAACGCAGACCTGGGAAACTGCTAGCAGTGGATCGGAGTGTCAGGCACATTCCTGGCACACGGTAGATGACCAGGATGGATTAGTCTGTACAGGTTTTAATTCCACAGTGGTTGCAAGACACTTTGGGGGCTCTACACCCTCCATCGGGAATTCTCCAGTCCATCGTGCTCCTCTCACGGGTCACGCGTCGTCACAGTGGGGCCACTGGTGCCGTCAAGACCTCGTCCCTGCTGTAAAGGCACTCAGGGAGCCCAAGGGAAATGGGAATATATCGGCAGGTATGCACCACCAAGGGCTGGGGCAGATGGAAACAGGGTGGAATGAGGATGGGGCCCATGAGAGGCAGGAGGGGCAGTGGAAATGCCTTCAGGTGTTTGTGGGGACGTGGAGGAGAGAGGTCATGTCAGGAGAGCAGGCAGAAGGGTGAAGGGCTAAACACAGAGCCTGCTTTTCTTGGGAAGTCACTGCGGCATGAGAAGGTCCGTAGAAAGAACTGATCTCTGTTGGATGACGTTGACAACCTTTAAATATGAGCGTACGTTTCAGACAAATACATGCTCCATTCAGGATTTTCAGTCCGAGAATTCCTAGTGGGCATGTGTGTACTGTGAGACAAGAACATGTTTATCTTCTGAAATAACATAAGAGCGTTTGAAATCAGGTGACTTATGGGCAACTTGAATTATTCAGGCAGTCATGGTGCAGCATAGCAGAGACATATTTTAATTCTCAGCTATGGATTCTGCTTGTGTTAAGAGAGACTGACCCATGTGGAAAGGAGGTTTGGAAAGTTTGTTAATCAAAGTGTCTCCCCTTGGAGGTTGTGTGCACCTCATCCTGAAGACAGGAGGAGGGTTAATCTTAGGAAAAATGTCGAAGAGGCCATGACCAGTACACCTAGTAACTCATGACTGAGAAGGGCAGACGTAGTTATGAGACTTCTTGACTTTTATGGGAAGAACAAGACTTTCTTTGCCAGTTGTGCCAATCCTATTTTATAAATGTCTGTCCTTGACAGCTAAGCTCTCTGTGCTTCACTATGATTCAACATTTTCAGCCTAAGCAATGTCACAGAACCACGCTCAGCCTTATAAGCACAGCAGTCCAGCTGATGTTTATAAGAGCATCATGATGACAAAGAAGTCCCCAGGGCCACACTCCGCATTGTGACCTTCAGCTGATGGTGATTCCAGCTCTATGAAATGTCCATCCCATTACTTAACAGACATTCCTTTTCAAGAAGCAAAATATGTTATATCCTGAATGATACTGATATGATCTGAAGACATTTCAAAAATGAGCTTTTGAAATCCACAGAAGATTCTAGAATCTATAGATGGTTCCATTCTACCACAATGTGTGCTTTCTAAGGGCCGTGGGGTGTTCTCCCCATTGCTGGATCGCATTCTGGAGTCCTGCTGCTGCTACTGCTGCTGCTGCAAAGTCGCTTCAGTCGTGTCTGACTCTGTGCGACCCCATAGACGGCAGCCCACCAGGCTCCCCCGTCCCTGGGATTCTCCAGGCAAGAACACTGGAGTGGGTTGCCATTTCCTTCTCCAATGCATGAAAGGGAAAAGTAAAAGTGAAGTCGCTCAGTCATGTCCGACTCAGCGACCTCATGGACTGCAGCCCACCAGGCTCCTCTGTCCATGGGATTTTCCAGGCAAGAGCACTGGAGTGGGGTGCCATCGCTTTCTCCACTGGAGTTCTGATACATGCCCAGCTTCCCTGGTGGCTCAGAGGTTAAAGCATCTGCCTGCAATGCGGGAGACCTGGGTTCCATCCGTGGGTCGGGAAGATCCTCTGGAGAAGGAAATGGCAACCTACTCCAGTATTCTTGCCCGGAGAATCCCATGGGCGGAGGAGCCGGTGGCTACAGTCCACGGGGTCACAAATAGTCAGATACAACTTAGTGACTTTACTTACTTACTTAAATAGCTGAAGGAATAACTTATATCCAGGCTCACGGCCATGGTCTAGAAAGCATGTCCTCTACAGAGAAAATGAGGGATGTCCTTAGACCATGCAAAGTGACTGTGGTGTGACCACCATCCTTCAGAAAGCTCCTGAATGAGGAAGGAAAACGCCCTGAAGGAACCCGGTTGCACGTTGTTGCTGTTCAGTTGCTCAGTCGCATCGAGTCTGTGAGACCCCGTGGACTGGAACCGGCCAGTTACAGAAAGCTAGGAAAGAGCGCTGGGGCAAGAGCGTGCCTAAGGGACCTGAGAAGGTGACCCAGGAAGTGAGAATTTCACATCACCCTCCTTTTCTAGGACACTCAGTAAATAGAAAACCTGTATATATATTTTTTTTTTGCATTACTGTTATTATGAGTAAATAACAACTTCCTCATTACTGTTGCTATGAGCAAACAGCAATCACATTACTGCCGTCATGAGTAAAGCCTTGTCTGGAGGAGCATCACCAAGTGGGCAGCATAGCTGAGCCCTCACTCGTAGGCTCTTCAGGAGCACGGGGCGCCAGGGAGGCGGCACTGGGGTGGCCTCAGGCCCTTAGCCTGTGAGCGCTAGACGTTTCATCACACCCACAGTTACCCATTATTCATGAATCTGAGTGAAGACAAAGTCTGTGATGCAGTTTTCAAGAAGCAAGGAGAGATGTCAGTGGTTGTAGGCAGGACTGTGGGTCTCTCCTGGCTTCCCAAGGCTGCCCTAACCAAGTCCTGCAGACTCAGCCACTGACACAGCAGAAGTGTGACCCCGGACAGCTCTGGAGACTAGAAGTCCTAAGTCAGGATCTCTGCAGGTCTGGTTCCTTCTAAGGCTGGCACCGTGCACTTAGTCACTTGGTCGTGTCCATGTCCAATGCTGTGCGGCCGCATGGACTGTAGCCCATCAGGCTCCTCTGTCCACAGGATTCTCCAGGCAGGAACCCTGCATTGGGTGGCCATGCCCTCCTCCAGGGGGTCTTCCCAACCCAGGGATTGAACCAGGGTCTCCTGCATTGCAGACGGGTTCTTTACCAGCTGAGCCTCCAGGGAAGACCCTGGAGCTGGAGGGAGTGTCTGTCTCATGCCTGTCACCAGGTTCTGGTGCCGGGCAGCCTCCCCTGCCTTCCCGGGTGCACAGCCAGGCCAGCCCGCCCCTGCCTCACCCTCACATGGCTCTCTACCTGCGTATGTATCTGGGTCTCATAAGGGCACTAGTCACTGAAATCAGGGCCATCCTAACGATCTCCTCTAGGGCTTCCTGGTGGCTCAGTGGTAAAGAACCCATCTGCCGAAGCAGGAGATGCAGGAGATGCGGGTTCGATCCCTGGGTTGGGAAGATTCCCCGGAGGAGGACATGGCAGCCCCCTCCAGTATTCTTGCCTGGAGAATTCCCTGCACAGAGGAGCCTGGCGGGCTACAGTCCGTAGGGTCGCAGAGTCAGATCGAGCTGAGCATGCACGCAGTTAATGACCTCGTTTAGACTTGGTTACACCTGCAATGGCCCCAGTTCCAAGTAAGGCCCCATTCACGGGCAGTGGGGATGAGGACTTCAGCAGACCTTTAGGAGGACACAGTTCCACACACAGCAGGAGTCAGCCCAGTCCTCAGAGCCCCACGGTGAGTGGGGGCTGAGGACGGGTCTCACCACACTGCAGCCCACACTGCTAGAAGCTTCCTTCACAGCCACAGCCCGAGTCTGGAATAGTCTCCCTGGTGTGTCTGTCTTCTGAAGAGGTGCAAGGCGAGGCCTTCGTCCATGTGTGTGGGGGCGGGTTCTGGATCTCGTCTGGTGGTGGTCACGTGAGTGTGCTCGTCTGTGACCGTCCGCCAAGCCTGCGCTCGTCTGTGACCGTCCGCCAAGCCGCACACCTAAGATCTGCATCGGTCCTCTGTGTCAGTGACATCTCAAAGATGCTTCAGGGTGGTTCTGGACCAAGTACAGCACGCGTTTTCTGGGCGTGTACATGACAGGAACCCATAAGGACGCTGGTCTAACAGGGGGCTGCCTCATGTCTGTGCTAACAGGCATTATTTCTCTGAGTTCATTCTGTGCCTACACTCGAGTTAAGAGCTTACCAGTAATGTTCTTTTTCCCATCTATTATTTATATAGTAATTTCATTAACTTTGTTTATTCACTATTTTATTCATTCTCTGTGTCTCTTATGCCTCAGACATTGCAGTAATTGCTGACGATGCAAAAATGACTCAGGCCTGGTCCTCTCTGTGAACCCCACTCTCCAGTCATGAGTCGGATGCACAGACGACGGCATGAGCCACTGGGAGTGCTGCCTCCAAGGGGCCAGCCGGGCAGTGGAACCGCCAAGGGGGGCCTCGGTATCAGACAAAACCCCGTCCATCCAACGGCAGCGAAGGGGGGACATTTGAGTGAGCGATGGAGACGGGAAATTTTAACCACAGATGCGAAGGTCAGGCGTGTAGGTGAAAAATGCAGGATAACGTGATGAGGAGACGCACCTACGTGCACGCAGACACACACAGGTATGTGCATACACGCACGAGCGCGTGGTGGACACGTGCTACCTGTATGGACACGTGCACACTGGTGCACACGCCTGCGCACTCGCTCTTGCACACACACACTCACTGGCGGTGCCTCTCACTGAGCACTGACCAGGCTGCTCCGCGAGGGGCAGGGCCGCTGGATGAGGAGCAGGCTGTGCTCTGAGCTCCGAGCGGCAGAAGCTGCCAGGCCCCAAGCGGCTGCTGGGAGCAGAGAGAGTGGAGGCCACGCACCCTGACCCTCGCTCGCTCCGCCTGCATGGGAGGGCTGGTCCTCTGGGTGTGGGGTCGTCTGTCTGTCCTCTGTGCTGGGGGCCCGCTCTTGAGGCCAGGACCGAGGCCCGTCTGTTTCGCGACCGTCACCGCCTGTGCTGGGCTCTCCAGCACTTCCAGGAGTCAGCTCCAGTGCCCACACGGCCTCTGGTTTGCAGAGTGGGCTGCTGAGGCTGGCCACTGCAGTTCAGGCTGGTGAGGGTGGAAAGCGAGGAGCAGGTGCATTTCCTTGCCCAAAGCCCCCTAGTCTGCCAGACGCCAGAGCCCTAGTCGGCCCAAGCCCAGACCTCACTGCTCCTGTGGACTCTCACATGGAGCCATATCCGGGCAGCGTCCTCCTGTTGATACCGCTCCTCGTATGCTCACAGCAGTTCTAGAGGACATGGGGAACCATGGTCCCCCCAGTCAGTGGGGCCAGGCTCCCTCAGCCCTGCCGCTCACCACCCACACCCTCACCCGGAGCCCGGCTCCCAAGAGCGAGGGGCAGCTGCCCTCAGACCCGCAGGCAGGGCGAGAAGTCCCTGGGGAAGCTACATGCTTCCACACGCGCCACCCCAGAGAGTCCTTGTACCAACCTCCGTCCCGGGAGCTCTGCCCTCTCTCCGGTGAGGAGCAGGCAGCCCCGCACAGTGAGGGTCCGTGAGTCCCAGGGAGACCCGGGGGAGCACCCGCCCTGCCTCCTGCCTCCGAGTCCAGCCCCCCACGGCTGGGCTCCTGGGGCGACACTGGACGCCTCTGCCATTTGGGCCTCGTACCTGCCAGCGTGCTGTCCACAGAGCGGTCAGGCCCACCAGAGACCGTCTGCCATTTGGGCCTCGTACCTGCCAGCGTGCTGTCCACAGAGCGGTCAGGCCCACCAGAGACCACTGGGGCCCGTGCGGGGAAGGGGAGAGCCGGGCCTGCCTGCAGCCACAGCAACAGCCCTGAGTCTGGCGCCACGGTCAGGGCCCTCTGCCCCTTCTCCAGCCCCGAAGGTCGGGTCGGTCCGGGTCCAGCGAAAGTCCGCGCCTCTGGGGGAGGGGCTGAAACTTAGCAGAGCCAAGCCCTGTCTGGGAGGCCTCGCGGCGTCTACAGGGAGCACGATGACACAGGAAACCCAGTTCCTGTCCTGGGCTCGGCCAGGCCCCAGGGCCAGGTGGTCGTGGGCTGGACACGGGCACCACTGTCCTTCCTGCCGGGCGGGACCCTACGCGCAAGTTCTGAGCTCTACAACCCGACCGGAAGTGTGCCTGAGAAAACCGGCCACTGTTCAGTTTACACTGAACGTTCAGTGTCTTTCTAACACAGAAATAAGCACATTCAGAGGAACCTGGCATCTAGGAATGACTAACTTAGTAACGAGTACCTAGTTCCTAGACCAGTGTCTGGGAATCAAGAGCTGTAAGTTGGGGAATGAGAAGCTGTGTGTGGTTTCCATTCTGTAGGAAAGGACTTTGGGTTTAATTCAAAGTGCAAAAGAAATGCAGGCCCTGCCCTGCAGCTTCCTCCACACTCTCTGTGAGTAATAATGAAGCCCCTCCTTGCCGACCTCCAAGTCCACCAGCAAGGACTGCAGTCAGCGCCGCCGGGGCGCAATGTCGCAGGACAGACCAAGGAAGACTCGCTGAGCCCCCTGAGCTGGGCAGGGCCGGGGAGGCTGGCTGTCCACTGGAGGCCCCACCAGGACCCCTTTCTCCTGTCCTCAGTGCATCACAGTCTGAAACAAAGTGCAAAGTTGCCTTCCAGTGAGAAAGTGCCTGGGAGCTGAGTGGGAACTGCACACACAAGTGCTGCCCCAGCAGCGGAAGGGGAGCCTCTGCTCCGGACGTGGACCCCAGGGGCCTGAGACAGGCCTCCCACTGGCTTCGCCCTCCCTGCACTCGCCTCTGGCCTGGGGTTAAAACCCACAGGGCCCAGCAGGGCAACTGACGGCCCCTGTGGGGTGCCAGAGCCCAGGGGACCTCGAGGGTCACAACCGCCCTCCCTGAGTCCCCCCAGACCATCCTGCACCTGGGGTGTCTAGTTACACCCGGGGAGCGTCCCCTTGCAAAGTCCTGGGAACTCTCCCAGAAGGTCAGGACCCATCCCGCTTTCCCCCACAGGGGAAGCCAAGGAGGAAAGGCTGCCAGAGAAGGACCACGGCTCTGCAGGGTGGGGCTTCCAGGGGCCTCCAGGAGGCTCAGGAGACCCTGAGGGCTGTCTCGGCACTGAGGAAAGGAGCAGGATGGTGAGATGGGGAGAGAGAGCCGCCAGGAACTCCCTGAAGGCCCGTGATGTGCAGCCTCCTGGCTCCCACATGACCCTCGCCCCAAACTGCCCCCACATGGGGTTCAAAGAGCCGCATTCAGGCCACGAGCTCACCCAGAGGCGAGACCCGAGCCCAGGTGTTGGGCGCCAAGGGCTCTTCCCTCCGTCTGAGGCCCCCAGACACGAGCCCGTCAGCCACTGGCCCTGGGGCAGCCCTGCCCTTCCACAGAGGACTCTGTCCCTCTGTCCCTCCCATTGTGCCTTGGCAGAGGAGGCTTACTTACTTTTCCGGCTGCCACGCAGTCTGAGAAAACCCCTCAGGAGCTGCCTGGTCCTTCTGGGAAAACAGGCTCTGCAGAGCGTCCCAGGGGACACTGGCCACCGGCCAGGCCGGCCAGGCTCAGGGGCCGCATCAGGCTCCCGTGGTGTTGAGGGGTCCCCACGCTCAGAGAGGCAGGAGGAGGTGGGAAAGGCCGAGACCAGGGAGCAGCCACTGGGTGCAGATCGAGGCCGGACTTACCGGCAGACGCTGGGGCAGGAGCGGGTGGAGGCGCCAGAGCTGCAGGAGGAGGCTTCTGAAGCCAGGACATGGGCGCCCACGCCTGGGGCCCCCTTTGCCAAGGAGAGCCTCTGCTGGCTGCTCTGAGTCCTGTGAGCCTCCCTCCTGCTCGGCGCCCTGATCACGGGTGAGGCCAGGACTCTGCGCAGCTGACCCGTGGCCAAGGCGGGGCCCGGGGCTCAAATGCCCCAGGCCTCCCCTAGCCCTGCTGGGAGGGCGGGTCTGCAGTCAGCTCTTCCGGCCTGTAATGTCCACGCTCTGTCCTTCCTGAGGCCGAGACAGAAAGGCTGAGTGGCACACAGAGGTGAAAGAAAAGGGTCTTTCCCCAAACCCACAGACCCTCTGGGTGGGCACTTGCTACAAAGACTCTGATGATAAAGGTGAAAGGAGCCCAGCTGTGCACCTTTATCTGTGGGAGGGGGAGGGGGGAGAGGAGGGGGTGGAGGGGGGAGGGGAAAGGAGGGGGAGGGGAGGTGGGGGGCAGGGGGAGGGAGGAGGGGGAGGGGAGGTGGGGGGCACGGATGGAGGCAGCAACCCTCGGCCCAGGGCTGGCTTCAGCTTTGGCAAGAGCTGAAACCCACGCCCGTCCAGCCGAGTTTGTTAGACGGCTCAGAGCATCCAGAGAACACGGAGGAGAGAGCCCCTGGCTTGGGCTCCTGCACATCGCCATGGGCACTGAGGGCAGGGTGTCTCCCGCTGACCTGCTGGGTGCCACTCCTGGGACTCCAGCCGTGGACCGCAGTGCTGTCCAGAAGTCCCAGCACGCAGTCGCTCCAGACAGACCCCAGCAGACTGCTCACCTGCGAAGGCCTGCCCACTGCTCCCTCCTCGCCAGGACCGCTGGAAGCCTCAGGAGCAGCTGACCCAGGCTCCCGTGTGAGCTCAGGGCCTGTCTGAGGCCCTGACTTCACCCGCCAGAGGATGAGGGGACAGGGCGGGCTGAGCGGAGGTCCCTCCCCTGCCCCAGGGCAGACGCTGCTCCGAGGGGGTGTGGGCCTGCAGCTTCTGCGTCCCCCTGGGACCCGAGGCTGCTATCACTGCCCTGGCTCAGACCCCCAGGCCTGTTGCTGCTGTTAGGGATGCAGACCATTGAGTCAGAAGCTCGGGGGTGGGGGGGGACCTGCCCTGGGGGTTGTGATGGGCCCTCCAGATAGAGAATCCCTGAGGGATGGTCCTCGGAGGAAGGCAGTCCTGCCAGGGGCCAGAAGGGCGGGCAGGGGCCCAGGTGGCCAAGCTCTGTTCTGGGCACTGGGATGCCATTTCTGCCAGAAAAGTCTCCCCGTGGAACCCTGTGGCTAGAACCGAAGTGAACGCTTTTTGATTCCATTGACCTCCACCCATTTGGGGCCATGGTTTTTTTTTTGTTTGTGATCCCGCTGTGCACCGGGGCAGGTGGGAACACTGTGTTCTGACTGCAGAGGGTGAGGTGCCCGGAACGGGGCCAGGGCCTGCTGAAGGCCCCGTGGTCTCCAGGGCTCCATGCGCAGCTCTGCAGCCACCACATAATCACAGTCCCACCTCAGCTGGACTGCAGAATCGCTCCTTATTGCAAACTAACTCGGTATCTTAAGCATGTGGAGGGTCAAATGATCATCCTTCCACCCACCTCCTGTTTTTAAAAGACACATCTGCTATGGATCTACGCAGTCAGCGTACATTTTAGGCAAAAACCCCAACAGAAATGGGGACTCACCGCCGGTCAGGCTATGCCTTTCTATCTTTAGATCAGGTTCTAATTGTGTGACCTTGAGGAACTTACTTGCCCTTACTGAATCTTATTTATCTGCAAAATAAAAGTAGCAATAATACTGATCTCAAGGGGTTACTGAGAGGATTAAATGAGATACTCAAAGTTCTTATTGTCTTATTGGGCGCATGATGAAATGTTAGTAAAGTTAGATGTTACTATGACTGGTGGAAGTTGGTGTTCTTAGCTGGTGTTTCCGAGATGTTCTCGTTGCTGAACAGAGATCAGCAGAGCTGAGGACGTCTCAGCCGTGTCCCTGGAGTCCCTGGAATGGCCAGTGGGGTCCTCCCATCTGCAGAGAGATGACACAGCCTTCAGCTAAGACCTCCTCCCTGTCCGGCCACCAGACATAGGCCCACCCTGTCTCCGTGCTGCCTCCCTGTCCCTCTCTCTAGCGCCTGTGCCTCCGCCCCGGGCAGGTGCCTCCCCAGGGTCCCTGCTGTCCCTGCCCGCACCTGCCCCCTCCAAGCCCTCTCTCCACACCAGCTCTCATCCTCCCGATAGACGGGAAACCCTCCAACTCCATGCTCACTCTGATGCCTTCCTGCCTGATTCTCCACACCTCACCTCCTAAAGAGATGTGACATCTTGTGGCTTCCACGTGTCCTCCGCCCCATTAATTCTTTATAACTGGTCCTCCAGGGGCCCCCAGCCCCCTCCCAGCTAAACTGAATGAAAAGCTTTCAGTTCTCACTTTCCTGAATCTTTTCACAACAGGAAAATGTTGATGATTCCCTTGTTTACTAGAAAAGTCTCTGCCCCAGCTTCCTTGACAGCAAATGCCAGGTTCCACCTTGCCCAGCGTGTCTGTTAGTCTGCTCTGGAGGCTTTGACAAAGCACCGCAGGTGAGGCGGCTTCAGGGACAGCAATGCACTCTCTCACGGTCCTGGAGGCCGGGAGTCTGAGACCGAGGCGGATGCAGGGTGGGTTTCTCCCGAGCCTTCTCCTCGGCTGGCAAGCAGGCTGCGTCCTCATAGTCGTTCCTGGGCATTCTGTCTTTCCGTGGGCTCCAGCTTCCTGTTCTCACAGGACACCAGCGCTGTTTGATTAGAGCATCCCTGACAGCTTCATTGTAACTAATCACCTCTTGAAGGGCCCAGCCTCAGAGGGGGTCACATCCCGATGTTCTGGGTGTCAGGCTTCCACACGGGAACGTGGGGGCATACTTCAGCCTGTAACGTGAAGTCTTCCTGACGAGCCTCTGCCCCCATCTGCTGACCCCCAGGGTCCTGCCTGGGACTGGAGCCCCGGCAGTCCCGCCCCCTCCTGGCCGTCATCTGTGGACATTCAATCACTCACCGGATGCAGGGCGTGGGTCTCACACAGGCCCCTGCAAGTCAGCGCTGTCGACACCCAGAACACGTCTTTCCTCGGCAGTTGGTGCCTGTTTATGTTCCGTGTTCCACGTCTCAGTGGATTCATTTAGGTATTAAACCACCACCTGTCCTTCCACAACTACTCCTTGAGCGCTGCGTTCACACTCTCAGGACTTACACTAGAATGAGAATGTCAGGTATTTCCCAAAACAATGGACATTTCACCTACCAGGAGGGCTGGGAAGGAGACTCAGAGGCAGGAGAGCACACTCCACGGAGGCTTGGCCAGTCCACAGGGGAGAAGGGTTCTGAGCATGAGTTCAGCTCATCAGCTCGGTGTAGTTTAATTACCCACGGTTAGTGTTGGAGAAGACTCTTGCGAGTCCCTTGGACTAAAGGAGATCCAAGCATTCATCCTAAAGGAGACCAGTCCTGGGTGTTCATTGGAAGGACTGATGCTGAAGCTGAAACTCCAATACTTTGGCCACATGATGCAAAGAGCTGACTCATTGGAAAAGACCCTGATGCTGGGAAAGATTGAAGGCAGGAGGAGAAGGGGACGACAGAGGATGAGATGGTTGGACGGCATCACCAACTCAATGGACATGGGTTTGGGTGAACTCCGGGAGTTGGTGATGGACAGGGAGGCCTGGCGTGCTGCGGTTCATGGGACACGACTGAGGGACTGAACTGAACTGAAGCTTGAAGAAGTGCACTTGAGGGAGGCGAGGAGGAGAAAGGTGGTCCCAGAGTGGAGAGGACAGAGCCCCCTGAGGGGAGAGCATGGACCAGGGCAGGACTGGCTGCTTGGGATGCAGGAGGGAGGCCATGGGGTCGGGGGGAAGCCGGAGCACCCCAGCGCGGGGAGACGCACTGAGGACATTTCCTTTCTTTTTTTCCAAAAAGTAATAGGAGTTCACTAGGGGCCTCACGTAGCGGGTGACTTTCTAAGTCTGAGATGTCAGATAGTAATGGCTCTGACTACGCATGAGGGATGGGTTCAGGGGGTCAGAGGAGAGGCGCGTAATCCCTGACGCCATCGCAGCGGTCCTGGCCAGCAGGCAGGCCAGCCGTGAGGGGCTTCGTCTAGAGCAGCACGGATGAGGCGAGTGCAGAGATGCGTGTGAGTGTGGAAGACACACAGCGAGACAAAGCCATGCCCCGCGATGACAGAGAGAGCCCAGAGGCAAGGAAAGAAGGGCGTCAGCGTGGCTCTCTGGCTTGTGGCTGGAAGCGCTGCTTGGAGAGGGACCCTGCAGTGAGCAGGTGTGGGCAGACTGGAGTCGGCGGGGGAGCGAAACTTGGCTTGAGGATCAGCTCTGGGGGAGAGCTCAGCCTGTGGGGGCTCTTGGCACAGGAGCGGCTTTGGAAGAGAGGACAGAGCCGGTCCTGGGAGAGCGCGCAGAGCCAGGGTGAGGACGCAGGCGCTCCGCAGTCTACCTGCAGCATGGGGAGGCGGGCACCGAGGGCGCCTGGAAGGCCCAGCCGCGGGGCGTGTGCGGAGTGGCCCGGGCCATCATCCTCGCTGAGCTGGAGAGCTATCCCTGAACCCAGCAGCCTGAGGCCACCTCTGTCTGGGCCACAGCAGTGACTGATCCTGATGGAGGCAGCAAACAGGCTGGGACACAGGGCGGGAGAAGGGGCTGCGGCAGGCTTTCAAGAAGCGTGCCTGGAAGGCGGCTGGGGGTGTGGTGCAGGGGGAACCGGCACTGCTGGAGTCCGTCTTAGGCCAGGCTGCGAACGCGGCTACACGCACGGTCCCCCTCCCAGTGGGCTCTGGACTCCGTGCCCGGTGTCCGCAGAGATGGGACACCAATGGGAAACCAGACCCCTGGATAAAAGAGCCTCAGGACCTGGACTCTCCGTCGCCTACAAGAATATGCTAACTGTCTATGTGACAGGACAGAGTCGTAAATCCCATTGTTTATCGGGATATGACCAACAGGCTTATTGATAAAAGTCCACTGTTTAACTATCTAGGCTTATAATACATGAATCATGGGTTAACTTTGATTGTATCTCTTTTACCTTGTCCAGACTAGTTTCAGAGAATTTGGGGAGGTGGGTTTGACCATCTACACTTAGGGTATACAAGGTTTTCTCAAAAACTGGTCGGGGTCCTTGGCTAAGAGGAGACTCTGCCTTGGGCCTGCCGGTGTAATAAACCGCACTCCACTATCGGCACTGTCCTTCTGAGTGAGTCTGTTTCCCGGAACGTGTGGCTGCAACTGTGGGGTCAAGGCTGGGCCATCCGCCTGCTTTAAAGATGGAGGGGATGGGAGGACTGCCCTCCACGTGCCCCACTGAAGAGCTGAAGACCGGTTGCTTCTCCGGCAGGCGGTGCTGGTGGCTGACAGTCTGAACCTGAGTCCCTCTGAGACTCGGCTTTTTTTGAAAATCATCATCTGTTTTCTGCCGAGCTGGGGCCCCTTTGCTGCTGGGATTCTCTAGTTGCCGCCGGTGTGGCAGCTACGCCGGTTGCTGCGCAGCTGCTCGGTGGGATCGTCCTCTTGGTGCGGAACACAGGCTCAGCGGCCGGGCTCCCGGGCTTAGCTGCCCCAGAGTGTGTGGGATCCTCCCGGATGAGCGATCAAACCTGAGTGGCCTGCGTTGGCAGGCTGGTTCTTGACCACTGAGCCACCAGGGAGACCCTGAGGCTCCGTGTTTGGTTGACGAGCGGTGTTGTGTCCACCCTCAGCCCCCTTTATGGGGCGTCCTCCTCAGCACTGCCGTCAGCTGGGCGGTGAAGACCAAGCTCACATCCCTCCCTAGGAAGCACGGAAGGGTCATGCCAGCTCCAGGGCCTCCCAGGAGGGGCTGGGGGCACCGGGGCAGCCACGGGGCAGCCCGGTTCCTCCCCTCAGGTGTCGGTCCCGAGACGGCTCTCATCACAAAGCCCATTTCCCAGGGAGCCCCCTGTGATCGCCATGAGGCCCCCTCCTCCACCAGGCCCGCTCTGCTCCTCTGACCCCCTGGGTCCCAGCGCAGCAGGCACAGCTCCAGGAAGCCCGCCCAGGCCAGGAGTGGCCAGTGCCCGCCCCCACGGTCCCGCTGTGTCCCTGCCATGGCGGCCGCCCTCACTGGTCACGCAGAGCTCCGCTTGCAGCCACGCGCGGCAGTGGCTCCTTAAAACAGGCTGTCGCTAAAGTGCCTGCCATCCCGGGGCATACACGGGCTTTCCCACACTCTTAATGAAGTCATGAATCAAGTGCGTCCTGGAGCCACACTGTTCCCCATCCTGACGTTTATTTTGTGGGTTAAAATAAATGGATTTATTTTAATGTATGATTAAAGCAGTTTTAATCCATGATGGCTGGAAAAAAAAAAACAACAACTGTGCAAATAGTTTTTTAAACATGCCAACATGTAATAAAGAAAGATTATTAACCTGCATGATAAAATTCAAGCTTTGCAAGTTAAAATGCCTTCAAGTAAGTGATCTAAGAGCGAAAGATGATGAATAAGCAGCTAGGAACAGTAAAACTGCTCTAATAGTGTGAAGAGCATCATAAA
This sequence comes from Budorcas taxicolor, assembly GCF_023091745.1. Classification (NCBI taxonomy): domain Eukaryota; kingdom Metazoa; phylum Chordata; class Mammalia; order Artiodactyla; family Bovidae; genus Budorcas; species Budorcas taxicolor. The sequence goes on along the minus strand of NC_068917.1, from coordinate 114,829,620 downwards.
CGGTGCTCAAGCTGGGAGTATTGGCCAGCAGTCACAGTGTTAAGGCTCACTGAGTGAAGCTGCAGACACGGGTTTTCATATCATTGGGGATCTGGAGGAACGGAAGTCGCTGCCAGTGTTAGGGTGGTTTATCACAACTGCTAGTTCCAGGAAAGTCGCATCCTGTGGAACAGAGTCTACATATATTGTTATTATCTTTTGACATTGTTTATCAGCTACAAAGTGAATTCTGGAAGCACAGGGTCATTCTTATATTTCTCATGTTGTACCTCCAGTACCAACCGTAGAGTCAGTTCAGTTCAGTCACTCAGTCGTGTCTGACTCTTTGCAACCCCATGGACTGCAGCATGCCAGGCCTCCCTGTCCATCACCAACTCCCGGAGTTTACTCAAACTCATGTCCGTTGAGTCGGTGATGCCATCCAACCATCTCATCTATTCATCCGCTTCTCCTCCCGCCTTCAATCTTTCCCAGCATCAGGGTCTTTTCAAATGACTCATTTCTTCCCATCAAAGGCCAAAGGATTCGAGTTTCAGCTTCAACATCAGTCCTTCCAATGAATATTCAGGACTGATTTGCTTAAGGATGGACTGCTCAGATCTCCCTGCAGTCCAAGTGACTCTCAAGAGTCTTCTCCAACACCACAGTTCAAAAGCATCAATTCTTCGGCGCTCAGCTTTCTTTATGATCCAACTTTCACATCTATACATGGCTACTGGAAAAATCATAGCCTTGACTAGATAGACGTTTGTTTGCAAAGTAATGTCTCTGCTTTTTAGTATGCTATCTAGGTTGGTCTTAACTTTCCTTCCAAGGAGTAAGCATCTTTTAATTTCATGGCTGCAGTCACTATATGCAGTGATTTTGGAGCCCCCCAAAATAAAGTCTGACACTGTTTCCCCATCTATTTGCCATAAAGTGATGGGACCAGATGCCACGATCTTTGTTTTCTGAATGTTGAACTCTAAGTCAACTTTTTCACTCTCCTCTTTCACTTTCATCAAGAGGCTTTTTAGTTACTCTTTACTGTCTGCCATAAGGGTGGTGTCATCTTCATATCTGATATTTCTCCCGGCAATCTTGATTCCAGCTTGTGCTTCATCCAGCCCAGCGTTTCTCATGATGTACTCTGCATAGAAGTTAAATAAGCAGGGTGACAATATACAGCCTTGACGTCCTCCTTTTCCTATTTCGAACCAGTCTGTTGTTCCATGTCCAGTTCTAACTGTTGCTTCCTGACCTGCATACAGATTTCTTAAGAGGCAGGTCAGGAGGTCTGGTATTCCCATCTCTCTCAGAATTTTCCAGTTTATTGTGATCCACACAGTCAAAGGCTGTGGCATAGTCAATAAAGCAGAAATAGATGTTTTTTCTGGAACTCTCTTGCTTTTTCCATGATCCAGAGGATGTTGGCAATTTGATCTCTGGTTCCTCTGCCTTTTCTAAAACCAGCTTGAACATCTGGAAGTTCACGGTTCATGTATTGCTGAAGCCTGGCTTGGAGAATTTTGAGCATTACTTTACTAGCATGTGAGATGAGTGCAATTGTGCGGTAGTTTGAGCATTCTTTGGCATTGCCTTTCTTTGGGATTGGAATGAAAACTGACCTTTTCCAGTCCTGTGGCCACTGCTGAGTTTGTCAAATTTGCTGGCATATTGAGTGCAGCACTTTCACAGCAGTATCTTTCAGATTTGAAATAGCTGGGCTGGAATTCCATCACCTCCACTAGCTTTGTTCATAGTGATGCTTCCTGAGGCCCACTTCACATTCCAGGATGTCTGGTTCTAGGTGAGTGATCACACCATCATGATTATCTGGGTCGTGAAGATCTTTTTGTACAGTTCTTCTGTGTATTTTTGCCACCTCTTCTTAATATCTTCTGCTTCTTTTAGGTCCATACCCTTTCTGTCCTTTATCGAGCCCATCTTTGCATGAAATGTTCCCTTGGTATCTCTAATTTTCTTGAAGAGATCTCTAGTCTTTCCCATTCTGTTCTTTTCCTCTATGTCTTTGCACTGATCGCTGAGGAAGGCTTTCTTATCTCTCCTTGCTGTTCTTTGGAACTCTGCATTCAAATGGGTATATCTTTCCTTTTCTCCTTTGCTTTTTGCTTCTCTTCTTTTCTCAGCTATTTGTAAGGCCTCTTCAGACAGCCATTTTGTTTTTTTGCATTTCTTTCCCATGGGGATGGTCTTGATCCCTGTCTCCTGTACAATGTCACGAACCTCCATCCATAGTTCATCAGTCGCTTTTGTCATGTCCAGCTATCTGTGACCATATGGACTGTAGCCCACCAGGCTCCTCTGTCCATGGGATTCTCCAGGCAAGAACACTGGAGGAGGCTGCCATGCCCTCTTCCAGGGGATTTCAGAAACCAGGGGTTGAACCTGAGTCTCCTGCCTCTTCTGTGTTGTAGATGGATTCTTTACCACTGAGCCACTGGAGAAGCCCCCAGTATAAGCACACACATTCAAATTATTTATGACTATTTTAGAGATTTTTATTGACAACAAACTCTATAAAGACAGGCAGCCTATGACCACCTTAATGTGCTAAATACCTTAACTAAGGCAGCCCATGAAATTCTCCAGGCCAGAACACTGGAGTTGGCAGCCTTTCCCTTCTCCAGGGATCTTCCCGACCCAGGAATTGAACCAGGGTCTCCTGCATTGCAGGCAGATTCTTTACCAACTGAGCTATCAGGGAAGCCCAACTAAGGCAGAGTCTCACCTAGAATGGTATCTCATCGAAAACTAACCCAGTTGCCAAAATTTTTGAATTATTTCCCCACTCATTCATTCAACAAGACATTTTATATGCTTATAATGAGTTTGACATTAGAATAAAGTCTGCTCATGTACAAATTTGACTTCTACTAAGAGGTCATGTTATGCATCAGTTCCACAATTCAATTGTTTCCTTTGGTCGCATGTTTGATTTTGCTTTGTTTTTATTTTAGGGGAGTGGCTACTGACCTTCAGACAATGGCAGTGTGGCCTGTTGGCACTATTATTCCTCCGTGCTAATATTGTAAGGCTCAGTGTCACTAATACCCTTCTTTTTGTCTGTCCTCCATGCAGAAATTTTTTATGCTAAACATTTTGCAAGATGTATTAGGTAGATGGACACACCATCATAACTAAGAGAGGATATCATCCCCCCATACTAGTGGTGAAAGCTGGGGCTCGAATGGATAAGGATTCATTGAAGGAAACAGATCAGCAAGTGGAGAATTTGATCTGCAACAGTCAGATGCGAAGTCTGGGGATGTAGGTTTTATTTTATTTACCATTGGCCAGGTGAATAAGACATAAACTCATTGGAAAGTTGATGATAAACTGTTGGTCTAAATAAAAAGATATAAACTACAAGTGCTATAGAAAAGAAAAAAAAAAAAGGCTTACAGGGTGAAGCAGGAGGAAACAACAGGACATCCCTGCATGGGGACCAATTCCTGAAAGTCATTGCTTTAAGACTTTGTTAAATTTAGCTTCCAGAGCACGGGGGTATAAGTAATATATAGAAGCGTCTGTAATAATTCTGCTCAATGATCCTGTCTTTAACAGCAAAACACACTTCTAGACAAAGAAAGGCAAAAGGCATTCTATTCAGGACAAAACCTGGGGAAGCTGAAGCACCTGTGAACCAAGGGGTCGCTGCTGGAAGGGAAGCTGCTCTGAAGAGGTGTGGAAATGAGCCTGGGTGCGGTCAGAGGCCAGAGCCTGAAGTGCTGCACTTTCTTTAATGCCTAGCCTCTCCGAGTTTGAGTCTAACACAGGTTCTCCCAAAGGTCTGTCCCATTTCCCCCAAGTTTCCTCTGTTCTTTGAGACACACTTGCCTTTGTCCTCTGGTTACAACAGCCTTTGTTTCCTAGATCCTGTTCAGAATAGCCTCAGAGACACAGGAGCAGCTGCTTGTATCAGACAGAAGATCCCGTCCACTCCTGCCATCACCCACGAGAGTCAGGACTTCTTGAGGACCCTGGCCTCTCACGTGTCACCAAGCAGCAGAGGACACAGGCTCTGCAATCCAGAGCAGGTGTTCAGGTGGCTCAGCCCCTTGCTGGACGCCCTGCCTGACGCCGCACAATCCCAGCTCCATTGTCACCAGAGGAAGCTGGTGTCCACCCACAGAGGCTGTTGCGACTATGGCGTACAATCACAGGGACCAAGTTGCTTTACAAATTCTAGAAAATTCTTTTAAAGATGCATAGCTGTTACTGTGCTTTGCAGCACTGTCTACACTATAGCATCTTCGGGGGGTCATTGAGAGAACAAAGCACGCAGTTCGTTTCAAAGCTGCACAGCCCAGCAACCTAATGTCCTGTTCCAGTCGATTCAAACTGAACCACCAGGTCTCCCCTCCCGGGTGAGCACCAGGCCCGTCTGGCGGTCCGAGGGGCTGCTTCCCCGCCCAGCTGCTGTGATCAGCCCTTCCTCCTGACTCCTCCCCACCCAGGTCCTGCCCAGATACAGCCTCTGTCCTCAGCTCTGAGGCTCAGCCCTTCAATCAGCAATGGCCTTCAGCACCACGGCCAGATCCCCGCCTCTGAGCCTCGCTCCCAGCCTCCTCCTGTGACGGGTGCACCCCCACCCGTCAGACCAGCTTGGGACCTACACTTGTTTGCACCCCTGACCTGGAGCTCTGCCTCTCATCCCAAGACATCGTCTTCCTTACCCTGCTTCTGCCTGTCAGCTCTTGGTCTTTAAAAGTCACCACTATGCAGACGCATTAACTGATCATATTTTAAACAGCTTTCATCTGAGTCAAACAGGGACCCAAATGGGGCATCCCCACAATAGCAGGTGATTCTCTCACACTGTCCTTCCTGCCGCAGGGAGAAGACTGTGTGGTTTTGTAGCCCTTCGCCCCAGCCTTGACTCCATCCTAAAGCCGCTGCTTCTCCACAGGCAGCCCCGTCTGGGCCCATCACAACCTTCCCTGCATTTCTGTCCTGAATTCCGCACCTACAGCCATGTGTTAGTTTAAAAATAGTCACTGTGGGTTATTTTCAAATGTCTTTTGATGCTCATTTCTAACATAATTCCACAGCGATAAGGGAACAGGTGCCGTATGATCTCCATACCTTTGGACTATGAAATTTTTGCACCTTGTTTCATATCCCTGGATATGTCCCAGTGTCTCCAGGTTCATAGTTTATGGGAACTTGAACAGAATTTGTATCCTGCTGTTGTGTGAAAATTGTATAAATCTTAATTCTGTTGAATTGGTCCACAGCTCTTTCCAGGTCTACTCGACCCATCTACTTTTCTGTCTCTCCATTCTATTAATTTTTGAGAGCTTGATATTGAAACTCCAACTCAAAATCTTCATTTATCTACTTGAGAAAAGAATGGTAATATATCGTGGAACTGGATGTAACCTTGTTCTGTATTTTCCAAGTCTCCTGTGAATGTGTTATCATACTTCTGCAATGTAACAAAATGTGGACCAGAAAAAAAGTAGTCATGGCTATTAATGACAAGATCCTGTTTTCCACAGAGAAGGCTGCCCAGGGAGGTGCCAGCATGGCAGAGATCCTGGAGGCCATCGTGTCATGGGCAGGGACACGGCTTGGAGGAGAGCCTTGCTGGGGAGGCAGGTCCGAAGCAGAACCAGGCTCTCCCTGCTCTTGTCTCTGTTCCTCATCAGTAAAGTGAAGGTATTGTGCCGAATTGTTTCTCGCGACCCTTAATGCTGACACCGTCGGACTCTGGAAGAGCGTCCTTGCTGAGCGATCTTCTGAGACCAGGAAATCACAGTTCTATTCTTCTCGTGGTGCTGACAACACGTTAAGGCAAGACCAGTGTTTTACGTTGATCTGTGACTCTTTCCCCTTCATGTCCCTTGATCCTAGTAGTTATGATCCTCATTCTCTAGATGAGGAAGGGGTTTCCCAGATGGTGCACTGGGAGAGAATCCACCTCCCAATGCAGGAAACATAAGAGACACGGGTTTGACCCCTGGGTCAAGAAGATCCCCTGGAGGAGGAAACAGCAACCCATTCCATATTCTTGCCTGGAGAGCCCCATGGACAGAGGAGCCTGGCGGGAGTTGGACGTGACTTAGCGACTAAAACAATGGGTGAGGCACAGAGAAGCTGGCTGGCTCCCAGGGTCTCTGCAGGGAGCTGGGTGTGAACCCAGGCCCAGTGCCTGCAGCTCACTCTGGAAGCCACTTTCCGAAGCACGTTTACAAGCTTGAGGTACTCACCCTCCCCGGGACCTGGAGGGGACGAGGGACCTGGAGGGGATGAGGGCCCCGGAGGGGGGTCCTGAGAAGAAGCCAGCACAGAGAGGCCAGGAGTGGGAGCAGGTCAGGCCTGCGGGGAGGGGGGCGGGCGGTGGGAGGGTCAGCGGGCGGCCTGGCCCAAGGCAGCTCCGGTCCCTGCCCCACCACCGGCAGCCTCGCCCAGTGGGGAGGCGCTGGCATCGGAGCAGAGAAGCGCCTGACTGTCTGGATTGCTCAGAGACTGTAATTGAATCACTCACTCTCCTTGCTCGCTGCTTCAGAGGCTTCTGGGGTGGTGGCCTCTTCACCCAGCCCGCCGCGTGTTGGGGTCCCCGGTGCTCAGTGCCTGGAGAGGGCAGAGGTGGGCCCACCCTTCCACCCAGACCGCCCCCCAGGACTGACGCCCCCACCAAGGGCTGATGCTCCCCCAGGACTGATGCCGCCCTCCAAGGACTGACACCATCCCCCCAGGACTGACACCATCCCCCCAGGACTGACACCACCTGCCCAGGACTGACACAGCCCCCCAGGACTGACACCATCCCCCAGGACTGACGCCACCCTCCAAGGACTGACACTACCCCCCAGGACTGACACCACCCCCCAGGACTGACACCACCCCCGAGGAGGGCCCAGTCCAGTCTTCACCTGCTCAGGGGCATGGACACTGGTCTGCTCCTCTGGAGCCCCTCTGAGCAGCGCAGAATGCCAGGCCCAGCAGCGGTCGGGAACAAGGCGGCTGCCGGCGGCAGAGGCCTGACCGTCCAGGTGTGAGCCTGTTTCTTTGGTTATGTGTGTTTGAGTGTTTACCGGTCATGATGAGAAGTGAAAGCCGGGGGCCGGCACTTGGTCCCAAGGCTCTTGGGTGGCCCCACCTTTCCTCTGTGGTGCGGAGATGGCTGTGGGGCTCTGGCCATGTGGAGGGAGGGCAGGGTGGAGAGGCTGACCCAGGCCAGATCCACACCTGGGCCCTGCTTCTCAGGGGAGAGAGGCCGGGGTATCAGCGTCTAGCTGCTCTGGTGGAGCCCGCTCCTAATGACACGGACTCCATGGATGGGGAGAAGGGGCTGGGGCCGGCAGACAGCCTTGTACCTTCACAAAGGGCCGAGACTCCCTGACCGATTCTGTGATAAGCTGGCAGGTACACTGTGCGTTAATCACCTGTTCACTAGCTGTGCACCTCCAGTTTTCTGTGTGGGAAAGAAGGACCACGAAGCCCCGCTCCAGCCCGTGGACATAGATGAGACCACGCACATCACTGTAACTTTCGGAGACCCACACGCACCGTGAAGTTTGGCAGACTTGGCGTGTTCTCCTGGTTACTAACTTTCTGAGTTCAGGCCCTTTACAGCTGCAGTCCTCTGTGGGATGCCAGTGGGTGCGAGGCTGGACACAGGGGCTCCCAGAGGAGGCCCTCCAGAGCCAAGGGCACAGACAGGGTCACACCAGAGCAAGCTGCTCAACGCTGGGCAAGGCTCGGCTTCTTCAAGCTCACTCGTAGGGGCTCCACCCACCACGAGCCATTTCTAGAACCAGATCCCAAGAAGGAATTCACCCTGCAGGTGAGTGACATCGCTGTTTATCCCTCTGAGGATGGCTCACATTTTAACTGGGCACTTGGATCAAGGATGTTTGAACTGTAAGAGTGAACTCACAGTGGGTTCTCAGTGCCAACACAAGTCTGTCCTTATCCAAGATGCCTTCAGAGCAAGCCCACAACTGGAAATCAATCAAGAACCTGCAAACAAAGACCTCCTTTGCTCCTTGCTGGTTGGTGAGAGGGTGTGGGACCTGTGAGAAGATCCTGCAGGTCCCCAGGTGAGGCTGGACCTGCCCCGTCCCAGAGAGAAAATAAACCACCACACGGAGCCTCTGCTGCAAGTCCTGGCTCAGCTGCTGCCCAGTAATAGGCTCTTAGGAAAATCACTGCCGCTGTCCAGCTTCGTAAAGTTCACATGGAAAAGCACAGTAACAGCCTGTCTCTCGCTCAAGCTGTTGTGAAGGTTTAAGGTGATGAGGCATGTAACAGCCCCTGGCCAGTGCTGTGTTCACGGACAAGTCTGTCTGGGGCTGGCGTGCTGACCACTGGTCACGTGCATCGGGGTTTGGGGTCTTCCTCATCCCGCACAGCAGGAACCTGCCTCTTGAACCTGGAGTTCAGAGGAGGGACCGCACGCAGGTCAGGAGACTCCGGACTTTCCCATGTTCACATTTCTGAAGATGCAGCATTTAGCTGGGAACTATTTTCTGTCTCTCTTCCCTTCAGGATGCTGGAACAGAAATATTTCAAAGAGGAAATAAAATGCAGCAGAACGTTTCCTTCGGAGATGAGACTCAGCGCCCACGGGGTTTCTGGGGCTCACTTGCAGTCATTTCTGGTGGCAGCTCTCATCAGCTTGACCTGGGACAGTATCTCCCTGAAAAGCATTTGAAAAATATGTAAAACTCCTGTCTGGGTTGGAAAGCCAGGGTCCAGCAGTGTCCTCACACCCAGGAGATCACAGACTGGCATGGCCCTGGGGCTCTGGACCAGGTCAACTCCAGAGTGCAGCCCCCACCCAGCCAGCACCAGCCAAGAGCTCTCATTAAACTTCACGGAGATCCAGATTCTCTCGGATGAGGCAGAGCTGCTAATTCTGGGCAGTTTGCTTAGAACACCAGCTGTGTCCGAGGCCTGCCTTCTGCAGAGGTCACGGTCCCTGTGATGGTCCCTGTGGTGTTCTGAGCCAAGCGGGGCCTACTGCAGTGGCCATCCGGAGGCTCCTCTCCCAGGAGGGTGAGGGCAGCTCAGGGGCTAGGCCAACACGAGCCTATTCCTGGGGGCCAGGGGGCCCACACGCTTCACAGGATGCCCACAGATGAGCCTGTTCCCTGGAAGAAACACGTGAGGCCACTCTGCCAGGAACCAGCGCTCAGCTGGCAGCTGACCAGCAGGGCGGTCACTCGGGGACACAGCTGGTCCTTTGACTGCAGAGCTTTGCCCTCCCCAGCCTTCCCAGACGCTGGAGCCTGCAGGAAGGCTGCCCTCAGTGATGGGGATGGGCTGAGCTCCATTGCCCGGACATTTGTCAGAAATGCAGAGCCCCAGGCCCCGCTTCAGCGGACCGCCTGAGAATCTGCCTTCCAACCTCCTCTCTGGGGATCATGTCAGAGCCTGGACACGCCCCTGCCCTTTCTCGGCAAATCCTGGGCAGATTAGGGAATTGATTTGCCTTCTGGTTTCTCCAGTTCTCTGTCCAGCTTTCAAATAAATAAGCGCCATTTTCTGTTTTAAACCAATGTCACCTTGATGGAAAATTCACCCTGAACTGCCCCAGACTCCGCGGGCGTGGAAGGAGGAGGGGGCGACGCGTCTCGATTTCCCCTCCACGCAGACCTTACAAGCACCTCAGGGGCCTGAAATAGCTCGACCACCCCTGTGCAAATTGCAGGCACCGAGCTGCAGCACCTGGCGCTGGGCGGTGCTTCCTTCTGCACATGCTCAGCCCAGGGCCGCGGGCGGGGATGGGAGGGGAGAGTGTGGAGGGGAGCGGGAAGGGCCTCCAGATGGGAGGGGCGGCTGCTCCTGGTCGGGTCTGGGCTGCTGCACCCCGGAGCAGGCGGCTTCTGCCTGGTCCTCGAGATCAGGACCAAGGACAGCAGCCTGGGGGCCCCCGGGGAGGGAGAGGGCTGCGCCAGGCAGGTGGCATAACTTCTCTGCTCTGAAAGCAAGACGCAGGTATTCAGCCACTTTCAGAGGCTGCTCTCTGCCAAACCCCACACGCGGGGACAGAAACCATCTCAAAGCCTGCAGCCCCGAGGGCCTGCTTGTCTTCGCAGTACCACCTGCCTTTACCCAAAAGCCAGTCCCATCCTCCTTCCAAGACCGGCTTCAGGGGTCTGGCCTTTGAGAAGGAAGCCTGCCACCTTGCAGACTCCCCATCCCAGGCGTGGATCCTGGTTTGGAAACGTGCCTGCTGTGAGTGCTCCTGTGGGTGCCTGACCTCCCCAGAGCTATCATCTTCCCTCTCCTATTTCACAAGAACCTGTGCGCTGTCACCTCTGGGTGTGGGGAGGACTTGCTGAGATGGCACCACACGTGGAGCAGAGGCCTTTTGCATGAAGACGAGTCCTCTCTCCCCTTCTCCCGTGTCTTAGTCAGCTCCGGCTGCAAAATAAGGAGGCAGGAGCTTAGACAGGAGACAGCTATGGCCTCAGGTTCTGGGAACTGGCTGTCTGCAGGGTGGGTTCTTGGAAGCCCCTTTCCTGGGCTTGCAGACGGCCGCCTTCTCCCTGCACCTTCACTGGGCCTTTTCTCTGCAGGCATATCCCAGGTGTCTCTCTGTGTCAATTTCCCTGTCTTATGAGGACTCCAGTCAAACTGGGTTAGTGCCCACCTTAATGGCCTTGTTGCACCTAATCACCTCCATCAAGGTTTCATCTCTGAAAAGAGTCACACCCTCAGGGGCTGGGAGCCGGAACCCTGACACGTGGACCTGGGGGACACACAATTCAGCCCGTAACGTCCTACTCTCCAGGCTCTCCCTCGTCCTGTTCCTCTTGAATCCCTACTGTCTTTGCAAATAGCTCCTTGGACATCGTATGAACATTTCCTACAAAGAATTACCTATAAATCTTGTCTGAAATTCCTCTATAGAAGCCTTTCACCAACTTGCAGCCCAGAATAACATTCCCCGTTATTTTTCCACTGTCATACATCAAAGTTAAAGCACCTGTCCACCCATCTGCCCAGCCAGTCGTTCATCTCTGGCACCTTGTCCTGAGATCCATCCAACAGCCCAGCCTTGCTCCAACCACTAGGAGGATCTCAAAGCCAACAAGACAAACCGTGCAATCTCTTGGACATGGACAGAGATTGGACCATGGACAGGACAAACCATGGACATGTAAGAGGAAGTTTCTGCCCGTGTAAAGAGAGAAGCTTTGATTAGTGAGCTCCAGCACCTTCTAGCTTGAAAGCTCTGAGACATTTTCATCATCGTCATCAAGAAGCATTGGAAAAGCATTCTCATCACAAGGGCTCCTAATGCTGGAAGCTGTGGTCCACCCGCTAGAGGATGCTACATGGCTCCTCTCTGCCTGCAGGGAGCTTAAAGCTGGAGACGGATGGCTAACCCCCACAGGCAGGTAACTTTAAGGGAACACATGACTGATACGACTGTAAGGAACCACACTAGGAAGGGTCCCGAGGACACCCTGGTGGCAGTCACGGAGGCCCGACCCTGTGACCTGGCTCTTTCCTGTCTCATTTACCCTCTCATTTCTTACAACCAGCATTGTCTGGAAAGTACCAATGCTTTTACCGCCACAATTTTAGATGAGGTAACTGAGAACATTGACTCAGCCAGACAGCGCCAGTCAGGGTTCAGCACCAGGTGCGGGACAGCTCCCCCTCCCACCGACCCCAGGAGCCCCGCCCCGGGGCAGGAGGGCGCCCGCAGGAAGGCCAGTCTCAACCAGAAGCTGGGGGCGCTCACCCAAGGGGCGTCTCTTTGGAGGCAGAGTGCTTTGTTTTCCGGAATTCATTATGATGAAAGTAACACTCTAACCCTGTTCCACTGAGAATTTGAAAACGGAAGTGCTGTTCTTTTATTAATTCGCTGGACTCTCCAATGAATGAATGAGTGAATTTAATGCGCATTCATCAGGAACACGAATAGATGGGTGTCCCTCGAGGACCACAGGTTCGTGGACACAGAGATGTGTGCAGTTTCCTTGCCCTCCCCCTCCGCTCCACCCCCATGAAGATAAAGCTGCATGGCGCTCAGCTAACTTCCCCAGACCTCCCAGCTCCAAGTAATCTCCCTTCCTCCTGTACCTCTAATGTGAACTTCTGATATGATTATTCTATGCCAGCTACATTGTAGTCATGTGGGTACACCTCCTGTCCTAGTCCCAACCCTTCCCCCGTCCCTCTGTTAGCTGCAGAGGTCCTTGAGCACCAAGCTTACGAAACCACCACTGTTTCCTGCGCCCCCACCCCAGACTCATGTACACACAGCACCTAACCTACAGTTGAATATGTAACAGCTCTTTAATGCACGTCTGTGGTGTAGAAGAGATATTATTTTGACCCTAAAGAAGCAAAGTGTCACCTGAAAAATTATTAATAGCAAGGTTCAAAGAGAAGGGAGCCTGCTGGACTTGATGTATGAGAAACAAAGAGTGTGAAATGGGACAGGGAGATGGAGGAGAGGAGGAGATGGGGGGAGAGGAAGGAGGAGAGAAAAGAGAGAGGAGAGGGGACGGGAGGGGAGGGGAGGGGAGGGGCAGAGCAAAGAGAGAGGGTGGGAGGGCGAGGCTGAGAGAGGGGTGTGCTCCAGACTGCAGACGGGAAGGAAAAACCCCACCATGTTGTGAAATCTTGATTTACAGCAATTTTAAACGATAGATGCAGAGTTGAAGTCAGGAAGTAGAGCTTCCTCTTCAGGCTACAGGAGAGAGAAACAAACACTTTCATCCCATCTGATCAGCCTGCACCCTCCCCTCCTCCAGGACAGCCTCACTCTGCCTGTCTCTCTCTCCCTCCCTCCCTCTCTCTGTCTCTCTCCCTCTCTCTCTGTCTCTGTTTGTGTCTCTCCCTCTAGCCTCTGTCTCTCTCTCCCTCTCTCTCTCCCTCCCTGCCTGGCTCTGCAGCGGGTGCAGGAAAGAGATTTATAGCGGCTGCAGCGCCGCTCTAGCCTCCCAGACACAGGCTCATCCCACACGAAGCTTCTTTATATGGGGCTGTTAGCTCTGCTCCGCTGACTTGGGAGGCTACATATTTTTAATCTTTATTATTTTTAATGCTATACTTCATCCCTGGGCTTCTGGCTCCAACCCCACTCTGACCTCAGAATTCTAACAGCAGCACAGCCACTGCCATCCGTCACCCCCACGCTGAGCGCCCAGGGTTCTTAAATTAAAAAGCGTGGGAGGGAGCGGATCTAGGTGCTCGTCTAGCCCCGAGCAGTCTGCAGAGGAGAGGCCGCGGCACGCTCTGACCTGGACCAGCGCGGCGCTGGTGCGCAGCGGCCTGACTCTGAGCTGGATGCTGCCCTGCGGCAGGATCAGAACGAGCTCACGAGGCGTCTCCTCCAAGGGACGCTAGACACACAGGAGGGGACGGGCCGCAGAGAGCGCAGCGCCCGGCCGCGCGCCCGGAGCTCCGGAGCCCCTCCGCCCCGGGCCCTGTGCTGTGTAAACATGACGTAGCCGGGGGCATAGGGCCGGAACTCTTGCCTCCATGCTCGCAGACCGCTGGGACCTCCGCAATCACACCTCTGCTGGGTCTCATTTCTGCTCACCTCTGACTGAGCGCAGGGGTCAGGCAGCCCCATGAAAGGGTCTCCAGAGAGTGCCAAGCTTGTGAAGTACAGACTTTTCCGTGGGGACCGCTACCAGCACAGCTGGCCCTTGAAAACGCCCCGAGCATCCTCACAGCGCGTCCACGGGCACTGACCCCTCTGAGCCCTCCCATCACTCTGCAGAACAGATTTCCAGAGACACGTTTTGCAGATGAGAGAAGGGCCCAGAGAAGATGGATGGTTTCCCACCCCCTGCAGCCCCCGTGTGATGGAGCCAGCAGCCTAGAATTCACAACCCGTGGTCCCAGGTTCACTCTCGGGGGTGGGTTTCTCTCCTGCGGAAGGATGGAGGCATGTTTCAGTCTGACACCCTGATGCAGATAGCAGTCTGACACGTGCCCTGCAGCCCTTACAGCAGGGGAGGACCCCTTCCTGCTCGGGGCCGTGGGTCAGGCTGAGCTCTGGGGGTGGCAGGCGGCCGCCACTTGGAGCAGCTCCAAGAATCCAGAGGGCTCTGTTCCTCTGCCAAAACCTTTCCCGCCAGCTCCGCTGATGGTGATCATTTATCATTCATCCTTCAGAATTAAGGTAAAACCTTAATTCTGCAGAGACCCCTGGGAAAGTGCCTTTCCTGGGAGCAGGTTTTCATCAGGCAGGGAGGGGATTCTGCAGAGGGCAACCAGAGGTACCGGGCGATGCTCGCCGGGCCGCTGTCTGAGGCTGAAGCGGCTTCTTGTGCCGTAACCCGAATGAAACATGTGCGGCTCTGCCCGTTGTGCTCCTGGCCTCCAGCTTCAGTTTACAAGACGGTTCTTCTGTTTAATGACTTTTGTATCTCAACCTTCTTGTCTTTCCAGGACAGCGTCTATAGATATTCTTAAAAGGCAACTTGGTGTACAAAACCACACCAGACGCTATGTCTACTGAAAGTCGAAGTCACTCAGTCGTGTCCGACTCCTTGCAGTCTGTGAACTGTACAGTCCTTGGAATTCTCCAGGCCAGAACACTGGCGTGGGTAGCTGTTCCTTTCTCCAGGGGATCTTCCCAAACTAGGGATCGAACCCAGGTCTCCCACATTACAGGCAGATTCTTTACCAGCTGAGCCACCAGGGAAGCCCAGGAATACTGGAGTGGGTAGCCTATCTCTTCTTCAGTGGATCTTCCCAACCCAGGAATTGAACCAGGGTCTCCTGCATTGCAGGCAGATTCTTCACCAGCTGAGCTACCAGGGAAGCCCAAATATGTTTACTGGGTGATTATTAAATTCGTGCTCGTAACAAAACACTGCAGATGCATCACAAACCATCACAATAGCCTTTTCAAACAGCTTCACTGGCACATTCTACCAAACATTTAAAAAAAAATTAATACCAATCCTCCTCAAACTCTTTCAAAAATACAAGAGGAGGGCATGCTTCCAAAATCATGTTACATGAATTACCCTGACACCAAAACCAGACAGAGACACCCCAGGGAAAGACAGCTGCAGGGCGATGTCTCTGACACATCAGTTCAGTTCAGTTCAGTCGCTCAGTCGTGTCCGACTCTTTGCGACCCCATGAATCGCAGCACGCCAGGCCTCCCTGTCCATCACCATCTCCCGGAGCTCACTCAGACTCACGTCCATCGAGTCCGTGATGCCATCCAGCCATCTCATCCTGGGTTTTCCCCTTCTCCTCCTGCCCCCAATCCCTCCCAGCGTCAGAGTCTTTTCCAATGAGTCAACTCTTCGCATGAGGTGGCCAAAATACTGGAGTTTCAGCTTTAGCATCATGGAGACGCAAAAACCCTCTGCACGGCATTAGCCAAGAGAGTTCGACAATGTGTGGAAAGGATCATACCCCACGATCAATGGCATTTACTCCACGGCGGCAAGGATGGCTCAACATCTGCAAGGCAATCCATGTGACGCACCATGTTAACAAAATAAAGGATGAAAATCAGATTGTATCAAGTTTTAAGCAGCTGAATAATCTGACTATATGGTTTCATATTCTAAATTCCCTTGTGGGGACTTGTTGGCACTACTTTTTGTTGATTTTTTTAGGCTAGCAACACAAAGAGGTGAAGTGAAGAATGAAGTGGCAATTTTAAAAAGAGATTCTCCTAGTATTTAATTAGTAGCTGAACCTTTCATGAATGTGTCTTACGGGTGAATCTCAGGGTACAAAGCTCCCAGTCCCTCGCAATTCTCTCTCCCGTGGTTTCTAAAACCATACCTAGCTACCCTCTGGAAGGTCGCTGTCACCTTCTCTGGCTAAATCAAAAGTAAATTGGGGGTCTCATTCCTCACATCCTCTCCAGAAAAGGCAAAACAAAAGAAACGTGGGATTCTATGACGACGACTCTCCTTTGGGGTTTGCTGGTGGTTGGTTGGTTGCTTTCCTGGCAGCTTTCTCTTTCTCTCTCCTGTTTGTTCAGCATGGGCACCAGCTGGAGGGGGGGGCTCTGGGCTCCCCGTGCATTTCTCTGTAAACACGGTGCTCTCCATTGCTCCTTCTTTCTCCTGCCTCTTCAAGGGAAGGAAAAGGCTCTGCACTTTCTCTGACCTTCACTTGACCTTGCATCTCTTCCCTGCCTCCATCTTACCAACTGCCATGGGCCATGTGCTAAGCTAAACAGTCTCTCCTCACAGTGAGCCCTCTGCTTAGATTCCCCTGTTCCTCAGTCTAAGAATGGGCTGAGCACACATAATTAAAAAGCAAATAACCATTGCATTTAATTATATCAATACTTCATCCATCAAAAATGCCATTTAGAGTATACAAGATGTTCTCATATGAATTCCCCTGTTTGATTTTTATGAAAACTCTTTCAGAAGGAGATGACTGATATTGTTTCTGTTTTATAAATGAGAACATCAAGGCCCAGGAATAAGGACTTGGGTTTAATTAGCGCTAGTTCAGCTCCCAGCTCGGTGCCTCAGTCAGTCCTCCCTGCAGTGTCCAACTTCAGTAAGAGTGACGAGATTGAGCCAAGGCAAAAGCAACACCCAGTTGTGGATGGGACTGGTGACGAAAGTAAAGTCCAATTCTGTAAAAAACAATATTACATAGGAACCTGGAATGTTAGGTCCATGAATCAAGGCAAATTGGAAATGGTAAAATAGGAGATGGCAAGAGTGAACGTCGACATTCTAGAAATCAGTGGGCTAAAATGGACTGGAGTGGGTGAATTTAACTCAGATGACCATTATATCTACTACTGTGGGCAAGAATCCCTCAGAAGAAATGGAGTAGCCTTCATAGTCAAGAAAAGAGTCCAAAATGCAGTATTTGGGTGTGATCTCAAAAAAGACAGAATGATCTCTGTTTGTTTCCAAGGCAAACTATTCAGTATCACAGAAATCCAAGTCTATGCCCAGACCACTAATGCTGAAAAGGCTAAAGGTGAATGGTTCTATGATGACTTACAAGACCTTCTAGAACTAACACCCAAAAAAGATGTGCTTTTCTTCACAGGGGACTGGAATGCAAAAGTAGGAAGTCAAGAGATACCTGGAGTAACAGGCAAGTTTGGCCTTGGAGTACAGAATGAAGCAGGGCAAAGGCTAATAGAGTTTTGCCAAGAGAACGCACTGGTCATAGCAAACACCCTCTTCCAACAACACAAGAGAAGACTCTACACATGGACATCACCAGATGGTCAACACTGAAATCAGATTGATTGTATTCTTTGTAGCCGAAGATGGAGAAGCTCTATACAGTCAGCAAAAACAAGACTGGGAGCTGACTGTGGCTCAGATCATGAACTCCATATTACAAAATTCAGACTCATATTGAAAAATGTAGGAAAAAACCACTGGACCATTCAGGTATGACCTAAATCAAATCCCTTATGATTATACAATGGAAGTGACAAATAGATTCAAGGGATTATATCTGACAGAGTGCCTGAAGAACTATGGATGGAGGTTCATGACATTGTACAGAAGTCTGTGATCAAGACCACCTCCATGAAAAAGAAATGCAAAAAGGCAAAATAGTTGTCTGAGGAGGCCTTACAAATAGCTGAGAAAAGAAGAAAAGCAAAAGGCAAAGGAGAAAAGAAAGATACACCCACATGAATGCAGAGTTCCAAAGAATAGCAAAGAGAGATAACAAAGCCTTCCTGAGTGCGCAATGCAAAGACATAGAGGAAAGCAACAGAATGGGAAAGACTAGAGATCTCTTCAAGAAAATTAGAGATACCAAGGGAACATTTCATGCAAAGATGGGCTCGATAAAGGACAGAAATGGTATGGACCTAACAGAAGCAGAAGATTTCAAGAAGAGGTGGCAAGAACACACAGAAGAACTGCACAAAAAAGATCTTCACGACCCAGATGATCACGATGTTGTGATCACTCACCTAGAGCCAGATATCCTGGAATGTGAAGTCAAGGGGGCCTTAGGAAGCATCACTACGAACAAAGCTAGTGGAGGTGATGGAATTCCAGTTGAGCTATTTCAAATCCTGAAAGATGCTGCTGTGAGAGTGCTGCACTCAATATGCCAGCAAGTTTGGAAAACTCAGCTTTGTCCACAGGACTGGAAAATGTCAGTTTTCATTCCAATCCCAAAGAAAGGCAATGCCAAAGGATGTTCAAACTACCGCACAATTACACTCATCTCACACTCTACCAAAGTAATGCTCAAATTCTCCAACTGAGGCTTCAGCAGTGTGTTAACCAAGAACTTCCAGATGTTCAAGCTGGATTTAGAAAAAAATAGAGGCACCAGAGATCAAATTGCCAACATCCATCGGATCATCAAAAAGCAGGAGAGTTCCAGAAAAACATCTACTTCTGCTTCATTGACTATGTTAAAATCTTTGACTGTGTGGATCACAACAAACTGTGGAAAAATCTTAGAGGTGGAAATACTGAATCACCTTACCTGCCTCCTCAGAAACCATATGCAGGTCAAGAAGCAACAGTTAGAACCAGACATGGAACAACAGACTGGTTCCAAATCGAGAAAGGAGTACATCAAGGCTACATATTGTCACCCTGCCTATTTAACTTCTATGCAGAGTACATCATGCTAAATGCCGGGCTGGATGAAGCACAAGCTGGAATCAAGATTGCCAGGAGCACTATCAATAACCTCAGATATGCAGATGACACCACCCTTATGGCAGAAAGTGAAGAGGAACTAAATTAGAGTCTCTTGATGAAAGTAAAAGAGGAGAGTGAAAAAGCTGGCTTAAAATTCTACATTGAAAAAACGAAGATCATGGCATCTGGTCCCATCACTTCATGGCAAGTAGATGGGGAAACAATGGAATCAGTGATAGGCTTTATTTTCTTGGGATCCAAAATCACTGCACATGGTGACTTCAGCCATGAAATTAAAAGACACTTGCTCCTTGGAAGAAAAGCTATGACAGCATATTAAAAAGCAGAGACATTATTTTGCCAACAAAGGTCCATCTAGTCAAAACTATGGTTTTTCCAGTAGTCATGTATGGATGTGAGAGTTGGACTATAAAGAAGCTGAGTGCTGAAGAATTGATATTTTTGAACTGTGGTGTTGAAGACTCTTGAGAGTCCCTTGGACTGCAAGGAGATCAAACCAGTCCATCCTAAAGGAAATCAGTCCTGAATATTCATTGGAAGGACTGAAGCTGAAGCTCCAATACTTGGCCACCTGATGCAACGAGCTGAGTCACTGAAAAAGACCCTGATGCCTGGAAAGATTGAAGGCAGGAGGAGAAGGGGCTGACAGAAGTGAGATGCTTGGATGGCATCACCGACTCTATGGACTTGAGTTTGTACAAGCTCCAGGAGTTGGTGATGGACAGGGAGGCCTGGTTTGCTGCAGTCCCTGGGGTCTCAAAGAGTTGGACACGACTGAGCGACTGAACTTAACTGACCTCCAGTATCAGTGCAAGAGCTCAAGCAAAGTTTCCCTCTCGTCCAACACACCCTCTTCCCCAGATCAGACCCTGATACTCTGTGTCTAGAGAAAGACCCAAGGTGCCGGATTGGGTCACATTGCCCTCGGACGCATGGTGACTCAGCGGTGTGATCCCTCACATCAGCAACTGCGAAGGAAAGCTTATTTCCTGCCACCTCACCTGAGACACTCATCGCCTGACAAGAGGACCTCGAAAGGGAGCACCCACGTTTTCAGGGAGCACCACTCTCCCCACGCACACTGTGTGCGCAGCTCTCGGCTGCTTGGCTGGGTCATCGTCTCCTGATACCTTTGACTGAAATAGAAATTCTTCTTAGCTTTCGTTCACTGATGCTCATGACTTCTCCAAATTTATCTTCCAAGAGTGGTTGAGCTTCCGATTTGCAGGGTTCTGAGCTGAACTTGATGTCCTGCTGTGAAACCGGATGAAGATGCAGGAGTTATTGGTTCAGTCCTGCTCACCTGTTCCGTCCGCTGTCGTTTTCTTGCTTTGTCATTTTACTTTCCCTTGTTTTTAACCGGGAGTCCATGTGAAAGCAAAGTACATGGAGGTTGAAGGGATTCTCCCACCATCTCAGGGTCCCAGGCACCTCCCTTAACTTACGGGGCCTCAGTTTATCTCTGCAGTGAAATCAGAAATAAGAGGTGCATTTCATGCAACCCAGGTTCCAAGGAAATGGTAGCATTCTTGTTATAATTCTGTCATGCTCATCAATGAGGTGGTGGTGACTGGACTTCATGCTTCCAAACATCTAGGATCCAGGACTTGCCTGCTCTTATGTGATGCTTATTTAAAATTTTAGCCACAGTATTATAAATGAGTTTTTTAAAAAAGCAACTTCTCCCTCTCAAAGACTATTAAGGAATAACATTAGCAAGGAGCATCACCGTTTCCAAGTGATTTTCCATATTAAATCCTGTAATCCTCCCCACAGCCTTGTGAGAATATATTGAGCTGATACTGGCTCTATGGGAGGGGTGGGTTGGAGAGTCTGGCACCTGCCCAGGGTCAGGTAAAGAGTCTTCCAAGTCATAGCTGACCTGTCAGTAAAGAGTCTGAAGGTACAATCCCAGAAACTGACTTTGGCTTAAGTGAGAAAAAAGAATGAATGGATGGATGGTGAATGAGCAAATGAAGACTTTGGGGCCGCTGTGGGCTGACTCACTAAATGGAAGGGGGGTATCTCCATGCCCAGGCGTCTGCAGTGCAGGACTCGGTCACGAGAAGGCTCCCCATCTCCCTCCATCGCTGGATGGGTCCATCCCGCTGTGAACCCTCAGGAGGGTCATCTCTCGTCTGTGCCCAGCAGGCCTGTGAGAGCAGGCAGCCAGCTCCGTGTGTCCCTGCGGCCAGAGGAGGCGAACTGGAGACGGGCGTCGGGGACCTGGTGCTGAGATGCTGCGTCTCTGTGGTCCTAAGGCAAGAACGCACATTTCCATTTACTCTGCTTGGATAGCCCCTCCGCTCTGGATGTGCCCTTTCTTAAAAGTGTGTTAGTCACCCAGTCATGACCGACTGTAACCCCGTGAGCCTGCTAAGCTCCTCTGTCGATGGGACTCTCCAGGCAAGAATACTGGGATGGGTAGCCAAGCCCTCCTCCAGGGGATCTTCCTAACTCAGGAATCGAACCTGGGTCTCCTGCATTGCAGGCGGATTCTTTACCACTTAGTCACGAGGGAAGCCCTTTCTTAACCAGAATCGAAAGTCTTTGACCATACACAGGTGATTATTATGAAGCGTTTAGAGCCAGCTCTCGGGGGGACCATCGAGGAGAGAAGCACGGTGTGACTGTGGCCTCCACTTTCCTGCAGGAGGGGAGTGATGCTGGGCTGAGACCAGGCACTAGGAGCTACGGGCTCGGGCTTCCTGCTGCCCCAGTGTGGTGGGGGGTCACGAGCAGAGGATCCCGTAAGAACTCCCCAAACGCTGGGTCCTCCTGGCCCACCGTGCTGTCTGAAACTCCACCCGGAAATCTTACCTGGTTAGTGCAAGGCCCAGCCCCTCGCTAATAAATACAGCCCCGTGGAGGATTATCAGCCTCCAGCCCTCCTGATCAGGAAGCACCGTCCTGCCCCCGACCGCCCGCGGAGGTGGGCTGGGCTGAGGCCTGGGTGCATATTAGCCGCCATGGTCCACGCTCAATGGAGGAAACACAGAGAGCACAGCAAAGGCTTCAGGAAGCGGCACACAGTGCCTGGGATAAGCGTCCCGTTTGGTCCTGACGGTGCCCCATGTCCTTCTGCATCCGGGGCCTTCCTTTCATGAAATCAAACGGCTTGCCTGGTGGCTCAGGTGGTAAAGCATCTGCCTGCAATGCAGGAGACCCAGGTTCAATCCCTGGGTCAGGAAGATCCCCTGGAGGAGGAAATGGCAACCCCCTCTGGTATTCTTACCTGGAGGATCCCATGGACGGAGGAGCCTGGCGGGTTACAGTCCATGCCATCGAAGAGAGCAGGACACGGCTGAGCAGCGAATATTTCCACCCTTCACTTTACAGCTAGCAAGTCAGTGTCAGCCGTCATCCTGTTGCGTTTTCATGTGACGTTATTAGTTCCCTTAATACCGGAGTTCAGCAATACCTGCTCTAGGACACGACCGGGGGCAGATAAGACGCAGCTGACCAGGAGTGCCCTGGTGGCCAGCAGGGAGAGAGGGGCTCCGTGCCTGGGTGGCCAGCAGGGGCAGAGGGGCTCCACGCCCGGGTGGCCAGCAGGGGCAGAGGGGCTCCCTCAAAGGGGAGAAGACACAGCGGGGGAGGCTGAACAGTGGAGAGAGAACTTTCCAGCTGACGGCTTGATGGAGAATTCTCAAGATGAAAGAATAAGGTCCATGTGCATTCTGCCGCGTCCGACAACCCAAACTTCACACAGCTGTTCTTTCAGAGGGTGCTTCTTATTCTTTTCCACCGAATATCTTGGCAAGTGTGTTTCCCCCGCACGCTGCCACTGAAGATGGACCCTGGCAAAAGTGTGTGCCCTGAGCCAGCCGCTGCCCCACTAGGGATGCTAGTGAACCCAGCCGCAGAGCTCCTTAAAGTCTGCTCCGAAAGGAGACGTGCTTCCCGTCGCCTGGGTACTTTCAGAGGAGGTCAGCCTGCACCTGTCCCATCCTGTCCAGGCCCAGATGAAGGAGTCAGCCACCCTGATCGGCACTGTGGCCCTTGGTCCACCCAGGGCTAGAGGTCGAAGTTTCAGAAAGGCACCTCAGTGCAGACACGCGGCCGGCCAGCCCTGCCTTCCCTCGGGAGTGCAGGAACCCCGGCGAGCCTGGAACATAGGCCGTGTGTGTGTAAATGTGTGTCTGTGCACTGGGCCCAAGAGCTGGCATCCTCCCAGGGACATTCGGCGTGGAAGGAGAGTCAAGGTCACTCTCCAGGCACGTGTCCTTCCAACCACACTCAGCCGGGGCCCACTCTGCAGCCTGCTCCAGCCTGGCACGGACGTGGGCGGCCACATGGCGGCCACAGCTGGTGCAGGACGGGGCGCGGGCCCGTGGGTGGGGGCCGGCTGCCCACTCCGTCGCAGGAATGTTGGCCGCCTCCTCTGGCTGTGGACCCAGCCTGGGAGGGGCCTGGGCGTCTCAGGAGCTGACTAACTGCCTCATGCGTTTTCATATGCTCCTTTTGGCTGGCACGGCCACCAACTGGTCCCAGGTTTGACCTGGTTAGAAGTGGAGGTCAGATGCTCCAAGGTGGCTTACACACAGAAGCGTTTTTCTGCAGCTAGGACTAATTTGACTGTCAGTTCAGTTTTGAAACCGAATATATTTGTTGAAATCTGTGTACACTGGTTCCCAGTTCTATCAGCTGGATAAATCTTCAGACTGACTTTGTCCAGCTTCTTCCTCTTTACTTTGGTTTGTCTTGTAGTAAGATAGACATTTGGTAAAAGTTACAATAGTCATTAGCAACACCCAGAAAAATCTGACTTTTTTAGCCCTGAGGTTATATATTTTTTAATTAGGAATTGAAAT
This sequence comes from Budorcas taxicolor, assembly GCF_023091745.1. Classification (NCBI taxonomy): domain Eukaryota; kingdom Metazoa; phylum Chordata; class Mammalia; order Artiodactyla; family Bovidae; genus Budorcas; species Budorcas taxicolor. The sequence continues at coordinate 114,806,228 of NC_068917.1, read as the reverse complement.
GAAGGGATAATTTCTCAATTATTTTATCAAGAAGAAAACAATCACCTTTAAAAAAAAAAAGATACAAGGACAGTGGATATTAGGCGAAGGACGGAAATCCAAGTTCTGCAGCCTCCGGCAAGGACACGCGTGCTGGCTTCCGGGACCGGCAGGACTCTGGGGCTGCGGGAGGGCTGCACTCAGCGGCCCTGCCAGCTCAGAGCTTCCTCTCCAACCCAAGCTCCTCCAGGCCGCGCCAGTCTTCTCAGACTCCCCTCTGCTCCAGGCTTTACAGCCTCGTGCGCGTCTTTTGGCTGCTGTTCGGACTATTTCCAGGGCTAGGCCATCACAGGTAAAGCGCTGTGAACATTCAGGCTCAGTCTTCGTGCCCTGGTATATATTCCCTTACCGCGTGAGGAAATGCCCGGGGCTTGGAGGCCTGGGTCGTGTGAATGGGGCGCGTGCTCGACTTCTTAAGAAACCGACATGCTTCCTCCCACAGCGGATGCAGCCCTTCCCATTCCCCAGCAGTCCCGAGACCCGCGGCCCCCTGTAGCCTCCCCAGCAGGCATCGTGGGCAGCTTTCCTTTAATTGTACTCATGCTGATAGGTGTGGAGTGGTGCCTCATTGTGGTTCATGTTATGGGAAGCCCATTTTTAATGGACATTCATAGTTACACGAAGGTGGGTTATTTCTGAAAACACAGTATATCAAACATTACTGAAATCACCCAAATATCTACTGTCTTCCCTTTTATCACAGAATTTGGTAATCCTACTGGAGGTAACTATCAAGTCTGTGGGGTTTATGTTTTCCATGATTTCTCTGCTCGCTTTATTTCAGATAATGCTTTAAACGTTGTGGTATGTCCCATTGCTCCTTCAGCAGAATTCTTTTTCAGTAAAATTGGTAAGAAATAAAATATTGCAACATTTATGTTTAAACTTCTGTTCAAATTTTGCACTTAAACTGTATTAAAATCTGCAAAGGTGATCTATAACGCTGAATGTTGTATTTCAGGGGACTGCCAGGAAGTGAATGCATTTTTGGAGAGAACCCAGACCAGTCCAGATATTTGGAGTTCCAGGCTGGAGGCCTCTGGAAAGTCAAGACAGTCCATGGGGAACAGCACCCTGGCCGCTGAAGCCCCGCCTCCCCCACCTAAATCAACACGGCTGTGCACCCCTCCTGCCTGCCCCTCCTGCCCTCTGAACGCAGAACACATCGTCCCTCTCCACCCCCAGGTGATTCGTAACCTTACAGAAACCACAGACCTGCGGGTGTTCCCGGCCTGCCTCCGTGCTCCGGGACGTCACCGCCCTCCCTGTCCACCTAAGCACATTTTCCTCTGGCACTTTTGCAGGCATCCCCGAGGCTTCCTTCTGCTCCATTTCTTCTGAACGTGCACTGCTGTTTCTGCTGTTGGCACAGGTGTGGGGAGTCTGGGCCAGGAAGGGGGGCGCTCACTGCCGAGCAGGTGGAGGCCAACGGGGCCCCTGCCTTCCCTTCCTTCCACCTGCCCCGTGTCCCTCTCTTCCCGCCAGCTCCAGCCTGGCCCGGTCCCATTGCTCTCTGTCTTCTGCATTGGTTGGCTGGGAGCTGAAATCCTCCGAGGGTTACTGGCCTTTAAAACACCAAGGACAACACCCTCTAAGTAAGTCGGGGGTGAGTAGAGCGCTAAATATGCACTTTGGGGAGAGAAGCTGTGAACAGGTTGATTTGGGTCTTGCAACAACCCAATTACCTGAAAACCAAGAGTTATGCAGCCCATTTTGTGAATGAGATAACGGAGGCACAGAGTTTAGACTATTTTGAAAGAGGTGACTCAACTGGTGACGGTGACTCCAAGGCTCAACTGCAGCCAGGCTCTCTGCCCCCAAACCCTGGCTTTACTGACCTCCCAAATCTGCACAACCTCCCAGCGACAAGCTCACAGCAGACCTGACCCCACACCTCCTGTCTGCCCGGCACCACCACCACGGGCCCAGGATGGGCAGCTGCGGCTCCCACAGTGTGAGCTGTCAGCCCTCAGAGGAAGCCCTGTGTCTGTGTGGATGCCTATTCCCCTAAACCGCCCAGACCTGGGGTCAGCATCTCTGCTGATGGCCCAGAAATCTGCGTTTCTGGGGAACACACCAGACGACCTTTGTCTCTCCTAGAATTTGAAAACTCCTGGGGCAGAGTTTACCAGGAAGCAGCAGTGAGTGTTTCCAGCTGGGGGTCGAATTCCCCTGGCCCCGGATCACTTGCTGGACTGAGAGGCCAGAACTGACTGTGGGATGAGAGAGGGGGCTCCTCCTTCACCTCCATGCTGGGAGGGAGCCCCGGCCAGAGGCCGTGCTTCCATTTGACGCCTGCACTTTCCCAGTGGCGCAGCTGGTCCTCAGGCCCCGTGAGCACGGCGATCACAGAGCCCCCGTCCTGGGCTGAGGGTCTCTGGGGGTGTGGTGGGGGACCCGTAACCATCACGGGGGCCACAGGCATTCCTTGGGGCTGTGTCAGCAAACTAGGACACACGGTCTGTCCTGCTACACCTGTGTTTCAAAAATGCAGGTTTGTTCCGACATGACTGAGAAATCAGGGAATGATCTCAGCCGTGGTAGGCCCTGCCAGTTCACCTATGCGTGGCTCCAACCTCGGGAGACACGAGGAGAAGCCAAGTGGGACAGGCCGGGCGGGCCCGCAACCCTGGGCATCTGGGGCCTGCCTCCCCCGCCCCTGTGACAGGTGCCCCCGCCTGCCAGGCCCCCTCCCTCTGTGGCCCCAGGTGCCCGCTCTCTGACAGCCCCTCCACGTGCTCTGCAGGTCCCCTTCTGGGCAAAGCACCCGTCACAGGACTCTGCTTCTGGCCTTCACCGGGTGTGCGGCGGTGACCTACTTTCATGAGGTCCCTTGTTTTTTTAATGCGTCACCGACAAGGTTTTTGAATGTCATGTCTCCGCTCCCACCAGCTCGGGGAGTTTTGCTGCGTGGTTTTGCATGCCGTGGTACATTCTGGGACGAACACCTTTCTCCACACCAGACTCTTTGGGCAGAGCTTCCAGACCCATCTCCCTCCCGCGAGGCCCGGAGTAGAGACGGCAGTAAAGAAGGCGGACAGGAAGCAGGTCACTGTGTCTGCAGACCCGCCCTGGGAGAGCCTGGCACCTCCTCAGGGCCCAGATGACCCCGAGGCAGCAGGACGGCACAGTGATTTATGCGCTCCTTCTTTTCAGAGGACAGTCGCGGTGCCAGACATCTAGGCCGTGCGGCGAGCAGGCCGGGGCTGGTGGGGCTGACGTGGAACTAACAGTGTGTGCCGGCTGGCCTCCTGACACATGGCAGGTCCTGCCTCGGCAGGATGGTCTGGGGCCGGGTCTGCCCGGGAGCAGGGGCCGTGCAGCTCACGTGCGGGATCTGCAAAACCCGAGCCCCAGGGCTACCGCAGGTCCTGGCCCAGCCCCATCCTGAGCGAGCCCCAGGAGGTCTCCGAGCTGCAGACGGACGGTGCCTGCGGGTCATCACTGGGAGGCGGCCCACAGTGGAGGACAGTGGCCGGAGCACCCACAGAAGAGCAGCGAGGAGGCCCCTGGAGGGCTGCAGAGAGCGAGTCCCGGGCGTCGGCTGCAAGAAGGGAAGGCAGCTCGGCTCGCCCCCTGCACTCAGCTCTCTCCTTTCTCACTCAAGCCCAATCCCGTTAGTTTCCCCCTCTCTCTCCATCTCTCTGCGTCTGTCTCTGTCTCTCTCTCCCCCACCTCCCCTCTCTCTCACACACACATCGCTCTGGCTATATTTCTAAGATCTTGTATAATATTCTCAAGGATATTATACTTGAAGAATATTACACTTGTCACTCCACGTACCCACAGGAATTTCCATGAATGTCTATTGACTCCCTGTGGGGGGACCTCCTGTCTCTGGTGGGAGGAGTGAGGAAGGCTCGGAGCAGAGAAAGCCGGGAGAAGGGGTCCTGGACCAGGGGTGACGTGGCTGCTGATATGTGTCCCAGGGAGACAGATGTGATACCAGCACCTCATTCAGTGTTCAGAGTCCATCAGGCAGGCGTGCCCGTCTGCAATGTACAGTTGAGGAGATTTAAGCCTGTGGAAGTTAAACAATTCAACTGCCCGGGGTCATGAGTGCTGAGTGGGGAGCCGGTCGGATCAGCTCCAAATCCCTCCCGGGTCCCCTCCATCTGCAGCCTCGGGGACCAGGCCTGGGGACTTGGCGGGCTGTGAGTGCATCTCATGGATGCTGTGATCCGGGGAGGTCGGGGTCAGGGGACACTCGGGGCCCCCACTGCGGGAAGCCCTGCTTCCTGAGAGGTGCCCGGGGCTCAGCCTATGCACCTTCACTCTGAGCGTCTGTGCAGGCTCACCGCCACTGCTCAGTGAGCCGCCCCAGCAATGGAAGCAGTCTCTGTGGGTGACACTGGCTGCTTCAGGGTTAGTGTTCACTGTGAACAGAAAACAGTCAGGCCAGCGCGCCTTGGGGCACCGGGAACGGCAGCACCAAGTGTCTCCGGGGCTCACCCAGCGCCACCTGAGGCCCTCGCGTTGCATGGTGGCGCCTCGGGGTCGAGGGACTGTCGACTGCCAGCACCCTCGTGGGTCACAATGGTGGAGGACAGGTGACCTCTGTAAGGTCTACGGGGTCATGGCTCAGCGTCCAGAGGGGGCTTCTCTCCAAGGCAGGGTGTGACCTCCCGGCCACAGAGGGCTGAGTGGGCGCCCGTGGGTGGGTGAGAACCACCCTGGGCCTGTGGGACATGCTGGCCGAGCCCACGATGGCCGTGCCCAGAAGCGCCCAGGCAGCGGCGGTGCCTGCCTTCTGGCAGGTGCTGTTATAAACGCCCTTGCAGTGGGTCTAGGCTTCTATCACAGTTGTGCAGGCCGTGCACTGCACAAGCCAGACACAGAAGCTCCAGGCGTGCACAGCCGGGATTCTGGCACATGGGGGGCAGGCGGCTGGGCCAGTGACACACCAGCCCCAGGAGACCTGGGAGGAGGCCTCACGGGCTGGGTGTGAGGCTGGACATGGGGCGGGGGCCCCCAGGAGCCTGGGAATAGAGAGGGTAGGTTCGGAAATGCGGGCAGTTGGAGGGTGTTGATGGAAGGTGCCTGAGCCTAAGGCCAAGGACGAGGGAAAAGGCTGGAACATGGGGTGGGAGAGCAGGGCGCAGGGCTCTCCTGGGACGATTTCTCCTCTTCACCTTGGGCCGGGCTGGTCCTGGAGACAGAGAGAACCGTCCTCGGGGGGCAGGGCGGGTGTCCCGTGCCTGGCCTCACCCACGGGCTCTGAAGGCCCCAGGCCGGGTGTCACCCAGCCCCACCAGGCCCCCGGCCCCCCAAGCTACCACACAGGGCCCCCCTGAGCAGGAGGATGGCCCTGGTCCACCCGGGTGCCACCTCCCTCACCGCTGGCTCTCTGCCATCAGCTGCAGCGGGGGCACCCACCAGGGACGGCCCGTCGCCCTCTCTCCGGAGGAGGAGCAGCGCCAGTGCCTCCCAGAGCGAATGAAAGCGAACCACAGGCCCACTTCCGGGCCAGCCGAGCACAGCAGTCTCAGCACCGGGAGACGCTTCTCAGCTGAACTCCCAGAACTCCCAGGTGCTCTTCCCTGGGAATTGCTCTGAGGATGAACTGCAGGGACTTGTGTGCTTGCTTCTAGAGCAATTTATAGTATAATTCAAGGCACAGATTGCAGAAGGAAGGTGTGGATCTCAGTAAAAGCAATCTACAAATAGCAAACAGGAAAATCACAGCCTCTGCCCCGGCTGACATCATGGGTTAGTTGTTAATAAGTTGGCTGCTTCTCCGGCTTTAAAATGCATAGGCGTGTCCTGGAGATATTGCTGTAATGCAAATTCTGAGTCAGCAGATGATGGATAAGCCCGCGGATCCTGCATCTCTAATGTTTTCTCGGCCAGGACTCCACAAACCGCCCGAGGACACCAGCCAGGCCTCCGCCGTCTCCTCCATGGTAGCTGAGGACGACTTCTAGCTTGTGAAGGTCTGTGAAGGAAGACAGAAAGGATGGTGTGGCAGAGACGCCTGAGCCCTGAGGCCTGAGCCAGGGACCGTCCGGCCTTGAGACAGGAGACTGGGAGCAGAGTCTGCGCCCCTGAGAGTCTCTCTCCTACTCGGAGCCGGGAGGCCTGGCGTGTCGGCCTGGATGGAATCTGGCCACAACCACAGAGTCTCCTGACGGCCTCCAGAACACCTGCAGAAACGCAATATCCTGACGGGACACCTACCCTGAAGCAGCTCCTGAGTCCTGGCCCTTGAGGGGCGAGTGTTTGCGGATTCCCGTCAGAGCTGCCACGCTTCCCACCAGGAGACTCAGACGACGCCGGGCCTGTTGTCTTGGGGAGACCCTGACTCTTCCTGGTCCCCGAAACTTGCAAGACTTCACCTGGCTCTGCACCTCCGGAACTGCAAGCCTTCAGGCCCCAAACACACTCCCGCACCTGCAGACCCCTTTCTGCCTCTCGGCCGACGGCCTCCACAGAGAGAGCTCCCTGCCCCTGCCTTGGGCAGTGTAACGCTTGCTGCCATTCGACCACGCTGAGAGCCACAGACTTTCAGCTCTGAGCCCCCTGCCCCGCCCTCTCCCAAACCAGGGACCCATCAAGGTGGAAGGAAGGAGACCGCGTTAAGGGCTGATTGTGCAGGAACCAAGTGTGGCCTCAGCTCCCTCTCCAGCCTCCCGGCAGCCCTCCCAGGAGGTGGTGCCTTTGACCGATTTTCTTGCTGGGGAGGGACCTGGGCTGGGGGCATCTCCCGGAAGGCCATGCTGCCTGGCCAGGGGCTGAGGCCTGAAGGAAAGACAGAGAGGCCTGTCCAGGGAGGTGGTGGGAGGGGTGCGGGGTGGGGGGGTGCGGGGCAGCATCTTCAGAGTCCCGGCTTCTCCGTGGGGCCGGGCGGGGTCAGGTGCCCAGGCTGAGTCTCATGGGAGTCCCCCCACGGCTGTGTCGCCCACAGCCCAGAGTCCACACCGCAGCTGCTGGCAAACACCGACTGGCTGTGCGTCCGTGTCACTTCTCCAAGGCCACAACTCCAGCTCAGCCACCACGCTGGCGACGCGATGGGGACAAGCCCCGTTCCGAGTCTCCTGCCCCCTCCTGGGGGTGTGACCTTGGGCTTAAAGAAGGCACCAGCCCCGGTCCCTGCAGGCAGCCTGGGACCATGTGGGCACCTCGCCTGTTGGGCGGGGGGCGGGCATAAAGATTAACCTGAATAATGTACCTGCTTCAGGCGGCATGATGTCTGCGACACGGGTAGCCCTAGAAACAGTCGCTGTTACCGTTATTGTTCGGGAGGAAAAGGCAGCAAGCAGCCTCGAGAGCTCACGAGGGTCCCCGTCGTGATCACCCTCCGTCTTCCCGATGCCCCCGGAGACAGCAGGCACGCAGGCATCATGCTTGCCTACCGGCCCCTCCAGCTGCGGACGCTGGGCTCCAGAGGTGACTGCCCAGGTCACCGCGCCCAAGGCCCAGGAAGCCCCACCCTGGGCACTGGGGCCGGGCTGCTGGCAGGGACACCGGCCCAGCCCCGCTTGCAGAGCCCGTCCGCGGGGTCCCTGCAGCTCCCATGGGGAAGCATGTTCCGATCCTGTCCTCTCCCAGTCCCTGCAGGGCACCCTTGCCTGATAGAAACCCGGGTCTCATCCAGACACTAGGGGCCCCAACCAGCAGGGCCTCACTTGTGCACAGACGGCCGTCCCCTCGAGGGCAGGGTGAAGGAGGGAGGGAGCAGATCGGGGGGGGCTGCAGCCGCGGTGGGCAGAGCTGCAGCAGGCGCATGAGGGCAGCCTGTCTGGGGCTCGGTGTGGGGCAGACCTGGGGGCTGCAGCCGCAGTGGGCAGAGCTGCAGCAGGCGCAGGAGGGCAGCCTGTCTGGGGGCTCGGTGCGGGGCAGACCTGGGGGCTGCAGCCGCGGCGGGCAGAGCTGCAGCAGGCGCAGGAGGGCAGCCTGTCTGGGGCTCGGTGTGGGGCAGCTCTGCTGGCGGTGGAGCTGACCGCAGCCCCTCCTCCCTCTTCCCTGCTCCCCATCCTCCCCCAGCCCCCACACAGAGGCAGCGTGTGCAAACGTCCAGTCCAGGGACAGTGCTGGGGTCGGAGAGTCCGGGGAGGTGAGGGGGAGGCTGGAGGCCACCTTGCGGTCGGTGTCCATCGCTGTCACTGAGGTATTGCCAGCACCATCGGGGCACAGGGCCTGCCCGTGACCACTGCTCCGCTGTAGGGGCTGAGCTGTGGCTGGCTCCGGTCGGGAGCAGGACCTCGTAGGTGCTCATCACAACGTGGGCCACTCGAGTCTCTCTCCCTGAGGCTCCCACGCCACGCCGTCAGGAAAGAAGGGGGCGGGCATCACAGCTTTTAAATGGAGATTTTTAAAAGCTTATAATGAGTTTAGAAAAGTTCATACTTGGAAACGAAAAATGAAACAAACAACCCAATTAACAATTGGGCAGAGGACAGGAGCAGACATTTTCCCAAAGAAGTCGTGCAGTGACCAAGGAGAACATGAGAGATGCTCACCATCACTAACCACGAGGAAAAAAGCAAATCAAAACCGCGATGAGACTTCACGCCACGCCTGTCGGAACGGCTGTCGTCAAAAAGACAAGTGCCAAGTCTTAGGAAGAAGGCAGAGAAGAGGGGACCCCAGGCACCGTGGGTGAGGTTGTAAATTGGTGGAGCCACTGGGGAAAGCAGTCTGGAGTGTGCTCACAAGATTAAAAGTAGAAAACGACCATATGACCCAGTATTCCCACCTGTTGATATTTATCTGGAGCAAACAACAACACTCTTTGAAAGAGGCATGCGCACCTCTGCTCCCGGCAGCATGGCTTTACAGTAACCAAGACACGGAAGCAAGCTGCATGCCCGTCAGTAGATGGGCATGAAAAGACGTGTGCGTATACATGTGCGTGTGGAACATTACTCAACCATGAAAAACGGACTCTTGCCACCTGTGACAGCATAGATGGGCCTAGAGGACGTGATGCTCAGTGAGATAAATCAGAGAAGACAAACACCGTATGATCTTACTTACAGGTGGGATCGAAGAGCAAAATGAACATGCATAGACACAGAGAACAAAACGGCGTTTGCCTCAGGGGGGTGGGAGGAAAGAAAGGGGAGGAAGATAAGAGGTACAAAATTCCAGTCACAAAATACGTGAATCACAGGGATGAAATGGACAGTGAGGGGGATACCATTGTGTAGTATCTTTGTGCAGTGACAGATCGTAACTAAACTCACGGTGATCATTTTGAAATGTACAGAAATACTGAATCCTTACATTGTGTAACAGAATCTGACATAGCGTAGTAGGTCAGTTATACTTCCATCCGAGCCAACGTGCACGCTCAGTCGGGTCTGACTCTTCGGGACCCCACGCACTGTAGCCCACCAGGCTCCACTGTCCATGGGATTTTTCGGGCAAGAACACTGGAGTGGGTTCTCACCTTCTCCTCCAGGGGATTTTCTTGACCTTGAACTCGCACCTCCTGTGTCTCTTGCGTTGCAGGCGGATTCTCACCTGCTAAGCCACCAGAGAAGCCCCAGTTATACTTCAGAAAAAAAGCAAACAGAGAAAAAAAAAAAAAAACTCAGGAAAGAGGCCAGACTTTTGGTTTCCAGAAAAAGGTGTGGAGGGCAGGGGAACTGGATGAAGGCGGTCAAAACTACAAACTCCCAGCTGTTTAAGAAGAGTAAGTACAAGGGCCATAGGCACCGGGTTAATAGGATCAACAGTGTTGGGTGCCGTCTGTGAAAGCCATGCGAGAGTAAGTCCTAAAGTGGAATAAATAATAACTTTTTATACAAAAAAATAAAAGATAATGTTCTTTTATTTCTTTATGAGATGAAGGAGGTTCACTACACTTATTGTGGTTATCACCTCCTCATTCACACCACCTCCCGAGGCAGGTAAGTCACAGCACCTCCCGAGGCAGACGGGTCACAGCACCTCCCGAGGCAGGCGGGTCACAGCACCTCCCGAGGCAGACGGGTCACAGCACCTCCCGAGGCAGGCGGGTCACAGCACCTCCCGAGGCAGGCGGGTCACAGCACCTCCCGAGGCAGGCGGGTCACAGCACCTCCCGAGGCAGGCGGGTCACAGCACCTCCCGAGGCAGGCGGGTCACAGCACCTCCCGAGGCAGGTAAGTCACAGCACCTCCCGAGGCAGACGGGTCACAGCACCTCCCGAGGCAGGCGGGTCACAGCACCTCCCGAGGCAGACGGGTCACAGCACCTCCCGAGGCAGGTAGGTCACAGCACCTCCCGAGGCAGGTAGGTCACACCACCTCCCGAGGCAGGCAGGTCACAGCACCTCCCGAGGCAGACGGGTCACAGCACCTCCTGAGGCAGGTGGGTCACAGCACCTCCCGAGGCAGGCAGGTCACAGCACCTCCCGAGGCAGGTGGGTCACAGCATCATACTACGCACATAAACCGGTACGGAGCCGGATGTCAACTACATCTCAGTAAAACTGGGAGAAAATCGACATGTTCTCACAACACATGATAATAAGATTGGTCACCTATATTTTTATTCTAATTAATTTCACTGTTTGGAGTCACTATTTAGCATTGTTTATTATATTATAAGTCACATTTTCCTGGCCTCCCGACTGTCGTCACAGAGCACTGCTGGGAGGTGAATGTGTTATTCTCGCCCAGACAGAGTAGGCAGGATGTGCCGGGCACTGCCAGCATGCAGTTTGCAAGTAACCAGACCTGGTTCTTGTCTGTATGAGGCTCGGTGCTTGTCAGAAGGAGGGCATCAGAAAGAGAAGAGGGAGTCGGAGGAGGAGATAGCTGGATGGCATCACCAATGCAAGGGATGTGACCTTGGGCAAATGCTGGGAAAAAGTGAGGGACAGGCAGGCCTGGCGTGCCGCAGCCCATGGGGTCGCAAAGAGTCAGACGGGACTGGGCAACTGAATGACGGCAACAGTGCCCGTCACCCGTGGTAGCCTGTAATTAACCTGTGAGGAGAGGAAGCGCGGGGCTGGGGGAGTGGTGCCAGGTGGGCTGGAAGGTGGGGGCGCCGAGAGGTGGGAGAAGTCAGAGCCACAGAGCCCCCTCTTCCTGGCACCTGGGAGCCTCCATCCCCAGGGCATAAAGCAGGGGTGCGCCCGCGTGGTGCTTGCCTGGAGCCTGTGCAGGCCGGTCAGAAGTGCGGCTCGCGGGCCCACCCAGACCTGCCCACCTGGAGCCGGGCCCCCGAGGTCAGCGGTGTCAGGAGGCAGGGCTGGGGAGAGCCCGTGCTCACCGACAGCAGTGAGCAGACAGGAAGGGCCAGATCAGTGCTCCGGGTGCCATCCACATGCCTTTAAATGCCTCGGATGAACTGCTCTGCCTGCCTCCCAGTCATCGCTGCGCCGAGGGCCGCTGTGCATGTGAGCGGCTGCACGAGCTCACAGCCAGAGCTGTCCCCCAGCCCCAGCGTCCGTGGCTCAGAGAGCTCGCACAGTAGACAGGGGGCCTCGAGCCTTGGCTGCCCCAGGTAGCCAGGACCTGACGTGACGGGACGGGACAGCTGGGGACGGCCCACCCGCCACAAGCCTCGGCGCTCGGACTGGCTCTGCAGGGTCCTCGGGGAGCCCTGTCATGCACAGAGCATGCTGAAGCTTTCATGTGACTTCTCGACTTCCTGGCAAAAGCCCTGTAGGAAAAGCATAATCTGGCTGTTTGGGTTTCCGTAAGATGCCTTTGTCTGTATTCTCGTGAATCTAGAGTGCAGCATCATGGATTTGACACTCACTGGGTGAATTTTCTTTTTCACCCCTTACAGCAAAAGCATTATTCCAAACAACCTCCTTGCAGGGAGTGGCCGAGCATCGGCCTCCCACAAGATCGGCGCCAAGGCAGGCTGTGATCAGGAGCCCGCCCACCCTGCCTCGAAAAGGCTCGACTGTCTGTTGTGAGCAGGAAGACAGTTCTAAGCTGAGCTCATGACGAGCTGGTTTTCACACCTTGGTGAGAGGTCTCCATCTGCCCTTCGCACACAACACCGCAGGGCCACAGAGCAGGAACAGGACCTCACTCTGCAGCAGGTGAGCAGGAGGCGGCGGACATCAGGGAGGCTGGCAGAAGAAAAGGAGAGCCAGGTAAGGGCCAGGTGCTGAGTCAGAGCGAGGGAAAGGGCCTCGGGCCTCAGGAAGAAATGACAGGTGCCGCGCAGGGAGGGTCCTGCCACCCCCTCTGGAAGGCTCTGGAGCGCCTTGGCCTGCAGGTTGGGCAGGACCCCCACGGCCCCACGCCTTCCCTCTCCAAGGCTCTGTCTTCCCTGCCAGGAGCCCAGAAGGCACCGGAGAAGGGACCGCCCTGGGGAGCCCCAGCGTGCGAGGAGATCCAGTTGGTTGCTACCGGTGACACACAGCCCAAGGGAGGAGGGGACCCAGTCCAGAGGTGTCTGGGAGGACCAGGGTAGCAGGGGGCCTGAGGGGCCCCCAGGAGAACAGTCTGGGGCTTGGCGGGGTCGGCGGTGAGAGGCACACCCGCCGGGCTGTGGACGCGGCCGTCACCCTAGGCTGGGTGAAGTCCCCTCTTGCATTAGGAGTGGTGCCAAGCTGCATACAGCCCCTGCCCCCAACCTGGGCCCCACCAGGGACCCTCCCCAACTGCAGAGCTCGGGCATGTGCAGGGATGGACATGGGTGCATCCTAAGCTGCAAAGGTCAAAAGGTCTGCTTCAGGTCAGAGAGGAGCCCTCCTGACACCTCCCTCTCACCTCTGGGCCATCCGTGGTCAGAGATGTGGCCGGCGGCAGGCGTGGTCCTGGCAGCCAGCAGCTGGTGCCGGGCAGGCGTGCGGAGCTGGTCAGGCTCTGCGCTGCCCGCACGGAGGCCGGTGGATGGAAGGGACTTGGAGCTGCGGTCACGATGTGACCACCAGCGCGCTCCGGGGACCCGCAGACGGGAGGCAGCGGCAGTCAACAGGAAACGGCGGAGTTAGGGACTGGATGTGGTCTCCGCCCTGAGTGCTGGCGCCAGGGGTGGGCCGGGGGGCGGGGGCAGCTCTCTCCTGGGGAACCAATGGGGGATGCTGGGTGGGGAGACCCCACCAGGTCAGCTCCGCGTGGGACAGAGCAGCTGTGCGTGCGCTGGAGATGGACACCCCAGCCGTCTGCTGCTGATAAAGCGCCAGCTGCAGGTGGAGCGCAGGGAGGACCCCAGAGGGGCAGAGGTGCTGGGACGGGCGATGGGTGGAGCCGGGGGCTGGGACGAGGGTGTGACCGAGCCCCCGGGCCTGAGGTCCAGCAACAGGACGCGGGACGCAGCCTCTGAGGACGCCCAGGGCCTTGGCCTCATCCAGGGGGATACCCTGTTCCCGGCACAGATGCTGTGGCCTGCCACATGCTCAGCTGCCCGGCATCCAGCGTGTGTGTCCGGGGCGGTGGGTGCTGGGGAAGTGGGCCTCCAGGCGCACAGGTGATCCTGTCTCACCGGGTGAGGCTGGAACCAATGTCTGCTGCCCGGTTCTTCCCGGGGACCAGGGTGCTCAGTGCAGACGGGATCTGGTGGCAGGAACCTCCCAAGTGGTGGCGGTGTGAGCCACAAGTCGGCACCCAGAAGGTCCGAGGAGCGCCTCTCAGACCACCGCAGGAGAAGAGACCCTGAGGGATTCCTGGGGGCGGTGGGCTGGGAGAGGGGCCTGGGGCATCCGAGGCAGGAGGCTGGAGGTTTGGAGGAGGCCCCGGTGAAGGAGGCCTCTGGATGCCTCGGAGCCATGAGCCCCCTTCCCGGAGCGGCCCCCCCGCCCCGCTGTCCCTGCAGGGAAGCCTCTCTGCCCTTTCTCTCCTCCCGTGCCCTGTCCCCGACCCCACGTCCTCTTGTCTCCTCCTCGCCACCGGCTTGCCAAGTCCAGGGTCCGCAGCTGGACTGCTAATGGCGGAAAAGCCAGCCCGGGGAGCCCCCCGTGGGGTGGGGGCAGCTATGGGCTCCGCCCGCCGTCTTAGCCCCAGACGTCGGCACCAGTCTGGAAGGCTGGGCCTGCCGCCTGCAGCAGGAGCCGGACCCCTGTCCCTCCCTCTCCCGGCCCTGCTCACAGGACGAGGGCAGGGAGGCCAGAGTGCGGACAGCGAATCGGAGCAACACCGTCTTCACCGCATGCTGAGAGCCTGCGGCTTCCTCCTGACTCGCCCTGTCCTCCCTCCAAATGGCAGAACCGTGCAGTCACAGCTTCAGAGGTGACGAAGCAGCAGATTTTGTATGATGGGAGATGGGAGGCAACAGAAAGGTGCTTCTGAGTAATTCAATTGCCAGGCTTTCCCCATGGATGGAGAAAGCACACACACCCAGCATACACACACAGACGTGAGCACACGCACACACTACACATCCAAACCAAGTATGCACACCCGTATACACACACTTCACACAGATACAAACATACACACACAGATGTGAGCACACGCACACACCACACATCCAAACCAAGTACACTCACCCGTATACACACACATCACACAGACACGAACATACACACACAGACGTGAGCACATGCACACACCACACATCCAAACCAAGTACACACACACACCCGTATACACACACATCACACAGACACGAACATACACACACAGACGTAAACACACGCACACACCACACATCCAAACCAAGTACACTCACCCGTATACACACACATCACACAGACACGAACACACACACACAGACGTGAGCACACGCACACACCACACATCCAAACCAAGTACACTCACCCGTATACACACACATCACACAGACACGAACATACACACACAGACGTGAGCACACGCATACACCACACATCCAAACCAAGTACACACACCCCTGTATACACACATATCACACAGACACGAACATACACACACAGACGTGAGCACACGCATACACCACACATCCAAACCAAGTACACACACCCCTATATACACACATATCACAGACACAAACATACACAGAAGTGAGCACACGCACACACCACACATCCAAACCAAGTACACACACCCGTATACACACACATCACACAGACACGAACGTGCACACACAGACGTGAGCACACGCACACACCACACATCCAAACCAAACACACACACATGCCACCATATACACACACACACACCACATAGATATGAACATGCAGACACATACTCCCCAAAGATACACACACCAAACACACAGAGACACACACCCCCTGCTCTATAAAGTTCATTAAAAATATATATGTGTACAGAAGTGTTTTCTAACGTTTCTGATACTGAACATTCCTATCAAATCTCAGGCATTGAAGCACGCTGCAGTACACCAGGTGAGCCATCCCAGCACGTGCCCCACAGGCAATTTAGAACAACTATGCAGGTGGTTTTTCAGGCCACCCTCTCCTCGGCCCCCTGAACCAAAGCTCGTCTTTGGTGATTTTGGTCATTGCGTGACTCTGTGGAGACCGGTCCAGCTGGAGGGTCGGGCCAGCTCCAAGCCAAGGAGGGCTCACCAGCACCAGCGTCCACACACGAGTGCGCCCCCAGATGGCTGCTGCCAGCGTCCACGTGCCAGCCCCAGCTGCCTCCAGCCTCCCTGACTCTCACCAGTATCAGCAGGGGGCCTGACCCAGGCGCCCTTCATATTCCTGCTTCTGCCCTGGGTCCCAGAACAGGTGAGGCTTTATGTTCAGCTTTCAAGAGTGGAGTTTCTATTTGCCCCAGCCCCTGGGTTTCTCCTGAAAGGAAGCCCTGCTGGCCTTCAAAGCTAAACACCTGAGGCCCACCTTCCCAGTAAAGGACCCCCAGGTTGGGGGGCCAATGTAGGACTCAGAACGTTGCTCCCTGGGGAGAGCCTCTGCTGCCGTGGACACCCTCGCATCTGTGGGTTCCTCCCCCCGAGACTGCTGGACCTCGCATCTGTGGGTTCCTCCCCCCGGGACTGCTGAACCCCGCATCTGTGGGCTGCCCCCCCGGGACTGCTGGACCCCGCATCTGTGGGCTGCCCCCCCAGGACTGCTGGACCTCACATCTGTGGGCTGCCCACCCTGGGACTGCTGGACCTGACTGCCCTACCCCCATCTTGTAGCTCTTTCTTTATGTCTTCAGTCGTAGGGGATCTTTTCTGCTTGTTTTTCAGTCTCTCTCATCAACAGTTGATCTGAAACAGGCATAGTCTCCGTGTGTCCCTGGGAGGAACCAAGCTCAGGGTCTTTCCACTCGGCCACCTGGGCCGTCTCTGGGTCTTCCATGAGGGCACTGTCCATTAGAGGCCCCAGCCTCCTGACTGTGTCACCTCCACTCCCTAACGCCATCTCTCTGGGGACACAGACAGCGCACACAGCACTGGGTACAGAAGGTCTCTACGCCCCGCACAAGGCTGGCATTCCTCCCCGGGGGAGCCTCTCTACCCCCACAGGTGCCCCGTAGACACCTCTCTAGAAGCCTCCCCTCCCCTGACAGCTCGGTCAGAGGGGTGTGCTGGACCTGAACTGCCTGTTCAGTCCGTAGTAAAGAACGGCGGGTGTGACTCAGGAGTGGCAGGCGGTAGCTCTCATGATGGGGCATGAGCGCCAGCCCTGCGCAGGGACTGCGTTTTCTGCCTCTTCTAAACCTATGCTCCGCGGTCTGGAGGAGCCTCTCCCTGGGAAAGTGCGGAGCAGAAGCTGTGCTCAGAGCACCCGGCTCCCCAGGCTCGCGCGTGTTCGTCTCCCTGATTCCCCAGCAGCTCTGAGGCTCACGAGGGTTCATGGTGTGGCTTCCACCTTTGGGTACCCAGGTCAGAGCTCCGAGCTACATGGAACTCAATCACTTCTTCTTGAATAAATGAACCAATAAGATAAAGATCTAGAGATGAAAGAGATAACTGATCACTATGTTTATACCCCAGTGAGCTCCCTTCCCCTGTAGGAAATACTCCCCAGATAAACTAAGGATGGAAGATCCAAAGGAAAAGGTGAGAGGCGGGGGGGAGGGGTGGGAAGGGAAAACAAAGAAGCGGTGCGTTGTCTCAGCTAGACAGGCTTAGGGCTGACCGGGAAGAACGTCCCTATGCTAAAGCTGTTTCTAAGAAAATAATATAAAATACATTGTTAAATAAAAAGAAGTCACAACTATATTTGAGTCACTTTTTTCTAAAAAATGGAGTGCTTTTCCCCTAAAGCTAAAGAGAGTGAAATTGAAATACTGAGCTCTCTGTACAGAAAAAAGAAATTCTCTCTCTCACACACACACACGTCTGATTTCTCCCTCTAGTCATTATAGTATAAAATACTTATATAATATTTATATAAAATATAAAAGACTTTATAATAATATAAAATACTTACATCTAACAAATGCATTCAGATCTACTCCCAGAGTAAAATAAATCGGTTATAAATTCTCCACATAGAAGATACCCAGGAACGGTGCCTGCTGGATCCCAACCCACCACCAACGAAGTCAAAAGTGATGGGGACTGGAGCCCTCTTTCATCTTCTACTCTGGGTGCACAGGGAGGAGAAGCGCGAGGGGGCATGAGGAGTGGTGGACCCCTACGCTGATTCACTCACATCACAGCCCTTTGCCTTTTCCCATAAACCAGAAAAAGACAGGAGAAGGAGAACGTGAAAAAAGACACACACGCTTGAGCTGAACATACTCGGAAAAAGTGCTCAAAGCATCCGTAGCCTAGAATCATGAATGCTCTTAACTCGAATTGGAAGTTCCGAAAAATGGAGAAAAAAAAACGGAGATTTGTAAAGACGGGCACGGCGGAAAGTGCTGTGCTGTTTCAGTGGAAGTCGCCATCCTCGTGGCGTGTTGATCTGCTCATCTCCTGCACAACATCACGCCCCGCAGAGCGCTGAAATATCACCTTTGTTTGCAGGAGGCAGTGCACAGCCTCACTGCGAGGCGTTCAAATCAGTGTCGGCAAACAGCCCTTCAGCCCTCCAGAGAGGCTGGCGCAGCCAGCAACTCAGGGTCCAAAACGTGCCCTTCAAGCGGGTCTGAGTCTCTCCTTCCACCTTCACAGCTTTCATTTCCTCTTCCCTGGAATTCACCCATGCGTCCTGGGTTCCGGGGTGTTTCCCCGAGACCATCTGCAAGCTTCTTCATGTTCTTTCTAGCGCCAGATTCAAAGCCTACTTTCTCACATCCAGAGGCGCTGCTTTAATGCCCAAGGCAGAAGTCGGGAGCACAGGTGACTGAGTTAGCGTTGCTCCCAACGCTGGGTCAGTGCACACCAGGGAGACGCAGCTTCTGCTCGTGCAAAACGCGCCGGGAGGAAACTAGGAAATAACTGTATTTTAGGCCAGCAGTCCTCAGACTGTGAGATGCACATGCGTGAAAAATTTGTCTTTAAAACAAGTTCTTTTTCAAGTTAATTTTCCAAACACTAAAATATTTCCCTTTAAAGAGTTAAGAAAATCTCAGGAGTTGGGGTTGAAGGGGTTTCTCCACATGATTATAAAGACATGAACCAAACACTTGTATTAATACATGGCTATGTGCACACAAACTCATGCATGTGTGCGAATTCATACACAAATACATGCACACTTATACACATGTGTGCACACATGTGTGCACACAAGCATGTGATTGTGATCAGGGTCATTCCACTACCAGACACCCAGCAATTCCACATCTCTCTGCTCGCCTCCCCAGCCCTCAGCTCCATCAGCCATGTCGCTGGTCCCCTGCCCACCAACCCGCCCCAGAGGCTTGGGGGTGCTGCCTGGAGCCCCCATGTCAGCATCACCCTGGCCTCGTCACAGTTTTTATATCTGACGGACCACATCCCATGTCCCCCTTATTTTATCAGCTTTCAAAATATCCTCAACTATTTATTTGAGCACTAAAATCATAAATATCTAACATATTTGATCAAAATTACATCTCACTATAAAATTATTTATTAGAAACTAATGTAGTTATCGGAGAAGGCAATGGCACCCCACTCCAGTACTCTTGCCTGGAAAATCCCATGAACGGAGGAGCCTGGTAGGCTGCAGTCCGTGAGGTCGCTAAGAGTCAGACATGACTGACTATTAATATTATATTTAGTGTATACTGAATGTATATATTAAATATAATGTATTAAATATATACATTTAATATGTATATTTAATATATTAAAAATGCATGCATGCTAAGTCACTTCAGTTGTGCCCTACTCTTTGCGACCCCATGGACTATAGCCACCAGGCTCCTCTGTCCATGGGATGCTCCAGGCAAGAACACTGGAGTGGGTTGCCACACCCTCCCCCAGGGGATCTTCCCGACCCAGGAATCAAACCCCCGTCTCTTACGTCTCCTGCGTTGGCAGCGTGTTCTTTCCCACTAGCGCCACCTGGGAAGTCCATATTAATTATGGATAATACTAAATTATAACAAGATATTCAGGAAATCTTACCTTTCAAAATCCCTTTCAACTTAAATAACTAAGAAATTTCAAAGTGAAAAGGAAACAACTGCCCACAGGAACACTTCCTGCTGGGTGGGGCCCGCCATGGTGAGAATAGCCCTGTGTCCTAGCTTGGGCAAACAGAGCCAGCACCGGGGTCTCACTGCGTCAGCTTGGGCTGCGTCCACCAAAGCAGACCGACTTCCTGCTGGGAGAACTGGGCCTTCGCCGTGAAGCCTCGACTGTTCTGTCTGATCAAACCATGGGCATGCTGCCTTCATTTGTAATTTCCTGGTGTGTTTTGGAAGCCTTCACACCTAACATCATTTTGCTAGAACGAGGATAGGAAGAAAGGGGAAGAGGCTGCCAGGGTTTGCAAGGTGCCTCAGGCTGCGAAGCACTTCAGCATCCTGGAGGTCAGCTCCAGTCGTGAACCAGCAGCGGAGGCAGCGGAGGGCTGGTGCTCCACCCGCCGCAGGGAATCGCGCAGAAGGGCGCACAAGCCCCTCGGGGAGGGAGAGAGCAGCTGTTGTTTGGATTCTGCACACAGCACCTCGCGTCTGGGGAAAGGCGACCAGGAGTAGGAATAAAGGCAGGATTCTCCCCGGCTGCCCCAGAGTCCTGATATGGGGCAGGGCCGGGTCCCAGGTGGGGCTGACCCTGTCCCCCGCCCTCTCCCCGCAGTGAAAGAGGAGGATGCCTTCAAAGAGGAGTTCCCCAGGGAGGAAACTTGGAATGAAACCACGCCTGTGCGGAGCAGGGCTGAGCCCGCAGGGGCTGTGAGCACCCTCCTCTCTGCAGGACTCAGCAGGCCACGGGGTCAGGCTGAATGTAACACTGTTCGAATGCTCTAGAAGCCACGGTCTCCTGGGGGAGACGTGAGCAGTCAGCCCACGAGAAGGAGGCCGAGCTGACCCAGGTCTGCACGTGCAGCCATTCACGCAGCCTCACTCTCAGACTGTCGGGCTGAGCTGTTTCAGCAGCCATCTGCGGACGACGCCGCTGAATTACTTGGCGTCTTTGTTCTTTATGCTCTCATTTCAGCTGAGTAAAACCAGGCACGTGGGAGTTGAATGTCGGGTGATACAGCTAAGTGTACACACCCGTGTGTGTGTGCAGCCCTGTGCTCACGCGTGAGGCTCTGTCTACATCCACACATGTGGACGGTGACATTCTCTGTGCTGGACACCAGGCAGCACGCAGCAGCTGCCGTGTACTTCGGGGTCAGGGTGACTGTACCTGCCCAGGATCATTAAGTGTGCGCAGTGAGGTGTGTGAGCTGGGGTTCCTGTTCTCCAGGTGTTGGTTGCCGCTCACTTAATAACCGCACGATTAATAGCCACCATCTCAGCATCGATCTTGTGACAGCCATTCAGACCTTTACCCGCGAGCCACCCTCCACTCCCGCATCCTCCCGCACGAGACCTGGTTTCTAGGCAACAGTGCAAGCTGTGGGGGGCGGTGTAGGGGGGGAGTAGATGGTCTCCTGCTGGGAGAAGAGGCAGCCTCCGATGGAGGCACCTGTCCTGAGACCAGGGACCACCCTTTCCCTGGGGGCCCTGCTAGGACAGTGCTGCCCTCCACCCAGCGCCCTTCCGTCCCGCCCGTGGACCCTCACCCAGGGACCTGAGGGCACTGACCTATAACCAGAGCCTCCCCACGGCGAACCAGCCCGATTTCTTAGCACCCTGAGCGCCTGCTCACCTTCAGCGTCATTCTTCCCTGCGGAAGACCAGGTTAGACCAGAGAGTTGGGCTGAAGCGCTCCATCTCACCAGGACCATCTTCTCGTTCTGACTGGCGTGGGCCCCTGGTGGTGAGCTCCGAGGAGTCTCCCTCTGAGCGGCTGTCGACCTGCGTGGCTGAATTCACCGGACACGCGAGGCCCCTGAAGGCACAGCCTTCACCGCGTGGTCCTTCCACACGTTCCGCCACGTTGTCCTGATTCCACTCGGACCAGGGCTCTGAGGGCCGCCGTGAGGGGCTCCCCTGCCCCCGAGGGCCGCTGAGAGCGGCTCCCCTGCCCCCGAGGGCTCCCCTGCCCCCCAAGGGCTGCGGAGGGGGGTTCCCTTGCCCCCTGAGGGCACCTGTGAGAGGCTCCCCAGTCTCTGAGGGCCCGTGCGAGGGGCTCCCCTGCCCCCTGCCCCCGCGCCCGCTCCTGAGAAGGGGGCACCGAGGCAGCTGCGGGCAGAGCCCTGGGGCGCAGGGAGGCCGCGGCGTGGGCAGGCCTCCTGCGGCTTTGGGGCCACCCCCGCCCTGACCAGAGAGGGCGCGGGCGGAGCGCCAGGGCAGGCGGCGCCCGGGAGAGTGCTCCAGGCTCCGGTTCCTGGGCCGCGTCCCCACGTGGCTCTGAGTCTGGGTTTCCTCAGCCAGAAAACAGGGCGCTTCGCGAGGCGTGGCGGGTGCGCACAGAACTGTTTCTCGTGACCATTATTTTTGCGGTTCTGACTCCTCGTCTCTGGGGGCTGGCTTCTTTCCCTCTAATAATCTGAATGTATCAGCGTATTTTCAGAGGGTGAGAAGAGAGACTGAGGGCAGGCTCTGAGCATCACCCTTCCTCTCTCAGCTCAAAGCCGCTCAGGGAATCCCTGCTTGGTCTTTGGATGCTGCCTGACAGAGGCTTAGAGGGCAATGGGACCCCCTAAAGACGGCGAGAGGCAGCGGGAGGCCAGGGCTGAGAAAGGGACACGGGAGCGGGCAAACCCAGGGGAAAGATGCTCAGACCTCCCTGTCCCGTGAGTGCGTGTGTGAGAAAGACTGTGTGTGTGCAAGTGTGTGTGAGAGAGTGTGTGTGTGTGTATGTTTGTCTTTGTGTGAGTGTGTGCATTTGTGTGCATTTGTGTGAGTGTGTTTATCTGAGTCTGTTTGTGTGTGTGAGTAGATATAAGTTTGTGTGTCCTTGTGTGTGTGTATTTTGAGTGTGTGTGAGTGTGCATGAGAGTGTGTGTGAGTGTTTTGAGTGTGTGTGAGTGTGTATGTGAGTGTGTGTGTATGTGAGTGTGTGTGAGTGTGTATGTGAGTGTGTGTGTATGTGAGTGTGTGTGTGTGGTGTGTGTGTATGTGAATGTGTGAGTGCGTGTGTGTGTGTGTCCGTGTGTTTGTGTAAGTGTGTGAATGTGTGAGTGTTTGTGTGTGTATGTGTGTGTGAGTGTGTTTGTGTGAGTGTGAGTGTCCGTGTGTTTATGTAAGTGTGGGGGGGAGTGTTTGAGTATAAGTATGTGAATGTGTGAGTGTTTGTGTGTGTATGTGAGTGTGTGAGTACGTGAGTGTGTGTGTGTGCGTGTGAGTGTGCTTTCTCAAGAAAGCATGGCTTCAGTTTCCTGTGACTTGACTTCAGGCCGGGACCCCGCTGCCCGCAGCCCCCGCCCCCCCGCACTGAGACGGGGTGCACAAGCAGCTGTCTGGGCTCCAGCTGCGGAGACCATCTGAGGCCACAGACGGGCGCCCCTGCACACACGAGGCCAGCGTCTGCTCCGACACGGCCACTCCCTTCATCTTGATTGCCGCTCACTTACCAGTGAGTCCAGCCGTGGGAGCCGTCCTCCTTTAGTGCCCGCTTTGGGCCGCAGAGTCAGTTTCTAACCCACGACGTTGCTGTGGGGTCTGCCATCGCCCCAGTGGGACGAGACGCTCAGGGCCGCAGCTCTAGGTGTTCTGGGGCCACAGGAGCCATACTGTGGAGCCCTGCCATCACCAGAGGCCTCCAGGCCACTACCGCCCTCCCAGGAAGAATGGGGGACCCCCTCTTGGAAACTGCTGGACCCCAGGTTCTCCCGATGAGACCTGCCCACCCAGCAGCCAGAGAAAGGCCCTTCAAGGGATCACTGTCCTGGATAATCGAAACCTTAGTCGGGACCAGCCTCTTAGAGGCTTTGCAACGGCATGCCTCCCGAGGCGGGCACCGAGGTCCTTGCATGCCAGCAGGTCCCTAAGGAGGACATACCTCTGAAGAGGAAGTGCTGAGAGGTGAGGGGCCCACCCAAGGTAACTGGAGTGTGGGAGGCAATTTCCTGGGATAACAGTAAGCCTGAGGGTTTTGCCCAGATGACCGCAGAGCCAGGCAGCATCGTCCTGCTCCGTCCCGACCTGTGGCCACAGTTCAGCTCACCTGGTCCTTCACATCTGCCTGGGGTGGAGACACTGACCTGACCCGAGGTTCACCTGTGGAGTAACTCACTCCATTCCAGGCCTCCCTGCTTCCTCCCCAGCGTGGTCGAGGGGAGTTCACCTCAATGGGCTTGGCTTGACTTCCTAACTCTCCACAAACAAATTTCCACCCCTAATGGAGACGTGTGCATCTCATTGTTTTAATAATTTACCCCTGAGGTGATTTGTGGCTGGCATGTTAATTATGAACACGCACATTACCATTTTTATAGCCCATTTGGACATGGATCAGCAGAGAAGGAACCGTTACCCCAGAGTTTCCATTTATCACTTGGGTTCGGTCCTGCGTATTTGTGAAAACAGAAACTGTATTCCAAACACCAAGGATGAACCCTCCACTTTGCCAGGCACCTTTGACTTCATCGGATACGTGGAATTTCAGCTTTTCTTTTAAACACCGTGTCTGGCTGACAATCCTTGATAGAGGCTTTCCAAGCACCAGGCCCTGGGGTCTTCCTGTGTCGTCTAGACTTGGGTGAAGCGAGCTGGGAACTCAGAGCTGAGGGCCAAACAGATCGGGTGGGCGGAGGCCTGGGCCGACGTGTTAGGGGAGAGTCTGGGGCTTCGGAGAGACTTGGAGACTGCCATGTCCCTGTAATGGGTCTTCCCCTCAACGTCTAGTCCTTCTCATGGGGCAGGACTTCGTCATAAACCAGAGCACCTGCTCCAGCCTGACACGTGTTATCCAAGAGAACGAAACCCAGAGAGGACCCAGGCCCCGGCTGGTCTGGAGGAGCTGGGAACAGAGCAGGACCTCTTGGGGGCGAGAGAAGACAGCAGCCCCGAGGGGCCAGCGGGGACACGAAGCCTGCAGGACCAGCCCCGACCCAAGCAGGGCGCCTGCCGGCCACCCCAGCCCCCTCTCTCCCCACCATCCCCCCGGCGCCCCCATCTGTCTTCCTGGGACTTCGGGGGGAAATTAAGGTATTGCAATCTAAGGCCCCAGGACGCGCAGTTTCCTCTCTGAAGCCTGTCTCCCTTCCCCAGGGTCTTCCTTCCAGCAGGTTGCGGGTGCCCTCCCTTGCTGCCCGGGAGGCCGCTGGGCTCTTGGTGGAGTGGGAGTCGGACCTCAGGCTTCTCAGGGGCATCAGAAGCATGCTTGGCGGTGGTCGGGGTCCCCAGACACTCCTAACCAAACCAAAGGGCTAAACCAAAGCGATAACAGCAGCGAGGACGAAAAGCGTGGACTTTGAGCCCAACCCTGCACCTTTAAAGCAGCCGGCTTCTCTGCCCCAGCCCTCGCTTCTGGAGGCCAGGCTCTAAGAGGGAAAGTCAGAACAACCCTGCAACATCCTTCCACTTCGAGTCGCAAAAGACGCCGCCGGACTGGCTGCAAGCCATGTACCCGCCTCAGCCCACTCTGCCCCCGGGAGGCTGGGCCTGCTGGCCGGAGTCAGCCCCCGCCCTCCCTGTCCCCGTGGGTGTCCCACCTGGGCGTGGGAACACTCCTTTCTGCGGGTCCCTAGACCCCGGGCTCAGTAGCGTCCAGCCTGAAGCTCCTTACTCGCTGAGGACAGGTTCACGGGAGCTGCCCTCCATGTGGTTTCCCTAGTTTCCTCTAGAATGTCAAGATGTCCACACATGACTCCATGAAGAACTTCAAGTACCACAGTCCCCAAACCACGAGTACTGCAGAAATGAATTGGAAATTTCACCTTTCTGTTTAGTCCAGCCTATCCCATCATTAAGGCAGCGTGTGGCCACGATAGGCATCAGAGCAACCCAGTGGAAACAATCATTTCCCACGGTTCCCCACGATGGTTTTCCTGAGACCTCAGGTAGCATCCTCGACGGGCCTTACCTTTCTCACCTGGAAAGGGAGAAGGCGGTGATCTGACCTGGCTGTTCAAGGCGCTGCCTCCGCTCTAAGAAGGGCACACGCACACCGGGAGGCGTGCAGGCCAGGGTGGGCAGGTGCAGGCAGTGGGCAAGCATCCAGACGACAGCGTGCCGAGAGGCCCGACTCGGAGGGGACGACATCGCCTCTCCCGGGATTTCTGAGGCCGGACCGGCCCTGTGTGGCCTCAGAGGCTGGCTCTGAGCTTTGTAACAACACTCTGACTCTGCAGGAACGTCTGAGAAAACGCGTGCAGGCGAGTATGGCGGAAGTGGAGCATGCGCTAGTGATCACAGCTACTGGAAAGCGGGGCGGTCTCTGGAGGGAGCAGGGCCCCTGTCCCAGGGCCTTCGCACACACCATGTGACTGTCTGCAGGAGATTTGGACTTCAGCGGGGCTGGGACGCCAAGACTGTGCGGGGACCAGCGGCGGCCACACAGGCCGGGCAGTCAGCGCTAGGGGTGCCGTGCAACAGCGCCCCCTAAGGTTGTGCGGCAGGAGTGCCTGGACCCAGGACCCCTCTCAGCCTCAAGAAGCTCTGACTTCACTATTATATCAGCAAAGGTCTCCAGGCTTCTTTACAGCCTCCAGTTCTGTGAATCCACCGAAAGGCTCTTGCTGACAAAAAGTTCCACCGGTTCACGTTAACGTTTGTTAAAGCAGCGCTTATTGATAGGTCTGTCTTCACACTTCAACCTCTAAAATCTCACTTAATAAAATCTGACTGATGCTAAAAGGAATCAAGATGTTTTTCCTAATAGAAGCAAATAGCTTCCACTTACCAAGACGCTGTTGTTTGGTACCCGCATGCAGGTGAGTTTGTGTGTCTTGAACAAGTGTAATGCGAACTTACTAGTGAGCTCATCTCTGCCCTTTGGAGGGCTTCTCGGTGAAAGTGGTCTTCATTTCTCAGAGAGGAGACCTCTAGAAGGCGTGGCTCTTTTGCTCACTTCGCGGTGTCAACGTGAGAGTCTCCAAGTCACAAAGCATCTCGGTTCTGAAGCTGGGATGTCAGCCCGGATGTCAGCCTGCTGCATGCTTGATTGAGTGTCCCCATCAGCTCCGCCCTTGCAGAGAGGGGCTGCCCTGGCTTCTCTGGTTCTCTGTCTGGGGGTCTCCCTCCCCATCCCCACCACCTCAGGGAGACACTGGAGTGATAAAGAACAGAAGCCCTTTTTATTGGACTTGTACCGTCACGCGCTGGCCTCTCACCCTGTGTCTGACAGATGTTTGAAACTGATTCTTCCTCCCTTGGACACGTCTGACCGTTCTTTTGGAATTTTGCATTGCTGGGATGTCTCTCCCGCTGTTCCTTCCACCTTGTAGATGAATCTCTCTGTGGGGAGGCAGCCTCTGGCTCCTCCATCATCCTGAGAAGCTGGGGGCCACCTCCAGCTTCGTGGGGCTGGAGTCCTTCTGTCCTGGCAGACCTTCTAGAATCTCCCTCCATGGACCACCTCAAGCCCTCCCCACGGCACGCTGCGTCCTAAACTCAGGTCCTACCGCAATGACTCTGGGCGTGTGAGCCAACGTCGACACAGCTGCGAAGCCCACGGGCTTCTTGGGCCTCAGGCGGGCACTGGCAGAGCCTCTTCTCAAGCCCAGGTCCCAGCCCGTGCTCCCCGGAGGCCTCTTTCACTAGGACAGGAAATGCAAGCCCGGCGTGGCCTGTTCCTCTCCCCCAGCCCAGCGGGAGGAGGCTCAGGAGTAGAGGAGTCGCTCGGAATCATTCCCTTCGTTCCGTGTACTCGTGTGCGCGCATCGCCCTCACCCTGGTGTCAGAGAAGTGATCACACGGATGCCTCTGAGGACGAGCAGGCAGGACGATTTCCGTTTTAACCCTCTACTTCACACGCAAGGCACCATCTCCCAGGAAATGTATTTAACACAGTACGTGAGGCACCTAATAGCAGCCTGCCAGGGCAGTTGGATTGTCTGCATTTACCCAGAAGGAGCTCAGAACAAAGTGCTCAGGTAACTAACTCAGTCCAGGCCACACAGGTCACAGGTGGCGGAGCTGATCCCAAGACCGCTTACTCCGTGAGCACCCTGGTGCTCGAGACCCGTCTCCCCAAGGCCTGAAGGAGCATCTCAGTCACCCAAAGGGGTGGATGAGGTGCACATCACCGCCCCCAGCCAGAGCTCCCAGCCAGCAGCTGGAGTGGGGGTGAGGAGGAAAATGTTCATTCCTAGCAGGTCCAGGTGATGCCGCCGCCCTTCGCGGGACCCACTTTGAGAACCACCGTGGTCCTGACCTCCTGGCCTCCTCTCGCTGCTCCCCGTCCAAGGACATCTTCCCCCGGTGCGGCTTTCCCAGAGGCCTGGCTGGGCTGGTGGGCAGGAATGAGAGCGCAGGGTCCCAGGGGCATCTGGGGGCTCAGCTGCCTGAGGACAGCTAATTGGCCTTTGTCATCGAGAGAAACATGCTAAGGTTTTCTCCAGGGAGGAGGGGGAGCTGAGCCTTGTGGTTTAAAAGGTCACGGTGGAAACAGGATTCCCAATTCTTCCAAACAAGTGTTTATCCGAGGAAGACATACCTGGAGCCAAACATTTCCCTGGCTCTGTTGGTAACAATGTAATGCAATTTCATTCAATATAACTCCCTACCTTGACAGACGTTGCAACATACACACACACAGGTGACTCAAATATTCTGCTCTTTGCCCACCGGCTGAGATGTTTAAGGGTCACGTAAGAAGGCTGGAGAAGAAAAAAATTAAATAACTGGAAAAACAAGGTAATTTAATTTTGAAAGCTGTGAGTATTCACTTGGAATAAACCAATTTATAAAGCTGGAAGTGACAAGCTCAAATTAAATGTACTTCCCTTCTATTACTGTTTTTCTACACCCTCATCAGCCAATTACACTCTCAAATCATTTAGCAGAAGGATCATCTTCACTCTCTTTTAAAGTAGATAAATTCTTCTTAAAAATCCATTTTAATGTCTGATTGACATACGATTTACATTTGTATTTATCATGCCTCCTGAGTTTTCCCTAGAAGATTTCCATTCAGGATCAATGCCTCTGGACATGGGTCAGGCGCCCTCGCACAAGGACATCTGGGCATCAGGAAGAATTCAGAAACCTAGACAACGATCTCTAAAACCTGGCCCCAACATCAGCCTTCACATTCAGTAACATCTCTATGTTTGCAAATAGCATAAATGGTGTCCTGCCTTTGAGGGCACATAAAGGCGATATGATTGAAGGTCGAATCAAATTCCAGAGAGGCTGGATGTCTATGCCTGGCCACTCAGGTAGGGTTCCCTTTACCTGGTGGTTCAGACAGTGTTCATTTCCTGTTTACATCAAAGAGCTCTGGTCCCATTTTAGAAGTGGATTAAATGCCTAATACACTTCTATTGCGGTGTATTATTCTTTCTGTAATCCTGGTCAGAGGCAGCAAACCGGGAGCATCGTTTTAGAACCACGATTATGAATTGCATGTATAGGTAGATGGGGATGGAGGTGGAGACAGGGATGGAGGTGACGGAGACAGGGATGGAGGTGGAGACAGGGATGGAGCTGAAGTTGGGGATGGAGGTGGAGACAGGGATGGAGGTGGAGACAGGGATGGAGCTGAAGTTGGGGATGGAGGTGGGGATGGAGGTGGGGATGGAGGTGGGGATGGAGGTGGGGATGGAGGTGGGGTCAAGCTGTCCACTGTTCACTCCCCAGGGCGTGTTTCTCCCCACTCCTTATTTGCCAACATCCTGCCTCAACTCTCCCTACAATTTTGAGAAGCTCCCTGGGATGGGAGCCGCCCCTTTGTATCTAAACCCAGGCTCTGACCTGATCACTGGAGCCCACCCCAGGGCAGCCCAGGCAGCCCTCCGTGGCTCGCAGACAGAGGACGCACACAGCCAAGGGCAGAGCAGCTGGAGAAGGTGCGCCTGAGGCCCGTCAGAGCCCCTCCCCGCACCTCCACGCCCCCGCCACGCCGGGCGCCCCCTCTGCAACCACTCTGTGGGCAACCAGCCAGTTTAGGTTCTCCCTGGGTCTCCGTTTCCTCCTTTCCAAATGAGAGTGATAAAACCCAAACGCAACGATGAGGGGCGATGAGGACGAGAACAGAGAGGGCGCCGCAGCGTCACTGCCACGGTGAACACTCCTCCTCCCGCCCACCCCGTCTTCCCGCCCGGTGTGCCCACGACCCCGAACACAGCCGCCGGCCCACTGCTCTGACTCCAGGCTGCCGGCTAATGAGGACGGATGGGGCTGTGTGTCCCAAGGATACTTGCTTTGAACAGCAGCAGCTGGAGGCCTGGAGTTAGGGACCCAAGATCAGGAATGAGGCCCCAAAGGTGGGGGTCCGGCCACAGCGGTCCCCCAGGTAGAGAACGAGTTTGAAGAATTCCAAGCCCATTCCAGGCTACTGATCCATTTAGGAGGCAAAACATAATATTAAAAAAATAAATAGAAAGTGCCCACTTTACCTAACCCCCAAGATGTTCTAGAACAGGGTGGCTGGTGGGGTGCCCAGCCCCAGTTGCCCAGTTCTCCACAAGCTAAAGGCTGGAGCTGCCGGCTGCGGGCAGGGAGCCCAGGAGGTGCTGCTGACGGAGGAGAGGATTCAGACGGTGCAGTACCTGCCAGCACGGCCCCGGCAGCCCCACGCTTCTACGGGATTCAGAACAAACAATCTGACATGAGCAATGATGTGTGTATTTCAGAAGGGGATATCACTGGGCTGTAGATTGGATTCAAGGTGTCTGAGTTAGCACTGGTAGGATGTACAGACTATGGGTTTAAAAAATTAGTAATAACCAAGACCTCCAGCTGGAGGAAACCACAAGGCAAAGAGTAGAAAAGGAAAAACACAGAACTTCTTGGGGGTGGCGAGGAGAGGCGTCCAGCAGGAGTGGGATCTGTGACAGGTGAGCTGTGAGGCGTACACGACACCGTGCTGTGCTGAGTCACGCAGACTCTTGCAACCCCAAAGACTGCAGCCCGCCAGGCTCCTCTGTCCATGGGATTCTCCAGGCAAGAATACTGGAGTGGGTTGCCATTTCCTTCTCCAGGGGATCTTCCCAACCCAGGGATCGAACCCGGGTCTCGTGCATTGCAGGCAGACTCTTTATCGACTGAGCTACAAGGGAAGCTGTGAGGTGCACCAGGACAGCAGGTGACCTTTAAATGAGTTGAACTTGGTTGCAGCCAGACTGCGTGCTTTTGGACTTGTTCCTGAATGTTCCTTGATCTTACATTCTAACAGCTGTTTTATGACCGTGGCATCTTTAAAATAACCGAGATCTAAAAAAGCAAGGACCACGCTCATCCCTGAGGCTCGTCTCTGCATCTGGGAACTAACTCAGAATGAGGCTTCCAGGAGTCACGCTGCCTCCCTAGAGAAGGGGATCAGACTCACCTCCTGGGAGATGGGCAGGGAGCTTTGTAGGAAAAGCCGCAGGGACAAACACCCAGAAATAGAAACTGTGCGCTGAAAGCTCCCTGTGCTCCCCTGGGGGTGGACCCGAGGCTGTGCAGGACGGTGTGTGCTCTGCCTGATGGTGAGCCAGGGACAGCGCCCTGCCCCGCCCAGGCCCGGGCAGCACCCAACCCTGCCCGCTCTGCTCTGCTGACTTTCCGCTCCTTCCAGAGCCACGAGCAGGGTGATGCTGCCTCCTCCTAACCCAGTCCTCCAGCCCGTCTATCCTCACAACCTCGCTCCTCCCACACCTTCACAGCCAAAGCCCCCCCTGGAGAGTTCTCCCAGCCGCATGCCCGCCCAGAGCAGAGCCAGCCCAGGCGGGGCTCTCCTGTTCACGCCAGGGTTGCTGTGCCCTCGCCCTGACCCGCCTCGTCTGCTGCTCCTCAAGGGAGGCCGTCTCCCTCCACCGCCTCCACACGCATGATGCAAAAGCCACACGTGTTCAGAGTGCGTGAGGAGCCGCTGCTGTCCCTGTCTTTAGAGGCATGAGTCAGGGAGCCCCCTCTGTGCCTAAGACCTGAAACCCTTTCTCGGAACACTGAAAGCCGTGCCCCTGTTGCAGGACCTGAGAGGGAAATGCTGTGAACAGGCGTGTGAGGCTAAGCTGGACACTGACCACTAACCAAACGCCCTGAAATGGAAGCAGAGTCCAGGCATGAATTTCCTAGAGGAGAACCTCCCGCTCTGTTAGAACCTGCAGGCCGTCTCAGGACCCTGTCACCTGGGCTACCGCCCTCTGCCCTCTAGCGTTGCCGTTGTTCAGGTGCTAAGTTGTGCCTGACCCTTTGTGACGTCATGGCCTGCTGCACACCAGGTTTCCCTGTCCTTCACCATCGCCCAGAGCTTTGCTCAAACTCATGTCCATTGAGCTGGTGATGCCATCCAACCATCTCATCCTCTGTCGCTCCCTTCTCCTCCTGCCCTCAATCTGTCCCGGCCCTACAATGTGTCAGGCCCTGCCAGGCACTCTGATCGCATTGACCTCCTCACAGTAACCACACAAGGCAGGCGCAGATATGAACTCCTTTGGTTCATGAGAAACCCAGCACTTCTGAAAGATCTTGCAGCCACGAGTGGGAATCCAGTGTCCCGACACAACAGTGCGAGATCCCAGGGCCAGCGCATATTAGCACTATTCACCTGGACTTCTGAAACTGGTGGTAAATTCTATTTTATGCAAAGATTTTTCATGAAGGATTTTTTTATGTCCACTTAAAGAAATTTGTCCTTAGTTTCTTATGCAATTATTTAATTCAGCATGCCGATTGAAAAAAAAAATGCACCACCTAAAAGTTGAAAATTATGTTTTATTTGGCATACAAAACTGAGGACTTGAGCCCAGGAAGCAGCCTCTCAGATGGCTCTGAAAGATCCTTCTGAAGACATGAAGGAGGAGCCAGGAGCTCTAGGAATTTTTCAACAAAACCCAGGTTGTCAGAACAATGACAGATTACTGTTGGGGACTTGCTTGGTGGTCCAGTGGCTGAGACTAGGCTCTCCCAATGTTAGGGACCCCGGGCTGATGCCTGGTCAGGGAACTAGATCCCACAAACTGCAACTAAGAGTTCAGTTCAGTTTAGTTCAGCTCAGTCACTCAGTCGTGTCCGACTCTTTGTGACCCCATGAACCGCAGCACGCTAGGCCTCCCTGTCCATCACCATCTCCCGGAGTTCACTCAGACTCACTTCCATCGAGTCGGTGATGCCATCCAGCCATCTCATCCTCTGTCGTCCCATTCTCCTCCTGCCCCCAATCCCTCCCAGCATCAGAGTCTTTTCCAATGAGTCAACTCTTCGCATGAAGTGGCCAAAGTACTGGAGTTTCAGCTTTAGCATCATTCCTTCCAAAGAAATCCCAGGGCTGATCTCCTTCAGAATGGACTGGTTGGATCTCCTTGCAGTCCAAGGGACTCTCAAGAGGCTTCTCCAACACCACAGTTCAAAAGCATCAATTCTTCGGCGCTCAGCTTTCTTCACAGTCCAACTCTCACATCCATACATCATGACTACTGGAAAAACCATAG
Source organism: Budorcas taxicolor (assembly GCF_023091745.1). Lineage (NCBI taxonomy): Eukaryota > Metazoa > Chordata > Mammalia > Artiodactyla > Bovidae > Budorcas > Budorcas taxicolor. The sequence goes on along the minus strand of NC_068917.1, from coordinate 114,773,449 downwards.
CCTTGACTAGACGGACCTTTGTTGACAAAGTAATGTCTTTGCCTTTTAATATGCTGTCTAGGTTGATCATACCTTTCCTTCCAAGGAGTAAGCATCTTTTAATTTCATGGCTGCAATCACTATCTGCAGTGATTTTGGAGCCCAGAAAAATAAAGTCAGCCACTGTTTCCACTGTTTCCCCATCTGTTTGCCATGAAGTGATGGGACCGGATGCCATGATCTTCGTTGTCTGAATGTTGAGCTTTTAAGCCAACTTTTTCACTCTCCTCTTTCACTTTCATCAAGAGGCTCTTTAGTTCTTCTTCACTTTCTGCCATCAGGGTGGTGTCATCTGCATATCTGAGGTTATTGATACTTCTCCCGGCAATCTTGATTCCAGCTTGTGCTTCTTCCAGCCCAGTGTTTCTCATGTCCTCTGCATATGAGTTAAATAAGCAGGGTGACAGGATACAGCCTTGACGTACTCCTTTCCCAATTTGGAACCAGTCTGTTTTTCTATGTCCAGTTCTAACTGTTGCTTCCTGACCTGCATATACAAGTTTCTCAAGAGGCAGGTCAAGTGGTCTGGTATTCCCATCTCTTTAAGAATTTTCCAGAGTTTGTTGGGGTCCACACAGTCAAAGGCTTTGGCAGATGTTTTTCTGGAACTCTCTTGCTTTTTCGATGATCCAGGGGATGTTGGCAATTTGGTCTCTGGTTCCTCTGCCTTTTCTAAAACCAGCTTGAACATCTGAACGTTCACGGTTCACGTATTGCTGAAGCCTGGCTTGGAGGGTCTTTTCAAATGAGTCAGTTCTTCGCATTGGGTGGCCAGAGTGTTGGAATATCTTTCTGGTTAAAAGCGAATCCTCTCAGAGGCGGGCTGCCCTCCGGTCTCCAGCCCGAGGAGCGCCTTCTTCTTTCCCACATGCAGCATCCCCTTCGGTCCCTGGAGCTTCTTCTCCTCTCACAGATGTCCTCTTTTTGGCTCATTTCGCCCCCAGCGAACCCAGCCGTCTGAGCCGGTGTCTGCCCAGCCCGAATCAGCATGGGTGAACCGTGGCTCCACACGCCCTGCTCTTTCCCAGTCACCTCCCGGGTCTAGGCTAGGGGCAGGGAGTGAAAACTGTAGGGATCCAGGCGGGGCCGAGGAAGACATCTCCCCGGCCCCCGGTTTGCCTGGCCCTCACTGAAGAAGCAGCCCGCGGAGGACCACAGTCCCCAGCATGCCTTGCGCCGGGACCACGCCTGCCCGCGCTGAGGGGAGCGCGGGACTACGATCCCCAACATGCACTGCGCCGGGGGCCGCGCCTGCCCGCGCTGAAGAGAGCGTAGAACTACGACCCCCAGCATGCACTGCGCCCACGGAGCAGAGAGGAACTACAGTTCCCAGCATGCAGCGGGCAGCCGCGGCCCGCCCCGGTGTGCACTCGGAGCTCAGCGGCGCGACCGGGAGCCCGCGGTCGTGCGGTGGGCCCGGGGCGGGCACCCTGTGCTGGCTGCCGAGAGGGCGGCGCGCTGCGGCCGATGGGCTGCCCACTTCTCTGCGGTCGATACTCGCTTCCGTGCCCGGAGCAGGAAGCGGGTCCTGCGGTTAGCAAAGCACGCAGTTTAAAAGACAGCAAGAGGAGGTGCCTGGGTAACACGTCAGGCTTTGTTCCTGGGGGAGCCGGGGCCTGTGTTCTTTGTGCATCACGGACAGCTAACTGGGACCCCTTCGCCGCGGGCCTAGGGCCCCTGTAATTCTGTGCGTGTAAATGTGCTGCGTGAGCTCCGCTGTGCGCGCCCCTCCCTCGCACAGAAGGCCTCAGGCTGCTGACACTTTAGGAGACCGTGAGCTGAGGCCCGGGGCTGCAGACGCCCTGGCGGCCTCTCCACCGAGCTGTCTGTCAAGATGCGCTGGACAGCGAGCCGGCTGCCCCTTCCGACCCCTGCGAGCTCAGAGCTTGCCCCCTGCGACCTCAGCTCTGCCCGGGGCGCAGCCGTGTGGCCATCAGCTCTCTCCAGGCCAGCGACGACCCGGGGGCGGGGGCACAGCGCGGGAGCCTGTCCTTAGCAGGAGCGCATGAGCTCTCAGGGACGGGCTGTAACGGAGCAGAGACAGCCTCCAGCTGCTTCTCCAGGACGCCCGGCTCGCACAGCCGGGTTCCCCGGGGATGCCTCACACCTCACCCGATGCTGACAGCGGGGCCAAGGTCAGCCTGTCCTTCCTCCAGCCCCGCAGAGCCCGCAGGACACGTGCCCGGCTTACTAAGCGGGACTATTCTTCCTCCAGAGGTTATGCTTCATCCTGACTCTGGTTTATGTGCAAGGGCAAGAGGCTGAGAACAGAGCCGTCAGGAAGCCATAAGTCTTGCTTGAATTCCAAGCTAAGCCTTACTGTGTGGAGGCACAGGGAGCAGGCAGTCAGAAATTTGACTCAAGACAGAGCAGCATCAGTTCTTCATGATCAGAGCCCTCGGCCCTCGGCCCGGGGCCGACACCAGGGCCAGCTTCTTAGGCCTGTGGCCTGAGTGGTCGCGCAGGGCGCCCTAGTCAGAAGCGCCTCCAGCTCGGCCTGATGCTCTGCTTCTGTCTTGAACTTCTCAGTCATTTTTGGACCAGGGGCGTGCGTTTTCGCTCTTCACTGGTCTCCACACGTCGCCCCCTGGCCCTGACAGGCACTCTGCCTGGAGCTCAGCTTCTCCTCTGTGAGATGACCTCTCTGTCATCGGGCTGTCGTAACAAACACCAAGGATCCGGGAGCTTGAACAGCAGACGTTTAGTCCCCCTCAGTCCTGGAGGCCAGAAAGTCCGAGGGCCATTCTCCCACCTGGTGCAGTTCTGCGCTGTCCTCACGCGGCAGGGCAGAGGGAGCCCCTGGGGCCTCTTCCTTTTCTCCCAAGGGCGATGGCGCCACCCAAGGCCCGCCCACCCGACTTCATTCACACCTCCTGACCCCAGAGGCCCACCTCCGGCTACCCTCATACTGAGGGCTGGGGCTTCAGCGTATGAGTGGGGGTGGGCCCAGCTGAGTCCAAGGCCACTGGGAAGCTTGGGCTAAGATGTCTGCAAAGGCACTTTAGCTACAAAACCCTTTCATCCGAAGAAATTCCCTGTAGAGCTTGACATGGTCCATGTGACAGGCTGGTTTCTAAACCTTCCCTTCCTTCTTTTCCTTTCGTTTCTTCCTTTGCGTGACTTCTCGCGCCCTTTCTGCAGAGTGTCCTGGCTCTGTGGGGTGGCGGGGGAGGGGTCGGGGCCAGTCCCTCATCGTCCTCTGCGGTTGTTTTGTTGCCCTGTAGCTCCCGAGTTAAGTGATTTATCCATGGGGTGGGGAGGGGGTTCCCTGGTCTCCCCCTTGCCTTTCTCATGTGTGAAGTGGAGATGGTAGCACCGACATGTAGGGCCATCGGTGGAAAGCACTGAAGTAGTATCTGCAAAGAGCAAGCACGCAGAACAGGCGGGCCGTGTGTACTTCCACGCACGTGGTCGATCCTGTTACATCTCAGCTGCACCCGCCTTGAAGCAGTTACGCACCATCCACAGAGAGAGCGCAAAGTCACAGACACACGTGCATGGCTGGTGTCCTGCCTGGCAACACGTTCTAGACTGTGGTCCCCAAAAGGCAGTGGTCACGCTGAGCCAAGGGCACAGAGCCCGACAGGCAGAAATGTGGAGGGGGCAGGAGATGGCTGGGCAATGTCCTCAAAGAGGGCGATTCAGAGAGAGCGGGCACCAGGAGTCCTCCCAGGCCCCATGACTCACTGCTGAGTGCTTGTCTGCACGAGTCTAGGGTGAAACTCCACCAAGCCAGGTAGAGGCAAACTCCGGGGTGAGGGGCGGTGGGTGGCGGATGAGCAGGTCCTAAAGCTCACTCAGGGAAAGGAGGTGGGAATGGAGTCCAGTCCCAGGGTGGAGACAATGGAACTGTGTGGACAGTTGAGGGATCGGCGTTAGTCTGTCCCAGCTGTGTGATGAATTCTACAGACGGGGTGCGGGCAGGGCAGGAAGGCTCATAGGTGACAGCAGAAACCTCCCCACGGTTCTCTGGAAGGTGCCAGCAGCGGGCTTCTGATGAGGACTCTGACAGGTTACAGAGTGCCGACTTCCCTCTGAGCCCACCCATGGCAGAGTAGACCACCGGGGGGTCCCCTTCCTGGGGGCTGCTCCCCAGACCTAAGCATCCCACAGAAGCTCTCACCTTCTAACACCATCATGTTGGTGTTAGGAGTTCAGCATGAGGATTTGGGAGGGAGACAGATGTTCAGACCACAGCAAGCAGTGAAAACACCAGCCTGGCCCCATCTCTCCTCCAGGTTGGTGAAATTAGACCAGAGTAAAGGTGCTCTGCCTACCACAAACAAGCCCGTGAGAGGATTAATCTGATCTCAGGGGAAACCGACCGCCTGCTAAGCCTAACTTCAGCCTTCTTTGCAGGGGGGAAGCCAAAGGCACGCTGTCAGCAAGCTGCATTCACCAGCAGATATAGGCAGGCACGGTCACTAGATGTCGGCAAGCAATGCTGGGGGAGCGTAAGTATAAACAGATAAGAATAACGGATATAATGAAATTAGCAGGCACAGGCATTAACACAGCTATCATAACATCATAGACGCGCTCCAGTGTTTAAATGGAAACACGACGGTAATGAGAAAGAAACATAAGCCACCAAACTGATGCCGTCTATGCGTCCAGATACACTATTAACAGAGTAAAAAGGCGCCTCAGGGGATGGGAGAAAGTATTTGGGAATCATGAAGTGGATAAGGGATTAATATTGAGAATATATAACTCAACAATAACAAAAAACAGCATCTTTTAAAAATATGTAAAAGCCCTGAATAGACATTTCTCCAAAGAAGATATACAAATAGCCAATAAGTACATAGAAAGTTGCTTGGCGTTGCTAATCATCGGAGAGACGCAGATGGAAGTCTGACACAGGCTACAACTTGGCCAAGTGATGGACGTGATGCTGAGAGGATAAGCCAGACAAAAATGGACAAACAGACTTGATTCTACTTATGTCAGGCCCCAACAGCGGGCAAATTCATGGAGACAGAAAATACAGTGGTGGTTGCTGGCCTGGGGAGGGGGTGGGGTGTTAGTGTTCAGTTGGACAGAGTTTCAGTTTGGGAGGAGATGGGCAAGGTGATGGCTGTACAGAAACATGAAGGCCACTCAGCTATAAACCTAACCATGATCAGAAATAACAGCTTTTATGTATATTTTACAATAAAAAAGTAAATTACCAAATGAAACTTTTTACAGATGAAGAAAGCAATGTCCAGATATAGATATGGATGTGGATATGGATATATGTAGACAGATATAAATATAGCCTGGAATTAACTGCAGATTAGACACTACAGAAGAAAAGGGTAGTAAATTTAGGACATTGGAACAGAAACTGTCCAAATTAAATCTAAATTTAAAAAAGCTAAAAAAAAACAGGATGAGAATTAAAGGGGTAAATAAATTATTTAAAGAAATTATGGCCAGAAATCATATAAATCTGATGAAAATTATGAACCCACATAAACAAGAAGCTCAGTGACTCACTAAGCAAAATAAACAGCAAGAGAACCGTACAAAAACCATCACAATCAAACTTCTGAAAACCAATAATAATCAGAAAATCTTAAAAACAGAAAAGCAAAACCGTGCTGTTTGCAGAGGAACAGCTGTGATAAAGACTCGAGACTTTCGAGAGACGCAGAGAAGTCAAGAACAGCATCTCCAAAGTTACTGGGGATAAAGCTGCCAGCCTATCAGCTGGCAAGGGTGCAAGTAAAAGCATTCTCTTTAAAATGAACATGAGAAAAAGGCATTTTCACATAAAAGAGGTGAAAGAGCTCATTGCTAGCAGAGCCAGAGAAGTCTTCATGAAGGAGGCGTTTCAAGTGGAGAAAGTGGCCGTAGGTAGAAAATCGAGCTGCCCGATGTGGAGCACACGGGAATGAAATTACCGAGAAGAGCAGGTCCTGCGGAGGAGAACTGCTGAACCTGGATGAAGAAGACAGGCCACATGACCAACTGGAGTAACAGGCGATGTTCTCGTAGAGGAATACAAGGTGTGGTAAAGTGCTCTCTCTACAAATTAATCTGTAAATTCTAGCATTTTCAGTGAAAAATCCCACAGGAACCCCCCAAATTCTAACTAGTTCAAAAAACCCAAGATATTTCTAAAGATAATTAAGAAAATAATTTAAGGAAAAACGTAATAGAAGATACTGTTTCTAATCATTCTAAGAACTACATGAAGCTACAATAACTAACAAAGACTGTGTAACTAGACTTAGAAAAAGTGGTCAGATGATGGAAAAAGAGCCAAATACGAGCATAGACCCAATTTATGTAACAATTCTGTGGGCTGCTTTGGTAGCTCAGCTGATAAAGAATCCATCTGCAATGCAGGAAACCCCAGGTTGATTCCTGGATTGGGAAATTACCCTGGAGAAGGGATAGGCTACCCACTACAGTATTCTTGGGTTTCCCTGATAGCTCAGACAGTAAAGAATCTGCCCGCAATGCAGGAGACCTGGGTTCAAGCCCTGGGTTGGGAAGATCCCCTGGAGGAGGGCATGGCAACCTACTCCAGTATTCTTGCCTGGAGAATCCCAGGGGCAGAGGAGCCTGGCGGGCTACAGGCCATGGGATCACAGAGCTGGACACGACTAAGGACAGCATGTACACCTTTCCACTTTAAGAGTGATCTTAAGTCCAGTATTCTTGCCTGGAGAATCCCAGGGATGGTGGAGCCTGGTGGGCTGCTGTCTATGGGGTCACAAAGAGTCGGACACGACTGAGTGACCTCACTTTCACTTTAAGGTTGAAAATAAGTTGGGGGAAGTGACTTGAAATGTTTACATTAATAAGCAGCCACATGCAGAAGCAAATATCTGAAAACTTTCAGAGACCAATTACGCAACAGGTACCGAAAGTCTTAAAACGTATTTAAGCTGTGGCTTATCATTTCTCCTTCTAGAAGTTTTTGTTGTTGTTGTTTGGTTGTGGGCTGTAGCCTGCAAGGCTCCTCTGTCCACATGACTTCCCAGGTAAGAATACTGGAGTAGGTTGCCATTTCCTCTTTCAGGGGATCTTCCCAAGCCAGGGATCAAATTCAATTCTCCTGCACTGGCAGGCAGGTTCTTTACCACTAAGCCATCACCCATGTGCAAATATTAAACAGGAGACTCAATTGCTCTTACAAAAATGCTACAGAATTGATGTTCACAGTTGTGAGAAATTATAAACCTCTGAAATGTTTTACAGTGGGGAACTGCCGGAATAATTATGATTTTGGACTTATCTATTTGAGCTTCCCAGGTGGTGCTAGTAGTAAAGAACCCACCTGCCAACAGGAGATTTAACAGAAGCAGGTTCAATCCCTAGGGAAGATCCCCTGAAGGAAGGCAGGCCGGACTGAAGGAAGGCATGGCTGCCCACTCCAGTATTCTTGCCTGGAGAATCCCCACGGACAGAGGAGCCGGGTTGGCTACAGTCCATAGTGTTGCAAAGAATCAAACAGCTGAAGCAACAGATACACACACACACACACATACACGTATCTTAGCACACATACACGTATCTATATACCATGAACCTAATTGCACACACACACATACACGTATCTTAGCACACATACACGTATCTATATACCATGAACCCAATTGCACACACACACATACACGTATCTTAGCACACATACACGTATCTATGTACCATGAACCCAACTGCACACACACACATACACGTATCTTAGCACACATACACGTATCTATATACCATGAACCCAATTGCACATAATCAAATATGTGTCTACAATATCTCTTCAAAAATCTGTTTATTATTTGATTTGTGAAGAAGTAATCTGTGCCAAGCAATAGGCCAGATGCCAGAAACACTCCTGAATAAGAGGAAGTGTTTGTCCTTGAGAAGCTCAGTCTGTCGGAAAGACAGACAGGAGACGACAAGGTGAGTGCTGCCCGCCCGGTGAGAAAATCCATAAACACTTAGCGCGTCCCTGACGATGCAGCGGAAACTTCGTTGCTGAGTGTGGCTGTGTGCCAGGCTCTTTAAGTGCCTTGTCTTCACTAAAGTCTACAACTCCAGCTGGAGAACAAGTGAGTTCACTGGTTAAACTAGGTGAAGAGACGTGTCCGGTGTCCAGGGAGGAGCCGTGATGCCCACAGGTCCTCTGCTCGGGGCAGCTCTCTGCCGGGCACTCCTGTTGGAGAAGCCTGTGGTTTTGGCTGCTTAGACAGAAGGCAGAATACTGCCTGGAAATGGAAGGACATCATCTCACTTGCTTTGTTTCGTTTCGTTGGTCTGCTTTCCCCTTGGATGGAAAGGAGGTCACTGAACCCTAAGCAGCTGACCTTCAGGGCTGGTCATTTCTGTTGCCTGGACCCCCTTGGACCAGAGGCTGGAGGAGGACAGTGTCCAGAGGGGAGGGGCATCCCCGGGGCAACTGTAGCAGCTCTCCTGCAGTTCCTGTACACACTCAGCCACAGACACGTCACACACACCACGTCCTTACTCACATGCGTGTGTTTTCTTTGTCGCCAAGGAGAATGCATATTGAGGTAGAAGAATCCAAGAGTTGTTATGCTCAGGAGTGTATGCGTGTTGCTCAGGAGTGTATGCGTGTTGCTCAGGAGTGTATGCATGTTGCTCAGGAGTGTATGCGTGTTGTGATCAGGGAGTTCGGGATGCTGTTTCCTGGAGCACGCGTGCCGTAGCATCGTACCTCTGGACAAAGAGGTGAGCCTCACCCCTCTTTTAGGACTTGTGCACCCAGAGTTTGGGTGTGTGTTGCTGGAATTGTGAACGTCTGTGGGCCAACATTTAGAACTGCCATCCTTGCCTTTGTAAAATAGTGGTGAAGCAGTGACGGACTGAGTTAGGAGCTGCTGCTGACCACATGCTGTGTGCTGCCTTGTAAATCTCTTACAGCCGTGAGCCCTGGTTTGTCTATAAAGTGGAGGCAAAGAACAGTTACCTCAGCAGGCTGTGGTGAAGGAAAAATAAGATCATCTGGATCAAATCTCTGACAGCAGTGTGCTGGGGGTGGTTTCAGTTCAGTTCAGTCGCTCAGTCATGTCCGACTCTTTGCGACCCCGTGAATCCTCCCTGTCCATCACCAACTCCCACAGCTTGCTCAAACTCATGTCCATCAAGTTGGTGATGCCATCCAACCATCTTATCCTCAGTCGTCCCCTTTTCTTCCCACCCTCAATCTTTCCCAGCATCAGGGTCTCTTCAAATGAGTCAGTTCTTCTCATCAGGTGGCCAAAGTATTGGAGTTTCAGTTTCAGCATCAGTCCTTCCAATGAATATTCAGGACTGATCTCCTTTAGGATGGACTTGTTGGATCTCCTTGCAGTCCAAGGGACTCTCAAGAGTCTTCTCCAACACCACAGTTCAAAAGCATCAATTCTTCAGCACTCAGCTTTTTTTATAGTCCAATTCTCACATCCACACATGACCACTGGAAAAACCATAGCTTTGACTAGATGGACTTTTGTTGGCAAAGTAACATCTCTGCTTTTTAACATGCTGTCTAGGTTGGTCATAGCTTTTCTTCCAAGGAGCAAGCATCTTTTAATTTCATGGCTGCAGTCACCATCTGCAGTGATTTTGGAGCCCCCCCCCCCCAAATAAAGTCTCCCACTGTTTCCATCATTTCCCTGTCTATTTGCCGTTGAGTGATGGAACCAGATGCCATGATCTTAGTCTTCTGAATGTTGAGTTTTAAGCCAATTTTTTCACTCTCCTCTTTCACTTTCGTCAGGAGGCCCTTTAGCTCTTCTTCACTTTCTGCCATAAGGGTGGTGCCATCTGCATATCTGAGGTTGTTGGTATTTCTCCTGGCAATCTTGATTCCAGCTTGTGCTTCATCCAGCTGGCATTTCACATGATGTACTTTGCATATGAGTTAAATTAGCAGGGTGACAGTATACAGCCTTGGCAATACTGACTTTTAAATTTTCAGAAATTCATGAGCCTGTTGTTAAGTAGGGCTTCGCCGATGATTCGGTGGGTAAAGAACCCTCCTGCAATGCAAAGGACACAAGAGACACAGGTTAGATCCTTGGATTGCAAAGATCTCCTGGAGAAGGAAATGGCCACTCCCTCCAGGATTCTTGCCTGGAGAACCCCATAGACAGAGGAGCCTGGCAGGCTACAATCCATAGGGTCACAAAGAGTCAGACATGACTAGCTATATACACAACTAACATCATTAAGTACAGTCATTATTAAAAATTAAACTATAGAGACATAGTCAATGAGTTATATTTACAACAAAATAATAAAAAATAAGAAATTCTCCAAACTCTTGGCTTTCTGATTATATTTCACTATCACCTAGTCCCTTGAGTTACTTACGTCTGCTGTGTGTGTGCGTGGAGATGTACGCTGACACGTGACTGCACACCTCGCCCCGAGGTCACACGCAGCGGCCTGAGGGTGGGCACTGGGAACCTAGCAGGCTGCGAGCGGCCTCGCCGTAGACACCGGCACTCCTCTGAGGCCGGGCTCGTGCACCGCGACGGTTTCTAGGCTTAGCGCGGTGACAAGGCGCGTGACACCGATTCCATTTAAGTGGGGACGGTATCTGTGGCCGTTGCATCGTGAAAAGTGAAAAGCATCGAGGGAATGTTTAGTATCCAAAACCTGCTATCTGACTCAGGGAAGCAGTCACACACACCACCGACGCAGGGGGGAAGCTCCAACACACAGAGCCACCGTTTCCACTCCACCTCGCTTGGTCTGTGTTACAGAAACGAAAACGCCAGCCAGCACGCATGTTGTGATTACACTCACCCGTAAATGGCAAACCGTAGTTGGGTTGTGGTTCTGGTGTCTTAAAGAAAATGAACAAAAATACTGTGAAAATCAATCTTTCTGTACACGATTTGTGAGTGTTATGTGCTGAATGCTTCTATAAATATTGTGACATGGCCTTTGTGTGTGTGCTCAGTAACTAAGTCACATCCGACTCTTTGTGACCCCATGGACGGTAGCCCACCAGGCTCCTCTGTCCAGGGATTCTCCAGGCAAGAATGCTGGAGCAGGTTGCCATTGCCCTCCTCAGGGCATCTTCCCGACCCAGGGAATGAACCTGAGTCTTTTACGTCTCCCGCTTGGTAGGCAGGTTCTTTACCACTAGCATCACCTGGGAAGCCCAATTACGCTCCTAGTGAAGTGTGTTAGTCGCTCAGCCGTGTCCGACTCTTTGAGACCCCATGGACTAGCCCGCCAGGCTCCTTTGTCTGAGGCATTCGCCAGGTGAGGATACTGGAGTGCGTTGCCATTCCCTTCTCCGGGGGATCTTCCCGACCCAGGGATTGAACCCATGTCTCCTGCATCGGCAGGCGGGCTCTTTACCCTGAGCCACCAGGGAAGCCTGACATATCCTTCACAATGTTACAGTCTTAACAAAATATTGTGTGTACATATGCAGACATGCACTCTTCTTAAACAGTTACTTACGCACACATCACTGTGCCCACTGGCACCTCAAGCATGCTGACCTCTGTGCCTGGGTCAGCCCTCCAGTCCCGGAAGGACTGTCAAAACAGATGCAAGATAATTGCTCTGGGAAAGCTGAGGCCACCGGGAATGTTCGCAAACTGGTGGGGTGTTCTAAGTCACCCTCAGAGCCCAGGGGAGCCCCGTCTGTGCTGGCTTTGTTGTTGGGTGGCTACTTTTGGCAAAGCGGTGGCACCAGTCACCACTGCTTGCCCAGAAAGTCCCGTGAGATCTGAGTCTGCCTCGTGCCACCTGTGTCTCAGCTCTCGCCTCTCTCTCCACCCAGGGTGCCCTGTCTCCTGCCCTTTGCCTGTATCGTAACTCCCCATTCTCTGAGGCTCGGCCCAGCCATCACATCCTCGGGGAAGTCATCACCAGTGAGATGCCTCTTCTCTCTCCACTCACAGCTCCTTATTGTAACTCTTATCATGTATTTCGTCTGCCAGTGTCCGAAATTGACTATAATATCCTCAGGGACAGGAAAAGAGAATTACTCATCTCTGCTAGCAGTTAACAACAATTTCTCATTGACTTGAATAGCAGTGATGAAGAGAAGGAAAGCTGGAAGAGGCACTCTCCACAGGGGTCCTGGACTGTTGCCACGGCATCCCTGAATAAAGAGCCTCGTGGGGAGCCTGTCTGAGAGCCCCGAGCACAAGTGGGGGCCGGCTGGGGGAGTCCTGTCTGAGGTCTCATAGCTGGGGCTGCAGTAGGGTGGGTTGGGGTTTGTCCTTGGCCTGGAGAACCTGGAATCAGACTTATCTGAAAGTCGGTGTTTAGAAATTGAGAACTAAAATAGTCAAATATATATATATATATATCTAGGCTTAAAGTTTAAGATGAAGTCCAGCAGAGCAGGAACACCAGCGTGGGGCATGTGGAAACAGACCTGATTGACAGAGATCCCTGGGGTGGAGCGAGTCTCACCTACGGGAACTGAGTCGGGCGTGGAGGACACCCAGCTGCTCAGGGAGGGTGAGAGGCCCACCTTGACTTTTGTCTTTGTCTAATTGAGAGATAACACCAACAAGGGCCCTAATTATAAATGTGCACCCGATGAGTTTTTACAAAGTGCATGCACCTATGCAATCAGCACCCAGCTCAAGGCAGCAGCATGCTGGGTCCGAGAAACCTCCAGATGACGCTTCGCGCCACCAGGCTGCTGGTGGCGGGTCTGGCTCCGTCCGCCTTCGTGTCTGGTCCCCACACTGCAGCTTCCATCCGGCCCTCAGCCTGGCTGTCAGGACTAATGCCGCTGAGGGAACTCGGTGCGCGTTTTGAGTCGATACAGAGGAGTGGGGCCCCGAGGCCAGAGTCATGCTCCTTCACGCTCCTTTCCCTCTTCTGAGTTAACCAGTATAATTTCTTTTTTAGTTTTACCTATGTCGTATTAATTTCATAAATTTTCTTTCTTCCTTGAGGAATTAGGATTATAAACCCAAGATTCTAGTGCATCTTCATGATTAATAACTGTCTAACAGAATTTGACGCTATTGCGAGTCTTTGTCAACGATACATTCTGAAAAGGCAGAAGTTCAGCCGTCTCTATTACTTTCACACAGTTTTACTCTCCACGTATGTTAGACCATGTCAGATATATTCTTCTGCAGTAAACATTTGTTAGTATTTTTCTGTATGTTTCCTGTCTTCCTTTTCCCTTTTGCTCATATTCATTTTGCTGGATTTCTGTGTTTCCCCCTAGAATCATTTTCTTCCTTCCTAAAGAAACCTTATTATTTCTTTTCACGTACACCTGTGGGCACCAAGTCCTCTCAGCTTGTTCGTGGTGGAACTGTGCTGATCTTGCCTCCGCTTGTGAAGGACACTTTGTCCGGCTGCAGCTCGGGTTCTCAGCGTTCTCCTCCTGCACGTGAAGGTGTCGTTCCATCGTCTTCTTGCTCCCATTGCTTCTGCGGAAATGTCAGCCACTGGTGATTTTGTCCCTCCTCTCTCTCTGCCTGTTCTGGGGCGTTTCCCTCCATCTCCGGGTTTGACGCATCACAAGAGATGCGTCAGTGCGTCCTCCTCGGGTCTGTGCTGTCTGGGAAACACGTTGCTTCGTGCACCTGTGACTTGAGCCTGACGATCAGGCTGAGGAAATTCTCAGCTTTCTCTAACTTCTTCCCTCGCCCCTCCCCTCCCAAGCCTCCAGCTACACGGCTAGCCTTTCCGCGCATCCACACGTCTCTGGGGCTGTTTTCTGCATTTTCCTTCTGTCTGCGTCAGCCAATCGATTGTTCCAGAATCTAACCCTCTCTTCTGTGCTTTAAAGTAAATTATGACTTCACTGAATCTTGGTTTCAATGTTTGAAACTTTTACTGCTAAAATTATTGATACACATTTTTATGGATTTGGATTTTCTGCTTAAATTCCTCACCTTTGCTTCAATATATTAATCAAAGCTGTTTTAAAGTCCAGATTTTGTAGCTTCAGTAAATGGGCAATCTGGGGCTTTTTCCCCTAGCTTTCTCCATGGTTGCACCTGGTGAGCTTTTATGAAATGCTGGACTCTGCATATGAAATGTGACAGAGGCTCTGTTCAACGGTGTTTCTTTATTGCAGAGACTGCGTCTTTCCTTGGTACACAAACGGGCAGAGGCGGCTGTCCTCCTGCTAGTCGTGAGCTGAGTCCACTCGTGACCAGGACGCAGGGCTGCTTCTGTGCTTGCTTGCCTGTTTGCCTCTCTGCAGTTTTGTCGGTCTCCAGGCTCCTCTCATCCTCCTTTCTTCTAGGGAGGCCCTCAAGGTTTCCAACTGAAACCCAAGATTAGTGACATCCGTCTACCTGTTCTACCATCCACTGACCATTCCGCTGCACTTTCCAGTGACCATCCCGCTGCACCTTCCGCTGACCGTCCCGCTGCACTTTCCACTGACCATCCCGCTGCACTTTCCACTGACCATCCCGCTGCACTTTCCGCTGACCGTCCCGCTGCACTTTCCACTGACTGTTCCACTGCACAGAGAACCCCGCTGTTTTAAACCAAAAGCTCCAAGGCTTTGTTTGGCTTCCTAGCATTGCCCTGTCTGCCCTAAGAATGCAGTGAACGCCTTCAGGGAAGAGGCACACGTTTATGATGGAACCTCCCGCACCTGCCTTTGTTCCAGGATCTGGCTCCTAAGTCCCGTGAGTCCCTCGCAGTCACGAGACCAGGGGGACCTCTGCTGACCTCAGAGACTCCCTCCCTTGGCTGGGGTCTTCACGCCTCAGGTCCTGGCCGCACTCCGGCTCTCTGATCTCTTCCAGTGACGGTTTTCCCCTACTTGCTCATGGTGAAGCTTTGGTCTGTGGCTAGCGACTCCGTCTTAGCTGCAAACAGAAATCCTCCCTTCGATTTTACGATGAAGTTCGGGAAGCCATGCGCGGCCGCCCCAGGAGAGCCGGGGGCCGTGTCCCCATCACTCCCGTCAGGAAGGAGGCTGTGCGGGTTCCGCAACAAGCCGCGCGACCCAGTCCCCCAGCAGTATTCCCGACTGACTGCTGCGTCAGCCTCGAATTTTCAGGACTCCTCAACATGGCCCTCGGTCTTCTCCTGAAGTTCAGCCCACTGCCTAACCCACTTTGGGGTTTTGGGCCGAGGTCAGAGGTCAGTCAGTCATTTTGGTTAAACACCTGCCAACTTCAGGCAAAAAGGAGCACAGCATTTGCCTGAATGAATTCAGTAGCTCTTCTTTTTTTTTTTTTTTTTCATGAAACCATGGTTTTCTGGCTAAATTCAGACTGACTTCCCGTTTTGGAATAGTTTGTGTCTCCTCCCCCAGTCCTTAGAAATGAGAAGGATAATGCTCGTGACTGAAGAGGGGGTCAGGGAGACCATGCAAATATTTGGAAGGCAGCAGAGTTTGAACACTTGAAAGAAAAGTGTGATATAAATGATCATTTTTTAAAGCGCCATGTGTAGGAAATGCAATCCAGCTTTTTTTTTAAGAAGAAGTGTTTTGGCGTTTCATCCCAATTTACTGATGAATGGTAACTAATGAAATGTTTGTCTGGGACTCTGAAGAGGCAATTCAGTTGGCTGTATGTAGACAGATAACGTCAGTCGCTTCTGATCTTGCACACCAAAGCATCTCATATAATGATAAATGGTACCAGGTTTCAGAGTCCTCCAAACGATGCTATCTGCAGCACCACTGCTTCTCCTTACTATCTCCCATTTTTATTTTCTCTCCGTGAAAGAAATAACCGTTAGTAAAGGCTTATAAATTCCAACTCTTATCTTTTAAAATGGTTGTTCTTTTTCCTCATCTTAACATACAAATAGACTCCCTTTCTCAGGCCTTTGCTAAAGAGCCGAGGAAGAGTTTGCAAGGTTTTGATAAAGCCTCCTGAGCAGTCCAGCCAATGAACAGAGATATGGAAGTCACTTACTATCCACCTGGACCACTGCAGGCAGAGCCTTTTGACATCCCCAGAGGAGGCCAAGCTTCCGCTGAAGGAGATGCTCAGAAAAAGTGGAGAGACAGCAAACAGAAATCTGGGTGAAAAAACTGGAATCACAGAAGAAACTCACCTGATTGTCTCCAGTGCTGCTGACAGCAGAAGGGGCTAGGGCGGCCTTTGGAGGAGGCTTCAGACACGGAGACCTCCGGGCTTCCTGCGCCCTTCACGTCTGCCCAGCCATGACGTGGTCACTGGTTCCCTGCAGGACTCGGGGGGCGGCTGGACTGGTCGCTGGTTCGCTGCAGGACTCGGGGGGCAGCTGGACTGGCAGGATCTTCCTCCGTGAGAGGAGCAAGGGGCAACGATCCCCGATTCGCCTACAGCCACGTGGCTTCTGCCCGCAGGGTGTGGAGGTTTGGCGCCGGAGGCGATGTCGGGAGCGGTGGGCACCCCCGTCTGCTGTCGCCCTGCCCCTACTTTCGCGCCCACCCTCCTCTTCCTCCTGCTCGTCTCACGGTCTGCTCCGTACATTGTCTAAAGCGCCGTCTGTTCCATTTTCTTCTTTAAAGTCATCCCCGTGTGGTCTGGGCCTCAACTCCAAGTGCCCAGCTGCCTCTCCTGCCCCCGCCTCTCCTCTGTCACTACCTTCAGCTTTATTTTTGATCTAATTTATTTATTTGGCCATGCCTCACGGCACATGGATCTTAGTTCCCCAACCAGAGATCAAACCCCGGACCCTGCAGTGGAAACGCAGTCTTAACCACCGGAGCATGAGGGAACTTCCACCACCTCCAGCTATAAGCTCACCTCCCGGCCGTGGCATCCCCTCTCCCCACCCTCTTCCCCCCGCAGCTTCTTCTGCCCCAAGTATCGTCGCCCACACCTCCGCTCATCGACAGAGGCCGTCTCGGCGTAAATGCCACTCCTAATTTATGACTGCTGATCCCAGCATTGTCTAATCATGTTTGCTGATGTCTTATTGTCTTTGGTCCAGAGGGCCCCAAATATATGCTTTCAAAGAAACATTTTCTAACCCAAGAAAATGTTTAAAAAGCAGGTCTTAGTAAATGTCACATTTATTTTATGGTAAAAATTAATATTCAAAGCCTTAAGAAGGTAGTCAAACCTGCCACTCCCCCCAGTTAGAGATCTTACAGCTCCATTGAGATTGAAAGAGATTTACATGATCTGGGAGGTGGATGGGTCTCAGCGCTTTCACCTACTTCTAGAGGTAAGACTAAGAAAAAGCCAGTGCTAGTCTCTCTTTTCTAACCACGTGCGTGCGTGTTGAGTCGCTTCAGTCGTGTCCGACTGTGCAATCCTATGGACTGTAGCCCACCAGGCTCCTCTGTCCATGGGATTCTCCAGGTGAGAAGGATCTTCCTGACCCCGGGATCAAACTCACGCCTCCTGTGGCTCCTGCATGGCAGGCAGATTCTTTACCGCTGAGTCACCAGGAAGCCCCTTTCTAACCACATTTATCCGTGAAATTCAAGGAGGAAGTGGCAGAGGCAGTTTCAGGACTGACTGTCAGGACGGCGGATAAGGAAAGTCGGAAGCGTGCCTGGCACGCGCACGTGTCAGTGCTCCCGGGAGTGTAACAGATCTCCGCACTCGGCACCTTCAGACAACTTGCATTTATTACCTCCTGGTGTGTGAAGGTCAGGAGCGGGGGCTGGCGGAGCCGGGCTGCAGCTCGAGGTCCCCAGGCTGCTGTAGGGTTTCTGCTGCTGTGGAAGCCTCTCCTGATTCGGGGTCTCCAACGAGTGCTCATGATTGCGGCTGTAGGACTGACAGCCTGTTTCCTTGCTCATGTCAGCCAGAGCTTTCACTGCCAGAGGCACCTGCAGATCCCTGCCACGTGGACCCTCACGCGCTGGCAGCCGGCTTCTCAAGGCCAGCAGGTGCCTCTCCGCTTCTGGTCTCTGGACCCAGGGAGGCCCATGGCCCCTCTGAAAGGGCGCTGTGGATCCGCCGGGCCCACTGGGGCATCTTGTGATCTGTGCTCCGTCACGCAGTCGCGTCCGACTCTGTGACCCCACGGATGGCAGCCCATCAGGCTCCTCTGCCTGTGGAATTTTCCAGGCGAGAATACTGGAGTGGGGTGCATTTCCTACCCCAGGGACTCTTCCTGACCCAGGGATCAGACCTGTGTCTCTTTCGCCTCCTGCAAGGGCAGCTGGATTCTTTCACTAGCGCCACCTGATTTCAGTTCAGTCGTGAACTGGACTGAATGTCAGTCGTGCCCAACTCTGTGACCCTGTGGATTGCAGCCGCCAGGTCTCCTTGTTCTTCACTGTCTTCTGGATTTGCTCAAACTCATGTCCACTGAGTCAGTGATAGCATCCAACCATCTCATTCCCATCCCTTCTCCTCCTGACTTCAGTCTTTCCCAGCGTCAGGTTCTTTTCCAGTGAGTCAGCTCTTTGCGTCAGGTGGCCAAAGTGTTGGAGCTTCAGCTTCAGCATCAGTCCTTCTCATGAATGTTTAGGGTTGATTTCCTTTAGGACTGACCGGCTTGATCTCTTCACAGTCCAAGGGACTCTCAAGAGGGATGGTCACATCTGCAGCTTTCCCTCACCTGTGCCATAACCTGGAATTCAACCGTGACTGCTGGTTTCGAGGAATTCACAGAACCTGCTCTGTGAGGGAAGGACTGCAGAGTAAGACACACTGGGGTCGCCCTGGGGATGTCCATGACAAAAACTTACCCGAAGGTACAGGCAATCTGTCAGCATGGATGGAGCATGTAAATGAACACTGAGGACCAAAGATGCCGAATTAGGGGGCTGGTGGCTGAGAAGGAAAGCTTATTTACAGCATGGCTTCGGTGCTGACCCTTACAAGCCTCCTGACATAATTGTATCACATCCACACATCAGGAGCCTCACCACTGAGAACAGCGTGTCCTGACTTTATGCACAAGAAACTGTGTTTCAGTGCAAATCAGAAACTTGCCCAGGGGAGCGGGGTGCCCTGTGGGAGCCTGAGGCTCTGTGACTGTCCTGGCCCAGGGGGTGAGTGCTCGCCCAGAGGGGCGGGGCGTCCCCCAGAGTCTGCACACAAGAGCCCCCCCATCCCCGTCCTGCCATCACACATTAGAGGCTGAGGCCTTAGGCTTCTCCGCAGCTCCCGAATCTGCCCCTGCTCGCCCCGTGTGCGTCCCCGGGTCCCGCAGCCACATCCACCCCCGCTCAGCCCATCACCCCCGAGCTGGTGAGAGAGCTCCCAGGAGCAGCTCCGGCGTCCCACGGGAAGACCCCGGCCCGGCCTCCATCCCGGCCTCCCCAGCCTCTGTCCCGTGTGCCCAAGCTGGTTCTCCCACAGCCCTTCGTGATGGCCCCCCTCCCTGACATCACCTGCTGGTCCTGCTGTCTTCACAGGGGAGCCTTCCCCGAGGCCGGTCCCTGCCCGCCCTGGACTCAGCCCCGGGGTGCTTGGCCCCCGGGGCAGCCCGTGCCCAGCGGCCCAGGCCTGGCACACAGCCTGCCCTCACCCCGTAACGGGCCTCTGCTCATGAATGCGGGGTGAGTGCCCCTGCCAGGCGTCCGCGAGCCCCGCTGAGCCTAGGCGCTGGGCAGGCAGGGACCCCCTGGTCCAGGTTTGCTAGAGCAGGGGCCCGGTGTCGAGGCAGCCCGTCTGCTCTCGCTCAGACTGAGGCTGCTGGAGGGCGGCAGAGCTCTGGGGGCAGAGGGGAGAGTCTGGCTCGGGGGTGGCAGGGAGCAAGTACCCGGGGTTTCTCACGCAATCCTGGCAAAGGCCTGACATTGGCAGCTCGCACTGGCCCGACCCCCCAGACCCCTGTGCCTTTCCCTGACCCCCTTCCCAGCATCTCAGAGTACTGGCCTCTTCCCTGGCCTCACCCCCTTCCATGAGCAGTCTGTGTCTGTGTCTGTCAATTTGCCCCCCAAGGGCGATGTTTTCTGGGGAAACCTGTGCTCCTGTATTGATTACGCTCTCGCAGACATGAAAGCTGTGCCTTTTTCCAGTGAGAGTTATGAAGATGGACATAAAAGTACAGAGAAAATACACTCCCGGCTCACCCCACCAGCTGCTGTGCCTGCCCCGACGCCGGCTCCTGAGACAGGATAGCCGCGCACCCATCACCTTGCTGGGGGACGAGGGGACATCAGGTCCTTTGCTGTGAGTCACTCAGGGGCCAGGGCGTGCGATGGGGAAGACGGGGCCTGTGTCGGTCAGGATGCCTCGAGCCACAGTCTCATCTCACCAAGGGCACAGCGAAGCTCTGCAGGCCATCCAGGAGTGCTGGGGAAGACCCGCCCTGAGTGGGGCTGTGAGTCTGGCCACCTCCAGCCCCTCTGCTCCATCCGTCAAGCCCTCGTGTGAGCCCTCACTCGGGCGAGGTGAGCAGCGTTTTCCCCAGAGCTCAGGAGACGTGGTTTATGGCTGCCGCAGGGAGCGCTCGCCAAGAGACTCTGAATTACCGAGCTCTTGGAGACACGCGTACATGAATAATAGATCCAGCCCAGATGCAGGGCGCCTTCTGTGCAATTTCTCAAGGCGCCTGGAGAGCCTCTCAAGGGTGCTTGCGGAGGTCACAGCCTGCTTGAGCTATTCCGGGTGGGAGAGACAGAGCTCTGCGGGTGGAGATGAAATGCCAACAAGGAGACATCTCCTGAGCAGCGTCGGCCTGGCCTGGGCACCTGAGAGGCCCTCTGCCCCACCCACTCCAGCTCACCAGGGTCTTGCTCATCCCCTCCCTGGTCAGCAAGGTGGCCGTGACCCGTGTTAGCAGCGGGACGTGGGCTAGAAACCCACACCGTCCTACCCAGCGCAGAGCCCAGACCCCTTCCGCATTCACACATCTCAACAGAAAGAGGAAAGTGCAGATCTGAAAGGGAGGCGCGCACGGTGTCGATGCCGGCGGTCTTCCCGGAAAGCTGGGACCTTCTTGTTTTAGCCCCACACGAGGCTCGTGACCTTGAGCCTGTCACTGAAGTTCCTGGAGCACAGGGAGCTCAGCGTGTCCTGTGAACATGGACGAGGGGCCATCCCGGGATCGCAGTACCTGAGACACGGCACCCGGGGCATCCGCAGCTCCAGCTCCTGGAGGGCACCGGGGTCCTCCTCCAACCTCCGTCCTCACGGAAAGAGACTGCAGGCTGCCGCCCAGCTGCTGTCAGCTCACAGCCCCGACTCTCCCACAGATGCAAGTTCACTCACGGCTGTGGAAAGAGGCAGAGCAGGCCTGCTTGCCTGGGGGCGCAGCTGGTAGACAGCCCGCCCGCAGTGCAGGAGACCTGGGTTCCATCCCTGGGTTGGGAAGATCCGCTGGAGAAGGGCAAGGCCACCCATCCCAGGATTCTTGCTTGGAGAATCCCATGGACAGAGGAGCCTGGCGGGCTGCAGTCCATGGGGCCACAAAGAGTCGGACTCGACGGAGCAACTGATGCTAGCTTGTCTTTCCAGCGTGTCTGCAGCTGGCGTTCTGCCTTGTGCGTTCCGCCTTGTGCGTTCCGGGGTCACGGAGGATCACTGCGGGACGAGGCAGGGCAGGCCCTGGGCAGGTGGCCGCCAGGCCGTGGGGCGATCAGCCCTCTTTTGGTGATTTGATGAGCCGGAGCCAGGGCAGGAAGAAGGAGCCAGGATGATGCTTTCCCTGTGGAAGAAGCTCGTCACCCCTACCAGACAGAGAGGAGCGTGGTTCAGGGGTGCGGTCTGCGTGGTGGTCAGACTTGATCACAGGCGGTTTAATTTGGTCACAGTGTCTCGGGTAGGCAGTGGCCTCATCCGACGTGGCCCCCTGCTCCGTGTCTGCTCCCCGGGAGAGTCTGGCCCAGCTGGCCGAGCTGGAGGGAGCCTGTCCTTTCAAGAACAGGAGCACCATTCTTGCTTTCAGCACCCCTGGCTTAGCTGCAAAGGCTTCATGCCGTCTCTCAATCATCCTAGAGATCTCTATGGGCCTGATAAAACCAGAATAAATATCAAGTAGTTTTAGCTGTGGAAGCAAGCCTATATTATCTCAGGGTTCAATCGCAGGCTTGTGTCTCAAAATCAAACAAGAGTA
Organism: Budorcas taxicolor; assembly: GCF_023091745.1. Classification (NCBI taxonomy): domain Eukaryota; kingdom Metazoa; phylum Chordata; class Mammalia; order Artiodactyla; family Bovidae; genus Budorcas; species Budorcas taxicolor. Next base: position 114,751,537 of record NC_068917.1, on the reverse strand, counting down.
TTCAGGAAGCAATCGTTGGTCTAGAAAATTTAGAAGTATATGCCAGGAAAGTTTGGTGTGTTAGAAAGTCTATGTCAGCGAGAAAGAGAGAGATTGTAGTGTATTAATTTCTGATATCATGACTCAAAAGCAAGGTTTAACTGAGGAAAATTCTAAATTAAAATATTTCCTGTGTGGTTACAGAGAATAAATCCTACTACTGATTACACTGTATTTATCCCCATTTCAGTAATTTAATTTACACGCAATTTAAGCCCAGCCAGTAATGATAGTTGGAAGATTGTCACCTCTTAAGACACTCTTAAGTGCAGACTGTTTCCTATGAGCCTAGAGAATGAGGAGTTTTTATAACAGTTCTTCTTCTGCTCAGATTTGTAAAGCGAATTAGGAAGTATGTAAAATTGGACGTCTTTCTAGAAGACCATGAAAGAACAGCATCAGGCTCCCGTGTGAGCCCTCCTGACTCCTCCTGACATCAGCTCCCACCCTCACGGGCCAGCCGGCCATGTAGACGCCCACCACAGCCCCGCGATGTGCAGCCCACGGCCCCCGCGCCACGCAGAGCAGGAGTGTTCGGGCGCAGCATCAGCCGTGAGCGGCAGCCGGGGGCAGGTGATCCGGCTGGCCACTCCGGCAGCTCCAGACACAGGACACAGCACAAGCCCTTGGCTGGCGGGGGCGGGCTCCAGTGGGCGGGAACTCGGGGTGGACACTTACTGGATCCTGAGCAGGCAGGATCTGAGATGCCCCCACCTTGCCCCCGGCGGGACCAGACCAGCACAAGCTGCCCTCGTCCAGGGCACCCGGCCTGCCACCGACCGCGCTGGCTCCGGCCCGAGGAGGGACGCCGAGCGCACCTGGCCACCACTCCAGCACCAGAAGCCCTCCTGGCATGCGCCTCTGCCCGGGACTCTGACTTGCCGGCTGGCCGTGCCCGGACTTTGGCCCCTTCCTGTCCTGGGAGGAGCCCTGGGGCTCAGACCAGCCTTGGCTGCAGCGTCAGGGAGTTCCCGGGGGGTCTGCAGTATGCTCAGGAAGGCTGGCTGGACCACACGACTGGGGCCGACAGCAGCCCCTCACGGCGGCCTGACTGGGGCAGGGCTGGGGTCAGGAGCCCGGCGGGGGCCCTCCCCCACCCTGAGAGGTTTCCTGGGCGGTGGAGCAGTGACCAGGGGTCGGACCTGTGGGAGGCGGGACCACAGCCCAGGTGGACACCACTGTTCACGCAGCGGGCATCGCTCCCTCTTCCCTTTAAAGCCTGTCTCCGGTGGAGCCTCTCCTGACAGCCGTCTATGGACCCTTCCTCCTGCCCGTTAGGGCTGCATCGCCGCATGACGGCTCTTTTTCATCAGGTCACTTAGCGGAGGTTCTAACAACACGTTAGTCTGTTTATATGAGTGTTGGCTGTCTCTCTGTTATTTGTGGGTAATTTCGGCTGTGTGACAGAACACCCCAGATAAGTGGGACTTATATAAGATAGAAGTTTACTTCTTATCTCCACCTCGGTTTGGAGGCCCGCAGTCTAGTGCCGATCTCGGGCTGGCCTGACAGCTCCCCAAATATCGGGGACTCTGGACGCCCTCAGTTCTGCTGCTCTACCGTGCCCTACACGTGACCCATAACTCACGCCCCAAGAAGGCTGCCTGACCTCCTGCCATCACATCTGCATTCCAACAGGAAGGAAGAGACTGAAGCAGATATGTGCACGCCCTTGAAATGGCTCCATCCAAAACTGAACACACCCCTTCTGCTCACGCCTTTGTCAGAGCTTCGTCTCGAGACCACTCTTAGTACCAAGAAAGCAGGGAAACGTGGCTGCTGTGATGCCAACCCATCAGCCAAGAATTCAAGTTTTACCGTCAGGGAAGAAGGGGGAAAAAGACGCAGGAAAAAAACAGACCCAACCCTCTCCACCAGTAGAAAGAAGAGCCCTGTGTCAGCTGGGCAGGGGCGCCCAGCTCCAAGCAGAGTTGATACCCAAGAAGAAGTTGTGAAAAATGAGTGAAACCTCCCCAGAGTGAAGACTTGCTGAGACTCTCAGGGAGCAGGGCCGTGACCACAAGCTTCGAACTTCGGTGCCGTGTTGTACTAAAAGTAAGGACGTGGGCGAGGTTCCGGGCACTGACCTCCAGGTCTGCCACCGCTCATCGTCCCTCCTTACCCCGGGAAAACACGTCCCCTCCTGTGGAGGCTTTGCCCCCAGCTAATCCGTCTCCGAGTCATACCCCTCAGCTGCACTTTGCCCTCCTCCACCTCCCCTTCATCTCAGTGACTGAGTGCTCAGCGTCTCCCGCCCGGCCTACGCTTCTTTCAGGAGGAAAACATGGACACAGGATCCTGAGCCCCCGCCCTCTCCTCCTGCAACTTCAGCCCCCTTCACCCCCAGCCAGTGCTGGGCAGGGCGCCCCAGCGCCTGCCACTGCTGCCTACAGCTCATTGCGTTGGCCACACAGCCCCAAAGTGACCCCGAAACTGGCCAAGGCATCAGCATCACCAGACCCCAGCACCACCCTGACCCCAGCACCGCCCTGACCCCAGCACCACCCTGACCCCAGCACCACCCTGACCCCAGCACCACCCAGACCCCAGCACCACCCTGACCCTGAGTACCACCCTGACCCCAGCACCGCCCTGACCCCAGCACCGCCCTGACCCCAGCACCACTTTAGCCATGCCATCACCTCTCCCCTCTGCAGTGTCTGCCCCTTCCTGCCGGCGCCTCTCGGGTTTCCAGGAAACCACTCTCTCCTGGTTTACCGCCTGCCTCTCTACTGCTGCTCTGTCTCCTTTGTGGGCTTCCCTCTGTTTTCCTGTCTCATGAATGTTGATGTTCCCCAGGGCTCCGTCCTCATCCTTCCACTCTCAGTCCAGACAATCTTCAGGGAAGATCTCATTCAAGCTTAGGGCTGTCACTGCCACATACTGCCCTGTCCACCCCCTGCCACGCTGCTCCCCCATCCCCTCCCCCCTCCCCCTCCCCCCTCCCCTCCCTCCTCCCCTCCCCCTCCCCTCCCCAGCCCCTCCCCCAGCCCCTCCCCCAGCCCCTCCTCCTATCCCCTCCCCCATCCTCTCCCCCATCCCTTGCCCCATCCCCTCCTCTTATCCCCTTCTCCATCCCCTCCTATCTCCTCCCCATCCCCTCCCCCATCCCCTCCTCCTATCCCCTCCCCCATCCTCTCCCCTCCCCCTCCCCCAGCCCCATCCAGAAGGAGGTGCAGCTCCTGACTGGGTGGCACCAGGTGGGCTTATCATCAGAAGCCAAGCTCAGATTTTGCAGAGGCGCCTTCCACCCTCCACAGAGTCCCACCTCCCCGGTTCAGTAAGAGGCCCCAACTGTCTAAAGACCAGAGACAGCCCTGAGGGCGTGAGTGCGTCTGAGATGCCTCCCTCACCCTCGCTGCAAGCCCACCAGGCTCTGTGCTCTGCAGTCCGGCTCCTTCTCCGGCTCCTACTTCCGCCTCCACCTCTGCACAGATCAGCCCTGACTCAACTGCCCTGTGGATGCCCCGGCTTCTCCCCGCAGACCCTCCAGGCTTTACACACCCCCCTGGGCCCTCACCCCGGCTTCTCTCCACAGACCCTCCAGGCTTTACATACCCCCCTGGGCCCTCCCTCCCAGCTTCTCCCCCCAGGCCCTCGCCCCACCTTCTCCCCCCGGGCCTTCACCCCAGCTTCTCTCCCCGGGCCCTCACGCCAGCTTCTTTCCCCCGGGCCCTGCGGGCTTCACACACCACCCCCCCAAGCTGCCCAAGCAGCATCTCTAACGGAAATCCAGTCATGCCACCTCTCTGGGGACAGGTGTCCCCCTCCCCCGCAGCTCCCAGTCGTGGGGCCCTGGTCCTCCAGGTGCGAGCCGAGGATGAGCCTCCTTCCCCCGCCGCTCGGGCCCCAGGGACGCCCCCGGCAGCCTGCAGCTCAGGGTTGCTCTCACCCACAGGACCCGGAGCCTCCACCTCAGGCCAGTGTTGCCCCGACCAGATCCCACCGGATGACATCAGGGATTGACGACCTCACTCACTGCAGTAATTCGCCGGCAGGTTTGGGGCCTAGAACTCACTCCAAAGGCAGTTTAAGGAACTAAACGAAGCACGCAAACACAGTGAAGCCCCTTCATAGCTTAAATTTTAGGCCCAAGTGAGGCTGTGTGTCCCTGATTGTCATTTCTCATCCCCTGTTCTGACTACACTCCTTCCCTCTGACACAGAACCAGAACACCCGAGTCCACCTCTCCCGGCCCGATGCCGAGAACCCTGTGTGCGCACCTCTCCGCGGAGCCTTTTTCTGATGCGCTCGCCTTCTGGTGGCTGCTGGGCTCTGTTGAAGTGGAAGACTGAAGACACGGAGGCTGCCTGGGCACCTTGAAGGGCTGAGCTGCAGGGTGAACGTGAGCAAGGGGGGAACCTGCATTTCTCCGCCTTCAGCAAGGGGGTCCTGCCAGAGGATCTCCCCCCAATGTCTTGGCTGACTTCCCACAAAGTGACAGGAAGTGAGCCAGGGGTACCTCCCCAGGGGAGCATCAGACCAGTGACGGAAGCCCTGGCTCTGAGCAGCGTCCCGGGTTCTGAATCCAGAGTCGCTGCCCTGATGGCCTTCTGTGTGCCTCTAACAGCTCTGTTTACAACCGAATCAGACCAAGTCCACATTTTCAGAAGCATCCAAATGTCATCACGGCGAGACGTGGCCAGCATACCAAACGGGGGCGGGGGGGAGCGGGGTGGAGACACGGCCCATTGGAAGACCACTCTCTTTATTTCACGTGCGTAAGATAATGAGGCTTTCAAAAACTGCTCCAATTTTCTTGGAAACTAATAGAGTTTGAGGCGATGTCAAAAGAGGGATTAATCAGGACCATCAGGTATATTTTGTTGACAGAGGTAAAGAAATAAAGTGGGGAGTCGTGCCTCCGGCGAGGCTGCGCTTGGAGGAAGCGAGCATATGGGAGGAACGAGGAGACGAGGCCAGTGTAGCGAGACGTGGACTCAGGCCCTCGACTGGTTTCCGGGGCGGGAGGCAGGCAGACAGATGGCAGAGCATCGGGACGCGGACTAAGATGGATTTTAAGACGACGGGTGTGCAGGACGGAGCGGCCTTTTCTGATTCGGAAACGCGTTCCTGCTCTGCTATCTCCCTGCCGCTGGGACCCCGAGGCGCAGCCCCCAGCCCCCCGTCCACGCGCCCTTTCGGTCAGGCCCGCGTCCTGTCTGCATCGCAGGCTGAACCTTCACCCGTCCCGGGAGAGCCCTCTGGCTCCTTCCTCTGCTTCAGCAGGGGTGTTCCCGCTCCTGCGCCCGTGGAGAAACCCCGCGTGGGGAGAGTGCCCCCTGGCGAGCTGGGCTGTACCCAGGAGCACTGTGCTGGGCGTGGCACGCTGGAAGCCCCGGGAGAAGGTGTCTGACTGTGCGAACGTGGGGAGCGGAAGAGAGCACCGTGGCAGGGGTAAACGGCGAGCGACGGAAGTAACGCGCCCCACGTGACGGATCAACATCCTTAAATATAAAGAAATTTGACAAAGAAATAAGGACAAATAACCAAGGGAGAAACTAGGCAGGCAGTTGAAGATATAAATGGGCATTAAGTACACGAAAATATTCTAATTCATCAGACACACATTTCTAATGAAGACGAAAGTTATTCCCTGTGTCCATCACGCTGATAGAAACAGCAGCAGTGCCCATGAGCATTTCAGAAGAGGTCAGAATATGTGCATAATTCACTCAGACTTCATGGGACTTTAAGTCAGGACAGCATTTCTGAGTGATACTTTGGCAATTGCTGTCAAGAGCCGTACCTTTTTACCTGGAAACAGTGCACTGTAGAACGTGCGCCGGGTGGACGGCAGAAATACACCCGAAGGTGCAGGCGTGCGGGGCTTGGTGTGCAGCCCTGAGAACGTGCGCCGGTGGCGGGCTGGTGGGGGCCGCGCGTCCACTCGGCGATTTTGTCGAGTTTCTTCTCTTTCCTGTCACCTGTGCCCAGCAGCGGAGCTCGGCCGCGGCCTGTGCTTCTGGGGCTTCTCCTTCTGCTGAGGCCGCATCACTAAACAGCAGGTCGTGGTCGCGCCACGAAGGAAAACGCAGAAAGGAGAAGAGATGGAGGGACGGGCGTGAGCCAAGGCCCTAGGGAGCCGCAGAGACGGCAGCACAGAGACCGCTCAGCGACGACTCAGAGGGTGGCCGGGCTGTCTCAGATCCCAGGAGGGTGGTGAGAGGCGGAAGCGTATGATGGCAGCAGAGCTCACGTGAACACCGACCCTGAACAGGAGAAGAGCCGCGCTTCCTGAAATGCTTCTTTGCCTCTGGGGATGGGATGGCACGTGATTTCTTCAGAGCCACGTCTGGGGTCTTCCAAGGTCTCTACTGATCGCGTGCTTTCCCAATGATGGTGCTTTCACATTTCACATGGAATTTTCAACATTTGTGTGGACATGGAGAAGGTCAGCCTGGAAGAGTCCTCAGGCTTTTTCGCAGGTTGTGATAAACTCCCCTAGAGAAGCTGATCTGTGTGCTTCAGAGGGGGCAGCGTGGAAGCTGCAGGGGGCGGGGGCTGAGAGGCACCTTATGCTGTGTCATCACCGTCTGTCAGTCTGTTGGGCGAGACAGAGACCCCGGGGCGGGGAGCCTGCAGGGGTGGGGGCGGGGTCCCTCCCGGAGTGGCCACGGGGAGGTGCCCGGGGGACCCCAGGGTCAGTGAGGGGACCCAGATGCTAGGATTGTGCATGACCTCAGGTCCAGTGGGGGCTCCAGGTCGGAACAGCCCCGGACAAAGGGCCTTCCCCCGTGGGTCACCAAGAGCTGGCTATACTGGGGTCAGGGGACAGAAGTCGGGAAACATGCTGACGGAGACCAGCCCAGCTTTCAGAGACGTGCCGGTGTGCCGGGACAGCCCACCGTGAGGACAGACTCTCCACCCGGCCCTGTCCTCCACTGTCTGACCACATCGGCTCGCACAAGCTGTGCACACGCCCATGGAATCACCTGCCAACACGATGGAGCACACGGAGGAAAGGGCCCCGTGGCCACAGCTACCCTATGGACCCCAACTTTTTGCACCTATGCGAGGAGTAGGTGACGAGCCCTGGAGCCCTGGGCCCGGCTGGCGGTGCCGGGTTGACAGCAGCAACTGTGCAGTCGCCAGGCGGAGGGCAGTCTGCCTCGTCCTTTCATTTCTGCAGGGCTGAGCTGCAGCCTCTGGGGCTCGGTGTGAGATCCCGAGAAACTGGATCTGGAGCCGGTCTCTGCCCGGGGCACAGGAGGAAGCCTCCAGAACAGGCTCACCTCTCACTCTTTGAATCCGGGACCCCGATTGCAGATGCGTCTGGGTGAGGCCGCAGGAAAGACCGCCGCCAACGGCTGCTGCTAGCACTTGGCGGGAGGTGATCCCTGACACTGGCTGTGGGCACTCAGGGAGGTGATCCCTGACACTGGCTGTGGGCACTCAGGAGAAGGCGCGACAACCCTGCAGGGCCAGGAGGGAAGTGCTGGGTGCTCTGGAGCTGCCTGCAAGGGAGTGGGTGCGGACGGCTCGCGGGCCCACTGTGGGCTGGAGGAAGCATCCAGAAAGTATTGAGGGGAGGCGCCGGCAGTGCCCCTGAGGAAGCCGGTCCGTGTCCCCTCTCCCTGAGCCCTGCCCTCACCCCTGTGCCTGGGGAGCCTTCCAGGAGGCTCCCTGGGCTCTGTGACGTTTCATTTCTGCCCTGACCCTGGAGGGGCCCCTCACCTGGGCTGTCATGTGCAGGCTGCTCTGAGGGCGGCCTGGGCAACCCTGTGGCTTGGACTCTGGGTCTACCAGGCCGTGCGTCCTCCCACGCTCTGCATCCTCCCGGGCCCTGCATCCACCAGGGCTGTGTGTCCACCCGGGCTGTGCATCCACCCGGGCCCTGCGTCCACCCAGGCCCTGCGTCCTCCCGGGCCCTGCGTCCTCCCGGGCCCTGCGTCCTCCTGGGCCCTGCATCCTTCCGGGCCCTTCATCTACTTGGGCTGTGTGTCCACCCGGGCCGTGCGTCCTCCCGGGCCCTGCGTCCTCCTGGGCCCTGCGTCCTCCCGGGCCCTGCGTCCACCCCGGCCCTGCATCCTCCTGGGCCGTGCGTCCTCCTGGGCTCTGCGTCCTCCTGGGCTATTCGTCCACCCGGGCCCTGCATCCACCCGGGCTCTGTGCCCTGACACCCTCCTCCCTGGGATCAGGTGAGTGCTCCTGCAGTCCCCCCGTCCACACTCCCTGTCTTGGTGCCCGCTGGCCTCCGTCATGAACACACTTGAGGAGCAGCCCGAGCTCCACCGTCTGCTGGCCCCATGGCTGAGCTGAGCTGTGCCACTTCTCTGGGGCCTTCGGTGAGCCCTCACAGGGCAGACTCCGTCAACAGTTACTGAACGAGTTACTCTCCGTGCTCCCGAGTCTTGGCAGTGGAATAGAGCTGGGGCCCTGGCCGCCGGCTGAGGGCCCTGGGAAGTTCATAGACAGACAGGAGTATCTGAACTCCGAAGCGTTCACACCCTCCCACGTTACTCCCGCTCCAAACTGTATCTGCTCCATCTCTCTCGTTTCCCTCTCCTTTGCTTCACTAATTTATCCTCAAATGGCAAGAAGCTCACGGTGTATTTTAGACACAGCAAACCCCCAGGAAGATGTCTGTTATTTGTCTTCTAAGATACAAGCTCCAGACTCTCCCCAAAGCCAGATGTGGGTGTATTTATAGCACAACCTGAAGTCTGAATCTCAGGTGGAGAATGCTCGATACACAGTCCTACAGAGGCACCACGCCCCCTGAGGCGACACCAGCTCCCCAGCGAGGGCCCGCCCGGCCGGGGGCCGACCCCGAGGGCCACAGCTGTCCTCTGCACTTGCGCGGCTTCTACCCCCGCCGACCTTTGGGGCTGACCTCTGCAAGCCTTGGCTGAGACTGGCCGGCTTTGGTGAAGTGCGGAGCATCCCTTGATGCTGATGGAAAGCAGAATGTGAAAATGTGAACTCGCTCCATGTTTATTTCTTTTTTTATTTTTTGCTCTTCAAAATAAAAAAATATTTTTAGAGTACAGCTGGTTTACAATATCATGTTAGTTTCAGGTGTACAGCAAAGTGGACCAGAAAAAGTGAGAATCATCTACGCTCGATTTTTCAGATTCTTTTTCCAAATAGGCCATTGTAGAGCATCGGGTGGAGCTCCTTGTGTCACACAGTACGTTCTTACTAGGCTTCTAACTTTTCCTTAATTTGTTATTTTTAATTGAAGGATAATTAAGGCTATGGTTTTTCCTGTGGTCATGTATGGATGTGAGAGTTGGACTGTGAAGAAGGCTGAGCGCCGAAGAACTGATGCTTTTGAACTGTGGTGTTGGAGAAGACTCTTGAGAGTCCCTTGGACTGCAAGGAGAACCAACCAGTCCATCCTGGGGGAGATCAGTCCTGGGATTTCTTTGGAAGGAATGATGCTAAAGCTGAAGCTCCAGTACTTTGGCCACCTCATGCGAAGAGCTGACTCATTGGAAAAGTCTCTGATGCTGGGAGGGACTGGGGGCAGGAGGAGAAGGGGACGACCGAGGATGAGATGGCTGGATGGCATCACTGACTCAATGGACGTGAGTCTGAGTGAACTCCAGGAGTTGGTGATGGACAGGGAGGCCTGGCGTGCTGCGATTCATAGGGTTGCAGAGTCAGACACGACTGAGCGACTGAACTGAGCTGAACTGAATTACAGTATTGTGTTGGTTGCTGCCATACATCAGCAAGAATCAGCTCACAGGTCTGTGCACGTCCCCTCCCTGTTGCGCCTCCCTCCCACCTTCCACTGCGCCCCACCCCTGAGTTGTCACGGAGCCCCACTTTGAGCTCCCCGAGTCCCACCGCGATTCCCTCTGGCTGCCGGCTTCACGTATATCGGTGTGTGTGTTTCCATGCTGCCCCGCCCACCGTGTCCGGAAGTCTGTTCTCCAAGTCAGTGTCGCCATTTCTTCTCATCTGAAGACTGCCTGGGACCCTGCCTCACCTGGCCAGGTCCACACCCTCAGGCAAGAGTGCAGTCTGAGCCCCGCCGGCGTCTGAGGCCACATCCACCGCCAGGCAAAGGTCCTCCCTGGACGCAGACGTCCAGGGCCATTCCCAGCCCATGGCAGGCTGCGCCAGCCCCGCTCTCTGTAACTGTGTGGCCCGTGTTCGGGAGGATAGCCCGGGACAGTGAGAACTGTCAGCTGTGAGGTCAGAGGAGCTCCATTTGGGACCTCCTCGCCGCCAGCGCTCTGTCCACCTGGGCCTCAGCCGCCTCCCGTGCGGGTGGTAGGGGCCGGAGCCTCACCCAGGCCTTGCTGAGATGAGCTGGGAGGAGGCAGGAAGCCACGTGCTTGCTCCGCCACAGGAACTCCATGCGCACGGCTCCCCCTCGTTACCGAGAGCGCACACCTGGCCTCCCTGGGTGGATCCCAGTGGGGAGAACCCCTGACTCGGGCCCTCTGCACTTTCCGTCTGTGATGCGGCCGGAGCCCCGCCAGCCCGCTTAGCCCCACTGCCCCCAGGCCCTGCGGCAGTCTGGGTACCACCGTGTCCTGTGAGCAAGAGCCTGCCCTCCAGTGAATTCGGAGACGCTGCGGCCCGGCAGGCTCAGCCTCCTGCAGGCAGGGCCGGAAATCTCAAGGAAAGAGACAAAGGGAACCTTCAAAGTAAGACTTGGGAGACTGGAGCCTCCTATTGTTCCCCACCCAGTCGTCCTCCAGGGGGTCAGGCTGCGGGCGGCTCACGGCTCGGAATGAACACGTTGGCCCTGACGAACCCCGGCTCTCAGCGCCTCTGAATATCTAGAGACGAGCCCCCAGTTCTAGGCCATCTGCAAATGTGACTGGAGCCCCATCTGAGCCCTGTCTGTTCCTGGTTCAGCTTGTCATCTGGAGGGAAGCCACAAGGTGAAGGAGGCTGGAGAATCACCAAGGGCCCCCCCTTGTCCATGTGCGGGTTCTGTCGAGAGCAGGGTCCTTCAGTGACAAAAGCCACCCTTCAGCTCACATCACAAGGCACAACCCGCAACGCACGTCACGTCCAACAAGAGCTACAACGTCTGTGTTCCTTTGGTTTCTTGTTCAGCGTCTCCACCCGCAGCGTGTCATCAGCTCCACCAGGCAGGATCTCTGTGATGTCCACTGCTGTGCTGTGAGCACAGAGGTGTGCTTGGCACGGAAAGCAGGGTGTTTGGGCATAGATGCTCGGAGAGGTTGGCCTTGAGGGAGCTGGGGAGGGCGGGGGCGCTGAGGAGAACAGCTTTGAGTCCTCATCCATCATCCTTTAAAGCGGGGCGAGCGGTGAGGGGAGCAGAGACGGCCAAGCGAGGAGAAGGGAGACTGAGATGGCCTGGCATCCCAGGAGCTGGGGGTGGACGTGTGCACGCAGGATGCAGGCCAGGACTGCCTGGAGGCGCAACCCAGCCCCGGACCAGCGCCAGGCAGCTGGTCAGAGACGGGTCAGCCTGCGGCTGGCGGGGGCCTTGTTTGCCACCCAGCCCAGCCCAGCCCTTCATCCGATGGAAGAGCAGAACAGAACCATGGGGGGACAAGGGGTGTGGCTGAGCTAACAGAGGAAGCGTGGCTCACCCCTGGGCCCCCTGACCCCAGGCCCCGGCCAGTGTCTCAGCCACGCAGTCAAGCGTCCAGACCCTGCTGTGTTGCAGCCCGACTCCCAGGCTGCTGGTTGGCTCCCTGAGGGGCAGGACTCAAACACTGCTTTGGCCCAAGACTCTCCCATCACTTCCCTTCCTCGTCTCTTGGACAGACGGCACCTTCCCCAGCCGCTCCCCTGTGACAGCAGAGATGGGCAAAGAGAGTTCGCAGGAGCGCCTTGCGTCGGGAGGCGCAGAGCATTTTGCACCGGCCCCCGCTCCCCATCTGCTTCATCTGTGCCGGCTCCACAGTCTCTCGGCAGAAAGCCAGTCCGCTTTTCACTCCCCGCGGCGCCTCCTCCCCACCCCCAGCCGCAGAGGCCTCTGCGGACACGACCCTCTTCTGAACAACCACGCTGGGCAGCCGTCCGGGTATGCACTGCCTGGGCCCAGAGACCCTTCCCCAGCAGAGAGTCCAGGACCTGTTTTAAAGAACTGTGCAGATTTAGGAAAAGGACAAGCAGCGAGTAAATCTTGTCTATAATGGCCCATCAAGTAATGTGGATGAAGATTAGCTGCTGGAGCCCATGGATCTCAGGATGTATGAATAACCCTCCTTTTGACAGGCAGCACAGATACGTTTTGTTTAAGAGCTGAGTGTCAGGGAATTCATTTCTGAGGATCGACGAGGAGACACGCACATCAACACGCTGCTTCTCTGCAATAAATTTGGAGGGAAGCGCAGAGCAGGCCTTGGGCTCCTCACTGCCTCATCAGCAACCTGGAAGGACCCGGGGGTGGGGGTTTCCTCAATGACAACCGATCAAGGCAGCTCCCCTGGGAGGCAATTTCCTTCCTCTGCCCTGTCTCCCAGACTCGCCATGTAGTGTGGGCTGGGGACACTAGCTGGACCAGGCCCCAACCTTCCCAGTGACCGTGTGGGGAAGATGGATGGAGGGGGCCTGCTGTCTACAGACGTAAACAGTCCACGGCTAAACGCTTCTGGCTCACGCTCCTGAGCCTTTAGCCTGCAGGTCTGGTCCCACCGGACACACCCGCTGGGAAGGCCCCTGTCCCCCGCTCGTCCGAGACCAAAGCCGGCTTCCCCGGCAGAGGCCAGGCCTCAGAGACACCAGGAGCATGTTGGGGGCAGAACCCACAGGAGGCTCTCAAGGGGTGTTTCTGAACCAACTGAGTGGAAAAAGACTTTGGGACAAAGGTTAGTGAATAAAACAGACAGGTGGGGGATGTCACGGGGTTAGCCTCCTTCTTGCCGGCAAACACCCTAGAGGCTGTCCTTATAGACCTGAGGGAGTGTGGGGAGAGGTCCCCGGGCGAGAAGCTGCAGGTGGCCATTGGGAGGCCCTGGGGACTCCTCGGGGCTGTGGGCTACCACTGGGAAGTGCCGGTGACCGCTGGGAGGCCTGTGAGCCCTTGGGGCTGTGGGCCAGTGCTGGGAGGCCCAGGTGACCACTGGGAGGCCCAGGTGAGCCCTCCGGGCTGTGGGTGACTGCTGGGAGCAGGGGGCGGCCTCCAGCTGGCAGCCGGCACATGGCCAGGCCAGAGGCCCTTCCTCCACTTGGGGAGGAATTCTGCCCACTCCCCGGGGGGGCTTGGAAGCGGACTCTCCCACCATCGGGCGTCTGGTGGGAAGGCCGCCCCTCCAGTCTCCGTGGAGGCTCGGCACGACCCTAGCAGAACCAGCTCAGACTCGCGGGCCTGTGGTCCAGGCTCCTGAGCGACGGACGCGGAGCCGCCTGTGTGTGTGGTCAGACGCCACTCACTGTGTGGTAACTGTTACGCAGCGAGAGCGCCGGGGTTCTCCAGGGAAGCAGAGCAAGGTGAGCGACCGAGAGCGGGCGGGGGCCCTGGAGGCGGGGTGCTGGCCCGTTGGTGGCCCTCTGCCAGGCGAGCGGCCCCTGGCTCTCGTGAGTCTCTGCTCCTCCGGCCTGCTGTCCCAGGAGCTGCACCCACCCTGGCTTCCTCTCCTCTGACACCTCCCTCGCCTCCCCGCCTTGACCCAGCCGTGCCCCCCAGGTCAGGCCCCCGCTATCCCGCCCCCGCCCCCTCCCCCTGCCAGTCCCCGTGGCCCCGTCCGTCGCCAGCCACCCCTCAGTTAACAGTCACCCTTTATTCCCACCACTCCTCTGCAGGCCCGGTCCCGGGGTCAGCCCTGGGCGCCCGGGGCGCCAATCCTCCAGCAGTGCTGACAGCACCCCTTCTGAGCACAGGGCCTCCTCGCTGCGTCCCCACGCTCATGCGGGCCTTCACCCGGCGCCAGTGGACGGAGCCCGCACTGCTGGAGCTCCCCCGATCCACCAAGAGCGGGGGTCTTGCCAGAACCCCTCTCGCCCTGACTCCTAGGGGACATGTGGCGGAGGGAATCACCTCCAAACCCACCTGCCGGAAACTCATGCCGTCTGAATATCCCTGTGACTCTCACAGGGCGTGGCTGAGGGCAGAGGCCCAGCCTGGACACTGGGGGGGCAGGACGGTGCCTTCGGAGCAGGGCCCTGCCTCCCACTTCTGGGCTCAGGGCCCCGGGTCTTGGGAGGCAGTGGGAGTTCTTCCTGTGCCACTGGGGTCCCTGCGGTGGGGTCTCCGAGTCAGACCCGCACAACCTGATCCGCAGGTTCCCAGGGACTGACTCGGCTGTGGGCCAGGCCAACACGTCCTTGCTGGGGTCCAGCCCCTTTGACAGGCCCTGGGCAGGGCAGTGTCCTGCAGGCAAGGCTGGGACCCCCGAGGTAACCCGGCCCGGGAAGCTGAGCTGCAGCCTGGGCCCCCGTCCAGTGGGGCGGCGGCTCAGGTGCGGGGTCTCTGGGCACAGCCTGCCTTCACACGCACCTTCGCTCGGCGGCGTTGTGCCCTTCTTGGAGCTGGTGCCCCTTCGCTCGGAGGCGTTGTGCCCTCCTTGCAGCCGGTGCCCCTTCGCTCAGCGGCGTTGTGCCCTTCTTGGAGCCGGCGCCCCTTCGCTCGGTGGTGTTGTGCCCTTCTTGGAGCCGGTGCCCAGTATGTGCTTGTGGGATGAGTTGCCATGACTACAGCCAAGGACGCAGCTCTCGGAGAGTCTCGAGTCCTCCTCAGTCTCTGCCCTCAGGCAGGAGGATGGAGCAAGCGGGGCGGCTGCCAGGTGCCCCCCGAAAGGCTGGCCGCCCAAAGTGCCTTTCCTTGCCTGTCTGAGCAAATGCGTCCTGGACAGACTCCAACAGCGGCCCCTTCGGTGGACAGGAGCCACAGAGACCCCGTTGGGAGCATCCAAGGCTCAGAGCCCCTCTGAGTGCGTGCTCAGAGCCTGAAGCCCCGCTGACCGATTGCTGGGGCTCTGCTGATAGGGACGTGTCTGTCTTAGCCTGGCTCCCCCAGCACAGGCCCGTCCTCTGGGGAGCATGCCAGCCTGCTGGACTGGCCTTCCTTTTCTAACCAGAGCAGGGCCCTTCTACCCCAGGCAAGGACGGAGAGGAACAGCCCAGAGCCACGGGCCGGGCCTCCTCCGCCTGCACCCCTCGGGTCAGGGCGCTGCTGGGGAACCAGACCAAGAAAGCTGTCTGTGTGGGCTGAACACGCGGGAGAGGGGCGGAGCGCGCGAGCCCACACATTCCTGCGATGCTGGGCACCGCGCGGTCACCGAGCAGCTGTCCTACTGGGCTCGATGGAGACGCTGCCGTCAAGGCGGCTGTCCTGACACTCCCTTCAGCTCAGCCCCACCGGTGCTGAAGCGGGAACCCTTCACTTGCCTCCCACACGCTGTCCCAGACAGAGAGATGATGTAACAGAAGCAAAGAAGGGCCAGGGAGGGAAGGAGAGCCCAGAACAGGAGCTGGAAACACAGGTGCAGCGCCCTGGGAAATTCCCACTGAGGTCTGCTGCACCCGGAAGGTGTCTCCACAGCAATGGGGCCGCCTGGCGAGGCGGGGGCTTGGGCTGGGGGAGCCTGCCCTCCAGAGTCCTCCTCCTCCCGTGGACTCCGTGCTCCCAGACGCCTTCTCAACGTCCAGACCGTCCAGGTGTCCGGACACCACGGACACCACGGGCTGGCAGAAGTGGACATGGGGCACGGTTTCCGCCTGGACCTGTGCTCATCACCCGCACGCCCTCAGTGACAATGCACTCTCGTCCACACAGACGCAGCCGCCTGCCCTGAGCCTGGCGGGCTGAGCGGAGGGGGCCCGGCAGCCACGGTGCCTCCACTCACTCCCTCACGCTCAGGCGGGATAAAGCTGGAGTAAGACGTGAGAACCTTCCGCCCAGGGACATGCGGTCCCGGCTGCGGCTGCGTGAAGGACCTCCCAGGGCGGCTCCCTCGTCACGCCGAGGTGCTCATTCAGCCACTCCGCAGGGGCGGCACCGCTACATACTCCGCAGACACACCAGCTTCTGTCGGAGCCCAGCTCTGCCCGGGGCGCCCCCACAGGGATCTGCCGAGCCCCTGACCCCAGCCTGTGCTTCCAGCCCCACACCTGGGGGGCGGTGCACGGCTCTGCCGTCCGCCCCTCTGAATGGGAGACAGGACAGAGCAGGTGTGGTCCCTGGGCAGGTGTCCGTGGCCGGTTCAGCGCCAGGTTTTTGAGTGATCTGCAGATGACAGCGCTCACCGCATGCTTTCCGATTTCTGAATCTCTCTCTTCACTTCCCTGTGCTGCGCTTGGTCACTCAGCCGTGTCTGACTCTGTGTGACCCCATGGACTGTAGCACGCCAGGCTCCTCTGCCCATGGGATTCTCCAGGCAAGGATACCGGATCGGGTTGCCATGCCCTCCTGCAGGGGATCTTCCCAACCCAGGTATCAAACCCAGGTCTCCTGTACCGCAGGTAGATTCTTTACCGTCTGAGCCACCACTCAGAACTAATTAAGAATTTTCTTTCCTTAGATTCAAAGTCTCCTGGGGTTTTAGAAGTCCACCTGTACAGGTAAGAAGTTCTGGGCCAGTAACTCTGCGTTTTGCTAAACGCACTTTTTTCCAAGTGGTCAAATACCCTTTAAGAGCTTCACTCCCTGCTTCTCATAACATTGCTCTGCCTTGGCCGGAAAGAAAGCGTTTTCCTGCGTGACTTGGATGCAGCCCCCTGTCAGCGGCTGGCTCAGCCTTGCCTGAGTATCAAGTGGACCTGCGACCACACTGGCCTTGATGAGGCAGGCAGGGCTGAGCTTTCTTTGTCCTGAAGCCGAGTGGCTGGGCCCACAGCCATGCTGCAGCGTCGGCAGTCAAGTCCAAGGGCACACTTCAGGCTGGAAGGACCAACGTGACCAGGTTTCCCTGTCCAAAGGGCCCAGGAGCAGGTGGTGGGCATGAGGGATCTGGTGGAGCCATCCCTATGGAAACCGTCCAGTGATGGGTTCCCGGGAGGGGGACTGACCCTGGTGAGGGTCCCGTCCTCAAGGATGGGGCGTGCGAGAACCTGTCCAGGGGTCAGGGGCACAGAGTCAGCCGAAGGGGCAAAGACTCAGTTCCGGGACCTAGGGCTGAAGAGCACATTCCAGGTGGGTGAACAGAGATGTAGCTGGGGTCCTGTCACCGCAGATGACAGGCCTGGAGCAGCAGGTTAGTTCCCTCCCCTGGGCTGGGGGCTGAGTTTCTGGTGCCCTCCTGCCTGCCCCAGACAGATGATGTCCCTAGGAGGATGAAGAGAATGCACGTGGAACCATCCCAGGGCACTTCAAAACCATCCCAGAATGCTCCGGACCGGACCAGAGTGCCTTAGAAAGAGAAACTTCTTCCTTCCTTGCCAATCAAGTTAAAAAGAGGTAATAATACAAGTTGTTACTAATGAGGGTATAGCAATAAAAATATTCTTGAACACCCCAGTAGAAGCTGAAATTGGAAATAAAATGATGTTTCTGGCAAACAATAGGTATCAAAGAATCTAGTGTTCATGTCCTTTGGCTCACATCTGACAACTTTTCTTGGAATGCAAAGTCACGTGGGCCTTAGGAAGCATCACTACAAACAAAGCCAGTGAAGGTGATGGAATTCCAGGTGAGCTATTTCAAATCCTACAAGATGATACTGTGAAAGTGCTGCACTCAATATGCCAGCAAATTTGGAAAACTCAGCAGTGGCCACAGGACTGGAAAAGGTCAGTTTTCATTCCAATCCCAAAGAAAGGCAATGCCAAAGGATATTCAAACTACCACACAATTGCACTCATCTCACACGCTAGCAAAGTAATGCTCAAAATTCTCCAGCTGAGGCTTCAGCAGTGTGTTAACCAAGAACTTGCAGATGTTCAAGCTGGATTTAGAAAAAATAGAGGCACCAGAGATCAAACTGACAAAGTACTCTGTGCCTGGTGCTATTCCGCGGAGTCCAGACCCCCTGAGGCCCCTGGCGTGTTCAGGATTCGATCCAGACTGCAGGGCCCTCTGGGCGGTAAGTACACACACGCGGGGCACGGGGCGCGCTCGACACACCCCCGCACGTTAGCTTCTCCACAGTGCTCCTGTGCCCACGGCTTCTTGGACTGCGAGTGGGTTCCTAATTGTTTCCAAGCCCTCGGGGCCTCCCTGGTAGCTCAGAAGGTAAAGAGTCTGCCTACAATGCAGGAGGCCTGGCTTCGATGCCTGGGTCGGGAAGATCCCCTGGAGAAGGGAACAGCAACACACTCCAGTGCTCTTGCTGGAGACTCCCATGGACTGTAGCCTGCCAGGCTCCTCTGTCCACGGGGTTGCAAGAGTCAGACATGACTTAGCGAGAAAACCACCACCACCACCAAATACTGTGAGTATATTATGGCCGATGATATTAACGAAAAGCCCCTCTGAGATTGTAACCAGGCCCCTTAGACAAGGTGGAAAAACAAGGAAACAAGGACAGGCCTGGCGATCCGGGTCCCCTCTCTGCCTCTGCCCTGAACCCTCCTACCGACCACAACCGGCTCCCGTGAGGAGGCAGTGGGCCTGGAGGGCAGCTGTGGGCTGAGCCGTCAGAATTAGTCTGAATCTGACCTTCCACCAGAGGCTCTAGACGCCGGGCCTCTGGGCACCAGAGTCAACAAAAGCCCCTCCCCCTGGGCAAGTGGGGAAACGCAGGCCCTCACCCTGCCAGGGGTGGGGGGACCTCTGTCTTGCTCTTGGGCCTCCACAGGGCAGGTGTGTCTGCTGGGTGGTCTCACCTGGAGGCAGGGTCTTGTCCCAACCACCCTGCCCTCCCCCAAGAACCCCAGGGCGATAATGACACACCCTGCCTTACAGCCGGGAAACGCAGGCTCCCCGACTCCCTGCTTCATGTCACCCCGAGCTCCGCCGCCACCAGGCTGAGATCGCATCATCTGTGTGGGGTCCTCTCTACACACAAGCCACCCCTGGACAGGATCGCGCCCCCAGAGCCAGCAGCCACCCTGCCCGTGGCCTCTGCCCTTGCCGCCAAGCCCTAACCCTGGCTGGGACAGTCCCCACCTCAACCCAGCCTCCGGGGGACAGAGCTGGCTCTGGAGGAAGCTACAGAGAGCAGGCTGCGATGAGGCCCCCCCACCCCAGGGAGAGGCTGAGGATGGGGGGTGGTCCCAGCTGCGGATGCTGCACGGTGCCCCTCCTCCATCCACCCAGCTCCACCTCCCCCGGGAGTGGCTTCTGAGCAGTCTTCGGGGCTGGGACCCCCAGCGGCTGGAAGGGACCCCCTCCCAGGCGTCTGGGGAAGCACCTTTGACCTGTCGTCAGGGACCAGCTCTGAGACGAGGGTCCCTGCGCTCATGTCCCAAGGGTGGAAGCTGAGGGTGGTAACGCCCACCTCGGGCATCGCTGGAGACCAAACAGGGTGACACGTGGAGAGATGGGGGCTCGGGGCCACCCTGGCGCCTGCTGAGGGGGCTCAGTGAGGACCGCAGAGCCAGCCAGGCCACGAGACAGCAGGGCTACCGACGCCCCGCCGGGCCTCCGCCCCACACGTCAGCCCTCATCCAGCCCAGCAGCTAACCCAGCTCCAGCCGCTTCCTCCCAAGGTTGCAGACCAGCCGCCACCTTCCCAGACGGCGTACCGAGGCAGTCAAGACAGGCGGCAGGAGACACAGTGAGCAGCCGGCCAGAATAGTTGGAGGAAGACGAACCTCACCCTCTCCCCTCTAAAAAGGCAATCACTCTCTCCCTCCTTGTCTCTGTCTCTCTCTCTCTGTCTCACATACACACACACACACACAGAGACACACACAGGCACACACAGCCACACACACACAGGCACACACAGGCACCCAGGTACACACACAGGCACACACACAGGCGTGCACACAGAGGCACACACACAGGCACACAGGCACACACATACACACACGTGCACACACGCAGATACACACAGGCACACAGGCACACACATATACACACAGGCACACACATACACACACGTGCACACACGCAGATACACATAGGCACACACACAGGCGCACACACACAGAGGCACACACAGGAGCACACACACAGGCACACACACACAGGTGCACACACACACAGATACACACATACACACACAGGTACACACACAGATACACACATACACACACACAGACACACACACAGATATACACTCAGGCACACACACACACACAGATACACACAGGCACACACATGCACAGGCACACATACACCCACACATACACAGAGGCACACACACAGGCGTGCACACACACAGATACACACATACACACAGGAGCACACACACACAGCCTCACACACAGGCACACACACAGATACACACAGGTACATACAGACAGAGGCACACACACACACAGGCTCACACACACAGATACACACAGGCGCACACACACAGATACACACACAGAGGAGCACACACACACACAGATATACACACACACAAACGCGTTCAGTAGCAGGCACGTGACCCCCAGCGCCTGGTGTCTCGGTGGGGGGTCTGAGGCCCACCAGTTTGAGCAGCAGGGCTGCTTTGGCCACCCACACAGGTTCGTATTGCCTCCCTGTTCCTCTGCCCGCAGGGTCTTCCTCCTTCAGCGAGCCTAACGCTGCCCTGAGACCAGCCCTGACCTGGTGCGCGAGGAGGTGGCATCCTCGCCGCTGTGGGAGCGGCTCCGCCTCTCCCGTGTGGTCGGCGCTCCTGCTCCCTTGCACAGTTAAGGAGCCTGAGGGTTGCAGCGGCCACACGTCCATCGAGAAGGAGCAGATCCCAGCCTGGCTCTGCCCACAGCCCGGCCCCCTCCCCAAGCTGGGAGCCCGGTCCCCGGTCTCCGAGCAAACGGAGGCGCGGAGATGCCGGCGGCGGGAAGCAGTAGAGACGTCCCGCGTCCCGCTCCCTCTCTGGGCCGGAGCCTCCTCCAGGGGCAGCCGCCGGCCTGCGTGCTCCCCTTCTTCCTTCGACGTGAGCCACCCTCCTCCCCCCGCTCCTCACCAGCTCATCCCCGGGGGCAGAGAAGTGAGAAGCTGACGGTCCCACAGAGAGAAACACCCGCCGGGAGCCCGCGCTCCATCGAGGGCAGGGGGATTCCGCCGCCGCCCTGCGCCTCCCTCATCCTCGTCCTCCGCCGTGTTGGCGGCGCAGAACCAGCCCGCGCGGTTCCGGGTCTCAGCGAGGGCGGCGGGGGCTGAGGATGCCCTTCCAGCAAAGTGCTCTGAGAGTCAAGAGGGGCTCCTGTCTCTGGTGCGGGTTCCCGGGCACCCAGGATGGGCGAGGGCTGGCGCTCGGTCCTGTGGGGCAGACGCAGCCCTGAGGGGATGATGGTGTGAGTGCTGGTGCCGGGGTCACATCGGTGGGGCCAGTGGGTGGTGACGGCGGCTGCTCAGCCGGGGCCTCGGGCTCAGGGAGCCGAGGACCACCTTCCCGTCTGAGCCCCGGGTGCAGCTCTGTCTGCGCTGTGCTCTGAGGTCCTCAAGAATGGGCTTCGGAAAAACAAACCAAAAAAAAAAAAAAAAGAATGGGCTTCGGGCAGAGGGTGGGCACCCTCCTGGGGGAGCCCTCAAGGGACTCTGAACAGGAAGCCGCGCTGAGCGTCCAGGCTGCGGACCTGAACTCTGATTGGAAGAAGCCATGCGGCCCTGGTGGGCTGTAAGGAGGAGGAGCCGTCGGAGCAGCAGAAGCCAGGCCTTGAGAAGCGCTTGCTGAGCGGCTCAGTCCCCAAGGTCTGGGCGGAGACCTAGAAGCGGGGCGTGCGCCGGGCTGGAGGTGGGCAGCGTGGGCACCAGGCAGGCGCAGGAAAGTCCCCGGGGACGCCCATGTCCTGGTGCCCCACACCTGTGAGCCTGAAACCTTGTGTGGCCAAGGCTCTGGGCTGGTGGGAGTGCGTCAACGGTCTTGAGGTGGGAGGAGAGTCTGGGTTCCCCAGGGTTGCCACGGGGCCCTCCTGACAGGGAGGCACGTGGATCAGAGTCTGGGAAGGATGGAGGCGGAGACAGGAGGCAGAGGGTGAGGGGGGAGCTCTGGAGACACATCTGGCTTGGACGATGGAGGCAGGGGCCACGAGCCAAGAGATGCAGGCCCCTCCGGAGGCTGGAGAAGCAGGAGACGGGCCCTCCCCACCCCACCCCACCCCCACCCAGAGGACATAGCCCTGCCGACACGTGCTTCAGGACTGCGGCCTCCAGAGGCTGAGATAAGCTTGTGTTCGCGGGTCACAGCAGCGGCAGGAGTAACTCGGGGGTCACAAGACGGCTGCGTGGGGCTGGGCCCTGAGCTTGGAGCCCGCAGGCTTCGGAGACCCCGCGGGGAGGCGCCCACACCGCAGCCTCGCTCCCGGCCGTGAGCCCTCATGGAGCTGCCCACCGGTGGACGGGGTCAGAAGCCAGAGGCCGGGAGGTGGATACTCGCTCCGTGGGTGCAGAGCAGGTGGGCGAGGGGGCAGTCGGAAGCTGGCCAGCTGCAGGGAAAACAGGCTCCCTAGAGTAGCGGGCAGGGTGGGGGCCCACGTGGTCCAGGGGCAGTGCCCGGGGCTCATCCGTGCTGCCCCTCACACGTGAGGCTACACACTTGGCCCTTGCCCCCTCAACAGCGGGACCACCGTGCAGCCTGCCCCAACTCTGGGGCCTGCAAGGAGACCCAGGGGCTCCCGGACCCCCGGTGCCATGACCTCCACCTCTGCGTATCTGGCTGGCAGCCATTCTCGCCAGGGAGCGACAGGGAGGAGCAGGCTTTTCTGTCCTTCCCACGGTAACTAGGCTCAGGCGGCTCCGGGGATCGAGGGTGTTATCTGCAAAGCTGGGAGCTGTTAGATTTGAGAGCTGAGGATGGCCGGGGCGTGTCTGCAGATGGCGAAGCCAAGGGCTTGCTCTGCAACCCGATGAGAGCACTGCAGAGCGCATCAGTGCCTCAGGCATGCCCAGATCCCTGGAGAGGGGTGACCCACCAGCTCAGCAACACGAGGTCAGGAAGGAGAAGGGCTCATTCGGCCCATTCCTGTGAGGCAAGGGCCTGCGCCCCTCACGAGTGCGTCTCCCCCCGGGCCTGACCCTGGGCCCTTCTCTGAGCCGCACTCAGCGCCCACCCTCCCTGTGAGAGAAAAAACAGACAGGCGGGGCCTCTCAAGGCTGAGGGCTTGGACACAGACGAGATTAAATGAGAAGCACACGTGCATGCGTGCACACGCGCGTGCACACGCAGGCACACAGAGCCCCAGGCCTCGTATCTTCCTCCAGCTGCATCCTCCTCCCAACCCTTCCGCCGCGGGCACACCTATCAATTACTTATGCTCACAGATGTGCTCTTGGTAATCTCGCCCTTTCCTTGTCAGGCAGAGAGAAGGGCTGAGAGAGCCCAGGCAGCTTGGCAGGACGCGGGACGTGCTCTGCGAGCAGCCTCATTTGCATCAGGCAGAGTGCATTCCTGTGTCACTGCCAAAGATGAAAGCGTGCCCCTCTCTGCTTCTGCGTCCCCTGGTCAGACATCTGAGCAGGCAGGCAGCGGCTCTTACTGGGAGAAAGAGAGCTGCAAGGGCAGCCCCCCTCCCCCTCCTCCTCTCTCCCCCCACCCCTTCTTGCCCGGAGATTCTTTGCATAATTGAAACCGAGGGAACAGAAACGACAGAAGCGAGTGGCACAGATGTTCCCATCACAGGTACCTCGGAGAACTCCAGAGGGCCCTCACGGAGCAGCGCCTGTGAATATATTTCATGCCTGGCTCGCCAAGAATTAGCATTGGAAGTCATCGCTGTGAAGGCAGGGGGCTGGATGGGTTTCAAGCCAGCCCAGAAAGCAGCCGCTCCGTCGCTGGCTGTCAGCCGCAGTCACATCACCGCAGACATCTCTCGCAAAGCCCGCGGAAGCCGGCGTGTCACTTCTGACATCGCGCCTTGTCCCTTTTCCCTGCCTGGCTGACAGTACGCCCAGCGCCTGCCTGTTGCTCTGTGCTGAGCAGACCCAGGTGCCCAGGCCCACAGCCCCGGGGCTTCGCTGGAAGCTGTCAGCTCAGCTCTGGGTCTCGGCAGTTGATTTGCCTGCCAGCCGCCTCGGGCGTCCAGGAGAGGGATGGCTGGGGACACCCGTGGACATCTGATGTGCCTGTCAAAGGACGGTCACGCGGAATCCGGAAGAGCGCGGGTCCCGCCAGCCTGAAATGATGCCCTGTGGGAGCCTCACCCCCCAACACCCTGGAGGCGCAGGTGCCCCCGGGGGGCCCGGAGCCCGGTTGCCATGGCTGCTGCCTCCCACACCGCCGCTCACCCTTGCTAGGTGTTTCAGATTCTAACGTATTTACCGCTTTTGAACATGCGGAGGAAACGTCAGCACAGAGAGGGGAAGCACTGACAGAATCAGCACCAGATCAAGTGTCGAGCCCGCCACTGGCACGCTGTGCGGCCTCGGGCTCGTCGCTGGGCGCCCCAGGCCCCGTTCCTCCGTCTGCAGGGTTAAGGCGGGGCCTCCCCCCGCCCCGACAGGCAGTGTTGGTGCTCTGAGCACTGAGCGGGGTCCTGCCTTTCAGGAGCAGCCTGCCAGCCCCCCCCAGCACTCTGGGGAGTTCCCAGGATGCCCCTGCGGGGTCCAGCGTGGGGAGGGCGCGGCGGGTGGGCTGCTGCGCCGCGCTCTCCGCTGCACCCTTCGAGCCAGGGGGTCCCTGGGGCAGCAGCGTGCTGTGTCCACTTCCAGGTGCAGCTTATGCAGCTCACGGAGAGGCAGTCGGTGCACGCACCTCTGAGCTGGGGCCCCCGTCCCGCCCGCTCTCTGCCCACAGGGCTGACTGCGGTCTGCAGTCACAGGGCCCCGTGTTCCCCGTCTTCTCCTTGGGTCTGGCAGGAGACACAGGGGGAGGGTGGGAAGAAGGCCTGTGTCCCCTGGAGGCGTCGCTGCAGGGTCTCTGTGTCACCGTCCCCGCCCGGGGGCAGCCCGCCCCGCATGACCCTCAGGTGTGACGCCGGCTCCTTCCTGCGATCCCTCCAGGCCTGGCCGTGGTGACCGAGTGCCAGGACCAGCTCTGGGGTTGGCAAACCACGGTCATCCACTGTCCCCCCACTTTCTGAAGGGGCCCTTGTTTAAACGTTCCTTAAGCTCATGTTATCTGTGTGTCTGGGGCCCCATGGGACACAAGGAGGCAGCTGAGTCCCTGAGACCAACCGAGGAACCATTCCCAGCCCTCCGAGGATGTCCGGGCCTCCCGGGGGGCAACAGAGGGATCACTGGGTGTCAGCAGAGGAGCAGAGCCCAGGAGACGGAGCAAGGCCGTGAGCCTCCGCCCTCCCCTCTGCTCAGCAGAGCCCGGAAGCTCCGGCCCCCATCCATCTCTGCGCCTCCTCACGGCCACCCCTGCACCCCGGGCCTGCTCGGGGGCGCCCTGGGCCCCCTGAGCCCAGCTCCCGGGCGGGGCAGGCAAGCCTGCACACAGAGGCCTGCGCGTGTCTGGAGGCCTCTGTGACTCCATTCCAGGGCACTACTCACAGCACCGCCGTTTCAGGCCAGGAGCAGAGCTGAGAGACGGGCCTTGCCGGGGATCTCCTCTCCCAGCTGGGGGTGTTTATGAAGAATCTGAGAGCACGAGGAGGCCGGCAGGGGGAAGATTCCCATCCTGTGATTTCAGTTCCGGGAGGGGTCACAAGGGAATGGTTGGGGGTGATCCCGCTCCAGGGCGGATGTGGAGACTTCCCTCCCAGCACATGCCACCTGCTTCCCGGGGGAGACAGAAAGAAGGGAGTGTGTGTCCATAAGGGCCATAAAGAGCTGCCAGTCTTCACAGCGGAATTCCCCAAGTGAACCCCAGCGCAGACACAGGGTGCAGGCGGCCGTAGGGAGGTTGGGACACCAAGACCTTCTCCTGGCCGAGAGGCCCGCACCGCTGAGTGACCTCTTTATTCTCCCTGGGACACACACACAGAAGATTGTATGTGTGACAAAATGGGCCGCACAGCTATTGCCCCAGTGTCTTCAAAGTGCCCCCTCCACGGGCTCCTGGCAGCCGTCCTAAGCCGGTCTCCGTACCGACAAGAGCTGTGGCCTGGTTCCTGTAAACAGCATGATCTGCCGTCTCCACCACCCTTCTGCCATCCCTGTGAGCTCTCACAGAGCTCACCTCGCCCCCTAGAGGAGGGGTGCATGCTTGGGGGGCCCCTCACTCCCAGCTCGGCTCCCCCGGGAGGGCAGGGCCCCCACGGATGGCCCGCAGGGTCAGGCAGGGGTCAGCCCCCTGTCCTGGCCGGGTTCTGGGGCATCCCCTCAGCAGCACCACAAAACACTTCGGGCCCAGAGCGTCCCCTACTGGAGCCCCCTCCTCCACAAGCCCCGTGTCCAGCTGCTGAGGAAGTCCAGGACATCGGGCCCCACGTCCACCCCAGAGTGTGGACCCCTGAAACTCGCCCCGAGTGCCCCCTGCTCACCATGTCTGGGCCCACCCCTGTCTGAACCCCTGGCCTCACATGGGTTGGTTCCCTGGAGCCCCCGCCCATGCCCACCTACCAACCTCCATCCTCCACAGCTGGCTCCCCTTCCAGTCAAGCCCCCCAGAGGCCCCAAGTCCCTCTGAACAAAAGACAAAGTCTTTGCAATGGAAACCATTCCTGAAAGACTTCACTCCATCCGACCACCTGGGTCTGTTCCAGGGACCTGCAGTCTCAGTGCTGACCATTTCGAAGGTTAAGAAACCGGATTTCTCTTGATCAAATAATGTAAAGAACATGCACGCAGGACTCTAAAGTTTGCAAACAATTGTCATGAAATGTATCTTATTTCATACACACACCAAAAAAGTTTAAGAAATAAGGATGGTATGTACATTTTTTAAATTAATTTTTTGTTGAAGTAGTCAATTTATAATGTTGTTTGAATTACTGCTATACCGCAAAGTGGTTCAGTTATACACATACATACATTCTTCATCAGTTCAATTCAGTCGCTCAGTCATGTCTGACTCTTTGTGACCCCATGAACTGCAGCACTCCAGGCCTCCCTGTCCATCACCAACTCCCGGAGTTTACTCAAACTCTTGTCCATTGAGTCGGTGATGCCATCCAACCATCTCATCCTCTGTCATCCCCTTCTCCTCCTGCCCTCAATCTTTCCCAGCATCAGGGTCTTTTCAAATGAGGCATCTCTTCCCATCAGGTGGCCAAAGTATTGGAGTTTCAGCTTCAACATCAGTCCTTTCAATGAACACTCAGGGCTGATCTCCTTTAGGATGGACTGGTTGGATCTCCTTGCAGTCCAAGCGACTCTCAAAAGTCTTCTCCAACACCGCAGTTCAAAAGCATCAGTTCTTCAGTGCTCAGCTTTCTTTATAGTCCAACTCTCACATCCATACATGACCACTGGAAAAACCAAAGCCTTGACCAGATGGACCTTTGTTGGCAAAGTAATGTCTGTGATTTTTCATATGCTGTCTAGGTTGGTCATAACTTTCCTTCCAAGGAAGAAGCGTCTTTTAATTTCATGGCTGCAGTCACCATCTGCAGTGATTTTGGAGCCCAAAAAATAAGGTCAGCCACTATTTGCAGTGTTTCCCTGTCTTCACATTTCATGTCCCTTTCTGCTGCGGTTTATCATGGGATACTGAATATACTTCCCTGTGCTAGACTGTAGGATCTTATTGTTTATGTACATCTTTCTAAATAAGATTGTTGAAGCTAAGAGGAGGTAAGTGATTGCCCAATAATGCATGATTAGTAGCTCATTGATCCAAAACTCCAGTTCACACCCAGGGCTCTGTGAGCGCCATGATGCCAACCCAACGCACTCTAGGAGTAGCAAATTAGACCGACTGTCGTGGGGCCCACGTGCAGAGGGCTGGGCTGGGTGCCACGCAGAGCACACACACAAAGCTGATTTTACCTGAAGGAATTGTTAGCCCTGCCCAAAAGTTAACAGGCAAAACCATGTGGACCCACAACCTCAGAGTGGGTGAGACCAAACAGGTTGCTTATGAAACCTCCTCCTGTTCGTGCCGAGCTGGGTCACCAAGCCACAAAGCCACCCACACCCAAGGGAGACCGACAGGTGGAGGGGAAACGGGTCACCACTCAACACACACAGCCACCGCCGCACACCGGCCAGAGTGAGGCCCACGTGAGCTCCGCCCCAGCTCACGCATCCCCAACGTGTGGACCCCCACCATCCTGCCCAGGAGAGACCCTGAGAAACCTAAACTGCTGTTGGAAGCACGAGAATCATGGAGCGATTTGTTGAACCACGACAGGTAAGCCCCGTTGGGAAAGTAAATGGCATGGTCTTCTTAGAGGTGGGGCAGCTACAAACGCTGACTTTCCCTTGGCCTGGGACCCTGGGCGATCGTAGAAAGCGCACCCCCACCCTCCATTGACCTGCAGGGGCAGGGCACCGGGAGCGTGAGCAACAGGCCGCCCGCCTCATGGACGCCACCCTGCGGCGGAAGCCTGGCTCCTGCAGGTCACACTCAGCATCAGCGGCTTACCGATCCTCAGGCTTGTGTGAAGACACACAACAGAAGTTTGTTTTCAGTTGTTTCAAGTTTTTTAAAAATAATAAAGGATGTTACCTGTTGATCCGAAACTCCTGGTGGCATTTCCAGGGTCAGAGCCTAAGCGGGAAGCCAGGATGGAGGCTCATCGCCAAGGCTCTGAAACCCGGACCGGGACCCTGCCCTTAATCACATTGCTCTCTCTGGAGCTCCGCCCGAGATCTCGCGTCTCTCAGCACTGCGGTCATTCCCTGAGGCAGGGGTTCTTCTGCGTCTTCTTCTTCTTTTTGAATGTGGACCCATTTTAAAGTCTTTATTGAATTTGTTACAATATTGCTTCTGCTTTAGGTTTCGGCTGTTTGACCACAAGTCTCGGAGGATCTTAACTCCTTGGCCAGGGGTCGAATCCCCAACCCCTGCGCTGGAAGGTGAAGCCTCAACCACTGGACAACCGGGGAAGTCTGAAGGGCTTCCTTACTGAACCCCCTCCTGCCCTGCGCTTCTCCCCAGAGCCCCTCTCCTGCTCCACCAAACATTTCCTCTATTTTCCCAGAGCATGTTACCTCTGCCTCCGTCGGCACTTATTTAATTTAAAATAAGCATTTCCACTAAAGAAATGTGCGAATATTACTTATATTTTAAAAGAAGAAAAATCGCCCCCCAAAATTATCAACAGCCTGTCATGAGAGAAGAGAGATGGATCCCACTGAAGACTAAAACATCCTAAGATGTCAAGGCCATTCCGCGTGGGGACAGCAGTCAGGCAGAGTTCCGTATGTGCTAACGAGAGCACTGGTGTTTTATAGGATGGAATAAATGACATTTATGACATCATCAATGAATGATTAAATTACGTTTCTCGTATTCTGTGTACAAGAAAAAGTGGAATTATTTTAGGACTCTTTTAATTCTCCAGCGGATCTTCCCGACCCAGGAATTGAACCAGGGTCTCCTGTATTGCAGGCGGATTCTTTACCAACTGAGCTATGAGGGAAGCCCAATTTAAAACTCAAAATGGTGTGTGTGTGCGCACGCACTTAATTTCCTGCTCAAATTGGTAAACTTCAGTTATCTGCAAAATTCAGTTAGTTGCAGCATCTCATCACTCCATGAAGCTGGACAAATGACACCTTCCCTTGGGAATGGGATAAATCGCCATAAATAAAGCATATTTAGACTCTAATGAAGTGTCGGTTATTTAACCTTTCAGAGTTTCCATGAAGCTGATTATAATTGTGTCTGAAATAAATGTGGTGTAATGACTTGAGAACCGGCCTTAGCATCAAAGCAACAGCAATTTCAGGGCACGGCTGTGAAGGGGCTCGGAGGCGGACGCATTGACAGAAACTCGGGTTGGGTTTGCCCTTCTATTAACGATCGGGAAGAAAGAGCAAAGATGCAGTTAGTGAAAAGCAGAGTCCAAGGTCATCCAAGAAGCCGTCGTGTTCACGTGATGAGCGCAGCCATGTGCGGAGGGGCCCCGCTCTCCCAGCATGCTCTCCTATCTCCCCTCCACGATGAAGTCAGACCGGCATCAACACCTCGAAAGGACCCCCGGAGCAGGGATGGCAGAGACCGGCGGCACGTGGACCTTTGACCGTGGAGTCTTTCCTTTCCCAGAGAGAACAAGCATGGGAGTGCACGCCGCCCAGAGGACAAGCTGGGTGATCGCTGATGGGCACGGTCCCAGGTCGCTTTACAGGAGGACTTTGCTCCTCCTCTCACGGGAGCTCTAGGGCTGGTGTCACTGCCTTGCTTCAAGACGGGGAAAGAGGGGCTTGGAGAAGTCAGGCAACTTTCCCAAGAAGAGAGCAGACACCGTGGTGTAATTGACTCAGCCTGTGTTTCGCGGAGTGGCACTTAGATGGGTCAGAGGCCAAAGAAGGGAGCGTGTCTCTGTCACGTGCCCTCAGAGGACGCATGTCGAGGCTATAGGACACGCCCTGGGCTCGGCAGACTCACACCATGACCTCCCGGCCATGCCCTGGAACAGCAAGGTGGTGCAGTGGGGCTCCTGCCCATCTCTGAAGATGCTGGGGACGGGGTGCCAGACACAGACATCGTCAGAGCGGTTGAAGCAGCACGCGCTGCAGGGTGGGCTCCAGAGGGGGAGCTCGGGCCGGAAGGAGGTTTGGGGCAGACGGAGGGCAGCTTCTGTCCTTCCCATGTGTCCCCCGCACATCTCACGGTCCTGCAAAGAGCCCGTGTCCAAAGTCCAAAGACTTGGGCGTGAGTCCTGGTTCTACCAGATGACAGCTTCACGACTACGGTCGGCTTGATCTCTCTGAGCCTCGGTTTCCTTATTCCTAAAGGACACAGGCAGTATTCCTCTGTGTTCTAATGCCTACGTTTGCTGGAGAATCGGATGAGGAGTCTCTGGGAATATACTTCGTGAGGCACAAATTGCTTTGCCAAGTAAGGGTTGTATGTACGCATGCGTGTTCAGTCGCTCAGGCATGCCTGACTCTTTGCAAGCCCACGGACTGTGGCCCACCAGGCTCTCTGTCCATGGGGTTCTCCAGGAAGAATACTGGAGTGGGTCCCCCTGCCCTCCTCCAGGGGATCTTCCCAACCCAGGATGAAACCCACGTCTCCTGAGTCTCCTGCGTTGGCAGGCAGGTTCTTTGTCACTGCTCCACTTGAGAAAGCCCAAGTGCTTTTTATAATCGTACAAATAAATGCAACCGAAACAGCTGCTCAGGGAGTGCATGAAACTCTGTCACCTCAGCACCAGGGAGGGGGTGAGCTGACTGCACAGTGTCTCCCTGGCCATCCGCCCTGCACACACACGCACACCATGGCCTATTAAATTCGGGCACAATTAACCTGGATTTCAGCAGCCATTCCTTCTGTGCAACACAGAGGCATTATCACGATGTCGTGTGAAGTCTGCTGATTCGAGGTTACAAAGCGCGTCATCAGCTTATGCCGCCCTGTGTCGTTACCTGAGAGTAAGTGGCAGAGTGCATCAGGTGTGCACACAGCGTGCCCAGCACGGCACACTGGGACGAGGCAGCCAGCCCCGTCCCCTCATCACAGTGACAGCAAGAAGCTAATTGCCAGAGTCCGTTGATTCAGGGTGTCTGGCAAATAAGGTGGTGGCTGAGTCACTAAGTCATATCTGACTCTTGCAATGCCTTGGACTGCAGCCCGCCAGGCTGCTTCGTCCATGTGAACCCCCAGAAAACCCACCCTCCTCCACAGACCCCCTGGAACAACTCCAGACTGCACACGCCAGGACAACCCTTCATGGGTCCACTCGGAGCCTGAAAACCACCCACTGCGACTCGGCCAAGTCCAGTCTCCTCGCCCACCTCCTCCAAGGCCTCTGGAGTCACGGGGCAAGCCCAGCAGGGAGACAAGAGCCCCAGGATGTGCAGAGCCAGGGGTCAGAGGTCAGCTGTGACCGCAGCCAGCCTGTCCAGGGCTTCAGAAATGCACATGGTAGTGTCTTCACTGATGGCTGGTCTGCGATACCCACCCCGACAAAGAAGCAAGTCCCTGGTCTTTGGAAGTCCACTTCCTGAAGGCACAGCTTAAAATAAGTTAAAATCACAATGACTTTAGAATCATACAGAAGGGCAGGCTGGTTCTGTGGGAAGTCAGAAGCCCCTCAGCTTTATCATTTTTTTCGGTTTTATTGAGCTGTAATTGACATACAGCCCTATTGAAGTCTAAGGTGTGCAGCTTGATGATTGGACGTACAAGCCTCATGAAATAGAGACCACCATGTTGAGTGTTTCGGCTTCCCTGGTGGCTCAGCTGGTAAAGAATCCGCCCACAGTGAGGGAGACCTGGGTGCGATCCCTGGGTTGGGAAGATCCCCTGGAGAAGGGAAAGGCTCCCCACTCCAGGATTCTGGCCTGGAGAATTCCATGACTGTATAGTCTATGTGGTCGCAAAGAGTCAGACAAAACTGAGTGACTTTCATTTTCACTTTTCACTTTCATGTTGAGTGAACGTCCATCCTCTCACAGACACAACGTTAAAGAAGTAGAAACGTGTGTGTGTGTGTGTGTGTGTGTGTGTGTGTGTGCATTTCCTTGTGATGAGAACTCTTAGGATGGGCTCTATCAAGAATCTTCATATAGAGCTCGGTGGTGGTGGTTTAGCCACTAAGTCTGGTCTGACTCTTGCGACCCCATGGGCTGTAGCTCAGCAGGCTCCTCTGTCCACAGAGATTTCCCAGGCAGGAGTACTGCAGTGGGTTGCCATTTCCTTCTCCATCATATGTAGCGTACAGCAATGCTCATTTATTTATCGCACTGTATGTTGTATCCCAGGTACTTATTTATCTTATAGCTGGAGGTCTGCACCTGCCAGCTACCTTCATCCAGGTATGACTCTGCTCCCCACACTGCGCTTTGTCCCTGTCACGCACTTATTTTGTAACTAGAAGTCTGTGTCTGCTCAGCTCCATCACCTGCTCCCCTCATTCTCTCACCTCTCCCCTCCAGCTGCCGCCTGTTTGCTCTCTGTATCTGTAGCTTCATCTTTGTTTAATTATGCTTGTCCGTTTCTTTTGTTTTTTAGATTCCACATATAAGTGAAAACAGATGATATCTGTCTTTCTCTGGCTGACTTATTTCACTTATAATATCTTCTGAAAGTGAAAGTCACTCAGTCGTGTCCAACTCCGTGACCTCACGGACTGTAGCCTGCCAGGCTCCTCTGCCCGTGGGATTCTCCAGGTGAGAATACTGGAGTGGGGAGCCTTTCCCTTCTCCAGGGGATCTTCCCAACCCAGGGATCGCACCCACGTCTCCTGCATTGCAGGCAGATTCTTTACCATCTGAGCCAGCAGGGAAGCCTTCTGCAGAGGATCTTCTCAACCCAGGAGTTGAATCAGGGTTTCCTGCATTGCAGAAAGATTATTTACCGACTGAGCTACCTGGAGGCCCATAGTATCTTCTGTGCTCAGTTGCTACATCATGTCCAGCTCTTTGCAACCCCATGGACTGCAGCCCACCAGCTTCAGACTCTGTCCACAGGATTTCCTAGGCAAGACTATTGGAGTGGGTTGTATTTCCTTTCCCAATAATATCTTCTAGGTCCATCCGTTTGTCACAAATGGCAAGATTTCAAAGTTTTATGGCTAAGTAATATTCCATTGTGTGTTTGTATATATATATATGATTTTCCAGATAAGTTAGTGGTAAAGAATCTGCCTGCCAATGCCCGAGACACAGGAGATGCATTTTCGATCCCTGGGTCAGGACGATCCCGCAAAGGAGGAAAGAGCAACCCACTCCAGTATTCTTGCCTGGACAATCCCATGGACAGAGGAGCCTGGTGAGTAACAGTCCATGGGGCTGCAAAGAGCTGGGCAGGACTAAGCACACATGCAGGCGCACGCACACACGCACACACACACACACACATGCACACACATGTGTTTTCCAGTCGTCTGTGGATGGACACACACACACACGCACACACAATGTGTTTTCCAGTCGTCTGTGGATGGACACACGCACACACGCACACACAATGTATTTTCCAGTCGTCTGTGGATGGACACACACACACACAGACACAATGTGTTTTCCGGTCGTCTGTGGATGGACACTGCCGGTGCTGTATACCCTTGGCTGTTGTAGGTCGCACTGTGATGAATATCGGGATGCGTGCATCCTTTCTAATTAGTGTTTTTCTCTTCTTTGGATAAATACCCAGAAGGGGACTTCTGGATCATAGAAGAGTTCTATTTTTAAGTTTCTGGGGCGCTTCCATGCTGTCTCCACGGCGACTGCACCATAGTGGTGAAGCTCATGATGACTGTGCAAGAGCCCCCTTTCCTCTGCGTCCTCGCCATTTGTTGTCTCTTTGGTGACAGTCATTCTGATGGACATAAGACGGTATCTCCTTGGATTTGCGTTTCCTTGACAGCTGGTAATGCTGAGTACCTTTTCATGTGCCTATTGGCCATCTGCATGTCTTCTTTAAAAAATAAAGTCAGTTCAGGTCTTCTGCCCACTTTTTGATTGCATTGTTTGTTTTTCTGATGTTGAGTGGTATTTCTTTGTGTATTTTGAATATTACCACGTATTCGATTGTTTGCAAATACTTGCTCCCGTTCAGTAGGCTGCTTTTTCATTTTGCTGAATCACAGTTTCCCTCGCTGTGCAAAAGGCTTTTACGTTGGTGTTGCCCTATTTGTTTATTTTTGTTTTTGTTTCCCTTGCCTGAGGAGATATACCCCCAAAATACTGATAAGACTGATGCCAAAGAGAATACTGCCTACATTTTCTTCTAGAATGTTTATGGTTTCCGGTATTATATTTAAACTGTCTATCCATTTTGAGTTTATTTTTGTGTATGGTATGAGCAAGTGGTCCAGTTTAATTCTTCTACATGGAGCTGTCCAGTTTTCCCAGCACTATTTCCTGAAGAAACTGTTCTCTCTCCAGTGTGTGGTCTTTACTCCTTCATCATAGCTTAATAAGCTCTCAGAGCTGTGGGTTCGTTTCTGGGCTTTCTACCCTGCTCCGCTGGCCTGTGGATCTGTTTGTGGCATGCCAGCGCCGTGAAGCTCTAAGTACTATACTTTTACAATATCATTTCAAGTCAGTGGTACCTCCCGTTTTGTTCTTCATTAAGAATTCTTTGGCCATCTGGGGTCTTTTGTATGTTTGAATCTGGAACTGGAACTTGCTCTGGTTCTGTGAAGCCTGCCGTTGATATTCTAATGGGCGCTGCGATGATTCTGTAGATTGTCTTGGGAAGTGTGAACAGTTTAACCACACTAATTCTTCCAGCCCATGAGCTGGTTTGTCTTTCCATCTGTTTGTGCCGCCTTCAGCTCCTTTCAACAGTGTTGTATAGTTTCTGACTGCAAGGATTTTCTCTCCTTGGGTAGGTTTATTCTTAGGCACTGTGTTCCTTTCGATACAATTGTGAATGGGGTTGTTTCTTTAATCTCTCTATCTGATAGCTCATTGTTAGTTATAGAAACGCAACAGATTTCTGTGTATTAATTTTGTATCCTGCATCTTTGCTGAATTAATTGATAAGCTAATGTGCAGGACCAGGTCCTGGCATGGCTGGCTGCAAGGTCGGGGTGTCCAACAGCTGATGTCAGCCCTGTGGTGGGCAGGGCCCAATGCTGCCTAATGGGGACTGAGCTTCAGTTTTGCAAGATGAAAAAGTTCTGGAGATTAGTTACATGACAATGCCTTTATATTACTGAGCTGTACGCTTAGAAATGCTTAAGATGGTAAATTGTATATTTGTGAAAAAGAGCCCCTCCTCTATACAGCTGGGAAAATAATTCCTTGCTTTGCTATCATTTTGAAAAATGCCTAGAACATAATAGGTCCCGAAAAATTGATTGTCATTGTGATTCACAGTAATCGGAGAGCAAGTCCATTGGTGGGGCCCTGAGTTGGGGTAGGGGGAGGTGGTGCTAAGGGGACAGCCATAGACTGAATGCTGAGTTTCTGCCAGGAGGAGGCTGCCAGGAGGTAGCCTGATCTGACTTGGGAGATGGGCTCAGGGAATCTACCGGCTGGAGAGAAAAAGTCACTGCTGAAAGTTGGAGAACCAGGACATAGCTCATCACTGGGCTTTTTTTTTTATTCTGGGCCAACAACTGAAAATGGCAGGGAATGTCTAGAGACGTGTACCCTCCCAGCACCCAGGGAACAGGAGGCCCTGCAGAGAGGGGACGGGGAGGAAGCTCAGAGCAGAGACCAGGACAGACGGGCTCTACAACGCAAGGGTGTTTGAAGTCCCAGGGGCCTCAAAACATACAGGACCCTTTATCCCTCATATTTATAGCCCATTTTAGAAGTAAAACAGAAAAAACAGCACGTCCCCAGTTAACAGACATCAAATCAAGATAAAATTCTGCCACAATGGGCAATAATTAGCACCAGAAGCTTAATGAGAAAAGTGTCCAGGGGAGTCACTAAGAAACTTGGAGAAAACAGACTTTGAGCCACAAAGTCAAGAACAAGCTGAGACATCACACCTGACTTTGCCATCAGCCAAGGGAGGTCATTACCCGCCTGCAGGGACATCAACAGCGGGGGCAGCGGGAAAAGTCGGAAGGGAGGGAACTCTGGCGATTACAGAGCCATCACACTGCTCTGGGCTCACATTTGTGCAGTGATAATGGGGGAGAGAACAAGAGAGAGAGAGGAAGACAGATGGACAGAGAGACACATAAGAAACCAAGAGTGCGAGAGAGACAGACAGACAGGCAGAGGGACAGGCGTGCTCAGCCTGGGCGCCGGGGCCTGACCACCCTCCAGGACTCAGGCTGCCGCTGGCCCACAGGCCCCTCCGCGTTAGTCAGACGAGGAAACTGTCGGGGGGACTGGGCAAGTCTGACCCATGAGGGAAGATTTAGACCAAAGCCAGGGGTGGCAGTGGCCGGGCTTAGGGCCACTAACCCGGGGCCAGGTCTCCAGACCAAGAGACTCTTGCACCAAAGCTCTCGGTTTATCCCCAGGCAGGAGTCGCTGCTGGAAGGAATCTGTCCCAGCTCTTTTCCTGCAAACCTTTGGTTTTAATTCAGGTCCGTGGGGCAGGCAGTAGCGCCTGGCTCAGTCTCATTTAAGACCCAGAACTGAGTGAAGGCGTGCCAGAGGGTCTGCAGGCTGCTGGGCTGCTTTGCTGTGTGTTGACCCCTGCCCCTGGTTCTGCAGACAGGGACATCGGGGCTCCCTTGCCAGGCAGACCTGGAAATCCCGTGAGCGGACGGCGAAATCCTGACGGTTGGTTGACAAGCAGACTGACCTTGAGGGTCTTTGAGGGAATCTGAGTGCTACACAGCAGAACCAGCTGCCCCCAGGACGTAGGTGCCTCGTTTCGATTTTACGAGTAGGTGCCCGTGTTGCGGGTGCCTCTCCACCCCCTGCCCCGCTCCCATGCGACGCTGACCCTGCACCCAACCCCCTCACACCTCTCAGCATCATTCCTCATTCCTCCCACCCGAGCAGCCAGCAAAAAACTGGACGCTACGATGTGGCGGAGCCTGGATCCTGGGGATTTCCGATGCCCGCGCCCGCTTCTGAGCAGCACGTGGGACTGTGGCCTCTGCACAGTGGAGGGAACCCAAGGACACCGAGGGACCCAGGCCATCATCCCTGACAGGGAGGCTGCCTCTCGAAGGGCAGGGAGACAAAACGGGCACAATTGTCAGGAGCAGCTAATGGTGATCTGCTCCAATTTTCCCAGCAACCGCGACTCTGCGGTGCACCGCTGGCTCCAGCCGTGAATATTAAACAAGAAAATGTGTCATCAGAACAAGCCCCACAGCATAGGAATTAATATTAATGGGGCGAACACTGAGCCTCCTTTTGAACCCTTGGAGTGGGCGGTAAAGGTAGTGATTATTAAAGAGCTCAGCCAGCCTCAGAGCTGACCTTGACCTGGGCAGGGCTCAGCAGGAGCTGCGAGAGGAGTGATTAACCATTCAGTGTGGCTCTCCCTCCAGCCGCACCGGGAGTCCAGGAGTGCCAACATCTGGCATTTTAAAGCTGATCGGCACAGAGGCCGACAGTCTGCGGTGGGAACGTGGAGGCGCCTGGGGAAAGAGCAGGGAGCCACAGGACAGGGTGATGAAGATGTTCTGGTCCCAAAGCCGGATGAGGCCCCACGGGAGGGTTATTCCAAGCCCTCCCTCTGATGAAGAGGATCCCTGCACTTCTTAACAGCAAGCCCCGATCTTTACAAACATCTAAGAGTTCCTGGCACAAAATGGGTGCTAAGAGGAGACACTTCTGGGCCTCTCAACTCTTCTGAAACATGAAGGGAGGAGTGGATGAGCCCTGAGCTCACCTCCTGCAGGAATGTCCAGGCGGCCCCCTGGCGTCGCTGGGGCTGGACGTTCCCTGTCCTGCACATGGCCCTTCAGACTCCTCTCCCTTCAAACTTGGTGATGGGATTCTCGAGCAAGGAGAAATTGGCGGGTTTGATTTTGTCACACAGTAGGTACTCAGCAAATGAATATGTAGTCACTCGGCTATTTGTTCATTCAATGAATTTTTACCAAATACTTAGATACTTAGATCTACTGGTCTAGAAGATCAGCTGGAGAAGACTCTTGAGAGCCCCTTGGGCTGCAAGGAGGTCAAACCAGTCCGTCCTAAAGGAAATCAGTCCTGAATATTCTTTGGAAGGACTGATGCTGAAGCTGAAGCTCCAATACTTTGGCCACCTGGTGCAAAGAGCCAGCTCATTGGAAAAGACCCTGATGCTGGGAAAGATTAAAGGCAGGAGGGGAAGCAGACCACAGAGGATAAGATGGTTGGATGGCATCACTGACTCAATGGACATGAGTTTGAGCAAATTCTGGGAGATGGTGAAGGTGGATAAATGAGTGGATAGGTGGGTGGGTGGGTGGGTGGTTGGGGGATTGGTTGGGGAAGAATGGGTGGATGGGTGGATGGGTATTGAACAGATGGATGGATGGATGGTGTTGTACTTTGAATGGATTGATAAGTATTC
This sequence comes from Budorcas taxicolor, assembly GCF_023091745.1. Classification (NCBI taxonomy): domain Eukaryota; kingdom Metazoa; phylum Chordata; class Mammalia; order Artiodactyla; family Bovidae; genus Budorcas; species Budorcas taxicolor. The sequence continues at coordinate 114,712,709 of NC_068917.1, read as the reverse complement.
ATTTTGGTGGGTTCTAGGACCTTAGTTGTAGACTCTAACCCAGAGCACCCTAAGAGCTCAAGGCTCTAAAACCCAGAGAGAGTGATAAAATTTAGCTAACGAACACCCGAGCAGCTGAAGAGACAAGGGGTCAGACATTGCCTCGAGACACACTGGCGACGTCGCGCGCGAGTCACAGACTGGGACCTCCTGCGCAGCTGCGGCTCTCTGAGTGCTCAGGGCTCATCCTTCTGGAGCACCAGCTCAATCATGTCACTTCCCTGCAGGAAATCCTTCACTGGCTTCCCTTTGCCCGTAAGATAAAGTACAAACGTCTTCCCGTGACCTGCACTTCTCACGACTGTACCTCAATTTCTTCCCCATCGTGGATGGAATAGCTGCTGCTGCAGCCCAAAATTCTGCTCCCACGTTCAGCGAACAAAGTAGCAACCTCCTCGTTTCTTGCTGTGTCTGAGTCAACCGAGCAGGTCCAACGAGGGCCCAGCTGGGCTGACCTCAGCTGGGCCCACACACGAATCCGTGCCTGTGGGTGCGTCCGCTGGGGGCTGGCTGCTCTAGGATGCCATCGGCTTGTGTAGCTGGACCTCTGCCTGAGCGCGTTCCCTGGACTGTGGCGGGATTAAGACCGGAGATACGACTGCAGCTTCTTGAATCGCGGTCACTTTCACCACGTTCTCTTGGTCAAGCAAGGCCAGCTCAGATGCAGGGCTGGGGATGGGGTAGACTCCAGCCCTGGAGGGGAGAGGTCGGGCCGACAGAGAGCAAGCAGGTTGTGCCTGCAGGGAAGGCCGGGGCTGGGGGCACGCCCACCATCAGCCTGCGCACCGTGCTCAGCGCCTGCCCCCTCCGCTGCCGCCTTCCACCCGCCTTCCCTCTTTCTCTCCTGCCTCCTGAGAAGCGCTGCTGTCCGAGCCGGGATCACCTCTCCTACACCCCTGAGCCCCATCCCTCCTCACAGGGCAAACTGGCATCCCACCTGCGGGCAGGGATGGACCCTCGCTTCCTCAGGGAAGCTCCCACGGCCGCCCCTGGCTGGATGAATCCTTGCTCTTTTCCCTTAGAGGGCAGGATGCATGCTTCCTTCCAGAACTTCGCAGAACTCTACTCAAGTACTTCCTAGCCTCACAGCGTGTTTTGTGTCTGTCCACTAGAAGGCAAGCTATGGGTCTCGGCCCCAGCTAGTAAGACAACATCTGGTGTATAAGAGTTCAATAAATATCTTTACTACAAGCTTGAATTAATAAAGGTAAGACACTTCCTAGCACACTAGATCCTAGCCTGTTAGCACCGTTCCCATCTCAGAAAGTGGCTGGCCCCCTGTTTTCGTCTTTGTTCTCCTAAATCTGTCCTCATTGGAGAAAATGAAACATGTCAGCATGAACTCTTTTTAAAGGATTTTTTTCAAACCCAGCTATGCTGGCTTGTTCCTGATCTCATATTCCCACTGCACAAAAAGTCTTAGGTGAGGACCAGTATAGATGATGGTAGGATCCTGTCTTAGAACCTGCGCAACGCTGGGCTTCGGCTCAGGCCAGGTCCTAACGGTGAGGACCAGAGGGGTTGATCTCACTTGCCGAGCCTCAGTTTCTCCTCTGAAGGGGAATAAAATGTGTCTCTCAGGGTTTGATGACGGCTAACTCTTCAAGGTGTTAACAAGCCCATCCCACGGCAGGTAATCAGAGTTAGTTCCTGTCTCCCCAGCTCATCTCTAGCTTCTTAGCCATATGGAAAAAAAAAAAAAAAACAGCACATAGGAAATGCTCAATTTATGGTCAGAGAATTACGCTAATGGCCCTCCTCTGTGAACTGAAGCGAAAGAGTCAGGAACGCCCATTTAGAAGGAACGGAGGTCAGCTCCACTTCAGAGACACCGCCACTAGGAAAACGGGCCTGGGGCCAGGGGGCAGGTCAGGGCCTCGGGGACAGCCTTGGAGGAGTCCACCCAGCGTGCCCAGCCGGCCAGGGAGACGCAGAGGGAGGACCAACATGGAGCTTTCTCATCCAGCTTTCCTTGGCAAAGAAAGGGAGACAAGCAGGACTGGACATTCGTGTGGATGGTCCTTGCCCTCCTTCCGGCCAGGGTTTCCTCAGAAACGCAGCTCGTTGGAGGCTGTGCCTGCTGTCCTGGGGGCGGGCTCACGGCCTCCGGGTGGTGAAGGGGTCCTGGGTTTATAGACTCGGGGCTGCAGGGGGCTTCCTCGGTGCTCTCAGCTCTGGGTGGAAGGGGAGGGTGCAGACAGCATGGACGGGAAGACAGCGGGGATGCCGATGGGGCTGCCACGGGCCTCTGGGCCCCCAAACGTGGCTCGATGTCCAGGAAGGCGAAGCTGCTGGGTGCCGGTGCTGAGAGCCAGACCAATCAAAGGACAACACTCTTGCCTTCTGGGCCTGTTCTGAGACGCTCGTGGGGCCCCGGGTCTCCCCTTTCTGTCCTTTTCCTCTCCTGCCCCGCTCGGGTTTTCAGGGCCCCTGGGTGAAGGAACGTTTCCGTCACACTGCGTCCAGGGCGCAGTGCCAGCCTGCCTCGTCACTGCAGTGTGGAGCGGACCGCCTGCCTCAGGTGTGTGCCGGGCCTCCCGGGGTGATGCGGTCGCATCGCTCCCTCCCTGCCCTGTCCTTCATGGAAGGGAGCCAGAGCGCAGCTCACTCTTCAGGAGTTGGGATGACGTTCCACGCGCTTCGGGCCCGAACATCTACATGGATCGGGATTCCTCCACACGAGAGATTTGCCTATTCTCACTCATTTACGTATTTATTCAGTAAATTTATTTGTATCCCTACGAGCTCATCCATGCTAAAGGAGATCAGTCCTGGGTGTTCATTGGAAGGACTGATGTTGAAGCTGAAACTCCAATACTTTGACCACCTGATGTGAAGAGCTGACTCATTGGAAAAGACCCTGATGCTGGGAAGGATTGAACATGGGAGGAGAAGGGGACGACAGAGGATGAGGTGGTTGGATGGTGTCACCAACTCAGCAGACATGAGTTTGGGTGGACTCCGGGAGTTGGTGATGGACAAGGAGGCCTGGTGTGCTGCAGTCCATGGGGTCGCAAAGAGTCGGACACGGCTGAGTGACTGAGCTGACCTGAGCTCATCAGGTCTGTGTTCATCCTCTGGGTTACAATCCCACGGGACTTGGTTCTGGTGCTCAAACTGCGCCAGCCTTGGCCCCTGGGAAGTTCCTCCAGTCGGCTCCTGAGCTCCTTGGTCTCACCCAAATCATTGTCGGGCCCTGCTTTTATTTCTGTTTGTGAGCTTCCTAGCTTTCTGGCTCACCTGGTATATTTCCTGCCTCAGTCCTGGGATGAGCCGTTTCTCCAAGGTGCTTAACTCCCTCTTAAAACACACATTTCCTTGACACTGTCTTGGGGAAATGCACTGGGACCGTGAATGGTGTGACTGGTAGCCAAGAGGGGCCCCTAGTTTTGGGGGGCTGGCCACAGGACCTGAGTGAGACCTCAGGAGCGGGCCCAGCCTCGGGGCCCTTGGCCGTGTGAGGCCTCCACGCCACCAGCTCACTCACGGCTGTGACAGGGAGGTTCTGACCCAGCTCCCGTGAGACAGAGAGCTCACCTCTCAGACAGGGAGCCCGGCGGTCCCCTGCCTCTGGCTGTCCCGCCCCCAGACCCTCAGGGCGGAGTGGCTGGGCCCTCACCTGTGCCCAGCACCGCGAGGAAATCAGCCCAGACCCACACGCAGGCACAGAGTTCTCGCCTCCCTGAAGCCACGAGCCTGGCGACTCCCTGTCCTGAAGCTCAGGGCTGCTCAGGGACGCTGCCTGCTGGAGGCGTGGCTGGCTTGGGGCTCCGTGGTTCTTTACTAGTGAGTGAATTTGTGTGTGTGTATGTGTGTGTGTGTGTGTGTGAGAAAGTGTGTGTGTGAATGTGTGTGAAAGTGTATGTGTGAGTGTGTGTATATGTGTGTGTGTATGAGTGTGTGTGTGTATGAGTGAGTGTGAGTGTGAGTGAATGTGTGTGTGTGTGAATATGTGTGTGTGTGTTTGTGTGAGTGTGAGTGTGTAAGAGTGAGTGTATGTATGTGTGTGTGAGTGTGTGAGAATGGGTGAGTGTCAGTGTGTGTGTGTCAGTGTGTGTGTGTGTGAGTGAGTGCATGTGTGTGAGTGTGTGTGTATGTGTCAGAGTGAACATGTGAGTGTGTGTGAATGTGTGTCAGTGTGTGTGTGTGAATGTGAGTCAGTGTGAGTGTGTGTCTGTATGTGAGTATGTGAGTGTGTGTGTGTGTGAGTGTGAGCCAGTGTGTGTGTCTGTCAGTGTGTGTGTGAGTGAGTGCATGTGTGTGAGTGTGTGTGTGTCAGAGTGAATGTGTGAGTATGTGTGAGTGTGTGAGTGTATGAGTGAGTGTGTGTGTGAGAGAGTCTGTGTGTGAGTATGTGTGTGTGCGAATGGTGGGCACTGTCCAGGGCAGACACTGCCAGGCTTTGCTGGGAGAACTGAGCTGCCCGCACTGCACTGAGACGCTCCTGCGCTCAGCTGGAAGCGTGCCCCGCCCGACGAGGGAAAGCGGAACAAAGGGCGTCTGTGGCTCCACACGCGGCTCTTCTTGAGCGTCTCAGGCAGCCGGCCTGGCAGCCGCCTTCCGTGAGGCCTGTCTCCTATTCCGCCCTGCGAGGGGCTCGGGCCTCCAGGAGGCAGCGTGACTCCGCAGAGTGACGGCCGCAGAGGGCCCGCGCGAGGGGGGCGCGAGGGGAGCGAGGGCCGCCCAGACGGAGCAGAGGCACACGGCTGCACGAGGAAGGAAGGGCGGCCACGGCCCCTCCTGTCACCCGGACAGGGTCGCCCTAGAAACAGGACCCCCTCTGGGTTTCTCTAACACAGTGCTCAGGGCTGAGCAGCAGCAGGAGCTCCCTGCCACAGGCCAGGGCTGCAGGGGGCGGCAGGGGGCCCTTCCCAGGGAGCGCCGTGCCCTGAGGGCCCGGGGGTGGGGGCCCAGGCTCCCAGGGTCTGCCCCGGGGAGGGGGCCCTCGAGCGGCCACACAGGACCACCCACAGGGCTCAGCCTGGCGCGGAGAGCCCACCTGCCAAAGATGGCGGGCCGTGGGTGCGGGTGGGCCGGGGGGCTGGGGGACCCCTGGGGTGGGGGCTGGGGACTCCTGGGGTGGGGGCTGGGGACCCCTGGGGTGGGGGCTGGGGACCCCTGGGGTGGGTGCTGGAGGACCCTGGTGGGGGCTGAAGGACCCCTGGGGTGGGGGCTGGGGGATCCCTGGGGGGCCTGGGGGACCCCTGGGGTGGGGGCTGGGGGACCCCTGGGCTGGGGGCTGGGGGACCCTGTCTCTATCAGCCCCGCAGAGTCGGGGGCTGCGGCTGCCGCTTGAACACGGTGAGGTGGCTCTCAGCATCTGGAAACAAGGGCACGATAAGGCGTTTACAAATAAAACTACAGAGAGCAAGGGGAAGACACCGAGGAAGCGACACGCACGCCATCCAGTCAGACTCCAGGCTGCAAAGGCTGCAGACTGCAGGGGTCCCACCATACGACGTTCTAGAAAAGGCCAACTGTGGAGACAGAAGATCGCGGTTGCCGGGGCAGGGGTTGGGGAGCCGTCTGAGCTGAGGACGCCGGGGGAGGAGACTCTCCATATGCGGGGGCGACGTGTCCGAACCACAGGACGTGCAGCCCGAAGGTACAAACATCTCTGGACTCAGTCAATCACACCGTCTCAGTGCCGCTCAGGAACTGGAACAAACCTGTGCGAGGCGTGAATAAGAGGAGGGCCCGCTGGGGCAACGTGGGGATTCTGCTCTTCAGGCCCAACTGCTCTGTACACTCGAAACTGCTCTAAAAATAGAGTCTATTAATTAAAAGATTACACGGAGCAGAATTTAATTTTGCTGACAGCCTTAGTGGTTCTTGGGGAAACTGCAGCCTCTTCCCTCACTCTGACCGCCGCCCACGGCGTGGAAAGGAAGCAGCAATCTGGGATTTGGCGTTTCAGGGTTCTCTCCACTTGGCTGCGCCAGTCCAGGCATCACTTCTTGCTTTTCCACCAGCACCTGGACTGTGAAATAGTTGTCTTCAGAAGGAGGTGCGTTGCCTTTGTGATGCGCGACTGCAGCATGTCTTGCTAACTCCCCTAATTTCCCCGTTACCCACAGGAAGCTGGTTCAGAGAAGGTGGCAAAGATGAGACCCTGACCCGGGTTCCCACCACTCGAAGCTGAGGTCCGCTCAGTGGGTTCCCTCCCACCAGCCATCCACACCTCGCCCATCCACGCCCATGTCCAGGGTCCCCAGGGCAGGACTGGCCTGCAGGGTTTCCATCAGCCGGGCACCCTGCTTGTGGGGGATCATCCTCATCACAGCCGCCACGCTGGCCAGGCGTCCGCGTGACCTTCTCGCCTCACTGGGCCGCCCTGTCCCGGGAGCTGGTCCCGGCCTGCTGCCCCTCTCCCCAGAAGGCCCCGCCTTCCACACCGTCATGACCTCAGGGCTGGCTCCTCCTGCAGCCGTGGGCCGCCACCTCTTCCAGGCCAGCAGGCGGGGGTCCTCCACTGGCACAGCTTCGCCCTGCCACAGCCCCCGAGTGCCTGCAGCGGGAGAGACGCCAAGCTAGGTGCCTGGGTGCGGAGCTGAGCCAGAGTCCTCCCGACTCCATGCTGCGCAGCCAGAGGTGCCCTCCGAGGCTGGCGGCCGTCCTGGGGCCCCCGGCAGCTCCCCACGGCCCAGCCTGCCGAGACCTCCACCCCGACAAGGTGGGAGACACACCAGAGGGAGTGGGCCCACGTCCAGCCACACCACAAGCGGCACGAAATCGGGCTACGGATTATTCAGGGCTGCAGGGCAAATTCCTCGAAATTTTTCAGTGCCGTTTAATTTTGACTTTATTATGTCTCAGGATGCTGGGGGTCAGGAATCCCGGGCCTGTCACTAGAGAGGACATACAGTACGAACTGGCAAGCACAGCAGGTCCACAGAGCCCTTCCCGCCGAAAACGGCCCCTCCCCCTCTCCCGGCCCCCCTTCCCCCCAGGCCCACGACGCCCGACGCTCTTCCCCAGGAACCAGCCCTCGTGGCTAACCCTGCTGACGGGACAGCCAGGTTTAGGACTGCCGGCTCCCAAATGGAGAGAAAGCCTCAGAAGCTGCATTTCAGTTTCCACCCAGAAGCCAGCTAGGAACCTGCAGAAGCCGGGGGATGTGGCAAAGAGGGGCTGAGCTGCAGGCCAGGCGGGAGGGAGGGGGCTGGCGGGGCTCCGTCCACACCTGGAGTGTCCATGCGGGGAGAGAAGGCTGGGTGCCCCCGGCCACACTCGACCTCTGCCGGCTCCACACTCGGGTGGTGTGAGCAGGTCTGGTTTGCACTGAGGCCAGCAGCCTGGGTGCTCCCTGCCAGGGCTCTGCTCTGCGATGCCGGTCACCCCCACCTCCTGCGCCCCCCATCCCCAGGGCCTCAGGGTGCCTCCCTGGGCTAGGGCTTCATTAATCCAGTGAGTCATAGTGACCCCTGGACACTATGGGCCTCCTACAGGGCCACCTGGGAGACACCCAGGACACAGGCCCCCATCTCGTGCCTGAGAGCGCTTCCAGGAAGGTGCAGGGGGTCACCTCTCAGGACGGGGGAAGGCCCTCTGACGAGGGAGCCAGAGGCCCTGGGGGAGCCTCCCCCTGCCCTTGCCTCTGCTGCCAAGATGCCGATAGCTGGGAGATGATGCATCAACCTATTTCTCAGTGAGGGAGGGCCATCGATCAGATCCGCCCTCCCCTGGCAGGGCGACCCGGCCACCAGGAGCACGTGGCTCCACCAGGGCTGGTCAGCTGTGCTTCTGGGCAAACCCGGCCCCTCGCTGAGCCCAGACTCACAAAGAGGGTGGGTCCCCAGGGCACCCAGCCCTCTACCCCATGAGTGCTTCCGTTTTGGGAAAGGACTCAGCGTGTTCTCTAAGACAAACAACAGGCGGAGACCTTGGTTTCATGTGAAAGGAATCCCAGACAGGAGGGAGCCTGGTGGGATCCGCACCGAGATGTCTGGCCCACTGCCCTGCCAGTCCTGTCCCTGAAATCAGAACTATCAATCTTGAGAAAATCAGATTAGCTGTGGCCGGCGTTACCTGCACAGTCAAGGGAAAGCAACCGCCTTTCCATCACACTTCCCAGAAGCATAAAAGGGAGAAGGATGAGACCCCAAAGGAGATGAGCATGGGGGCTGTGGGGCTGCCTCCTTGGGGGCACAGAAAAGAGGCATCGTCTGGCGAGCGGGGATGACGGCCCTCCTGAGGACCTCTGCACGCAGGGGCTCCCTGTGGCCCCGGGATGGCAGGGGCCGGGGGGCACACATGCTGGGCAGTACAAGGGGGGCACAGACAGAGGGAGTCTCAGAGAGGTGCTGAAGACCTGTCCCCGCAGGGCGCATCTCTGACGGGGCCGTCAGACGTCACCCCTCCTGCCCACGCCAGCACCCCTCAACCAGGAACAGCCTGCTGCTCTGACCTGAATCCTTCAGAAAGCTCTGAAACGACTCTCACGAGCATCTGGACACAGAGGCAGGTCAAGAGCCCACTCCTCTTCTCTCGTGGTCTGCCTGCTGCGTGCCTCTGTGCCATGAGTCAGCATTTACTGGGCGCCTAGGGCATGCCAGTCCCGGGATTGGCCCCTTTGACACAGTCCTAACACTGCTTCCAAGCTGCATTCATGTATCGTCATTTCTCATTGTACAGATAAGGAAACTGAGGCCTCAGATGGTCGGCCGTGCACCAGTGCCTCTTCCAGCATCCAGCCCAGGATCCTGCACAAGCGGCTAAACTGAACTTTGTGTTTGGGGTGTTCTGCCTGCACAGAGCAAAGGTCATGGGGGAGGACGAGTCTCCCCGGGAGAGATCCGACCCAGGACAGGCACCCAGGGACCCAGGTAGGTCTGTCTGGGACCCAAAGCCGTGAGGTCCAGGGCCCCAGGCACCTGGTCAATGCTGGGAGCCCTGCATCAGAAAGGGACCACCCAACACAAGCTGGGATGATTCAGACTCACCAGAAGGCAGGACACACCGCGGGGGGTGGTGGGGAGGGTGTTGCTTCTTCAGAGGAGGATACCCCCCCCACCGGTCTTTTCAGAAAGCGCACGTTCAGCAAGGTCTGTGCTGCCGTGACAGGCTGGGGTGGGGGCCCTGAGGCCTCCAGCCACCTTCACTCCCAGCTGAGTGAGCTGGGTCCCCCAGCTGGAGACCTCAATGAATCTCCAGGTCCTTCCCTGGCCTGACAGCCTCCTCCACCGCCTCCAGCCTGGGAGCAGACAGAAATGAGGTGTCTGCCCATCTCTGCCTGTTGAGAGGATCTCTCGCATGGAAGGGCTCAAAATGGTCTCAGGAACCCACTTCTATAAAAAGGGAGAAACTGAGACCAGGAAGGAAGAGGAGGTGGGGAGGGGGAGTGAGGGGGAGGGGGAGAAGGGGGAGGGGAGAGAAGGGGGAGGGGCAGAGGGAGGGGAGGGGCGGGGGCGAGGGAGGGGGAGGGACAGAGGGAGGGGGAGGGACAGAGTGAAGGGGAGGGATCTCCTGAGTCCAACTTTGAGCACATTTGGAAATAAGCGCCAGGAAAGGTATGAAACTTGCCCAGACATCAGAGACTTGCTGGAAACAAGCAGCTGAAGCCTCTCCGTCAGCTGTCAGAGCACAGGAGAAGCAGGAGGAGGCAGGTCCCGGCGGGCCCTGCCATCACCTCGCCTGGGGCTGGGCTCCCTCTAGAGACCCTGCTCGGCTGGATGGCAGGGACCTGGGGGCTCTCGGATGGTTCTGAGCAGGTGAGGTCGAGAACCACTGTCCACCACGACCCTGCCCGGGCCCCAGGGCCATCCGAGCCATGACCGCAGCCAGTGTCCCTCCCACAGGGCCCCCTCCCCGCGCCCTCGTCTGTGCAGAGACGTCTTTGCCCCCACCACGAGGGGGAACGTAGGCCATAGAGTGGGGAGGACTCAGCCCAGCGGAGAGGGGGCTTCAGCCCCGGGCAGGGCGGCGCCCATGCGGCTGGCGGGCGGCCAGGGTCAGTGATGGCAGCTGGCAGCATCTCAAGACTGGCCTCTGGCTCTCCCTGGGGCAGCCAGCTTCTCCCAGCAACTGGACAGGGAGTCGTGTCTTCTGGGCTTGGCTTCCAGCCACATCCAGAACTCTGGGAATTCAGGGTTCCAATTAGTGGCTCTCATTAATCAGGCCCCAACTAGGTGGAAGTGGAGGCCCACTATGGCAGGGAGCAGAGTGTGGGCCACCCTGACTCCAGGGACCACCCGCCTCCTGTGAGCACAGCACCGCCGCCCTGACACTGTCAGAAGAGGCCGGAGAGGCCGGCTCTGACCTGGAAAGAAACCGCAGAAACGGGAGGCAGGCAGGCGGCAGAGCAGAATCACATTCTTCTTGCTTTGCTGCCCAAAGCCTCTCGGCGGCTCCCCCACAGCCCACAAGACAAAGCCCACACCTGCAGCTTAACATGGGAGCGGCCACCTAACCCCAGCGACCCCACTCTGGGGGCGTCACCACTTTCCTCCAGCACAGACTCACACTGCCTGGCTCCGGACACACGCTGCCTTTCGTCCGCGCTCACTCTGCCCAGGCGGTGCACAGGCTCAGCAGACTCACCCGTGTCTCCTGGGATCTGACCTGAGCTGGGCCCCAAGGGCCCCAAGAGATTCTGCCGAGGCTTCTCACACATGCACACACATAGGCAGACACATGGGCACACATGCACACATATGCACGTGTGAGCACACAGAGACACACATACATGCATGCACACACAGATGCACACACTATACATGTGGGTACATGTGGGTACACTTGGGCACGTAGGTATACATGCAAGCACACATGCATGCACCTGAACTGCACATGTGCATACACGCATGTGTGCACACATGCATACACATGTGGGCACACAAGTGCACACATGTGAGCACACAGAGACACACGCATGCTTGCATGCACACACAGGCGCACGTGCACACATGGAGGTACATGGGCACACGTGTGCACAAGTCCGCACAGACAGATGCACACATGCATGCACACACAGCATACCTGGGCACACTCAGGCGCATAAGCACAGGTGTGAGCACACGTGCACACAAGCCCAGACACATGCATGCAGACACGTGAGCACACATGCACACAAGCCCGCACAGACGCACGCATGTGCACGTGCACAGAAGTACACACAAGTGTGCCCATGCACCTGTGCTGTGATGCCTCTGGGCTCACGCCTTGCTCACCCGAAATGCCTGCCGCCCCCAGTGCACGCCTCCCCAGGTTCTGCTGGACCCCTCGGCCTTGGCCCCTACCCCGCACCAAGCACCTCCTCCCAGCGCCCAGGGAAGCATGAGCCCATGTGCTGCCATTGCTGCTGTTTTTCAAACAATCCTCCCCTCTTCAGAGTCTGAGTTCCCTGGAAGCAGGACAGTGTTTGACCAGGCCCCCCTTGCCAGTGTCCAGCACAAGCTCGCTTATAAAAACAGATATAAATAAAGGTGGATTTATAAGGCCCTTATTTTCAAAGAACTGTAATTCAAGCGTTTCCCTGTAATCCCAGGCTTTGTCTTCTTTTCTGGTATTAGAGAAAAGAAAACACTGAAGTAGACCCATTTTCGTCTGACGTCTGTGTGAGTCTGCACAGGTCCCTTTGATGGGAGCTGGAGGCACGGCCGGGTGACCGTCTCAAGTGCCGTCCCTGGAAGGCCCACCGAGAGCTCCGAGCCACGGGGCTGGGCCTCATGGATGGCCGCTTCCTGTGGGCCTGAACCCGCTCTGAGCATCGCTGCCCCCAGCCTCCGAAGCAGTGAAGTGCAGGCTTCCCTCCCTGCAGACGAAACTTGGGACTCGAGGTAAATCCACGCTCACGTGATGCGTCTCTTTCTCCCACAAGTAGAGGGCAGCCTCAAATGCAGGTTGACGGAAGTGTCTTCTTTCTCCAGACAATGGGCGTTTGGGACGACTTTCTCGGGATGCGTTTACCCCCCAACAAGCAGGGTCTGCGCTGAGTACGAAGCAGCGCGTGACTCCTTGTAGAACTGCTGTGAGTGAGGCCTCGTGGGGCAACAGGGGCTTTGGGGTCGGGGTCGGCTCTTCATTTCGTCATGTAGACTCCGGGAGACTCCGTCTCTTTGAATCTCACTTGGTCTGTAAACTGTGTCTAAAGACACATCTGTTTATTTCATAGACTTTATGAAATACTTTGTATTCTATTTATTTATTAGGATAAACTAATTTTTCTCTTCATTTCGTGGACTTGCTTCATAAACAGGGTAGTACAAATGTTACTGACGTGCCCTCTGCAGCAGAGTCCCCGCTAACCGACGCGCCCACAAGCACAGACAGCGCGTGTCTCCTTCCATATTTTGCATGGGAAGCTGTGCGGGGCTGGGGCCAGCGGAAAAGGGCAGAACGGAACCTGAGTCTGGAGGGAGACTCGGGCCAGCCTGAGCAGGCACGAGAGCAAAGCCGGCCGCCCCCAGACAGCTTCCCCCACCCCGCCGAGGCCAGGAGGGCTCTTGTGAGCAGCCGCTCTGGCCGGCGCCCTCCTGGGGCTCGAGGTCGGAATCTCATCAGCGGTGCTGGCGTCCCTGTCAGCTCGTCCATGGGGCAGGAAATACCTAAGGTCCTTCTCCCAAGCTCCCAGCACTGAGGACATATGCCCCTGGATTCTCCCGAGATGAGGCGTCTTTTACTCCAACAAGCGCCTCTCCGCCACACCTGGGTTTATGCTAACGAGACTCCCAGGTGGGGCCCGTGTGCATGCTGAGTCACTCCAGTTGTGCCTGACTCTTTGTGACCCCATGTGAGCCCGCCAGGCTCCTCTGTCCATAGGATTCTCCAGGGAGGAACACGAGTGGGTTGCCATGCCCTCCTCCAGCGGATCTTCCTGACCCAGGGATCGAACCCCCATCTCTTACTTCTGCACTGGCAGGCAGGTTCTTTACTATTAATGCCACCTGGGGACCTGGACCACTTCATGTCAGGCTGGGACTGGGACTGGCCCCGGGGAAGCCAAGCTTCTGAGGAGCAGGCTGGACCTTCCCACCCACCCCGACCCTCCAGGTGGAGGTGACAGGGAGTCGAGTTCAACCAGTGACAACCAGTGATCCGTGCAATCATGCCTGCGTGGTGCAGCCTTGGGGAAAGTCCTGGGAGCCTCTGGGCTGGTGGGCACCTCGCGGGCTGGGAGGATGGGGTCCCCGAGAGGGCCTGGGAGCTCAGCCCCCCATGCTGGACCTGGCCCGTGTGGCCTCCACAGCCTCTTCGCCGCATCCTCCGTAATTAACTGGCCATCACAAGGAGAGACGCCTCCTGGTTCTGCAAGTCGTTCTAGCAAATCACTCAGCCTGGGGGCAGGGTGCAAGTACTCCTGAATTTAGAGCTGATTGCTCAAATGTGTGGTGACCCCAGGGTCTGGAGGGGGGAGTCGTGTGGGTCTGAGCCACACCCCGCCATGTGACAGGTACGTCAGCACTGAACTGACCCCCAGCTGGAGTTGCAGATGTGTTGGAGAAACACGTGCACACTCGGGCTGGAGCCGGGCCCACCTGCTCCACACATGCCATCAGCACCCACGGTCACCGTGTCTGCCTCCAGCAGTCTGTCCACAGGGCCCCCGGCCCCCAGCTGCCCATTCACACAGAGATTCAATGCTCCCCACCACCAGCGGGACAAAGGCCAGGTCTGCAGAGGTCCCCAGAGTCTCTGAGAAGAGACCCCTGTCTTGCTAAGGGGCACAAGCAGGCACAAGGTCAGCACCCTGGGTGCTGCCACAGGGGTGGGGCACCGCCTCCCTCCCCAAGTGTCTCCCTGACTGTCAGGGGAGCCGGTCAGCGGGGTTCCAGGTCAGATCAGGTTGTGAGCAAACTGAGGGGCTGAGCCTCAGCATCCCGGGAGTGGGCAAGCCTTGGTATCCCGGGGGTGGGTGAGCCTCGGCATCCCGGGAGTGGGCGAGCCTCGGCATCCCGGGAGGTCTGCAGTAGGACCAAATGGCAGAGAGCAGGTGAATTCGCTCTTCCTGCTCAAGGAGGACATCAACTTCTCCGGCCCTCAGGCACCACAGCCTTGCGTCTCTGCTTTCAGACTCAGACCAGGACTCACGCCGTCAGTGCCGCAGGCTCTGGGGCCCTTGATTCAGGCTGAACTGTGCCATCTCCAGCTGTGGACAGCAGACGGGTTGTGGGAACTTGGGCCTCTGTAATCGCACGGGACAACTTCTAAAATGCAGTTTCTCCCATCCGTGTCTGCCTATCCATCATTTATCTACCTGTTGTTATCTGTTTGTCCGTCCGTCTACCTACTATCCATTTATTACCTATCCATCATCTATGTGTCTGTCTGTCCATCTGTCTGCCTATACACCTCCTGTTGGCTCTGCTTCTCTGGGGAGCCCTGGCTACGCACGTCCACACCACAGAGGGCCCCAGCCAGGTCCCGGCAGTCGCAGGTTCAGGTTGCCAGAGACAATCCACCCACAGTGGCCAGGGGTTTGTCCTGGTCTGGCCCCACCTGGGTTCCGCTGCCTTCCCAGCTCCAAGCCCTCGACAGGCCCTGGACCCTGACCTGCTCTGTCCAGCGATCCTGACACTCAGGGTCCTTCCCCACCTCTGTGCATCGCACCCCTAGCTCTGCACATGAGGCCTCCCGGCCAGGAATCCCCGCTCCCCGGCTTCTACCTCTGATCTTGTTCGCTCCCAAAGTTAGGCTTGAACCTCAGAGCTCTGCCCAGAGCCCCGCAGACCCCTACTCTGTGCGGAGGACGCGGTGGACTCTCTGCCCGCCGGGCCTGTGGGGTGGCCTATGCGCTGCCCTGCGGCCAGGGTGCAGCCCCACGCGCCAGGAAATGCCATGCTCCACACCCGCGCCAGGACAGGGTGAATGAGGCACGAGCCTCCTCTTGAGCCCCAGGGTGAGATCCAGGCCTTGTGCTCAGGGTCGCAGTTTCCTGCAAAACCCTCTCCTCCCCTTGGTCCTCATGACTCTCCTACACTACAGAAGCTGGTCTTTAAAATCAGCCTGCGCACCAGCAGAGCAAACTGCGCCCAAGGGCGCCCGGGGGAAGGGAGGGCTGCTGGGTTTTGTGGTAGGTTTTTCTGAGAACGTTTGAAACCTCTGGATCTAAAACCTGCAAAAGAGGTCATTTGGGGCATCTGTTTTGTTCAGGAAACGTGGCAGGGGAAAAGACCAGGGGTGTAGGAAACACAGGGAGACGGGCAACTGTGAAAACTGGATTATCAGGTCAAGGGCCAGGCACAAGGGCACAAGAGGAAGCGTTCATCCCTGGGGGATCCTCACTCTGCACAGACAGCACCTGGCCAGAGGCTCACAGAGCAGGCAGCCGTGAACAGAGGGGCCCAAAGAAGCATCTTGGAGCCTGGGTTCTGCTCTGAACACCATGGTCCACCTCCAAGCCCCAGAGTCAGTGGGTCCTGAGAGTCTTGCCTTCCCTTCAGCCCTGTGCTGGGAGCCCACGCTGTGGGAGACCCCAGCTCAGAGCCCCAGGTTCAACCCCCAGCAAGGCACCTTCCGACCAGGTGAGCCCCTTCCAGCTGCCCCTGCCCAGGGATGTGACCCGATCACAGGGCTTGCCAGGGGGAAGGGGCTGCGAGACCCTCCCCTTCTGTGACCCAAGCCCTGCGGTAGTCCAGAGAAGCAGAGCCGCGCTCCCAGCCCCAGGCTCACTGACCCTCCTTCATCCCCACAGAACCTGCCCGCCACGTCTCGGTTAGGAGGTCAGCGCCTCTCCTCCAAAGCCTGGGTGCCTCCCAAGGAGAGGCTGCCTCACACTCACACCCCTGCTGCAGCTCAGCGCCTGGCACATGGGGCGCTCACGCCGTGGGCCCGCCAAAGCTCTGCTGAGCCCAGCTGAGAGTGGGCAAGAAGGAAAGGTCGGCGGGAGCCAGAGCTCCAGCCAAGCCCCAGGACCATAGGCAGACCACAGGCGGCCCACAGCCAGCAAGGAGTGCAATGCCGAGACCCAGCCCGCGCCCGGCTCTGTGGGGCCATCACAGGACCCCTGCCGGGCTTCAGGGCACACCCTCGCCCTGCAGTGCCCTCCCGGATTATGAGCCCTCCTGGGTGAAAGCTCCCTCTCCAGCAGGTGTCTCACTCACCCCTGAGCCTTCCAGGAGGGTGGCTGGGGGTCTGGAAGTGTCCCGCCCGGGATGCAGGCCTAGTCAGGTGGGCATTGCCCGCAGCGGCCCTTCCTCGCCCGCCCCTGGGGAGATTCGAGGAGCCTGGCCTCATCTCCGGTGGCTCGGACTTGCAGCGGCTGCCTCAGCGGGCTCTGTGGCCCGCACTCTAGCCTCCCGCCTCTGCAGGCAGGTGGCCGAGCTGGGGGCTGACCTCAGCGATGTCACTGGGTCACCCAGGCCCGGTCACTTTCTGCACCACACCCTGCCTTTCGGGCACGCAGCTAATGCCCGAACGCCGTTCTCTCGTGAACACACAATCTGCTTCAATTCCAGACGTCCCTTAGAGCTCAGCCTTTGCAGGATTCATTAGGTTCGGCTGTTCAGAGCAGCCGCCTAACTTCCAGCTCTGCCCTGTCTTGTCGGGAAAAAATGAGCATCTGAAACAATTACACACTTCGCTTGGTTAATAGAAAGCAGATTGGCCATCATCCTCCGGCTGGAAATGGCTTCACCTCCAGAGCGCTCTGCACACCCCGTAGCGGCCTTGGGGTGGGGTTCACAGTCTACGCGGACCACTCCTCAGACCCAACCTCCCTCCTCCGCCATCAGAGTCTGTCTCTGAACATGATTTTGGGGCGTTCTATGTGGAAAATCATTCACCATGAGCATTCATCAGAGTTAAGTGCAGAAACGGTTCCACAGCCAAATACATGTGAGAGGACTGAATTAAAGATTAAGTGTATGTATTGAGGGCAGTTTGGAGTAGGAAATGGAAGCCCACTCCAGTATTCTTGGGCTTCCCTGGTGGCTCAGATGGTAAAGAATCCATCCGCCTGCAATGCAGAAGACCTGCATGCGGTCCTTGGTCAGGAAGACCCCCTGGAGGAAATGGCAGCCCACCCCCGTACTCTTGCCTGGAGAATCCCCACGGACCGAGGCGCTCGCAGTCTATGGGGTCACAAAGAATAAGACACGACTCAAGCAACTGAACACCAGAGCAATTCAGTGCCACACTGATCCCAGGTTGATAGGTGAAGGCTCAGCATTAGGGGCTAGCAGAGAGGGGAAGAGAGGGCAGGGCTCCCCACAGCCTCCTGCCTCCAGCAGCGCCCTGCCCCTCCTGTTACTGGGGACAAGCTGAGAAGGGGGTCTGGAGAGCACCCCTGCAGGGTTGGTGCGCTCCCTTCTCCAGCTCACAGTCAAAGGTGAAAAAAGCACAACGGGGCGCCCCTCCGAGCCCCCGCGCCCCCATGCCCCGCCTCCCCACGCCCCCGCGCCCACGCCTCCCCGAGCCCCCGAGCCCCCAAGTCCCCACGCCCCTGCACCCTTCACCCAGTGCCCAGAGCTTCCGAGAGCTCCCGTGCACCCGGGTCTGGCGCCGGCCTGGCCAGCCGTGACCTTGAAGAGCAGGTCTGTGTACAGGTGCCTGGTTCATGAGGTGGGAGCTCCCAGGGGAAATCCGTGTGGAGTGGGTACAGAAGGCGGGAGGGGGAGACAAGGGCAGGGGTCATCAGAGCATGGCTGGAGCAGGCTGGGCGGGAGGGCTTCAGGGGAAGGCACAACCAGGGGAAGGCACGCGGAGGGGAAGGCTCACTTACGGGAAGACTCACCTACGGGAATGCACACCTATGGGAAGACTCTCCTAGTGGAAGGCTCGCCTAGGTGGACACCAGTCTCAGGGGCAGGGCTTCCACACTGCCACACCAGCAGGCAATCTGGAGGTGGGGGTCTGCAGGACAAGTACCCCAGCTCTGCATCAGCCCCGGTCTCTGTACACACAGCGCCCCTGCCCCACCTGGGTTGTCCCCCAACCAGCTCCTCCAGAGCTGCCTGCTTGTCCTGAGCTCTCTGCTTGACAGGACACTGGCTTCCGCCTTCTCCCCCTGGGACTCCCACGCCTGCTGGGAAGTGCTTTGCTCACAGCAGACTCTAGGGTCAGGGAAGGAAGAGGGTGTAACAAGCAGCTAAACATGTGCAGAAGCCCTGGGGAGTGAAGACACCCCAACAAGCCTAATGAAGCTCTTTCTCCATTTCTGCGGCATCCGAGGAGCAAAGTGCAAAGTGCAGACAGTAAGGCTTTAGCATCATCTTTCTGCCCAGCGAGACCTCGGTTCATCACACCTGCATCTCTGAGGCTCTAGAGTCGCCGGAAGACCAGATTCGACAGTTTGGTGTGGGGCTCTAATGTTCTTTGGAAGCCAAGAGGGAGGCTCTGCATTTTATCAGCGTTCTCAGAAAGCTGCAGAACAGATCACTACCAGCGCGGGTCAGGCCGGTCCAGACGCCCGGGAGGGGCCGCCCTCTTGAATCCACGTAGGTGTTCCTGTTGTTACAGACATAATGCAGTGGAGACCTCCAAACTGAATTCCTGCGTGCAGTTCTTCCACGAAGTGGATTGGGTGTCATTCCCAGCCGTGCGGATAGGTGAGTCCTGAGGCCTGGAGGAGGGGCTGGGGCTCCCCTGCCCGCTCGTCAGAGGAAACCAGTGCATCGGCCGTGGCCCTGGTCTCTCCTCCTCCTCGCCACCCTCCAGCTTTGCCAGAGGCAGTGAGCAAACACCCATAGGTAGATGAAATCAGGCACGTGCCCTGGATTTTGCCACCACTCAGGTTTGGCTGGAGATGCCCTTTAGATGGAGCATTTGAAGGACTCGTGTGGGGGCAAGCTTGGCCCCACACCCAACGTCCGTTCTCATATTTGCCTCGCATCTTTGACCTCACGCCGGGCACTGGGGACAATTCCAGCCGAAGCAGAAGAGACGCATCGAGGGCCCGGGGCCAGCGGGCTGGCTTTGCCAATAGGGACAAGCCGTCAGCACAGCCTCCGTGTGTGGCTCTGAGGGCCAGGACAGCGGAGGCCGCGCCAGGGAGCCTCCCACGGCAGGAGGACACTGTGTCCAGGGAATGGCCCGGGCGGGCCCCAGGTGGGGACCCTCCGGCACGTCTGAGGACCTCTGGAGGCCAAGAAGAGGACTTCAGGTTTTATCCAAGTAAAATTAGACACACTAAGAGGATTTGAGCAGAAAGGCGCCAGCAAGCAGTTCATGCTTCTGGAAAGCTCTCCCAGCTCTGGGGAAAGTAGGCATGGGCAGGACAGAAGGCGAAGGCGGGTGAGGAGGTCGGATGCCATCCCGGGTCGGATGAGTGCGTGGCCAGGGCGGGTGAGGCTGGGGTGTCGGGAACCTGGGGGCACAGAGTCACAGGAAGAGCAGCTGGATTTGAAAGCCGGGGGGACAGACATTTCAGTCCACGTGGGTTAGAGGATGCTGAGACAGGCTACAGAGACAAGGAAACATGTGGGAGAGGAAGTTTTGTTTCCTGGGGGGTGGGGGCGCACAGATCTCTGATTGTAAACAGCAGGCCCCGCAGCTGTGTCCCCAGGACACCTGGGGGCGTGCGCTCCGTGGGCCCAGGTGGGACTGTAGGGGGCCGTCCACACCGAGGAGGGGCTCCTTCCATGAGATCAGCACCGCCTCTGGGACTTCTCTTTCCCCTCTGCCGCATGCGTGGGACAAGGACCCTGAGACACGGCTGAAGTTCTGAGGGGGTGTGACTCATGATGACTTACACAAAAGCCCACCCTCAGTAAAGACAAGAAGAGGGGGTGCGGTCTGGACAAGGAGAAAGAACTTCATGGGGACAGTGACGTATCAAGAACAGAAAGAGCCACCAGAGCCTAGAGGACCAAGAAAGGAACGGTAACGAAGAACCGCGAGATGAGGAGGAAGGGGCGGACTGAAGGCGGTCTCAGTGGGAAAAATTCAAGTGACAAGCTTTGCTTCATTTCATACAACACGAAACAGGAAACTGTAAAAGCGAAATAAAGCCCTGTAGAGAGCAAGTCGTTTCCTGGCAAGTGAGGGGTTGCAGGGCCGGAGCAGTCCAGGTTCGACTCCAGGGCCCAGTGTGTGTGTGGTCAGGAAGCTGCAGACCTTGATTGCACCTCATTTTCTTTTGTATAAAAAGAAAAGGTGTCATGAAGACTAAACAGAATACCGCCTCTAAGCCGTCATCACACAGCGTGTAGCCGGCGGGCTGCAAGTGGCCCCTCGATGTCAGTGTTTTCATTATCGTAATTGTTCGTGTTGTAAAACTTTTCAGTAATAATGAGCAGACGCTCTCCTTTCCCCAGACAGCTGTTAGAACGCTG
This sequence comes from Budorcas taxicolor, assembly GCF_023091745.1. Taxonomy (NCBI): domain Eukaryota; kingdom Metazoa; phylum Chordata; class Mammalia; order Artiodactyla; family Bovidae; genus Budorcas; species Budorcas taxicolor. Next base: position 114,692,460 of record NC_068917.1, on the reverse strand, counting down.
CTCTTCTCAGCTGCCCGACGTGTCACAGTCAGCTCATTCTCCCATCAGGGCGCCCTGACCCCAAAGGCAGCCTCCTAATGGAGGCCCCTTCGGGGGTCTTCACGGCGACACGTCCTGAGCCCCGAGTATCCGGCTCCAGCGTGAGCTTCTTGGTTAAGGGGAACAGGAGAGGGTGGGACCTCTCCTGTGGGTGGGACCTGCGGTGGGTCCCTGGCTCTGTGATTTACAGACCAAGTGCCGCTGAATCTCCGCGACAGGCCAGCCAGGAAGCCAAGAAGTCAGCCTCCTGGCACAGGAGGAGGCCCAGATTAAGCAGGTGAGCCCTGGGGGGTCAGGGCTGAGGCTCTGCGGGCGGGTCCCCTGCGGGGCCTGCTTGCTCTGACGCGGTCTCCTTCATTCATGGGCAGAGCCACTGGGGTAGCCACGCCCAGACCCCGGGGAGCCGAGGTCACTGTCTCCGGACCTAGAGCAGGAGATGCAGGCCGCTGGCCGAGGCCGCGGCGGTGCTGCGGTGCCCAGGGGCTGGGGAGACGGCAGCGACAGTTAGGACAGGGGCAGGGGCAGGGAGAGTCCGTTTGTAAGGAGGTTTAAAAAAAGAGAGAGAGAAGCTAGGTTTCCTTTAAAAAGGAAATTGTGTAGCACATGCAAAAACGAGGCTTTTGAAAACCTGTAACTGCTGTTGGGGATGGCGTTACCTGTCTGGGGGCCCCGGGGGCTTCCATGGAATTGAGCCCGTTCTGAACCCCCGCCCTCCCCGGGGCAGGAACCGAGGACACCAGACCCAGCGGCCCCCAGGGTCCGTGCCTGGCCCCCAGGACCACCGTGAAGGTGGAGGACGCCACCCGTGGTGGGCCTGCTGACCTCAACCTGGCTTCGTGCCCCCCAGCCCCACCCCGGCAGGGCCCCTCCAGTCCTCGGGCCAAGCACACACCCGCGGTGCTGTGTGAACCAGGGACTCCACGTCCTGACACTTGAGAGAGAGAGAAGGCGGCACCACCAGCCTCTCCGCTGCCCGCCAGAGGGACAGTGCCCTCGACAAACAGACTGGACCCCAGCGGGAGGGACCAGGTGGGGAGCCAGCAGGCAGGCGGTCCCACCCCAGCCCCCATCCGGCCGGCCTCCGCCTGCTTCCCTGCTCTGCCTGCAGTGGTTCTGCCAGGCAGGTCTGGGTCCTGTTGGGGCGAGTGCTCAGGCGCCCCGGCCCCACGATCTCGCCCAGGGCACCGAGCCGGCTCCCTGCCGCCTGCCCCGGCATCATCTGTCCCGCAGCCGTGACCTTATTTAGACGATGGAGTCTTATATGCTAAGGAGCCGCAGGACAGCCTGTCTGAAGAGCGCAGATAATGCATTTCCTGTCAACCGCACCATGAACCAGTTTTCCGCCTCGTTTTTTTTAGATCAGAAGCAGATGAAAAAGCGGAAGACCGCGTAGGACTCGGTGGCAGGGCGGCTGAGTGCCTGCCTCGCGGGGTGGGGCGGTGGTGGAGTGCGGATGCGCGGGACGGGCTGGTGTGCCGCAGCGAGGTCATGGTCTGCGGGCAAAACAGAGACATCAGGATAGAACCAGCAGAACCAAGACGCTGAACCTCCCAGCCCGGAGCACGGCTAGGCGCGTCCTGACGAGAAAGACTGCGCGTGGTCGCAGGGGAGTGGCCCTCAGCTGCGTGGCGGCCGGCCTGAGGCATCACCCTAAGTTTCACCTCCGTAAGCTTGAACCATCCATCGCCAGCTATCTGCGTGAGGTCAGTTCCTCCTCAGTGACACGTGACCAGGACTGGGTCCCCACCCGGCGAAGGCCCTTCTCCGGGAGCCTCTTGTCTGGACCCTGGGCCTGCACCCCTGTGGGAGGCGGGTGGCAAGAGGGCTCCCATGCAGACTTCATGCACGCCCGTCCCCAGCCTCCCCAGGACTTTGCTCTCTCCCTTCCTTCCTCCTCTTGCATTAGAGGGAATGCCTCCCCGGCTTCCGCAGGCTCTCAGCCTGGGCTCCTCTCCCCCGCAGTGCTGGCTCACCGGGCAGGTAACCCCTGTGGGGACCGTCCCGGCACTAAGAGATGTCTAGCAGCACCTGGGATCCTCCCGCACCAATGACAGCGGCAGCCCCCGGACCCGACGGCCAACCCCACATCCGGACGCTGCCGAGTGCCCCCTGCGGGTGGAATCACCCTGGCTAAGAACCTAACGTGTTCAGAATCTCCCAGCAACTTCTCCAGCTGGCTTAGCACTGCATGTCACGTATCTGGGCCGGTAGGAAGCTGGTGCAGGGTCCCAGGGCGGCTGCTAAGGCACGGCTTTCTAGACTCTGTCCCTTGCTCACGCCAGAAGCAGGCGTGTGAGTGGCTTGACCATCTTTTGCTGGGTCAGGACTTCTCTGCCACCCGTAGGTGTGGCCTGTCCCCCAGGGACGGCCCTCCCGGGGATACGCCCTGGAAGGGGGCGGGGCCCTGGCACCCCAGCCTCCTCTCTGACCTCCAGGGAAAGTCCTTCCAGATGTCCTGGCCCCCTCCTCTCAGGGCCAGACTGCACAACAACCCTGAGTCAAATACATCCTCTGGTGAAGGGAAGGACCTGCACGGCCTGGCCTGGGGGAAGCCCCTTCCCTGGAGGACGGAGCCAGCCCACACGCGCACAAAGCTGCGGACCTCGAGCAGGAACAGGAGGGCAGGCGCGCGGGTGGGCTCGAGCATCGGACGCGGCAGCGGGCCTCTGGGGCCGGGTGATTCAGCCCGGCAGGCCCCTCCTCACACAGCCTCACCACGCTCCCGGGAGCTGCTCCTTACTCTCCCGAGCTAACGTCCCTGGAGCCTGATCGTCTAGGAAGGGAGGGGGCTCTCCAGGGGGCGAGCAGCTGGCATCAGAGACAGAGCTAAGCGGGAGCCCAGCACTGACCCCACACTGTCACCCGGGGGGTCATGACCAAGGACACAGGGACCCCACAAACAGAGGGTTCCTCCAGGTTCTTCTGTGTCCATGATATTGAATTTACTTAAGACCATGTCAAGAAAATCTCACTCACAGATTAAACTCCCATAGATGGTATCCCTTTGGACTGGGATTCTTTTTTTTTTTTTTAATATTAGGAAGAACCAGAGCTGGTGAGATAAGGACCAGGGAGACGGCCACAAACACAGGAGAACCTCGGCCTCAGCCTCCAGGAGACGTGGCTGCTGGAGTCCCCGGGCGGGAGACGCCCTGACCCCAGTTCCCATACAGATGGGACTAAGTCACCTTCTGAGTTCACTGTAATTAGGAGAGAGGGAAGGGCGTGTGAATCTGTTGACATGCTGCACGCGGACCCTGTTCCCAGGAGACCGTCTGCACTCTGGATGCACAGGACACTGGACATTGAGAGGGCGGGGGTGGAGGGGAGGGGGGAGCCGAGGGAGGAGCCGGTGGTCTCCGGGGAACAGGAGGGCTCAGACCTGCTGCTCAGAGGTGGGCTTGCCCGACACACAATCCTCAAGGCAGCAGTGCCCGTCCCCGCTTGAGTCTGCCTGGGCCCCGTCTTGTTCCCGCGCCCCCCCGACCTAGAAGCCCGCCCCACCGGCCGCTTGGTTGTCAAACCACTGTGGCATGTCTGAGCTTCTGCTCCCCGCGCTCTGCTCCTCACTCCTGGTGTGAAGCGACCCCCGAGTGGAAGGGAAAGCCGAAGTTGCTCAGTCATGTCCAACTCTTTGCGACCCCGTGGACTATACCGTCCATAGAATTCTCCAGGCCAGAATACTAGAGTGGGTATCCTATCCCTTCTCCAGGGGATCTTCCCAACCCAGGGATCAAACCCAGGTTTCCCACACTGCAGGCGGATTCTTTCCCAGCTGAGCCACCAGGGAAGTCCAAGAATACTGGAGTGGGTAGCCTATCCCTTCTCCAGCAGATCTTTCCAACCCAGGAATAGAACCAGGGTCTCCTTCATTGCAGGCCGATTCTTTACCAGCTGAGCCACCAGGGAAGCCCAATCCCCCGAAGACTGTAATAAAAGTGAAAATGGGTACTGGGGCCCGGGGCGCCTGGCTGACCCCTCTCCAGGGTCGTGAATCCCTCTAGGAAGACCCCTAGCGGGGGCTCCGCTGCGGGCTGAGAGGAGGGGAGGAGAGAGTACGGCAGGCCACTCTGGACTCGAAGAAGCTCCAGGCATGGCACAGAGAGTGGACGCTCGTCCTGGCACTGCCCTCCCCATAACTGACCAGCATGTCAAATGCCATCACCTGCCACCTTCCTCTGGTGTGTTTGGCCACATAATGTGCTGATGGGATTCAAAATAATAGCTGATTTTGGATAAAAACACTCTTGTGTTTCCAGATGAAGTCATACTAATTGGGACAGTGAGCATCTGATCAGAATTCCCTGCAAATACTCAGATCAAGGGCCGGGGAAGAAGAGAGAGACCCAGCTGACTGCCACTGATCATGGAAAGTCCGTTCCTTGCCGCGTGCGTCTCAGCATCTCCACGCGCCCAGCATCTTAAAGGCCCGAGATGAACTTGGGGTGGAGAAGGCGCATCCGTGTGCGGCTGACAGTGACAGACGGGGACGAGGCCCACAGGCTCTCAGGGTCCGACGGAGGGCAGACAAGAAGCGGGCCTCGTCACGGGTGGGTGGTGATTCATTTCCAGACTCAGCTCAGCTCAGAGCTCAGAGGTGAACAAAAGGCCAGGCCTGCAGCCACCCGAGCAGCTCCCCTAGATCTGTCCCTGCCACGGAGTCCACAGAGGGGCTGCCAAGCGAGGACCTCTGCCCTCCAGCCTTGCGGGGCAGCTCCCGGCAGAGGCAGGACTGAGAGCCACCACCCAGGGCAGAGGCCCCAACTCAGGACTGAGAGCCACCACCCAGGGCAGAGGGACCCAATTCAGGACTGAACACCATCACCCTGGGGCAGAGGCCCCCGATTCAGGACTGAGAGCCATCACCCTGAGGCAGAGGCCCCCGATTCAGGACTGAACACCATCACCCTGGGGCAGAGGGCCCCGATTTGTTAAATGCTGGAGTGACAGGTTTGAATGGAACTGTCCCCAAGGGTGAAGGAAGACCCCGCTGGTGGACAGCTGAGGGCCTCTGCAGCCCCTTCGATAGAGCGTGGGGGAAACATGGCAGATGGTAACCATACAGCTCTGGAGGAGCTTGGGGCTCTGGGGTCTTCCAGGGAAGTCTGGGGCGGGAGAGGGAAGCAGGTTGAAGGAGTTGGGCAGGGGCTCAGGACCCGGGGCTGCAGGGCTGGAGGCCCCAGAATCCTCCCCAAGGCCTCCTCCTCCAGCCCTGCCCCCGACATGCCTCTCAGCTCCATCGCTCCCACCCCCACCCCACAGAGGACCACCTTCTCTCCCAGGGTCCTGGGAGCAGGCTTCATCAGGACCCCCAGTTCCAGTGCCCCTCTTCATCCACTTTTATAAATGAAAACAGCTACGCACATCACAAATACAAGTCGCTCGCTTTTCAATGTTCTAAAATGAAAGGGCCAGACCCCCGTCCAGGCTCACGAGAAAGTCACTTAGCCCTGTGCGTGTCCCTGGCCCTGACTGTCCAGCTTACCTCCACGGCCACTCCCAGCTCCACCCGACCCTGAGTCCCCGCCAGGTGGTGCGCAGCCTGTCCTTGTGGGTCTGGGAGGCCGTGCTCGCACGTCCGTCTGTCAGTCAGTGAGGCCTATTGGTGCCCTGCAGTCAGCACCCACGTGCCTTCACGGTCATCCTCGGACACTGCAGAGCAGCGAGACGCGTGTGCCTCCGGACACACTGCCCGGCTCCACTGGGTCAGAGGCACACGCGACCTTCCCCGTCAGCTCACACGTGAACAAGCGTCCTTCTCGTGGTCTACACGGTGCCATGTCCTTCACACTTGTGTGACCCCATGGACTGTAGCTAGTTGAGAGAGGCGATTCCTAGGTGGGTTGATAAGAAGTCCAGGGTCTCCAAGGAGGAGAAAGGGGTCTGCGGCTCTCAAGGAGAAGAAAAGGACAAACTTTTTTTTCTTTAAGCCCAGAGCACAACAAAACAACTCATCTTGCTCAAGGATATGTTTTTCCTTAAACTCTGTACCAAGGATTATATAACAACAATGGCGACCCGCTCCAGTACTCTTGCCTGAGAATCCCATGGACAGAGGAGCCTGCCAGGCTACAGTCCACGGGGTCTCAAGAGTCGGACTCAACTGAGTGACTAAAGCACCAGCTCCACCGTGCTGCTTGAGGACGTGTTTCTCCTTCTTGAGAACATTTTGACTCATCTTGTTATCTTAAGACATATGTTGTGGAAGTAGGTCTGGTAAGACCTTTCTGCTGTTGATTTTCATCTTCTCAGTTTAAGATGGATGTTGTCGGAGTGGGTCTGGTAAAGTACATAAGGCCTTGATAAGACTAGCGGGGTGGGGGGCACTCTGTCCCCCTGCTGATGCCCATGTCAGAAGCTTTGTCTGTCCCTTTTTACACTTTAGTATAACTCTGCTACCCAAAAGCTCTTGAGTGATCAGGCCTGGTCCCTGGTCCCAGAGCTAAATCCTCTTTGGAGATCACGAATCCAGCATCGTTCACCATAAGCTGTCATAGCCGAGTTTGTCTCTCCGTGGACTTCTCCAGGCAAGAGTCCTGGAGTGGGTTGCCATCCCCTTCTCCAGGGGATCTTTCCGACCTGGGATCAAACCCACGTCTCCCGCATTGCAGGCAGATTTCTCACCATCTGAGCCGCCAGGGAGCCTGAATTTGCCGGTGCTCTTGCCTAAGTTGGCCCCAGTGTCACACTGGGGTGCTGCCGGTGCCCGAGGTGTAAGAAGGGTGTGGCAGGCCTCACAGGGACGCTCCCAGCCAGCAGGAGGGTGGGCTGTGAGCCCCGAGTTCAGCGTCAGTGCACCAGCAGGATTAGTGGGGTGTCCCCAGACAGAAGCGCACATAACACACAGTGGTGGGCGGCCTGGCGGGTAACGATGCTGCGACCAGACGCTGGCAGGAAGCTGTGGTGCTGTTTCCCGTGTCCACTGGGCCGAGAGTGAAGCAGATTGCCCTGCCCAGTGCGGGTGGGCCTCGGCCAATCAGCTGGAGGCCTGGCTATCTGGAGCGAGGGGGGATTCTGCAGCCAGTGACCTTTGCACTTGACCTGCAGCATCTGCTCTGCTCTGGACCTGCAGCCTGGTGACCGCTCAGCTGACAGGAGTCCCCGGCCTCCACCGCCACGGAGCCGGTCCCTGAGATAGAGCCCACTCTCTGCATGTGCACACCCTGCTCCTCAGGGAGCCCCGACCGGCTCACGGACCCTGTGTCTCCCAGGAGCTGCGGCTCAGGTTCCCTGACTCCAGGCTCTGGCCGTTTTGTGGAGCGTGACTGCTGTAAGGAAGGAGAAGAGAGGGCATTGGCCCGCTGCCTGGCTGTGATTATTCACCTCACATGATTACCCCTTCACAGAAGCAAAGTCACTAGACCTACTGCCTCGGGGCTCCAAGGAAGAGAAACGTCTCCTGGAAACGTCGATGGAGGTGCCCATCACAGGATGGTCCACAGCCAGAGTCAGGGGAGAGTGAGGGACGCCGGGGGCCTCACGCCGCACTGAGCCTCCACTGGGCCCTCTGCTTGCGGGAACAGGGCAGCTGGGACAGTCGTGTTATCTTGGCAGCCGAGACCTGGAGGCTATTGTGCCTGGCTGGGATACTGGTTCCATCACTAACCAGCCAATAACCTTGGGCAGCTTACCCAGTCATGCCAGTGCCTGCGTCTTCTCAGGGAATTTTTGAAAGGGTTTAATCAGTTATACACGGACAGAACTTAGAGAGCCTTCCAAGGGCTCTGTTACTATTTATCTGTGTCAGGACTCGGCCAAATCTGGCCCTCCTTCTGCTCAGATGAATAAAACTTTATTGGAACCCTCACGTGTCTGTGCTTTGTCATTGCCGGTTTTCACCCCGTGGCAGAAGAGCTGAGTAATTCTGAGCAAGGCCACGCACTTTACAGACCCAGGATTTTATGATCTGCTTTTAGTGATGAAATCTGCTGACCCCTTGAAACTGTGCACTTCAGGGTCTGACTATCCGGACTGGGTCACACGTGTCTAGATATTCAGTCAAGCTTCATTCTGGCTGTTTCTGTAGAGGTGTTTTTGGATGAGATTAACCCTGAAACTGATAGACTGACTAAACGGCTCACTCCAGCATGGGTGGGCCCCACCCTCTCAGGTGAAGGCCCAGATCGGAGACAAAGACTGACCTCTGCTGAGCAAGAGCGACTTCTCCAGCAGACGCCCCTGGAGTCCACGGGCAGCGTGAGCTCCCCAGGTCTTCAGCCTGCCAGCTGCCCTGCAAGGTGGCCTCCTCAGCTTCCATGTGTGTGCAAGCCAGTCCCTCAGACTGGTGTTGCACTGGTTCCATTTCTCCAGAGGGACTCTATTCCCAGCCTGTCATTCACCAGAATACTGCAGAGGTGTGAACACCGCCCTGGGGTTATCATAAAGGATCTCCCATCGCTCTCAGGGCGGCTCAAGGAGACACGTGGCTGAGCCAGTGCCGTCCTGCAGGACAGAACCCCCCATGGGCTGGGCTCAGGGCACCGACGGGCTCCTGGCTGCCCCCCCAGGACGGCAGGACCCCCTTCAGGTCCCACCCCCCCCCCAGTCTTTGGGACTATAATCCGGGGTTCCAATAGTCTTAATTAGCCTGTTTAATTATCACATAACACGTATCACTTTTCATAAAAATATTTTAGCTTTTCTCATCTTTTATGATGTTACTCCAATTAATTGTGTTGGAAAAAAAATGCTGAACCTGAGCTTCAAAGAAGGTGCTAGTTTTTGAAGTAAATGTGTTTGATAATGGGGTCTTCTCAGATTTCTGCATCTGGAGACGGGCTGGGACACCATTTTACACATTCATGTATGTACGACAATATAGATCTATAGCGCACGCACAAGGGCACGGCACCCACTCCAGGATTCTTGCCTGGAGAATCCCGCGGACAGAGGAGCCTGGCGGGCTAGCCCATGGGGTCACGAAGAGTCGGACACGACTGAGCAACTGAGCACACACACACACACACACACAGATCTGCAGCGCACAAGTAAATGAGCAGATGCAGTGTATCAGCAGCTCACTACTAGCTGACATCTGGAAGCAGCCACTGACATATATTTCTATCTTTCTGTTCATCCACTTAGCCTCCAGCCACTGCTTCTCTTTAGCAAAAACCCTAAGATTGAGATTTCACTGGAGTCTCCTTCCAACATCACTGGCATCATGGAGTAAAGTTAGAATCTATTTAGTGAAACGAACAAACCACCAGAAGCATAAAGGCTCGAGCACAGAGGAAGCTCATTTCTCTCCATGTGACGGGGCGGAGAGGACAGACTTCAGGATCTCAGCCGGGCCCAACTGCCATTCAGCAGGTGGCCGCCAAGGCTGTCCCGGCCCATCTCCCCCTGGCAGGTGGAGGGGCCCTGCGTTGAGCTTTCCCCGGGCCAGGCAAAAGTGGCCCAGCCTCTTGCGCTCACATCCTGTGAGCTAACCCTCAGTCCCATCACTCCTCCTTGTCAGGGAGACCGGTAAACCGCATCCCTCTGTGCACCCGCGAAGAAGAAAACATGCATTTTGCCAACAGCCGGTAATCTCTGCCATTGCCGCTCAGCCAAACTGAGGAGACGAGGTCTTCCTTGAATAGAATCACAGGTGGAAATGCATCCTTTCATGATGGAGAGACGAGCTTAATGAATATTCAAACAGCCTTAGGAGACAGGTAGATCAATACCAGTGTTTTGCAGAGAAAGGGGGTTGTGAGTGCCTGAATCCAGGGCCTTCACGCTGCTTTGAGGCAACGCTGCAGAAAGCAGGCGACCCAAATTCCTGGACGAAAGCATTCTTTGATTCATTCAGCGTGGATGCTGACCTCAACACGGATCTACATGGCAAGGGCAGAGGACCAAACTCCACCAGCCCTTCTCACACCAAGGAGGACTCGGGTCAAAGGGTCAGACCGACTCACAGACTGATGGCAGGCCCGTGGTCACTGACAGAACATGGGGGCACCTTCATGGGACCTGCAAGCTCGAAGGGGTCTCTGACCCTGGTGAGTCTGAGACCCGAGACGTGAGAGGCAGTGGAGAGAGCAAGAGGAGCTTAAGCCTGGACCCCGGGTCTGCTGCTGCGTTCCCTCCATCGCTCATTCACTCAACAAACGTTTGCTGTCAGCTGTACACCGCAGTGCTTCCAAAATAATGTGGCCTCCGCTCTGCAGCACTTACGTTCTGGTGGGGCGATGCACGGCAATAAAACAAAGGGGAAACGGCAGACTACTGCGTCTCAGGGAGACGCCGAGCAGGAGCTGACAGGGAGCCTGCCCTGGAGTGTCCACAGCCCCCGGGGGCCCAGCACCGCCTCGCAGTCACCACACCCCCCTAGAGACCCAGCTCCCCCATGTTTAGTCCAGCAGGTGGGGGCTGCCGCGCTCAGCTCTGGCGGGGCGCACGCCCCAATGTGGACCGTTGGCAATCAGCTCACTTCACGCCAGGACCAGCCCTTGCCACCAGCCAGGCCAGGCGGCTCCTCCCGGAGCCTTGTCTTAGGAAACCAGGAAAGAGCTGGTTTCTCCACCAGCTGCTCATCAGATCCTGAGCGCATGGAGGAAGCCCCCCACAGCCCTGCCCCAAAACGAGGAGGTCAGCCCCGCCACAGGCCCAGCGAGAGGAGGGCAGATGTTCTGATGGGTCCCTACTTGCGGCCGGGGTCAAACCAGTCCTTCTCTGGTTAAAAGAGCCATTGATTCCCCTTTTCCTCAAGTCACTCAGGGCTGGGGTTTCCTAATTTTGGACAATTTCTCTAATATCCCAGTAAGGGTGGCGGGGGGCGGGGCTGTGGGCCAGGCAGTGGATGCTGAGAATCCTGTGGTCGGGATGGCCTCTGGGAGGGTACAGCTGCTCTGGGCACACAGGATTCGGCCACGTGATAAGCTAGAAAAGGCGCATTCCAGGAAGAAGCGCCAGAGGCAACCACGGGAACCGAAGAACTCGTGGGGTGTTTGGGGCTCAGAACAGGGTCTCCGGCGGCCAGGCAAACAAGCTGGGAGGAGCCAGGTGCCCACGCCTCCTTCTGGGGGTGATGGGCATTCAGTCGCCAGGGGGGCTCTGGGCAGAGGAGTGACAGGATCTCATTTATGTCATTAAAGCATCATCTGACGGGCTTTCCTGGTGGCTCAGATGGTAAGGAATCTGCCCACAGTGCAGGAGACCCGGGTTTGATCCCTGGGTTGGAAAGATACCCTGGAGAAGGGCATGGCTGCCCACTCCAGTATCCTTGCCTGGAGAATCCCACGGACAGAGGAGCCTGGCGGGCTACAGTCCTTGAGGTCACTAAGAGTCTGACAAGACTGAGCGGCTGACACTCTCACACGGATAAGGAGACAGAACTGCATCGAAGACTAGGTGGCCGCTGAGGAGGGCTGATCCGACCTGGGTTGGGGAGGCGGGAACACGGCTGGGGAGACGCGGGGGTGGGGGGGAGTGGGGGTGGGGAGGCCCGGGGTGGGGAGGCCGGGGGTGGGGAGACCCGGGGTGGGGGGGAGTGGGGTGGGAAGTGGGGGTGGGGAGGCACGGTAGCAACCTTGGCAGCAGATGCTGAGATGAGATGGGGTGGGGGTCAGGCCCTGAGCCTCTGGCTGGCAGGTATGGGTGGGTGGGGGCCGTGTCACCTCCTGGGAGGAGCGGTGCTGGAGAGAAGGGCTTGGGAGGCCAGGGCGGCCGCATGCAGGGAGAGTCTGGTTCTCAGGCCAGGCACTTGGTGAAGGATGAACTCTCCGAGAATTAGATAACAAGCTCAATCGTGAGAAGGTTATGGCAGCGGACCTAAGAGTGACGGGGGCTCCGTCCGCAGCCGGGGACTCCGCAGACCCTGATGTGGGCTCTGCGCAGGCCGGGCAGCCGGCTCAGAGCCTCGGACACCAGCAGGGCGCCAGAGGCCCACACGGGGCTGGCCTGGACTCACGCACGGGGGCAGATGCGTGACTTTGCAGCCCCCGACCCCAGGGAGGGGTTCATGCTGGGAAGACGGAGTTCAAGGACCTTCAGATGATCTTGTTCAGGTTCTTCTCAGCTGGAGATAGGAGTTCCATAGGGGTGCTGGGGAGGAGAGGGAGGAAAGCGCAGGAAAGTGCCTCCCGCCTCTGCTCCCGGCTCCAGAGCCCCCTGCTTCCTGCAGCCCTGGGTCCCTGCAGCGTCTGCATCCGAGGGCCCAGCCAGCCTGGGGGAGCTGCTGGCACAGCGCCTGGCAGAAGCGGCAGCACTGGGTGGGTTCCAGCAAAGGAGCAGCCCCACCCCCGACCCCGGGCCTGGCAGGGCCTGGTGGGGCCTGGCGGGGCCTGGCGGGCAGCTTGGTGCAGGCAGGCGAGTGGGGGGTGGCCGGCCCAGGCCCCCAGAAGGCCTGCTGCATCAGATCGGATAGCTCGGGGAGGCTGGGCGGGGAGCAGGGCTCTGGTAAGGGTCAAGGGGCGGCCCAAGCTCCCCAGCTGACTGCAGCCCCCGCGGGGCGCGCCCGGCCCCCACCCCGCTTAGAGGCGGTCTCCTTCCGGGGCGCTGACCCCCTCCCGATGCTCTTGTTAGATGCCACTGCGCTCACTCAAGGACCTCACACCTGATTCCCTGAAACAAAAGATTCAACGTGGCCCCACAGCTCCGCAGAAGCATGTGATTAACCACTTCCGCAAGCATCTTTCCTCTAAAGACTCCTCAAAACTTCCATGGATTTTTTAAATGTTTCTTTATAATAAAAGATCTATTTTTAACCAAACATAAATACTGGTCATGTTATGGGTTTGGAGAGGGTATTTTTAAACAAGGCATAATGATTTGCCCATAGAAATGCCTCAGCTGAGCAGGGGGCCCAGGATGGACCGTGCTGAGATGCACACAGCCCTCAAACAGGGGCCCAGACCCCCAGACAGGAGCCCCAGTGCAGTGCAGTGCAGTCGCTGAGTCATGTCTGACTCAGAGCTCCCCAAAGAGCCAGTGCCAGTCTGTGGTCCATCCCCAGAGGACCCTTCGAGGAGCTGTGAGGAGGAGGAGAGACCCTGATAAAGCTTTGTTTTTATAAAGGCCACAGTTGCTCGGGGCAAAACGTTTAGGAAATAGAAGAGGGAAAGCAAAAAGCGTGATGGAAACAAAAATGCCCCATCACCCCAAAACCCAGACACCACCCTGGTCCTTCTAAGCCTCCGCCTCCCTGACTGAAAGGGAACGAAGGTGTCACAGTATGTCATAATATGTGGGGCGCCGGCCGCACGGGGGCCACCTCCTCGGGGAGAGGGCCAGCTCCCAGGGGCGCCCTTCTCCGAGGCCCGTCTCGCCCACCCCCACAGGAGGCAGAGACCGTGGCCCCGACCCTGCGGGGGGGTCAGGGAGGGGCTGCCTGGCCTGGTGGCAGCCGGGGCTGAGGGGCCGTCTCCCCGCCACGGCGCAGAGCACCTGGCGGGCCCTGTCCTGGGGCAGTCAGGGCGGGAGCAGGAGGCAGAGACGGTGCAGCGAGGAGGAGGCCGTGGGAGTGGCCGCCGTCCCCGGGAACCTCTCTGTGCGGGCGCTCACCCGTGGGCAAGGTCCACCCGCAGCCTTGCCGGGGACCCTCTGGTCCCGACAGAGGAGGGACCCCCGGCCCAGGTCGCAGAGCCGGGGGATGACTGTGAGGTCAGAGTCCATCCTCAGCTCTGGGCGCCCGCCTGCCAGCAGCAGCAACTGCAGGGGCTACAGATGGTGGAGGCCTGTGTTCCAGAAGCTTCCAGGACATTCTCCTCACCCTCGCTCTTCTAGGGTTGAGGTGGGCGGCCGACTACCTGCCCAGCCGAGGCATCTGGTGAATGTCGACGAGCAGCCATGCTGTATGAGGCACCACCCTAGACCCAAAAAACCAGAGGTGAGACGGTGCCTCGGGGTCGGGAAGCAGGTTTCTGCGGGCGGGCCTGCCAGTAACCGTCAGTGTGGGGGGTTGGCAGGATGCCCCGGGGACCAGGGCTCAAGTGAGGCGGCTTCCCCAGACATGCATGTGAGCCTGGGACACCCCCAGTTTGGACGGGGGGCCTGGGGCACCCCTCCCTCTAGGCCCTGACCTGCCTCCCCCACGTGCAGCGCAGTGAGTGGCCACCAGCCCTGAGGCCCCGAACCGACAGTGGAGGCATGTCCCTCCAGGGCGGCCAACTCTGAGTCTCACCGCAGGCCCCCCAGCTTCCACCCCAGCCCCGGCCGCCCACCCACTGGCCAGCCGCCCGGCCTCCAGCAGGGCCTCCAGCAGGGCCTCTGGAATCGCTGGAGGCCCGGGAGCCCACCGGAACACTCACTGGAGCAGGGCGTCTCCTGCATCAACATTCTCAGCAAACAGCCCTTTGGCTTGCATGCTCTCAGGAAGATGATTAACATAATTTCCTTGACTTCCTCAAAATTTGGTGTTTACAAGGCTATTTTGGCAAGAAAGTCATGCAGGCTGGTGGGACCCGACGGAAACACTGCTCTCACCTTCAGTATCTACACCGCCGATGAGCAACATGGCTGTGCTGGTCTCAGCCACTTCTCGGGGGTGTTATGAAGGGAAACACGGGCATGTCCCCGAAGGAAAGGAGCCCCTCAAACTTCAGGCCTGCCGGGGGGGCTGGCTCTGTGTTCACCTTGGCCGCAGTACCGCTGCCCAGCGCTGGGGAGGGAATTTATTCTTCAGAAGTCAGTTCACGCTTCACCTCCTCCAGGAAGCCCTCCTTGCCTTCTCGTTCTTGGCCCCTTCTCATTCTTTCTCTGAGCTACCATTATACCTCTTCAATATTTTTACTTACAATACTATACCAGGACTCTGCTTATATATCCATTTCTCATACTAAATTATAACATCCTTGGGGCCAGAACCGAATCTCACTCATCTTTGCACCCACACCTCTACGAGGGTGCCTGGAACCAAGGAGGCACCTGGCCAGCAGACTCTGGGCTCCAAAACCTGCTGGGGCTCCTGTCCCCATGTGCCCCCTCACCTAGCCTGCAGGCTGGACCTGGGGATGCTTTGTCAATCAAGAGAACAGAGCAGGAGGTGACTGGCGTCTCTCCTGAGATTCGATGAC
Organism: Budorcas taxicolor; assembly: GCF_023091745.1. Taxonomy (NCBI): domain Eukaryota; kingdom Metazoa; phylum Chordata; class Mammalia; order Artiodactyla; family Bovidae; genus Budorcas; species Budorcas taxicolor. Next base: position 114,677,419 of record NC_068917.1, on the reverse strand, counting down.
TGTCCTCCTCACTAGCCCATGGAGGCCGCCAGGGCCCTGTCCCAGGGAAGCCACCGCTAGCCCATGAGCCCACAGGGAGGGGCCCCGGGCAGCGGCCAGCCGGGACCAGAGCCCCGTGAGGGGCCTTGGACGGGGCTGCCCCCAAGCCCTGCCCAAGGCGACCACAGAGACCCCACAGAGGACCTGACCCCCCAAACTCTGGACACCCACGCCCTTCTGTTCAAGCCACCAAGCTTGGGAGTAGCTTATTACACAGAAGAGGTACCCAACTGTTCATTCAAACCGAACTGCACTGAACAGAACCCCTTCTGCGTGTGAAGGTCTTAAACTCATGGGGCAGACAGAGGGCGACAGGGACGGTGGGAGTCGACCAAGTTTCCAAGACCGTCGAGACCCCAGCTGCGAACACACTCCTAGAAACCCTGAGGATGCTGTTTCAGGACAAATGAAACCAGTTCTCACTACCTGTGATGGCGAAGAGTGTGACCCGAGACGGAAGCCTTGCTGGGCTCAGACCCGAGTGCTGCTGAGTGTGGACGCAGTGACCCAGAAACCTGTCTATTCAACTCGCTTCAGGGGTGTCGGTAAAACCAGCTCACAGTGAGAATCACTCCAGTCAGTGTTTGACAGACACCTACTCAAAACCATGAACGTACAGCCCTCTGTCAGGAGCTGCGGACGTGAACACAGGCAAACACCACCCCCAGCTCTTGAATCTCACAGGAACGCGCTGGCAAAGCCCCCACGTCATCTCCGAGATCCAGCAAGAGTCAGTGCATCCTGCTCCCTCTGAGCTCATTCTTTGGCTCGTAAGAGGCTTAGGGGGCAGACTAAACCAGAGAGGACCCTGACCCCCTAAACTGGTAGATATGCTTTTCTGTTCAAGCCACTAATTTTTTGGTAAAAAACTGGGGTTTCTTAATAAAGCGCACTTCTGTGTCTGCTGTGTCCTTGATCAGTGTGAGGGTGGGCGGTCTGGACACCTCACTAACCATCTCCCCCTTGGAGGAGAGGCTAACGAGGGGCCTGGGGATGTGAAGTGGGGTGCGGATGCTGGCCTGAAGGCAGAGCCCCGATCCAGCAGGAGCTTGCCTCTGGGAGCCCAGGGCTAGGAGGGCACTGGGGTCCAAACAGTCTGCAAAGCCCTTGAGAAGAAGCCTTGCCCACCCACGGCGACCCCGCCCCCTGCAGCTCCAGCAGCCGACGCCCTTAACCCCGGGCCTCCTCTTCTGCCTCTCCTCCCACCCTCGGGGGGAGAGGATGCCCAGGACCTCCACAGGCTTCCAGTCTCCAGATGAGGCGCCCCCTTCCCAAATGTTTCAAGCCATTTAAATCTGGGAAGCAGGACCATGCGAGGCTTTGCAGCACCCTGCTCTGATGGAAGCCACTCCTCCCCAACGTGGCATCGCCTTGGATTTCAACTGTGTTCCGAGCACACCGAAGAAGGCTTTGGATCATTTCATCTACATGAATACTGCGCCAGACGGCGAGAAAATGACCTCTTGCACATCCAGGCACGACCCGGGCTCAGGCCCAAAGCTCACCGTCTGTCACTTCCTCTCCTGGGAATCGCCACTCGTCACCCGCTCAGCACGGTGACAAGGACGCCTCCTGGCATTGCAGCACACCAGCCCACTGTCCTTTAGGCGCAGCTGGAGGGTGGACGCCAGGACTTGGAAGTACACGAGGGGGCTGCTCTGCCATGCCCCTGGGTTTGCCCAAGGCCCCAGATGGTCCGTGGATGGAGAGACCACAGGCTGCCAGGGAGTCGGGGGTGGGGGGTATCCAGACCCTGCCTCAGTGTGGGGAGCAGAAGTTTCCAGAACACGGTCTGAACCTGAGGGAGGGGCTCCAGGGGCCCGAGACATGGCCGGCTCTGGCCGTGTGGGCAGCGCCTTGACCTCTACCTCTGAGCATCCATCCCCTGCTGCCCGGGACGGAGTCCACAGGCTTCTGGGCCAACAAGGAGGAAGCCACACATGGGGCGCGACCCCTTCCCCAAACCCTGCTGCCGCCTCGGACTTTTAACGGGCAAAGAGGCAGGAGAACAGTGGACGAGAGTTTCCGGGAATCTCTGGAGACACAGCCCAGTGAGGGAGACAAGGAAAGAAGGGACACTTGGCACCCCAGGGCACAGAGGGACACCGAGCGAGCCTGGCCCGCCTGCCCAGAGCCCAGGGATGCCCGGCCTCGGAGGCAGCAGCGGCGATGCCGCGGGAGGTGGTGGGGAGGAAGGCTTCATGAGACGGCACCTCGGGGAGCACAGACAGGTCCTGCCCTCCCTGAGCTCTGATCCCAGCTGGGAAATCCAGAGGACAGGTGAGCAGACAAACAGTTACATAAAGTAGAATGAGAAACACATGGACGCTGCCCACAGGTGAGCGGCGATTTCAAGGCATCAGGCAAGTGGGGACAGCCTCAGGGAGGCAGTGATGGGCCAGCACCCAGGGCAGCGTCGGGTGTCCATGTGGATTCGTGGTCAAGGGGGCTCCTCCAGCACCGGGACGCTCAGCCAAGAGCAGCGGGAAGGAGGTGCCCAGGGGGTGGACACCAGGGCGGAGAGGCATCTGGGAAGCAGGACATGAAGTGGAGACGAAGCGAGATGAGCTCGGAGGGCTCGTGGGGCCTGGGGGTGGGCCTGGCGCCTGGCAGCACCCGGACACGTTTTGCTAGAGGAGTCCTTCTCGAGAAGGTCCCACATGGCCACGGCGCAATGCCTGCAGGCAGCCTGTGAGGACTCTGGGAACAGGGTGAGCCGGGTGTCCCCTGGCACCCATCACGGGCCACACTGGCGGAAGCCACAGTCCTCACTGTGACGGCCACTCAGGGCCACAGTGGAGGGGGATGTGCACACTCTGGGCCCTGCTGCGGCACTCCCGGAGGGCCCTCCCAGGGACAACGTGAGAAGGAACCGTGTTTCCCACCCTGGCTTAGAGCACGCTCGGCTCTGCTTCTACGCCTGCTGAGCTGATTTGTCTGGGATGGACGGCCAGGCATTGCTGGAACCAGGCTGCTGCTGAACACGCAGCTCAGAGGAGAAGTTGGCCCAGTCATGGCCCCTGCAGACCCCCTTGGCAAATAGACCTCCTGCCGAATCCAACAGCTCAGCTGCTCCCAGTGATATAAGTGATTTTTGCCTCCATACCATTTGCTTACTTTTTCATTGTGTTTAGAATCTAGATAGAGAAGAAAGGCACTATCTATTGGAGATCCCCTCAAAAATGTGGACAGAAGTAAAACCGCCACAGCGTAAGACATGTCCACCCAAAGATGCCTGTCGGATGAATTAATGACGCACAAAGGTCCTCACTGCAGTTGTTTTGACCAAGAATTGAAAGGAAACTGAATACAGAGCAATTAGAGAGAAGCTGGAAAAGACTTATTACACCTGTACCAGCAACCGTTATACAGTCATTAAAAATAATTAGCTGCACTGGATAATTTAAGGTGATTTCCACAAGTCGTTTTTGAGCAAGAACACAAGAGGTTGAAACTATGCGTTAGTGATACTATTTCCATCAATAAATCATGGAAATATGTTGTGTGTATTATACGGGGGGAAAGTATACGAAAAGACATATCAGATTATTTAGCACATCTTATGGCTAGGGAAGTAGGCTCACTGACATTCTCATTTGTTTTGTTTTGATAGACGGAGAGTCAGAAGTCACCATTTACAGTAGAAAAATCAAGTGAGAGAGACAAAAGTATATGTAAACATATAAAAGTAAATAGAGAAAAACGAGCAAGTACAAAGGGGATAAGTAGAAAAAAGAGAGAAAAAATACTTTGAAAACATACTGTAATCATTTCATTGCTTATAGTAGGAAATCAATAGATTCGATCACAGTAGATGTTTGCTTTTTCATACTGTTCATGGAGTTCTTATGGTAAGAATACTGGAGTGGTTTGCATTCCCTCCTCCAGCGCTTTTTAATCATGGTGCTGGAGAAGCCTCTTGGACTGCAAGGAGATCAACCCAGTCAATCCTAAAGGAAATCAACCCTGAACATTCATTGGAAGGATTGATGTGAAGCTCCAGTACTTTGGCCACCTGATGTGAAGAGCTGACTCACTAGAAAAAACCCTGATGCTAGGAAAGATCGAGGGCAAGAAGCGGGCGACAGAAGATGAGACGGTTAGATAGCATCGCTGACTGAAAAGGCAAGAGTTTGGGCAAACTCCCGGAGACAGTGAAGGACAAGGGAGCCTGGTGTGCTGCAGTCCGTGGGGTCACGAAGAGTCAGACACGACTGAGCAACTGAACAACAACCACTCCAAGTAGAAGATTTAAGTGCCATGAAAGAGCAGCTGTTAGAACAGAGATAGACACCATAAACATATCCGAAAGCAGCCCAGCAGTACCTCGGCTGTGAGGTGCATGCCCCCTGCAGAGGCTGGTCCCAGGAGGGAAGCCCAGGGCAGAGTCGCCAGCTGGTTGGGCTTCTGTCCCTTCAGGGAGAGGACAAGGGTGGGAAAGGCCTCTCCAGGACTGTCCCCCAGCTGGTAGCCGGAGTGGGACAATGTGACTTTCTCATCGATATGTATGGACTCTGCACACACCCAGTCATTTCAGTCGTATCTGACTCTGTGCGACCCCATGAACCAGGCTTCTCTCTCCATGGGATTCTCCAGGCAAGAATACCAGAATGGGTCACCATGCTTTCCTCCGGGGGATCGTTCCATCCCAGGGATTGAACCCATGTAGTCTGTATGCAGGTCAAGATATGGAACAACAGACTGGTTCCAAATCAGGAAAGGAGTTTACATCAAGACTGTATACTGTTACCCTGCTTATTTAACTTATATGCAGAGTACATCATGCGAAATGCGGGGCTGGATGAAAAGCAAGCTGAAATCAAGATTGCCAGGAGAAATAACAATAACCTCAGATATGCAGATGACACCACCCTTATCGCAGAAAGCAAAGAAGAACTAAAGAGTGTCTTGATGAAACTGAAAGAGGAGAGTGAAAAAGTTGGCTTAAAACTCAACATTCAGAAAACTAAGCATCCAGTCCCATCACTTCATGGCAAATAGATGGGGAAACAAAGGAAACAGTGACAGACTTTATTTTCAGGGCTCCAAAATCACTGCAGATGGTGACTGCAGCCATGAAATTAAAAGACACTTGCTCCTTGGAAGAAAAGCTATGACCAACCTAGACAGCATATTAAAAAGCAGAGATGTTACTTTGCCAACAAAGGTCCTTCTAGTCAAACCTATGGTTTTTCCAGTAGTCATGTATGGATGCAAGAGCTGGACTATAAAGAAAGCTGAGTGCCGAAGATTGGATGCTTTTGAACTATGGTGTTGGAGAAGACTTTTGAGAGTCCCTTGGACTGCAAGGAGATCCAACCAATCCATCCTAAAGGAAATCAGTCCTGAATATTCATTGAAAGGACTGATGCTGAAGCTGAAACTCTAGTACTTTGGCCACCTGATGTGAAGAACTGACTCACTGGAAAAGACCCTGATGCTGGGAAAGACTGAAGGTGGGAGGAGAAGGGAATGACAGAGGATGAGATGGTTGGATGGCGTCACCAACACAATGGACATGAGTCTGAGTGAACTCCGGGAGTTGGTGATGGACAGGAAGGCCTGGCATGCTGCAGTCCATGGGGTCACAGAGTCGGACACAACTGAGCAATTTAAATGAACTGAGCTGAACAGATCTTACGTCTCCTACAGTGGCAGGCGGGTTCTTTACTGCTGGCACCACCTGGGAAGCCCATGCGTATGGGATTACTTTTCTTTAAATAAATAATAGTTTAAAAATGATGAACATGAAGAGAATAAGACCATTTCCTGTCCCTTCATCAGTGGTCTTCCCTGAGTATCCAGGGGCGTGGGGCTCCTTGGAAGGTCTGGGGTCCTCCCACAGGAGGTGACATCCTGCGGGCAGGGGAGGGGCCAGAACTGTCCCGCTCCAGACCGGCTTCCTCAGTTCCCTTGTCTGGGCCACTCTGATGGTTTTGACGGTGACCTTCTGCGTCGTGGGGAAGGTGGATTTGGAACTTGGCAAACGTCCCCAGCGATGTGAAATCGTGAGCTGAACGCATCTCCTACGGTTCAAGGGGGTCTGAAAGGACTCCCTCAGCTGGCGGCCCCGAGCCCTGCCCCCTCCCCCAGTGAGGCCCGTCAGGGGGCGGAAGGGCACCCTCAGGAACACACACGTGCAGCCCCGAAACTAAGAGTGATGAGCATTAATGTGAAAATCGTGGAGGAATCGTCGCTAACCTAAAGGCAGATGGAGCTTTAAGAAAAACCTACCCAGGCTTCAGGCTTCATGTTGTCAGAAACTCAAACTCGGCGCGATCTTAAGACAGAGACAATCCAAGGCGTGCAGGACAGAGCCTTCTTCACCGTGAGGAGGGGTGGGCACCTAGCACGGGCCTAGCCTGAGTGCACGCTTGGTGCATGTGGTCTCCTTGTCCTTGGCGGACAGTCACCCTCCACCCCACACCCTGAGCTGCCCCTCGGGAGAAGCACGGCTCCCAAGGCAGCGGGGCCAGGCTCCACAGGGCGGCTAGGAGGGCGGGGGCCTGGGGCGGGGCCTGAGGAGGCCGGGGCGGGGCCTGGGGCGGGGCCTGAGGAGGCCGGGGCGGGGCCTGGGGCGGGGCCTGAGGAGGACCGGGCGGGGGCCTGGGGCGGGGCCTGAGGAGGCCGGGGCGGGGCCTGGGAAGGCGGGGCCTGAGGAGGGTGGGGCGGGGGCGGGGGCGGGGCTGGTGAGGAGGGTGGGGTCATGAGGAGGGCGGGGCTGGTGACGAAGGCGGGGCCGTGAGGAGGGCGGGGCCTGGTGAGGGCGGGGCCGTGAGGAGGGCGGGACTTGTGAGGAGGGCGGGGCCAGTGCAGCCCTCCTCAGTGACTGGGACGAAGTTCCCAGGACAGGAGACCCAGCTCCACGTTGTTCAGTTCAGTTCATTTGCTCAGTTGTGTCTAACTCTTTGACTCCATGGACTGCAGCACGCCAGGCCTGCCTGTCCATCCCCACCTTCCGGTGTTTACCCAGAGTCCATCGAGTCAGTGATGTCACCCAACCATCTCATCCTCTGTCATCCCCTTCTCCTCCCGCTTACAATCTTTCCCAGCATCAGCATCTTTTCCAATGAGTCAGCTCTTCTCATCAGGTAGCCAAAGTACTAGAGTTTCAGCTTCAGCATCAGTCCTTCCAATGAACATTCAGGACTGATTTCCCTTAGGATGGACTGGTTGGATCTCCTTGCAGTCCAAGGGACTCTCAAGATTCTTCTCCAACACCACAGCTCAAAAGCATCAAATCTTCAGCGCTCAGCTTTCTTTATAGTCCAACTCTCACATCCGTACATGACTCCTGGAAAAAACACAGCTCACTCTAAAAAGAAACCTGCCACCAGCAAAGGTGTCACCTCACTGCTGATCTGCCACCATCCTCAAGGACAGTTGGCAGAGGTGAGACGGCCGTTGGCTCCTGAGCTGGGTGGGGAGGGGTAGAGGACCCCGTCCCTCCCCGCAGTGTGGCCACAGCTTCTGCATCCCCCGATCACCAGGGTTCTGCTCTGGACTCAGTATCTCACATCCAGGCTTTTCTTTCCCCCCTGGAGGCTACATCCTGCCTGGGGGACAGTTGCCTGCCTTCCAGTGACAAGTTTCTGTGTTACCTCGAGCCCAGAGCTGAGTCTGGCTCCCCTGAGAGCCCCCAGACCTTGGGGTCAGCCATGGCACCCAGGTCCCAGGGGAGACCCCTGTCGTCAGACCCCCGGGCGGGGAGGCCACAGGAGAGTGAGTGGTATCTTTAAACACCCAAGTGCCATCACCAGAGAGAACAAGAATCCTCAGGGCAGGAGTGTGGGTGGAAGGTGCAGGAAGGGTTATTTGAATCGATGAAGCCTGTGTGAGCGTGGATGCTGCTCAGGCTCGGGCAGGTGGTGGAGAGGGGGCTGCCTCCCAGCTGGGTTAACCCGCACTGAGTGACCCCAGGCCGACAAGCTGGCCCCACTGCCCGGCCCCGTGACCTCCATCTTCCAGTGGTCTCTGAACAGTGGTCCCCTGTTCTGAAAGGATGCTTAATGCCTCTGAACAGGACACGTGCACATGCCAACAGACATACTGTGTGCATGCATGCGTGCTAAGTTGCTTCAGTTGTGTCCGACTCTTTGTGACCCCATGGACTGTAGCCAACCAGGTTCCTCTGTCCCTGGGATTCTCCAGGCAAGAATGCTGGAGTGGTTGCCATGCCTGCCTCCAAGAGAACATACAGTGCTGCTGCTGCTGCTGCTAAGTCGCTTCAGACGTGTCTGACTCTGTGCAACCCCATAGGCAGCAGCCCACCAGGCTCTGCCATCCCTGGGATTCTCCAGGAAAGAATACTGGAGTGGGTTGCCATTTCCTTCTCCAATGCATGAAGGGGAAGATACACTAGCAGGCCCTAAAATGAACTCGGGGTGCAGACGCTCTCAGGATCCCCCCCGCTAGACATCCCTTCCCAGCATCAGACATGCTTGGCTCTGCCCTGTGGTCTAATAAGGCTCCAGGGTCCTGGAGGGGCCCTGCAGGGTCCCCCTGGGGTCAGGTCACCCACCAGCCAGAAGCCCTCTGCTCTGGCCCCAAGTCTGTTTCCTAGCTGCGTCTGTGGGCAAGTTCCTCCCCCTGTTTCTCTTGCCTCTTCTGGGACGTGGGACAGAGGCCACTGCCCCTGAGCTTCCCTGTGAAGCCGTGGTGGGTACATGTCAAGCTCCAGGCTGGAATCAGGGCTGCTGGCCCTGGTTTTGTCCTTCTCACCAGCTGCCTGCAGACAGCAGCGCCCACGCTTCCCAGCAAGCTGGCACATCCTGCCCCCCGCCCGCCCCGTTGCCATGGAGAGAGCTGTGTGGGGAGAACCAGGCTCAGCAGAGCCTCTGAGGCTCTCCTCCCCTAGGAGGCCCCCTGTCAGCTACGGGCAGCGAAGGCTCATTAGTGCTGGAGCCCGCGGGCCCTCTTCCCCCGCAGCCTCCGGCCCAGCCTGGCCTGGTCCCCGCCTCCTCCCTCCCCCAGCGCAGCCCTGCCGCAGCGCTGGAGGTCACCCAGACACCACGGCTCCCCTTCTCCATGCAGGTCCCTCCCAGAAGAGCCCCCGGCCTGAGACACAGCTAAACCAGCCAGGGCACCTCTAAGGGGCGGGCCTTGAGTGCCCAGGGCTCAGATCTGTCCAGGCCTGTGTGTGTCAAGCTCCTGACCACACACCTGACATGTGTGTGCTCATAAAACTCCATCAGCAAGCTGAGGAGACGGACACAGGCAAGGTCATCACCCACGCGATGAGTAAACTGAGGCCCCAGTAGCCCAGAGACAGGCCTCAGGCACATAACCAGGACTCCCAGACCAGTTCCGTCAGCCCAGGCACTCAATTCCAAGCGCAGCTCTGACTGCAAACTCGAGCTCTCTGTTCTCCATCTGTCTCCCCAGAACCCGTGTGTGGAGAAAACTGTGAGAACCTGCAATTGACCTCACAAGGAGGAAGGTCTTTGGAGATGTGGTGAAGGACCTTGACGTGGAGAGACTACCCCAGATCATCAGGGTGGGGCCTCGGTCCAGTCACAAGCATGCTTAGAGAAGTGCAGGTTTGCAGACTCAAATAACAGAGAAGGCGATGTGAGGACTGAGGCAGACGGGTGGATGCGGCCACCAGCCAAGGACCCCTGGGCGTGAGATGCTGGGGAGGCGAGAAGGCCGCTCCCCGGAGCCCTTGAGGGCGCGCGGGCCGCCGGCACCTTGCTGTGACCCTCTGGCCTCTGCAGCAGTAAGTGAATGCATTTGTCTTGTCCTAAGGCCACCCGTTTGCAGCCCTTTGTTGCAGCTGCCACAAGGCAGTCACTGGAGAGTAAAGACGTGGACTCTGAGAAGTGGCACCAGCCTGCGCCATCTCAGCGGCCGGCCTGCACCCTCACACAACCCTCAGTCGAGCAGCCCCACTTTGGTCCAGTTTGGAACGTCCCTGAGCTCCAGGTGCAAACAGCCCAAGCCCGCAAAGTGTTCCCACTGAGCTGCGCCAAGGCCATGCCGCGTGCGACCTGTCCAGAGGGAAGCCTGCTTCTCCCACACCCACTTCAGAACCCCTGTTTTCTGCATTTTCCAGACAGCGGGGAAGGGGGGCTCACTCCACTTTCTCCATGCCCAGCAGCCATCCTGGGAACAAACTGCAGTGACCCCATCACTCCCACCCCCACCTTTGTGCAGCCACGCCCTCTGCAAGCCGCCCCAGGACACCCCTAGACGCGCCGACTCCTCCTCCTGGCAGCTGCAAGGGCACCCTGAAGCAGAGCTCTGGGCGGGCGCCCACCCTCTGCACTCAGAACGACACTCAAATTCCTCACCGTTGGTACCACTGTCGGCTCCCCGACACCCTCTCCTCACAGTCAGGGCCCCAAACACCTCCTCTTCCTTGATACTCTGCTCGCCGTGAGAAGGCGAGGCCCTCATGGCTAATAAAGCCATGAGGGAGGGTGTATGCCCGAGTTGTGGGCCCTGGTCCCTGGGAGACCTCGGGGGGATGACAGGGGATGCAGGGTGAGGCCATCTGCCCGCCTGGTTAGAGGCGGAAGGATTGACTGCCCACTAGACCCTAGTGGGCAGAGCGCGAGGACCCTAGTGGGCAGAGCATGAGGACCCCAGGAGGGCAAGGCTCTACACGCTCCTCCCAGGTCTGTGCTGGGAGGGGTGGGCACGCGGCTGGAGACCTCGAGCAGACGACCCCACTCCCCGCGTTCAGGGCACAGCATTCACTCAGCTTGACAAAGCCGGCCCCAGGGCAGATCTGGCAGATACGATTTTCTTAACAAAACCTGCTACACGTGTGAACAGGGAGGCCCACCATGGTGGGTCAGTGCCCCTCTGCTCCAGGACAAGCCAGCTGTATTCCGAAGCTCAGGATGGATTCTGCGGGTCGGCCATTTGGAGCGGGCACAGCCTGGCGTGCCAGCCTCTGCTCCCTGAAGACTCAAACAGCTGTGAGTGGCCAGAATGGCCAGGAGTTGGGATGTTCTAGAAGATTCTCGACTCACATCTGGCACTGGAGCTGGGATGACTCAAGTGGGGGCCTCGGCCAGCCAGCTGACCAGTGTCAACACGTGGCCTCTGCAGCCCAGGCTCCCACACAGCTTGCTGGGTCCCAGGGGCCGTGTCCGCATGAACATCCCCACACCCAGGCAGAGCACCCAGCTCAGAAGGTCACCTCACTCCCCTTCCTCTGTCGTCAGAGCAGACATGCACCCACCGGGATGGCAGACCAAAGGTCACAGGGCCCACCCCTGGCAGAGGGGTGAAGAGCCGTGGCCGTCCTTTTAAACCAGGACCACAGTGCACAGAGACGGGGGCTCGGGTGCCTGCCTGGGGGCAGCGGTGGCAGCACCTGCGGGCCCTGTGCCCTGACTTGCGCGGCGCGGAAAGGTGGGAAGATGCCGGGAGTGGGAAACGTCGGCTGACTCCAGGGCTCACGGTGACGGGAGCTGCTCCCCTCCCACTGGAAGCTGAGCATCCCACGAGGCAGGGCAGCCTCCCACCAGCAGCTCCGCACTGGGGTCAGAACCCACACTCCACCCGCGCTTCCCAGCATGGGTTAATCACTCAGTTGTGTCCAACTCTGAGCGACCCCCACGGACTACAGGATCCTCTGTCCACGGGATTTCCCAGGCAGGGGACCTGGTAGCCAGACGCCTTCAGGGCGGGAACAGCGACAGGGACTCCACGCTGGCCACAACTATCAGAGAAGCGACAGGATTGGGATGCGGGTTTCCAGACCTAGGGCCCTGGCTTGCTGGGACCCACTGGCAGGCGAACTGCCTTGTGCTTATCTGGTTCCCCAAAGCTGCATGTGAAAAGATGGGCCATTAAGTCAGCAAGACGCCCTGGAAAGATCCCTGGCCTGTGAGCACTTAATTTTTAAAAAATACTCATCCCAGCATCTTAAAATGAGGGCTCCTCTAAAAGACACACCGCAGCCCAGCTGCCTCCTTTTAGGTCCCTGAGCGCCTGGCAGGTCCGCACGTCCGCGTCTGAGAGCCGCTGCCCCGGGCGATGGTCTCGGCGGTGCTCGGACTGGCGGGGCTGGACGGGTAGCGCATGCGCACCAGGCCCAGCGCGGGGCGCGGGTCACACGCCCCCAGCCCAGGCTCGCAGCGACTCAGGCAGTGCTCCGTGGCCGGGGATGCAGCCGGGGGAGCCTCTGTGAGGCCTGGTCACCCACCCGCTCTGCCGCCCTCTCCCTAAGGAGCAAATTCGCCGTGGTTTGCCAGAATCCATCCTCTTCCTTTGAGCCACCATTGCTTGGGGGAATCCATAAGTGCTTGCCAAAACTGCAGCGGTCATCCTTAAAACAGTAATTTAAAGCTCTGAAATTATCTGCTAAATTTAGACACAGTTCTGATGAGCACCTCATTTCTCTCTCAGAACATTCTCGGTTCTGGTGGGGAGAGGAAGGAGCGGAGAGGTGGTGGTCTGCATGTGGGGGTGTTCGCGATGCCCCAGATCGGTAACTTGGTGACTCGGTACTTAGACACCTTGGAGGCACACAGCGGCGGGGGGCCGGGTGGGGGGGGCGGGGTCGTGTGCACTTCATGGGAAAGAGGACTGTCTTCCTGGCTTGGGGGCTGAGGCTGCCCAGCCCAGACCCCCTCAGCTCTAGGTGACCAGCTGCTGGGCGTTCACCTCAAGCTGTGAGAAGTGCAGACCCAGGCCAGCTCGGGGTCAGAGGATGGCGGTGTGCCCTGGGGCCTGCAGGAGGGGAAGGATGGATCCCGGCCACCCAGGAGGGCATGAGTTCTGCTTGCGTCTCCCCGAGTGCCAGGCAGCTCGGCTTCGAGGACAGTGGGGGACACCGCAGGGCTGTCCAGCAGGAAAGGAGGGGACACTGCGCGCCCCGGGGAAAGGACAGGGACGCAGACCCGTCTGTGAGGGTGATGCCCCAGCAGACAGGGCCACGGAGGAGTAAGCCCCCCTCCCGAGACCCAAACACCCCTCCCCTCCCCTCCCCTCCCCTCCCCTCCCCTCCCTTCCCCTCCCCCTCCTCCCGTACCAGAGCCTCACCTGTGGCAGGACACTGGGAGGGAGCGGTCCTGCCTGTCCTCCAATCACAGGGCAGGGATTCGGGTGGGCGTGCCCGCTTCACCCAATTACAGCGCAGGGTCAGCAGGGCGAGGAGCCTGCGGAGGGCAGGGTTCAGCGCCCAGACACCTTCTCCCAGACAGCACGGTGGGTGCGCAGGAGGCCAGGAGGGGACATGGCAGATCGGAGGGCCCGCAGAGCCTGTGGTTGTGTCTAAGGGTCTTGGACAGGCCTGGACGGGTTCCGAGCAGAGGGGCCCCGAGCACGCAGGAGAAGGCGCTCCGGAGCCGCGGGATGTGGCGCCCGGTGAGAACACAAGGGTTAGCGGGGAGCGCTGGGCCATACCGGAGGCCGAAGCCCGTCCAGGGACTTCAGAAGTAGTCAAGACCTGGGGTGTTGAGAGCTGGAGCCAGGAGAGGGAAAGGAGAGAAAGCGCGGGGCTGGGCTTCCTGATTCCAGAACGGGGGTGCGGGGCTTCCCCAGGACAGAAGAGAGAGGTGGGCGTGTGAGGCACGAAGCCAGGCAAGCCCGGCCCCCTGTTGCTGCTTCTGAGGACCTGTGGGTCTTCCCAGTGGAGGGGGGTAGGGGCAGCTGGAAGTGGCCTTCCGGAGCTCTGGAGAGACTTTGGGATAGAAACAGAGGTGGGGTCTTTGCGTGGGAGTGACTGCAGCTGGCATGAAGCTGAGACCCCAGACTGCCCAGGGTGCAACAGGCCAAGCATGGAAGCCCAGGTGCAGAGAGGGGGGCAGGAAGAGACGGATGAATGAGGCGGGCATGGCCCCGAAAAGCCAAGGGGTTTTCCACAAGGACGGAGTGGACTAGTGTCCGACTCTACAGGAGAAGGACACTTCGATCGAGTGTCCGGTGGCACTGGGAGACGTCTGAGGCTCCTCCCAAACTCCTGTCCTCCTCCACCCTCTTCCAATGGCCCCAGCCCCTCTCCACACCTTCTCCAGCGCCCCCGCAGTGCAGGTGTCTGCACGCCTGGGACCACCCACCTAGAGGACGGTCACAGCAGGTGGTGCCTCTGCACATCGCTTCCTCCCAAGGGAGCCCCGTAGCCAGGCCCCCGGCTCCCGCAGCGCACAGACCCAGAAGTGTCCGGAATCCAGGCCCCAGGCACAGGTCCCCTAGGGACACAGCATGGGGAGGGGCCTGGAGCAGAGTCAAGGCCAAGGCAGGTGTAGGTGCCCCGAGTCACCTGCAGGGGCTGCAAGAAGCCTGGGCATGTTCAGATGCCACACCAAGTACCACACATGCACACACGTGAACACATGCCTGTGCACACACATGAACACCCATACACACATGAACACACGCGCACACTTGCTTCCGCACATGCCATGGCTTAGTGTCCCCAGGCCCAGGGACATCCCCCACACAAACACGCAGCTCCTCACAGCCCAGCGGAGCCTCCTGGCCGCCGGCTGCCTCCCAGACTGTGGGGACGCACAGCTCTTCCTGGCTCAGACTCGCTCCCTGTCAGCCAGTCAGAGAAGCTGACAAGCAAGGGCAGGTCGCCAACTTGGCCTTGGCTCCACTTGGAGGCCGGACTGGCAGATAAACTGATCCTAGGGGGGGGGGGGGGGGTGAGGCGGAGGAAGCAAGAGGAAAGCCCGGAGGGAAGATTTCAGATTCGTTTTCCCACTCATCACGTGTGCGCTCTGCAAGGCTCACAGCTGCAGTCAGGAGGCTGACGGGGCGCCAGAGTGGGCAGATGGCATGGGAAGAGAGCACGGACTCACGGGGAGGGCCCGGGACCCATCGCGGTGGGAGGAGGCTGTGGCTCTGGAAGAGGTGGGTGGTGGCCGACCTTGGAGCATCTCGAGAGGCATTCCAGCTCATTCCGGTCATTCTGGCTCATTCCAGCTCATTCCGGCACAGGAGAGCCAGAGGCCAGAGTCACAGGCAGCCTGGGAGGCGCTGACCTCCTGTCTGCATCACTGCTCGAGAGAGACTGGTCCACGGCCGGGGCTGCTTGGACAGGTTCCATTGGCGTCCCTGAGTGCTGGCCCTTGATGAGTTGATGGCTGGTGCCCGTGTGGCCATTTATAACCAGAGAAGAAACTCGGATGGGCAGCAGAGCAGCTCCTGAGAACACTCCTTCCTGCCCGTCGTGCTCGGAGGCCGCCCTGGGCCCTGGTGACGATGTCAGCGGGGGCTGGGCCCTGTTGTTACTCTGAGGTCACGTGCACACCGTCTGCTCTCCAGGAAGCGGGTTCAGTCACTCCCTGGTCATTTTCTTTTTGTTTCAATAAGTGTCAAGAAAAAAAAAAATTAGACCCCTGCAGGAATGGCTGTAACCGTCTACCTGAACTTGCAGGACATCGTTACCGCTGAGCTGCCCGTGTCCCCCAGGGCACGGCAGCTCTCCAGGCACTGGGGACCAGGACTGGGGGAGCGTGTAACTCCAGGAGGGGGGGCCCTCTCGGGCATCTGCCAGGGTCAGAACAGCCTGTTTCTGCGTCCTGCCTGCCTGTCCCTGCGGCCTGAGTCCCCGGCGCCCAAGGCCTGTGCGGCCGCCTCTCCTGGGCGTGCTCCCGGTCTCGGGGTCAGATGCACCTTGGCTCTGTCTTCAGCCTCTCACCTGTGGCTCCCAGACGGCACTGGAGGCCAGGACTAGTCAGGGCTGGAGATGAAACTGGGGCATCAGCACAGACAGAGCAGTACAGAGCTCTGCACGCGTGCGAGTGTGTGTGCACGCACATGCTGCTGCTAAAATGATACAGAGCGCTGTGCACACGTGCGTGTGTGTGTGTGCATGTGCATGCACACGCTGGTCCTGGGTGCACACACATCTCCTCTCCAGGTGGAAAGCCCTTCCCCTCGCAGGCACAGCCAGGCCTCAGCTCCGGGGTGGGGTAAGGAGGAGGGACGCACTTGACTCCTGCACTTCCCCAGGACGACAGGAGTGGCCGAGGATCCATCCTCAGCGAGCAGCAGAGAAGCAGGTGCCCAGGGGGCAGAGGCGGGATGAGGAGGAACCAGCGGGCTCGGTGGGGTGCCAGGGCCGGCCTCCTGGATTCTGGCGCTGTCGGGGTCTGCTTTGGCTGCAAAGAAAGTACTATGCTTTAACCCGGGTTTAAGGTACTGTGTTAAACCCTATGTTTGATGTGCCAAGACCTTTGTCCCCTCCATCCCTGAGTCTCTCCAGATGGACTGTCCTCAGGTGGCCGGGAAGCTGGACGTCAGCAGTTGGCTCCCTGCATCCCTCCGTTGTCAGCGGGCCCCCAGGGCAGGGGAGACCATGGGCCGTGTCCCTGGGGCCCCGGGTCAGAACCCTCCCTCCCATACTGCACACGGGGCTCACTTAGTCCTGGGGTGCTGGGCGACACCAAATGGAGCCGCCTCTGTCTCTGTCTGTCTCTCTGGCACACGTGCATTCACACACACCACAGGCATATACATATGTGCATTCACACGTGTGCGGTTAGTCCCAGGGGCTGCAAGTGTGTGACTACCGTGCACGTGTTGGCAGAGCCAAGCAGGGGAATGCACCTGTCTTCCCACAGCTTTGATCTGTTTTCCTCACTTTGATTCCGTCTCAAACAAACCCCTGGGGATCATCCCCTTTCTTTATTCATCTCTCCTTTTCCTCTCCAGGCAGCAAGATTCAAAGGGAAGAACCCCAGGTGAAGAAGCCAGCAGAGGGCCTGGGGGCCATCCCCGCCCCCAACAATCCACCTCAGGGCCTCCTCCCCCAGCGGATCAGGGGGACGTCTCCCCACCCAGAACCTTCCCCGGATGGGCTATGTCAGCTTAGCATGGCCTGGCTCCTTGCAGCCTGGTGCCGAGGCTCCAGAGTGAATCAGGGCAGGACTCTATCCTGACCATGGTTCTCCTGACCTGAGCCTCCTGCGGAGCCACCGGGGGGACAGGGGGGTCCCAGGTGAGGGGACAGCTGGGCCCTTCCCTTCTGCGGTCACTTGAAGCCCTGTGATGAGAAGGCTCAGGTTCTCTGCCTCCAGCCCTAACAGTGCTTCTGACCCCTAGGTAGCATCTCCGCCCACCCTGCTCTGCTCACGGGTGTCTCTGCCCACGAGCCTGCCCGGGAGGCCGCTGCAGTGGACGCTTGGCCCGGGACACCGTCCAAGTCAGGGGCTTCACTGCAGAACTGCTGGGAGGGGGTGGTGGCCCAGCCAGCCTCTGGAGCCGAGATGGGCTGAGAACGGCAGCCTGCAGAGAGAGGTCTCTGTGCTCCCTCGGGAGACTGACAGGCGGGGGCGACAGGCCAGGGCCACAACCACAGACGGTGAGGGTCAGGGGCCGCCGGGGGCCAGAGGTCGCCCAGGCTCTCACCCAGCTCAGCTCTGCCACCCACAGGCTGCCTGGCAGTGGGGGGCAACACCACAAGCTGCTCCACAGTCCCCACCCCACCCCCCGTGACGGGAGACCCACAGTCAGGAAGTGATCCGGGCGGGTGGGTGCCGAGCTCGCAGACCCCTAGCGGAGGCCTGAGGTGGAGGCACCTGGAGGAAGTGTCCCCAGTGGTGGGGGCAGAGCTGCGCCAAACTCGGGGTCTGCCTGGTCTGGGGGGTGCGTGCACCAGCTCCCAGTCAGGCTGAGGCAGGGCTGACCCCCCGGGCTCTGTGACCCTGCAGGGCTGTGACCCTGAGGGGCCCTGTTAGTGCAGGAGGGTCACCAGGTCCTGCGACGGGGCCCGGCCTGGGTCTGCTCTTCTATCACGCCGACCTAGTCACGACCTTATTCACCACCACACACACACACCTGCACACACACACACCTGCACACACACACACACCTGCACACACACACCTGCACACACACACACCTGCACACACACCTGCGCACGCACACACCTGCACGCACACACACACCTGCACACACACACACCTGCACACACACACCTGCACACACACACACCTGCACACACACACCTGCACGCACACACACACCTGCACACACACACACCTGCACACACACCTGCACGCACACACACCTGCACGCACACACACCTGCACACACACACACCTGCACACACACACCTGCACACACACACACCTGCACACACACCTGCGCACACACACACCTGCACACACGCACACCTGCACACACACACCTGCACGCACACACACACCTGCACACACACACACCTGCACACACACACCTGCACGCACACACACACCTGCACACACACACACCTGCACACACACCTGCGCACACACACCTGCACGCACACACACACCTGCACACACACACACCCGCACACACACACACCTGCACACACACACACCTGCACACACACACCTGCACGCACACACACACCTGCACACACACACACCTGCACACACACCTGCGCACACACACCTGCACGCACACACACACCTGCACACACACACACCTGCACACACACCTGCGCACACACACACCTGCACACACGCACAGGGCCGAGCTGGAGGTCTTGGCCGGTCTCTTTCCTCGGCACCTGGGGTGACCTGCACCCTCTGGCTCCACGGGGCCCAGATAGTGGGGTGAGTCAGGAAGCCACAGTCTCCCAACAGCCCTCTCCCTGAGGGGTCACCCCATCAGTGGCGGTGACCTGGCCTGGACACCAGCCTCAGGCCAAAGGCACAGGTCCCAGCAAACACCAACACCAGCTCCCGGGGCCACCAGCTCTTGGGTGTAACCATGCTCTGTCTGCGTGTCGCCTCCTCAGGTGGCTGCGTGTGATGCCTTCTGTTTGCTGCTGGGCCCCTGACCCGTGCAAACCTCCACTTACCCCTTTGCTCGCTGACTGCTAGGACCCTGGATCCTCGAGAGGTCACAGGAGTCACGCAAGGTCGCAGAGCCAGACAGGGACAGGCTGCCCTGGGCTCAGTGTGGCCCACTCTCACCCCGTGGAGAGTCCCATGTGTGTGTGTGCATGCTTGTGGAACACTGCGAGTGTGTGTGTGTGATTGGAGAGGGCAGGGTGGGGGACCCAGCTTGTCCCCATCAAGAATCCTGGGCACAGCAAGGAGAGCCTCAGGCCCAGCACTCCACTAGGTGAGGGGTGCTGACCAGCCCCAGCCCCTTCTCCATCACAGGAACCCCTGTAACCTACCGCAGCGACCACGTCCCACCTGATCCTCAGCAAAGATTATCTAAGGCAGACGAGAGAAGTCCTATTTCCATCACTTTGAAGACAATCAAACGGGCCCAGAGAGTAGCTGCCTAAGGTCGCCCCAGCAATGAAAATAGAAGGGGAACAGGAGGGCGCTTCCTGCAGTGCCCGGCTGACCCGGGGTGGTGTGGTCCTCCGGGCGCCCAGGCCTGAGTCCCACAGTTCCCCCGAGTGCAAGATGAGGGGGTTACCCAGTGATCTCCACAGTGTCTCTCAGATCAAAGACGATTGCAGAGCTGACCCGAGGCAGCAGGAGGTGACCGGCCAGAGATGAAACTGAAACTCACGAGGTCTCTCCGGCCACCCATCCTTGTCGCTGCAGAGCGGCCGAAACCCAGCGCACATGCTGCCCTCCTGTGCCCAGACCAGGCGCGGGGGATGCCGGGTGCCCCATGTCCCTGGGGGTCCAGCCTGGTAGCCAGCCGGCCAGGGTGGGTCCATCTCCGCCCCAGCACCGGGTCTCCAGGGGTGGTGAGCTGACTGTGGATGCTTCCTCCTTGCCTCCCCGTGGCGAAGCACCAGCTGTCACGAGTGGAGCAGAGGCGTGGGCCCTGTCCCCTCCCCAGCCCACCGTGGAGGAGGCTTCCAAGGAAACGGGTAAGACCAAGGTGGGCAACGCCCCCGGGTGCCTGCTGAGGACAGCAGCTCCCTTGTCCTCTGTCCACAGCACACACCCTGGCCACCTTCTCCCCTCCAGAGGCATCCCTGGGCTCAGCGCAGCCCCTTCCAAAACCCAGGAAGGAAGAGGAAGAAGCCAAGGAGAGACTGAAAGAGTGAAAACGCAGAGCGATTCCCCAGGACGACGCTGAGCCATCTACAAAGCGAACACGGCCGGCTAGAACCAGACCATAAAGCTGAAAGCCACGTGTCACGTCCGAAGCTGACCTAGCAAGTTCCTGTTCATCATCTCAAACTCTCAAGCTTGTCTTCCAGGAAGGTGTCTGCAAAGAAGGTGTTTTGATTCAGAACACGTCCTGGGAACACCAGGGCGGCGGGTGGCCAGCCAGCCCTGGGGTGGGTGCAGGGTTCAGGGTTTGGCGCCTCCCTCAGAGGGCAGGGTGGGGCCCATGGCCAGCACCCTTTCCCCCCCCCGCAGCCCCCTGCCCCTGCCCCCACACTTCAGCCACACACACGTGTTCCCCGCAGCTGCCCCGGAGATGTGAGGTCCTGCCAGCTCACAGAAAGCACGAGGGCCTCACTGACTCCACACCCCTCACAGGTTATCATCAGGCCCCGAGGAGGCCGCTGAGGCATGGGGAGAGCCCAGCTTCTCACAGCTGGGAGGGGTCTGAGCCCAGGTGGTCTCTCCCGGCCGTCAGACGGGTGGTCCTGCCCTGAGGACTGGCTCCTCCACGAGAGGAGGCTCTGTGACTCCCGTGTCCCACCGCGCCCCACGGCAGGAACCTCGAGTTAGAAGGAAGCAGGTGATGCTGCCAAACGGACGCCTTCATTCCCTAACAGGTCCAATGACAAACGGAACTCGGCCGGGAAGCAGGGTCCTCGGGGGCGTGTGAGCACCACCCCAGAGGCTCAGCGGCTGCTGATAAAACTGAAGCAAGAGGCAAGAGCGGGCAGGGAAGGCCGGCTCTGGGCTGTTTCCACCCGAGGGCATTTCCTCCAGGGGCACGGGGCACGCTGCCCCCCAAGCTTTTCTCGTCCTCCACGGCAGGACCGGGACCGCTTTGAGGGGCATCCTGAGAACACAGGGAGCATCCCCAGACACACTCCAGGCCGACCCCCGACCCCACCAGCAGCCCACTGCTCGCCCAGCACCCAGGACCTGCAGCGGAGCCGGTGAGACAGTGTCCCCACCCCTCAGGGCCCGTTCAGGAATTCCAGCCACCCGCCAGCCCTGGACCGGGAGCAGAGCGGGCTGGGGGCCCCAGCCACGCAGGAGCCGATGGAGCCCCCACCACCCGAAGCGTCTGACAGGGTCATTCGACCCCCAGGTACACAGGCCTTCTGGAGGACGAGCCCTGGGCACACCCACTGGCCACACCCAGTACACACGCCAGGCCACACCAGCCCCACGGGGGAACACACATGCCACACGGACCACACACACTCCCAGCAGTCACAGAGGCACAGCCCTGTGCTCACACACACGTGCCCCTCTGCACACCACAGCCGTGTGCTCACACACGCCCCTCACCACAGCCCTGTGCTCACACACACCCCTCACCACAGCCCTGTGCTCACACACACCCCTCACCACACCCGTGTGCTCACGCACACTCCCCGGCATGGCCCGTGGTTAGAAGAGCTGGATCTGGGGTCCTCCGGCCCCCCTGAAGTGTTGGCACCTGGAGTCCCCCCTCCTGCCTCCCGCCTCCCCCACTGCAGGAGCGGCCATCTCATCCTCTCTTCTGCCTCCCATGGGCCCAGGGCTCAGAACTGGTGGGAAACAGGGCGGGGGGTGGGGGCGGCCTGGGAGGACAGAGGAAAGGGTCTGTGGTCACACGTGGAGATGAAGCACCGCATGCTTGCTGCCCTGAGCAGGAGCCAGGCAAGGAGGGTGGCGGGGAGCTGGAGGGGGAGCCTGGGGTGGGGGGAGCGCCCAGGAGGGTGGGAGTCCTGGAGGGCCGGGGGCTGGGGGCTGGAGTCTGGGCCCCACGTGGGGGCACGCTGCCCTGGTTGCAGCCCGGGCCACACAGTGCGCGTCCTCAGGGAGGATGTGCAGGCTGCCTCTGGCTCAGCTGTAACGTCCAGGACAAGCCTGGGCCCCACACCCCACACCTGCCCCGCAGCCCCTGCCCCCCTGCAGCCTGGGAGGCCACTCCCGTCAGCACGCCCTGCCTGTGGGGCCAGCAGGTCAGAGAGCCAGGCCACTGCTGCTGACAAGATGCTGCTTCTGTGAGGGCCAGCGGCCGTCAGCGTGTGGGGCAGGGGCATTTAAAGGGGCCACACAGACACACTTGCTCAAACACCCACACACAGACACAGACACTCAGACACACACACACAGGCACCCACACACAAACACCCACATACAGACACATACACACGCGCACACACACCCACAGACAGGCACATGCACACAGACACCCACGCACAGACACACATATACACAGACGCATGTACACAGACACACACACCCACACAGACACACACCCACACAGACACCCACGCACAGACACAGACACACATATACACAGACGCATGTACACAGATGCATGTACACAGACACCCATGCACAGATACAGACACGCACACCACACCCACAGACAGACACAGACACACACACACACAGACACCCACACACAGACACACACGCACAGACACATGTACACAGACACAGACACCTACGCACAGACACCTATGCACAGACACCCACACACCCACACCCACGCACAGACACATACACATGCGGGCACACACCCACAGACAGACACATGCACACAGACACAGATACACATACACACAGACACCCACGCACTGACACAGACACACATATACACAGACGCATGTACACAGATGCACACACACCCACAGACAGACACAGACACACACAGATACAGACATGTACACAGACACACACAGACATATGCACACATGTACACAGACACCCACACACAGGCACAGACATGTACACAGACACACACACAGACACCCATATACAGACAGAGACACGTATACACAGACACACACATGCATATGGACACATGCACACAGACACACACACCCATGGACACATGTACACACACACACGGACACGCACAGAGACACAGGCAGACACACATACAGAGACACATGCACACACAGAAAGACACATGTAGACACATGTGCACCCAGACATGCATGCACATACACGTGGACACATGTGTACAAGCCCCAGTTGCACAGCAGAGGGAGCGTTCCACAAGCCTCGCAGGTTTCTGTTCCGCTTTCTGGACGCAGAGGACTTGCTCTCCGGTCCTGCCTGGCGGCCGGGCAGCCTCCCGTCTTCTCTTTCTTGTTCCGACACTCTGCCTCCTCAGCTTGCACCACGCTCGCTCCCACCCAGCCCTCCAGACGCCCAGAGCCTCCGAGGTGTCATCACCGCACCTGCCCTATTTCGTTGCAATCTCTCGCTATTGGGCATCTTCCCAGTCACACAGTGGCCCAGAGGCCACGGGCTGGGCCGCTCAGTTGGGGTTCCCTGCATGTCACACCTAAGAGGACGCCAAAATATTTAGTCAGTGAAGTGCTGAACAAACGAAAGAAAGCATGACTAAATGGACAAATAAGTGAATTAAATGTAAACTGAGAGCACGTCACAAATAAAAAGTAAAGGAAACCTTTGTAAGAGAAGGCATGGTAGAAAGTACGCTGTTTAAAGTAGATGCAGGACAGGCTCCTCTGTCCGTGGGGTTTTCCAGGCAGTGGTACCGGAGTGGATGCCATCTCCTTCTCCAGCGGAGATGTAGGAACAGGCGTTGGCAAAGGAACAAGTTGTGCAGAAGGGCATAGCTGAGCGGGTTCCCGAGGGAAATGCTCTGCCCACGAGGACTGGGGCAGGCGGGGGTGGACGTGGTCCCTCGGCCCCTTGGGCTCGTGTGTGGACAGCCGGGGTGGAGGGGGAGGGATGGAGGCCTGGGGAGGGCCGCCAGGTAAACAAGGCATAGAAGGAGACGGGCTTTGGTGGCTGACTGTCCTGAGCCCCCGCTGGACACTCTTGCAGCCACAAGCAAGTCCTAGGCTCAGGAGTGACCTCAGCATCGCTGAAACAGCAGCTGAGCACACTCCTGACTAGGAAGAGACACTCCTGCCCGCCTCCCTCCAGCTCATTCCGGGTACCTCGGGCAGGGGCGCCGGCTCGGTGCACACTTCCTGGTCCCCACACTGCGTGAACCACTGAGTGACAATCACAGCGTCCACCTCCTCGGCACCAGCCCCAGATACAGCATCTGGGACCCAGTGAGGCGGTGGCTGCTTTGCAGGCTACACTCTTACGACTCCATCCAACGAGCTGGCCACACGGCAGATTCTGTAATGCTGTTTTGTCCAACATTCCTAAGAGGGTGATGGGATTTCAGCTAAGGAGCAGCTGCAATTGAAGACAGGCTGAAAGGGGGACGACTGACACCAGGGCTGGAGGTGGGGCTGGACCCTGAGACCCTCGGGCTCTTGTTTGATGCTCAGCTTTACTTCTAACACATCACCGTGTTCTCCAAACCACAGCCGCCTCACAGCTTTGAAAACTCCAAGAACTTGAGAAATCCATGTGCTTCCCTTCGTGTGCAGACCCGCCTTGACCGTCCTCCACATCCCCCACTTTCACGTGAAAAGCCCATTTCCAGCTGCTTGGACCGTCAGGTCAGTCAGCTCAGTCCCTCAGTCGTGTCCGACTCTTGCAACCCCGCGGACCGCAGCGCGCCAGGCCTCCCTGTCCATCGCCAGCTCCCGGAGCCTGCTGAGACTCACACGCGTCGAGTCGGCCCTTACGTTCACGCTATTGCTAACACTGCTGCAGTCGCCTGTTGGCACGTCCAGGGTCCACCGCACTGAGTATCAGTACAGCTCTACGCGTGGTGCCTTTACTTGGATAAGTGGAAAACAATCCCTGTGTTATTCTGTTTTGTGAAGCAGGTGCACAAAAATCTGGGGAGGGGGCAGTGACCCTTGGCCGCTTTGAACCCGATCTGTGGGCGGCGGCTTTGGCACGTGAGGGAAGGAAGAGGAGAAGCAGAGGCGGCGGCGGAGGGGAGGCTCAGCCCCCCGACTTCTCTCTAGCTTCCGGCCCGAAGTCTCTGGACTCCTGTCTCCACATCTATAAAACAGAAGCCGTCCTCATGGGCCCGTTGGGGGCGGAGCGCCCACCATGCAGACAAACTGTCCAGCTGGGAAGAGCTGGCAATCCCTACAAAATTCTGGTGGAGAGAAAGTCACCTCCTCTCTAAGCCCAGCTGCTCCGGGAATCCTGAGCCAGGCGTGTGTGTCCACCAGGCTCTCGCTGACTGACCTCCTCGCCTCCTGGTTCTCAGCTCCTTGTCTGCAAACCCAGAAGATGACCTGAGCTGGAGTCAGGCCCCCTCCCTGAACGTGGGACGGGCTGCCAGGCTCTCCTGCCAAGTCACCTGGACGCCCACAGACACCTGGAGACCCCCAAGCCCAAACCTAACTCTCTGTTTCCTCCCCACCCTCGAAGCTGGTGGTGCCGCTGCCAACACATCCAAGCCACAGCCCCCGGTGTCTCCATCGGCCTCATTTCTTCACCCTGCCCTCACCAGTCCACTCAGCGTGGCTGCATCCTGGCAAGTCATGCCCAGAATGTGACTCAAATGCACCCGTTCACCCCACTGTCCAAGGCATCACCTTTGTCAGAGCTGCTGGTTCCTACGTAAAGCCAGTTGTCCCGCTGAGAGCAGAGAGAGCCTCGGGAAACCCCAAGCCCGACCTCCACCTGTCTGCCCACAGGGACCTCTGCTGGGAGCCCAGACCCCGCAGTGCCACCCTGGCGCTGTAGGGCGCTGTAGGGCGCTCGGGTCACACCGGGCTCTCCTGGGCTGGGTGCCTTCGAGCACCCGCCCCTCTTTGCACCCACGTTAGACCGGAAGCAGTCCTCGGGCCCAGAACCATGCTGTCAACTGTCCACTGATAGCACACGACCCTCGCATCTTCCCAGAGAGGCTTCAGATGAAATTCAGAAGATGGTAAAGGAGACGCAGCATTTTCTCCAGAAGCTGCGGTGGACGGGCACGTATCACCATGTCCGCTGACAGAGGTCGGGTTTTTCTAGAGGCTTCTGGACACCACCCAGGGCCCTGGCCAACCCGGTACTGATGGCAGCTTCCCTGTGGGTCCTACAGCCTCCTGATCTCCTTAAGTGAAGTGAGAGTCGCTTGGTCATGTCCGACTCTTTGCGACCCCATGGACTGTACAGTCCATGGAAGTCTCCAGGCCAGAATACTGGAGTGGGTAGTCTTTCCCTTCTCCACGGGATCTTCCCCACCCAGCAATCTAACCAGGGTCTCCTGCATTGCAGGTGGATTCCTAAAAGCTTCCCTCGATCTCCTAAAACCCTCCATTAATTCACATACGTCTGGGGGTCCTGAGAGCTCGAGGGCCTTCCTGGCCTCCCCCCAGAGAAGCTCACAGGCCTGTGAGCACCACGACCCTGTGTGTGAGCCCTTCCTGCTGGGACCCCAGAGGGCGTCTGTCCCCTGATGCCAGTCCTCCGAGTGTTCCCACCACCCCTGCCCGTGTGGACAGAGCCCAGCCTGCAGGGGACCCAGAGGGTGTCTTGCCCACATTCACGCGTCTCTCCTGCGCTCTCCAGGATCGTCAGCCGGTGGGCAGGCTTCCTGGCACTCTGCCATGCCCGTGACTCTAGGTGTAAGGGTGGCACAGGGCTGGGCACGGGGACACCAGGCACAGCCCTGGGGGGTCCTCCCCAGCCCCTCACCTTTGTCAGGGGGATGCTGTCCGAGGCGCCTCTGGGGGCCTCAACTCCTGCGGGGCATGTTCCTCCCAGGTCACCAGGACAGCGTGGAGCCAGGACCTCCAGGGACCAGGTGCGGGGACACGGCCTGCAGCGGCCTCCCCTCGGGTCCAGCCTGAAGACCATGCCCAGTGTCAGCTCGTGGTGCCGGCCCCAGGACCTCGCCCTGCTGATGAGTGTCCTGGCTGCTCTGCACTGGTTGTGGAAACGTGCCCGTGATGAATGAATGGGAGACCCACGTGCTTAATTACGACACACAGAAAAGCCCATTGTTAAACGGTACTAAGTCCAAAAAATACACATTTCAATAGACGATCGTCCCAGGTGACGCCAGTGGTAGAGAGCCTGCCTGCCCATGCAGGAGACTTAAGAGAAATAGATTCGATCCTTGGGTCGGGAAGATCCCCTGGAGGAGAGCATGGCAACCCACTCCACTCTTCTTGCCTGGAGAATCCCTTGGACAGACGAGCCTGGAGGGCTACAGTCACTGGGGTCGCAAAGAGTTGGGCACGACTGAAGCGACTTAGCGTGCATGTTAATAAGTATTCATGGAAACAAAATTTCTCCCACGCTCTCTTAGATACTTCGGGAAGATATACATTTTTTTTACAACCTTCTGGAAAGCAATGTCCTTGTACTTATCAAGAGACTCCAAAACATTCGCATTCTTTGATCAAAGGTGAGAACATGGGATGCAGACAGAGCTTTCCTCGCAACGCCGTCTGGCATAACCACGCTTCTGAAGCACAAGGATTCTGTTTTGCAAACAGAAAAGCACTTCATCTTCTATGCCACTTTCTTAGAGGCCTGCTCTCTTGACAGCCGAACCCCACCTTGAACATGATCACAGGCAGGTCCGGTCATTCCTTGGGGATGCGGTCACTTTCAGAGGACAGCAATCCAGCAGAGGCGACATCAGGACTGCAGGCTCCAGACCAGTGGACAGCTGCCTCTCCTGAGGTGCTGAACGTCACTGGTGGGAGGGACTCCAGGGAGAAGGGAGTGTGGATGACCCTGGGGTCTGCTGGGGCGGGGCTGGTGTGATTACCCGTTTGTGTCATCAGATGCTAGACCCAAGTCTGCCCCTGGAGGTGGAGACAGACGGCCAGCAACAGGGAAGATCTAAGCTAAGTCATCGTCCGGATATAACTGGACGTCACACAGCACCACCATTAATTACGTGACTATTTAAAGTCTTTAATTTCTTGCAGAGGAGCTTATGCTTAAGTGTGAAGCCTGAAAGTGGACAAAAGTCCCTTTGAAGAAAACTTGAACAAACTATGGGAAATGGGAAGAGGGCTTATCCCTGTGCAGGCGGTTAAGGATGCTCGGGGTTTTTTACCTGTTTTTTAATGTTTCTGGGATAACCAAGTGTTCTGATGAAGGTGCGCTGATTAGATGACCAGGAAGTGTGGTGAGTTTAACGCCTGCAACAGCACGTGAGCACTGCTCCTCCAGCCAGCCTGAGAAGGGCTGAGAAGCGCCAGCCCAGTCAGGCGGCCTCGCCCTGTCTTCCCTTTCTCTGTAGGTTCCTACGTGTTTCCCTCCAAAGAGCATGGCTTTACCCCTTAAGGAAAGCAGTCCCGGTGTGGACAGCTTGCATCTCCCACCGGGGCGGGTCAGCGCACGGCCACGGTCGGTAAGCAAGAGGCGCGCCAGCTGCCTCCTGGAGAGGAAGAGCCGGGGGTGTGCGAGACCCCTGCTCCCGCCTGTTACCATTCCCATCGCCTGCCCACGTGGATGAGCAAGAGAAGCTGGTAGGAGACAGGCGTCCACCGTGAGGGCCCAGCGCCTGTCTGCAGGATGAACCCCTCCCACAAGCTGCGCTTCAGCAGCATCAGCTGTTCGGGTTCTGATTTTGTCTGCCCAGACCCCAGCTGGAGCCTGCCTGCCCAAGGGCTCGCGATGCCCTCAGCCCCACATGCGGGGGAAGGATGGTGCCCCTTCCCTGGCACGAGTCTCTGTGACCCTCCCCTCCCCACAGCAGAGGGCTGGGAACCAGGGTGACACAGCAGACTGCTGCCCAGAGCCAGGCAGGTGCCCAGCTGGGGAGCAGAGCCAAGAAGAGCTTAGGCCCCTGCCCGTGGCATAGGACCACCAGCAGGGAGAGGGAGCTAAACCAGGGTCGTGGACCCCTCCCAGGACCCCTCGGGAACAAGAGTCACCTAGACGCTGAGGGCACTTTGCTCAGGGACCCGACTCTTCTCGAGTTCGGCTCAGGAGGAAGCGCAGTGACCCAGAGGCCACTCCCACCTGAGTGGGGGGCTCAGCTCGTGTGGGGGGCACATTCTCCTGTCTCTCGGCAGCGGGGGGCAGACTGGGGCACCGGGCGCCTCGTGGTGAGAACAGGCCCCTGTTCTCGCAGGCAGCCTGGCGCAGACGTGGCTCCCTGCCCGAGTGTCAGGGTGCCCCCTTCTCCGAGCTCATCTCTTCCCTCTGCTGTCCACTTGACCCCGCTAAACTGGGTCCCTTCTGCAGAAAGCCCGCCAGGGCCCTGGCATCTGGCTGTGGCATGGGGCCCGTGACGCCCTTCTCACTGAGCGTCTAAGACAACGGGCCAGACCAAACAAGGTCAGGATGAGTCTCCCCTCTGCTCAGAAGAGGCTCCCCTCAGTCCTAAGTGTCCTGGGAGACCCTGTGGCACCCACGTCCCTCTCCTGACCTCGCCTCTCACCTCCGCTCTGCAGACTTCCAGCTCTCGCACACGTGCCGAGCGTGCCCCCACTTCAGGCCTCTGCACTCACCGCGAGCCCTTTCCCCGGGCGTCCGTCCATGTGACTCAGCTGTCTGCTCTTCCAGGGCTTCGTGCAGATGTGAAGCCCGTGTAAGCACACTCCCCACCTCGTCCCTGAGGAGTCTCTCCTTAACACGTCACCAACAATGCGGTGCGCAGTGTCCTCATTCATCTGCGTCCTCCTCCAGTGCAAGGCGGGCTCCAGGCGGGCAGCGACGTGTGTGTGTGTGACAGTGTGCCTATGTGATGAGTATGCGTGTGTGTCTCTGTGAATGAGTGTGTGTGTGTCTGTATGAATGTGTCTATGTGTGAATGTGTGTGAATGAATATGTGTGTGAGCGTGTGTGAATGAGTGTATGTGTATGTGTGAATGTGTGTGAATGAGTATGTGTGTGTGTGTCTATGAATGAGTGTGTGTGCATCTCTGTGAATGTGTGTGAGTGAGTGTGAGTGTATGTGTGTGTCTGTGTGTGAATGTGTATGTGTGAATGAGTGTGCGAATATATGTGTGTGTGTGAATGAGTGTGCGTCTGTGTGAATGAGTGTGTGTGTGTGAATGTGTGTGTGTGTGAATGTGTGTATGTGTCTGTGTGAATGAGTGTATGTGTCTCTGAATGTGTGTGTGTGTCTGTGTGAATGAGTAGGTGTGTGTGTGTGAATGTGTGAATGTGAGTGTGTGTGCGTGAGTGTGTGTGTGCTGTGTTCCCTCCTATCTTAGCGCTGAGAACCATCTCTGGACCTGCAAGGGTCTCCCTCAGTAAGCACCTGTTGAATGGATGAGCTCTACAAGCCCCAATATTACAAGCAGAGGAGACGGGGAAAAAAAATCAGGAAACCCTCATCCCAGAAGCATCCATGTTTGAACTAAACTTGACACCAGGGTCCCAGCGACAGCTCCATCGAGCAGGGACTCCGGGCCCTGCTGGCAGAAGAGCTCGATTCCAGCCCACAGGGGATGTTTCCAGATTCCAGCCCACAGGGGCCACCCCCAGATTCCAGCCTCAGGCCAGGGGAGGCAAGAGAAGGGCCTCGGGGCAAAGGACATGTGAGCAAAGGTGGGAGGCCAGTGCCGGGCCGGGATTGAGACCCGCCGTTATCACCGGGGGTCACTGCAGGCCCAGCCAGCAGGTTGGTTTGAGGGCAGAGGTGAGCCCTGGGCAGAGGGAGGGGCAGGCAGGTCCAGGCACGCGGGCTGACCCCGGGGCCAGGCAAGTACCAGGGGACAGCGGTGGGCGAGGGGAGATGCCAGCCGCCTCCTGACTAGTGAGGGGCTTAGTGGGGAGACCGGGTGGGCCCCCAGGGAGTCTGAGCGCACAGGCCTGGGCTGGGCGCCTGCAGCTGTTCACCCTGCTGAGCTCAGTCAGCTAATGCAGGAGCTCCAGGGTCAAGGCCTCCGCCTGCCAGGGGCTGGGGGGCGGGGATGTGTGCTTCCTTCAGGGTCTTCCCTGAAGACTTGGCTTCCCTGGTGGCTCAGACAGTAAAGCTTCTGCCTGCAATGTGGGAGACCCGGGTTCGATCCCTATGTCCGGGAAGATCCCCTGGAGAAGGAAATGGCCATCCACTCCAGTACCCTTGCCTGGAAAATTCCATGCACAGAGGAGTCTGGTGGGCTACCATCCATGGCATCGCAGAGAGTTGGACACGGCTGAGAACTTCGCTTCTTCTCTCCTTCAGAGTCTTACTGGTGTCTCAGACAGTAAAGAATCTGCCTGCAATGCAGGAGGCCTGGGTTCTATCCCTGGGTCGGGAAGGTCCCCTGGAGGAGGGTGTGGCAACCTACTCCAGTCTTCTTGCCTGGAGAATCCCATGCACAGAGGAGCTTGGTGGGCTGCAGTCCACAGGGTCGCAAAGAGTCAGACACGACTGAAAGACTAACAGAGTCTCACATCACCTCCTCTCATTTTACCACCTCGCTCTGGTGGCAGCGGGGGGAGGATCAGAAAAGGGTTCTGCCCTGCAAGGGAGGCTTTCCTCAGACTTAAATCCAGGATAAATACACAGCCTGAGCTCTTTGCAATACGACCTTAGGAACTGAATTAAAGGTGCAGCTTTCCTCAGCGGTGGACTGACCTGCTGGAGCCGCAGCATCTCGGGACAGAGTCCCAGGGGCAGGTGTGGCTGAGGGGGTCAGCGGGGTTGGGGGTTGCATCCCTGAGGACACAGGGCCACCCAGGCCCCACCGCCCGCCCCACCGCGCTCCCCGCCGCCCTCCCTGGAGAGGAATGGAAGACCTCGCTCCACCCGCTGGGCATGGGATTGGTTTCTTTGTGTTATTTGCTTCTTTTTCTACCAAAAGGAGTTCAAAAGTTGAGAGCTGATTAGTATTCCAGGCACCAGGACTGCTGCAAACCAGCTCGAGGCACAGGTGGGAGGGTGGAGGGTGGCGATTGAAGCCTGGGCTCACCCCCACCCCGCTGGAGACCCCACTACCGAAACTAGAAGACTGTTCCTGGCCGCCCCTTCCCTCGCTGCCTCCAGGGTCACCCCACCCCGCCCTGCCCTTGGTCCTGGAGCCATCAGGCAGCCCGGGGTCCAGGGAACTCTCCCGGGATCTCACTGGTTGCCTTTGCAGGCGAGCATCGCATTTGCATACATTTGTATAAGTTATGCATCGAGAACCCTTCTCTTTAACATTGCAACCTAATGAAATCACTCAGACAGCACATTAAAAACACAGCTGACTCTGGGAAGTCTGACCCTTTCCATGTTAAATCATTTGAATGATCCTTTGAATCTATTTGCACAAGTGGCGCGTTCAAATGGCCCTCGCCCAGGTTTTTGGAGTTAATGAGACAATTGGGCCACTACCAGGGGGTGGGGGATGTGTCCACTGCTTGCCTTAGGCTGCCCAGGGTGCTGGGAACCTCAGGTCGCCAGGGGCGTCCCCAGCAGGACGGCGGGTGCTCTCGGGCAAGAAGAAATGAACCCAGGGAGTCCCCACCAAACAAATCCATCTCAAGGGCCCTCTGGGTGGGACACGAACCTGCGCCTGTGCGGAGGTGTGAGGGTGCGGAGAAGAGCTACAACACACAGAGAAGGGCGCCAGACCCCACTGCGGGGAACCCTGGTGTCGCTGGGGAGCCGGGGCCCCCAGCCGAGTGCTGGGCCTGGAGGCGCTGCCGAGCAGGGCTGCCCACCCCAGGGCGGGGCCTCCAGGCAGCCAGGCCAGGGGCACACCACCGTGCTCCCCAGGACGGAGACCTCCTCTCAAGGTCAGGCTCTCAGAGCCAGGGTCAGCAGGTTCTCTGCGGGCAGCACACTGGGCCGGGTCCTGGCGGAGGGCCCTAGGACCCCTTTGTACTTAGTATCTCTCCGAGGGCATTGTTCACGAACACTGTTTTCACTGGCTTCTCACGAAAACCTTCAAATACCAGAGAGGAAAGCTAGTCCATGCCGTGTGTGACTTGCTCGAGGTGCTCAGCTAACGGGGGCGGTGTGAAGATGGACCAAGTCCGGGGCCGCCCGTCTCACTTCCCAGAGGCCCCCGCCCTGGAGAGTTGGAAGGACCCTGCCTTGCACGTCCCTGTCCAGCTGGGCGTCCCCTCGGGAAGCAGCATTCTGGCTGGAAGCCCTTCCCTGGGGAATCTTGTCCACAGCCAGCATGGGGAGACTGGGGCCCCCGGGCCTGGTGAGAATCATTTCTTCCCGGGAGCAGGACGGGGGGCTGGCCTGAGCTCAGTGCCATTCACGTCACCCGGCTCCTTACAGGCCGGCTTGAATCCTCCGATCGCCGGGCTCCCGAAGCCTGCAGCCCTGGGGTGGATGAAGGCACAGCGAGCCACAGCCGGGTCCACGGTGGGTCCCTCGGGCCCTGGGTCTGGGCGGCCAGATCTCTGCGCTGGTTGATTCGCAGGCAGCAGACGCCCGCGTCCTTCGAGAGCCGTCCCTGACGGACTCTGCAGCCCCGCCAGCTTATCTGGAAGCGGCCCCCGCGCCATCTGGACCAGAGCGTCCGAGCCCTCCGGTCTGGCCCGTCATTTCACTCGAGTCAGCGAAGATTTATGGCCCCGTGCGGCGCTCCAGCCCCCATCAGGGTCTGCGCCGGGCCCAGGCCAGGGGACCCACGGAGCGGGCTGTCCATCAGCCTGTCCGGGAGCAGTGGGGGTCCTCCTCCCGAGGCTTCCTGCCAGGACAGGCAGACGTTGCGCAGCACGTCCGGCCCGAAGCGAGTGTTTCCTTTGGCAGAAGGTTCTCTTCACCGAGGCTGCGTCAGCCGGAAAGGCTGGGATTGCGGAAGAACAAGAGACCGTCCATTTCATCTTCAACTCATCTGTCAAGCGTGATCCCTTCTCACCTTCTTTAACACAAAGCGACAGCTCATTCAAGGTTAAAGTCACTCATCCTCTGTCTCCAGCAAAAGACCTAGGTGTGGGGAGGTGAGGGCAGGGGCGGCAGGAGGGCTTTGTCCCATGTTTCACATGCGGTCACTATCCCAGAAACGCATACTCGATGCCACAGGCTCAAGTACGGCTCCTCCTTGGCGGGTCAGGCCAGGTGCCCCGTGGCACCCGCTCTGGAGGCACAGCCTTCCGAAGCTTGAGGGCCCAGCCTCTCCCATCCGAGAACATGGGCTGTCAGAGGGAACCTACCGTTCTGCGCACAGGAAAGTGGGTTTATTTATCACCCGGAAATGTGGCCATTCTGCCAATTTCAACTGCCCCATGGTCATTACAGGGTTATGGAACTGAGCACTCTTTAC
Source organism: Budorcas taxicolor (assembly GCF_023091745.1). NCBI lineage: Eukaryota > Metazoa > Chordata > Mammalia > Artiodactyla > Bovidae > Budorcas > Budorcas taxicolor. The sequence continues at coordinate 114,643,386 of NC_068917.1, read as the reverse complement.
AAGAGAGCACATACGAGGCACGGGATCAAAGGAAGAGCGCTGCTGCAAATAAAGTGATGCAAAACGAGCCTCTCCTGTGGGGGTGGGCATGGACTGTCTCCACGCGAACTGGGGCAGGATTCCACCTGAGCCGGTTCTGTGGATGAGGTCTTCCCCAAAGCCGAGCTGTTCACCTCTCTCTCTGAACGCAGGTGATGCTCACACAGTGACACCGTCTGGGGCCGGCAGAGTTACCATCTGACGGGGGCCGGAGCTGGCTCAGGGGTGACGTGGCCTCTTGCAGGCCAAACGCCATGATAAGCTCTGTGTGACCTTGTGACCGCCGGCCGGAGTGCTCAGTGGCTGACCAGCGTCCAGGGTCTGCGGGTGTCCCAGCACCCACCCCCACCTCGCCCTCCTCCTCCCACTGCTAATGGTGGGACCCGTGACTCCTTGGAGGATTTATCAGAAATCACTGATTTTTAATTGTTTAAGAAACACCCTGTGTGAGGAAGATCTCCTGGGTCTGACTCCACTCTGATGAGTCGCGATGTGTGCACAGCACGTTTTGTTCACATCCTCACTCCCAGCATTCAGGGCCTGCTTATAAGAAAGGCCCTTCTGATTGTGGGATAATGGCAGTCAACATACGGGCCCCCCGCGTGCTGAGCCCTGCAGGACACAGACCCCACATGCTGCACGTTGCTCTCAGAATGTGGGCTCCCTGCGGCCCTTGCTTCCCCACCCAGTGTGACCCCCCCACCAGCTGGCCCTCCTCTACCCCGAAAAGTGACCCCTCAGTGCCACCAAAGCTGTTTTCCTGCTCCGTGTTGGACACGGCCCTGGCTCCTGGTCGCCGCACAGCCAACATCAGGATCAGATGCCCAGACACCCCTCCTCACTCAGTTCCCGTCCCCCAGCTCCCGGCTCCTCCGACACTGAACACCCACCAACGTGTTGCCCCCCCCAGCCCCCTCTGGCCCAGCGGCCGGAGGCTATCAGGGTCCAGCCCAGGTCAGTGCAGGTTCGCTCAGGGCTACCATCCAGTCTCTGGACCACAGACCGTGTCCTTTCACTTGCTCTGCGTCACAAGTGAACGTGTCTGGTTTAGTGGGAAAACAGTAAAGGCTGGCGCCTAGCAGAGCTGGATTCAGAGCCTGCACGTGTCTGGCCAGCATCAGCCACAGGGAGCAGGACCACCCTGGCTCACAAATCCATACCCAGCGGCGGGCACCGTGATCCGGCTCTTACTACTTGTCACTTGCTGTTCTAAGTACTTTCCGGGAATTTTTCTAGCCAGTGTGTGGAGCAATCATCACTGAAGTGTGCCAGACACCCTGCCTTTGTCTTATTGTCTTCATATTTTTCCAGCTCATCGCCTGTGCCCGCCCTCCAGTCCCTTGCCTGCCCAGCCCACCTCCAGGAAACCACTGCACGAGTTTGCTTCTGTCTTGGAATAAGCTGTGTGTGCTCGGGTCGTTCAGAACAGCTGTCCAGGACCTGCTTCCCCTACACCTTAGCCACATGACTGACCTTCCTTCACACCAGCCCTAGGCCCCAGCTCTGACGTTCTTATCAAAGAGGTCGTAAGGGGCATGCCCCTCTACGGGTTTCCCTGGTAACCGAAGAGCCACACCTGGCAGTCTCCTCTCCCCGCCAGGAGCAAACGCTGCCACGTGCCCTGCCTACCACCTACTGCACCCGGTGGGGTGTTGCTCCAGGAACTTCTTCAGACACGCACGCTCCGCTTCTGTGAAACCACTGACGTCTCTGTCTCTGCCTCCAGGCTCTGTCTTCGGTCTTAAAGCTGGGCGAGCACCGGGCTTGAGGCCTGCGGGGTGCAGCCCAACAGGAACACGCAGGAGAGCTTGCGTGTTTATGTCTGAACCGACTGACTGTCGTGGGGCTGAGCCTCCGCACCGCTTGCCCTGCGATGCACTCAGACTGCTCCGTGTCCAGCACCCGCTGCAGACTGCACGAGGCCCCGGCTGACGCAGGGCCCCCCACGTCTCCTCCACCTTCACCCCCTTTTCTGGGTCACGCACCCTGGGTGCCGGCATCTCCTGTTCACGTCGCAGAGTGTGCTACGACACCACCCCGTGCCTGCAGACAGCTGTCGGAGCCGGTACCCAGGCCACTCCCAGCCCAGCGCCTGGATTCCCATTTTTGTCCGTCCTCTACCAGCAGCTGGATTCATCGGGCTTTTCTGTTTTGAAAGTCCAGTGAGTACGAGATGAAGGGCAACGCGGCTTAACTCGGCGTTTCTCTGGTTGCCCGTGTGCTGTGTCTTCCAGGATTAGGCTCCCCCTCTTCTGAATGGTCTACTCATTTTCTCAGCAAGTTTTTCTTGATTGCCCTCCTTTTCTCCTTCTTAATTTTGAAGAAGCGTTGCGCCTCCTCTAGCTGGCCATGCCTTGTCGGCTTTAAGTGTTGACGGTGTCTTCTGAGCCATCCCCCAGCTCCTCACCACACAGTCATCGGATCCATCCCTCTTTGTGATGGGCGGTGCTTTGGAAGAAAGCACACGGTTGAAGAACTCCCTTCTCACTTGAGAGTATAGAGACCCTCTCGCGTTTCTTCAGTGGCCTTTACAGTTGCCTCTGTCGCTCTGGGTCTTCAGTCCTTCCAGCGATGACCTTAGCTTGGTCTGAGGCTGTGCATCCAAGGATTCTTCTCTCCGTAGACTGCGTGTCACCTCCTTCCCAGGCACCAGATCACCCATCCTCTCCTCACTGAAGTGCTGTTACTTGCTGGGCCCCAAATTTCTAACCATGCTTCTGACATCTGCTTTCTGTGTCTTGTCCACAAGTCAGTTTTCTCCAGAAGCAGGATTTTCCGGATCACTTTTTTCCAGTGTGTCTTCATACACGGTAGCCTAATTCCCCTTTCTCTTTTCTTTTTCAAAGGTGTCTTGTTTATTCTGGATATTTGTTGCTTCACAAATTTTAAATGGTTTATTTAAAACAGCTATACTAGAGTTTTTATTGGAAAAGCATTACTTGGGTAGACGTGTTGAGGTGGGGTGAAGCAGATTTCACAATGTCAAGTTGCCTCCTCCGTGAACATGGTATATGTCTTGCCTTTCTTCATATCTGCTGTGATGTCTGTCTTCTAGTAAATTTTGTAAGTTGTCTTTACAAGGGTCTTAGGCATTTCGTGCTAATTCTTTGACCACCTGTAGCCGTGGCTGCTGCTGTGAACGACATTCACCTTCTCCTTTGTTTCCTATGTGGTCACTGCTGGTTGAAATTTTTTCATAGAGTCAGCACACGTGGAGAAGCTTCTCATGAGACACAACTCAAGGGAAAACTCTTCACCTTGGTTGTGTCCTGGGATTGAGCTTTCAGCCACACAGACGAGTGGCCAGCACAGGCCTGCCCTGGTGCACAGACACCGTGAGCAGCTGATAACCCCGCTCCTGGAGCACAGAGCCAGAGTCACAAGCCCGGGCTGTGTCCTCAGGCTGTCTGAGCTTCTCCACCTTCTCCTGTGTCTCCCTGTGAAAGCATCTTACCCTCCGGAGAAGTTCCCTCCTCTGCAAATGGGAACATGACTGTAACCGGCCCTGAGACTGATCTGATGGTCTAAGGGCACGGGGCACACAAAGCCCTCCAGGGAGCCCGGCATACGGTCCATCTACAGCGCAGGCTAGCTGCAGCATCAGCAGCTGTGTGCCCACAGGAAAATCTCTCAGTCAGTTTGGGCTTGACTTTTCTCATTGAAAAGTAAAAATGAAGACATTGAGGTTCCTTTTCTTACTTACCCCAGAGTCCTATCACAATGGCGAAATAGGAGATGGAAAAACCACTTTATAAACTGTGAAGTGCGGCGGGCATCTACGGCAATGACAGCCATCGACACCCCTGTTCGCTTCTTTCCCCTTTCTCTTCAGAACCACTTTGCCCGTCTCGCTTTTGTGTACATCTGTCCATCGTCAGCAAATAAGAATTCAAACACACTGGCTGGGTGTCTACTGTCTGCCTTGTGCAGTGTTGAGTGATTCCAGATTCTCACTCATCCTAACGACCTCAGGAAGCGTTACAGCCTGTGTTTCACATGAACCCTCAGGTGACGGGTGGACCAAGACCCACCCTCCTCGATTTTCTGAATAGTCACTAAGAAAATGACTCACCCAGGAACCTAGATGTTCCTCTGGAAAACAAAACCAACTTTTTGCTCAAGGAGTCTTGATCCTGTGGCTTAAAGTCCCCAGGACTGACTTCAGAAGCCTGCTGGAGATCAGACATGTTGACAAAATGTGTGATTCAAAGGAAGAAAAATGGTGAAATATTGATCATCTCCACCTGTGAGTGTGGCAGAGTGATGCTTCGTATGTTATCTTCCTTAACGACACCTACAGACCTACGCACACACACACACTGTATCTGCCTATGGCCTCATTTTACAGACGAGAAAAGTCAGCACACTCCATCCTTTTCCTGAGTCCCAGAGCCTGAGAGTCTGGTGTGATTTGGCTTCGAACCCTACGGGACTCCCAGGTGGCACAGTCATCCTTGGGAACAGGAGAATTTCATTAGATGGTTGTATTAGTTGAGAAACCTTCAGAGGCCACTCTGTATAGTTCACTCCAAGAGGTTTAACAAGGGGAGTTGTTCGCCAGCGTTTTGGAAGAGCTGAGGGAACCAGCTGGTGGTACCAGCGCCAGGAAGCCCCTCTTTCCCCTGGGATGGCGCCCGGGTCCCAGAAGTGCAGAGCCACCCCTGCCGGGGCCGAGGGAGCCTGCAGCTCCCAGACTCGCCTCGCCTCTGCTCTCCGTGGGGGAAGCATACGCAGTCTCACTGTGCTCTTGGGCCTGAGCTTCCTGCCCGACCTCATAAAACATCAGCAGTGGGTGATGTGACACCCACTCCAATTCCCTCTTTTACCCTGTAGCTTGCTTCATGGAAAGCTAGGGCTCCTGCCCCCGGACTCAGCCCAACCAGCGCTAAGCGATCACTTTCGGTGTGCTTAGCACCCCTAGAGGCAGCGGAAGAAATCAACGTGAAGGTGACCTCGGTGAAGATGAGCCAGCCGGCAGACCAGTGTTGAGACCAGGCTTCAGCCCCGCCCTACGGGAGCTCACAGGAGGACAGGAACGGAGCCGGGCTGCGCCAGGACATGCTGGGCACAGTTTCCTAGGAATGCTGCTGCAATAGAAAATTTACTTGGAAAATTCATAAGACTTTGTTCAGGAACAAAAACAAAAAATGCAAGCAGGATTCATGCAGGTGCACGCTTACATGCCTGAAATGTGTCCACACACCTTGAATCCTTGCTTCAGGAAGACCGAGGTCACCTTCACGTTGATTTCTTCCGCTGCCTCTAGGAGTGCTAAGCACACCGAAAGTGATCGCTTAGTGCTGGTTGGGCTGAGTCCGGGGGCAGGAGCCCTATCTTTCCGTGAAGCAAGCTATAGGGTAAAAGGAGGAATTGGAGTGGGTGTCAAATCACCCACTGCTGATGTTTTATGAGGTCAGGCGGGAAAGCTCAGACCACAGAGCACAATGAGACGCACTGTATCCCCAGAGCAGAGGCCACGGCACGGCTCTGGGGTCCAGAGCCGGAAATGCGGACGTCGCCAGGCTGGGCGTCCGTCACGGCTCTGACGGGCCGCCCGCTCCCAGCGTCTCGGGCTCCTGCTGGAGGCCGGCAAGCCCTGAGTCCGCTCCCCGATCAGCTCCCCACATGGCTCTCCGGTTTCAGTTCACCACATCAGGCTCTGCCTCCGTCGTCACAGGCCCTCCTCCCCGCATCTGACACAGGCCACCCTCTCTGCGTGTCTGTGTCCAAACCTCCCTTTTCCTCTAACCACCAGGGATCAGGCTACGGGCCACCCGCCCACAGCATGACCCCACAGCCCTGTTTCCAAATCCACTCCCGTCCTCAGTACTGGGGCTTAGAACGTCAGGGTGGCGCTAGAGGCAGAGTCCAACCCTGGCTCCTGGGAAGCGTATGAGAGCCCCAAGGCTCCTGCACGGATACCTTGTCAATAAGCCGTCCAGATAACTAGGATGTCCTTCTGGGGCACGAGCTCCCATTTCCCAGACATTCTAGGAAAGTGTAACTGTAGAAGTAAAACTTCCAGTAATAGCAAACGTTGCGTAAGATGACGTCTAGTCTTTTAGAGCCTGCTTTCTCCAGGAATCCCGTGGGGCGCTGCACACACGTGACTTCATCTTCGTGCTCACAGCTGCTCTCCACGTAGCCCCAGCATCACCCTTCAGAGCAGGTGGAAGCTGAGGCCTGGGTGAGCGGGCAGCTCCTGGAGGCTGCAGGTTAGTAAGCTGAGGAGTTCCATTTACGTCCAGGTCAGCCTGACTCTGAGACAAGCCGCTCCCCACCACATCCACCAGAGGCACCCATCAAGAGCTCCTGTGGCCTCTGCCTGTCATGCCCTTCCTCCCTGCGGACCCAGCGAGGCCCCTGACATCGAGGCTGCCCTGTCCCAAGTCCTGAAATCCTCATGCCTCTGTGTCCCTCTTCCCAGCTCTGAGTCATGGAACCAGACAGGAATTCTCACCCTGCGTTAGTCAGTCCGCAAATGCTGGCCTTCAGTACCAGTCTGGCCTCCCCAGTTGCATGGGCAACACCCCACCCATGCACACACGCGCACACACACGCACACACACACATGCCACACACACAATCGCCTTCTGGCAGAGCCACAGGCAACATGGGCTGGTGCCCACCTGGGCACAAATCATTACAATCCTTTGGTCGTTGTAGAAGAGACGAGAACTTAAATACCACCTGCTGTGGTCACTGTCTTGGTCTCGGACGTGAGGTTGGAGCTGTGAGAGCCCCCACCTGCCCCCCGAGAGCCGTGGAGCCACTCGATCCAGCAGCCACAGCCCGCACATCACTGTGGGTCAGGGTGAACAGAGCTCACAGGTGGGCAGGGAGATGTGGGTGCCCTTATCAGCACCGCCCCCAACCCTAACCCTAACCCCAACCCTAACCCCAACCCTAACCCTAACCCCTGTCAGCACCGCCCGTAACCCCAACACGCTTCACCACGGAGGCAACGTTTATGCCCCGGAAGCTTACCTGTTGGCCAGACAAGCCACCGAGGCCAGCAACTCCCTTGTGTTTTTCACGCAAGGACTCAAAATATTGGATGACTTTTCATATAGCACCAGGAGGTGTTCCATTTCCTGCATGAGAACAGGGAAAGAAAATCAACTGAGATCAGTTCCTCTTTTTGTTTAAAAAGATATACCCCCCCACCTTTGCAATGTGCCCCAACCGCAGATTCTAGAAAGTCCCCTTTGTCCCCCTGTCCCGGCAAGCCAGGGACGTGGGACATCTTTGTGAGAAGGCGTCTGTAAGAGAAGCTAAAGGGAAAGCACCCCAAACAGAACTTCCAGGAAAACTGGTGCTGATTTCATAGTTTAGGCCAGTCGTGATAGAAATCAGTTCTGCAAGTCAGAATTCAGACAGAGTAGAAGTCATGAAAGTCCATTCACAGCATAAACAGCTGGAAGATACCGGAGACGCCGTCGGGGGCTATGTGTCCTGTGATGCAGGCGACGTGCTCCCACTGGGGCACCTGAACGGCATCAGTGCCAAGCCCAGAGGCAGACAGCTTGGGAATCCAGTGCGGAAGCTGTAAACGTACCTGCCTTTCGTTTTATTTCAGTAACCCACTCTATTATTGACAGACGGCTGGGCCATGTGGGGTTTTTTCATTGCATAGAATCTAAGAAGAAATGAAAGCTTGCCATGCAACCTTTGCTCATCAAATGGACCCCACCGGAAAGGAAAAGCCAGGTGTCACCACCCCGGGGTCTGCTGTTTGGAAGGCGCAGAGGAGCAAGGAACTGAAGCAGCGTCACAGCAAACTCGCCCCTCCCCCCGAGCCTGCCCTCGGCCCCGCGTTGCCTAGTGGCACGCCAGCCACTCGCCCAGCACCGCCGGCCAGCCCCGCGACAACCCTGGGGACCAGGGTTACAGAGAAGCCAGGGATCAAAGCCAGCCTCAGGCACCCGCTCAGGGCCCCCGACCCCGGCTTCAGCTCAGTGTCCTGACCCTCCCAGGGCCTCCTGTTTGAACATCTGTCACCGTCTGTCTCCAAGAGTCTGGTCTTCACTCACAAACCATCTGATCAGGAGACATTTTAGAAAGCAAAAAAATAAATGCAATCTAAAAGCGAGAACTCAGCTTTAAAATTGGGTGTATGTGGCCTGCCTGCGGCCAAACCACCAGCTTCTGCCTGGTCTCCTCCCGAAGCCAAAGCTGGGGTTTATGACCCTGCAGAGAGCCCAGGGCAGAGCTCAGAAAGGAGAGCGTTCAATGGACAAAGGAGGGGGGAGTCGGCCTGGGGGGCGAGACCGGGGATGGGGAGGCCTGGGGCTGAGCGCGGGGGCCGAGGGGGTGAGCCTGGGAGTGAGGGGCAAGGCCTGGGGGGCAGTGCAGTGTGCGGGAGGCCTGGGGAGGGGCGGCCCGGGGGGAGAGGTCCCTCTGCTGCTAATTGACTGCAGTGCTAGACGCACCGGCTGACAGAAAATGCTTATCAGAGAGAATCTCCCCAAGCTGATCATAATTGATGCAATGTTCTGTGTCAAATCACTTCCTGTTTCCTGATGGTGGATAAGAAAACTGTGATTTAATCAGAGCATTTGCCACAGTTCAGAGCCCCTGCAGATGAAGCCAGGTGCAGCCTGCCCTTCACGGAAACACCAGGGTGATCCAGGATGCAAGGCGTCTGCTCACAACCACGGCCACAAACCAGCCACAGCCACACCCACAGGCACAGCCACACCCACCAGCACAACCACACACACAGCCATGGACACAAGCACAGCTACACCCACAACCACAAACAGCCACACCCACAGCCACAGCCACAGCCACAGGCACAGCCACAGCCACAGGAGGAAAAACTGCAGACGCCCCAGGAAGACAGGGAGGACGAGTCCATAGCAGACCCCCCGCCTTGCCAGAAGTTAGCTCGTGAGGCCGTCAGCTCCTGGAAGAGGCTGGGTGGGGGGACGCAGGCGGAACCGCGGTTCTAGCCGTTGCCTCCGCGCTGCCCATGGTGGCCCTGCTCGCTCGGGAACGTCAGCCGCAGCCCACACTCGTTCAGGCAGAACTGCTGGTTCATCCTCGTTTCGCGTCTGAACAAATCTAGAATCAGAAAGAAGGGACCTGTACACAGATGCGTGGCCCGCAGGCTCAGGGTCTGGCCCCCCAGCAGTGCCTTCAAGCCCTCCCGCTCTCGGGGAGGGACACAGACGGGGAGGCCCTCCGCCCGACAAGTCCTTCCTGAGCCTCAGGGAGCTCCGCGCCTCCTGAAATGGACCCTGAGCCCTGCATGTGTCCCAGACACGCCTGCAAGCACTAAAGGTGCAGAAGTGTAGGAAGATGAGCAAGGTCTCCGCTCTCACGAAACTCAGAATATTCCAAGAGTGGAAGTGGCAGGTGAAGCAGTAACAGCTGAGGCACACGGGGTGGGCGAAGGGACAGCGGTGACATGGGCGTGCCACAGAGAGCTCTGGGTGTGGGGGCCACGCTCAGGACATGGGGCCAGTGAAGGCTCCCCATGCTCAGGACATGGGGCCAGTGAAGGTCCCCCACGCTCAGGACACGGGGCCAGTGAAGGCTCCCCCATGCTCAGGACACAGGGTCAGTGAAGGTCCCCCACGCTCAGGACACGGGGCCAGTGAAGGCTCCCCCACGCTCAGGACATGGGCCCAGCAAAGGCTCCCCTGCTCTCAGGACATGGGCCCAGCGAAGGCTCCCCCACAGCACGGGACCCATGAAGATGCCTAGAGGGGCCACTGGGACAAGAGACGAGTCTGCACAGCCCCTGAGCTGTGGACACAGCCGGCGAGGGCCAGGGTGGGCTGTGCAAGGGAGGGCTCCGTGGTGAGGGGAGGGGGATCCCACTTTGAGCGCAGGGGACCACGGGAGAGCAGCAGGCTTCTCCCTGAGTGGAGTGGGAGCCACAGAAGGGGGTTGAGCGGAGGTCCCCGCCCCTGGCTGAGCTCACCGCAGGCCTGTCTGGGCAATAAAGGCTCAAGGGCAGCAGGGGGTCACTAAGGAGGCGGTGGCATTGAACCGGGGGAGAGCTGCCGAGAGCCAGACCAGCAGGTGAAGGGCGCTCCGGACGAGTGTGAGGGCAGAGCCTGCAGGATTTGCTGATGGGCCAGGTGGGGAGGGAGGGGACAGCCAAGGGTCACCCCAGGGTTTCGACCTCCGCCACAAGAAGCATGGCCTGACCGGGAAGACAAGGGAGCCGCTGAGACTGTCTCCTCTGCAGACGATCGTAGCTTCATCGCCCCCACGTCCCCTCTGTGCACGTCCAGAGGACTCACCCCAGACTCATCACCATCATGTACGAAAACCTTTCAAAGGTCTGCATTCCCATTCTGACAGAAATGGTGAAGAGATGTCTTTTGGCTGAAAAATGACCCTTAGTTTGTGTGGTGAACACATTCCGAGGGAGACTGCCATGTAGCCCCAGGAAGACAAACTCTGTACACGGAAAACTTCATGTCTGTCAATCACGCTCTCTTTTCTCAGGAGAATCTAGAAATGAAAATTGTTCATTTCTACCAAGAGTCAGGCATTCTACCCGCTTCTGTGTACACGCTAGAAGGGCTGGAAGCCAGCAGTGTGGGTAGGGACGCCCAGGTCCCTAAAGGCACACCCGAGCCTCTCAGCGGACAGAAGAGCCAGCCTCCCCTGCACGTCGCTGCTGCCTCTCTCCCCCCTCGGAATCCCAGGACCCAGCGTTGCCTTGAAGTCTGCGGACCCCAGCCTCTTGCTCTCCAGTCTCACCCTGCCTGACACGGCACCACGCACGTCTTTGTAAAATGTGAGCGTGGCAGTCCTCTCCATCTCTCACTTTCTTCAGCCTCTTCCCATTGCCTACGAGCCAGAGCCCCAGCTCCCGACTCCCGGAGCGTGCACCCCACCCTCCCCGGGTACAGCTCTCTCCTCACCGGGCCTGACCTCCCGTCCCCCTGCCAACCCCACGCTGAGCCTCCGGAGGCCTTTCTCTTAAAGTCCTGAACACGGCACAGTGGCCGGCGCTCCCCCCGCACTCTCCGATGCCCGCAGTGCCATCCGCTGTGCTGTCAACCCCTCCCCATCCTTGCAGACCCACCTCCCACGATCGGTCCTGAGATGCCTGCCAAGATCCCCCCGCAAGGTTGGGCACTCCTCGCAGATACACCTCTGTCACCACCCTGCGCGTCACGCCCATCCCCTGGGTCTTTGGCCCTGACTCACCTGGAAGCCCCACTTCCCAGGCTGCAGCCTGAGGCACCTGCTGCCTTTACAGAGAGTGAGCCCCCTGCCCGGAAGCACACGACTGTCTCCAAACTGCGGTCTCAGAGCTCACGTTCTCCAGTTTGTTACCCTCGGACCTGGAAGCATGATCTGGAATCAGGAAGAATGTGTGAAAGGTATAGAACAAGCATCTTAAACTCAAGACCGAAATGTAGGCAAAAGAGGCAGACAGAAACCTTCAGAAAACCAAGCCAGTGAATCAGGGCCTCAAAGGAGGATAAGACAAGGAGATGCGAATTGCGAGACAGAGCCTGCGAGTGGCAAGCCTTAGAGCCGCAGTTTAGAGTTCTGGGCAAGCAGGAAGCGCCAGGCCAGGGCTGAAGGCATCCCAGGCGAGCCGAGAGACTCAGACAGTAACGTCAGGAAGGGTCGTGCACTATCATGGAAGAGTTATTAGACATCTTAGAGACATGTCGATCTCATATAGTAGTCTCAAAGCTATTAGCAATGTCATTAGCAATGACCACGTTAGCAATGAGGTCACAGATTCCCTACCAATGAAAACAATCAGGTCCCTGTTAAACATGATACGTGAGAATAATTTTAAAACTTTCAAAGATTATTACTTACAAAAGGTTATATTCAAATTCAAGGCTAACAAAAAGGCCTGGCCGGAAAACAAATTAATTATAGGAGTTACAACGGGAACGTTTGAAAACAATCAAGTCAGAGTGGAATTTAAAACTAGAAGATGCTTGGGCAGAGTATTTAAAACAGAGCAGGCAACGTGATGAGGGGAGCATGAGACTGGACCAGAAACAGGGCGGACAGCGGCTAGTGACGCGCTGCCCAACGGCGCTGCCGGCAGCCAGGTCTGGACCAGTTCTCAGACGGAAACAGGGCGGACAGCGACTAGTGACACGCTGCCCAACGGCGCTGTCGGCAGCCAGGTCTGCAATGACAGTGTCACTGACTGAAGGATTAATTACAACGAAAACGCTGAGTGTCTCTTCTTAGGAATGGGAGGAGGGTTTGGAGGGGAATGGATACATGTGTATGCGTGGCCGAGTCCCTTCCCTGTTCACATGAGACTGTCACAACATTGTTAATCGGCTAGACCCCAATACAAAATGTTTCTGCTGTAAAAAATAAAAATTAAAAAAAAAAGACATTCGTGATGTTGATGTGCTCTGAAAAAACATGTTATCTCTCCAGGATGAAAGTGCATTGCGTACATCAAACTGCAAAAATAAAACTCTAATACAATCATTAAAACATTAAAAAAAAAAAACCAGAAATCACAAGTATGACAAAGACATTTAGAATTAAAAGGCAACCACACACAACTGCAATGCCGAAGAGATCCACCCAAACCAAAATGGCAGGGCACAGTTCAAAATTGAGAAATCAACAAAGAAACATCAAAAGATTTAAACAATAGGAGTCATAAACAATGACGTCTATGAGAAAATTGCATTAAAAGGAGCACAGAAGTCCCAACAATCTCATCAGACACGCGATGCGCAGTGAAGAAGGGCGATACAGGCTGCAATTTCTACCTCAGGGCAACAAAACTAAAAGAACTTTTTTAATTTAAAAAAGGTGAATTTGGAAAAAAAACTAAATGATTTTTAAGTTAGATAAATGAAGCAAAACTGTTACTACAAACAACTTAGTAATTAATGGTGATAAAACTACATTAGAAACAGTGAGGTTTTTTTTTGGGGGGGGGCTCCAAAATCACTGCAGATGGTGACTGCAGCCATGAAATTAAAAGACGCTTGCTCCTTGGAAGGAAAGCCATGACCAACCTAGGCAGCATATTCAAAAGCAGAGACATTACTTTGCCGACAAAGGTCTATCTAGTCAAAGCTATGGTTTTTCCAGTGGTCATGTATGGATGTGAGAGCTGGACTATAAAAAAAGCTGAGCGCTGACGAATTTATGCTTTCTAACTGTGGCATTGGAGAAGACGCCTGAGAGTCCCTTGAATTGCAAGGAGATCCAACCAGTCCATCCTAAAGGAAATCAGTCCTAAATATTCATTGGAAGGACAGATGCTGAAGCTGAAATTCCAATACTCTGGCCACCTGACATGAAGAACTGACTCATTGGAAAAGACCCTGATGCTGGGAGAGATTGAAGGCAGGAGGAGAAGGGGACGACAGAGGATGAGATGGTTGGATGGCATCACCGACTCTATGGACATGAGTCTGAGTGAACTCTGGGAGCTGGTGATAGACAAGGGAGGCCTGGCGTGCTGCAGTCCATGGGGTCGCAAAGAGTCAGACGTGACTGAGCGGCTGAACTGAACTGCACTGAAGGCCACAGATGAAAACTTATGGACTGTAGTCAGGGGAAATTCATATCCTTCATCACCTGCATTGTTATTCGAAACTGAAATTAAAGAAATGCAATTCAAAACTACAACAGTACAACGCTTTCATCCTGAAATGGGCCGAAATTATTCTAATAACAATTAAGTGAGGGGACTGCAGGCTTCCCTGGTGGCATCACCGGTAAAGAATCCACCTGCCAATGCAGGAGACCCAGGTTGGATCCCTGGGTCGGCAAGATCCCCTGGAGGATGAAATGGCAGCCCACTCCAGTACTCTCGCCTGGAGAATCCCATGGGCAGAGGAGACTGGCGGGCTACAGCCCATGGGGTCACGAAAGAGTCGGACACGACTGAGAGGCCAAACAACACAAACAGGGAGACTGTAAAGAAATGTCCAGTCTCATCTCACACCAGTGGAAATGGGCGCGAGTGAGACCTCTCAGAATATGTCAGTAAGCAGCCAAAGGCTTGCAACGGTAAGCTCCCTTTGTCACCCAGCAATTCCACTCTTAGGGATTTATCTTGGGAAGATACACTATCACAGAAGTAGAAAAAGGTTTGCTTCCAAGCACCTTCCTCCCAGCATCGTGTGTGGCGGAGACACTCTGGGAACGCAGGAGGAGCTAAGTGACAGGGCCCGTCCGGGGAGACCCTCACAGTGACGAGCGCCCGGCGCTGCTCACACGGCCGACGGGTCCGTCTGTGCAGGCGAGCGGGAGGTGCAGAGGAGGCCAGGTTCATCACAAGCAGAAGTGCTCACAAGCACACGTGCCCACTGATAAGTACCACACCTTCACATCCTCACAACCCCGCCTGCCACAGAGGAGAAGCGAGGGATGGTCCGGGCTTGGGTTTGGACCTCTGTTTGCTAATGCTCTATCATGAGTGTGAGTAATTTGCCATCCTTCTGGTTAAACTTACTGGACGCAAACAGAGCAACGTGAGGGAAGGCGGTGACTGTGGTCGCTGACCTGCCTGACGCCACTCTTCTGTACCCAGCTGAGCGGGTCCCTCGGGGACAGCGATGACAGGACCCAGATTGAGCACGCGTTTGGACAAGTCGCTCCTTTAACTGAAAAGAAAGGGTCTCAGAGAAGGCAAGGGACTCGCGAGGCCCACTCAGAGTTCTGGACAGAATGCGGGTCAGCATCTCCACCACCAGACTCAGCTCAGGACCCCGGCTCTACAGGAAATGACTTCTTCCCTGTGTAACTGAAAAGGAGAGCGGGGAAGTGCGGCTTTTACTAACGTGAAGACCCCTCGTTATCCCCTCAATCACTGAACACGACTCGACGCAGGAGTGCCCGCACGTCACCCCGAACTTGATCCCGACGCCACAGAGGGGCGGCGGAGGCGGGGACACGCGTCCGCCTCCCCCAGAAGCACATGGGTTCCGTCCTGGCCGCACTGCGGGGGAGACGCCCCTTCTCTGTCGTAACCCGGAGAAGCCAGTATTGAAGCACGCCCCCAAGCTTGTTTTTAAATCTGACTGGATTGCAAAGGGTGATTTACTCTCCAGGGTGGGGCCAGCAGTCGGGGCACCTGTCAAGTGGCTCCAGGAAGTCCCCTCAGCTAAAGAGGAATTGTACTCACAGCTTTCGCCCGACGTCTCCCCCTCAAGGGCTTTGAAAGTGATTATGAAAAGAGAATCCTTGAAAGGGAAAAGGAAAGTCAGACTTCCAGAGCAGACTTGGTGGGTGCTCACTCAGGATGTGTGTCTCCATGGAGACCAAGGTCGGCTCCGCAGCTGGAGAGGCAGCAATCACACCCTTGCGCTCGGGGTGGGTGGGGAGACACCAACTGCCAGAGACACACAGGGCACAGAGACCCTGCACATCCTCCTGAGGGTTCTCACCCTCCTGACGCCAAGACGAGGCCTGAGCCAGACTCCAGGATGTGACTCAGCAACAGCACAGGAGTCCTCCGGTGAGGAGGAAGAAGCAGGCCTCCCTTGGAGGTGGGGGAGGTTCCCAGAAGATCAAGGCTGTGGAAGCATCTGGCCAAGCCAGAGATGGCAGATCAAAGGCATCCCCTGGGCTCAATGTTTATTCGACACATAGAGATTCAAGAACCAAACTTATGCTGAGTTGTCTTGACAGGTCACTACAATCAAACAGGAGAAGGAGTGGGGGAGGGCAGGACCACGACTTGGAGGACCTGGGGCACCGGGAGCCGGGGGAGAGAGGCAAGTTTGATGAGGCAGGTTCTGCCTCCCCGGGTGAGCCGGGCATGCCCAGGGCCGGGCAAAGAGGCAGGCACACTCCTCCCGCGGGGCCCTCGTCGCCCCGCCATGCCTCGAGGGTGGCCACTAAGAGCAGCCTGGCCCTGGAGGAGCGACAGCCAGGGTCTCGGGGTCAGAGCCGGCCCCCTCCGGGAGGAGCACGTGCTGGCGGAGCTGCCTCTGGCCCACGGGGAGCTGCGAGCGCCCCTGACGGCCTCCCCTGCGTGCTCATGCACGTACGAGCCCAGCCTTCACGGGCTCACCGGGGGTCCGCCGCGCCCCAGTGCTGCCCGCCTCCCCCGCGTGCTCTGCACAGACGAGCCCAGCCTTCATGGGCTCACCGGGGGTCCGCCCGCGCTCCAGTCCTGCCCACGGCCTCCCTGGCCCAGAGCCGCTGCCGTGTGCTGCCCCGGGCCCCCAGCCCGGCCTCCAGCTCGTCTCCCACCAGCCTGGAACGTGTGCTCCGTCCTCCCCCTGAGTGCTCCCAGGCCTCACACGGAAAGCCCAGTCCTCCCCCCCGCCACCCCCGAATCTGGCTGGGCTCATCCCTCCTCCTGGAACTTGCCCCCGGTCCCTCACTGGGGCCTGATGCCCCCCTCCTGTGCCCACCCTAACCCTGCACACCTCTCAGCTTGCATCCGTATTCCCCACCAGCTGGGACTCCTCTAGGGGCAGTTTCCATCTGTGTCCCCAACAGACCTCTTCGAGGCCTGCCTGCTGTGCATGATCAGCTCTCAGGGGCTATAGCCCACGCCCCAGCCATGCAGGACCGCAGCCCAAGCTGATCCCCACTGGCTTCTTCTGCCCCCTGCACGGGGACGCCCCACCCAAGGCAGCCTGGCCCCCAGGAGCACCTTCCACCCCCAGCGCCCAGGGCTGCCTGCACAGCCAGGACATGCAGACCCACGGGGTGAGAGACACACACGCCCCGGGGCAGCCTCCCTGCCCCGCTCCCTTCCCTGTGATTCAGCCGTCAGGTTGGTGCTTGCTCGCTGGAGGGGCCCGGGAGAGTCTGGTGAGTGAACAAGAAATCATGTCAATGAGCTCCTAGCTTCCAGACCAGGGGTCAGAGGGCGCAGAGGTCAGAGACCAGGCCGGGTTGGTCCAGACGCCCCTGGGCGCAGACAGCCTGGGCTGGTCACTTGGCGACTCCCAGTCTGAGTTTTCCCAGGTTAGGGTCGTAATAATCAATGTACCTTTCGTCTGGGGAGGTTTGCCTGAATTATGAAATGACCACACATGTGAAAAGTCATTATAAGCCCCAGAGCCCTTCATTCATTCATGTTCATTCTGAATGTGTATCAGGTGCTCAGGACACGGCAGGTTCTGACTGAGAAACTGCAGATACAGTAATTTTCACAAAGCCCTGCAAACACCCCTTTCCTCCAAGCTTTCACAAAAAGCACAGTCTGCTCGGCATCCTAGGCCGCTTTATGATAAACACGTAAAATGTGTTCATTAAATATTTGCTGAGAAATCAATGCATGCTCGCAGCGAATTCCTTTACAGTGAATTTATCTTCTCAACAAAAGCCTTTCCCTTATCTAAAGTCACAAGGAGATCACTTACTTTATCCGTCCAATGTATACTGAGTATCCACCTGCTCTCTGTCAAGAATCTGCTAATGTGGAAGTAAGAAGCCTGAAGCTTTCCTGCTCCAAAACCGGCAGCATCAGTGGGCTGGGAGGGGGGTCGGGGGACAAGTCGGCAGGAAAGACAGAAACATCTCAGGACATAAAGCACTAGAAACCCTGCAGGGCCAGGGGTGGCGGGGGGTAGGGGGGGTATGGGGGTGTGGCAGGGGGTGGTCAGGGCAGGCTTCCAGGTGGAGGTGATGACCCTCGAGCCAAGTCTTGACTAATGAGTTTGGGTTTTTCAGAATGAGGGCAGGCTGGCCTGTGTAGAGACCACTGTGTGGGGAAGACCCCGTCGGAAGACTCCCAGGCATGTGGCTGAAGATGGAGTCCAGGTACCAGAGGCCAGGCTGCAGAAGCCAGCACTGGGCTGGTACCCACTCTCCCCAGGGGCCGTGGGGGTGACCAGCGGAGGCCAGTGGAGGAGGAGGAGCCGCCTTAGAGTTCGCAGATGCAGGACAACTCCAGCGTCCATGAAGGCTGTTCTCATTGGTGGGGTGGGAGGCTTGTCCAGAGGCGAAGAGATTGGAAAGAGGGGCTTTGCGGGGAAGCACCAGCTGCCTCCAGACAGAGGAAGTCTGAGCTAAACTCAGCTCTTTCCCCTAGTTCACCTCCGTCTACAAGAAGAGATCCTCATTCAGCTCCCCCGCAAGTCTTCAACAAGCAGCCATTTCAGCTGTGGACGCTGCAAGTTACCCTCAGGCCAGAATGCATCGCATGGACCACGTCTGGGGCTTCCGGGGAGAGGGCGAAGGCAGCGGCGTCCACCCTCCGCCCTCAGCAGCTCCTCCAGCTCCCCGGCCCTTCGTCACTCAGTGGCTGGACCCGGCTGGGCTCAGCATCCCACCCAGTTCCTGCTGCCGTGGAGCCCCATCCCCCAGCCTCTGAAGGCTGTGCCCCATTTGTCGTTAGAGTGAGGACCAAGCGGCAAAGGCGTGTCCACTGGGGTTGGAGAAGAGCTCTGGCCCCAGGCCATCGGCAGCATGTGAGGAAGGGGATGAGCCAAAGGCTCAATGCTTCTCCCACGCGTGAGAAGGCGCTGTCATCTCTGGACGTCAGAGCATTTTCTTAACCTGTGCCCCCGGCACCAGGGCTGGCCTGGGCCACCGCAAAGTGGAAAGAACGCAGGTGTGGAGTCAGAAAGATCTGGGCTTGAGTCCGTGCTCCACCTCAGACTTCAGGGCAAGGTAATCAGCCTCTCGAAGCCTCTCTTTTGGAAAGCGAGAACAAATTACCTCTCAGAGCTGTGGGAAGGATCAGTCATAACGAAGTAAAACAGTTATCAGTTTCCTAGAACAAAGTAGATGCTTAATACACGGACTTCAAGTGACTCAGTGGTTAAGAGTCTGCCTGGCAGTGCAGGAGACGTGCGTTCAGTCCCCAGGTCAGGATGGTCGGCTGGAGGAGGACATGGCAGCCCTCTCCAGAATTCCTGCCTGGAGAATCCCATGGACAGAGGAGCCTGGGCAGCCACAGTCCCCGGGGTTGCAAAGAGCTGGACATGACTAAGCAAGCACACACATGCACACAATATAATCTCACTTCTGAATTACGGCTTTATCCTAAATTTTATAATGATGCCTTTAACACAGCAGGTTATAATAAATGGAAAGTTTCTAATTTTAGGCTTTTACCCTGTGAATTTTCTTGAACGCCTCCACCAGTTTTCCTTGCTCCAAGCTGCTATGAGACAGTGTCTGATCTAATGTAGTATATAGACCACGCTGGCTGATCTAACATAACATACAGACCACACTGCTTCGAGGCATGCCTTCCCTCGGGGACACCGTGACCTCAACGCTGCACGTCCTGGGCAGGTGTGAACCCCTATTCTGAGTGAGAAAAATACAAGGTACAGGATAACACGGTGGAACTTCATTCTCACAACGGATTTGTTCCAAGAACTGTATCCCAAGGAGTGTTTTGAGTGTCTCCCTGTTCACTCGTGAAGGCCCACAGGTAGATACACGGTCCCAGCCTCAGCTCCCGGTCTCACTGAGTGCTGCAGGCCCCCTCCCAGCAGCTGCAGCCTGCACCCCCTGGTCTAGACCCTGCCTCACTCCCTGGGCTCATCCACGCAAACCCTGTGGGTCCCTCTCCACTCAGCCCTCGGCCGCCCAGCAGCTTCCTCTGCCCGCCTTGCTGCCTCCTGGGCTGCTTAGAGGTGCTTTCCCACCGACGAACTCCCTCCAAGTGACCGTGTGTGTGAGTCTCACCTGAGTCTGTAGTTTTGCCAAACGTAAAGCCGTCTATGGCACAGGTTCATCCAATCACTGGGGCACATAGAGAAATCACAGGTTCAAACCCGCAGCCTCGACTCACATGAAATGGAGACCGTGGCCTTGGGAACATGCCTGAGAAGACCCAAGGCACCCCCAGCCATGACCTCCAGGGCCACTCCAGGAGCCGAATGTGCAGCCTCCTGATTGCCCCATCTGCCCCCAAGAGAAAGTCCAGGCCTATCGCCTCCACAAGGTCACGGTCAGCACCTTGGGCGGCTGCTGAGCTGAGTCCCAGGCCTTCCTTCCAGATCCTCCAAGCACCCTCACAGAAGACTCCAGAGCCTCTGAGAGATCCTGGCCAGAAGGCCACTCCCGACACAGCACAGAAGCAGCTCTTACTGGGGTTCCCTGAGCAAACCTCCAGAGCTCACATTTACCATGCGTTCCAAGACACCCCTGGAGAAGGCTCTGGCAGCCCACTCCAGGGTGCTTCCCTGGAGAATCCCATGGACAGAGGAGCCTGGCATGCTGCAGTCCATGGGGTCACAAAGAGTCAGACATGACCAAATGATTCACACACATACCCACACACACACCAAGATGCCATCCATCAGGAAAATCAGGCCTTAGAGAACAGGAGGGGTTCAAAGGGCACCCGCTGGACAAGAGTCCAGAAAGCAGGGGTGAGCGGAGCCACAAGCCACGGACGAGGCCGAGACAGGCAAGCTGGGGTGGGTTCTGGGTGTCTGAGGCCCCAAGGAAGAGCGAGTGAGTGGGCCGCACGTCCGGAAAGGGTGGGGCCGGTTTGTTCGAATGGCAGGCCCACCATTCTCTCCTGAAGGTCCTTGCAGGAGTGTGAAATGAACAAGACCACTTAGGAGGATCCGTCCTCATGGTAAGACTCAGAATGGATTGTAAAAGCATCAGCAGCCTCAGAAGAGATTCCAGGGGCAAAAATGTAAAGTTCCAGAGCCTGGGCAAGGCTAAGGACACAGCTCAGGGTCTCAGCTGATCACCAGGGTCCTGGTCACCTGCCGATGAGTATCGCCCACCCCCCGGAGGAGGCAGAAAAGCCACAGCTTGAACGTCACAGGTCAGAAAAGGGGAAGAGCCTCCGAGGGCGGCTGCCGCAGCGAAGACACTCCCCCCAGCGAGCCATCAACGCAGAAGTCAGAGGATCCTCTGCTAAGCTCTCATCGCAGTCTCCTAAAGAACTAGATGGAAGGGGAACTACCCTGGGAAACACACCTCTGTCTTGAATTGTTGTAGATGATGCAAAATCGGACACTGCAGGTCCGGAAGTCGCATGTCTATAAATTTTTAAACTCAACGTGAGAAAGCACTTTGCGGTTGGAAACGCCGTCTCCGCTGATTTTGTGGCCTCGGCCCCGGGCAGGTGTCCGGAACGTCTAAGTGCAGAATAAACGCTGGTGAGCCATGTGCCGCGGCCAGGCCATCACTCCCGGAGCACAAACAGAGGCCACACTTCCTCTGGTTCTGATCCCTGTAACTATCCAACAGTCACACACAGGCGAAAGCGAGTCTCCAAGAATTACATCTCACAGCAGGAAGGGAGGGGCTGACACTCGGCCCACCTGGCTTGAGCGAAGTCCGTGGGCACAACCGTCTACCAGGCAGCTGGTGCTCTGCCCCCAAAAGGGCGGGGCTGTGGTCCCTATGACGTCACGGGACAGACTTCAGGCCACTCCCGGGTGTGCAGGCCTGTGTCCTGGCCACCACGGGTGCTGACCCGAGCTCCTGTGGGCAGCACGCCAGGCACCATCCTAACACAGGCCCGGGGATCAGCCCTCCTCACTCTGAGCATCCAGAGAGGGGTGTCGTCCTAACAGGGGCCCAGGGATCAGCCCTCCTCACTCTGAGCATCCAGAGACGGGCGTCATCCAGCCAGCGGCTCAAGACAAAGGCCCTGCTTCCCGCCTGGCACCAAGCCAACCTGTAACCCTTCCCCCTGAAGCCCTGCAAACACAACCTCCAGTGACAGCTGGGGTTTAACCGGGCACCTCTCCGTGTAATACCCCCATTATATCTGTAACTCCCCTTTTGGGACTGACCCTGGAAGCCTGGCCTGAGGCGTCTGCAGAGGAAGTGCAGGCGCCCGCTGACCTGGGCTCCAGGGAGGCTGCAGGGTCCTGTCTGTCAGTGGGTCCCCCAGGCTAAGGCCCCACAAGCTAGCCCCCTGGGGCGGGGGGGTCTCTGCCTTCAAGACTCAGCTCACAAACCTTTCCGCTGGTGCTTCTTCCGCACCATCCTGCCCTGAGCCAGTGGCTGCGTCCGTCCATTAATTTATTTCCTCTCTGAAGGAGTGTGTCCCAAACCCTCCCCACTCTCTGACCCTGGGAAGGTGAGCCTAACAGCAGACCCTCTTCTGCTATCCGAGCTTACGGTGTGGTGACAGGGAGGTTGTTATTTAGTCGCTCAGTCATGTCCGACTCTCTGAGACGCCAAGGGTTACAGCCCACCAGGCTCCTCTGTCCACGGGATTCTCCAGGCGAGAACACTGGAGTGGGTTGCCATGTTCTCCGCCAGGGGATCTTCCCCGTGCAGGGACTGAGCCCACGTCTCCTGCGTTAGCAGGCGGACTCTTTACCACTGAGCCACCAGGGAAACCCGATAGGGAGGACACGAGGCAATAAGCAGTTATTAATAAAACCATGTCATGAGAGGGTCTGTGTAACTAATGTGTAAGTCACGTGCAGCCATGTTCCAATTTCGTGCAATCTTTAGCCACGTTTAATTTTACCTCCCCTACTAAAGTTCAGCTCCTTGCGGTCAGGGAATGTGTGTCTGTCTTAGTTCCTGACAATGGTGATTTACACACAAAAGCTACCTGATAGACGCTCATGAATTTTATCTGATGACTCAGTGAGGCAACTGGTTGGCGTCCACACTATTGCTCACCTAGAGTGCCTCTGCCCGAGTAACGCACAGCAGACATGGCCCCTGGGCACGAGGGGTCTCCCTCCCCCTGTACTGGGGGCTGGAGCTCGGGGACTGGGGGCTAGAGCTCAGGGACCAGGGCAAAGAGCAGCCCACATGGGCCTCTCGGCAGGTGACACCTGGAGAAAACTTTGTCCCCACCTCACCAGGGACAAGCCTCCTTTGTCTCATAAACATCCGTCTTCTCTTCCCCTGAGATCCACCATGCTGGTATTTTTATTGTGATAAACATCTGTCTTCTCTGTCCCTGAGATCCACCATGCTGGTATTTTTATTGTGACGGTTCTGTTATCACAAAGGAGAAACCAGAAGAGGAAACAAAAACGAAAAGCACGGGGACAGCCATTCGCTCACTTCCGTGGTCGGGAGCTCCGCTCAGCTCACGGCAGATCCTGCGCGGGGTGCCCTGTTTGGGCCTCCGGGGACCCCGGGCACCCCAAGTCAGCCCCCACTCCTGCCTCCCCACATTCTGCCGCCGGAGCCTCTCCTCCAGAGATTTACTTGTTTTCTTGCTCCAAGTCTGGCCTGGAAGTATTAATTTTTTTTCTTTGCACTTTCCATTGCCACCCACAGCTGCAGATCACAGCAAAGCAGGGAAGGGCTGGGGGCATCCCCATGTGAGACCCCGACCCACAGCGGCGCGTGGGGCTGGTGCTTTCTCTGCCCCATGGGGTGCTGAGCAGAGATGCATCGTCTCCCACGCCTTCCTTCTGCACCTTTGGAGCACGCTCATTGACATTTACAGACAAGGGTTTGCTTCTTCACCTTAACAACCCACATGACTCTTAAATAAAAGGCAATGCTTTCTTCTTTTTCATAGAAAGCAGGCATACTCTAAAATACTGTCTGTCATCCGTGCCACAAGGATTAGATTACTCAGTCAAGAGTACACTGACGGATAATTGGATGGTAGAACTCTTCCTTGAAATTCTGGAACCTGGTTCTTGCGTCTTTCTTTATACCCCGTGGTTACAGGGATAATGAAAATACTGAAAGCTTAAGGACACTGTCTCTTACTGGGCCGTATCAGAAACCACCACCCACAAACTACCTTGCTTTCTAAGGGCAGACACAGGGCTGGGCGTCCACGGCCCTGGGTTGTGGGAACTTTGGACAAATAGCTTTCCCTCCAAGGATCCCAGTTCTCTCACTTGTAAATTGAGGCAATCTGCTGGACGTGTCTATGGCTATTTCTAGCACTTTCCATGAGCGGAGGGAGGTGGGCCCGGCTGCCCGCACGGCTTACGCTCTGCCGGTATGGCGGGAGTCCTGAATCGGTGTCTTGGAACAGATGCCAACGGAGACGCAGGAAACCCGAAGTCAAGAAATACCCCGCTCATCACCCACTGATGCGTTATTATAAACAGCGTATTATAAGGAGATTCAGGCTCTTTCAGCTCAGGTGGCCCCTGCGGGAGAACACCAAGCCGCGGAGCCAAGCCAGGAGGAGGGAAGGAGAGCAGCAAGGAGCCGCGCCCTTTGCTGAGCCGCCAGGCGGGCGCGGGAAGCAGACACCAGGAGCCGGGGTCTCAGGACTGTAAGCAGAGGCGGTAACGGCCGCGGGCCGGCGGGGCAACGCCCCAGTGAACGAGGCGCCCGCCCGCCTGTTTCCGAAGCCTCTTTTCTCTCAACAAACCACAGCTGATGATCAGACAGCGGCGGGCACCGGGGGCCCGAGAGGAGGTGGACGCGGGGTGTGACCGAGGGGCCTCGGCCTCCACGGGGGCCTGTGGCGGAGGGTCTGCGAGGCCCGGGAGGAGGGCGGCGGGAACCGCGGGGCTCCGGGGAGATTTCCGAGCAGAGCCACGCGGGCACCTGGCCACGGCAGCTCATCTGGGTGGGGCCGGCGGGGCTGGCGCTGGTGCGGAGACCCCAGCGGGAACCCGAGGAGCAAGGTGGGCGGACTCGAGGCTGCTGCTGGGAGTGCGCGAGGCACGCGCCCGCCCGAGTGTGCCCCTTGCGCCCGCAGAAGCCGCCAGGCGCGCAGGCCGCCCTCGTCCTGGGCGGGCGGGGAGGGCGCGCTCGCAGAGGCTTCGCCGGTGTTCTGCGCTCAGCGCCCTCTGACGGCGCTGGACTAGACACGGCATGCTTTCCTTAAAGCACAAGAAATCCTGCTTCCAAGTGCTCTAAAAATATAAGAAACCCACAGAGCCGGCTGCCATGATCCGGGGGGAAGAGAGCAGGGAAGAGGGAAGCGCAGCCTCCCTTCCTCTTGGCAGCCTTCTGGTTCCAGATGGGTTCCCCGAGCATCTATTTTTCAAAAGCGCCGGTCCCCGCGCTCAGCGCCGGCAGCACGGCCTGAGCATCCTCTGAACCAGAAGGAGGGCTACAGCCCAGAGCAGCGTTTGCCTGCCCCCTGCCTCCCACCCCGCCAGCACCCCCCCGAGCCCACCCCTGCCCCGTCACCACCCTGCAGCCAAGGGCAGCGGCTACCCGACCCCCGCAGCCCCCCCAGCCCCCACCACTGCCCAGGGCAGCGTCTGCCCGCCCCCCTCCTCCCGCCCCTCTCAGCCCCTACCCAGCCCACCCCCTCACCGTCCTGCAGCCCAGGGCAGCACCTACCCGACCCCCGCAGCACCCCAAGCCCCCACCATTGCCCAGCGCAGCCTATGCCCGCCCCTCAGCCCCCACCCAGCCCCCCACCACCGCCCTGCAGCCCAGGGCAGCGTCCACCTGCCCCCTGCCTCGGGCCCCACAGCACCCTGCCAGCCCCCCGCCAACTGTCCTGCAGCCCAGGGCAGCGTCTTCCCGACCACCGCACCCCCCCCCCCCCCCCCCCCCGAGCCCCCACCACCACCCAGGGCAGTGACCGCCCACCAACCCCCATCCCTGTCACAACAGGGCGGTCGGGACGGCCAGACTAGGGCAATACTGACGTCTTATGGCTCCAAATCTGCTGTGGCTTTTAAATAATCACTAACCTGTCCATTAAGGAAGAAAAGAGCCATCCATTTCGGGGGGAAAAATTATCTAAAAACTTCCCCCTTCCCCTTTTGAAAGCATTGCCCTTTTTATTTCTTTCATAAATAACAAGCTTAATCAATTATCTTGCCATTATCTGCAAGGAGAGTGTTTCTTGCCAGGTGAAATGTCCTCATATTTTTAAGCACTGGCTTTTACGTTGTCGGTAAAATAGACGCCTTCCCCAAGGATAGTCCAGTAGCAGGCTTGGAGCCTAAAATTTCTCGTGTAGAAAAGAAACCCCCAACTAGGAAGAGGGTTGGGGTGCGTCGAAGGGCGACGGGGTGCAGCTGGTGCAGCTACCCTACTCTCAACAGGAGCCGTGAATCGGGGGCCTTGGTCTCGTGCCTCCAGTTCTGTGACTGAATGGGAGGAGAAAACGCCTTTTTAATAGAAACCAGAAAGTAATCTCAAACCACCAAATACAGGGGTAAAACAAGGAAGTTGTATAACATTTGGTGAGGTTTCCTGTTGCAGCTTTCCTTGGCCAAACCCTCTGAGGGGTGGAATTCCTGGTGCTGGTCAGGATGGAACCACTCCATTCTATAGCGCCACCGGCAGAGAATTACATTTCCTGATACTGAGATGCCATCAGTTATAAGATGCACCATCTACTCATGAGCAGCTTTTCAGGAAACAAAGAGGCTCTGTTATAATAAAAACAACTATCAATTATCGGCCACATTCAAATTTCAGAAACAGAGGTGAAAATATGCATGTTAGAATCAAGAAATATTAACTCAAAGGTCATCATCAGTTCCTCATTTTTTAAAGACTTAAGCAAAGTGGGCTCATTGGAATAGAGGTCACGCTGCCCCAACAGCATCGGGGCTGAATTGAAGAAAGCAAGCAAAAGTACCTGCCAGGAGCTCCAAGGAAAAGAGCAGCCTCCAAAGGAAGACGCAGTGAACACCTGAAAGTCATTCTGTAAAAATATTAAGATTTACGTCTGGCATATCACTTCCTGTGAACAACGCGGATTACAAGACGTGAAAGTGCATGGCAGGCGCCCAGCAAACGAAAAGAAGCAGGCTCCGCTCCACTCTCTGCTTTAGCTCCAGCCCCTGCCTCACGCGAGGTGAACAGTGTGAGTGAAGACAGACTTGCTCAGCAACTGGAAAAGTGCAGCCCCTGATTTATCTCCAAATCTAGGGATTCCACATCCCATGGATTCAGGGCTGGTCCCTCCCCACCTTATCTGGAGCCCCCACGTCTTTTATCCACTCTTGCCCCCATCTGACCTCCCTACATCCCCCCACCTCCTCCACCCATGGCCGCACGCCTTATCTGCCACAGAGACAAGACATCTCCATTGCACTTGTAAATCAAGAAATGGCATCGCAATAATGTTGCATCTTCCTACACGACACCATGGCTTTTCTCTCCATTTATGTATTAAAAGCTCTTTGATTTATTTCATCAGCGTTTTATAGGTTTTCTCATCTAGACATTGTACATAATAAGAATTTCTTTCTTTTTTGGTATGAATGCAAATGATGTCTTTTATATTGAATTCTAATTATTCACTGAGAATATATTTGAAAGCAATAAACATATGTGTATTAACTTTGCACCCCACAACCTTGTTGTAATCGCTTACTAATTCCAGGGCTTTTTGTTGCTGATTCTTTGGGATTTTCTATGAAAACAGTCATGTTATCTAAAAATTACAGACAATTTGATTTCTCCCCTCCTAATCTGAATGCTTTCATTCTTTTTTGTCTGATAGCATTAGCTGGGAATTCGAGTACAATGTCTAATAGGAGTGGTGAAGAAGGTAGCTCCTGCCTGGTTCGCAGTTTTAGGGAGAAAGTGCCTAGTTCCTCACTATGAAATATGATGCTAGTGGTCAGGTCTTTGTAGATGCTCTTAATCAAGCTGAGGAAGTTCCCTCTGCTACTGACCAAATGTGTCTCCCTAAATTATATGTTGAGGCCCTAGGCCCTACTATCTTAGGATGTGACTGTATCTGAAGACAGGCTCTTTAAAGAGGGAATTAAGTTTAAGTGAGGTCAGTAGGATGGACCCTGGTCTAACATGACTGCTGTCCTTGTAAGAAGAGGTTATGTGGATGTAGCCACATGCAGAGAAAAGACCTATCAGCCAAGGAGAGTTTCGGGGAGAAACAAGCCCTGCCATCTCTCTGATCCCAGACGTGCAGCCTCCAGAATTACGAGACGTTCTGTCGTCTAATCCTCAGTTTGAGATACTGTGTTATGGTGACCTCTGACCCTAGTTTGCTGACAGTTTTTATCACAAGCGCGTGTTGAATTTTGTCAAATGCTTTTTCTGCTTTTTGTCAAAAACATTTTTTGTCAAAATGCTTTTTCACATCTATTGATATGATCATGTGATTTTTCTACCTTAATTTATCAATGTGATGAATTATATTAGTTGATTTCTCAGTGTTCAACTAGCCCAGCATACCTGGAATAAATCCAAGTTGATCATGGTATGTAATTCCCTTTAAACACTGTTGAGTCCAATTTGCTGGTAATTTGGGGGATTGCATTTGTAATTTTTGTAGATGCAGGTTTATGACCTATTTTCCTTTTCTCCAAAGTACTTTTTAAAAAATTTTTTCTTATAAGGCTGATCTGTTGGAGACAAATTCCCTCAATTTTTGTTTATCTGAGCAATTCTTTTGCTCTTGAATAATTAATTTATTGGACCATAACTTTAGGTTGATGAGCCTTTTTTCAGCTCCTTAAGTACTTCACTCCACTCTTTCATTTGCAGAACTTTTGAAGGGATGTCTGGTGAAATTCTAGTCATTGTTTGGAAGCCGTGTGTTTCCAAGAGGAGCCAGGGAAGCTGGTCAGCAGGAACGCCAGCCTGCCACCAAGTGGGGTTTACTGACAGCCCTGCTCTGCGGTGACGGGGGGCACAGCACTCTGGCCTCTGATATAAGGGCCCAATCCCACCCCGAGGGCTCCACCCTCATGACCCAACCACACGAAAGGCCACACTTCCCGACACCGTCACCTGGGTTTAGGCTTCAGTGTATGAAACTGGATGAGGGTCGCTCAGTCACATCTGACTCTTTGCGACCCCGTGGACTATATCCGTCCATGGAAGTCTCCAGGCCAGAATACTGGAGCGGGTAGCCTTTCCCTTCTCCAGGGATCTTCCCAACCCACTGATCGAGCCCAGGTCTCCTGCACTGCAGGCGGATTCTTTACCAGCTGAACCACCAAGGAAGCCCCAGAATCCTGGAGTGGGTAGCTGTTCCCTCTCCAGCAGATCTTCCCCACCCAGGAATCAAACTGGGGTCTCCAGCATTGCAGGCGGATTCTTTGCCAACTGAGCCACCGGGGGGCTTCCCTGATAGCTCAGCTGGTAAAGAATCTGCCTGCAATGCAGGAGACCTGGGCTCGATCCCTGGGTTGGAAGATCCCCTGGAGAAGGGAATGGCAACCCACTCCAGGATTCTGGGCTGGAGAATCCCATTCTACACAGTAAAAGTTACATCATGAAACTGGGTGGGGGAACCCAAACTCAGTCCCCAACCTTCCATCCCTGTATCTCTGTGAACCTGCCTGGTGTAGCCAAGGTCCAGAGAAGCTACCTATCAGGTTGCTACTAAATGAAATCCCATAATGAGATCGGAATATACTCTATACATGCCCACTTAAAACTCAGCATTCTAAAAACTAAGATCACGGCATCCAGTCCCATCACTTCATGGCAAATAGATGGGGAAACAATGGAAACAGTGAGAGACTGTTTTCTTGGGCTCCAAAATCCCTGCAGATGGTGACTGCAGTGACAAAATTAAAGGATTCTTGCTCCTTGGAAGGAAAGTTATGACCAACCTAGACAGCGTATTAAGAAGCAGAGACATGACTTTGCCAACAAAGGTCCGTCTAGTCAAAGCTATGGTTTTTCCAGTAGTCATGTGTGGATGTGAGAGTTGGACCATAAAGAAGGCTAAGCACCGAGGAATTGATGCTTTTGAACTGTGGTGTTTGGAGAAGACTCTTGAGAGTCCCTTGGACTGCAAGGAGATCCAACCAGTCCATCTTAAAGGAAATCAGTCCTGAATATTCATTGGAAGGACTGATGCTGAAGCTGAAGCTCCAATACTTTGGCCACCTGATGTGAAGAACTGACTCATTGGAAAAGACTCTGATGCTGGGGAAGATTGAAGGGGATGACAGCGGATGAGATGGCTGGATGGCATCACTGACGCGATGGACATGAGTTTGAGCAAGTTCCAGGAGATATTGAAGGCAAGGGAAACCTGGCGTGCTGTAGTCCATGAGGTCACAAAGAGTCAGACGTGACTGAGCGACTGAACAACGTACTCTATTCCTCACAAATGGGTTGCTCACGCCTTATCTCAGGTGAGCATCACAGCACCGCAGCACGGGAACCAGGATTGTCATAAACTTGCAGGTTCCTAAGAAGCTGAGGTTTGAGAGTGAAGGTTTGCCCAAGGTCACTGAGCAGCAATGAGGGGGCTAGAGGTCAGGATTCTGGGGTCCAAATTCCCACTGTACAGACTGTCACGTGAATCGTGCTAACTCTGTGCAAGAGGAATTTGGTTCACTTTGGGCTTCATCCAAGGAAATGCACTACTTAGAATGCCAGGTGGGCCTCAGCCTCACACTTTTTTCCTCCAACATGACCCAGTTTGGGAACCCAGCAGATAATTGGGCAGTCTGTTTCTCCCACTGTGATGCATTTTTTTGGGTCAGGAAAGAAGAGAAGTCATTCCGTGTTGTTAAATACCCAGATGGCACCATATAACTCATCTCCAACCATTTCTATTTTAAACATGGGGAAATTTTCTTGGCAAAGATACCATCAATCTTATTGACAGACAGAGCGATTTATTTCTTAGTGTGTGAGAACTCCTCTTCTGACATTATGGGAAATGGACACGTTATTAAAAGTCACTTGCTCATTGCCCATTTCCTCAGTGGCCATGTCTCCCCAGGGGCCTGGCTGGCCAGAGCCTCATTCCTAGACAGAGGCAACACAGGACGTGGGGGCAGAGCAGAAACAGGTACATGTGCCCCTGAAGCGCTCTGCTAACTCCTGAGACTGACATAACATTGTTAATAACTGTACCCCAGCACTAAATAAGACGAAAGACACAGGCCCACAACACTTTTCAAAGCAGAAGATAAAAATTCACTTTAGACTGAAGAAAATGTTTTCAAATATAGTGTCAATCTATCCATCTTTGTACCCATGAAGCCACAAAATACAGTTTGGACAATTTTTGTTCTAATTGAACATGAAGCTGCATCTCCCTGAGGTGTGATGCTTTCCTGGCATAACAAGTCCTCCGTTGCTAAGCTGTGTCTGACTCTTGCGACCCCATGAACTGTAGCCTGCCAGACTCCTCTGTCCATGGGATTTTCCAGGCAAGAATACTGGAGCGGGTGCCATTTCCTTCTCCAGGGGGTCTTCCTGACCCGGGGATCAAACCGCTGTCTCCTGCCTCTCCTGCACTGCAGGCAGATTCTTTATGGCTGAGCCACCAGGAAGCCCTGAGGGCTCCCCTCACTACCTTTCCGTCCCCACAAGTGTCGGGAGGGCGTGACCCAGCACTGGAGGAGCCCCATTTCCTGGCTGGGGAGGCCCTGCTGCCTGAGTGCTGATAAGTGAGCATCTCACGCAGGTCCCGACCCCAGGAAGTCGAGCTCCCACCTATGATTCCATTTCTAGGGGACTGGAGGGGCCGTGCAAGAAGAAAGCATTTCTGTCTCGGAAGGAAAACCCCAATGTGACAAGATGGTGACCTCCGAGTTGCCAGGGGGTTTCTATGGATACCTTTAAGTTGAGGCAGAGATGAGCTGCTCTCGGAGCGCGGGGCAAGTGCGGAAGTGTGGTGATGGTGACATGGGCACGGGTGAGGCAGGATCTGGGCGATACTGTTGCTGCCAGCCTTTCCACAGGTATGAACACTCCCCCGGCTCACATCGCACCACCTGAAAGAGAAAACAGCAACGCGTGATCGGGCCAGGAGTGCAGAGAATCCACTCCCAGGTCCACGGACAGGGGCCCCGATTGCTCTCAGCCTTGGCTGCCGGTCGAAAGCCCGGGAGGAGCATCTCTGCTCCCAGGGTACTCTGCACAGCCAGGCCCCCAGCATGGGGCTGCTGGGCTGGAGTGACTCACCAAGTGCACCCTAGTGATCCAGGGGTCCCCCGGGTTGACCACAATCCCCAGAAAATCAGTGGATGTTGTCAGACAGCATCAACGTGCCAACAAGAGGCAGGGGGCTGCTGCAGGGGACGCAGAGGAAGGTGTGCGACCTGGTTCTCATGCCTGTCCTGGCGAAGCCGGGGCTGGTGCCTGGGGCTCCATTTGCCATAGAGAAGTCCCTCCCCGCACCACCCCAACAGGATCACCGTCTTCCCCGCGTCCACATGCTCCGGGTCACCTTCCCAAACCCAGTCTCGGAGGGCTCCACACAGACCCACCTCAGAAGCACCCTAATCAGAGCACCGGCGTTCAACACACTCACACGGGGGCGTGTCCCTGACCCACCCCTACGGCAGCTCTAGCAGTCATGTGTTCGGAACGCTGAAACCATAAACGCAGCGACAGTCGGGGCAGCATCGCGGCAGGATGAGCCCCCAGCGGCACCTGACCCCCAGCCCTGAGGCCGCCACACCCCCACCGCCGCGGAGCTGCCATTGACTCTGGCCCTAAGCCCTGCGCTTCGTCAGACCTGCCTTCTTCCGCAAAAATGATGACGTCACTCTACTATGATGGGCACATGAAATATTACCCTTTGAAACATTTTCTTGAACCTAAAAGTTCATTTCTGAACTTTGGCCCACTGGAAACAAGAACACTCAAGAAAGGAAACCATCAACTAAAACAACACAAAAATCGTATATAACAGAGCCTGACATTAAACCACCATCTGACTCACAGAAAGCAAAATTTCCAGCATTGGACATGTGATCCGATCGGCACATACCCAGCCCTCAGGGCCCGGAAGCACCAGTCCTCGGCCTCTGCTGAGTCCCTCTCTGTGGGACCTCCCCTTGGCTGCGTCCCACCAGGGCGGCGGGGCCTAATGACACCTGGAAGAGACGCCAAGCTCCTCCGGGGCCTCCAGCTGGACCTGGATTCTACCTGGAGGAGGGCACTGCCTCGCAGTCTGCAGCTTGCCACCCCAAGTGGCACCTGGGTCTGAGACCTGCCCTCCCTGGCCTCCCAGCAGCCTTGCCTTCAGCAGCAAGTTCCCTTTCCTCGTGCCCGAAGAGGCAAACAGGCTGGGAACATGGTTCTGTCCCGCTGACCACATGCTGAGCTCCAGTCCTGGGCGCACAGACTCTGAAGCCTCCTGGGGACGTCAGCAAGTGTCCAGGACGGGGGTCCCTTCAGCTCCTTCCCTCACCAGCAGTCCCCACTGGATCTCACAGGAGGGCAGCAGGCAGACGCCTCCCCATACTCTCTCTTTCCACCTGGACTCCGCATCCGCACCCAAGAGGCTTCCAGCTGGCCAGCGTCCATGTCGGTGGCCGGCTGCTTGGAGAACCGACTCCCAGGGCCTGGACGACCCCTCCGACAGGAAGCAGGCTGCACTTGGGGTTCTGACCTCCATCCCTTCCAGGAGTGCTTCATCTCTTCTCCTCGTCTCTGCTGGTCTCTTCACCTGTGCCTCCCCCTTTTCTGTCCTCTTGCGACCCCCTCTGGGTCCCGCAGACCTCCCCCAGAGTCCGTCTGGGAGTGAAGGGAGGGCCAAGGGCCACGTTCGGCGTTAGGAAGGACCCCCACCCCGCCGCACCACATGAGGATGACTCGGCACTGGCCTGGCGCTGCCGCGGGCCAGACGTTTTCCCTGCCTCCAGGTGGGGGTGCTGGGCTCACCGCCTCGGGGGAAGGAGCCCACGTGCCGCCTGGGCTGACCTCCCAGCCCAGGCTCGCTGAGCTTGGGGCAAGCTCTTCTCAAATTCATGCATGTGGATTTGAATTGGACATGTGGTTTCCCTGGACTCATGGGTGAATCTTCAGACCCAACTGCATAGAGCGACCCTCCATCCTCCTGACACACACCTGAAGTCATGGTAGCTCTGGACGGCAGCTCCCTGGGAGTCAGACACTACTGAGCAGAGCTGGCCTCACCCCTATGCCCGCTCAGAAGGCTGCTCTGCGGTCACAGCCTTACATGCTTGACCTTGCTTCTGAACTTGTGTCTTTTCAGTGAAATCAGAGAGACAAGGAGATCGGGAGGCTCAGACCCGCCTGGCACCGTCCCCCAGCCTCCCTGGACAGCTCCTGGCTTCCCACCTGGGCATCCTGGGCCTCGCTGCCCCTGATCCCAGCACGCTGGCGACCACAGCTGCCCCACCTCTGCAGGGCCTGCACGGTGAGGGGGAACAGCCTCACCCCCAGAGGCACAGCACCACCCCCACCCCCGCTGAGGGTGCCCAGACTGTCCCCCCAGAGCAGCATCCAGAGTATCCTCACCCCAAGTCCAAGGATTCTTCTCCAGACCCCTGTCTGCAGCGGCTTGCAGAGGTGGGCACGGAAGGGGAAGCGCCTGGCCAAACATCCCCAGGTACTGGCCCCCCCAGGTCTAGGAGTTAGGGTGGACCCCGGGCACCTGTTGGGGCCTGAAAACAGCCCCCGAGCCTGGGGCAGTGCCCTCACCAGCTCCATTCCCAGGGGACCGTCGTCCTCTTTCAACCGTTCTGAGTCCCTCTGCTCGGGTCTCACCCGGCTGGCTGGCAGCACCCACCTGGGGCAAGCCACAAGCATGAATCAAGGGACTGCGTGACTCTACACCTGAGTTCACGTCCCTTTATTTTCACTGAAGACTGGCATGGCACAGCACAGAGATGAGAGGTAAAAGGCATGCTAATAATTCAAAATTTTGTTTTGTTTTGTTTTGTTTTTACTCAAAACTGCATTAAAAGAAAGAAAGAAAGAAAAGAAAGTGAAGTCGCTCAGTTGCGTCGGACTCTTTGCGACCCCATGGACGGTAGCCCACCAGGCTCCTCCGTCCGTGGGATTTTCCAGACAAGAATACTGGAGTGGGTTGCCGTTTCCTTCTCTGGAAGATCTTCCCAACCCAGGGATCGAACCCGGCTCTCCCACATTGTGGGTAAATGCTTTACCATCGGAGCCACCAGGGAAGTCCAACAGGTTTTGCACTCCTCCCCATTGGGGAATCAAACCCCCATCTCCCGCGTGACGGTGGAGGGGACACTCACCACTATACTAACGAGGAGTGAGCTTGTTACTGCATTAAGTATCCATAAAGGCAACATGGCAAGTCAGGGGAGAAACCGTGGAAGAAAAGGGAAGATCTGCACCTTACAAACTTCAGTGCACTCGGTCCAGCTTTCGGAACAATGGCCGCGGTTTCATCTTGCAGAGAAACCTGTAAACTGCGAGGCCAGCCCCCGGCTCCCCACCCAGGAGCCACCAGAGAGAGCCCTTCAGCGCTACCGCCCCACCCTCGGCTAACAGCACCCCTCCCCTCAACGGCCGCGCACACGGGCCCGGCAGGGGGGTCCCACTCTAGACTCCAGACCACTGTTCTCAGCACCCCCACCCCCCAGCTCGGAGGCCCAGGTCCCGGGGGAGCCCAGCACCACCCGGTCCTGGAGGGGGCCGCTGGCGGCTCCAGGCAGACGGCTGGGCGGCCTGATTAGATTGGCCCAGACGCGCTCCACATCAACCCGACTGACCCCTGACAGGAGACAGGTTGATTTATTATCCTGCTGGCGCGGCTGACAGCACGCGGCGCGAGCTTGCCTCCGTCTGGCCATTCTTCAAGCTCTCTGCACACGAGCGGCACCCACATCCTCTGACACATTAACGTGGATGGCCCTGCGGAATGCTAAGAGCTGCATCCAGACGCTGCTAAGAGGCTCCGGTGAACAGTCTAATCGCGGCGGTCAAAACTGTAGTCTGTGCGGCCCAGAGAGTAATGTGCGGCTTCACTAAAAAGTAGGCTCTATGGACGAGGCGGGGCAGAGCCGGGACGTGTCTTCACAGACTGTGAGTGCGGCACGGGCCTGGAGGCCCAGAGGCTCCCGGAGCCCATGGTCCCAGCTCCCCAAGCCCCGCACCGAGAGCACGGCCTGGGAGGTCCCATCAGAGGCGCCCGCAGGCCTTACATGCCACGGTCAAGCCTCTCAGCGTGTTCACAACCCCCATCCACTCACCCATGGCGCTGGGCCAGCATTTATGTCCACCGGCGTGTGAGAGCAAGTCTCCTGCAGTGCAGACGAGCTAGCCGGAGAACAGGCACCTCAGAGGCCACGGTGCCCGCTGCCCGCAGGCACTGCAGAGTCAGGGATGTCCAGGGGAACGGCAGGGTGGAAGGGTGACGTCTGCTGATGGTGCTCAGCTGCCCCAAGTTCACACCTGCGGGCTACAGGGACTGCGTTCTGGTCACTCAGCTTCATCCCAACCAAGCCCTCGGGGCCCTGACTTGCAGGGGTTAACTCAGGAGAGGCCAGGTCACACGGCAACCTGGCTCCCCAGCACGGCCCTTCAACCCTCCGGCCTCCAAGTGCCCACCTGCCCACCGCGGGCACGGAGATCCCCACAAGACTGAGAGGATTCCAGAGACATGGGGGCAAGGGCCAGGCAGGACGCGACCCCAATGCAGACGGTGGATGTGGGGACACTCCACGAGGCCACGGCCTGCATCTCTCCAGCACTGGGGCCCAGCCCCTCAACCGCGAGCGGTCGGCTGTGTGGGTACATGAGGCCCCTGGGCCCCCCGGATGGAAGCCCCTGCCTGCACAGGAGAGCCTGGGCCCATGCAAGGTGAAGCGGGGTCCTCCCCGCTCAGGGCGGGCGAGGTGTCCCCTTTACTGTGGCTCCTCAATCAGCTTGAGCCAGGCAGGCCTTCCACCACCCACGGTCCCCACGGAGCAGCGCAGAGCCGCACCCTGAGCGCCAGAGTCTCACGTCTGCTCCTGGAGGCGATGGGGACAGAAGGGCCAGGCCACAGGGCAGAGTCGTTACCCTTCTGCATCTGCAGAGGCGTCTGAGACAAGCGCTGACATCTGCAGCACTGGGGAGGGGAAATAAGGAAAGAGGATGAGGATTCCAGAAAGGCAGTCATAACGTCCCCGTGTGTCTGCACAGAGCACTCTGGAACAGGGACACTCAGTGGCCAAGACACACCAGACCACTTTTGTCCACGCGGGCAGCGGGAGAACCTCGGCTAGAGAACCCAATCACGAAACTGGGAAGAGCAGAAACTGACGACGGGGGGTCTGCCAACACCCCCCACTCTCCAGGGAGGCCCACGCTCAACCAGCTCTGCCCACGCGCCCAGCTGCCCAGCAACCATCAGCCTGCCAGCCTCCATCACAAGCAGACGGTCAAGGAGTACCAGACGGCTGAGGAATGCTTCTAACAAGGAAGCCAGCGACCAGAACCGTCAGGCAGAAGCAAAGCAATCTGCAGGAAACAGGGGCCGTGTGGGCAGGAGGAACGGGCAGAAGAGACTGCGTAGTGAATGGATGGAGGCCCCACCCGACTCTTTGCGACCCCATGCACTGAAGCCTGCCAGGCTCCTGGGTCCGTGGGATTCTCCAGGCAAGAATACTGGAGTGGGTGGCCATTCCCTTCTCCAGGGGATCTTCCCGACCCAGGGATTGAACCTGAGGTCAGAGCAGGGCCAGCCCAGACCCTGAGGAGACAGCCTTCAAGGACACCGCTTTTTTTTAAGGCAGACACCACCAAAGTCATTAAGAAGAATCCAGAGATAAACAGGTCAGGATCTGTGAGATGCAGGACCAAACAGATGGACATGGAGGTAAGAGCAGAGACCCTCACATCCTGGGGCTGCCCCGGCCCCACCCGCCATGTGGGCTCAGACGAGTCGTCTCCCTCCCAGAGGCTGGGCTTCCTCCCCGCATCTAAGAGGTAGCTCAGTCGTGTGAGACTCTGCGACCCCATGGACTGCAGCCCGCCAGGCTCCTCTGTCCGTGGGATTCTTCAGGCAAGAACACTGGAGTGGGTTCCCAGTGCTCTTCTCCAGGGGATCTCCCCAACCCAGAGATCGAGCCTGGGTGTCTTGCGTTGCAGGCAGACTCTGCCGTCCAAGCCAGGTTGGGTTTGCATTTTCCACAGCATCTGCCAGGGCACCTGGAGATGGGAGGTGGCAAGACGCCAGGGCAACACCGACCAGATTAGCTCAGTATTTTAGCTCTTTTATAAAGTTCCATGTGGGACACTACTGCTAAAACAATAATTAAAAGTATAGACCAGACAGTCCTAAGACCCTTCCAAGGCTGCGGGGTTAACGGTCCACTACTTGGCCAGTTCTGGCCACCCTACTCTGCACACCTTAGAGGCACCTGAGTTAGAGATCTTAAGAATGAAGCTGAGGGTGCTCCCCACTTGTCTCCCAGGAGCCCCCACTGTCTCATCCGCACCGTGGTTGTAACCTGGCACCTGCAATCTCAGCAACCTGTTGCCTGACACGCCGTAGCTGCCCCATGAGCGTCTGATGAAGGACGGCAAGAGATGGCATAAAATAGGACCAACAAACAGCCTAACAAGCTGCTTGATCCACAAATTGACAATGAAGCTACTTTGCACCAAACAGTATACTGAGCAGGGGAGTTAAGATGCAACAGGACTTCCCTGGTGGCCAGGGGCTAAGGATCCACCTGCCAGGGCAGGGGACACGGCTTCGATCGCTGGTCGGGGAGGATCTCGTGGGTCTTGGGGCAGCTGAGCCTGGGCACCACGACTGCTGAAGCCTGTTCTCCACACCAAGAGATGCCCCCACAACGACACGCCCGTGACCGCAGGAGAGAGTAGCCCCCACTGGCCACAGCTGGAGAAAGCCTGCAGGCAGTGATGAAACCCGGCACCTCCAAAAGTAAATACGTAGATGCCTGAATTTTCAAAGCAGAGAAGCTGCAACTCTCGTCCAGACCAGTCAGGTAAAACGGGTACTTAGAGCGCAGCATGGGGCTTAGAGCGCAGCATGGTACTCAGAGCGCAGCGCGGGGCTCAGAGCGCAGCGTGAGCAGTGGGGGCCGGGGCGGCAGAAGCAGGGCTGACACCACGCGTGCATGGCTTGGGGGCCAGGAGGTAAAGGAGACGCGGGTGGGCTGAGTTCTTCTGGACTCGGAGGGAGCCGACGCGGGAGGGAGGCTGGGGGCCACGGGGCCTTGGAAACACCCGTCAGCAGCTCCATGGGGCTGGGGAGGTGGGCTGAGCTCGCGCACAGGCGCCTTGAGTGCTAGGCCGGGGGTGACGTCCCCCTGCAGGCAATGCGGCTATCGCAGGTCCAACAGCACTGGAGTGCGGTAAAATGTGCGCTTTTTAATGCTCACTCCCACTTCGGGGGGAGCGCGGATCAGAGACCAGAGTCTCGGTCATCCAGGGAAGAGAGGGTGGGGGCCCCAGATGGGGCGATGGCTGTGCGCTGGAGAAAAACGGGTGGATTCAA
Source organism: Budorcas taxicolor (assembly GCF_023091745.1). Classification (NCBI taxonomy): domain Eukaryota; kingdom Metazoa; phylum Chordata; class Mammalia; order Artiodactyla; family Bovidae; genus Budorcas; species Budorcas taxicolor. Next base: position 114,604,433 of record NC_068917.1, on the reverse strand, counting down.
GAGATATTAGGAGAAAGATAATGCAGTCATTAATCACTTACTTTGAGATAAATTATTCTGGCCTGAAGGCCAGAGCTGTGTGTTTGAGAAGCTTGCTCTCATCAGCTATTCTTTTGTGAAGCCCAAATTAGTATCTCTTTAAATCAGGGGGCTACACCTTCTTTTATCATCAGCAGGCAAACGAAGAAAGCAATGCGCAATTGACCTCTGTCTTTCAAGGCGGCTTCCTTCTCTCTTTGAGGCAGAAGATCTATTCCTGCTAAGCTGATTGGAGACGGGGGCTGAGTGCGACCCATGACTGAGAAGTGGGGATGGCCAGGTTGCACCCGCCCACGGACACCCCAGGCCCCACGCGCCTGCAAACTGTACTGTGAGCTCGTCTGCCTAACTGATGACAAAAAGCACAGGGATGACATCACTGTGCTAACACAGCTCAGAGACCCTTCTCCGTCAACCCCACGTCCAGCAGGATGATGTGAAGTCGTGAGGAACGTCCTCAGTGTCCTCGTCTGTGAAATGGACACCAGCCAACGCGTGTTGCTGTTGGGAAAGCTATCCAGCAGACAGTGAGCGGGAAGCTCCGCCCACAGAGGAGCTCTCCAGACACGCGGCGGGCTGTTTGCCGTGGACCCTGCCGTCTCCCTTCCCCGCATCTGGAGTGTCTGAGCCGCTCACCACGGTGACTTCTGAAACAGTCTTCCCACCTAGACGGGAGATAGTGTGAAATCCAGACCCAAATCACTTTCATCCTCTATCCGAGCGTCAAAGACAGCTTTCGTCTCTGAAGCAAATCCGACGCGTTCCCCGGCAAAATTGGATTCCTGAGCGTCGCCCACTCTCCACGGTGGCCTGCCAGCTGTGGGATCGGGCCGCAGCCGACCCTGCGGAGGGCGCGGGCCGTCGGGGCCCTGGGTCACAGCTGCGCCACCTGACACACAGTGCCAGCCACGTCAGCTCTTCCAGCCACAAGCACCTTGGAGGACTCACACTTTCCAAAGCCCCTCGGCCACCAGGTGCAATGAATTTCCAGTGGGCTTATGTGCCAGGCCACGCCGTTCTGTCCCCCAGGGGTACACCCACACCCCCGAGGCCTCCAGGGCACAGCGCACAGCTCTGCTCCAGCTCTCACCCCCTCCTCCTCCAAAGACAGCGCAGGCCACCAGAGCATGAATGCCCCTCCCAGCACGGTTCCACCCAACAAGCACCCCCAAACCCTGGCCGCAGTCAGGCACCAGGTCAGAGCTGGGGACACCCAGGGGTCCGGGGCCTCAGAAACACGCGGTGTGTGTGTTCACAGCTCGCTTCAACCTGCGCCCCAGTCCCACCAGCTACCTGGTGTCCCCTTATTGCACGGAGCAGGAAGCGGAGGCCCCGGATGGCCAAGGAGGCCGTCTCAAGCCGCATGGCTGGTAGCAAGGCCGCCTGGCTTCCAGGCCAACACGACTTCCCCACATGAGGCTCCTGCTTTTCCAGGAGAAGAGAGGGGTTGCATTGATCCATCCACTTACTGAAGATGCCTACCAACCACCCCTTTGTACCTGCCCGTGAGACCTGGTCTCCATCCCCGGGGCCAGGGCACAGTCAGGTCTGCGATGGAACAGAGAGGGTGGCGCTCAGGCCTGGAGCCCAGCATGTGGGCACAGGAGCCCTGTGCTGGCTCTGCCCCCCCGCTTTGGCCTCCTCCCACCTCCCCCGCCCCCGCTGACTGGAGGAGGGGAGATTTCTCGCCTCTGGAATCTCTGATCCTGCTGCTTTTGGCTCTGAGAGAAGGAGATTACAGCTCTGTCATGGACACAGGGGCTAAGGCAAGAAATGGTGGGCCCACCTTCTCTCCCGAGAAGCAAGGCCACGCCCCCCCACCCTCCTATGCCTGTCCGTCGGGCGGGACACACCAGGGATGCACTGGACCTGGTGCACAGATGGGGCGGAAACAGTGACAGACGCAGCTCTGTGTGGTCACAGCGGCCGGATGTCTGCCCTTCCGTCCACCGTCCTCCCCGCGGCTGCTGGCCTCTCTACCTGTGTGAAGTCCACGTGGACCCACTCCAGACTCCACCAACTTTCCGGGTAAACATGCACACAGCGTCCAGCAGCTCAGAGTCTCATGCACAGCACCTCCCAAGCCCCTCACCCACCCGCCTTCCGAGCCCCTCACCCACCTGTCTCCCGAGCCCCCCACTGCCCATCTTCAGTGCTCCCAAGAAAGGGGCCGGGCCTCTGACCCATGCCCAGGGTGTCCTCCACTCATTTCTCAGTGAGCCCCGGCACAGCGGGCTCCTCACACGTCTATGATGCTCTGTGATTAAATCCGGCAGCAGTATGGAGGCTGGGGTCACACTGCTTTTCGGTAAGCCATGACCTCCTACTTTAAAAAAGGAAGCACAAGCCCCCTTTCTAGAAGAAGAGCGAGCGCTCACACATTGCAGAAGCCTGAAGGTGTGGAGGCTCTCCAAGCATGCTGGCTTCAGGTTCAGGGAAGTTCTGAAGCCTTTCTCGCCTCCTGCTCGGGGCAAGCCAACCCGGAGGAAACTGTCTTCATCGGCATGTCTCCCCCATTCACTGCCCCAGCTGCTTGCCCCAGCCCACGTTCCCCCGCACACTGGGGACCCCCATGCCCTGGGGACCCCACCGCCCGCTCAACAGGTGCTTGTGCTGCATCAAGACACCAGTGAGGAATTTCCCATTTCCTCGGTCCCTCACCCAGACACCTGCCTGGCCAAGCCTCAGACTCTGCCCTGCGTCCATGAGTCATGATCACCCACCACGACGCGGCCTCTGCAGCCCTGCCCCATGTCTCACTGAAACCCACCTCTGCTGGGCCCACTGCATTATCACAGGGTCCCCACACACAGGTGGTCACTCTGCCACCACCCCTGCTGAGCTGGAATCGGCCGCCTCCCACTCCCCCCAGGCCCAGGCTGACCCTGGCAGCCGCTGCTGTGTGCTCGGGCTGTGCTTGGAAGAGATGTGGCCAGGGAACATCATCAGAACTGAAATTCCCACTGCCCTTCTCTGTCTAAGCCAGCTTTCCCCGGAAGCTCACACCTCGAGCCTGAGAAAAAGTTCCTGAAGACAGATGGATGTAAGAAACAAGGACCAGAGGGGTGTCCATCTGTAAGAACGCTGGCCGTGGGAAAGCAACGCCTAAAGGAAGCAGGAATCAAAGCACACGCCTTGCCGACTGCTCACCGCACGCCGGGCTGCAGACAGAGACTCTGCCTCCACCGTGGGAACAACCTTCATTCCACACATCGGTCATTCCACACATCGGTGATTCCACACATCGGTGAACCAAGGCAGAACGTGAGCAAATGGTCAATGCAGAATGCGGGTGGATGCTGCCGTATCTAAAATGGACAACCAACGGGACCTACTGTACAGCAGCGAGAACTCTGCTCAGTGTTACGCTGAGCCTCGATGGGAAGGGAGTCTGGGGGAGAAGGGATACATGGACGTGCACGGCCGAGTCCCTCTGCTGTCCACCCGAAACTATCACAACACTGCTGATTGGTTATACTTCAGTACAAAATCCCCTTCCCTCGTGGCTCAGCTGGTAAAGAGTCCACCTGCAACGCAGAAGACCTGGCTTCGATCCCTGGGTTGGGAAGATCCCCTGGAGAAGGGAAAGGCTGCCCACTCCACTGTTCTGGCCTGGAGAGTTCCATGGACTGTGTTGTCGATGGGGTCGCAAAGAGTCAGACAGGACTGAGCAACTTTCACTTTCACTATAAAATAAAGAGTTAAGAAAAAAACAGTGTGGGTGGATAAAGCGCCAATCCAACCTCATTTCATGAGACCCTGCCTCCAAAGCCCACGTGCCTTCACCACACCTCTTCTGTGAGGTTCTCCTCGCCAAAGCTCAAGGGCGAATGGACGGGAGTCATCAAGGCGGAGCTGATCAACTTCCCAAAGGCATGGGTGTGCCTCAGAGCCACCGAAAAGGCAGGAAGGTTCTGCATGAGGTCATGCATCGTTCGAATTACCCGAGGGTTAGGGTTAGGGCTCAGTCTCTGAACCGAAGCTGCTCTTTCCTCACTGTTTCTCCTGAAACTGAGCTTAAACAGCATCGTTTTATATATTTTTTGAAGTATTTGCATCTCCGACCTACTTGCAAACTTACTGAACCACAAACATGTTTCAACCCTAAGTCACGCACATGCTTCCTATTAACCACGAGCCTGTTTCTTTCAGTTGTACCTGGTCTCTTTAGTTAATTCGCAGAAATTCTCAAGAAGTATTTGACCGTGGAAATTCTCTTAGAGATTGTCTGTTTACGCCGTCTGGGTTGTCCGACAGTCTCACTACCAGCTGAGATCTAGCAGCTGTTAGAAGACTCCTCCCATGGAGCACAACTTCAAAAGCTGTGCAATTATCTTTAAAAGCATTGGAAGAGCCAGAGATCAATAAAGGCAACCAGAAGTTAAAGGGCCTAGGCTCCAGAGAGAAGGAAAGCCAAGTAAGGTGATCCGAACTTTCAATCCAGAGGTCTCCTCCGCGGTCATTTCCTAATGTGCACTTGGAGACAGGGAGGCTCAAGAGAAAACTATATCCTGAAACTGATGGAAGGGTCCTGAGTTGGAGAAATAAAATCTGGAGTTCAGGACTACAAGCCTGAACGGGAAGAGCAAAGATCACAGAAATAAGGGAAACGTGGAGAAGTGAGTGCAATTTCCCCTTGAAGTAGTTCACTGACCCTAACTGAGCATGGATTAACTAGCCAAGAAGCAAAACAGAAAGCATCTGCTAAGATGCTAAAAAGTTATGTAGCCATTTCAGAAAACACACTGAGCTGAGGAGACAAAATTTAGAGTATAGATCCCACACAGGTGGAGGCAGGACCTGATGGATGTTCTAAGCTTTCAATCAAGACACAAAAAAATCTGCTCTTGAAATAAAATCCATGAGACATCGTGAAGATAAGTATGCATGGGTCTTGGACACCCAGACAGAGGAAAAACAGAATGGAGGCAATATCTGAAGAAGTACTGGTGAAAAGTTTTTCCAGAATAGATGAAAAATACAGATCTACGGGTTCAAAGGATGTAAGAACTCTCTGAAAGATTAAAAAACATGCAAACAGGCCAGTTCTGTAAAACATTCAAAGAGGAGTTAACATCTATTCTTCTCAAACTTTTCCAAAAAAATTTGAAGAGGAAGGAACCCTTTTGAACTCTTTCTACAAAGTTTGCATCGCCCTGATTCCAAAACCAGACAAAAATATCACAGAAAAGAAAATTTGGGGCCAATAGCACTGATAACATAGACGCCAAAATCCTCAACAAAATATTAGCAAACCAAATTCAACAATATATTAAAAGGATCACATACCATGATCAAATGGGATTTATCCCAGGGATGCAAGAAATTTCAGTACGTGCAAATAAGCCAGTGTGACACGCCACATCAACACACTGAAGCATGAAAGCCTATGATCATCTCAACAGACGCAGAAAAGGCTTTTTTGACAAAATTCAATATTTATGATAAAAAAAACTTTCAGCAAAATGGGCATAAAGGAAACAGACCTCAACATACCTGCAGTCCATGGGGTCACAGAGATGGACACAACTTAGCAACTGAACAACAACAACAGCAACGAGGATCACATCTCCAGTCATGTCATAAGTCAGCCATGGGCAGGTAATACATAGCGTAGGAACGCGGTCAGATAATGCTGTGAAGACTCTGCAGGGACAGAGGACCAGATGATTACTAGGTTAGGGTGGTCATCTCTTGGTGTGTGCTAACATACATCACTCTGTAGGACCCCTGAAACTAACATAATATTGTAAGTCAACTGTATTCAATTAAAAACCAATGAACAAAATAAAAATAATAGCTTTTCACTGCTGTGTAACAAATTAGCACAAACCTAGAAGCAAAGACCCTAATGCTGGGGAAGATTGAAGGCAGGAGAAAAAGGGGGCTACAGAGAATGAGATGGTTGGACGGCGTCATCGACTCAATGGCCATGAATTTGAGCAAACTCTGGGAGATAGTGGAGGACAGGGAAGCCTGGGGTGCTGCAGTCTGTGGGGTCACAAAGAGTCAGACACAACTTAGCAACTGCACAACAGCAGGGTCGCAGCATCTAAGCCACTTATCATCCCAGAGCTCTGTAGGACACAGCGCCAGGGCCGGCTCTGCTGGGCTCTCTGTTCAGCTCTCACAGTGGGCCCACCAAGGCTGTGGTCTCATCCGGAACATGGGGTCGTGATCCAGACTTGTAGGACTTCAGTCCCCTGTAGTTGTAGATGGAGGTCTCATTTTCTCTGTAGCTGGTGGTTGGAGACCCCTCTCAGCTACAGGCACGTGTATCTGTACACACGTGGGCCGTGTGTTCTCCCTGCAAAGTCAGCTGGGGAAACTTGAGTTTTAAAGAGATCACCTGATTGGGTCAGACCCAAGCAGGACAGTCTCCCTGCTGAGTAACTCAGGGTGAACTAATCTGGGGCCCTGATTACACCTGCAGAGTCCCTTTATGTATCATAATCCCAGAAGCGTTTTCTTGCCACATGCATGAAGCAGAGGAGATTGTACCAGAATGAGAACCACCCACCTACCGCAATGACTATTCATAGCAAAGTAAAACTGCTAAGACAAAGGAAAACGGGAATGCCTGAGTTGGTAAGATCCCCTGGAGAAGGGATAGGCTATCCACTCCAGTATTCTTGGGCTTCCCTGGTGGCTCAAATGGCAAAGAATCCACCCATCTGCAATGCAGAAGACCTGAATTTGATCCTTGGGTCAGGAAAATCCCCTGGAGGAGGGCATGGCAGCCCACTCCAGTGTTCTTGCCTGGAGAATCCCCATGGACAGAGGAGCCTGGTGGGCTGCCGTCCAGGGGGCCGCAAAGAGTCAGACACGACTGAGCGGCTAAGCACAGCGCAGCGAGCGAGAAAGAAGCCTGTCCTTCAAAGCAGCAGCAGCAGACTGACAGGCGTCTCTACAACATGCGCAAGAGAAGCCAGAAGACAATGAAATGACAGTTTTAAAATGCTGGGGAAAGAAATCTCCAAACTGGAACTGAATACATGCCAAAAAGAGCCTTTAAAAATTAAGTAAAATGAATGCATTTTTAGACAAACAGCAATTGAAAATTCAACGTGAATAGAACAATACAAAATAAATAAATAAATAAATAAATAAGCTAAAAAGAGTTTTCAACAGAAGGAAAATGACCCCAGAAAGAAGCACATAAACACAGGAAAGCATGAAAAACGCTAGAAAAGGTAAATACGTTGTTAACTCTAACTGAATATGGAATATCAGTAATACAAAGATTTTAAATTTGTAAGATTTAAATTATATGAAAAATGGAAGCACAGGAAAACAATTGCACAACAAAGCGGTCACACCGCTGCCGAGTCCTGGTCGCCTCCTGGTTGCCTCCTGATGAAATAAAGCGATGTTCTCACTAATTAGCCAGGATGCGTCTTACAGTTGTTGCTGTAGACAGCATCACTGAGAGAATATAGACACTGCGTAACTGATGAATTAATAAACAGCAACTGTAAAACTGAAACTACACACTGTTAATTAAAAACAAAGCTAGGAAGGATGAAATCAAAGCACAGACGTGCAAATAGGAAAAATAGCAAGATGATACATTTAAACACAAGAACGCAATTAGTTTTACTACATGAAAATATAAACAATATAAATAAAATACAAAAGCTTTTTAACCTGTATTTTTAAAGTCCAAGTATATGCTGCTTATAAGAAACCTGTTCTAAGTATAAAAATACAGAAAATTTGAAGTAAAATAATTGAAAAAGATACACATTGAAAACACTAACCAAAAAATGTCTGACATAGCACAACCTATATCAGATAAAGCAGATTTTAAGGCAGTGTGTATTTTTAGAGACATTTCAAAAGTTTTTAAAAAAAGAAAATTTAATAGGAAGATTAAATCCTAAATCTATGTGCACCCAATAACACAATTTCAAGCAAAACTGACATTTGGCTAAGAAGAAAAATCATATAGATAAATCTTAACTCTCTTTATAAAAGTTAAGATGAACAAACAAAAAATCAATAGCAATATAAAAAATGGGAAAACACAATTTTAAAAAATGGACCTAACTTTTCGAATTTGGGTGGAATAGTTGCAAAAATTGTTTGTATTATGAGTCTAAATGCATTTTAAGTGATTTAATACGGTCTCAAACCCAAGAGGGTCAAGCAAGAAATTAATAACAAAAGGATAACTAAAAATTTTTTTAATTTTGACAAATTAAGTAGTATATTTCTCAATAAATCATGAAGAGAGAAAAGTTCAAAAGGAAATTAAAATATATTTTTAACTAAATAGTAATGAAGATACAATATAACAAAGCACAGCTGACAGAAGGCCTAGAGAAAATTTTTAGGTATAAATGCATGTTAGAAAAGAAGTATTGTTGAAAATAAAGGGTTAGCTATCCATTGCATGAAGCTGATTTTTAAAAAACTATAAACCATATCAAAAGTAGTAGAAAAAGAAAATCAATAATGAATAGAAAGAAGTATTAAAAAGAATCAAAAAGTCAAAAGTTAATTGTTTAAAAATGCAAGAAGAAGAATCCCTAGTAAGACTAATACACGTAGTGAAAAAAGATCAGACACGCACCACCCCATGAGGAGTAAAAATTCAGACATCACACAGGTGAAATCGTCTTCATGACCTCGGGTTAAACAACAATTTCTTAAACATGATACCACAAACAACAAAAGAAAAAGCTGATAGTTTGGACTTGACCAAAATTAAAAACTTTGGGACATCAAAGGACACCATCAGAAAGTGAAAAGACAAGCCACAAAACGTGAGAACTTATTTGCAAATCATACGCCTGCCAAGGTTCTCGTGTTCAGAGTGTATAAAGGACTCGTCTCAGACGAGTCAACCTAAATGGAAAATGGGCAAAGGATTTGAAAAAGCGTTTCTCTAAAGAATATGCAAAAAGCACATGAAAGGTGCTCAATACCCTTAGTCAGTAGAAAGTTGAAAGCGCAATGACAGATCCCTTCACACTCACTAGGACGGCTACAACCGAAAACCCAGAGACAACAGCAGTTAGCAAGGACGTGCAGATGTAATACACTGCTCATGTGAGTGTGTGACGGAGCAGCCACTGCAGGGGGCAGCTGGGCATTTTCCCAGAAAAGTATCCCCTGATTCCACCCCTGGGTATTTACCCAAGAGAAATGAAAACGGGTCCATACGAACACGCATACAAAAACGAGCCTACCAGCACAGCCCAGCAGCCCAACCAGTGGGAACGCCCCACTGGCCCTCAACTGATAGACGGATAAACAGATTGCGGTGAATACAGACGACGGGCCCTTACTCAGACACGGAAAGAGACGAAGGACTGAGACACGCTCCAAAATGCATGAGCTTGGAGAACATTCTAAGTGAAAGCAGACAGACGCAAAGGCCATGGCCTGCATGACGCCCCTGACGCCGAACGCCCACAGCAGGAAACTCCTTGCCAACAGGAGGATGCGTCGCTGCAGGGGAGGGGCAGAGAGCCGAAGGGCTCTTGCTTGACGGGTATGAGGTTTCTTTTCGGGGGATGACATATTCTGGAATTAGATAGTGATACTGACTACACGGTGTTGTAAATACATGAAAAACATCAAGCTATATACTTTAAACGAGTTAGGATGGCAAATTTTACAATAGATGAAGTTTGCCTCAAAAAATGAATACCTACATAAATTAATGATGTATATCAGGTTTGCGGATTGAAGACAATATTTTAAAGTGACTCATTCTCAGTGAAGTTCCAGGATCTCAGAAATGGAATGGAGAAGATACAAGAAATGTTACCAAAGGCCTAGAAGGTCCAAAGAACAAACACACAGATGAACAATACAGTCAGTTCAGCTCAGTCCAGCCACTCAGTCATGTCCGACTCTTTGCAACCCCATGAATCGCAGCACGCCAGGCCTCCCTGTCCATCACCATCTCCTGGAGTTCACTCAGACTCACGTCCATCGAGTCAGTGATGCCATCCAGCCATCTCACCCTCGGTCGTCCCCTTCTCCTCCTGCCCCCAATCCCTCCCAGCATCAGAGTCTTTTCCAATGAGTCAGCTCTTTGCATGAAGTGGCCAAAGTACTGGAGTTTCAGCTTTAGCATCAGTCCTTCCAGAGAAATTCCAGGATTGATCTCCTTTAGGATGGACTGGTTGGATTTCCTTGCAGTCCAAGGGACTCTCAAGAGTCTTCTCCAACACCACAGTTCAAACACATCAATTTTTTGGTGTTCAGCTTTCTTCACAGTCCAACTCTCACATCCATACATGACCACTGGAAAAACCATAGCCTTGACTAGACGGACCTTTGTTGGCAAAGTCATGTCTCTGCTTTTAAATATGCTTTCTAGGTTTGATCATAACTTTTCTTCCAAGGAGTAAGCATCTTTTAATTTCATGGCTGCAGTCACCATCTGCAGTGATTTTGGAGCCCCCCAAAAATAAAGTCTGACACTGTTTCCACTGTTTCCCCATCTGTTTGCCATGAAGTGATGGGACCAGATGCCATGATCTTCGCTTTCTGAATGTTGAGCTTTAAGCCAACTTTTTCACTCTCCTCTTTCACTTTCATCAGGAGGCTTTTTAGCTCCTCTTCACTTTCTGCCATAAGGGTGGTGTCATCTGCATATCTGAGGTTATTGATATTTCTCCCGGCAATCTTGATTCCAGCTTGTGTTTTTTCCAGCCCAGCATTTCTCATGATGTCCTCTGCATAGAAGTTAAATAAGCAAGGTGACAATATACAGCCTTGACGTCCTCCTTTTCCTATTTGGAACCAGTCTGTTGTTCCATGTCCAGTTCTAACTGTTGCTTCTTAACCTGCATATAGGTTTCTCAAGAGGCAGGTCAGGTGGTCTGGTATTTCCATCTCTTTCAGAATTTTCCAGTTTATTGCAATCCACACAGTCAAAGGCTTTGGCATAGTCAATAAAGCAGAAATAGATGTTTTTCTGGAACTCTCTTGCTTTTTCCATGATCCAGTGGATGTTGGCAATTTGATCTCTGGTTCCTCTGCCTTTTCTAAAACCAGCTTGACCATCTGGAAGTTCACGGTTCACGTATTGCTAAAGCCTGGCTTGGAGAATTTCGAGGATTACTTTGCTAGCATGTGAGATGAGTGCAATTGTGTGGTAGTTTGAGCATTCTTTGGCATTGCCTTTCTTTGGGATTGGAATGAAAACTGACCTTTTCCAGTCCTGTGGCCACTGCTGAGTTTTTCAAATTTGCTGGCATATTGAATGCAGCACTTTCACAGCATCATCTTTCAGGATTTGAAATAGCTCCACTGGAATTCCATCACCTCCACTAGCTTTGTTCATAGTGATGCTTTCTAAGGCCCACTTGACTTCACATTCCAGGATGTCTGGCTCTAGGTGAGTGATCACACCATCATGATTATCTGGGTTGTGAAGATCTTTTTTGTACAGTTCTTCTGTGTATTCTTGCCACCTCTTCTTAATATCTTCTGCTTCTGTTAGGTCCATACCATGTGTGTCCTTTATCGAGCCCATCTTTGCATGAAATGTTCCCTTGGTATCTCTAATTTTCTTGAAGAGATCTCTAGTCTTTCCCATTCTGTTGTTTTCCTCTATTTTTTTGCACTGATCACTAAGGAAGGCTTTCTTATCTCCTCTTGCTATTCTTTGGAACTCTACATTCAGATGCTTATATCTTTCCTTTTCTCCTTTGTTTTTTGCTTCTCTTCTTTTCACAGCTATTTGTAAGGCCTCCCCAGACAGCCATTTTGCTTTTTTTCATTTCTTTTCCATGGGGATGGTCTTGATCCCTGTTTCCTGTACAATGTCACGAACATCCGTCCATAGTTGATCAGGCACTCTGTCTAACAGATCTAGGCCCTTAAATCTATTTCTCATTTCCACTGTATAATCATAAGGGATTTGATTTAGGTCATACCTGAATGGTCTAGCAGTTTTCCCTACTTTCTTCAGTTTGAGTCTGAATTTGGCAATAAGGAGTTCATGATCTGAGCCACAGTCAGCTCCTGGTCTTGTTTTTGTTGACTGTATAGAGCTTCTCCATCTTTGGCTGCAAAGAATATAATCAATCTGATTTCAGTGTTGACCATCTGGTGACGTCCATGTGTAGAGTCTTCTCTTGTGTGGTTGGAAGAGGGTGTTTGCTATGACCAATGCATTTTCTTGGCAAAACTCTATTAGTCTTTGCCCTGCTTCATTCCGCATTCCAAGGCCAAATTTGCCTGTTACTCCAGGTGTTTCTTGACTTCCTACTTTTGCATTCCAGTCCCCTATAATGAAAAGGACGGCACAGGAATGGCTGAGAGGAGCTACCCCATGTCCGAGGTCAGGGGTGGCAGCCGAGAGGAGCTACCCCACGTCCGAGGCCAGGGTGGCGGTTGGGAGGAGCTACCCCATGTCCAAGGAGTGGTGGCTGCGCAGGCGCAGGAGGGCCTAGAGGAGCCATCCCACGCTGAATGTCAGGAAGGGCGGTGGGAGGAGATACCCCTCATCCAAGGTAAGGAGCAGAGGCTGTGCTTTGCTGGAGCAGCCGTGAAGAGATACCCCATGCCCAAGGTAAGAGAAACCCAAGTAAGACGGTAGGCGTTGCAAGAGGGCATCAGAGGGCAGATGCACTGAAACCATACTCACAGAAAACTAGTCAATCTAATCACACTAGGACCACAGCCTTGTCTAACTCAGTGAAACTAAGCCATGCCCACAGGGCAACCCAAGATGGGCGGGTCATGGTGGAGAGGTCTGACAGAATGTGGTCCACTGGAGAAGGGAATGGCAAACCACTTCAGTATTCTTGCCTTGAGAACCCCATGAACAATATGAAAAGACAAAATGATAGGATACTGAAAGAGGAACTCCCCAGGTCAGTAGGTGCCCAATATGCTACTGGAGATCAGTGGAGAAATAACTCCAGAAAGAATGAAGGGATGGAGCCAAAGCAAAAACAATACCCAGCTGTGGATGTGACTGGTGCTAGAAGCAAGGTCCGATGCTGTAAAGAGCAATATTGCATAGGAACCTGGAATGTCAGGTCCATGAATCAAGGCAAATTGGAAGTGGTCAAACAGGAGATGGAAGGAGTGAACGTCGACATTCTAGGAATCAGGAAACTAAAATGGACTGGAATGGGTGAATTTACCTCAGATGACCATTACATCTACTGCTGAGTGCAGGAATCCCTCAGAAGAAATGGAGTAGCCATCATGGTCAACAAAACAGTTCAAAATGCAGTACTTGGATGCAATCTCAAAAACGACAGAATGATCTGTGCTCGTTTCCAAGGCAAACCATTCAATATCACAGTTATCCAAGTCTATGCCCCAACCAGTGACGCTGAAGAAGCTGAAGTTGAACGGTTCTATGAAGACCTACAAGACCTTTTAGAACTAACACCGAAAAAGGAACAATGCAATAGAAGGGATCAATAGCAGAGTAACTGAGGCAGAAGAACGGATAAGTGACCTGGAGGACAGAATGGTGGAAATCACTGCTGCAAAGCAGAATATAGAGAAAAGGATGAAGTGGCTGCCACTCCCCAAATCATCTGCATGTTCAATGTCCTCCCCATCGACAGTCTCACTGGAATTTTCTGTGTGTATGAAAACTGATAAATGTACTCTATGTGGACATGCAAATGGCAAAGAATATCAAACATAACCTTGGAGAAGGAACAAGTTGGAGACTTTACAGTCTCGGTTTTCAGACCTAACCTAAAGGTCCAATAGTTAATCCAACATAGCATTGGTGCAAGAGATAAGGATGGATATTTTATTTTTTAATCTTTAACATGCTAATGTTCTAGAAGAGGGAAACCTAGTTTTCACTGGGGAAGAACAGATGCCTCCTTCAAAACCTCCCCTTCTGCTGACGGATGGACCACGGTCATCACCAGGCGGACAGTGGTGGAGGCTGAGTTCGGGAATGAGGGTTATTGACTTGTTAATCCTTCTACTTTTGTGCATGGTTAAATGTTTTCATAACAAAAGTTTTTTTTTAAGTGTTTCAATGATTTTAAAAGTAAAAATGAAAAAAAATCTCCCTACCTAATAGTTAAAAAGTCTCGAGGAACAAGGGTCTGTAGACACCAACCTTTAACAGCTTCTGTTGAAACCTCACGGAGGAAGATAGACAAAAAGCCTGCGGAACCCAGTGCTCTTAGGGAGCCAGGTGAGCTCTCCCAGCCCAGACTCAGCCCATCTGGAGGGCACTTCTGGGAACTTATGGCCCTGTCCTCTCACAGCTGACGGCTCAGGGGGGATGGCTAGACCTGACGGCGAGAAACACTCAGAAGCAGAGTTACTCGGTCCGGGCGGCGCTGCAGGCCGTCAGCACAGCACCCCAGGGCTCCAGGCTGCTCCCCAGGGCCTCGAGGGACCCCCGCCAGAGGCGGAACCGTGGTGGGCGCCGTGGACCCCACGCCAGCCCAGGCAGTTCCGACGCCTGCACGGTGAAGGAGGGAACAGCCGCGTCTGCTCCTTCATCGAGCTCAGGGGAGCGTCATCACTGTTTTACGCGCTGGAGAAGCAGCCCAAAGCTGAACCGTGAAAGATGTTCACCAGTAGCCAGACAGGACCACACGGCCATCCACCTATGCACCCTGTGCACCGTCTCCTGTGGGCGGGGTTGGGAGGGGGGCGTGTGGACACAGAGTGACCCCGCGGGGAGGCTCCCCGCCCTCCCCGGCCACCTCCGTGAGGCCCCTTCTTCTCCAGGAAAGAAGGCGACTTTCCTGAGCTGCTTTGGGGCAGGAATCAGTCCTGCTGGCGGAGGGCCACTTTCGCTCTTCTCGGCTGAGGACGCTGTTGGTCCCTGAGGATTGCCCAGGGGATTGCCCCGGACAGACGCTGTCCCTCCTGGTCATTCCTGGGACCTCACGCTGCAGCCAGGGGCTTCCCAGATGGCCCAGCAGTGAAGAACCCGCCTGCCAATGCAGGAGACGCGGGTGCAATCCCTGGGTGGGGAAGATGCCGTGGAGGAGGGCATGGCAACCCGCTCCGGGATTCTTGCCTGGAGAATCCCATGGACGGAGGAGCCTGGTGGGCTGAAGTTCATGGGGTTGCAAAGAGTGGGACACGACTGAGCAACGGAGTACAGCACACACGCGTGCACACACACACGCGTGCACACGCACACGCGCGCACACTGCTGCCAGGCCCCCGCAGAGTCCGAAGCAAGGACCTTGTTTCTGAGTAACTGGCTTCACTGTTCTGTTTTGCCTCCAGACCGGAAGAGGTGGCAGGCGGTGGCCACCTTCAGGCTCAGCGTAACCAGATGGAGCACATGACCTCCTCCCGCCTTTCAACACAAAACTGGGCCCGAGCGCCAGAAGCGGAAATGTGATTTGTTACTGGTGCTTTCTTAAAAATACGCCCTGCTGTTCTGGGGAGACATTTTGTTGGTTGCATAGACTGACACCTTGACTTAGAAAGTGCCGCGAGAGTGCATACCTTCTGAGCTAGTTTTCCAGACGGTGGTTGACACAGCAGACGTTCACTGTGCCCTGCAGGGTGGGCAACAGAAGCTTCCAGAGCTCATGGCCTGCTGCTCCAAGGGGCTCAGAGTCCATCGAGAGGGACGGGCGCATTCACACCAGTTCAGGGGAGGGACCCTCACCAGGGCACTGCAAGGGGGACCCTCACCAGGGCACTGAGGGGGGACCCTCACCAGGACACTGAGGGGGGACCCTCACCAGGACACTGAGGGGGACCCTCACCAGGGCACTGAGGGGGACCCTCACCAGGACACTGAGGGGGACCCTCACCAGGACACTGAGGGGGACCCTCACCAGGACACTGAGGGGGACCCTCACCAGGACACTGAGGGGGGAACCCTTACCAGGACACAGAGGGGGGACCCCCACCAGGACACTGAGGGGGACCCCCACCAGGGCACTGAGGGGGACCCCCACCAGGGCACTGAGGGGGGACCGTCACCAGGACACTGAGGGGGGACCCTCACCAGGACACTGAGGGGGACCCTCACCAGGACACTGAGGGGGGACCCTCACCTGGGCACTGAGGGGGGGACCCTCACCTGGGCACCGCGAGGGGACGATTCTTCAGACTCTTCTCCACCCTCCTTAACAACGGGCTCAGTCTTCGACAGCTCCCCCTGGGAAGCCAGGTCTCAGCGGCAGCCTGTCACTCTGTCTTCACCAGGGAAACAGCGTTTCACGCTCTGCCCATTCTGACTGTGACGGTTTCAAGTGTCCCTGAGCACACAGCACAGACTAACAAAACCAAGTGGCTACAGAGCGTCTCAGCGGCAGGGTTGGGGGCCTTCAGAGACCCCCCTATGCCCTGCACACACGTGACATGTGCATCTACGTGTCCCTGACCTCAGCCCTGTAACGGATCTGTATTCCCACTGCACCCCGCAGAGCCAATGCAGGCCCAAACCCAGGAGAGGCTTTACAGCGCAACGCCCTGGCAGTCCAGGAGGTGAGACCTTGCCTTCCAATGCAGGGGGGTATGGGTTCCACCCTGGTCAGGAAAAAAAAAGGCCAGAAAACCAAAGCATAAAACAGAAGCAATATTGCAACAAATTCAATTAAAACTTAAAAATGGTCCGCGTCCAAAAAAAATCTTTAAATAAATTAATTAAATTAAATGAAAGCCTAAGTGTGAATAAAACTCGTCGACTTATATCAGTAAAAGCTCAGCAGTGGCTGTGCCCTTGCACGCGGACAATGCTCAGGAAGGTGGGAAGCACACACGGCTTGTCTCACTAAACACGTGGTTCTGGACATGACTGGCAGAGACTCTGGGTCCAGGGAACGTGCTCGAGGGGTCCAGTGGTTCTAACCGCTTGGTCAGCAGTTACACAAAACATGAGCTTACGGATGGTCCCCATCAGAAAGCTGAAGTCCCAGAAATGTCTTAGAGTAAGGAGAATATGTAAGGATAAGAAACTCAACTGTAAAGAAATTATCCTTCAACTAAAAATAAATAAACTTTAAAACAATAATATCATTAAAGGAACTCAAAGACTTGGAGGATGTGGATTTGTCGTGAATCACAAGGTCACAGCCTTGCACACTATTTTTGCTTTTGTTTGCGATGTGCTGGTTGTGTTTAACGTTGCAGTTTTTTCCTGAGTTGAAAATATTACTAATGCCCAATTAATGTACATTGATTATATAGTTGTGTAGAATATGCACCATTATAGAACTGCATAATGATTGTGTAAAAATAGAATTGGGCATTAGTATACCTAGAGATGCCCACCCGCAGGGCTGATGGGGAAGGCCAGCCACCCCCACCCCTTGCAGCCAGGTTTCAACCAGTGACTTTGGCTCATAGACAGGATGTTCTTTCCTGAGCCTATAAGCCTGAAGAAAAGGATGCTTGGGATGTTTTCAGGGCAGCACACAGCGCCCCAGTCTGATTGGCTCAGCCATGAGGTCTGCAGATGCCCTCGGAGCCTGCTCACAACCCTCCTGGTGGTCTTGTGGGTCCCTTAGTCATTTCAGCGAATTTCCCCTTTAAGTCACGCAAAACTGATTTTCATTCCTTGGCACCAAGTAGCTTTGTGTAGCAGACGCCTGAAGAAGCCTCGGTGCGGGAGTCCATCCATCACCTCCGCTCGGTCACCTGGCCTCAGGTTCCCTGGCTGTAACGTAACGAGCAGTTGACATCTCTGCTTCCTGCTGCCTCGAACATGAGAGAAGCCTGTGAGTCCACGCTGACAGAAAGTGAAAGTGAAAGTGAAGTCGCTCAGTCGTGTCCAACTCTTTTCGACCCCATGGACTGTAGCCCACCAGGCTCCTCCATCTATGGAATTTTCTAGGCAAGAGTACTGGAGTGGGTTGCCATTCCCTTCCCCAGGGGATCTTCCTGACCTGGGGATTGAAACCGGGTCTCCCGCATTGAGGGCAGACGCTTTACCATCTGAGCCACCAGGGACAGACTGTATCATAAAACTCCCGAAGATACAGCTTGAAAGAAGGAAACACACAGCACAGTGGCTTCTGGTAGAGACCCACTCCCGATGTCGGTATAAACAGTGCCCAAGTCCCAGAGCCCATGAGACTTGCCCAGAGTCACACGGTGCTCCTGGTGACCAGACCAGGCAGGCCAGGCTCTGGATGGGGGGAGCGTGCAGCTGTGGTCACGGACGTGCATTTAGCTTTAAAAGCCCAGCAGTCAGAAACGCAATAGTCATTCCTGACATTTGGGCAACACCCTCAGGTTTCAAATCCACTCCACATCCTTCCATTCTCTCCTAAGAAACTTGTGGATGGTTATCCCTGATTCACAGCTGAGAAACCAAGACGCCCAAAGGTCAGCTCACTCACCCAGGGTCACCGACCGATCTCTGGCTGAGCAGTGAAGTGAAGTGAAGTTGCTCAGTCATGCCCGACTCTTTGCGACCCCATGGACTGTAACCTACCAGGCTCCTCCGTCCATGGGATTCTCCAGGCAAGAATGCTGGAGTGGGTTGCCATTCCCTTCTCCAGGGGATCTTCCCGACCCAGGGATTGAACCCAGGTCTCCCGCCTTGCAGGCAAACGCTTTAACCTCTGAGCAGGGCAGGACCTAAATCCTCGGACTCACACGTGGCCCCCTCCACCCTAGAGCCCCCTCCTCAGTGGGTCCCTCCACTGGACGGGGGTCCGCCCAGCTCTGCGGTGTGTACACGCCCGGGACACAGAGAACCACAACTCCAGGAGCTCTCCTTTCAGAACGGAGTCCAACCCTTTTCCTACAACGCTTTCCTTAATCAGCTTGGCTTACGAAGAGAATCAAAACTAACATTTCCTTTCTGGCTTAATGCAATCTACTTTATCCATTTTTAAAGAGAGATTATTTTGTAGAATGGCATGTAAATCCCCCAAATACACAAAGTCACCTTCCTGTGGATTCTAGACAAATAACCCGAGAATAATCCTGACAGGACTGTGTTTGCAGAACCAGAAAGCACGGCTGAACACACAAATAAGGGGCTCGCACTGCGTAGCCCTCGACTTCCCTCCGCGCTTGTGGGTGCGAATTTATGGCTTCCCTTCCCAGGTCAAAGGTAAATGAATCCATCAGTGGAACCTATAATTAGTGTGAGTGGTTAATTCCCAGGGCTTCACTGCACTCTCTCGGTGACATTTTGAAGCACTAAGCTGGCCATTATAGCAAGTGCGCTCCGCAGTGAGTGAAGGCTGGAATTAGCAATGAAACGCTTCAGTCCCCATTTTACATACAATTTGGCTCAAGAATAGGACAGATTTTCTGTGGAAGGGCAGTCCCTGCAGGTCCTTCCACAATGTGAGAGCATCTGGACTTTGGGGAATACACCCCCTGCATCCCTCTTTCAAGAAACCCAAATAGAGAAATTAAGAACACACTGTCCCTGTGACAAGCAATTTCGCTACAAAAATAGTCCAGTAACAATTTTCTTATTACCAAAGTTATAAAGAAGAAAAACCACTATGATTTGTATCCATCTATTAAGAAATTCAGATTCTGTACAGAGAAGGATGCAACCTAGATTTTCATGAGACAGGCATATGTTCAAAACAAGCGTTACGTCGTGAACACACACACACACGCGCATATATATTCTTTTAATTGTGCAGGCAGATTCTTTACCATCTGAGCCACCAGGGAAGCCCAGTGATAAAACTTTTATTTTTCAAGAATTGAACATTTAGCCACACAAATTGGCCTGAATGCTTAGCTTAAAAAAAGCCTTAATAAGAAATTCAAAATATTTTCTGATCCAACCCTAAATACCATCAGTGTCTTAAGCCAGCAATTGAATCAATGTCCAGAGGTGGGGTACAATTTTTGTACATAAAATATGAGATTTAGCAAAGAATTATTTCATTCGTTTATTCACTCATGCATCATATGTCCTTGAACATCATGAAGAGCTATGTTCAGTGCTGAGAATACAAGTTTGGCTCGAGAGGAATTCTGTGATCAGAATTTTGAGATGGTTTGGTCCAAGGTATAAATTGGAAATACCACTCTGCCAACAGGATGATGGATGAGCTTGAAGTCAGGGGCAAGGATTCCAATTGAAAGGCAGTATCAATAACCCGTGAAATCAACAACGATGCTCTTAATTGAAGGAAAGTCAGTGGATTTAGAGAGAAAAGAGCAGGCTCAAGAGATAGTGAAAATTTGGAATTAACAAGACTCGGGGTTGGATTTTGGGAGCAAAGGAAGATAATATTCTGCACTTAGGATGACGCTGGCATTGAGGACGGCCTGGCGTCTGAGTGGTCGTGGCTTTCAGGGAGGAGCCAGAAAGGGGTGTGGGTTTGAGAGAAATGATGGGTTCACATCGGGACGTGCTGACTTGTGGATGCCTCAGAGCCAGGCGAAGCAGTGAAGACCCTCCGTCTAATGCAGTAAGAAACTGCACCTTATACTGAAGAAAACCAAAAATCACAGAGGGGGAATCCCTTGCTGGAGGCACAAAAATAAGCATGAAATAGTGAAGACTCACACTTCAGAATTAGGGACCGGATTCTGCCCGTTCTTTCTCCCTAGAACAGTGCCCAGCCAGAGCCCTCCAGCTGCGTCCCAGGCAGAGACATGGCTTCTGAAACCACACACGCTCTTCGTTTTCCCTCTTTTTTATCCCTTAAATTACGAGAGCGTGAGAGCACGTCTGCAAGAGACTTAGAAAATATGGCGTGAAGCCACTTGTAATCCCACTATAGACTACAACCGTTTTTAATAGATAAGCAGGGTTTCCAGTTGAAATTTCAATGTCAAACTCTCAAAAATTAATAGAACGAACATACAGAGAAGTAGAAGGATATAGTAAATCTGAAAAGCACTATGAATCATTTCAACATAATTAAGACTTGTACAATTTTCACACGGCAGTGGGATACAAACTCTATTGAAGTTTGCACAGACGATAAACTAGGAGATGCTGGGACATATCCGAGATAAGACCAGGTGCAAAAAATGTCATGGTCTAAAGGTTTGAGAAGAAGGGCATGGCAACCCGCTCCGGTGCTCTTGCCTGGAGAATCCCAAGGACCAAAGAGCCTGGTGGGCTACAGTCCGTGGGGTCACAAGGAGTCAGACTCGAATGAGCGAGCATCGGTCACTCACTCACTCAGAGGTACTGAAATCATACAGAGTCTCTTCTCTTGTCACTGTGGAACCACACGGCATCTTTAAGGGACCCAACATTTTTAAAAAATATCCTACAGAAAGAAGATGCTCCTTGTGTCTTGAGCAATTAGAGCCCCTGGCAGCGTCCTTTCCTCCTGGGGCCGATAGGCTGGAGCCGAGCCGCCCGCACGGACCGCCAGCGCCTCCTCCAGGGAACCACACCTGCCTGGCTCCCGAAACCCCATGCTGGCTTTTGCATTTCTTGTCATCGTGCTAACTTATGTGTTTCTTCTGTGGATGTTATTTACAGCAGAAAATTATTGTTCTGAGAAATGTTCAAAAATAATGGAATGTTCTGGGACTTGCCTGGTGGTCCAGTGGTTAAGACTCTGCGCTTCCACTTCAGAGGGTCTGGGTCAGGGAACTAAAATCCCACATGCCACATAGTGTGGCCCCAAAACATTTTTGAAACAGAGTAATTCTATTGGATTTTTACAGATTATTTACATCTATTTTTTAATAGGAAATTTGAGTAAAAATGTGCTATAATGTGAGTGGTGATTAACCAATCAGGGTTGAAAATAACCCAACAGTGATGTAACCAGAGGCCCAATCCACGTGAGATGGTTTATTTATATATATATATTTTTTGCCAACCTGACTGGGCCACAGAGAGCCCAGATGTCTGGTTTAACATGATTTTGAGGTATCCTGTAAGGATGCTTGTGGAAAACACTAGTGTTTGATTCTGAAGACTGAGCAGAGATCTGCCCTCTGCAGCGTGGAGGTGGCGTGCTGCCTGCTGAGGGTGTGAACGGAGCACGGAGCTGGGGGAAGCCTGGGTTCTCTGTCTGACGGCTCGAGCTGGGACCTGGGTCCTGCCCTGCCCTGCCCTGCAGTCCGGATGCACTGCTTCAGTGTTCCTGGGTCTGCAGCCCACAGACAGCTCCTTAACAAATATCTATCATAGACTTCAGCGCTTTTGTTAAAATACAAGTAAGATTCTATTTGTAACCTTTGATGATTTCCAGTAAAAATAGCGCTTTCATTAGTAGTCAGTTTTCGCCAAAGGTAGCATTTGCTTATGCTGTTTCTTCCCCAGTAGCTAGAAAGTCTTCAAAATGTCAGTGGGTGTATTAATACTTAGTATGGGCAACTTCAGTTCAGTTCAGTCGCTCAGTTGTGTCAGACTCTTTGCAGCCCCATGGACTGCAGCACACCAGGCCTCCCTGTCCATCACCAACTCCCAGAGTTTACTCAAACTCATGTCCATTGAGTCGGTGATGCCATCCAACCATCTCATCCTCTGTCATCCCCTTCTCCTCTTGCCCTCAATCTTTCCCAGCATCAGGGTCTTTCAAATGAGTCAGCTCTTTGCATCAGGTGGCCAAAGTATTGGAGTTTCAGCTTCAACATCAGTCCTTCCAATGAATATTCAGGACTGATTTCCTTTAAGACGGACTGGTTGGATCTCCTTGCAGTCCAAGGGACTCTCAAGAGTCTTCTCCAACACCACAGTTCAAAAGCATCAGTTCTTTGGCGCTCAGCTTTCTTTATAGTCCAACTCTCACATCCATACATGACCACTGGAAAAACCATAGCCTTGACTAGATGGACCTTTGTTGGCAAAATAATGTCTCTGCTTTTGAATATGCTACCTAGTTTGGTCCTAACTCTTCTTCCAGGGAGTAAGCGTCTTCTAATTTCATGGCTGCAGTCACAATCTGCAGTGATTTTGGAGCCCAAAAAAATAAAGTCTGACTCTGTTTCCACTGTTTCCCCATCTATTTGCCATGAAGTGATGGAACCAGATGCCATGATCTTCGTTTTCTGAATGTTGAGCTTTAAGCCAACTTTTTCACTCTCCTCTTTCACTTTCATCAAGAAGCTTTTTAGTTCCTCTTCACTTTCTGCCATAAGGGTGGTGTCATCTTCATATGTGAGGTTATTGATATTTCTCCCGGCAATCTTGATTCCAGCTTGTGCTTCTTCCAGCCCAGCGTTTCTCATGATGTACTCTGCATAGAAGCTAAATAAGCAGGGTGATAATATACAGCCTTGACGTACTCCTTTTCCTATTTGGAATCAGTCTATTGTTCCATGTCCAGTTCTAACTGCATTCCAGGGCAACCTGCAGTCCAAGAAATGAGCAAAATGGAAAAATTAGCGATCTTACAAAATTATCTGAGGAAATCATGTGTAACAAATAGAAAAGAACTTCGAAGGAAATATATATATGTATATGTACCTATAAATATATATTATAGTAAGCAGAAGAGACAACTCATTGGAAAAGACCCTGATGCTGGGAAAGACTGAAGCCAAAAAGAGAAAGGGGTACAGAGAATGAGATGGTTGGATGACATCATCAACTCGATGGACATGAATTTGAGCAAACTCCTGGAGACAGTGAAGGACAGGGGAGCCTGGCATGCTGCAATCCTCGGAGTCAAAAAGAGTCACACAGCTTAGCAATGGAACAGCAACATATTCATAAATCAAACGTGAGATGAAGCTTATTAGCTCATAAGCGTATCTTGCCCCTGCAACACAATCATAAGGAGTAAATTCTTTCAAATTAAAAGCAAATACAAACAAAAACAATTCCCCTGAAAATGAAGATGCAATTCCTTTTTCACAGTTTTTAGAAAGCCCATAAAAGGCTATTTATTTACATTGTTGATCTTATCACATCTATTAATATAATATTAAACCACTGTGCAATTCTGCAAATGTTAGAAACCTTAACAATGTTAAAACAATAACATTATAAATACAACAATCAGAGGGGAGAGGAGGGAATTTGGCAAGAATTGTAAAAGTGCCAGCTCTCTCATCTCTCACAACCACAAGTTGATAATAGCTAAAATTAAAACACAGTTAAAAATATGATAATTCCATGCTCTTATTGAATGTTTCAAAATATTTTTCTTAGTCCTAGAATAATATTTTAGGATATTACGCAGTGTTTTTGGCTCTCATTTCTGTTCTCATTTATGTTACTGGATTGTTTTTATAATGTGTATTATTATTATAGAAAAATAGTGAAGTCATTAAAAATTTTTGAACAGGAAATTAACACTTCTGAATTAATCTGGGTTCTCCGGAGAAACAGAACCAATAGGGAATATCAAGCGACTGTAAGGAGCTGGCTGAGTGACCACAGAGAGTGAGGAGTTGGTTCCTGCCGCTGACCCAGGAGGCCCAGCAGAACACGCTCAGTGCAGCCCACAGGCCTGAGAACCAGGGAAGCCGGCGGCGTAAGCTCTGCTCTAAGCCTGAGCCCGGAGGAAGGACCGGACCTGTGTGCAGTTGGTGCAGCCCGGCGAGGACAGTCTCCCTCCTCCTCCGTTCGTTCTTTCCCGGCTCTCGGTGGCCTGGACCAGGCCCCACCCTGGCGAGGGCCAGCGGCTCTGTTCTGCTTGGAGTCGGTCTCTTCCATACACACCCCGTAGGCACACCCAGACGCTGCTTGACTCACGGTCTCCGCACCCCGTGGCCCAGTCGGGTTGACTCAAGGCTCAGATCATCATACGTCAAAAGCATCCCTCTCAGCTCTGCATTGTAGCAAGTTACAAGAAGACCCAATCCAGACCCCGAGAGGAGCATGGGGAGGAACCTCCAAGCTCTGCAGGAGGCGCCAAGCTTCTCACCTGCCTTCAGAGCTAGACTCACTCCCATCGTCTTCCCCATCAGCACAGTCTTTCCCTCGTATCAACTGGAACTCTGCTTTCTAAGGACCGGGGCTATGCCTTTATCCTTAGTTGAGTTTTGGAGCTTGGAGGAGGCACCAGTCTCCATACTGAGACGAGATTGTCCAAGCGTCATCTCTCAGCTTTATCTCAGACCAGCCAATCAGTCCCAGGAGCCACACTCACCTTGACCTAGAGAAACGTGGCTACTGACCCAGTACGGCCCCTGCTAACTGCTCTAGAGGAAGCTGCATTCTCTCTGGGCTGGCTCTCCGGCCTCCAGCCTTCCTGCTGTACGGCGGGGACGAGCTTGTCTGTAGACTGGTTGATGTCACACAAACCAGCCCTACTGCAGCCCTACAGTAGCCCCCACCAGCACCCGCCAAACCTAAACCAAGTTCCGAAGCCGCGGCGTCCCAGGCTCCTTGCAACGTGACCTCCCCACCTCTGCAGCCCGCTCCCCACCACGCCCCTTCTCAGGCCCACCTTCAGCACGGGGACCCCGCGGCCGTCACCCAAACACAGCCTGCAGGCTCTTTCAGCCATGACTTTGCTGGAAGCTCCACCCCTCGGCTCTTCCCTTACAGAAATTCTTTCCATGCATCAGAGGCTGACCCAGTGGTCCCTCCTCTTGGAATCTCTGCTTGCCAGTCAGAACGGGCCCCCTTCCAACACTATCAAAGCTCTCATCCAGATGTCCTCAGGCCTTGGGGACAATGCTGTCTCTACCTGCGCATCTCCATGACCCCAAAAGTCCGGGGCAATGACGTATTCGTCTGGGCAGCTCCCCAGCATTGCTGTGGTTCAGACCAGGTCACCACAGAGCTCTGATCTGCTGAATTCATTCTCGAGGGAAGACTCTCCTCTAGTGTATCGGCATCTACAATCGTAGCATCTCTAGGTATCTGGGTTGTAGCCTTAATCCTGTCATTGTTAAAGACTTCTTTTTTTGATGTGGACTATATTTAGTCTTCACTGACTTTGCTACAATATCGCTTCTGTTTTTATGTTTTTGTTGCTGTTTATAAAACCCACAGGCTGGCAATGCAAGGCCAAGTCTTAACCCCTGGATCACCAGGGAAGTCCCTCCTATCCTTTTAATCAGGAGATTTTAGACAGCATTTATCAGTTTATCTGTAAGCTAAATATAAATAAGGACACTCCTGTCAATGCACTTCATAAGGATGAGGAAAAATCGATTGGATTCAGCGTTAACAGCCTTCAAATCCTTAGACCCCTGAATAAAGGAGCATCTGCAGAAACAGAGGCTACTGTGCAATTCCGTCTCATTCCAACAAAAGCAACAAACCCCCTGGCCCGGGCGGGGGGAGTCTGGGAAAAGAGCCCAGGCACACAGCTTCTTTGCGAGCACCCGACAAAGCCCTGGGCGCTCTGCAGAGGGCCAGCCCGCCTCCTCCTGCTCCGATGCTCTGCAGGGAGGGCGCCAGGCCCTAATGGCAGCGGCATCAATCAAAGGGGTGGCGAATCACAGCACGGCCTCGCCGGCTGGAGTTAATTAGAACGCTGACATTTCCCAGACTGTCAGCTAAATGGGTGCTTAGGAGGGTGTGCGCACGCATCCAGTGGGTAAATACAGGCTGTCAGCCGCCTCGACAGATACACCGGCCTTTCTGGTTCTTTCACCAAACACCCCTGCCGGCGACTCCCCACCTCCTCTGTGACACCCTGCGAGGAGCTCAGCGTTCATCCGAAATGGGGTCAACTCATTTGTATCCTATGAAACCATGCTTTTGGACAGTGGTCGTCTTTACAGTCCAATGAAAAAGGACACCGTGCTTAAGCCAGGCTCGACACAGGGCTGGTGGGGAGGGGGGTGAGGACGCAGCCTGCTCCTCCCAGGCGGACCTGGAGCTGCAGCGGTGGGCCCTCCCCGCCCGCCTGGGAGGCACTGGGCTGGGGATGTGGGGGCCTGAGACCAGGCTCAGATGCCCCGGCCCCTCACAGTTCTCAGCGAGATCCACCAGCTTCCCTGGAATGAGTGTTTCTCCATGGGTCCCAGGCCCTTGGGGCAACTCCCAGAGACTTACGTCGGTTTCGATCATTTTCACCACGTGATCATTGCTTTGTTGGGAGGGAGTCTGCCAAGCTCCTTGCTTGGTCTCCTAACCAGGCCCTTTCCTAAGAAGCGCATTGAACTTCATTAGTATTTGGAACAACAGTTCAGGAAGAAAAAGAGGCAGGTGTCACCAAGCACACGTGTCCGGCATGGGCCACACCTGACTATGGACGCAGTTCAGCCGCTCAGTCGTGTCCAACTCTGCGACCCCATGGACTGCAGCACGCCAGGCCTCCCTGTCCATCAGCAACTCCCAGAGCCTGCTCAAACTCACATCCATCGCATCGGTGATATCATCCAACCATCTCGGCCTCCGTCGTCCCTTCTCCTCCTTTGGGCTAGTGGAGAGTGGAGAGCAGACAGGAGGAGGAAACAGCCAACTCGGGCGGTGGGGGACGGGGGGGTCCTGTCCGTCCCTCCAGGGCTAGATCGTCAGGTAGGACGAGGGCAGGCATCCAAACGCCCGTGTCCTAGCGTCCTGGTCGTGCTGAGAAACCGTCTCATCTGTCTCGTTCCTTCTCAACTGCCCCATCCTCAGCTCCGGATCCATGCAGAGGCCCTGGCCAAGCTCTGCAGACCAAGCGCCCAACACAGAGGCTGAACCGCCGCACCACCCTGAGCGGGCGGGCTGCCCTCATCCCAAAGGTGCGCATGCTCCCTAGAGGCAAGGTGGGCCCGCACTGACCTGTCCCGATGGCTATTAGCCCCAAGGCCCAGCCCCGAAGGACAGCCTTCCAGAGCTCACCGCTGGGACCACAGCCACTGACATCAGAGGGTGCCTGGGCGTCAGGGCGGACTGAAGGTACAGCCAGCCTGGAATATCCCGCCCGTCAGAATATCTCCAAGAGCCAAGACCGGGCGGCTGAACAAGAAGTCCCGTAAGGATGGCAGCAGTCTGAGCCGGCCCACCACGTACACCCGCCGCCCAGGTGAGTCTGCTCAGCACTCACTGGGATGACCTCGACCCCCACCGCAGCCTCCTCCCCTAGATCTGACGGGTGGCAACGTCCCTCCCACGTGACTCCAAATGCACCCCTTTCACAGAAACCAAAGGAGGCGGACCTTATTCTCCCCACCTACCTTACGGGAGAATAAGAAAGTGGCTCCCTGGGCGTCTCCCCTGCCCCGGGGTCACAGGGGTGGTCCTGGGGGCGGGGGGCAGGGCAGGCCGCCCCCCCCAGAGTGCCGGCCGGCCATGGGGCTCACAGGGGCTGCGGGGAGATGCTCACAGGGTGTGAGGACAAGCCGCATAAGGGGAGGGTTTACTGCTGTTGTCTGCCTTTTATCTCTGCCTGTATTGTGGTCCCAGGACTGGTAATGAAAATGATAACCAATTTATTTAGCTTTAAAAGACAGAGCGCCTGAGCCCCGCCTGCTGCCTGGTGGCCACCCACCCGTCCAGTCTGACCAGCAGCCCATCACTACGGCCCAGCTCATTCCGCAGCGGCACTCACTCCGCTTCGTCCTCCAGAAACCCAGCGTCTGACATCCAAGCCCAGCGCGACTCCCGAGCGCCCTTCACACCCCGTCACCAGCCACGAGGAGGAGGACCGCCTGGACCGTCAGCCTTCGTCATGAGGCTCACCTCGACCCCTGAGAAGTCATTCGGCTTCTAATCCGGATTTTATTTCCCTGGGGGTGAGCGGGCTTCCCCTTGCCTGGATCTGCGGGCCAGTGGTAATGCATTTGTATCTGATTAAGGATGGGATTGACTTTTACGTTGCGGGTACCAACTTCAGGCCCCCAGCCCCACACCGGGGGCTGTCCTCTCCTCAGCTCTCTCCCAGGAAGCCCACCTTCAACAGCCTCTCTGCAGGAAGATGGCTCTTGGGCTTCTGTTAAATGCAAAGGGCTGAGAACATAAATTTTTATCTTCCCCTTCCTGTGACCTCACCTCCAAAAAGCTAAAGGAATAAAGAGGTATAAATCCTCAGAGGGAAATGGGAAGGGGAATGTTAGCAGACAAGCAATTTCAGCTGACGTTTGACAGGCAGGCAGCGTGAGGAGGGGCAGCGGGCGAGAAGACATGCAAGGAAGTGTCTGCAGAGACCCCGGCCAGGGCCCAGCCCAGCCTGCAGGGGGACAGAGCAGAGAGACAGACAAACACACAGCCCACCAGATGTTAGGAAAAGTCTCTAACGCAAAAGATGGAAGAAAACCTCAAGAGCATCTTCGTGTAGGCAGCGTTATAACTCAACATTCCACAAGGAGACGAGGCAAGGAACACTTGAGAAGAGCGATAAAGTTTAGAAATCAAAAAGCGATAGCAAACTTTGAAGCTTCAGTAAATGACTGAAAGATAACACGGAAATCTCTCAGGAAGTAGGACAAAATGACGGAATTCTGTGAGCACGCACTAGAGACATAAGCAGTGTGCTGAGGAGATCTCATACAGAACCAAGAGGTATCTCAAAAAGGGGATGAGACACCAAGCGAAAGCTATCCTGGAAAAATTAATTCAAGAAAATTTCACATATTTAAAAAATACAAATCCTGAGATAGAATGGCCCAGCTGAGTGTCCTGCACCAAGACTGGAAAGTCTGTAGGGAACTTACTTCATGGATAATTGTCAGAACCTCAGAAATAAAGAACAAAACCCTTAGGAATTACAGAGAAAAGAGGAGACCCTACTTCTCATCTCATTTACATCACATCCAAAAGAATCAGAACCAGAATGAGGTTAACAGTTCTGGGTTAAAAACTCAAAAAGATTCCATACTTGTTAAAGGCAAGCTCTCAATGAAAAATCCTAAAGAAATTCTCTACCTACCCAAGCTACCAACCCAAGGTGCACACTAATCAGAGCATCTTGAGACGAGAAGAAGGGAGAAGGTTGACTTCCAAAGGACCGTTTCTCCGGAGGCTGCTGGAGGGCATGCTCCAAGACAAGGGAGCAAACTGAGGGAGCCCTCAGGAGACAGAGCCAGTCCCGGAGGGCAGGGGACAGAAGTCCCGGGGCAGCAGGAAGTGGCGCCTCAGACAGCAGCTCCAGGGCAAGACCGGGGCCCGGCCGAGGCTGGGAAGCCGACACCGGCTTCTCTGGAGAGAAGATGGGTGCTTTCCTGGGAAATTCAGCAAGGGGACGTGGCGCAACTGTTAAATCAAGGGGGAAATCTAAGACAGAATACAGTCATGGTACACTATGTGGCTCTTCAGAGAACAACACTTATACAGTCAAATAATACAGTAAATTATAGGATAAGCCATCTGGAAAAGTAAGGATATTCATTTGAAAGATTACAAGTAGAAAAAAGATGCATTAAATCAAGATTTGGAGAAAAAAAAAAAACTATAATCATAGCGCACGTCTCGGCTCTACAAAGAGTGATTTTACATGGTTTAATGATATGAACACTGATTACTGATTTAACTAAAAATGTGGATCACAATAAACTGAGGAAAATTCTGAAAGAGATGGGAATACCAGACCACTTGTCTCTTGAGAAACGTATATGCAGGTCAGGAAGCAACAGTTAGAACTGGACATGGAACAACAGACTGGTTCCAAATAGGAAAAGGAGTACGTCAAGGCTGTATATTGTCACCCTGCTTATTTAACTTCTATGCAGAGTACATCATGAGAAACGCTGGGCTGGAAGAAGCACAAGCTGGAATCAAGATTGCTGGGAGAAATATCAATAACCTCAGATATGCAGATGACACCACCCTTATGGCAGAAAGAGAAGAGGAACTAAAAAGCCTCTTGATGAAAGTGAAAGAGGAGAGTGAAAAAGTTGGCCTAAAGCTCAACATTCAGAAAACGAAGATCATGGCATCTGGTCCCATCACTTCACGGCAAATAGATGGGGAAACAGTGGAAACAGTGTCAGACTTTATTTTTGGGGGCTCCAAAATCACTGCAGATGGTGATTGCAGCCATGAAATTAAGACACTTACTCCTTGGAAGGAAAGTTATGACCAACCTAGATAGCATATTCAAAAGCAGAGACATTATTTTGCCAACTAAGGTCCGTCTAGTCAAGGCTATGGTTTTTCCAGTAGTCATGTATGGATGTGAGAGTTGGACTGTGAAGAAAGCTGAGCGCTGAAGAATTGATGCTTCTGAACTGTGGTGTTGGAGAAGACTCTTGAGAGTCCCTTGGACTGTAAGGAGATCCAACTAGTCCTTTCTGAAGGAGATCAGCCCTGGGTGTTGTTCTTTGGAAGGACTGATGCTAAAGCTGAAACTCCAGTACTGTGGCCACCTCATACAAAGAGTTGACTCATTGGAAAAGACTCTGATGCTGGGAGGGATTGGGGGCAGGAGGAGAAAGGGACGACAGAGGATGAGATGGCTGGATAGCACCACGACTCGATGGACGTGAGTCTGAGTGAACTCCAGGAGATGGTGATGGAGAGGGAGGCCTGGCGTGCTGCAATTCATGGGGTCGCAAAGAGTCGGACACGACTGAGCCACTGAACTGAATTGAACTGAAGTGACATAATAATGTTGGAAGTGAGGGAGCTGGGAAGGGGAGGTAAACCCCAGCGAAGTCTTGACACTGAAGAGAAAGAGGTGACCAAACACGGTGTAAAATTGATGAACCAACTTCAGTGACACAAACGCTTGGTTCAGGAAAGGCAGGAAGGCCCCACGGGGTCGTCGGTCGCAGGGGACAGAGCCGGAGGAGGCTGGAGACCAGCACCCTTGCTCTCCTGCTGCTCTTTGCTGTTTCAGACCGTGTGCGTGTGCTGTTGTTACCAAACGTTCCATCCAGGAAGGGGCAGGGCAGGCCGGGACCCTCGCACTCTAGGGTCACGGTCAGGCCCGGCCACATGAGCTCCTTACGCTCCTTCATGCCCTCTCAGTTTACAGAACGCCCTCCTTCGTGCTATGTTGTTTAGGTTCACAATGATCCTCCTAGGTGGCTATTTCTTATTTACAGAAAAGGAATGCGTCCAGAACAGGGGGTCACGAGTCCAGGGCCTGGAGCAGAGTCGCTTCCTGGGCTGGACCCTGAGGTCCCCCACCTACAGCACAGAGAGGGTTGAGGACACCCCCCTTTCCAAAACGCAGGTGCTGGGCGAGGGGTAAATTAGGAGCTTGGGATGAACACACAGGTACTCCTGCACATGCAGCGGACAGCCAACACAGACCTCCTGTTCCGCACAGAGAACAGGAGAACTCTGCTCAGGGCTCTGGAGCAACCCACACGGGGAAGACCCTGGAAACGAGTGGATACATGTGTACGTGCGACGGAATCACACCTGCAACCAGCCCAGCATGGTAAATCAGCGATAATACAAAATGTTGAGAAAATGTGTTCTTGCAAGCTGCTAAATCTGTGATAACAGAAAATAAATATGGTTTCAAATATGGATATACATTTGAATGGGCTTCCCAGGTGGCTCTGGTGGTGAAGAACCCGCCTGCCGGTGCGGGCCATGTGAGAGAGGTGGCTTCGATCCCTGGGTCGGGAAGGTCCCCTGGAGGAGGGCATGGCAACCCACTCCAGTATTCTTTCCTGGAGAACCCCGTGGACAGAGGAGCCTGGAGGGCTACGGTCCATAGCTTCACAGAGAGTCAGACACAACTAAAGCAACTCAGCACAGCATAGCACACATTTGAATAAGTTGATTTTGTTTATTTTTTTAAAAGCAGGCGCTAAGAGAATTTCCTGCCTCGTGATTGTCAAGGCTGCCATAGTGCCTGCCCACTGGGCCTTAATCCAGATCCCAGAAATCGGGTGCTTCATCCTTTTCCCTCCAGAGGTACACACTTTCCTGAGAAAACCACCTTCAAATCACAGCCAACAGGAGAGAGGAGGGTCCCCAGACGTCCTAGTCCACCCCAGGCGACCTTGTCCCTTGGGTCAGCCAAGCCCTTCTGCCCTGATTCTCCAGTGAACTCCACGCCCCTTCGTCGGGTTGTGCCGCCACCTCCCTTTCTCAGTGTCCACTTGCCTCTCTGATAGTCAGAGGCTTAGCACAGCTAATATACACGCTGTTCCCCAAACGGCCTTCATTTTCACCACTTCCCCCACCTGTGCCAACCCAACCCTTCAGCCCCGCCCTGAGTGACCAGGTCATGGGCATTCTGTGCCCAGAAAATCCGCCTTCAGCCACATGGGGCTTTGAAAGCATTGTTCCTGGCGTGGCAAGAACACAGCCAGGGGTTAGGGATCGGCGAGGACCCAGTGTCCCCAGTGGAGAGACGGGGCCTCATAAAAGCCACAGCAAGCAATTAGTGGCAGCCAGGGTCTTCAGGAGATTTTTATGGCTCGAGTGCACTTGAGTGGCTGCACTGGAAAATTGGCCATTCCGTGGGGATTAATGAGCAATTCGCTGGCAGAGGACAAGGTGCTCTCTTGAAGAAAAGAGTGACAAAGGAGCTCAGTTCCCCAGGGATTCAACTTAACAATCCTTTTCTTTCTGCATATTGAGAAGGAAATGTGGGGAAATCATCGCCTGCCAAGAAGAGCACTCCACTGTATTTTCCCCAGAATACAAGAAGCCATCCAAGGACCCAGCACAGCAGACGGCTCCCTTCCGAGTGATCAGGCCCACCGGCCAGGCGGCCAGCAGGTCTGTTAGACAAACAAGTGCCAGCCACAGAGTCGACGGTTCCTTTCAATTGGCCACAGTGGATTAAATCGAACCATTTCACAATTGTTGCTCAAATGTCCTTGAGCAGGTATTTCCTTTAAAAGCACCAAGGCTCAGGAAAGAGTATCAGTTTTGAGAAATCTAATTAAAGGCATGAACACTACGTCATACCAGAAAACCAAAATGAAGTTTTCAGTCAATAAAATGGTTCACAGCAAAGAAAACCTGCAGTTGTGTCTATAATTAAAAATACTATTGCTTCAAACAACAAACTGTGGAACATTCTTAAAGAGATGGGATACCAGACCACCTGACCTGCCTCCTGAGAAATCTGTATGCAGGTCAATAAGCAACAGTTAGAACTGGACATGGAACAACAGACTGGCTCCAAATCGGGAAAGGAGTACACCAAAGCTGTATATTGTCAACCTGCTTAATTAACTTATATGCAGAGGACATCATGAGAAACGCTGGACTGGAAGAAGCACAAGCTGAAATCAAGATTGCTGGGAGAAATATGAATAACCTCAGATATGCAGATGACACCACCCTTATGGCAGAAAGAGAAGAGGAACTAAAGAGCCTCTTGATGAAAGTGGAAAAGGAGAGCGAAAAAGTTGTCTCAAGGCTCAACATTCAAAAAATGAAGATCATGGCATCTCATCCCATCACTTCATGCCAAATAGATGGGGAAACAGTGTCAGACTTCATTTTCTGGGGCTCCAAAATCACTGCAGCCATGAAATTAAAAGATGCTTGCTCCTTGGAAGAAAAGCTATGACAAACCTTGACAGCATATTAAAAACCAGAGACATTACTTTGCCGACAAAGGTCCGTCTAGTCAAAGCTATGCTTTCTCTGCTAGTCATGTATGGATGTGAGACTTGGACCATAAAGAAAGCTGAGCACCGAAGAACTGATGCTTTTGAACTGCAGTACTGGAGAAGACTCTTGAGAGTCCCTTGGACCGCCGGAGATCCAACCAGTCCATCCTAAAGGAGATCAGTCCTGAGCGTTCATTGGAAGGACTGATGTTGAAGCTGAAACTCCAATACTTTTGCCACCTGATGTGAAAAACTGACTCATTGGAAAAGACCCTGATGCTGGGAAAGATTGAGGGCGGGAGGAGAAGGGAATGACAGAGAATGAGATGGTTGGATGGCATTACTGGCTCAACAGACATGAGCTTGAGCAAGCTCCAGGAGTTGGTGATGGACAGGGAAGCCTGGTGGGTTGCAGTCCATGGGGTCGCAAAGAGTTGGACATGACTGAGCGACTGAACTGAACAGATTGCTTCAAACAAATTACCTTTAAAATATCCTTCAATTTTCCAGTATCTCTCATTTCTTTCCAATATCTACATAGTTACTAAAGAAATAAAGTCAAATAAACCCAAGTCAATATTTTAATTTTGATTTCATCAAATAGCAACTTGGCTCAAATCCGAAGTGGGTTAGAGGTAGGATGAATTCAGTTTACACGACAAGAAAATTCCAAACTTTTACTCGAGGGTAATTTTCTACTTGATTGGGAATCTTTCTCTTTTATACAAACATGTATTCTAAGAGGTAGCTATGACAGTGGGGGAAAACGGGAAAACAAGGATGAAGAGTGGAATCTAACCAAAAGAAAACTGGGCAAGGACCTCAACAGGTGATTCAGGAAAGAAGAAACAGGACAACCCCATGTGATCCCGTGACCTCACTTTCTCCGGGAGAAAAGAAAGGAGAGACAAACACGCTTATCAGCAGATGCACCGATTTCTTTTAAAACCTGAATAGTCCCAGTCCCGGTAAGGATGCAGGCAATGAGCACAGTCAGACTTGCTGACTAGATTTCGGTCTTGGGATGTCATCCTGAAGCATCCATCACGCTTAGCATGGCGGGCGGCCTGTGACCCGCCGTTTCATCCAGTGAAACCCCAGCAGGACAAGACACCTGTACACAGACACAGTGAGCGCGTGTACATCTGCATTCAGACACACAGATACAGAGAGGTGTGTGCAATGCCAGCTGTGACGTTGCCTATGAGAAAAAAGTAAAAATTAAAACCTAAAAACGCCCTGAGCACTGAATGTATACCTACACTCTACTCATTAATATATTTCAGGCTATCAAGTTCGAGGAACCCAAAACAACTTAAAGGCAGAAACATGTTGTCTCCCAGAATGAGAGGTGGCAGGTGCTGGGGGCATCTGGGCAACTCAGGGGTTCCATCACTGAACCCCGACGCCCTGGCAAACCCGTCTTCCTCCTCAGGTTTCCATGGCAACAAGGGGAGGTTGGAGTGATGATGACGCCACCCCCTTAAACAACGGCCAGAGGCCAGAACACGGGACCTGGAACTTCAGGGGTCAGAGTTATTATGCACAGGCCCCTTCGCAAGCCAGCTGCCAGCAAGCAGGTCAGAAATAGCACAGCCCCAGCGCCCCAGCGATCCAGCTGCACCCTGGGCTGGAGAGGACGGACTGGTGCCCCTAAGGAGGGAGGTCAGAGGCACCCTTCACAGGGGGTGGGGACGGGGTGGGGTAGACTGCAGCCCCTGCCACCTTCATACAGAGACTGCATGCCCTCCAAAACTCGGCCCCCAGAACTTGTACAAGACAGTCCTGACCCCTAGCTTATCAGAGAGTGACCTCATGTGGAAACAGGGCCTTTGAGACGGAACTATTAAAATGAGGTTTCATAGCAGTAGCGTGACCCGAATCCAGCACGACTGCTGTCCTTCCTAAAGGGGGAACGTGGAGACCAGCCCGGAAGTTCCTGCTGGAATCTCTGGGCAGGCACTGGGTTGGCACCAGGGCATGGGGGTGGGAAGGGGAGAGAATGCTGGATGCGGGTGTCACGGACCCAGGCGCAGCGGCTCCCCTTCCTTCCTCCCATGTCTCGCCATCTCCTAGAGGCTGGAGGAGAGGGGTCGAGGGTTCTAGACCAAGTCGGCCTTGCATTCATTGTGAGGAGGAGCCCCGGGATGGGAAGAAGGGAATCCAAATTCTCACATAGACTTGCCGCCAACGCCGTCTGCCCCAGCCAGGACCTTCCCTCGGGGGCTTGGCTGCCTCACGTCTAAAGCGAAGCCGGTTCCGACGCTTTCTTGGATGCGCTCAGCTCATTTTCCAGCCTTTCATTCCAAATGCCTGTGTCACAGGTTAGCGTGATTTTAAATAAACTCCTTATCCTAAAAGGGAGGGATGTGGACACAGAGACAGACTCACACAGGGAGACGCCCTGTGCCGGCAGGACTGAGGCTGCCCCCGGCCCAGGGGCGCCCAGGAGCTGGGGGGAGGCCTGGACTGGGGCCCTGAGACACCGGGTCTGGACTTCCGGGTCCGAACCAGGGGGAGCATGCTTCTGTCATTGAAGGCACGCAGTTGTGGCTCCTCCTTAGGGCAGCTCTCGAGAAAAACACAGAAGCTGAGACCAATACCCCCACTCAGGTTGGGGACGCCCTCGGGGTCTAGCCGGCCACAGCTCCTGTCCTGGGTGTTTACGAATGACAGCCGTTCACCTTCGTTCTACTTTGCTTTTCCTCTCTCAGTTCCTACTGAAAGGAAAGCGGTTCACAGATGGGGGCAAAATGCCGCGGCGCTCTTTAAGATAAAGCAGACCCCACGGTGAGTCTTGCACCCGGCCATGGTTGGACC
The DNA here is from genome assembly GCF_023091745.1 of Budorcas taxicolor. Lineage (NCBI taxonomy): Eukaryota > Metazoa > Chordata > Mammalia > Artiodactyla > Bovidae > Budorcas > Budorcas taxicolor. Next base: position 114,567,386 of record NC_068917.1, on the reverse strand, counting down.
AGGGCAGACTTCACAAGCGGGAGCCGGGGTGTGCACGCCCCAGCCTCAGTGTCCCATTTTCTGTTGTTACAGGGAACATAGCAACCATCATCCTAAATGCTTTGCAAGTCTCTTCCCCAATAAATCCACATTGTGTGAGTTATTATTATCATCTAGAAAACGGCACAGTTTACAGAGAAAGAAACTCAGAGAGGGAGATTAAGTAACTTTCAATTTCATGAAACGACAAAGAGATGTAGCCAGGATTAGAACTGAGTTTCTCACTCCCCAGCTTCCCTGGGGGCTCAGGTGGTAAAGAATCCGCCTGCAATGCAAGAGACCCAGGTTCGAACCCTGGGTCAGGAAAATCCCCTGGAGAAGGGAATGGCTACCCCATACCAGGATTTTTGCCTGGAGAATCCCATGGACAAAGGAGCCTGGCGGCCACAGTCCATGGGGTTACCGAGTCAGACATGACTGAGCGACTCACAACACTTCTCACTCCCCCGCGCTGGGGCCGCCAGCACAGCCTTGTAACCCTCACTCTTGCCAGGCCACCCGTCAGCCCTGCATACGTGGAATGAGACACTCTCCTGAAACACTGACCTTCACTTTCCTCCTGAATCTGCAAATTGAGGGCGACCGCCACAAGTTCCAAATACAGAAGATTAGGATCAATAGACATATTTATTCCACAATTTAATATAACACGTTGGAAATAAAGTACTGAGTATGGAAAACAAATTTACAGTTTACCAAAGGGGAAAGAGGAGGAGATGGGATAAATTATATGAGTTTGGGATTAAAAGATACGTGCTAACATATATAACAGGGATTGGGGGCAGGATGAGAAGGGGACGACCGAGGATGAGATGGCTGGATGGCATCACGGACTCGATGGACATGAGTCTGAGTGAACTCCAGGAGTTGGTGATGGACAGGGAGGCCTGGCGTGCTGCAATTCATGGGGTCGCAGAGAGTCGGGCACGACTGAGCGACTGAACTGAACTGAACATATATAAAATAAGGACCTACTGTATAGCACAAGGTGCTATAGTCAATATTTTGTAATAACCTTTAAGGGAAAAGAATCTGAAATATATATATATAACTGAATGTTCTATATCCCTGAAACTAACACGACATCAACTGTACTTCCACTAAAAAATAATTATGAAATGGGACATCCCTAGGGGCCCAGTGGTGAAGAATCCACTCTGAAACGCCGCGGACAAGGCTTCGATCGCTGACTGGGGGACTAAGATCCCACGTGCCTCGGGGCAATCAAGCCCACGCACCACGGCAAGAGAGTCCCCGCGCTGCGACGAAAGTCCCACAGGACAGCGAAGCCCGGAGGCAGCCAACTAAATAAAACATGCGAATAAAATGATGATAAAGTGAAGTGCCTAGCAAACTTCCAAGGCAGCCGGCACACGGCGTGGAGGAGAAGGCAGAAGCTCCGCGGGGACCAGCGTCGTCGGGGACAGGAAGGCCCGCGCGCGACCGCGGCTCCCTCCGCCGCCGGGCTTCGTCCTGCCCCGGACTCGCCGAGGGGCCTGTTTCCTGCGCTCTCAGCTGCACGGGCCTCCACGGCCTCCCGGGCCGGCCACTCCGCGTTTCCTCGTGTGCACCCCGAGGTTTGTCCGTCACTCCTTCTAAGACGGTACAACAGGGGGTGACACCGCCTACTCACACGCGGTCTCGGTATATTAGTCTTTTTCTTCCCGGTTCTCGGCAGATTTGAACAGTAGAAAGGGCGGTGGAGCTAACCGCTTCGCCAGCCGTGATTGCCGGCCGGCGGGATCCGGTGGCCCCGCGGGTGCCCACAGCTCTTGGGGGTTCGGGTGCCGACGTGCAGGGCCTGCGTGAGGGGTGGGGGGTGCAGAGAGGGCAAAAGCGCTTCACCCCCCTGCCGTCCTGCTTAGCAGCCAGTGCCAGAATCAGAGACGAGGATTGCTCGATTTTTAATGGCTTTTCACTTCTACCAATGAATGAAGAGGAAAACAGTGAGATTCCTTTTAAGTAGCAGCGAGGACCCACACTCTGTCCCACGGCCTTAGTCTGACCTCAGATAAAGGGAAATGGGCTGGGGGGCCCTTCCTGGGGCTCACAAACCACCCTCGCACCCCCCCACCCACCTCCCCAGCAAGGAACCGGTGGCGGCTATCCCAAATGTGTCAGCAGCAGCAATTAATAACAGCATACATCACAAGGACATTATCAGTGTTAGAATTTTCCTGCAGTGTGTCATTTTTAATTCGATCTGAGGATTCCCACTTGATGGTGAACAATCCTCCGGAGCCTCAGTAAAGTTGGGGAGCAGAGCAGCCCCGAGGACATGGTTTTCTACTTTTTCTCAAAGTCAGAGATAGCCAAAGTGCTCTACGTATCTGTTCAAGCACAGAGGGCTCGGCTTCCAGCCCTTAAAGGAAGGAGGTGAGTGCCTACCACATCCTACTACACACCCAGCCCAGCACAAAGCACTTTCCACCACGAAGACCAGGGCACTTCGAGGGCCAGCAGTCACGAGGCCTGTTTTCAGGTGAGGGCTTTGTCTGTCTGAGAACCTGTCTTGGGAGCTGGAAGACAAGGATGGGCGTTGACTCGGGAAGGGCATCTCTGGGGGAGGGCTGGATGGGGTGGTGTCCACTGGGTAGCTCAAGCCGCAGACACCAGGGCACTCAGACGGAGCCTGAGAACCCTTAGTGGGACACGAGGTCTCGGAGCAGTGGACACCAGCCCTCTCCCCTGACGTCACCGTGAGAGCGGCTCCAGGACAGATCCCACAGCCAAGGGGACCTGCCGAACCCTGACGGCGCATCCCTCCCGGGTGAACTGGGGGTAGGAGAGGAAGCGCTGCCGGAAAGCCCACCGTCTGGCCTGCGGCCCTGGCCTCCAGGTGGCCCTGCCTTCCTAGAGAGCACCGCGATTCTTGAAAGGCGCAACATCGTTCTGACAATTAAATGCAACACACGCCGACTAGTCACCACGCCCCCTTCGGTGGCCAATGATCGCTGCTCCCGTCTCACCCAATGGAGACCAGAGGCACTCTTTGAAGGCTCCCTGCAATCGGAGGCCAGGCCAAGGCTGGGCGGTCAGGCCCTCCCCGGCCCCGTCTGTCCTGTTCTTCCGGACTTCCTGGCGGAGTTTCTCAGAGCAGGCTCACCTCAAGGGTGTGTCCATACGAGGGCCGGACCATCGACGGAAGAAGCCGGATGGCCGTGGGCAGTGCCTTTCCGGAAGGACCCACGATGCTGCAGCGACTCAGGAGAAGCAGGAAGGCAGAGAAGGGAGCTCTGGGACCCCAGGCCGGGCCAGAGCTGCAGGGATAGGGAAAGACCGGGGCTCTGAGGCCTCCTGTCCAACCCCAGGTGATGAACACGCAGAGGAATGGCTAAAGCCAAGCCTGAATCCACCGTGAGGAAAGGAGGCGGGACATGATACCTCCTCCCTCGGGTTCCTGTAAGCACAGGACGGCGGCCCAAACTCGATACCTCGTAATCAGTCAGTTCGGTTCAGTCCGCTCAGTCGTGTCCGACTGTTTGCAACCCCATGAACCGCAGCACACCAAGCCTCCCTGTCCATCACCAACTCCCAGAGCTGACTCAAACCCATGTCCATCGAGTCAGTGATGCCATCCAGCCATCTCGTCCTCTGGCATCCCCTTCTCCTCCTGCCTTCCATCTTTCCCAGCATCAGGGTCTTTTCCAAGGAGTCAGTTCTTCGCATCAGGTGGCCAAATTCGTAATAAGCTATAATGAAAAAGAAACTGAAAAGGAATATATGTGTATATAACCGAATCACTTCACTGTACACCTGAAACTGTACATAACGCAACATTGTGTATCAACTATAGTTCAATAAAAATATTCAAAAAATAAGTAGGGGATGCAGATATTAGGCACTAGGTTCTTTCTACTGTGCAGGGAGCACACGTGAACACAGCCAGGACTTGTCTAATCGGAGCCTTAATAAAACAGGGTCACTGCAGTCTAGGGCTTCCCAGGTGGCGCAGTGGGAAAAACACGCCTGCCAGTGCAGATGCGGGTCTGATCCCTGGGTCGGGAAGATCCCCTGGAGACGGAAATGGCAACCCACTCCAGTACTCTTGCCTGAAGAATCCCGTGGACAGAGGAGCCTGGCGGGCTGCAGTCCTTGGGGTCACAAGAGTCAGACACAGCTTCGCAACGAAACCACAACAAAACCAGTACATTAAAGGCGAATTTTTTAAGTCCTGTAGACCCCTTATCTGTGTTCTGCCGCTGTGTAATGCGTATTCGGAGCACAGCAGCCCTCACCAACATCTATTTGCCATCTCACAGCTTCCGTGGGCCAGGAGTCCAGCCTGTTCTCACGGGTCCTCTGCTCAGGGTCTGACAAGGCTGAAATCAAGATGCCCACTGGCTGTGTCTTCATCTGAAAACTCAGCTAGAAAAGTACCACCTCCAGGTCCCTGGTGACAGAATTCAGCCCTTGTGGCTGTCCGATGAGATCCCCCGTTCCCTCGGCTGTTGACTGGAGACCACCCTCAGCTTAGAGGTCACTCCTGGGTCCTGGTCCGCGGCCTCTGGGTGGGCAGATCGGGCCAGCGGGAGACTGTGATGCTGGAGCCCGGCTTGATGCAAAGGTGTCGCCTGTGTCTCATGACCTGACCCAGCCCAGGAAGTGACCCCCTCGGCCCCGGGTGCCCCACACTCAGAGTGGACGCTGCACAGGTCTGTTCACTTATGTGTGGCAGGGATCGCGGGGCCAGCGGAGAGTTCTGTCCACCTGAGACGCTCATCAATTTGCCTTAGAAAACGTCTCCCCAGGTGGTAGCTTACCTCCCAGAACTAGACTTTCCCACCTTTATCAGAAAAAAACACATATTTAACCAGTTACCTCTCTCAAGTCCCAGGTCAGAGCGTCAGGCTTTCATGTTTATAAGCAATGCTTCTGTCGGCTCTAAGAGCTGTTTCTCACACACAGTTGGTGGTGTTTCTCTAAATGAGAATTTCGTTCCATTTTGTCAAGAGAGAGCCCTGTCCTTCAAAAGGATGTAGATTGTTTGCTGAAACTCTCCCGGCCCCGGGGGTTGGTGGAAACAAGAGATGAGGGGGACGTTTGGGAATGGGACCGCTTTCAGACAAACAGAATTTTTGTTACTCTTGATGCTGTCAAACTTTAAAAAATAGTCTAGAAAGTAACTGAAGAATAAACAGCGGAGATCAAAGACGAATCAAAGAAACTGTAAAATCACCTTCCTGTTGTGTAAATTTGCCAATTTCCTTTGGCGTTTCAGCTCTCCAGAGCCCAAAGTATTCACCCTCTGCTCAGGCACATAGCCTCTTGGGGGAGCCGGGGAGGAAGGCCCTATGATACAAGCCTTTTTTTTTTTTTTTTTAAGAGTTTTATTTTGAAAACACACTTAAAAATTGGTCATTCACATTAGCCTGGGTGTGGTCAGTCGGTTTTTGTAATTCAGATATTCTTGCGTATAAAGAACTCACTCCATCATTTTAGGCAAAGGAAAGTAAGTCCTCCTCTCCGGAAGCCTTCCAGGGGCGCGCCCTCCACAGAACCTGACAGAAGAGCCTCACTGCCCTTCGCTTCTCTCCCCGCCAGCAGGTGGTGCGGCTTTCTCTCCGATTGTGAACACGCTCCGCCTGACTCCCCGCTCAGACAAGGGTTAGCTCCCAATTCCTTGTGCTTTTGCGTCGAATGAAATTAACCGGTTGGACACTGACAGGCCACAAATCAATAGTAGGACTAGATCTCTGAAATATTCATGTGCTGGTCACTCTTGGGAGCAGCATCCACGAGAAGAGCCCAGACCTCCTGCCAGCCTGCTCACAGACAAGACTGTTTCAGCATCCAGATTCTTCTTCCTTCTCACGGCAGCTCTGCTCACCCGTTTCCGCTCGGAAGACAGTGAGCTAGATTCAGAGACGAGGCGGCTGTGAGCCCACCTGAGCTCAGCTCCGATCAAGTATGCAAAGCCAAACACAAACTAGGGCAATGCCAGTGTGAACCAATGCTTCTTAATTAGTGGTAAAGAACCCGCCTGCCGACGCAAGACATGTAGGTTCAATCCTAGGTCGGGAAGATCCCCTGGAGGAGGGCATGGCAACCCACTCCAGCATTCTTGCCTGGAGAATCCCATGGACAGAGGAGCCTGGTGGGCTACAGTCCATGGGGTCACAGAGTCGGATACAACTGAAGCAACTTAGCACTCACACCCTCCTAAACGTCACAAGAGGCTTACAGGAGCCCAGGTATGCATTTAAGATGCTGGTGGCTCAGACAAGGGGGCAAGTGAGTCATTGTCCACCGTACCTGCGAGGTTCCTGAGCACTGCTTGTCTGCACGTCCTCGCTGACCCACATGCCGACGTCCAGCACATGGGGCCTGATGTGTTTCTGTGTTTCTAATGTGGGTTTGTATGTACTTTTTGCTCTCTGATATTTTCATTTTGATTTTTGGAAGAGCTAATTTTTAAGTCAGCTCTCAGTTCAGTTCAGTCGCTCAGTCGTGTCTGACTCTTTGCAACCCCATGAATCGCAGCACGCCAGGCCTCCCTGTCCATCACCATCTCCCGGAGTTCACTCAGACTCACGTCCATCCAGTCAGTGATGCCATCCAGTCATCTCACCCTCAGTCGTCCCCTTCTCCTCCTGTCCCCAATCCCTCCCAGCATCAGAGTCTTTTCCAATGAGTCAACTCTTCGCATGAGGTGGCCAAAGTACTGGAGTTTCAGCTTTAGCATCATTCCTTCCAAAGAAATCCCAGGGCTGATCTCCTTCAGAAAGGACTGGTTGGATCTCCTTGCAGTCCAAGGGACTCTCAAGAGTCTTCTCCAATACCACAGTTCAAAAGCATCAATTCTTCAGCGCTCAGCTTTCTTCACAGTCCAACTCTCTCATCCATACATGACCACAGGAAAAACCATAGCCTTGACTAGACGGACCTTAGTCGGCAAAGTAATGTCTCTGCTTTTGAGTATACTATCTAGGTTGGTCATAACTTCTCTTCCAAGAAGTAAGCATCTTTTAATTTCATGGCTGCAATCACCATCTGCAGTGATTTTGGAGCCCAAAAAAATAAAGTCTGACACTGTTTTCACTGTTTTCCCATCTATTTCCCATGAAGTGATGGGACTGGATGCCATGATCTTCGTTTTCTGAATGTTGAGCTTTAAGCCAACTTTTTCACTCTCCTCTTTCACTTTCATCAAGAGGCTTTTTAGTTCCTCTTCACTTTCTGCCATAAGGGTGGTGTCACCTGCATATATAAGGTTATTGATATTTTTCCCAGCAATCTTGATTCCAGCTTGTGTTTCTTCCAGTCCATCGTTTCTCATGATGTACTCTGCATAGAAGTTAAATAAGCAGGGTGACAATATACAGCCTTGACGTCCTCCTTTTCCTGTTTGGAACCAGTCTGTTGTTCCATGTCCAGTTCTAACTGTTGCTTCCTGACCTGCATACAGATTTCTCAAGAGGCAGGTTAGGTGGTCAGGTATTCCCATCTCTTTCAGAATTTTCCACAGTTTCTTGTGATCCACAGTCAAAGGTTTTGGCATAGTCAATAAAGCAGAAATAGATGTTTTTCTGGAACTCTCTTGCTTTTTCCATGATCCAGCAGATGTTGGCAATTTGATCTCTGGTTCCTCTGCCTTTTCTAAAACCAGCTTGAACATCAGGGAGTTCACGTTCACATATTGCTGAAGCCAGCTCTAGTGATCCTTAATTTTTTATTTTCATTTTGCCTTTGTATTTATCAGTGTTTCTCCCTTACATTTTATTTGGAAATTATTCAGCTATTCATTTTCTACTTTCTTCAACTGAACACTGGTTTATCAAGCAGTTGTGCTTCAATGTGTGTATTTAAGGCTCTGAACATCCCTTAGCCATTCTGCTCCATGGCACAGCCATTGTTGTCTGAAACAAAACATTTTGTATCTCAACTTTATCTTTAAAACAAACATTTAGAATTCCTTTCAGAATAAAAATTCTATAAATAAACCATATGCTATGGACACAATGACTAACTTTTTAAAAATGAAGAAAGTTTGTTAAAAAAAACTAAATTTCACCACTCTGAAATGACCATCTGCCACTGTTGACCATTATCCTTCCTGTGTCCTTGTGCACACACGTGCGCACACATGTAACTTTAGGTAAATGAGATCATATCGTGACTACTAGGACTTCTTCACAAATGTGAGTTTAATTTCCAAATGCGTGGCTTTGGAGGAGGCACAGATAGTTTCTGTTTAAAGTCATGGTTTGACCTCATCACTTCATGGCAAAAAGAGGAGGAAAAGTGGAAGCAGTGACATATTTTATTTTCTTGGGCTCCAAAATCACTGCAGATGGTGACTGCAGCTATGAAATTAAAGTACACTTGCTCCTTGGAAGAGAAGCTGTGAAAAACCTAGACAGTGTATTAAAAAGCAAAGACACCACTTTGCTGACAAAGGTGCGTCTAGTCAAAGCTGTGGTTTTTTCCAGGAGTCGTGCATGATGTGAGAGTTGGACCATGAAATCTGAGCACCAAGGAGCTGACGCTTTTGAATTGTGCAGAGAAGACTCTTGAGAGTCCCTTGAACAGCAGGGAGATCAAACCAGTCAATCTTGAAGGAAATCAACCCAGAATATTCATTGAAAGGACTGATGTTGAAGGTGAAGTTACACTTTGGCCACCCGATGCAAAGAGCCCACTCTTTGGAAAAGACCTTGACGCTGGAAAAGATTGAAGGACAAAGGAAAAGAGGGCGGCAGAGGATGAGCTGGTTGGATGGCATCACCGACTCAGTGGACATGAATCTGAGCAAACTCTGGGAGACGGTGAAGGACAGGGGAGCCTGGCATGCTGCGGGCCACGGGGTCACAAAGAGTCAGACACAACTGAGTGAACAACAACAACTCAATATCTCTTCAGGCTATTTGCCCAAACTAAGGGCAGTGCCATGAGTGTGTGTTATACCCCATCAACACAATCCGTTGCACCAGACCACAGCCGTGTTTCTCTTGTATTAGACAGTTTCAGCAGGAAGTGTGCCTGCTCAGCATCCGGGAGGTCTGTGTGCTCCATTCTCTGTCTGGGCGGCAGTTTCCTCATCAGAAAACGGGTCCCCCGTCCCGGGTGCCCAGACTCTCACCATCTGCTGATTTGCACAGTGGACACCAAGAGGCCAGCACATCCTAGTCCCGTGGCCCATCGGTCCTCTTGCTGCAGAAAATGCCGCCCCCTGTGACCATGCCTGTCTCGTGTTTCTCTAACAGTTACAACAAGAATCGATGCAACACCATCATTCTCACGGCTGCTGACCGCACAGTCCGCCGTGCGAGCTCACAGTAGAAACCATCCCCTTCGGTCTGGAAGCATGCCCCGTCTGCCACTCGCTTGGCAAATATACTTAAAAGGGGCTATTCAGCTCCAATATTCCAAGAGGTGTTCTAAGCGCTATGGGAAAACAGAGAATGGACATGGCCGTCTCCTTAAACAGGGCATCCCCACAGCACGGCCGGCGGGACCAGGGCTGCTCTGCAGGCGTCAGAGCAGTGCTCCCGTTTCTTCCCCAAAGAGTCCCAACTCGGCAGCAACGTAGAGGGTCACCTTGAGCAAAGATCCCACGTCTAGGGCCGCAGGCAGAGGACCGGGGAAGGCAAAGTATGAGAGGGAGGGCAGGAGCTGGGGGTGCAGGGAGGGGGACACGCCCAGGCAGGGGTCAGGCGGGGACCGAGGGCGGGGAGAGTGTCACCCCGCAGAGACCGGGGCTGGGCGCAGAGGAAGCTCCCTGGAGCCGGGGGGCCCCGGGTCTGGGCGCGGTGACGTCACACGAGTGAAGGGTGGCCTGGAGGGATGGGGTGGCAGGGCGTCCTTGGTCAGTGAGGGGCTGGACACGCAGCGGGCCCCCAAACCTACGGGGGACATGGGTGAGCCCTGTGGCCCCGCTGAACGCCTCTCCCTCACTGACCACACAGGACAGCTGTGCCTCGGATGGTGGTCCTGAGGAAGTGAAGACCGCGAAGTGCCTAGAGGGGAAACGGCAACAGTTACCCTAGAGAGAGGCTCACAGGGCAGATGAGCTGCAGGTGCCTGGAGGTGGGGGCAGGCGGGCAAGAAAGGGGCTGTGGCCGGGAAGGAGCTGTGGGCCAGCAGAGGCTGCTCGTACGTGTTTAAATGCCACATAAGGGCCCAGTGATCAGGATTTCCGGAAACACTGCATACCGCAGGTACCAAATAAATGCAAATATGACTGAATACAGTACTCATCAAATACACATCTGAAATCCCAGCCAACCTGCTCCGGGAGGACTGTGGCTTAGAAGGGCTCCAGCAGGCGTCCACTGGGCCCTGAGAGTCTCCTGGCCCCTGGCTTCCTCTTGACCACACGCGGGCTTGTCGGCTCTCAGGAGTGTCCAATCAGACTGTTTCAGGGGCTTTGTTCTTTCTTCAGAGGAGACTGATTCTTTTGCTCTGAACCCGCATCTTCCTGGAGTTCCGACACTTCAATTTCTGCGCAGGCCTCTTAGGCTCGGCGTGGTGTGGCATTAAATATGTGTGTGATCATCAGGAATTGCAATTAGCTTTGTTTTGAAAACCTCCAGCACCCCTTGGGATGGTTCGAGGCAGGGAAGGGTGGAGGAATCATTTCTCAAGCCCTTCGGCTAATTCTGCAGGAAGGTGTGACAGGCATGAGAATGCAGATAGTGGCATTTCCTGGCCCAGCCTGGGAGCACTGCTCCGAGGCTTCATGGAAACCCCTCACATCTGGGCCAGATCCCGTGTGTGCTGGGAGCCCACGGGGGCCAGGACCAGGCAGGTGCAGGCGGTGGGAGTGGGGAGACGGAGGTGGGAGTGGGGAGACACCGGAGCAAGGTGGGGAGGAGAAGGGGGGACAGACCTGATACCGCTCTAGCCTTGGGGCAGAAGGCAGAAGGCTCCCCTCTCTCTCCAAAGGCTGCATCACTTCTCCCTGAATTGAACGGTTTCACTGAGCACACAAACCAGGAGGAGCAGTTCCTCTCTGCTTTAATAAATAATCCTGAGCACCTTCCACACACCAGATGCTGCCTTAGGGGCTGGGGCGGAGGGGGTGACGGGGAAATGTGAAGATAAATCAGTCAGCATCCTTGTCCTGAAGGGGTCCTCCCCAGCACACATGTATAATTCAAGGCAGACGGGCTAAGAGTCTTAGAAGAGGAAGCAATGTTTATCCCCGGCTGGGGTCTATCCGGGAGAACAGGCGTTTCATCTGCATCTTGAAGACGAAGGAGGATCTCAGCTCTGAGAACAGCAGGGGGAGGAGAGGCTGCAGACACAGACATCAGCCAGAAAGCCAGGGGCGCGGCACGCTGGGAGGGCCCCGGGTCAGCAACAGCTGGACCGCAGAGGGGGCAGTGGGTGGGGGGACGCTGGACCGCAGAGGGGGCGGTGGGCGGGGGGACGCTGGACCGCAGAGGGGGCGGTGGGTGGGGGGACGCTGGACCGCAGAGGGGGCGCTGGGCGGGGGGACGCTGGACCGCAGAGGGGGCGCTGGGCGGGGGGACGCTGGACCGCAGAGGGGGCGCTGGGCGGGGGGACGCTGGACCGCAGAGGGGGTGCTGGGCGGGCCCTGGGTCAGCAACAGCTGGACTGCAGTGGGGGCGCTGGGCGAGGGGGATGTGCAAAGTGGGGCCTGCCACCGCCACACACACGTGCACACGTACATGCACACACGCACAAATGTACACACAGTGCACTCACCTGCCTTCACACACATGCATTCACACACGTGTGCTCTCACACGTCTGCACTCACGCTCACACTCACGCACACGCACCCTCCTGCTTGGGGGAACCTGAGGGCAGCCCACTTCCCGAGCCTCCCCCCCAACCCCTAGACTGGCTCCCCCCCGCCGGTCTGCGCCTGGACGGGCCGTCGGGGTCACAGGGCCCGATCTCACTGTGTCCTGGACGCCTGCCTGAGATGCAGCCACCAAGTGAACAGCACATGCGTCTCAGACATTCCCCATCACCCAGGCTGAAACGGGCCCAGTGTGGGGGAGTTGTGGTGCATACATACACGATGGAATATTAATCGGCCACAAAAAGGAACGCATCTGAGTCCATTCTAATGAGGTGGGTGAACCTAGAACCTATTATACAGATGAAGGAAGTAGGAAAGAGGAAAATCGCATAGCAATGCAGATATATAGGATCTAGAAAGACGAGCCCCGACGATCCCACGTGCAGAGCGGCAAAGGAGATGCAGACATAGAGACCGGATTTTTGGACACAGCAGGGGGAGGGGGGGTGGGGTGATTTGCGAAAACGGCAATGAAATATACATGTTACCATAGGTAAGAGAGAGCCAGCGGGAGTTTGTTGTTTGATGCAGGGAACCCAAAGCTGGTGTTCTGTGACAACCTAGACGGGGGGAGAGGCAGGGAGGGGAGGGACACCAGAGGGAGAAGGCGTATGCCTGCCTGCGGCTGATCCGTGCTGATGTATGGCAAAACCCACAATACTATAAAGTAATTATTCGACAATTAAAAATAAAATATAAATTTAAAAAAAGAAAATGCAACTTTAAAAGGACACCTCTCATTTCTCAAACGCTGATTGGGACACAAACAAGGACCCAGAGGCCACCTTGAGGAGGGTGCCCCTGGCTGAATCTGGAATACCTTGAACAACAAAATGAATGATGACAGGATGGATGGTAATTCTTGGAATGAGTTAAAAGAATTCATTAATCTATTCTGATGCTAAAATTATGGAAGAGTGGGGAGTGAAGTCTTCCAGAGAATGCTGATAACTAGGAAGAAACAATGGACAGGAGACCAATGCTCTGCCTCCAGCAGGGACTTAGCAACCAGTGCTAAAACCACCAGGGGCCAGAGGCGGGGATCGGGATTTCACAAAGTCTCGAAGAATCGCTCCCCAAGTCAGCTATTAGTTACAACAGCGACAGGTGCCTTCATCATGAAGAAATCTGGCAGAACGCCACCTCAGCCAAGCGGGCAAGCCCCCCACCCCAGTACCGAGACAAGGTGACACCAGGGGTCCAGGCGCATCCTGGGGTGTGGCCTTGAGTTGTTAGAAACTAGGTGAGTGTTTTTTCAGGTTAGTACAGGTGCAGTTGAGGGCTAGTTGAGAGGTCAGAGGGGCCTGGCTGGAGTTGAGCCGAGAGAGTCTTTGCCAATGCATACATGTATTTCTGTTTATATTGACCTTTGTGGTTCCCTCTGAGTTCCCACCTGGTTCCCCGGTGAGTGTACAGGTGCCTCCCTCTGACGGGCGGGGGGGGATGGCTCACCTGCACACTCGCCTGGTCTGCTGTTGGGCCAGCAGCTTGACTCTCAGGAAGGGCTAAGAGCAGAGAGCAGTCCTTGGTCAGCTCCTAAATCAGATCAGAGAGAGGAAACACGATGGCTATTGCGACTGGACCGTCGGCAACTCCCGAATGTGGATTACGTGCTGCGTGATAAAGCGTTAATGTTAAATTTCCCACGCGTGACCATTGCACTGTGTCTATGGTTTTGCTCTTAGCTAATGTAAGCTGGCATGAAGTGGCATGAGGCCGGCAAAATGTGCACATGCCTTTATATGGGGCGGGGAGAGAGAGGGGGAGAGAGACCAGCAGCGCAGACAAGCAGGGCTGCCAGCTCTGCACCTGGAGAAGGCATGTGCGTGCTCACAGTGCTATTTTGGTAACTTCACTGTAGGTTTTAATTTTTTGAAAGGTGGGAAATGAAAAGATGCTATTTAAATACCAAATGGAAGAAAGATCTCCAGTAAGAAATGCAACAAAAATTTCAAGGCTTTATAGAGTAAACTATTCAACCTCACTGAAAACCGCAAAGGTCAATATAAACAGAAAGACATGTACGCATCGGCAAAGACTCTCCCGGCTCAACTCCAGCCAGGCCCCTCTGACCTCCCAACTAGCCCTCAACTGCACCTGTACTAACCTGAAAAAACACTCACCTAGTTTCTAACAACTCAAGGCCACAGCCCAGGATGAGCCTGGACCCCTTACAGGGCCTGAGGATACTCCGGGAGCCAGCTGACGCTGACAAGCCCCTCGACCGGCCTCTGCGGGAGAGCAGGGGCCCACTTGCCTGAACGCCGCATGGCAAGCCCAGGTGGGCTTCTCAAGGACCACTTCCCCGCTTCACCTGTGCCCCCCACTCCCCCTCCCCAGTCCCCAGTCCCTCCTTTAAAGCTCTCAGCCCCCAGGGCACCCGCAGAAGTGGGGGCCTACGGTAACAACTGGACACCCAGAGAAGACCAATGTGGTCAGCGCTCGCGAATCTCAGCAACCAAATGCTCGGTGGAAAAAAGCAGTGAGAGTCTCTCCATGAGAGACTCGTTTGGAATTATTCATTTCATTTGTGGATCAAATTCAACAAAAGTAAACTCAAAGTTTAGAACCTGTTACCCTCCAAATCACTGCAGATGGTGACTGCAGCCATGAAATTAAAAGACACTTACTCCTTGGAAGGAAAGTTATGACCAAACTAGATAGCATGTTAAAAAGCAGAGACATTACTCTGCCAACAAAGGTCCGTCTAGTCAAGGCTATGGTTTTTCCAGTGGTCATGTATGAATGTGAGAGTTGGACTGTGAAGAAAGCTGAGCACCGAAGAATTGATGCTTTTGACCTATGGTGTTGGAGAAGACTCTTGCGAGTCCCTTGGACTGCAAGGAGATCCAACCAGTCCATCCTAAAAGAGACCAGTCCTGGGTGTTCATTGGAAGGACTGATGCTGAAGCTGAAACTCCAATACTTTGGCCACCTCATGTGAAGAGTTGACTCATTGGAAAAGATCCTGATGCTAGGAAAGATTGAGGGCAGGAGGAGAAGGGGACAACAGAGGATGAGATGGTTGGATGGCATCACTGACTCGATGGACATAAGTTGGGTAAACTCCAAGAGTTGGTGATGGGCAGGGAGGCTTGGCGTGCGGCAGTCCATGGGGTCACAAAAAGTTGCCCGCAACTGAGTGACTGAACTGAACGAAACTGAACCCTTGAAAGGATAGGCAGGAATTGCGTGACACAGAACTTAGAAGGTGATTACCTGTCCTCATGACGGACAGGGGTGCAGGGTACACCAGGCCCTTCAAAGTTCAGGTAACACCCCTCCCTTAAATTGCTGGTGGGCACAATTTATCCTTTTCCCTGCACATGTAAGTTCTGTACGTGTGCATGTGAAATACGTTGCACGATAATTCTTACAGGAGGCTGCCGGACGGGCTCACAGTTGGCAGGTCAGGAGGGGCTCCGGTCCTCAGGAGCTGCAGGTGTGACCTTGGATGCAGTGCCCATTGGAGGACCAGCAGCGGGAACCACAGCAAACAGCGGGTGCGTCCCGATCGTTATCTGTCTTAAAACGAACGAGCGCGGGGCACAGCCCTCGCCTGACCTGCCTGTGAGCAGCCCCCTCTTGCATCCTGTTTCCCTGCGTCTCTTCTTAGATGTCCCCAGGGGGCAAGATGGGGATCTGAGAATGCTTAGAAAAATAAAAAACCACACACTGAGGATCCGCCAAAGCCTGAAGACACCAAAGCAGGACCGCATCCCGTCCATGCAGTCCAGAAAGACTGTTCTTAGCCCTTCCGATCCCTCAACACCCCAGCGCTGGTGGGGCCAAGTCAGACTGTGAGAGGGCGTGGCAGGCTGAGCCTGGCCCCAGAGCAGCAGGTCCTGATCCCAGGGCTGTGAACGTGGTCCTCCCCAGGGGAGACCTCCTCTGGGGCTGGGGGATCTGGGACGGTTTGGGGAGAACGTGGATTAGATGCTCACGGGGTCCTCGGGTCCCAGGGCGTCGGAGCTGTCAGGGGTCCACACAGGCCGGGCCTCTGCACACGGCTCCTGCCAGGCCCTCCGCCTTCACCCTGCATCTTGGCTCCCTGTCTCCCGAGGCTCTGTGAGAGAAGGAATATGTGCTTCCATCAGCACGCTTCACTCACCTTAGACATGCTTCTCACGCTCACCACACTCATACATTTAATTAAGCAGGCTGATTTGACAGACGACTGTGTCCTTTCCCTGGCTGTCTACTCCCCATGTGCGGTCTGGAAAGATGGGGACTTGTGTTTAGAGCAGATTTATGAGAACGTCAGCACCTGCGGATCCATCGTGGCGGTGCTTTCTTCGCTGTAGCCTGGGCTCAGAAAAATCACAAAGGAAGGGAATGTGTACTCGAGTCACACGATGCATTTGAAAAGACTATTTCAAAAGCTAAATGAAGCTGTGGAATTAAAGAGGAAACTCGAGCTTGACTCACAGTGAGAACAGACACACAGCCCAGCTGGGAAGGGGAGGGCCCAGGACGGGCTCACTTGTTACGCAGCGATGTTTGTTCATGTCTTATCCCAAACGCCTGCATCTAAGCAGTAAAGCCTTCTCTCTCCTGCCCTTGGCAGAGAACGAAAGCCTCAAGGCAGTCATTGGAAAGGCTAAAATAAAACAGAATCTGCATAAACAAACTCACCTCCCACCGGCTCTGAGGCACAGCTGCTCTGTCTCCATCTTGGGTCACAGGTAAGCTCGGCCCCCAGCTGGACGGGGAGGCAGGCAGGAAACGCGGGCGTGCAAAGCTCAGACACCTGGCCCCAGCGGTGGAGGGTGGCCTGCAAAGGGGCCTTGAATTCCAGACAGAGAAGTATCGATCACAAGCCCCAGTCACTGGTTCAGAAGTTCACTTCTTTCTGAGACCATTTGGATGGTGTCTGAAGTCCCGTTCCTGTAGCCAGGACCCTCCCTGCAAAAGCCTCTCCGCATTTCTGCCCCAAGAGTGACGTTGCCCACGTGGGAGAGGCCCCAGCCTCATGCACCCACTCTCTCTGTTTGTGGGGTGAATTGTGCCCCCCAAAAGCTATGTTGAAAGCCTCCCCCAGTACCTGCGAATGTGACTTTATTCAGAGATAAGGTCTTTACAGATGTACTTGGTTACAAGGAAGTCAGACTAGACCAGGGAGGACTGGAATAGACACTTTGAAGACGCAGTCAAGTTAAGATGGGGTCATTCTGGATGAAAGTGACAGCGAAACCAGCTCAGTCGTGCCCGACTCTTTGCGACCCCAAGGACTATACAGTCCATGGAATTCTCCAGGCCAGAATACCAGAGTGGGGAGCCTTTCCCTTCTCCAGGGGATCTTCCCAACCCAGGGAGCAAACCCAGGTCTCCTGCACTGCAGGCGGATTCCTTACCAGCTGAGTTATCAGGGTGGGCTCTAATTCCTATATGACGGCTGGCCTCATACGAAGAAAAGAGACAGACACACTGGGAGAACACCAGTGACATGGAGGCAGGAACTGGGGTGACACGCCTCCAAAGCAGGAACCCCGAGCACCACAGGCGACCTCAGGCGCTGAGAGAAGACGTGGGGCAGTTCTGGGCAGAACTTCCAGCAGGACCAAGCCCACCGACACTCCGATTCCAGACTTCTGGTCTGCAGAGCTGTGAGACGACGCACTCCGCTGTTCTGAGCCCCCGGTGCGGCTGCGATTACCCTGTGCTGCTAAACGAACACAACCGTGTTCACACAAAAACCTGCCCATGAACATTCACAGGAGCTTTGTTTACAATAACCAGACGCGGAGAACAACCCCGCTGTCCTTCAGAAAGTGAACAGTTCAACAGACTACTGTGTCCACACCCCGGAATACCACTCAGCAGTAAAAAGGAACACAGCACTCGATGCAAAGAGCAATCTGAATGAATGAATTTCCAGTGAAAATAGCCAGTCCCAAGAGGTCTGATTCTATTTACATGAGTTAGTGATGTGATAAAATTCTAAAAGTGGAAGAGAGGTTGGTGGCTGGCAGAGACGAAGGAGGAAGTGGAGGAGGAGGGAAGAGGCGCTCCCACGAGAGGCAGCAGGTAGACCCTGGCTGCGATGCTCTGCCTCTCAACAGCACGCCTGTCAGTCGCCCTGTTGTGAGGTTTCTGCTGTGGTCGTGCAGGGTGTCACCGCTGGGAAGACCATCGAAAGAGTCCCCAGGATCCCGCGGCACCATCTGTCACCGCTACATGTGGATCTGCAGTGATCGCATCATGAAAAGTTCATGAAAAATAAAAATTTTTTAATAGATCCACATGTTATTGTTCAATATGAGAAGCTGTTTAAAATACTGAGTCTCTTGTATCTCCATCCCTAAGCAACCTACAATCTCATGGTTAATTATGAAGACAACTGGCAATAATATAAGACAGAAATTAAAGATCTTCCCACTTATGTTCCAAGTTCCCCAGGACAGACCAGACCTGCGGTGACTCGTCCCAGTGCCTGTCTCCAGTGCTGAGGGCAGGGACCCTTCTTTCCTGAGATTGGGATGGTCCAATGATGCCGGAGGCTTGGAAGCCTTCAGAACCAAGTGACATTCACACTAAGCCCATAAGAGAGTTTAGTGTTTGGCAAGCAGACAGGGGGTCGAGGAGGAGGAGCAGGTGCCCTGGGTTTATTGAGGACCAAGCTGTTCTGGGGGTTATTCACATGGGTTACCCCCTGCGCCCAGTAAGGTCACAACCACTGATGACCAAATGCTGGAGAGACCACCGTGGGAAAGCTGCGTGGCTCTCCAGGCACCGTAGCTTCTCGCACTGCATCCAGACATGGCCTCTGTCCTCAGGGGCCTGGATGATGGGAAGGTGCCTCTCAGCGAAGGGCTGGGGGCCAGGCCTGGGGCAGAGGGCGGAGGGGTGGACGCCAGGAGGCAGGAAGGAGCCTAGTGCTCAAGGGAGAGGGTGAGAGCCCAGGGGACCCGGGACAAGCAGAGCTGAGGATAAGCTTCCCCCAACCAGACCAGCTGGTCCAGGACACAAGGTTATACGTCCAGCTAAAATGCAGAGACATTGCTTTGCCAACAAATGTCTGTCTAGTCAAGGCCATGGTTTTTCCAGTGGTCATGTATGGATGTGAGAGTTGGACTGTGAAGAAAGCTGAGCACCAAAGAATTGATGCTTTTGAACTGTGGTATTGGAGAAGACTCTTGAGAGTCCTTTGGACTGCAAGGAGATCCAACCAGTCCATTCTAAAGGAGATCAGTCCTGGGTGTTCATTGGAAGGACTGATGTTGAAGCTGAAACTCCAATACTTTGGCCACCTGATTGGAAGAGCTGACTCATTAGAAAAGACCCTGATGCTGGGAAAGATTGAGGGCAGGAGGAGAAGGGGACGATAGAGGATGAGATGGTTGGATGGCATCACCAACTCAATGGACATGGGTTTAGGTGGACTCCAGGAGTTGGTGATGGACAGGGAGACCCTGGCGTGCTGCAGTCCATAGGGTCACAAAGAGTCAGACACGACTGAGTGACTGAACTGAACTGAAAATGCAGAGAAGAACTTCATGCAAGCCCATGGTCCCCATTACAAACCTCAAGGAAATCATGTCTTTAAAGATATTTCAAGAGGATCCATTAGAATAATCCAAATATGTAAGAGCCATACCACCAATATAATTTCTTGATAAAATACCCGTTTTGTCACCTCTATAGCAACTGAGCTTCCCCTGGTGGGTCAGATGGTAAAGAATCCACCTGCAATGTGGGAGAGGCAGGTTCAATCCCTGGGTTGGGAAGATCCCCTGGAGAAGGGCACGGCAACCCACTCTGGTATTCTTGCCTAAAGAATTCCATGGACAGAGAAGCCTAGTGGGCTACAGTCCACAGGATCACAAAGAGTTGGACGCACTGAGCTACTAACATTTTCACTTTCATAACCACTGACCAGGAGATGGGGACGACAGAGAATGAGATGGCTGGATGGCATCACTGACTCAATGGACAGGAGTTTGAACAAGCTCCGGGAGTTGGTGATAGACAGGGAGGCCTGGTGTGCTGCAGTTCATGGGGTCGCAAAGAGTCAGATACGACTGAGTAACTAAACTGAACTGATAACAACTGACATTTAAGCTATACCAAAATAATAACCATAACAATGGGAACATTTACTGCGCAGAGGCTTAGCTACAGTCACCCTGCAAATTTTAAGGACAAATCTATGCCAGGTCTTGTGAGGCCCTAAGGCCAGGGTGGAGATTATGGGTTTATTCCAAGTGGGAGAGAAGGGGGTTAACAGGGCTTTACGAGGGGCAGTGATGTAAAGTAATTTACATTTTATAAAGATAACCATAGTTCCCACGTGGAGAATGGACTGTGGCTGCCGAGGGGCCTTTAGGATGCTGCTATGGGGGCAGGTTCCTGCTTACATGGGTGGACAGTGAGGGTGGGGCCCCCAGACGGCGCAGGCCTGGAGGTGAAGCCACGGAACGGATGGCGCATGGACCTGAGCGGAAAGCGGCTGGAGGATGCTTCCCAGGTTTCTGCCCTCGGTCACCTGGTGGACCACGGCGCCAACAGCCAGGATGAGAAAGGGCGAGGGGGACCCTGCTCGAGGCTCCTGCATGTCCACAGACGCCAGGGGTGGGGCGCAGCTCCAGGGAGAGTCAGGGCGGCAGAAACGGGTCAGAAAGCAGGCACACAGGAGCCAGGGCCCAAGACGCCATCCCTGAAGAGAAAGAGCAGAGAAGGGGTGGAGACGCAGCCAGACGGAGAAGCCTCCAAGCAGAAGCAGACGGAGAGGGGAAGGGGGCGCTGGACGGGGGCTGAGACCCTCACAACAAAAGCTGTTCCTTTCTCCTCATTCTTATAACTGGAGGGTTAAGACCCCGAAAAATCACCACACACACAGCAGGCCCACTGAGGTCAGATGACAGTTTTTCTAACAGAAAAAGAGCTAATGCCTCAAAAACTTTCAAGGAGTCATATCAAATAATTATGCATGCAAAAACTCCAAAAATGTTAACTAGCAGCAATCAAATATTCAGTCTCACTCACAATGTTTGAACTGGGTTGCCAAGAAAAGGAGCAGGATTCCATATTATTTTTATTTAACATTTAATTTAAGAAGACAGAGGCAGAGTGTTGGAATACTACTCATGCCATGAAAATAAAGATAGACATTTTAATTGTATTTTTTATAATTTTTTAACTCCAGTGGTCTAGGATAAAATATGGGGAAATTTATTTGACAATATTACAAATTAAGCAAAGAATTCCAAAAATATTTACAAAGATGTTTCTCTGTCTTTAGGGCCCCAGCTGTGATTGCCTGTCCCAGCTGCAAGAGCACCATCCAGGTCTTTGCGGGCATCCCGGTCTGGATGTGTGGTCTCTGGGTCCACAGCTGTGATGAGATGCAGTGTCCATTCCTGCTGGTTATGCACCTCGCCCACCTGCCAACTCGACAGCTTCTTCCTGAAGCTGCAGGCCTGTGGAAGAGACAAGAGCATGCAGGACACCCATGGCCTCTAACTCTTAGCCCTTCCTGAGTGCTAGGTCTCCCCATGGACATCAGACGCGCTTGTCAGATGTGCTTCACACATCCTGGAAAATGACGCGGAGCAGAAAACAACCCTGAACAAGTTCCTCCAGCGACCGCAGCCTCTCGTCAGAAATGAGGCAGCATCCCAAGAGAGCGCCTGCCTCAGAGACGCCAGCTGCAGGCCTGCGGGGTGTGTGTGTCTAAGTGTGCGTGCCTGTGTGTATACGTGCAGGTGCATGTATGTGCGTATGCACATGTGTGCATGTGTATGCATGCAGGCATGCGTATCTATGCATGTGCATGTATTTGTGTGTGCGTGTATGCATGTGTATGTATTCATGTGTGTACATGTATTTATCTGTGTGTGCGTTCATGTGTGTGCATGTGTGCATGTGTGTATTTGTGTGTGTGCATGTACTTATGTGTGCATTTATGTGCATACGTGTCCATGTGTCTCTGCATGTATGTGTGCATATATGCCTGTGTATTCCTTTGTGTGTGTATGTATTCATGTATGTGTGCGTGTGTATCTGTGCATGTATGCCTGTGCATGTCTTCATGTGTGTGTGTATGTGTGCACGCACGCCTGTGTATTCGTGCATGTGCATGTACATGTCTTCATGTGTGTGTATTTACCTGTGCTGTATGCCTGTGCGTGTCTTCGTGTGTGTGTGTGTGTGCATGCCTGTATGTGTTCATGTCTTTGCATGTGTGTGTGTACTCATGTATGTGTGTGTTTATCTGTGCATGTATGCCTGTTCATGTCTTCATGTGTGTGTGCATGCATGCCTGTGTGTGATCATGTGTGCGCATGTGTGTGTATTCATGTATGTGTGCGTGTGTATTTACCTGTGCTGTGTGCTTGTGTGTGTCTTCATGTGTGTGCCTGTGTGTGTCTTCATGTGTGCGTGTATGTGTGTGCATCATGCCTGTGTGTGTTCGTGTATGTGTGCACGTGTTTACTTGTGCTGTGTGCCTGTGTGTGTCTTCATGTGTGTGCCTGTGCGTGTCTTCATGTGTGCATGTATATGTGTGCATCATGCTTGTGTGTGTATTCGTGTGTGTGCATGTGTGTGTCTTCATGTGTGTGCTGCCATTACCATCCTCGCCTCTGAGTCCAGCACCCCCACGTCTCCACAGGCCAAGGACCCTGAGAGTGAGCTGGATGCCCTGGGTGCTCCGTGTGGCAGACTGTGGCTGGAGCACTGGGTCTTGGAGTGGGAGGCCCTGCCAGGGCGGGCAGGCCACTGGGTCCCTCCTGCCCCTCTGCCCATGAGCCCCGAGGCTGGGGGATCGTGCTGCTGCTCAGAGCCAAGGGCCAGAGCAGGGCCAAGACAGACCTGACCCTCATCTCTCCACACGAGGCAGAAAATGAGTCGTGTTTTACAGGACAGGAGAGTGGGGCTCAACTAGTAGAGGGGCCACGAAGACCACGGAGCCAGTGAGCAGCAGGAACATGAGGCAAACCGGCTCCCTCCCTCCTCCACAGCTGCAGCCCGCCCAGAGGGGAGGCTTCTGCTCAGAAGGACTGTGGGGTGACTTGGCCAACACGAAAGAGCCAAGGCATCCGAACCTTCTCAACAACTTCTTCCCCAAAGACAAGCACTATGAAGGGTTGGTCCTCAGCTTTGGAGATGGGAGCTTGGCCTTGTGGCTGAGCCCGAACCCCATGGAATCCAGAGAAATGAAGCATATTGTGAAGCTGAGCACGGATCTGAGACATACGAGTAATCTGCCTGCTTGACTCCTGAGGCGCTTTTCTCGAGGCCCCGACGCCCTCCTGCAGGGATTTTCCAGAGTGACCCCCATGCTTGCTGAAGCAGACGGGTCCCTGTGATGTCCTGTCTGCCTGCAGGAGCCTCCGGAGAGGTTAAGCTTGTCTGAGTTGTGAACAAAGGATATTTGGTTCTACAGAAAAGGGACAAGGCTTCATTTGACTAAGAAAGATTTTTAGAAGAGAAGATTATATTTCTTAAGTCATAACAATGTGAGGATTAAAAAAAAAATCTAAGGAATTAGCTCTATTCTTACTTCACCAAGACATTTTAAAAAAAATTTTCGACTGAGACACCCAGCGGTCAGAACCAAGATAGACTTGGTGGTGCTTTTTGCTCATGAATCAGCGCCTACATGGAAGGTCACCAAATCGAGCCACTCCAAACCCAGTTCCTAAGCATCCGAAGCATCCGTTGCACGCAGTCTCAACCAGGCGTCATGAGAGGAGGGAGCGCCCAGGGCATGATGGGAGCAGCTGTTTCCGGGTCTGCCCAAAGGCACAGGTCAGCACCAACACAGCAGGGACTCAGGTGCCCGAGTCGGGTGTCAGGGCTCAGCGCTCCCACCCCACAGAGAAGGCTGGTGCGTTACAGCCTCTGCAATAGTGACTGTCTGGGGCGCATCCGAGGTCATCAGGAGAATAACACAGATTCTTGCTTCTTGTGTTTCTAGGTAACAGACCCAGAGACCACAGACCACTCTCTTCTGCCTGCACCGAGGCCGCTAATGCAGTCAAGGGCACAAGAAGGGAGAGGGGGCTTACTGAGCTCTGGTTTAAAGGCCTGGATCTTAGGTTATTGATGCTGAAGCTGACCCCAATACTTTGGCCACCTCATGCGAAGAGCTGACTCATTAGAAAAAACCTTGATGTTGGGAAAGATTGAAGGCAGGAGGAGAAGGGGAAACGGAGGATAAGAAGGTTGGATGGCATCACTGACTCATGGAGGTGAGTTTAAGCAAACTCTGGAAAATAGTGGAGGACAGGGGAGCGGCCTGCTGCAGTCCATGGGTTCGCAAGGAGTCAGACATGACCGAGTCAACTGAACAACAACAGATTCATACAACCAATGGGAGAGAGTGAGGCCACTTCACCTCAAGGTTCTAGAAACAAAGGGCTTATAGCCCCAGGCTAAGCTCTAGGACATTTCTGTCTATACCGACCAGGCAAGAAATCTCTGGGCAAAAGGGGCCACCAAGGCATCATGACCCAGATAACCACGATGGTGTGATCACTCACCTAGAGCCAGACATCCTGGAATGTGAAGTCAAAAGGGCCTCAGGAAACATTCCTATGAAAAAAGCTAGTGGAGGTGATGGAATTCCAGCTGAGCTTTTTCAAATCCTAAAAGATGATGCTGTTCAAGTACTGTGCTCAATATGCCAGCACATTTGGAAAACTCAGCAGTGGCCACAGGACTGGAAAAGGTCAATTTTCATTCCAATCCCCAAAAAAGGCAATGCCAAAGAATTGCACAGATTTCACATGATAGCAAAGTAATACTCAAAATTCTCCAAGGTACTCTTCAACAGTACATGAACTGAGAACTTCCAGATGTTCAAGCTGGATTTAGAAAAGGCAGAGGAACCAGAGATCAAATTGCCAACATCTGTTGGATCATAGAAAAAGCAAAAGAGTTCCAGAAAAACATCTACTTCTGCTTCATTGACTACACTAAAGCATTTGACTCAGTAGATCACAACAAACTGTGGGAAATTCTTAAGGAAATGGGAATACCAGACCACCTTATCTTCATCCAGCGAAACCTGTATGGAGGTCAAGAAGAAACGGTTAGAACTGGACATGGAACAATGGACTGGTTCCAAATCGGGAAAGGAGGCCGTCAAGGCTGCATATTGTCACCCTGCTTATTTAACTTGTATGCAGAGGACATCATGTGAAATGCCAGGCTGGACAAAGCACAAGCCGGAATCAAGATTGCCGGGAGAAATATCAATAACCTCAGATATGCAGATGACACCACCCTTATGGCAGAAAGCAAAGAGGAACTAAAGAGCCTCTTGATGAAGGTGAAAGAGGGAAGTGAAAAAGCTGGCTTAAAACACAACATTCAAAAACCATGGCAAATAGATGGGGAAACAGTGGAAACAGTGACAGACTTTATTTTGGGGCGCTCCAAAATCACTGCAGATGGTGACTTCAGCCATGAAATTAAAAGAAACTTGTTCTTTGGAAGAAGAGCTATGAGAACCCTAGACGGTGTATTAAAAAGGAGAGTCATTACTTTGCAAACAAAGGTTCATCTAGTCAAAGCTATGGTTTTTCTAGTAGTCATGTGTGGATGTGAGAGTTGGACTATAAAGAAAGCTGAACACCAAAGAACTGATGCTTTTGAACTGTGGTGTTGGAGAAGACTCTTGAGAGTCCCTTGGACTGCAAGGAGATCCAACCAGTCCATCCCAAAGGAAATTAGTCCTGAATTTTTATTGGAAGGACTGATGTTGAAGCTGAAGTTCCAATACTCTGGCCACCTGATTGGAAGAGCTGACTCATTAGAAAAGACCCTGATGCTGGGAAAGATTGAAGGCAGGAGGAAAAGGGGACAACAGAGGATGAGATGGTTGGATGGCATCACTGGACATGGGTCTGAGTAAGCTCTGGGAGATGGTGAAGGACAGGGAGGCCTGGCCTGTTGCCATTGATGGCGTCGCAAAGAGTCGGACACAGCTGAGCGACTGAACAACGAGGCGGCGGTGGTATGAGGACCTCTTGGCTGAGTGACACCAAGCAGAGCCTCGTGCAGAGCATCCGTGACAAAGCCAAACAGAGCAAAATAAATCCTAGTCAGTGCCGGGCTCAGATCACGCCGGAAGGACACCATCATCCAGGTAGGGAGGGGACGCAGAGGCCAAGGGCCGCCCTGCGCAAGGACTCACCTCTCCCTGCCAGCCCTGCCCCTCTGACATCTGGGCCAGAGCTCTCCTCCTGTGGGGACTGTTGGGGGTGCCCATCCATGTCCCTCCCTCCCCGCTCAATTCCATGCTGCGGCAGAACACAGCAGCGATCTGGGCAAACAGTTACATCTTGAATCCTACTCTTCACAGCTGGCTCGCGGTGTCAGTCATTGACACAGTTCTCAGGGCTGGGACCTCATCTTGTTCGGATCGATCTCACAGCTCACACAGGGCCAGGGGTTTAACGGGTGCCCGCTGATGGGTCGATCGTTGTCACTAAACCTTCTGAAGATTCGTTAGAATGACAGTCCTTTACCCTAAATCACATCCCTCCCTTCTGCTCACAGAATACGTCAGTGTCTCATGGACACCCAGAACTTGAGTATGGGAGCCACTTCCCCAAATTCTTTTTCCAAATAACTTATTTTAAAGCATGGTCCCTTTTGAAAGAACAAGTGTGGTTGTCTAGCTGGAATTTTTTCCCGTGGGGAAACCCCTCCCCCAGACTAATCCTGCCCCATCCACTTCATCCAGACGCAGCCCACCCTGGACCCCCTCTCCACCCCCACCCACACGAGGCTGTCTGCTTCCTCTGCAGGCATGAGACCCAAATCAGGCCAAGAACGGCCTCCTTCTGACTTTGGGCAGAACTAAAACATGAGTGAACTCTGGGAGTCGGTGATGGACAGGGAGGCCTGGCGTGCTGCTGTTCATAGCGTTGCAAAGAGTCGGACATGACTGAGTGACTGAACTGAACTGAACTGAACTGAAAACATGAGAAGTCGCTTCTCGTCGCTGGGTGAGGTCTGGCAAGCCAGTAGGTACCTCGCTGCTTCCCAGGTGGTGCTCGTGGTAAGAACCCGCCTGCCAGTGCAAGAGGCGTAAGAGATGTGGGTTTGATCCCTGGGTCGGGAAGATCCCCTGGAGGAGGGCCTGGCAACCCACTCCAGTGTTCTTGCCTGGAGAATCCCATGGACAGATGAGTGTGGCGGGCTGCAGTTCGTGGGGTCGCAGAGAGCCAGATACGACCAAAACGACCACGGGCATGCAACGCAGTCACCTCAGTGCCCCCTGGAGAAGCCGGCTTCAGGCTGGAGCCCAGCAGCGCTGGGGAGGGGGCATGAGAGGACAGCAGAGCTGTGCCTGAAGCCGTCCCCCTGACATCTTTCTCGCTTGGCAGGATGGAGAAAGCCAACTGGTGCTCCACCCTGCAAGTAAGCCACACACCCGAGAGTCCTGGCGAGATGTGTGTCCTGCAGGACGCTAACACCTGGAAGACCAGCAGCTCATGTCAACACCATCCTTCAACAGGCCCCATGAACCAGCATTAACAGGGCGACCGTTTCTGGGGAATAAAATAGAGAGGGCATCCTTCTGTAGGGTTTTGATAGAGTTTAACAGGAGGATTTCAGTCACCTTTATTTTTCAAGATAAACTTCGAGTATTCACATAAAGGCCATTCCAGCAGGATTTGTCCTGCCTTTGCCTTCCTGTCACCCAGCGTAATCGATTCTGTAATTGATGGAGTCTCACGGCTAGGAATTTAGACTAAGAAAATGGAAATAGAACTAGGGCCAGGGAGGGCAAAGGGAAGCAGAGGCCCTAGAAACCCTTCCAGGACAACGTCCGCACAGCAGTCAGCCCGCACTGGGGGTGGTTGCCCCAGCTCTGCTCTTGTTCTTGTCTTAGAAAGCTCTGCACCCCTTTCCACAGGCCCCTGACATCGCAAAGCTGAGACTGCGCTGTGATTGGACACAGAGGATCCAGGCAGCAGGGACATCTCGGGGGCCCAGGTGATGGAAGAGACCCTGCTCCAGGGGCTACACAGACAGCTAAACCCCAAGGCACCCTGCCTGCCCTTCAGCCACCTGAGAGGAGGGTTATGGTGACATCACTCCCCTAGGCATCCGTTGGCACTCCCGCGCCTCTGCACCCCAGGGACCACTGGTGGTGCTCACAGCAGCCCTGTGCTGGTGAGGAGATGGCCCGTCCTCCCGCTGGGCCCACCTCTCCACCATGCCGCCTTTCTCGACCTCTCTGTGCCTGCTGCTGAGAACTTGACAGTTGTCTGGACAGAAAATAAAAGTAGGGCACCGAGTGAACAGGCAGCTTGATGGAGAGAGAGGAAGAGGTATTTAGGGGAGGTGGGGAAGGGGGCGGCGCAGAGCCCAGCAGAGGCTCAGAGACCTCCGTGCCGTGCCCACTCAGCCCCAGCAACCCCACAGCTCTGCTGTTTGGCGAGGCACCGTCCTTTCCGTGTACGATTCTGGTTTCAGTAATGTGCTGGATGGATTATCTTCAGCAGTGACAGTGGCGCGTAACAAGCCACCCAAACCTTGGGCTCTCAAGAACCTCCATCTTTCACTGCTCACCCATCACACATCTGCTGGGCAGTCCACTGATCTCAGCTGGGCTCAGCCATGCTCCGGGACCCCCGCCTGCTGTGCGGTTCGGCAGCCAGAGGACTCAGCATCCTCCACACGCCCCTCACCGCCCTCCGGCCAGCTGATCCGGCACGTTCTTAGAGCAGGGGCCAGAGCAAAGAGCCAAGCTGGAAGAAAGTCACTCCGCCTGGGCCTCTGAGGACATCAGGGTGCCCTGTGCCACTGCCTCGCAAGTGAAACAGTGGCCACGTCAGCGGCAGGGAGGAACGAGATCATCCGGAGAAGGGAGTTAACAGAGAGGAAAAAACAAACCGTACATGCCCCTGAGTGTCTTGGTTGACTGCTGTGGCAGGCAGGCTACTCACTCCTGGCTGGCCAGCACTGAAGTGCAGTGCTATGTAATGTGTGATGCTGTGTGAGGCGAGGCGCTGTGTGAGGGTGATGCTGTGTGTGCGGGATGCTGTGTGAGGTGAGGCGCTGTGTGAGGGTGATGCTGTGTGAGGGGTGATGCTGTGTGAGGGTGATGCTCTGTGAGGGTGATGCTGTGTGAGGGTGATGCTGTGTGAGGGTGATGCTGTGTGAGGGTGATGCTGTGTGAGGTGAGGTGCTGTGTGAGGGTGATGCTGTGTAAGGGGTGATGCTGTGTGAGGGGTGATGCTATGTGAGGGGTGATGCTGTGTGAGGGGTGATGCTGTGTGAGGGGTGATGCTGTGTGAGGGTGATGCTGTGTGAGGGGTGATGCTGTGTGTGGGGGATGCTGTGTGAGGTGAGGCGCTGTGTGAGGGTGATGCTGTGTGAGGGGTGATGCTGTGTGAGGGTGATGCTGTGTGAGGGTGATGCTGTGTGAGGGTGATGCTGTGTGAGGGTGATGCTGTGTGAGGGGTGATGCTGTGTGTGGGGGATGCTGTGTGAGGTGAGGCGCTGTGTGAGGGTGATGCTGTGTGAGGGGTGATGCTGTGTGAGGGGTGATGCTGTGTGAGGGGTGATGCTGTGTGAGGGTGATGCTGTGTGAGGGGTGATGCTGTGTGTGGGGGATGCTGTGTGAGGTGAGGCGCTGTGTGAGGGTGATGCTGTGTGAGGGGTGATGCTGTGTGAGGGGTGATGCTGTGTGAGGGTGATGCTGTGTGAGGGTGATGCTGTATAAGGGTGATGCTGTGTGAAGGTGATGCTGTGTAAGGGTGATGCTGTGTGAAGGTGATGCTGTGTGAGGTGAGGTGCTGTGTGAGGGTGATGCTGTGTGAGGGTGATGCTGTGTGAGGGTGATGCTGTGTAAGGGTGATGCTGTGTGAGGGTGATGCTGTGTAAGGGTGATGCTGTGTGAAGGTGATGCTGTGTGAGGTGAGGTGCTGTGTGAGGGTGATGCTGTGTGTGGGGGATGCTGTGTGAGGTGAGGCGCTGTGTGAGGGTGATGCTGTGTGAGGGGTGATGCTGTGTGAGGGTGATGCTGTGTGAGGGTGATGCTGTATAAGGGTGATGCTGTGTGAAGGTGATGCTGTGTAAGGGTGATGCTGTGTGAAGGTGATGCTGTGTGAGGTGAGGTGCTGTGTGAGGGTGATGCTGTGTGAGGGTGATGCTGTGTGAGGGTGATGCTGTGTAAGGGTTATGCTGTGTGAGGGTGATGCTGTGTAAGGGTGATGCTGTGTGAAGGTGATGCTGTGTGAGGTGAGGTGCTGTGTGAGGGTGATGCTGTGTGTGGGGGATGCTGTGTGAGGTGAGGCGCTGTGTGAGGGTGATGCTGTGTGAGGGGTGATGCTGTGTGAGGGTGATGCTGTGTGAGGGTGATGCAGTATAAGGGTGATGCTGTGTGAGGGTGATGCTGTGTGAGGGTGATGCTGTGTGAGGTGAGGTGCTGTGTGAGGGTGATGCTGTGTGAGGGGTGATGCTGTGTGAGGGGTGATGCTGTGTGAGGGTGATGCTGTGTGAGGGGTGATGCTGTGTGAGGGTGATGCTGTGTGAGGGGTGATGCTGTGTGAGGGGTGATGCTGTGTGAGGGTGATGCTGTGTGAGGGTGATGCTGTGTGAGGGGTGATGCTGTGTGAGGGGTGAGTGACTGTGTGAGGGTGATGCTGTGTGAGGGTGATGCTGTGTGAGGGTGATGCTGTGTAGGGGATGCTGTGAGGTGAGGCTGTGTGAGGGTGATGCTGTGTGAGGGGGTGATGCTGTATAAGGGTGATGCTGAGGGTGATGCTGTGTAAGGGTGATGCTGTGTGAGGGTGATGCTGTGTGAGGGTGATGCTGTGAGGGTGAGGGCTGTGTGAGGGTGATGCTGTGTGAGGGGATGCTGTGCTGGTGAGGGTGATGCTGTGTGAGGATGCTGTGTGAGGGTGATGCTGTGAGGTGATGCTGTGAGGGTGATGCTGTGTGAGGGTGATGCTGTGTGAGGGTGATGCTGTGTGAGGGTGATGCTGTGTGAGGGAGTGCTGTGTGAGGGTGAGGCACTGTGTGAGGGTGATGCTGTGTGAGGGTGATGCTGTGTGAGGGTGATGCTGTGTGTGGGTGATGCTGTGTGAGGTGAGCGCTGTGAGGGTGATGCTGTGTGAGGGTGATGCTGTGTGAGGGTGATGCTGTGTGAGGGGTGATGCTGTGTGAGGGGTGATGCTGTGTGAGGGGTGATGCTGTGTGAGGGGTGATGCTGTGTGAGGGTGATGCTGTGTGAGGGTGATGCTGTGTGAGGGGTGATGCTGTGTGAGGGGTGATGCTGTGTGAGGGTGATTGCTTATGAGGGTGATGCTGAGGGTGATGCTGTGTGGTGAAGGGTGATGCTGTGTGAAGGTGATGCTGTGTGAGGTGAGTGCTGTGTGAGGGGTGATGCTGTGTGAGGGTGATGCTGTGTGAGGGGTGATGCTCTGTAAGAGGGTGATGCTGTGTAAGGGTGATGCTGTATAAGGGTGATGCTGGGTGAGTGCTGTGTGAGGGTGATGCTGTGTGAAGGGTGATGCTGTGAAGGGTGATGCTGTGTAAGGGTGATGCTGTAGTAGGGTGATGCTGAAGGGTGATGCTGTGTGAGGTGATGCTGTGAGTGTGCTGTGAGGTGATGCTGTGTGAAGTGATGCTGAAGGGTGATGCTGAGGGGTGATGCTCTGTAAGGGTGATGCTGAGGGGTGATGCTGTGTGAGGGGTGATGCTGTGTGAGGGGTGATGCTGTGTGAGGTGTGATGCTGTATGAGGGGGATGCTGTGTGAGGTGTGATCTGTGTGAGGGTGATGCTGTGTGAGGTGATGCTGTTAAGGATGATGCTGAGGGGTGATGCTGTGTGAGGGTGATGCTGTGTGAGGTGGTGATGCTGTTAAGGATGATGCTGAGGGGTGATGCTGTGTGAGGGTGATGCTGTGTGAGGTGGTGCTGTGTGAGGTGTGATGTTGTGTGAGGGGTGATGCTGTGTAAGGGTGATGCTGAGGGGTGATGCTCTGTAAGGGTGATTCTGAGGGGTGATGCTCTGTAAGGATGATGCTGAGGGGTGATGCTGTGTGAGGGGTGATGCTGTGTGAGGGGTGATGCTGTGTGAGGTGATGCTGTGTAAGGATGATGCTGAGGGGTGATGCTGTGTGAGGGGTGATGCTGTATGAGGGGGATGCTGTGTGAGGTGTGATCTGTGTGAGGTGATGCTGTGTGAGGTGTGACACTATGAGATGATGGCCTGTGCTCACCTGCACACGTTTGACTGCAGCTTAGCCACGAAGGGTACATACTATGAGTTCAGTCAGCTGTATTTAAATCCAGGCTCTACCACTGGCTAGGTGACAGACTTTGGCCAATTTAGTTAATCTTCCCTGTTTATATTTCACAGCCCTCATCTGTAAAATAGAGATAAGAATCTACGTGCCTGAAAAGGTTACAGCAAAAGAGGAATATTACAGGAAACACATTTAATGGCACCTACTGCAGAGTAAGTGGTCAGTAATTGTTGAGTACCATCATCCCTATGCTCATGATGATGACGCTGCTGGTAATGCCTGTGATGGTGATGGTGGTGATGGTGGTGATGGTGGTGGTGCTGGTGGTGATGGTGATGGTGGTGGTGATGATGGTGGTGGTGGTGGTGATGGTGGTGGTGGTGGTGGTGATGGTGATGGTGGTGATGGTGATGGTGATGGTGGTGATGGTGGTGGTGATGGTGGTGGTGCTGGTGGTGATGGTGATGGTGGTGGTGGTGCTGGTGTTGGTGGTGCTGGTGATGGTAGTGGTGGTGGTGATGGTGATGGTGGTGATGGTGGTGGTGATGGTGGTGATGGTGATGATGGTGGTGGTGATGGTGATGGTGGTGCTGGTGGTGATGGTGATGGTGGTGGTGGTGGTGGTGGTGGTGATGGTGATGGTGGTGATGGTGGTGGTGGTGGTGATAGTGATGGTGGTGATGGTGGTGATGGTGATGGTGGTGCTGGTGATGGTGGTGATGGTGGTGGTGGTGCTGGTGATGGTAGTGGTGGTGGTGATGGTGGTGGTGATGGTGATGGTGGTGCTGGTGGTGATGGTGATGGTGGTGATGGTGGTGGTGATGGTGGTGGTGGTGGTGATAGTGATGGTGGTGATGGTGGTGATGGTGGTGCTGGTGGTGTTGGTGGTGATGGGGGTGATGCTGATGGTTCTGATGGAGATGGTGGTGGTGCTGATGCTGGTGGTGGTGATGATAGATGTAGTGATGATGATGGTGGTGGTGGTGATGATAGGGGTCCTGATGGTGACAGTAATGATTATAACAATGTTTTCATGTGGTTCCCCCGACACCCTTACCACTTCCCTCTTCTTTCTAAATTCTCTCTCTTCTGACGTCAGTTCTTATAACGTTGGGATGAGTTTTCTAAATGAAAATGTGTATGCACACCGTGTTTTCTCGATGGGAGTGAAATACCACTAATTAATGGGCAAAGGATTCACAAATGCTCATCACTGCATCCAATGAAAAAGACATTAAAAGTTAAAACTATCAATTCTGCAGAGCGGTTCACCCAGCAATCCCAAATTAAAGACATGGGGCTTGTAAGATAGGAAATGACAGGCTTTTTTTAATCTTGAACATGGTGAATTATTATTAGTTATAATCATATATGGATTTGAAGTATCTAAAATGAAAATATAAATTACATTACCCACAATCACAAACAACAGGAGAATGTCTATGCTCATGTTACACAGCTCCTTTCCTTTAATGGAACAGGCAGCTTGTTCGTGTCCCAACACCCAGCTTGACAAAAGACACACTTGAAGAACTTCACGTTTCTGCCAGCCTTCTACTATTCACCGTTTACGTTCCACGTAACGTTTAAAGGCAGACTAGTGTTGTACTTTGTTACTTCTATGAACTGCAGTTTATACTGGAAAACCATCTTCAGGGGAGGAAAATCACCCGGTGTGCTTTCTGAACTGGGAAGGCTACACCCAGTCGGTTAAAACTCATGTCTCTGACAACGTGCGCCTCGTGGCTGCAGCGGCACCTGGACGTCTGCTTCTGGGGGCCGGGGCGGGGGCAGGGGCGTCTGCCTGGCTCAGGAAAACATAGAATTGGGTGTTGGCGTCTCCTGGACTCAGCATCTGTTCAGCAAATGTCCTGGCTGGGAATCCAGGAGCCAGGTCCCCAGTAGTGGTTGGAGGGAGATGGAATAACACCCCGCTCCCCCACCCCCCGCTGGAGGCCCTGTCCAGAGAGGACAGGCCGGGTCTGCATCAGAGCGGGCGGCCCCTGCGGGAGATGGTCCATGGAAGCGCTTGCATCTGGACTCCGTCAGCCCCCCCCAGGGCAGCGATGCCCCCCTGACTTACATCACCAGCCATCTCAACACCTTGTCAGCAGGATGCCGGGTGGTCCCAGGACCGGAAGGCCTGTGCTTCAAGCTCAGAAGGGAGCGGCTACATTGCCAGGAGAGAGCTCTGTTTCCTCACTAATCTCCTACATTTATTTCTCAAAGGAGTAAACAGAGGCATCTTCTGAAAACAGCAAACCAGACCCAGAGCCGTTCCTTGTCCAGGGGGATCCCAGCAAGAGGTGACGAGCACAGCCCAAAGGGGCCTAATTAAGATTATCAAAGGCACCGCTGTATCAGTGTGGGCAGATTTAAAGGAACAGGACAGAATGAGGAAGTGTCCGGGCTGCTGACAGTGGTCCCTGGCCCTGGGAACGAGGGGAAGGCTGTTGCCAGGGAGACGCTGCCGGACCCTGTGCCCTCCCTCAGGCTCTTTCTCCCCCACTGGGCGCCTCGTCACTGGAGTCAAGGATGAGGCCAGGAGTGCAGAGCTCCCAGTCTGCCCCCGCACAGGGCAGCATGAGGGGCACACAGTAGGGCAGCTGTGGAGAGGAACCCTCTATCCCTGAATGAATTCTAGATTCTCAGGACTTTTTGAGCCTCTGCTCCTGGCCCATTCGAGGTTGAGCGGTGGAGGCACACAGTGATGTGAGGTGGTATCTCGGCCTCGAGGGGCCGAGGGGAGGGGACACCTGTGACAGCCAGGCCAGCCCGGCCCCCCAGACCAGCCTGGCCACCCCGGGGGCTCTGTAACTTCCTCGCCTCTGGGAGGGGAGTGGTCAGGGCGTTCCTTCCACGTGTACGAGTGTGCAGAGAGGGTGTCGCCAGGTTAAAAGCAAGCATTCCCTTTGAAAGCTGTGACCTGCGTGCCCATGCATAAACACAGTCCACACAGACCGCGGCTGGGGACATGCGGGCAAGCACGCGACTCGGTGATAGAGCCCGGCAGGTCCCAGAGCAGAGCCCCCAGGCAGGGATTTTAGTTCTTTCCTGTGAGGGGGGGCCCAGGAGCTAACGTCCTCCCTGAGACGGACACCTGACGACCAGGCGGCCTGCTGAATGGAGCGCAGGGGCCTCGTCCAGGTTTCACCCCCGAACTCCTCTCGCCGGTGACCGCAGCTGCTGAGGACCAGGTCCCCACTGAGCTGGGGGCTCCGAAGCCCTCTCTGTTTACAGTGGGGTTTTTTTCAGGGTAGGGAAGGTACCACAAAGGGAAACGCAAAGATAGGTCATTTGATTATTCTCCTCAAACATCCACAGGCCCCTCTCCAGGGAGCTGCGCTGGACGCTTATTTGCTAAAACATGTAAATGGGTTGACAGGAGAGCTGGTGGTCACAGGGCCTGGTCGGACCGTGGGCTTCCATGTCCCGCATCCTCCCAATCACCACTCTCAGGGGACATTCTTCTTCCTTTCCCTTTCAGGGAAGAAAATCAGGCATAAACACTGCCCAGGACAGTGGGAGGTAGGGGATGCAGGGGACAGGGGTTCCGTGTTTGTGAGGACACGTGGGCACCCCCAGGGAGGACAAACCAGTGGAGGTCAAGGCGGTTCAGAGAGGGCAGAAGTCATCCCAGGCGGCTTTCGTCTTTCCCTAAAGAGCCTCCGGGAGGTGAGGATCCTGTGCCCCTGCTTCCGCCAACTTCCTGGGTGTGTGTCTTCTCCACGTGGGCAAAGGGTCCAGCGAGATTCACATCCCAGAGCAGGAAGGGGATGAAAACGGGACAGAGGGGGCTGCGGCGCCCGTAGCGGGCGCGCCTGGTGACGCCACGCAGGCCAGAGGAAAGCACGCTGTTCCAAGGCCTTCTGATAGTAACGCAAACACTTCTGCCAGTTAATATGGTCACAATTGGATCCCAAGACAAGCAAGCCATTTGTCACTGTGGGGACACTTTTTCTTCAGGACACAGAAAGCAATTTTAAAAAGTAATAAAGTACTAAAGGGGGGAGAGTCAGGTCAGAAATTAGACTTTTTTTTAATGTTTTATGTCTCTGTTTTTCTAATGCCTTAGAGTGCTAAGCGAATCTTCATCACGAACACTTGTGTGTAGACGTTTCTGCTTTGCTCTTGGGGATGAAGGCCCTGATCCCCCGGGCTCTTCCAATGCCCGCGGCTCAGACAGCGCCATCACTGGGGGCAACGCCCCACCCTGCACGTCCAGTGCTTCCGGGGCGGACAGGGGTGCCTGCTGGCCCAGACCCAGACCTTCTGCAGCTCGCCCTGCGGGCTGACACCCAGACTCCTGGGGCGTAGACTCTGTGCTGTGGGCCAAGCCTGGCCTCTCTATTTGCCTGGAGAGGCAGGCTTGGCCCACAGCACAGAGTCTACGCCCCAGGAGTCGGTGTCAGCCCGCGGGGAGCTCCGGGCTCAGCCTCACAAACATCCCACTCGTTGCCCACCCCCCCGCTGCCCACCAGACCCCACCCCTAAACCCCCTGCACGGCCCCTTCCAGGCAGCTGAACCCCTGCAGAATCCACCGGAACTCAAGCAGGCAAAACGTGCAGACGTTGAGTCTGAATCCCCAGGGGTCAGCATCCCCCAGAGGCCCCACACGGGCCCAGGAGGCCCCTCGGATCTCAGGGACTGGGGCAGGCCTGGCTGCATCTGTCCCAGTGGGGTGGCAGGCAAGCGGCTGAGAGCTGGGGTGGGGGCAGTTGTCTATTCCACAATAAAATTCAATTACAGATTTAATCTTTCCATCCAATGAATATATTTGCACGCTCAGGCACTTCAGTTGTGTCCGGCTCTTTGCGACGCCATGGACTGTAGCCCACCAGGTTCCTCTGTCTGTGGGATTCTCAAGGCAAGAATACTGGAGTGGGTTGCCATGCCCTCCCCCAGGGTATCTTTCGATCCCACCCAAGGATCGAACCCGTGTGTCTCCTGCATCTCCCACTTTACAGGCAGATTCTTTACCACTGAGCCCCCAGGGAACCTAATGAATATATGTAGTTCCACCCAAATTACTGTGCCATTATCATGGACTTGGGGGCAGGACGCAGAGAGCTGGTCCAACTGCTCAAGACCATGGGGCTGCTTAGTGTTAGAAGCAGAAACGTCCAAAGGGTCAGTCACCCCAGGCGGCCTCTGGGCTGGCCTGTCGCTGGCTGTATGTCTGCAGCCCTCACGCACAGGCTGCAGCCCCAGCCCCCGGTGTGGTGGCACTGGGGGCCCTTTGGGAGGTGATCAGGGTTAGATGGGGTCACGAGGGAAGCACCCTGTGATGGGGCTGGTGCCCTGGATGGAACACAGAGAGCCTAGAGCTCCATTCGCACCCTGCATGAGCACATGGTCAGGAGGCTTCCGTCCACGGGCCAGGAACTCCTGCCCAGACACCGCAGCTGCACCTCCCTCCCTGACCACCCTCCTCAAAGCTGCGAGAAATCACCGTCTGCTGCGGAATCCCCCAGTCTGTGGTGTTTCTGTTACAGCCGCCAAGTCCCTAGGATGAGGCCTACCTCGCTCTCCCCCTGGACTCTCGCTGTAACACCTCCACTGGGACCCATCCCCCGTGCCAGGCCCACTCTCTAGGACCCTCACCCCCAAACTCCACTGCCCCAGCCCCGGCCTTTGCCCATCTGGGCAGGCCCCTTCACTCACCACCACCACACCGGACATGTCACTCACCTGACGCTGTTTCTGCGACTCAACACATCTTTTAAAAGCTAATCCTATTCTGCTTGCTTTCTAGTTTCAAGGAAGGGAGAGGGCAGACTTTATTTTCTTGGGCTCCAAAATCACTGCAGATGGTGACTGCAACCAGGAAATTAAAAGATGCTTGCTCCTTGGAAGAAAAGCTATGACCAACCCAGACAGCGTATTAAAAAGTAGTCACATCACTTTGCCGACATAAGTCCATATAGTCAAACTACGGTTTTCCCAGGAGTCACGTACGGATGTGAGCGCTGAACAGTAAAGAAAGCTGAGCACCGAAGAATTGATGCTTTTGAACTGTGGTGTCACAGAAGACTCTTGAGAGTCCCTTGGACTGCAAGGAGATCCAGCTAGTCCACCCTAAAGGAGATCAGTTGTAAACATTCATTGGAAGGATTGATGTAGAAGCTGAAGCTCCAATACTTTGGCCACCTGATGTGAAGAGTCAACTCACTGGGAAAAAAAAAACACCTTGATTCTGGGAAAGACTGAAGGCAAGTGGAGAAGAGAGAAGCAGAGGATGAGACGGTTGGATGGCATCACTGACTCAATGGACGTGAACTTGAGCAAACTCCAAGAGACCGTGAAGGACAGGGAAGCCTGGTGTGCTGCAGTCCTTGGGGTGGAGGAGTTAGACATGACTTAGCAACTGAACAACAGATCAGGAGTCGGGAGCGAGCGTCCGTCTCAGGGACAGCCCTTTCTCCCTCCCACTGTCCCCAGCACGGCCCTTCTCCGCGTCGCCCCTCCCTTCTGTGTGTCATCACACTCCCCTCCCTCCCTCTCAAGTGGCTACTGAAAAGTTGAGAGCAAAATTTAACATCCAGTGTTAGCAACTTTCTCCAATCCTGAGAGAGATTCTTATTCCCCCTTCTCGTGATGATTAATTTATGTATTATTATCTATTGATCCTTATTATTATGGTCGTTATTTCACATATGATCTAATGTGAGCCACCCCGAATCCTTTTGGAGTTAGGCAAATATAAAGAAATAATGGATCCATATTGAATGTAACACATCACCTGAAAGTATTTAGAAAGAAAGAGAGAGAGGAAGTCGTGATATGAAGGCCTCATGATTTTA
Source organism: Budorcas taxicolor (assembly GCF_023091745.1). Classification (NCBI taxonomy): domain Eukaryota; kingdom Metazoa; phylum Chordata; class Mammalia; order Artiodactyla; family Bovidae; genus Budorcas; species Budorcas taxicolor. Next base: position 114,528,549 of record NC_068917.1, on the reverse strand, counting down.
ATTCTTAAAAGCTTTTCAAATATTGCTGGTAAACTGAGGACTCCACTCACATGGGTCCTTGAGTCTTTCTCTATCAAGGAATTCTATGACCTTCTTGAAACTGAAGGTTTTGAAACAGCAACACATAAAAGGTGATGGAAGGCACTATTATTTGATGATGGTAAGCACAGCTCAAGTGTAATGGGATTTTAATCCTAGAGGGAGGCTTTGAGGCTGGCAGAAACCACACGCCTCTCTCACTTCCTGGGCTGCCGTGTGCACTGCCCCGCAGGGCTCGGAGCCGGAACGCCGGGTATTGACTGAGGACCCTCTGATGAACTCCAAACAGTCTGCATCCACAGCAGAGCGAGGCCGCTGCAAAATCGATCCGAAGCCTGGGCGCCGAGGAAACACTGCCGCAGGGAGCAGGCTTTAGTTTGTGTTTTTAACTATTGCTTAACTCAGAGGGGCAACTAGATTACTATGAACACTTTCTCAAAGGAAAAAGCAAAGCCTAGTCGATGCAAATAACAGATGACAATATGGAAAGAGGCCTGAGGCCTCACCTGCCTCCTGAGCATCTTGGCACAGGGTCAAGGCCCTCACCCCGCGGGGGGCGACCCCTAAGAGGGGTCAGAGCAGGCGGGCACTTCCAGCCGGGATGACAGGCAAACCAGAGAACGCTTCCTGCCCGGACCACACAGACAGCAGTGACTCTGCCCCGGCTGAGGGCAGACCCTCAGGGGCCCTGTGCCTTTCGTTTCTTCATGTTAACCCCAGGGTTAACCCACACCACGGCACAGAAGGGAAGGCCACCTTCCTCAGCAGCACAGAGGAACCAGCAACGCAGAAGAAGAAACCGCACTCACGTGAAAACACCTGGGAGCTCCCAGAGACAGCCCAGCATCGGCGGTTTCTCTGTGGACTTCAGTCCTGGGGCTGCCACCGCCAGTGTGTCCAGTAACACAGGGACACTGTCCACACCTTGGTGTGTGTGCATGCACCAATGTGGTCCACCCCATGGTCTGTGTACACACACCAGTGTGGTCCAGTCACCCTGTGGAAACCATTCACACCTTGGTGTGTGTACAGTGTGGTCCAACAAACCGGGGACACCATCCACACCATGGCCTGTGTGCAAACTCGACCACAGCGCAGGGCCGGTCATGCTTGTGGCTGACCTGGGGCTGCTGGGAGGAGCCCCAGGCACTTCCAGGACCTCCTGGATCAAGTCTCCACAACGCCGGCTCCCTCTGGGAAGCCAATTTCTAGCGCGAGCAGCACATCCACACTCAAGCAGGAGGGTGGGAACACTGCGTGGTGCAGTCTCACTGTCTGGGGGCCTTTCCATCCCGAGGCCGCTGGTAGTTCCGACACTTCAGGCGTGGCCCCTTGTTTTAGCACAGATCACCCCAAAGCCACAGATAATTGGCACATCAGGCACTATGCAAATGAGCTGCAATTAAAGCCAGAGTCACAGCTAAACTGCAGTTCACTGAAATTTTATTTTCCATGCAAAACAGCAAAAGCCTCGTGCTGAACAGAGACACAAAGACCAACGGAATCTCCTCACTGCTCTAAACAGACAGACCATTAGGGTGGCGCAGCACACTTGCCAGTCAATGCCTTGTCCCGATGAAACGGAGTCATTTCCTTTCCTGTCTCCTGCCTGAAATAAACGCCAATACAGGGAGAAGACTGGGGCGGGGGGATCGGAAGTGAGGGGGAGGCGATGAGGCTGAATCTCTGGGTGGAGAAGCGAGACGGGAAGCGTAGCAGACGCGCTTCGCAGCAGCTGCACCGTCCTCACAGACAAAGGAGCTGCTGGAGGGGAGAGGGCGAGCACCCCCAAGTCCAGCCTCACGCCCCACCCTCCTCCAGCCACTTCAGCGCCCTGGCCATAGGGTGGGTCTCACACAACCTTGGCAAACCCGCCAGCAAAGACAATGACTCTGGAGCGTAGGAGGCCAGCCAGGTGTGTCCTGGGCCAGACAATGCACAGGTGTGCCCGCACGCCTGGGCCACTTCACGGCCAGAAGGGAAGGAGTTGCGGGACCGTGGACACCCCCCCACCCCGCCCCCCGCCCCGGGAGCGCTGTTTCCTCTGGGCGGCGGCTCCTAAACCCTGAGCTCTTCACTGGTCCTCCTAACTGCGCTGGGAACACGGCACCAGGTCAGCCAAGGACACGGGGCCTCAATGTCACCGCCCGCCGGGGACGGGGAGCCAGATGGCCTCTGTGACAGGCCCGGAACGCGAGCCCGGGATGCCGGCCGCGAGGACAAGCACCGGAGGATAAACCTGGGCGAGCGGCAGGCCGGGCTTTGGACGGAGGCCACTTCTCCAGGCCTAGGGGGAACAAAGGCTGTTTCCCGGAGCCGCACAAGAAATGCCTGGGTGCTTCAGAGGACGGGGCTCGTGGGGAGCCGGCGAGCTTGCTGACCGAAGCAGCTGCCATCTGCCACCGCCCTCCCGCTGCCCCCGGCTCCAGTCCCTTTAAACGGGGCAGGGGAGACTCCGGGCCCTCCCAGGTTGGAGCCCCTCACCAGCCAGAGCCAGATGTGGGTGGGGGAGGGTAACAAAAGCAGTGGAACCACCCCCCCAGGGGGACTTACGGCCCCTGGGGCCAACAACCTCACACCACCCCAAGCCCAGAGCCTTTTCTCTTTCCGTTTTCCTAAAAGCTCGGTTGCTCAGTTGTGGCTGACTATTTGTGACCCAGTGGACTGCAGCCCCCCAGGCTCCTCTGTCCATAGGATTCTCCAGGCAAGAATACTGGAGTGGGCTGCCATACCCTCCTCCAGGGGACCTTCCCGACCCAGGGACTGAACCCACGTCTCTTTGTCTCCTGCACTGGCAGGCGTGTTCTTTATCACTAGCGCCACCTGGGAAGCCCTTCCTGAAAGCACCACGTGCCATTTCTAAATAAGAAGCTGTTTCAGCTCAGGGCACAAGCGGCCCTCCCCAGGCAGGACTGATTCCCAGGACCACTCATCCCGAGACCCCCACGCACAGGGTTAACCGCCTGACCTCTGTGTGCTCTCAGCACCCCCAGACCTCCCCCAAAGGACCCCCCAAACAATAAGAAGCCCCGCCCTCCAAGGGCAGCAGGATGTAGTCCCGAGCTTGTTCCGGGAATGCCTGGCCCCCAGGGGAAGCTGAGAGGCTCAGAGCCAAGGAGAGAGTGACCTCCATGGTGACCACTTGGGGGTGCGGCAGATGCACCCCTGATGGACCCAAACCTGTGTCAGAGGCTTTTCTGGAACCACTTCCCTCTGGGGGCCCGCCCTGACTCCCTGAAGCAGAGCGCTCAGGTGAGCTCTGTGCCCCAAGGCTGACCTGCCTCTCTGTCCCCAGGGCCTCCCTCCTCATGCCCGCCTGCAGCGAGGTGCTTCCGGCTAGAGCCCAAAGGGGATGAGGAGGTGAGGCACCGGCACCCAAGGACTCATCGCTCTTTCTCCCACCTGCTGCCCCTGACCCCCCAGAGACCCCCCAACACACACCCAGGACGGGGGACTGAGAAAATGGCGGGGCATCTATCAGAGACTCCCCAGCACACACCCGGGGATGGGGGAGCTGAGCACACGGCAGGGCTTCTACCAGAGACCCCCCCCCAACATACACCCGGGACAGGGGGCTGAGAAAATGGCGGGGCTTCTATCAGAGACCCCTGAACACACACCCCAGGGCGGGGGATGCTGAGAACACAGCAGGGCTTCTATCACAGACCTCCCCCCCAGCACACGCCCGGGGACGGGGGGGGGGGGCTGAGAACAAGATGGGGCTTCTATCAGAGACCCCCCAACACACACCTGGGGACGGGGGTGCTGAGAACATGGTGGGGCTTCTATCAGAGACCCCTCAGCACACACCCAGGACAGGGGAGCTGAGAACACGGTGGGGCTTCTATCAGAGACCGCCCAGCACACACCCGGGGACGGGGGGTGGGGGGCTGAGAACACAGTGGGGCTTCTATCAGAGACCGCCCAGCACACACTCAGGCCGGGGGCGCTGAGAACACGGTGGGGCTTCTATCAGAGACCCCCCAGCACACACCCAGGACAGGGGAGCTGAGAACACGGTGGGGCTTCTATCAGAGACCACCCAGCACACACCCGGGGACGGGGGGTGGGGGGCTGAGAACACAGCGGGGCTTCTATCAGAAACCACCCAGCACACACCTGGGGACGGCGGGGGGGTGGTGCTGAGAATACGGTGGGGCTTCTATCAGAGACCGCCCAGCACACACCCGGGGACGGGGGGTGGGGGGCTGAGAACACAGCGGGGCTTCTATCAGAAACCACCCAGCACACACCTGGGGACGGCGGGGGGGTGGTGCTGAGAATACGGTGGGGCTTCTATCAGAGACCCCCCAGCACACACTCGGGACAGGGGGCTGAGCACACGGCTCTGTCCCGAGCCACGAGGTCTCCAGTCCATGTGCTTTGACAGTGCCCCAACTCCGTCCCCGCCAGGCTGTTAGAAGCCCTTCCTCGACAGAGGGCAAGGACCCTCTGGCATCACACCCACACCCCCTCAGTGCGTCTGGGCTCCTGACAGCCACTAGAGGGCCAGAGCGCCCGTGGAATCAGGCCGGCCCGGAAGCTCTGGCCCGTGAAACTGAACAGGAGGACTCAATTCATGACTCGTTTGGATCTCAGGTCTCAGTTCAGGGCCTAGAAGCAGGCGTGGTTATTTCTCCTCCCTTTCTGCGTGTGCCCCTGGGAATCCCTGTTTCCCCAGGCTTGGAGATGGAAGCCCTCCGTGGGGGTGTTTTTCTTCTGCATTTTTTTCTCAATCATAAAACCTACATCTCTGAACAACTGAGATTTATCAAGTGCAATGTGTTAAGCATGCAGGCACATTTTAAAGATGTGGTGTTTTTTTTTAAAGAAATAAAGAATTTCTTTTGTTTTTAAAGAAACAAAGACTATTCCCCTTGAGGGGAGAGAAGGGCCCAGAGTGTATACAGGAAGAGGATTGATCTTTTACTCTGTGACTATACAATTGATGGTTTAGTTTTGAACATGACTTACCTTTTCTTTGCAAAAAAAGGAAAATTAAAGTAATTTAGCTGTCCATTGCTAGTTGTTACTGCACATGCTCCGAAATATTTGCCAAAATATACGTGAAAAAAGAAAGACATTCATTGCAACTTTCTTTGAAATAGCAAGAGACTAAAACCACTGAGGTGTCCGTGAACAGAGGGCAGAAGTGGGCAGAGGCGGGCAGAGGCGGACGCCTGCAGCTGTGAGAAGCAGAGGGGGGTGGGGTCAGTGCAGGAAGGTCCCAGGAGGGTTTAAGCAGGAAAAAAGGCAAGTAAGGCGCTGACTGCTGTACCCTATGTTTTTTCACGTGAACATTTTTACAATAAGTAACAGTTCTCTCGGAGAAGGCAATGGCACCCCACTCCAGTACTCTTACCTGGAAAATCCTATGGACAGAGGAGCCTGGTAGGCTGCAGTCCATGGGGTTAAGAGTCGGATATGACTGAGCGACTTCACTTTCACTTTTCACTTTCATGCATTGGAGAAGGAAATGGCAACCCACTCCAGTGTTCTTGCCTGGAGAATCCCAGGGACGGGGGAGCCTGGTGGGCTGCCATCTATGGGGTTGCACAGAGTCAGACACGACTGAAGTGACTTAGCAGCAACAGTTCTCTCTGGGAAAGAATCGTGGAAATTCAGTAGGTGCCTTTGGTGAGATGGAGCACGGGGGAAGGATTTTGGTTTTTATTCTGTGTTTCCTGAACTAGGAGAATTTTCTCCCATTGTGCCTGTGTGCTGGGAGGAAAATGGACACGTTCTGTAACTCAGACGTACCCACCAATGTCCCTGGTTGGACGTGGTGCTGAGTCCGCGTGGGATTTCTGGTCAAGACGTCAGGTTCCCCCCAAGGGTTCAAAAGCCCCCTTCTCAGGACCCCAGCTCTAACCCTGAAGGCTCTGCACCCCGACCTCCTGTGGGCTCAGAGGGTGGTTCCTGGAGGGGATGGGCGGACCCTGGGGTCACACAATCTCTGCTTTTCTCTCAAAGGCCCAAGGGAAGCTCTCGAAATAGAGCAGAAACGGGAGGAGAGAAACCCACTCACTTGGAGACAGCTGGGAAACGAAGATATTTTAATGTTTGAATGTCTCAGTGGAGACAGAGATTTCTTCTGTTCTCCTCTTTCACATTGTCAATATTTAAAATAAAAACAGACAAATACTTTTTTTAAAGATAAAAAGAACAAATGTTTAGAAAACCCCACAATTATCAACTTAACCAAAAAAAGGAAGTTTCAAAATGAAACACGTTCCAGCAGCTGGGTGTGAAGGCTTCACGGAAAGGAGGCTCTGGGCTGAGCGAGACTGAGGAACAAGAGTGATGTAGAAAGACAGGCGGAAGGAGGGGCACTGGCGGGGAGCGGGCGCGACATGAGGCAGGTTCAGGGAACAGTGGGTTTCTGTGTAGTGACGGTGTGGGGTCACCAGCGGGGAGCCGTCGCCAGGAGCTCCACAGAGCTCTCCAGCTTCACCAGTTGGGGGAGTGTGGTGTCTTTTTGCACTTGGCGCAGTTCCCCTGAGATCCATCCAGGTTGTTGCAAGGAAGCTGTCTGTCCCCTTCCACTGCTGAGTGGTGTCCACAGCATGGAGTCTATGTGGATAGCCATTCACCCACAGCTAGGTCTCTCTATTCTCCCATTACTGCAAACGAGGTTGCTATGAACACTCACGTACAGATTTGTGCATGAATATCAGTTTTTGTTTCTCTGAGATAAATGCTCAGGAGTGCAGTTGCTGCATCAAAAGGTAGTTGCCTGTTTAGTTTTTTATTAATAACGAAACAGTTTCCCAGAGACTCTGAACTATTCGCACCCCACTAGGATAGGGGGCTGAGCTTCTCCACCTCCTTGCCAGCAGTGGGTGTTGCCAGCCTTTTGTCTTACACGTTGTGATAGGTGTGCCATGAAATCTCACCAAGAGCGGTCTGATCTGCTTTCCTCAATGGCTAACGACCTTGTACATCCTTTACGACCTTATTTGCCATCTGATTAGCCTCTTTGGTGAAATGACTGCTCCTGTCTTCTGCCCATTTTCTAGGTGGGTCGGTGGAGATGGTGGTTCTTCAGACTGACGCTCATGCGCTCCAGACGCAAGTCCTTCTCAGTCATGCGATTTGCAAATATTTCTCCCAGTCTGTCATCTTTCTTCTCCTAACAGGAAAATTTTAAATTTTTATAAAGTCCAATTTATCCGTTTTTTTCTTTATGGGTCATGCTTTCGGTATCAAGTTTAAAGACTAGAGTTGGGTCCTGAATTTTCTGGTTTTGTCTAAAAATTCGATGGCTGTACATTCACATTTAAGTCAGTGATCCATTTTGAGTTAAATTTTCTGAGGCATGAGGTTTTGATCAGATTTCTTTTTTAAAACATATAGATGTTCAATTGCTCGAGTACTGTTTGCTAAAATAGCATTGCTTTCTGCATTAAACTGCTTCTGTACCTTCGTCAAAAATCTGTCGCCACCAAAAATGGCAGAGGAGAGAAATACCAAACATTCTCTCTCCACGAAAGCAATGATTAAACTGGCAAAAACAGGTTGACTTTTGGAAACTCTGGGAATCTAATAAAAAAATGTACAACACCCAGGGGAAGCTTCTTTCTTAATGAAGAAGGAAGTTGCTGAATTTCAGGAAAAGTGTTTTGATATTTTAACTGACCTGCTTCCATCTCCCACTCCCCCCAGCTCAGAGAGGACCCCCCAGGGAGCAGCATGGCCCTCATGCTGAATAAGCAGTGCCTGGGTTTCCCTCCCTGGTGGCCCCCGAAGGACTGACTCAGGGCCAGCCTTTGTTCCACTGCCTGGGACCCCTCCCAGGGATGACCCAGCACCCAGGAGATATTTGCCCAAAGTATTTAAAGCCACATGTGGTATCTGAAGCCACCTGGAGCAAGGTGTGCCTGACTTGGAGAGCAATAGACATACTGGAATGCCAGGAAGGAAGAGGTGGAGGGAGGAGATGCTTGGGAGAATAAGGGCTTTGAAAAGCACCTTCACACCCCAGGGAACCTCGAAGTCCACAGACACAGGCAGGGCTGGACGCCTGCGGGGACCGTCAGCTTCACCTCTGCCTGCGGGGACCGCCAGCTTCACCTCTGCCTGAGGCTCAGGCTCCCTGAGAAGAGAACCTGGCTGTGGCAGGGTGAGAACAGCCTGCTAAGCCTGAAGGAGGTCTGGTTGGCTGGCTTCTTTGTTTTCGGCCCCAGGCATTTAAGAAAATCTTTGCCAAATCTCTCAGACCAGCAGCATCGTGGAGCAGAGACAGCAGCGGCCACACATGACGAAGAACACCGTCTTCACAAGAGGCATGTAGGAAAAGGCACTGAACGATCCGAACAAGAGCAACAAGAAAGCCTTGGTGGGGGACAGGGGTGACCCCACAGGCGCCATGCTATGATGTGTCAGGCGGCCAGTTTTCAAGCGACTGTGGCAAGAAAAAGAAATAAAAGGCATACAGACTGGAAAGGAAGAAATATTACCAGGGACATGACTGTCCGTACAGAAAAGCTCAAGGAATCACTGTTTCCAGCTTGAGCCAAAGGACTGGGTGTCTCTCTGTGCAGAGAAGCAAGCATGTGTCCAAATAAGTCATATTTATACTTTAGTAAATACCATCACATGGGTCACTGTGAATCTTTAATATTGCATCTTCAAGTTACTTCCGCCATATTTACCTAAAATGACAAAATTATAATACATAATCTCTTTACTTGCACACTTCAAAAATCTAAATGTTTCTTTATTTTGAAAACCTCACATAATTAGAAAGAAAAATTGAACATAATCAAATATCCTATGTCCAAGGGTTAGAAGTACAATTCTTTCCTCAGGGTTAATTGGGTCTTCTAATTACTAATTACAACATGTATGAGCACATATTAATCTTTTCTTAAACCTCAGGGCTTTCCTGGTTATTTTCATTGCCACGGCTCCTGCCGTAACATTCTCCGCCGTTTCACATAGTCAGGCTTTAATCAGCTCTGTTTTTTCTCCTTGTCACAGGATGTTGAACAGAAATTGCTTGTGTCTTGAATTTTGGATTTACCGAAAGGCAGAACAGGTCCGGCTGCTGTCACTCCATTATCTGAACCAAACCACACGGAGAGAAAAGAGAAACTCGAAAGGAACCCTGAGGAGCGGGAGGACTGGTGGAGCCCCAGGAAGAGCTCAGGCGGGCAGAGGGTCCTCTGAAAGGCCTCCAAGGCTTTCCCCTCCTCTTTCTGCCAAGAGGCGGGTCCCCCATTTCCTTCAAGGCGAGCAAGGAGGGCTCCTGGAGGAGCTGGGGCACCCGCAGGAGGGGCGGCTGCCCCTCATTCAAAAATAATCTATGGAGAGAAATGATACTATTTCCTCTGCGTACCTGGTTATTTCAGCCCATTTAGAAATCAGTCACGTCATGAAAAATCAAACACATGCAAACATACAGAGGATGAAGATAAAAAAACACCCAGATGTCCTCCACTCAGCTCTATCATGGTGACATTTTGCCTTATACGATTTATATTAAAAGAAAAAAATATTTAAACATCAGTGATAAAAATTGAACCTTCACTGCCCCCTCTAAGTGTCCGTAAGCCTCATTTCCTCAGAATGAACCACTCTCCTGAACTCGGCATTTATCCCTCCAAACGTGGTGTTAAACCAGTTCTGCACATGCATAGGCCAGGCCGTCGGGACTGCTCTATAATTAGCTTTCTTTCTTCACCATTAGATTATTGAAGCTTACCTGCACTATACACACACAAACACATGTGCAAGGAGAGAGAATTTACGCTCATCTATTTTAATTACCATAAAGCTAACCTCTCAATATATCATAACTTATTCATCTGTCAATGGTCACTTAGATTGATTTGATTTTGTGTGATTATAAGCAATTCTGCAATACACAATTTTATGCATGTCTCCTCATATATGTAAGAGTTTCCCTGAGGGTGCAACCCTATACTTACTGACAAAGTTTTATTGTTTTGTTGCATTTATTAATTAAATTTTATTTTTAAGTTAATTTACTTAAGTATCTCTATCCCATGTCCTTCTGCTGGTGATTCAGCTATAGATTTAACAGATGTCGGCTTCGTCTTAACAAGTGCCAATCACTGCCCTAGTGACCAGGACTATGGATGAAAAAGGCAAAGCTCTCGCCAACATGTGGCGGAAGATTTAGTGGGGAACCAGATCACAAAAGGCAGTCAGATAAAGAAATAATGCGGTTTCCAGTGCTGATAAAACGAAAGGGTAAGAGAGAAGAGAAACACCGAGGTGTGAGATGAACACCTCTCTAAAGGGATGACACCCAGTGGAGGCTCAAGTGAACTGAAGGAATGGGCCATGCAGATGGGAGAGAAGCTTCTGACAGAGGCCGCAGCGAGAGCGAAGATCTGGGACCAACCGTGTCAGCATCGCCAAGAAAGCGGCAGAGGAGGGAGCAGACAGACAGCAGCGGTGACTGACGGAGCTGCTGGAAGGCCCGGTGATGGAGCCACACGGTCAGAGGTGGGGTCCACGAGGCAGTCCCCGCAGAGTGGCCAGGGGAGGGGCCTCCGGGGCCGCCTGGGGCCACGGCCACGCCCAGGCAGGAGGCGGTGGCAGCTCAGACGAGAGGAGCCGCGTGGAGGTTCGATTTGGAGAACATGCTGAAGGCCAGTGTGATGGCCCGCTCTACAGGGTCACCAGTCTTCAACATCCCCCCGGAATCCTCAGTTTTCTGGAAAGACTGGCTTCCCGAAGAAAATGGATCCCAGGGGGGTTTCTGGTCCAGCCCCTGGGCCACACTGGCGGCTCCCCCACACTGGCCAGGGTTCACTGTGATGGAGACCTCCTGCTGCAGGGGGCATTCCAGCCCCCAGCAGGGACCGTGAGCGACACTCAGCCCAGCCTCCGGGAAGCTCCTGCTTCGTTCCCAGCTCCCCCCAGGCCCCCAGAACAAGCCCGAGCAGGAGGGCCTCTCGGCCCATGGTCAGCCTCTCCCCTGAGTCCAGTTTGGGTCCCACACCTCCTGGGACCCGCGAGACCCTCCCCACACTCCCCTGCCAGCCCAGCCTGCCCCTCACTCGGCAGAAACCTTCTGTCCAGTCTTCAGGGCCTTCGGCCAGCGATCAGCACAGAAACCCTTTGGTTTAAGCCAACGATCGGTACGGCCTGGGACCAACAGGCTCATTCACGGGAGAGGCTAAAAGGGTAACAAGAGTCTCCACTTGACCATTGCTTGGGGTATTTTCATATTTACCATCTTTAAAACAAGAACGAAGTCTGGGAGGTAAGTGCCAAGGGCTGGCTCACCAGTGAGGGAGATGAGGCTGCCTTCTCAGTGACCCCAATCCACCTCGGGGCTGGCACGAGTGGGGACCCTGGCGCCTGTGCATCCAGCTGCTCCACCAGCTCGGCGCTGGCTGCGAGCTGGCGCTTTGAACGTCGGGTAGCCTGAGAGGGGCCGTGTGCGGTGGCCAGAAGGTGGGATCCCTGAAGTTGAGCCCCCTTCTCTGTGTTCGCGTGGCTCTCACGCGGTCTGCAAGGCCAGCACTGCTCCTGGGAGAGCAGTACTCACCCCTCAGGTTTTCCCAGGTGAGGCCCAGGCAGCTGTGCGCCTGCTTTCTCAGTCAACCAGAACTTTCTAGCAAAGACACAGCCCTGCAAGTCAGGATTTTGGGGCTTTACACTGGATTTTCTCAGCAGTGGCCTTGGTGACACGTTTTAGCCACAATGATTCTCTGTGGGGGCCATCCCAGGCCTGGTGGCTTCCTCAGTGACTCAGAAGATAAACAATATGCCTGTAATGCAGGAGCCCCAGGTTTGCTCCCTGGGTCGGGAAGATCCCCTGGAAAAGGAAACGTCTACTCACTCCAGTATCCCTGCCTGGGAAATCCCATGGACAGAGGAGCCTGGCGGGCTACAGTCTACGGGATCGCAAAGAATTGGACACGACTGATCAACTAACACTTTCCACTGTCTTTCCAACCCTGGAGGATGCCTAGCAGTTTCCTGGGCCTCCACCCATCAGATGCTGGTAACACCTTTTGCAGCCACAAGGATCAAAATGTCTGTAGACGTCACCAACCGGCAAACCACCTCCAGCTGACAACCGCTGATCTGGTGAATGATGGCCCCATGGGGTCTCCACTTTCCCACGGGTCCAGGGAGTCTAGAGAGGCCCCCAAACCCACCCCCCTCCATCAGTCAGGACTCCATTGCCCTTCAACAGTCACCCTCCTCTCCAAGCCGTCGGAGCCTCCTGACTGCCGAGCCGGCATCTCCTCCGTGTGCGGCCTGGGGACCACGCTCATACAGCTGGGTGCACACGTCTGAGGCTCCACGCCATCCAGACCGTCTCAACAGCCTTGCTCTTTCCAAGCCGCAGCTCCCGGACGACAAGGTTATTTTCTGCAGAAAAGCCCCACAATCTGGCACATGTTGTCAGGCCTCCAAGGAGACACAGGCAGGGCTGGAGCGTGGTATTATTTCCTGTTCTGCGTTTTCAAATGCCTGCTAATTAAAGGATTTCATTTTGCTCTGAAAAGTCCTCATTCTTTTAGGAAAAATGTGCACGCAAAAGGCACTATTGTAGAAACATAATCTTGCTCATTAAAAAAAAATTCCCTCCGAAAAGAGCTCATTCCCTTTCAAGGGCTGTTTTTCTTAACCTTCATGGTGAATAAACATCATTTTTCACCGTAAGGAATCTAAGTTCTATACAAATTGAGAGCGTTGCCAGGAGGTAACTTGCTGGGCAGCTGAGGAGATAACTGCACAGCCTCTGGGTGGAGGGCGAGGTGCTCTGCACCTCAGCCCCCTCGAGGAGTTCTCCCCCCAACCCCACCCGTCTCCCTGCCCCTCCCCATGATGAGCCCCATCACAGCCCCTCTGGGGGCTGACCCTCCGTGACCGCCTGGCCCAGGCGGAGCCTGGCTCTGTTATTACACATTCACCACGTTTGTGAGACTAACGGCATCCGTCTGCACTGGGCCCAGATGTCCCCCAGCACTCCTGACCTCTGAAACCTTTGTCCCATCCCCTGCCCACGGGAGCTGCCCCCGGCAGGCCCCATGTGTCCTGCGTGGGCACATGCAGCCAAGCCCCAACCAGGATCGCAGGCAGAGTACACACTGGACCCCGAAGCCCCTCTGCACAGCCCCCTCCTCTCCCCTGCCCTGCTGATCCCAAGGGCTCAGCTTCCCCCACTCCCGACCTTGGCCTTCTCAGCCCAGTGGGACCAGCTTGCCCCGTTGGACTCCAGTTTTCGGTGCCAGATGGGGAGCTTCAACCAGGCCAAGATCCAGGGCAGCCACAGGGCACACCTTGCCATTTGCCCCCTGACCTGGGGGGTCAGAGCCTCTCACTGCCCGTCGTCCATGGCTGAACACAACGTTCCATAAATGCTGCCCAGTTCCCGGCTATTTCTTGTTGGGTATGTGGAGATTTCTGGCTGTTTCTTGTTGGGGTGCGTGGAGTTTCCTGGCTGTTTCTTGTTGGGGTGCGTGGAGATTCCTGACTGTTCCTTGTTGGGGTTCGTGGAGATTCCTGGCTGTTTCTTGTTGGGGTGTGTGAAGATTCCTGTTTCTTATTGTGGTGCGTGGAGATTCCTGGCTGTTTCTTGTTGGGGTGCATGGAGATTCCTGTTTCTTGTTGGGGTGTGTGGTGATTCCTGGCTGTTTCTTGTTGGGGTGCATGGAGATTCCTGTTTCTTGTTGGGGTGCGTGGTGATTCCTGGCTGTTTCTTGTTGGGGTGCATGGAGATTCCTGTTTCTTGTTGGGGTGCATGGAGATTCCTGTTTCTTGTTGGGGTGCATGGAGATTCCTGTTTCTTGTTGGGGTGCATGGAGATTCCTGTTTCTTGTTGGGGTGCATGGAGATTCCTGGCTGTTTCTTGTTGGGGAGCGTGGAGTCAGTCCAGGATCAGTTTCCCTGCCGCGGCCAGAAGCCGAAGTCCTCCCGGTGTCTTTTACTCAGTACTTTTCTCCCGGCTCAGCTGGGATCACTGGCTGGGAACCTTGTCTAAGCCACGTAACAGTGTCTGACATCTTCTCACTGCAGACGGGTTCCGTGGAACCATCCCCCACAGTGTCCTCAGGCCAACAGCATCCCCACAGAGTGCAGTTCAGCAGAGAAAACTTTCTGGAGGGAACGGAGGCTGATAAAACACAGCCCACATGCAGGCCTCACTGGCCCAGCTCCGTCTAAGCGGGGGGTGGGGGGGGGGTGGGGGGGGTGCGCGTATTCAAAGCACCTAAAGCAACAGACTCCAATCTGCAGATTCCAGAGACATCACCCCTCAGAGTCCCTGTCAGGCTCCACTAAGCTGTGGGAGTTCGGGAAATGGCCACGAACTAAATAGCTGACTGTTTTCAGATGAGTTTGGACGCTGCTGCATTTTATGAAATACAGTTCTGCTTTAAAAGTATAAATAAAATGCATGGTAGTTTTATTTACTTGCTTTTTTTTTTTTATAATTTTTATACAGCTTTTTTTTTTTCTCAATCAGCGAATGTTTAAAGATAACCGACAAAAGCGCTGGGTAGGGGCACTGGAAGTTTTTGAGAAGAAAAAGGGCCTCACCGTCTCAAACGTCAGGAGGTGCTGGTCCGGGAGAGGTGACCACACCTCTGGCTGCCCCCACCCCATGGCTGTGTCATCAGCCTTCGGTCCACACTGGCCCTGGGCACATGGAACCCAAGGCTACACTCCCCGAGACAGCCAGAGCGCAGACTCGGGGCTGCCGGCCGAAACAGGAACCCCCTGCCTTTATTTAAAGCAAACTGGGGGTGAGGGCCATCGTCTCCCCGAGGAAGTTAAAGAACGTATTCAGAAGATCCAGCCACGAAGGAGCAATGACTCACAGGTCTGCTCAGAGGCCGGCCCCCAGGAGAGACGGGCCCCACGCTGTCAACGCCGGTGGGAGCCCCTGCCCACTCATACATGTGCACATCCCACAGTCTGCAGAGGCTGGAGATGCGCGCAGGGCGAGCAGAGGGGGACAGGAAGCCCTTCTGGTGAACCACGCGGCCTGAGCTCTTTGCCGTGGCTGTGCCCACTGTGTGCCCCAGGAGGGCCAGGGCGAGACCCTCAGCCACCTCCACCAGGGGCCGGGCGAGACCCTCAGCCACCTCCACCGGGGGCCGGGCGAGACCCTCAGCCACCTCCACTGGGGGCCGGGCCAGACCCTCAGCCACCACCCTAGGGGCCAGGGCCAGACCCTCAGCCACCTCCACCGGGGGCCAGGGCCAGACCCTCAGCCACCTCCACCGGGGGCCAGGGCCAGACCCTCAGCCACCACCCCAGGGGCCGGGCGGCCCACCCTGAGCCACCTCCACCCCCAGGTTTCCGCAGTGGAGATGCTGAAACAAGCACTGAGGCCCGCATGCTGGAACTGGGGAGAGAGCCTCGAAGCGAGTCCTCCACTGGCTTAAACTGGAGCCTGGATTCAAGGCAAGAAAGAGGGGAATCAAAAGAGCAGACCATGGAGAGAGGGTGGGAAGGCAAGGAGGGGCAGGGAGGAGCGGGCGGGGCGGTCCCGGTCGGCGCGGCCTGGCCTGTCCACCCAGAGGGGGCCCGACACTGCCCTGGACGGTGCCCACCTCTGCCCAGGACACAGCACCATGCCCTGCCAGCCTGCCAGGCGTCTCGAGGGCGGACGCCGTGGCGCTGGGGACACCCCGCCTCCTCCCGGCTGCTCCCTGCTCCGGGGGTCTGCATCCTCCCTGGGGTCAGCCCCCTGCTCCCCACACCCACCGCCACGGCCCTGGCCTCAGGGCAGCACTCTCCTATTGCTCACATACATTTTATTTACACGCGTTTGTCTTCTCCAGGGAGCCTCACAGGGTACATTTTATTTTTTTCCCCTACTCCTGTAAAAGTGGGTTTTCATGCATTATTCATGATTTATAGATTCCCAGAAACATGCAGCCCGTTCGCTGGGGAGGGGAATGACAAGCGAGCTTCGCCAGACTCCAGTGGGAGCTTCAGGGATTCGCTCCCAGCTCACTTGCTCGACGTAAAGTCAGGGGCTCTTCTCATTTCAGTGTGGGGCGACAGTCTCCGAGAATGAAAGCTGTCACCGTCTTCAGTCGGGAGCTCCCGGGGCCCCGGCGGGCGCGGAGGGAGAGGGCGGCAGGCGCGGCTGGGCCCGCGGGACGGCGGCCCGCCCGCGCGGCTCTCCCGGGCCGCAAGGCTCCCGCGGGCAGGAGCGCGGGAACCCGCCGCAGAGGAAAGCCCAGCCTGAGGCAGAGGAAAGCCCAGCCTGAGGCAGACGGCCCGCGGAGCCTGTCAGCCGGGGCTCCGCGACCCAACGCACCGCCTCCCCAGGCCCGACCCCCGGAGCGAAGCCCCGCGCCCAGCAGCAGCCGCCAGGCACACACGGCCCTCAGCCAGCCTCTCGCAACCACGGGGAGCGCTGCGACCACCCGGCGTCCGAGGGCGCGCCTCACACGAGATAACAAACCGAAAGCAGGCAAAGCCTGAACACGCGAGAAAAAGCGGACGTCCAGAAGCATCATCGCAAGGATCTAGGCGCCTATGGGAGACCATATACATGCGTGCAGCACACTGCGTAAGGTGCCGCATGCATACAGGTGAGATGACGTGTGTATCTAGTACACGTGTGAGACGATGTCTGTGTAAGGTGATGCTCGTATGTATTATCTGTGTGAGATAATGTGTGTGCGTTATCATCTGTGAGAGATGATACACAGAATCCATGTGAGCTGATACATATGTGTAGGATCTGTGTACGGTGATACATGTATACAGTATCTATGTGAGGAAATGTGTGTGTGTGTTATCTGTGTTAGATGATGCACAGACAGAATCCATGTCAGATGACACAAATGTGTAGGATCTGTGTAAGGTGATGCTCGTATGTATTATCTGTGTGAGATAATGTGTGTGCATTATCATCTGTGAGAGATGATACACAGAATCCATGTGAGCTGATACATATGTGTAGGATCTGTGTACGGTGATACATGTATGTATTATCTGTGTGAGATAATGTGTGTGTTATCAGTGTGAGATGATAGACAGAATCCATGTCAGATGACACAAATGTGTAGGATCTGTGTAAGGTGATGCTCGTATGTATTATCTGTGTGAGATAATGTGTGTGCATTATCATCTGTGAGAGATGATACACAGAATCCATGTGAGCTGATACATATGTGTAGGATCTGTGTACGGTGATACATGTATGTATTATCTGTGTGAGATAATGTGTGTGTTATCAGTGTGAGATGATAGACAGAATCCATGTCAGATGACACAAATGTGTAGGATCTGTGTAAGGTGATACATGTATGTATTATCTATGTGAGAAAATGAAAGCATGTATTACCTACACGATGTGACATTATGCAGAATCCATGTGAGATGATCCGCATGTGTAGTGTCTGTGTGGGATGATATCTATGTGTGGGATGATATCTATGTAAGGTGATGAGACGGATGGCGAAAAAGTGAAAAAAAGTGGAGTCGCGCAGTCGTGTCTGACCCTTCGCGACCCCACGGACTGTAGCCTACCAGGCTCCTTTGTCCATGGGATTCTCCAGGCAAGAGTACTGGAGTGGGTTGCCATTTCCTTCTCCAGGGGATCTTCCCGACCCAGGGATCGAACCCAGGTCTCCTGCATTGCAGGCAGATGCTTTACCGTCTAAGCCACCAGGGAACCTTGTGATAATCATTACATTATTTAAATCAAATCATACAGTTCAACCTAAATATATACAGTGCTGCATGTCAACTATATCTCAGTAAAATGGGAGTGGGAGTGGCAAACAATTAGAGATAGGAATGTAAGAAGAATGTTAAAAGAAATTGTCATTACTTTGCTCATAAAGAAAAGAACAGAAAGTGAATTTGCAAAATGAGACCACTATATGGAAGGATGGCCGGAAAGCATCACCACTTCAATGGACTTGAGCTTGGGCAAACTCTAGGAGATGGTGAGGGACAGGGAGGCCTGGTGTTCTTCAGTCCATGGGGTCAAAGGGGGTCAGCCATGATGTAGCAACTGAACCACAACAAATGCTACCCAAAAAAAAAATCAGAGAGAAGGAAAAAACTCTTGGGAATTAAAAAGCAGAACAGCAAGCATTGAAAACACAATAATAAGTTTAGAGTACGAAGTAGAACAAAACAAAAAAGGTGGATAATCAGAAATACAAAATACAAGAAAAGTACAGTGATGGTTCAGGAGATTCAGTATCAGGAGAAAAAAATGTAGCAGCCCAGGAAAGAGAGAAGAGCAGAGAAGGAAATCATCAAAGAATTAATGCAAGAAAATCTCCCAGCACTGAAGGATGTGTGTTCCCAGGGGAGACAGCACTAATTCAGCCCAGCCCAGCAGGCCAAAGTGCCAACTGCGCATAGAGCCCCACAAAGGGTTCCAACACCAGGCTAAAGAGACGACACCACGCGGCACGGTGGCGAGGAGACTGGCTCAGGTGCCACGCGCCTGCTCCAGCGCTCAGCATCCGTGCAAGCTGGACGAGCTGGCCCCTGCAAGTCCCTGGTGGTCTAGGCCACTGAGAGCCATTGCCATCATTTGTTCGTTACCTGCTTCCCTCTCTGTACTGTGAACTCACGAGGGAAAGGACCACCTTGGCTTGTGAAACAATGGATGCTGAACCTCTGGCACAGCTCCGGGCACAGAGCAGGGGCTCAGGAAATAATGATAATGAGGGGAGGAGCGTGGGGGAGTCAAGCGTCAGACTGAGGACAAGGGCAGCCGCCCCCAGCAACACCCTGACGACCCGATGACTCATGACCGGTTCTATAAATTCCCTCCTGTGCCCAGGTACTGGGGACACACACACGCGTGTGTTTCAACACCCCTCACACGGCTACGTGCGTCCCCTGCTGCCTGATCCCCTGGCAGTGACCTCGCCTGCACTGAGTGTCGTGAGTCAAACAGGGTGCCCGAGACAGACACCACCCATTTCCCAGAGCCCAGATCCTCCTGGGATCGAGGAGTTCGCCAGGGACTGCACGGGGTGAGGGCCATGCCCGCGGCGCACCTGTGGTCCTCACCTCCAAGGGCTGCCCCCAGGCAGAAAGCTGCTCGCTCGGCTCCGGGCGGTGATGAGCTCACAGCTGGAGCAGTTCGCCTCCATCAGCCTTGACTGATAAGCCTTGAAGAGCATCTTTCTACCTCATTACGGTGCATCCACCGCTGCCGAGCTGCCGGCATAAACATGAGCTACTCCTCTTTCACTTATAATAACCTCATCCTCGCTTCTTCTTCCTGAAGCAGTTACAGTGTAATGATGTCACGTATTTAAGCTTGATAAACATAATTACTATCAACATTTAATTGATTCTTGATTACAATCAATTATATTTCTGAAACAATCAAGCATCCTACAATTAAAAATAATTGATTCATTAGCACACCCCCTTACTTGACAATTACACAAATGCATTATTTATGTAATTAGACACATTTACAGTTCATTATTCCACATTTCATGCCATTGTTACAAAGCTACGTAACTCTCCGGCTTACTTTTTAATCCTCCTTCGGCTGATACTGAGATACAACACAAAGTGTATTCGAATGGATCCAGTGAGAAACTGGAAGCTCCCTCCAGCAGCACAATTAAATTATAAATCAGAAGCCTGACTAGCTCATCAGTTCGAAAACAATAATTAACTGATTTACCCCCCATATTTTCCAAGGACGATGTGAGGGCCCATGGGAGCTGGGACCCACTTGCTTCCAGTTAAGCAGAGGACAAAAATCTTCCAAATGTGAAGTGGGCGAAGGGGCATGAGAGAAATAAGGAAGCCGGCCAACCCAGCTGGATCCAGGACAGGAGCTGACCCTTCTCTCCCTGTAGGGACAGCCATCATCACAGCCCAAGCCGTTCCCTGCTCTCCAAACACCTCTTTCTCCATCTTTCCCAATAACGCTTGTCCCATTGAATTCTTCTTTCAAAACAGTGCAGCTGGCACGTGCATTTTCCTTGTCCACTCCCAAAATTCACTTGCATGAAAGTAAGAACTCACTGAAGCCCCTGAATCCACACTAGAGCTAAAACATGGGAAGGGAGGGCCACACCTGGGAGATGGGGTCACGGAGGTGAACGAGCTGGAGCAGCTGACACGAGGGCTCCACCCCCACCCAGGGAGGAAGGACACCAGAGGCGGAAGCCTTCCTCCCACCAGGGCAGCGGGGCGGCTGGCATGGCCGACACAGGGGCGACTGGGCTTTAATCCGGGCAGTTGACCAGAGGCGTGTGTATGCAGAGGCACTGAGTCCCAGGACAGAAGCTGGAGTGGGGGCTACAGAAATCGCCTCCTACCGGGGGTGCCTCACCTGAGAGGAACAGGGCGCAGGCTGTTCCACAGCGTCAGACAGGCGAGAGGCCAGCGGGGCAGGGAGTGTCCAGGAGTGCGGCGCTCACACACACACACCCCAGGACGCCACATTCACCTGGGCTCCGGGGCCCCTTTCACTTGACCCTCCCTCTTCACCAAGGCAGCTGTGTTAGCGGGGAAAAGTCCTCGAAACAAATAAACACATCTGGACACTTAACAGACACCCCACCTGCCAGTTACAATAGAGTCTGAGACCCACATCAAAACCTGGAGAAAATTTTGGCTTCCATGGATAAAGCTTCCTTCAACAATCCGATTTTTAAAAAAACAGGTTTCTTCTTTAAAGTATCAGCCTGGCCTCAATTTCCCTTCCACGACAGTAAATTCTAGAAAAAAAAGTGAAACCTTCACCGAACAGTGAAAGGAAAGTTGGTGACCCTGAAATTCTATACCCAGCTAAGGTTTCAGAATTAACACCCAGGCCAGCAAGTATTGGCAAAGGGCATTCAAGCCACATCATCAAACAGCCCTGCACCATTGTTATAAATTAGATGCATCTGTTATGTGTTTTTCTTGAAAGTGGAGACATTGGACGTAAAATGCTGACAGCCTGGCGATAACGCAATGGGGAAACACACAGCAGCTAGAAGGAGAGGTCAAAAAATAAACGCACCAGGTCCCTTGATTCATGCAAGCAAGGTCGGTGACACCAGAGGGGTTGCCATTTGCTTGTCCAGGGGATCTTCATGACCCAGGCCTCCTGCACGGTAGGTAGACTCTTTACCATCTGCGCCACCAGAGGAGCCCAACTCAGACAGCCAAGATCGATAACCAAGTTTCATTCTTAATGTTGATATTTAGACAATATATGCTTTTCTCTTTTCCAGGAAAATGAGTCACCATAATTGAATCAATAAGCAATAGCAAAACACTCTGGGTGAAACTGAAAGTGTTGTTCAAGAATTATCTCTCGCGAGGCACCAGCCCCAGACATTTCACGGGCAAGGCTTTCCAAGTGCTGTGGAGCGGATCATCTTCATGCTGGATAAACGCTTCCAGAGAACACGGAAAGATGGCGAGCTTCCCAGCGGTTCATTTCCCAAAGCCAGCATATCCTAGAGACACGAGCGAGGACAGGCTGAAAAGGAGACTGAAGGCAGGTGTCCTTCACGAAGACAGATGCAAACACTACGCAGGAAATAGGATAGCAGTGTATTAAGAGTGCATCTGCTACGAACGCGAAACAGTAAGGATGGACCAGGAGCGGGGTCCTTTCATACCGGCTGATGACTCACCCCAAATACAAAGGAAAGGAAAGCAGCGCCGCCACTGCGTCAGTAGGCGGGGGGTCTATCTGTCAAAACGTTTCAACAGGGGCTCCTCTGGAGGAGGGCATGGCTACCCACTCCAGTGTTCTTGCCTGGAGAATCACCATGGACAGAGGAACCTGGCAGGCTGCAGTCCGTGGGGTCACAGAGTCAGACACGACTGAGCGACTAACACTTTCACTTTCCCCAGTGGTCCGGTGGTTAGATCTACCTTGCGATGCAGGGAACACTGGTTTGATCCTTGGTCCAGGAAGATCTCTCAGGCTTTGGAGCAACTAAGCTGGTGTGTCACATACTGAGGAAGCCCTCTGTAGCCCGCAAACCACTCCTTACTGAGCCACGAGCAGCAGCGACTGAAGCCCATACGCCTCGGGCCCGTGGTCCACAGCAAGAGAAGCCGCCGCAGAGAGAAGCCGTGCACCACGCCCGGAGAGTAACCCCACTCTGTGCAGCTAGAGGAAGCCTGGAGAGGCACACAAGACCCAGCGCAGCCAAAGACAGACAAGCCTACCTTTTTAAAAAATGTCTAGATAGGCTAAGGAAGAGTAACACTATCCTGACAAGATTAAAAATACATCCTCGAACCGCAAAGCCGACATCCAATGCTCAACATCAACCCACAAGGAAGACCTTTCTGCCGACTGTGGCCAACGTCCTGTGGCCCCACAACAGAATGAGGAATGGGAAAACAGACTGGAAAAGAATGAAAAGCTACAGAGAGATAATTCTGCCTTTTTTTAATTGGTAAGCGAGAGGAAAAACTGTCATCTCTTAAACATGCTGTGATTGTCTATCCGAAAAAAATCCAAAGATGCACTAACTTTTTAAATTCCACAAATACAAAAATAAAAAAGCAATAGTTTTCCTACCAGCCAGCCCGAATAGTTTGGGCAAATGGTGAAAGAATCCTATCTGCGGTAGTACGGTTGAATATCTGGAAACGAACCTCACAAAATGTACGTCAGGCTCAGAGGATTAAAGCCACATGCGTGCAGAGCAGAGAAACATAGGGAAAGGTTTGGACCAGCGGATAAACACAGTGTATTCCACATCAGAGGATGTCCCGTGGCTCAGATGACAGAGAGTCTGCCCGTCATGAGGAGACCCGGGTTCGATCCCTGGGTCGGGAAGATTTCCCTGGAGAAGGAAAGGCAACCCACTCCAGTATTCATGCCTGCAGAATCCCACGGGCAGAGGAGCCTGGTGGGCTACAGCCCATGGGGTCGCACAGTTAGACACGACTGAGCGACTGTTACACCCTTTCCACATCAGAAGACTGGTGTTAAAATGTACACGCTTACCAAACTAACTCGTGACTTGGGTGCAACTCCATGAGAACTGTAATGGAGCTGTTCGTATCGAGTTGGCCGTGAAGGCTGTGAGGAAAGTGAGGAGAACAAGGGAATGGAGGGCAATCACTTGGAGGCACCGGGACCCCGCTCCTTGGGGCCCCAGGGCTCAGAGAGGCTGTCAGTAGTCGGCATGCTGGGGGCCAGCATCAGGCGTGACGCCCCAGGCACACGGTGGTCAGTCGGGAGGCCGGGCTGCCGCCTGGACAGCTGGGCAGGACCTGCCTCCACGTCTGCTGAGGGGGCCCTGAGCCACCCGTGTGACTCCTTCCTGCATCCCTGAAGCCAGGGGCGCAGCGTCCACAGTGAAAGCCTCCACAGGGCACCTGGCGCAGAGAGGCGTCTATGCAGCGCGCGTGACGTGAAATAGACGAGGGGTGAGAGGACGTGCGTTAAGTGGGGGACACTGAACGACCCGCCGTGCTCACACGGCACCCCCAGTGCAGGGACAGATGGGGCTCAGGGCGACACCCCCAGGCTGGGGAGGGAGACAGGCAGGGAGGCGGTGAGATAGATGCAAGATGGGAGACCCAGGAGAGGCAGCAGCTTTCAGAATCAGCAGCCCTCGAAACGCTGAGAGCAAGTCAGTTTCCATCTGGGGTCAATGCAACCGGATCCAGACCCTCCACAAACCCAAAGCGAAGATCAACTTGTCAGGGCAGAAATAATCTCCATCCTGAGGCTAGGAATTCCTCTGCCCCCAGCCTTTAGCCTACGGGAAGCTTCAGAAAACAATAATGGAAAAGCTAAACTATATGCAATAAATATCATCCTTGTTCCACATTAAAAAATTTATTTTTTAAGGAAGCACATCTCCTTTTCAGCACCACAGAGTCCACCTGGATCCCAGAGCATGAGTGCTGTGCTCAGGGGAGCTCCAGCCCACACCCCGCCCCAGGCTGTGATGGACGCGCGGGCAAGGCCTCCCTGCCTCCGCCCCTGCACTGCGAGCTCAGGCTCCCATTTGCAGGCACTGAAGTCTGACACCCCGTTCCTCAGGAAGAGCGGTATGAGAGGAGGAAACGGCACAGCATGAGTCCAGCCTCCAGAGGAGCCGACAGGCCTGACAGCGGATCGGGAGGTGCTCAGATTCATCCCCGGGGGCTGCTGACCCCAAAGTCAAGCCGACTCCAGGCCCCTGGAGACGCCGTGCCCTCAGCAAGGACATGAGGGATTTTAAAAATCACCAAACGGCTGCAACTGACATGACAGCCACCCCCAGGTGGACATGGTGGGGGGCATCTGCTTCAGGTGTAGCCCCCCAACACCTCCCTACTGCGTGTCTCCCCAGCCACCCCCAGCCCGGGCAGCAGCTTGTCTGGCCCCCAGAGCAACCTGCTCCGTGACCGAAGATGCACAGTAGCGAATCACACCACCCCCCAGAGGAGCCGCGCACCCACCTTTCAGATAAGGAAGCAAAGCGCTGCCAGCGCAGACTCGCAGGAGGGGCCCAGGTCTGCCCGCTCGAGGGCCCAGGGGTGGGCGGCTCCAGGGAGGTGCTCAGAGCCTGGGTCCTGGGTGACAGCAGGAAAGGCCGCCTCTCCCGTCTGCTCCCCACACACGCCCCTGCTCTGACCAGGCGGCCCCCACCATCCACGCCCTCTTTATCAGGACCCTCTTGTCGTCTGGCAGGAGTTAAGTGACCGTCAGGCTGTGAGGATGGACGGTAGCTTTGGTCTGCCATGCCACACCATCCACCAGGACCACGCACAGCCCCGGCTGGGCCAGGCCAAGGACTGACCCCCGGGTGGAGGAGGCCCCGGGCGGGCATGCAGGAAGGAGGGAGGGGGACAGGTGTGGTCCCTCTGTCAAAGGATTTGAACAAAAGGACCGAGGTTCCCTCCTGCCCCTTCTGCCCACTGTCAAGATCCTGGCCCCGGGCAGATTCTGTGAATTTATTGAAACCCGTCATCTGTAAAATGGGCCAGAGCCCACCCTCATCGCTAGGCTGACTTTTCAATAAGGAGGTTGTGCAGGTTGAGAGGTTGTGTGGGGTCAGGGATGGAGGTTGCGCAGGTCAGACAGTGGCTGTGGGGTCAGGGCCAGAGGTCACATGGGTCAGACAGTGGCTGTGGGAGGTTGAAGAGGGGTTGAGTGGGTCAGGGAGGGAAGAGGTCGTGTGAGTCACACACAGCAGCGGTGAGCATCACAACCTCAGTCCCAGGAGCAACGGGGTTTGAGCCAACAGGAAATGAAAGGCTGCTTCCAGAGACATGAAATGCGGGCCTCCTGCTGGCGATGGGGTGAGCAAGATTAGAATATTATTCTCCGTAGAGATATGACTCTTTTAATTTCGCTGAAGTACCCGGCTTTAGACAGGAAATCAATTGTCCATTGTCATCAGTCAAGGAAAGGAAATAAGGCCCCGACCACAGGCTGCTGTCCTGGATGTGACTGATTGGAAACAGAGGTTGACTCCTTGATGAGAGGTGCAGACAGTGGCCCTGGGGCTGGGCTGGGCTGGGCTGGGTGGCAGTCAGTGGAGACGCTCGGCGACGCGGGGACAGCTGAGGGCACGTGGCCTCCTCCCAGCCAGTCAGCCACCCCAGGAACCGAACACCAGGGTGGGCAGAGCACCCATCCCCGCCTGACCTGGGCTGACAGCCTCAGGTCGAAGTCAGAAAGACGCGTCCGGGCGCCTTCCCCCGGGATCAGGGAGACGCCCGCCCAGGGTGCAGTGGCAGCCGGTGCCCTCGCTGGAGGCCCTCGCTGGAGCGTCTGATGGACATGGCCGCACAGGGACCCTGGGCCCGGTGTCCTCTGGGAGCGCACGGCGCCCGCTTCTCCCGCGGCTCCTGCGGAGACAGAGCGCAGACGCGAGCACACACCGCTCAGAACAGCTGTCTTGGGCTGTGCCCTCGCTTTCGCGATTTCCTCTTCAGGAAGGCTAACGGCCTCCTCTGCAGATTTGTCTTTGGTTTGCTGGCACTGGCCAGACAGGAAGCGGGTCTCCGGGAGGAGCGGCTGCCTGGCTCCTCTCCTAAGTCGGGACCATCTGCTCCTGTAAATAAATAAACCCCTGGAGACCATCCTGCCACCACACAGCGCCCCATCCCTGAGATTACTCCCCACCAACCTCGCAGAGCCGGAGGAACCCAGACAGAGCTGCTGTCGGGGGAATGCATGGGGCGTTTGCAGGGGGCGCTCCACACTGCCTGGCGAGCTGAGGTCACCAGGCCCCTCCACCCCTGACGGTCACCTTCACCAGCCTGGCCAGCGGTGCCCAAGGAGGCTGGCTGGTCGGAGGCAGCACCAGGCAGAGGAGATCGAGACGAGGTGCTGGAGCGCAGTGGGCATCTGTCCACCCAGGCCGCAGGCTGATCGAGTCTTACGGGGTCTGGACCTTCCTCCCTCCCCCCGAAAGGGAGTTCCCAGCAGCCCCTGGACATGGTGGCTGCGTTGCTGAGCCAAAAATGGGGGCTCCGCTCTGAGGGGCTGCCCACCAGCAGGTGGTCAGCGGTTTAAATGCAGACGTGACTGTAGGAGACGGAGCTGGCCATGCAGAGGACTGGGGGAGCCCCCCCCCACCCCGAGGACGCAGAGGCAGCAAGGGCCCAGGGCGGTGAGCGTCAGGGAGCCTGGACCACACCTGGGGGCTGGACCACACCCAGGGGGGTGCGGCAGGTGGGAGCCAGGGCCGGGCCTGGACGCAGGGCAGCCTTGGGCCAGGCAGAAAGAGCGACCAGCACATTAAAGGCTTTAAGCACAAGAATGACATGATCTGATTTATATTTTCTAAAGATCACTCTGTTAGTTGACATTTGAAATGATATTTGAGATGTGTCTGGAGAGTACAGGTAGGACCAAGACAGATGAAGAAGGATGTGCCCTGGGTACATCGGGAGCAGGGACACGGCCGGGAGCCTGGAGCCCTACACCAGAGAAAGATGGGGGGCCCTGGGGTGGGGGGAGCTGGGAGGACGGGGCCCTGGGGTGGGGGGAGCTGGGAGGACGGGGGCCCTGGGGTGGGGGGAGCTGGGAGGATGGGGGCCCTGGGGTGGGGGGAGCTGGGAGGATGGGGGCCCTGGGGTGGGGGGAGCTGGGAGGGCTGGGGCCCTGGGGTGGGGGGAGCTGGGAGGACGGGGGCCCTGGGGTGGGGGAGCTGGGAGGACGGGGGCCCTGGGGTGGGGGGAGCTGGGAGGATGGGGGCCCTGGGGTGGGGGAAGCTGGGAGGATGGGGGCCCTGGGGTGGGGGGAGCTGGGAGGGCTGGGGCCCTGGGGTGGGGGGAGCTGGGAGGACGGGGGCCCTGGGGTGGGGGAGCTGGGAGGACGGGGGCCCTGGGGTGGGGGGAGCTGGGAGGACGGGGGCCCTGGGGTGGGGGGAGCTGGGAGGATGGGGGCCCTGGGGTGAGGCTGGGCCCATGGGGGTTCAGACCCCAGGATGCGGGCTAGTGGGTCCCACGTGACCCTTTAAGGCGCGATCAATGGCAGTGAAACTCCGAGCCAGCAGCTTCCTTACATCATTAGACACCATTAAAGAATCAATAGCTGGATGAGAGGAGAAGCTTTGCACAAGATCAGTTCAAGCTGCAGGGACTGTGGCCTCAGAGGACATGCTCACAGGCCGGTCTCCTCACAGACACGCCGCCCGACTGAAGAAGGTGGTGAAAAACTCATTAACTCAGAAGCCGTGAGGCTGAGCCCCCCTCGCCTCTCTGCCCTGCGTTTACACTTTCCTGCTTTCCACAAAGTAGGACATTCCAGCTCAGAAAATCAGCACATCCCCGGGGACGGAGCAGGGCCGCAGCCCTGGGCCCTGAGAAGAGGTGCCCAAGGCCACGTCTGCCTTTCAGGGTCACCAGACGCTCCACCAGCAAGGTCCAGACGGGGGCCAGGGGGGAGCCGAGGAGCCCTGGGCTTCGTTAAAATGATAAAATGAAAAATGGAGAGGAAACAGTCAGGAGAAAACACAGACCTGCCTCTTTGAGTCCTGTGCGTCCAAGCACAGTATAAGCTTCATGCACACACATGCATACCCATGCACACACATACACACATGTGCACACACGCATACGTGCATGCACGCGCGCACACATGTGCACATGTACACATGCACACGCTTGTGTATGCACATGCACATGCTTGTGTACACATGGCCGTGTGTGCATGCATGTGTGCACGCACATGCGTGTGCATACATACACGTGTGTGCACATGTGTATGCGCATATGCGTGCATGTGTGCACGTGTAGTCACCTGTAGTGCATATGTGTGTGCATGCACACATGCATGCACACACATACATGATTTCACACATGTACATACATATGGACACATATAAACACGTGAACACCTAGCTGACGGCTGGAATGACTCCAGTCTCCACAGAGGTGTCGGCCATCCAGCCCCACAATACCCACTTCATTTGGAGAAAAAAAAAGAAACCCACAACCCCCAGCTGTGACATGAGGCCTTTCAGCAGGTGGCAGGTGTCTGGCGGGACTCGGCCAGCAGTCTGTGCGAGGTGTCGGGGTTGGAGGCCAGCACTGCCTCCCTAAGCATCGCTGACTGCCATCTGTCTTTCTCACTAAGCTGAGGCTGGGAGACCATCACAGTCAGACTCGCTTCTCAGCAGACATGAGGTTTTAACCCCCTTTCCTTCTACACGCAGGGGCTCCACAGTTCAGAAACCTTGTAACAGGGGCCAGTGGGCACCTTGAAGTACCTTCCTGCCCCGGCAGCAGTATCTGCTTGCCCACCCTGGGATGCTGGCCCCTCAGCCTGGGCTCTGGGATCAGGGAGACCCGTGATTCCAGCTTCAGCCCCGCCAACCCACCTTCCACGCAGCACATCCGCCACAAGCAGCCTGCTCCCTCCACGCTGCCGCCCCAGACCTAGGACCCCCTGAGCAGGAGGCGGGCCCCCCCGGCTCTGAGCATTCACCATCTTCCCTGGAGCTGGGACCTCAGGCCGTGGATGCCTGGAGGTTCCAGGATACCTGTGTCCAGCCTTTGCTCCCAGCCCTGGAGAGAAAGCCAGGTCTGGACCCCTTCGGCATGGCCAAAGAGGAAGCAACGCTGGGGAAAACAGTGGGTGTTCTTCAAAAACACAAAAACAGAACTGCCAGGTGACCCAGCACTTCACTCCTGAGTGCACCCCAAAGAGCAAAAGGACAGGGCTCACATCTGTACACTGAGCCCACGGCAGCATTACTGCAACAGCCCAAGGTGGATGCAACCCCGTGTCTGCAGATAAATAAATGGACGAACACAATGTGGTCCATCCACGCAGTGGAATACTGCTCACACTTAGAATGGAAGGAAGTTCCGACACGCTACAACACGGACAAGGCTTGAAGACACTGAACTCAGAGGAACAAGCCAGACACAGACAGACAGGCACGTGTGGCTTCACTTACATGAGGTCCCGAGTAAAGCACGGGCGGCGTTAGTGGTGAAGACCCCGCCTGCCAGCACAGGGGACGGAAGAGACACCGGCGTGATCCCTGGGTCGGGAAGATTCCACGGCAACCCACTCCAGCATTCCCGCCAAGAGAATCCCCATGACAGAGGAGCCTGGTGGGCTATACAGTCCATAGGGTCGCACAGAGTCGGACACGACTGGAGACTCCCAAGAGTCTTCTCCAACAGGAAAGTTCAAAAGCATCAAATCTTAGGTCCTCAGCCTTCCTAATGGTCCAACTCTCACATCTGTACACGACTACTGGAAAAACCATAGCTTTGGCTAAACGGACCTTTGTCAGCAAAGTGATGTCTCTGCTTTTTAATACACTGTCTAGGGTTGTCATAGCTTTTCTCCCAAGGAGCAAGAGTCTTTTAATTTCGTAGCTGCAGTCACCATCCACTGTGATTTTGGAGCCCAAGAAAATAAAATCTGTCACTGTTTCCACTTTCCCCCGTCTATTTGCCATGAAGTGATGGGGCTGGATGCCTCGGTTCTCATGTTTTGAATGCTGAGTTTTAAGCCAGGGCTGATGTTGCCGGGGAGTGAGAATAAGCAGCCTGACACTACTTCTCAGGGAGCCAGCAGAGTCCTGAAGCTACACTGGGGTTGGCTGTACAGCTCTGCAAACATACTAACCCTCATTGAGCTGTATGCTAGGAGCAGGTGAGCTTTCTAGTGTACGCAAATCTCAACTCCATAAAGCTGTTTGTAACAGCAAACCGGGGCCCTTCCTCTGAGCGTCACGCCCCTTCTATCGGGTGAGGATCAGCGCTACAGCAGGAAAGAAAAAAAGCCTTAATCGTGAAACCCATGCACTTCAGAGGAGTGCTAGGGGCTCGTCAGAGGGTGCCGAGCCCAGCGGGACCCTCAGGCTCCTACGGCTCTTCCTCACTGCTAATTTTCCTTCTTTCTTTCCGGCTCTCATGCAAAATGCATCTTTTATGAGAGAAGAGACAGAGGTTACAGCGAAAACCACAGCATCGGTTGAAAGGAGGGCAGTTGCGGATCCATGGAGACTCCAGGGGACGTGGGACCAGCAGATGGCTTCAGCCTTCTTCATCTCCACGTGACTTCCCCGGGCAAGGTCAGCACCGCGGGGGTAGACGTGACTTCCCCGGGCAAGGTCAGCACCGCGGGGGTAGACGTGACTTCCCCGGGCAAGGTCAGCACCGCGGGGGTAGACGTGACTTCCCCAGGCAAGATCAGCACTGCAGGGGTAGACACGTGACTTTCCCAGACGAGGTCAGCACTGCGGGTGTAGACATGCAGGTGTAGACGTGACATTCCCGGGCAAGGTCAGCACCGCGGGTGTAGACATGACTTTCCCAGACGAGGTCAGCACCGCGGGTGTAGACGGGACTTCCCCGGGCGAGGTCGGCCCTGCGGGTGTAGACGGGACTTTCCCGGACGAGGTCGGCACCGCGGGTGTAGATGTGACTTTCCCGGGCGAGGTCAGCACTGCGGGTGTAGAGGTGACTTCCCCGGGCGAGGTCGGCACCGCAGGTGTAGACGGGACTTCCCCATGCGAGGTCGGCCCTGCAGGTGTAGAGGTGACTTCCTCGGGCGAGGTCGGCACTGCGAATGTAGATGTGCCTTCCCCGGGCGAGGTCGGCACCGCGGGTGTAGACACGTGACTTTCCCAGACGAGGTGAGCACTGCGGGTGTAGACGTGACTTTCCCGGGCGAGGTCAGCACTGCAGGTGTAGATGTGCCTTCCCCGGGCGAGGTCGGCACCGCGGGTGTAGACGGGACTTCCCCCCGCGAGGTCGGCCCTGCAGGTGTAGAGGTGACTTCCTCGGGCGGGGTCGGCACTGCAGGTGTAGAAGTGACTTCCCCGGGCGAGGTCGGCACCGCGGGTGTAGACGGGACTTCCGCAGGCGGGGTCGGCACCGCGGGTGTAGACAGGACTTCCCCGGGCGGGGTCGGCACCGCGGGTGTAGACAGGACTTCCGCAGGCGGGGTCGGCACTGCGGGTGTAGACGCACGGCCCCTCTGGGATCTGAGATGCTATGAGCAGCCCCAGGCGGCAGCAGCAGGCTGATCGTTACAGCGAGGGCAGCGAGAAAGATGGAGCCTCCTGCACATTTATCACGTGTCAGGGATGGTGTTGAGGGCTTACTGGTGACTTAATTTCATTTAAATCTCAGAACAGCCTGTGTTGTAGTCATCATAACCCCGTTTTACAGACGAGGAAACAAGGTAATTAATTGTGTCCTCAAGGTGGTTAGTCTGTGTACGTGCTCAGTTGTTTGAGTCTTGTCTGACTCTCTGCGACCCCGGGGACTGTGGCCCACCAGGCGCCTCTGTCCATGGGACTCTCCAGGCAAGAACACTGGAGCAGGTTGCCATGCCCTCCTCCAGGGGATCTTCCCGACCCACAGCTGAACCCACGTCCATTATGTCCCTCGCATTGGCAGGTGGGTTCTTCGCCAGTGAGCCGCCTGGGAAGCCCTGATTAGGCTGCATTCAAGTTCAGATCCGGCCCTCAGAGCCTGGCTTCCTGGGAGATGATGAGCTGCTGAGAGGCTGTCAAGGGATTTCAGCCTCACAAGGGGGAGGACAGCGCTGAATTCCTAGGAGAGAGGTCATGAAAGGCGCAGAGACCAGCACCAAACGCAGCCTGGGGTGCCGGCAGGCGGAGGTAGGACACTCTTCAGATGGGAATGAGCCAGCTTCTCAGAGACAAATGAGACTGAAACCGCAGGAAGCCCTGAGCTAGAGTTTCTTCACCCATTTGCTGCTGTTGCAAGAACTCCGAGCTTCGTGTTCAGTCTGACCTTCAGAACTGTCCTCCCCAATAGGGAGCCCTGAGAACGCCGGAGCCCCTGAGCCCCACCCCCCTCCCCGGATCTGCAGGGAGGACAAAGCCACCTGCACCCCAGGTGCTCAAGGCCCTCGGCAGCCCTCAGAGCCTCCAGCAGCAGCTGAGCCATCTCCAGACCCGCGCGCTGATGGACCCACCCTCAGCCTCTCGTGGACGCGGCCTCCTTAGTCAAGCTCCGCAGGGCATCAGCAGGAGTGAAACCCCACGGAGCGCGTCCTGTCTCTACCCTGGGACACAGCCTTCTGGCCAAGAAAACGCCCAGGGGGCAAGGCCTCCTCGATGCTCAGCTGGGCAGGGCGCTTACTGCCCCCTCCACACCTGGCCCCTGGCTCAGTCAGTGACAGCTTGTCCCTCTGACCCCTGGACGCCCTCCCTTACCTTCCAGTCTGGGGCAGAGGCGGCCAGGTGGAGACCCTCCAAAAGCTCCTCCAGGGCCCACATGCTAAGCTTGCCTCTCCCCGCTGAGTCTGATTCTTTACTCCACGAACGGTCACCAGTCGGAAGCCCACCCCTCCTCCTGCCCCACGGCCCCTGGGTGTGTGTCCAGCTCGGTCAGGGAGCACCCACGGCCTCAGCCCCCACCCCACCCCCATCTGCCTGCCGTCCTCCGTGAGCTAACAGTGCACATGACTTATCTCTTAAAAACCACTGCAGAACCTGCTGCTTCCCTAAACACCTGATCATCACTCGCAACACAGAGGGTCGGCGATTTCAGCCGGGCTCCCTGGACAGGTGTCCGCCGCCGGCTTAGTGGGCCAGAGGCTTCCTCCCAGCTTCCTCCCACCTGCGGGGTCTTGCCAGGGTTGTCCCTGGAGCACGTCTGTTCTCTGGCGGTGTCTCTCTATCCACGTGGTGTCCTTCTCCAGGGGGACAGCGTGGAGCCAGGATCCCAGAGGAAAAGCAGGACTGCTAGGCAACCCCCCTACCCACGACCAAGCTGGCAAGGGGTCACACCAGCACACCCAGCCTTCCGAGCATCCGAGGCGGGCCGTGGACAAAAGACGTGGCCCCACCCAGGAGGGGAGGCTGGCCCGGCGGTTGGGAAAGGGCCCCAGTCCACACACGCTGGCCGGCCTCTGTGTGGCCTTTGAGTGTCCCCACGGTCCTCACCTCCTTAGACACACGCCTGGAGCCAGGACAGGCCCCCTGTCAAAGCCTGAGCCCTGGGAGGGGGGTGCCGCAGGGACTGGATCTGGGGCGGCGCACGCTGCACTCCCAGCTCTGCACGCACCGCTCGCATGACCTGGAGCAGGTCAGTCACGCCCTCGGGGACCTGGCAGTAGACAGGGTCTGCCCGCACACGGCTCACAGGCCCATCGGGAAAGCCAAGGACAGTGGTGCCCCCAGGCGGGAGCCAGTGATGGCTGCGCTGTCCCAGCACAGACGTGACAGCGTCCCCCCGGTTTCACTGCCCGGCCCCAGGGGACTGAGACTCAGCCGTCCTTTCCCAGCTGTGTGGGCTCCTCCTGGGCGAGTCGCATGGCGGGACGGGGGTGGGGGCGGAAGCTCACCCGGGACAGCGGCCTGGACCGAGTCAGGCCCGCGTACCACCCGGCGAGGCGAGGGTCCAACCTCCCTGCACATCCGGGGGGCAGGAGCATCGGCTCCTCAGGGCTGGCCTGCGGACGGAACAGGTGCACAGGGCCTGAGCTCGGGGGACCCCCGACGGACACACGGACGCCTCTGGCCCCAGCGCAGACGGCAGCAAGGGTGAAAGCTTCTCCCGCCTCCTGCTCCGACCTCGCCTCCTCACCCCCTAGACTTGAGCCTCATCAGCCACTGACTGCATGGTGCTTGACGCTGTTGCCCATCAGCGGGGCGGGCCCTCGGTGAGATGAACCAGCGTAAATAAATGAAGACACTCGGTAAACCTCGATGTGCAGGACCCCGCATCAATCGCGGTCCCGCGCCCCCCAGCCCCCGGCCCCCACCCTCAGAGAAGACAGTTGCGGTCAGCGCTGTCCCCACCGCTCACGGACCGGCTGCCCGGCCTCACGGCTCCAGCTGGGAAGCATCAGCGGCCCTAGTGATTTTCTCCCCACGGCGGCGTGGGGGCTGCAGACGGTGGGCAAGGACATGCCTCTTCCTCCCAGCAGAGAGGGAGGCTCTGGGAAGCAGGCCGCCCCGTCCCGGTGAGCCGTCCCAGCCACCTGTCCCCGCCAGGTGCATTGCAGTAAGCCCGAGAGCCTGGGCCCTGGAAGTGCCCGTCACCAGGCTGGGGGCAGGGCCTGGCCTTGAGCAGGGGAAGAGCTCCCTGTCTCCCTGCCCACAGACCCCGAGAGCCTGCAGGTCTGTGCACCCCTGGCACTCGGCGGGAGGCCCAGCCCTCAGGCAGACAGATGGGTGGACAGGTAGCTGGTGGGCATTTTAAGGCGGCTAGAGAAGCAGGACCGCGTTTCTGTTTTCCTGGAGACGTCATCGCACACCATGGGCCAGTCCTCCACATGTCCCTCCCCCGGTGCTGGCCCTGCGGGTCACACCGAGGCAGAACCTCGTCCAGAGAGGAGTCAGGACTTCGGGGATCTACCTACTGCATGCCAGGACCAGGGCAGCAGGGACACTGATGCCCAGATCCTGCCTCAACCCCTGTATGTGATACAGTCATGATGGCCGGAGCTCACGCAGCTGCTGTGAGGAGCAGAGAAGAGAACCGTGAGCAGCTCCTTGAAGAGAACGTCAAGGCTGCTCGATAGACCACCAGTCCACGGGGTCGCAGAGTCAGACACAACTGAGTGACTGAACTGAACTGACAGGCCGGGGCTCCCCTGTGTCTGCGATGCTCTGGGTGCCTCACCCTGTCTGCCAGCACCCGCCTCGGGGTCTGGCCTGAGCCCTGCAGGCACCGGTGCCACCGGCGGGGGGCCCGACTCGAGTAGCAGCAACCAAGGTCTCTGTCCGAGCGGGCACGTCCTCCGGGGAGGAGGAGAGGGTGGGCTTGGAACCAGCATGAATGCTGGGCTTCTGCTGGGGCCATGGGCTCACAAGGAGGTTAAGCAAGGGCCCGGAGGGGGCCTCTGTTGGAGGGACTGAGGGTCCCTTCCCCACCGCAGGGACACGGGGACAGTCAGAGTCTGCAGACCATGCCAGGTCCCCAGGCCGAGACAGGAGCTTTGGCAGAAGCCTCGCCCACCACGCTGGCCCCACAACGGCCTGGCCTCCGATGCCCTGATCTCTGGGGAGCCCCTTTCTGCCTCTTACATTTTTAACGACTGAATTCATGCTCTTCCGTTCCATTAGAACAGCAGCCAAGTAACCTTCAAATGCCCCCTCCGTGCACTTCTCTGAGCTGAGAGAGGCCACAGGCTGATGGCTGGAGGGGAGAGAAAGGCTTTATTAAATATGCATCCACACCCAGCTGCGATTTTCCACTCCACTGCGGGGACACAGCCAGGCGCCCTGCAGACGCCCAGGCTTCCTCCACCAAAAGCACCAGAATTCAGTGACTTTTCTCAGACAACAGGAAGAGGCTTTCTGGAAAACTCCATTTCTTACTCAGACCTCATCTGCCTCAGCACTCAGGGCCCCTCCCGGCTCCCTGACGTGTGGACCCCGTCCCCAGCCCACAGAGGCGAGCAGCGTGTCTGGGGGGTCCTACCTGACCCTACAGCCTCGGGTCTGCTCTCCTGGGGACGCCAGCTTGTCCTCAGGTGACATCCCCGGGTGCCACTCTGTCTCCAGAGACTTCCCCGTGTTCAGTCCTGGAGGCCCGGCAGGGCCACCGCTTCCCAGTCCCCTCCTGTCCTGGTGGCAGTGACCCCCAGCACGTGGGCCCCAGGGGTCAGGGCCCATGTCCACTGACACAACCTTCACCGGCTCAGGCAGGTTGCTAGGCCTGCCACACACCTCCAGCCCTCGTAAAAGACCCACAGGGCTCTGAAGGGATCACCCCTCACCCACGTCACCCCACGGGGTGATGGCTTCAGCTGGTGGGAAAGGGTGCACAGGACCAGGCCAGGCAGCAGGACGGGACCCCACAGCCGGGAGGGGAGGAGCAGGACGGGGTGGGGGTGGGGGTGCACGGGGAGGGGAGGACCACCAGGAGGCGAGGAGCAGGATGGGGTGGGGGTCGGGGAGCACCGAGAGGGGAGGAGCAGGACGGGGTGGGGGTCGGGGAGCACCGGGAGGGGAGGACCACCGGGAGGGGAGGACCACCAGGAGGCGAGGAGCAGGACGGGAGGAGCAGGACGGGGTGGGGGTGGGGGAGCATCGAGAGGGGACGGAACAGGATGGGGTGGGGGTCGGGGAGCACCGGGAGGGGAGGAGCACCGGGAGGGGAGGAGCACCGGGAGGGGAGGAGC
Source organism: Budorcas taxicolor (assembly GCF_023091745.1). Taxonomy (NCBI): domain Eukaryota; kingdom Metazoa; phylum Chordata; class Mammalia; order Artiodactyla; family Bovidae; genus Budorcas; species Budorcas taxicolor. The sequence goes on along the minus strand of NC_068917.1, from coordinate 114,492,020 downwards.
ACCGGGAGGCGAGGAGCAGGACGGGGTAGGGGAGACGCGGCTGCTTGCACAGCCCTGGGACGTGTGCGGAGAATCGCCCGTCTCTGGAGGCGAGGGGCGGCGGAGGAGGGGTTGCGCCTGGGGCCTGGGCCCCTCCCGGCAGCGGGCTCGGGGTACATGCTGCCTCCCCCAGAAAACGCCTGCCTTGATGCATACAGTCAACTACACAGCAACGGCTCTTGAACAAAAAAGTAATTGCAAAAGGAGCTTCAAACCTCATTCCAAAAATAATATGAGCTTTTATAAACTAGGAATCCACGTCTCGATATTATAAAAGCCTCCCCACCCTCTCCTGCTTGGCGGCGGGCACGGGACGCCCCTCGCCGGGGCGGAAGCCCTGAGGCCTGAAGATGGAGCCGGCAGACGCGAGTCTGGTGAGGACCCTCACCCTGGTTCACAGAGGGCGTCTCCCGCCGTGTCCTCACCGCAGGCAAGGAGCAGGGCGCTCACGGGGTCCCCCAGAAGGGCATCCACCCACCACGAGGCTCACCCGGCGCACCAGGTCCGCCTCCGCAGAGCGGGAGTCCGGGCCGGGCGGGGGGTGCGGCATGGCTTCACGCACACGGCCGGCGCCTGCCCTCGGGACTGCATCCACCCCGCCTGCTCCGCCCACAGGCCGGCATCTAGGGCGTGAGTCCTGACACCGTGCACCGGGCGGCCTCCGGGTCAGACGTCCTCCGTCAGAAGAGAGGGTCCCAGGGCCAACTCCAGTGGCGGTCCCTCCTTACACGGCCGGTGGTCAAGACTGGCCCTGGTTTCCGCAGACCACGCCGGGCGCACGCTTGTTACTGAGGTTTTCCCCTGAAACTGTGAGCTCCTCTACCTCACCACCGAGGATGACCCAGCTTCTCCATCCTTCCGATCACTGGAAGGTCTCACACGTCCTGGGCAGCGCCTGCACCCAGACCATGGGCCGGGCTGCCCCTGAGCTGACCCACGCTGCCTCCCGCTCTGCTTCCGACCAGACGCTCCAGAAATTATTGGGCCGTGATTTCTGGTTCCTACCAGTTGAGGGTTGGAAACCTGGAGACCTCTTTCACCTATAGACCAAGCACCGTGCCGGCCTTTTCATAAGCACTCTCATTTCATGCTCCTCAGGAAAGAAGGAGCATCCTTGCTGAAAATGCACAAAAAGGAAACTGATGCACAGAGTTTGGGGTTTGAGGACAATAACCAGGATTTGAACCTCTGTCTGCTCGGCTCCAAAGGCAGGGCTCCTGGAAGCACATCTGAGCCGTCTCCAGACACCACGCGACCACCAAGTTACTGTCAACAACTGCTGCCCGATCAGTAGCAGGAGGCAAGGAGCCCTTCACTGGGAAAATGCTGCTGGACGTGCATAGGACACAGAGGTCTGCGCTCCATGCCCTGTTCCTACAGGACCTGAGTTCGAGCTGTTTTGGTCCAAACCCTCATGAGAACAGGTGACTGAACAAGCCTCCCACACGGGTCCCAGGGGTTCCCTTCCCTGGGGAGTGGCAAACAGAAACCAGATCCCAGGGTGCCCAGAGCATCTCCAGGGGGACATGTCCGCCGACGGTCCCCAACTTCAGTGCAACTCAACAAAAGTAGCCCAGCGTCAGTCTCGGCAGTGGGTGCCTGGAGACGCTTTGAACGGCCCTAAGTTTTCATGATTTCACACAGACCCACCTGTGTCTGTCTTACATCACACACACAGACGGACGTCAAGACAGACCCACACCTCCCGTCAGAAGAGGTTCACCGCACACTGTCTCATGCCATGTGGCCGGATGAGATATCTGCAGGGTCTCTCGTATTTTGCCAAGTGTGTCCTGATTACTCTGATTCAGCGGAGAGGCCCACAGCCCTCATCCACGGGTGCCGGACGGTTCGCTCAGCAAAGCCTCATGGGGTCCGTCCCCCGTCCCCAGGGTGCTCTGGGTGCTGCAGACGGGTGGAGACGTCTCCAAGCCGGGGGGCGGGGGCAGATACACAGGGTGAAACTGCTGAGAACGTGATGGACATCTAGGCTGCGGGTCACAGGGTGGGTTTATTCCTGGGGTCTCCACAGGGGCTCCATCAGTTTACATTCCCTCCCACCGTGCAGGGGGGCTCCCTCTTCTCCACACCCTCTCCAGCACTTACTGTGTGTAGGTGTTTTTCGATGACGGCCATTCTGACCTGTGTGAGGTGCTACAGACGAGCCCAGAGGAGACCAGGGACGTGGGAAGGAGCCCGCGGGGCGGCATCCGGGCCCACATCCAGGTGTGAGACTGACTGCAGGCCTGCCAGGCGCTGCTGAGGGAAGCCAGGCAGAGAGTATGGCGGAGGGGGCGGCTCTCCGCGTTACTTCTTACGATCGGTGTGCGTCCACAGCTACACTGAACTAAAACACTAACTCAAAATAAAGGAGGGCCCAGATTTCTTCTCTTACCCCCGAGGTCCTGACGCTGTGGGTCTGGCTGGGTCTGAAGAGGGACACAGAATGAACTACCCAGGGACCTGTGGTCATCGGGACTTAGGGCCAACCCAGGGCAACGACGCCTGCAGCCTGGCCCCCTCTCACAGGAGGCGAGGGCGGCCGTGCCCCAGGACGCCTGGCACCGAGCCGAGCGCCTGCAGCTGCATCTCACATGACCAGGCAAGTGAGCGGCTCTCTGATCGCCTTCAGCACCTGGCTTCTTCAAGGAGCTTCCAGACACGGTAAGCACCTCACTCATCAAATGGCGGGTGGCATGGTCTTCCCTGCCGGGCCCGCCTGGCCTAATGAACCTGCATCTCACCAGCGGCAGGGACAGCCCGTGCGTGCTGGGCTCGCCCCAAGCAGATCCACGTCTTGGGCTCCCGACGGCCGTGGCGGGCTCGATGCCCATGAAGGGTGGGACTCAAGGGTGCAGCGGTGACGGGGGGAGAGTGGGGATCGGCAGGCAGAGCTCCATGCTTTTTAATGATCCGCAGATCCCAATGGCAAAGGCAGTACTTACGTTCTGTCCAAGTTAAGGGATGATGAATAATTTTTCTCTGTGTACTTGGCAGATTGGTACTTGCCTCAAAATTATGAGAATAATAAGACCTTGTCTTAGGGAGTCTTTGCTCCGAGGAGTTCAAAACCTTCCAGAGATTGCTCAGCTTATCTTGCCATGCTGCTGTGCCAAGAAAAAAAAAACGCAAGACTAAGGGGTCAAAGTCACGTGCCTGATCAGCTGGGGCTACACTGAGATGAGATGGAAAGCAGTGCTTTGGAAGTCTGCTGTCTTCCCCAGGGGTCAATGCAGGGAGCGGCTGCGATTGCCCAGTAAGGCAGGGTCCGTCAGGGTAGACATCCTGGTGCACAGCAGACATCCACAGGTCTCAGCCGAGAGCCACACCCACTGCCGTTCACAGCATGGCTGACGAGGCCCCAGGGACCCAGGGTTCCTCCGACGCGTGGCTGGACCAGACCAGCCACGGAGGCCTTGCTGACCCTCCCTGTTCAGCCGGCAGTGAGGACCTCCCGGCAGCAGCAAGGACGAGGCCTGTGGGATGTGGAACCGGGCACCGCATGGGCCTGGGCCTCAGTTGCAAGGCCCCACGAGGCAGGTGAGCCTCTGAACCCGGAGCGGCGCGTCCGCCATCTCACCCCCACGCCTCTGGACCCATCCCCTTCTTCAGGAAGCACATCAGAGGAGGAGAAAACATGAAAATACCTCGTGCCAACCCACACGGAACTTCAGTTTCGCGAGAGAAGAAAGCAGGGTCCACTCATTTCTAAAGAGAGCCTACCCACCGCCCAGGTTCACTCCTTCCCTTTCTCCTTCTTATCAAAGATGACGAGTCGCCTCTGGGGCCAGCTGAGGGAGCGGGTCCCCCCGAGCTGTCCTGCCTTGATCAGAGCAGGACGCCTGGACAGGACCCAGACGGCCATGCAGGACCCCGATAAGCAGCGCTGCCAGGAAGTGGGGGCGAGAAGGGAGCAGCCAGCCCGGGACGCGGCTGCACCTCCTCCCCGCCCCGCCTCGGCTTCGCCCCTTGAGCTGGGCTCCCAGTCCCAGGGAGCCGGGAGGCGCGGGAGGGGCTCCGAGAGGCAGAGGGTCGCTTTCCCCTTCTGTCTCCTGGGCCTGCCCCATGGGGGCTCCAGCCACGAAGCTAGTCTCAACCGTGGGGGAAGCCCCTAAAATGCCCAGAAAAAACCCGCCTCTCTCTGGGGAACTGGGACATTGGCCCATGCGTCCCAGAGGATTTAGGGTTGGGGGAGGACCTTGCTTTTGTTTCTTTTTTTCTCTTGCCATTTGCCCTGAAATCCACCCAGTCCTGTGCAACTTGGGAGGGAGAGGGCTGGATCTAAGACTCAGCCAAACCGGAACTTCCCAGCCAAAGATCCGGGTCTCGGGGAGCACTGGGGAACTCTGCAGGGAGAGGCCCCCCAAGAAGCACGGACTCTGTGGGGGGTTGACTTGCAGCTGTGCAGGCAAGGGACGTGCCAGGAAAGCACAGCGAGGCTTTGAGAGGAGCCAAGGGAAGGACCGATGCTGAAGCTGAAGCTCCAATCCTTTGGCCACCTGATGCAAAGAGATGACTCATTTGAAAAGACCCTGATGCTGGGAAAGATCGAAGCCGGGAGGAGAAGGGGACGAAAGAGGATGAGATGGTTGGATGGCATGACCGACTCAATGGACATGAGTCTGGGTAGACTCTCGGAGTTGGTGATGGACAGGGAGGCCTGGCATGCTGCCTTCCACGGGGTCGCAAAGAGTCGGATATGACTGAGCGACCAAACTGAAGGCCCTAGTGAGAGCAGAGGTCTCGCTCTGGAACATTTTCATGTTATTTCTCAAAAGGCAGAGCCCTTCGCCTCATCACCCGTACCCCCACCCCACCCGGCAGCCAGTGGACGGTGAGGGTTGCCCGTGGGTGCCGTCCCCACTGGATGGCAGCAGGTGCAACGGGCTGAGCGGCCCTCCCTGACAGACCCCTGGGTCCCCCCACTGTGTCCCGAAGGTGCCCCCCACCAGAGCTCGGGCCGCGTGGGTGCTCACAGGGGCACCTCCCCGCCTCATCCCCCGGGCCAGATGCCAACTTGCAGCTTCTGGTCTTTGGGTCGTTCCGAGGCAGCAAGTCAGAATCCTTTTTCTTTCATAACAAGAAGAAAGTTTACACAGCAGGCAGGAAACGGGAATGAGAGTTGTCTGTCTCCCCCGTGGATGGGGAGAGAGAGGAACGGTCCATGCTGGATCTGCGGGAGACAGTCTACCATGCGGTCAGTGATGTCTGGAGACCGGGTGGCTGGGGAGGGAGCTGGCCCACTGGAGCCTCATGAGAGCGTAAATCAGCGGCCTCGAAGACTCCTGACTTCAGTAAACGAGCAGGTGGGCGTGTGCAACACTGACGTTTGAGTGAGACCGATTCACGTGCGTCTTCCATCTTGGCCGCGATTGCCAACATCAGTGATCAACGTGACAAAGTGGGGGCGGGGAGAAGACCTTTCTTGAGTAGACACCATGCTTCCATCATCAGCTCCTCCTCCAAGCTGGGCAGTGGAGTCTTCTTGTCCTGCACGGTTGAACTCGGTCCACACATTTTTGTTTCTCACGCGTCCTGGGGTCTCCCTGGCGGCTCAGACGGTAAAGCATCTGCCTGCAGTGCAGGAGACGCGGTTCGATCCCTGGGTCAGGAAGATCCCCTGGAGGAGGGAAAGGCGACCCATTCCAGTATTCTGGCCTGGAGAACCCCATGGACAGAGGAGCCTGGCGGGCTAGAGTCCATGAGGCCGCCAAAGTCAGACAGACTGAGCGACTACCACACGTAGGGATCATGAACTTGCTGAGCTCACTGGGCAGATGTGGGGCTCACACCACCATTGCTTCATTGGGGACACATCTCAGGCTTCCAGGATTCTTGGGCTTCCCTTGTGGCTCAGCTGGTAAAGAATCCGCCTGCAATGCGGGAGACCTGGGTTCGATCCCTGCGTTGGGACAATCCCCTGGAGGAGGGAAAGGCGACCCACTCCAGTATTCTGGCCTGGAGAACCCCATGGACTGTGCAGTCCCTGGGGTCACAGAGTCGGGCAGAGGCAGTCAGGCCTCTGCTGCATGGCTTTCTTGCTAAGCAAGCCTGTGTGCTTTTGTGGGTAAGCAAACCTGCTTTCTTGAGTGACTATTAACTTACGGGGTCTCCTGTGTTTCTCTGTTCACAATCGCCCGGTGGGGTTCACTATCTCATCACCTACCTTGTCCCTTCACTCTGTGCCTGTCATTCACATGCCAGTGTGCGTACCTACAAAGTGCCAATCAGAGCTGACCCGTCATTAGAGAAATTAGGGGAGACACCCTGGTTGCTTCCACCAGGAAATGAACTCTACTCGGTGACAGGGTCTGGGGGGGCGGCATCACACACACACTTCAGAGGAATCCAATAGGGGAGTTTTCCGGATGCACAAGGTAAGACACTGTGGGGGCCGTGTGTGCGGTTACAGACGGCAGAGCAGCAACCCGACCCGGGAAACACAGCCCGTCGGGAGGGGACTGTCCCCAGGAACCAGGGTCCCGGGCACAGGCTCTGAGCTGCACAGCGGCGGCGAGGGTCCGGGGTACCGTGCCATCGTGGGGACCACCTGTAAGAAGCTGCCACCTGCTGAGGTTCTCCACCAGGCCAGGCGCTGTCCTTCCCACACGTTACACCATGAACCCCGAGGACACGGCTACGCACGTAGGTACCACGTCCCGACTTGACGGATGGGGAGACAGAGGCATGCAGGAGGTGGGTCACCCGCCAGCAAGAGGCTCAGGCGGGAGTCCAGCTCCGCGAGGCCCCCGCACACGCAGAGCCTGTCCAGACCTCTGCCGACCCCACAGGCGGGCTGAGCGAATCCTCCCCTCCCCGTGGGTGAAGAAGCGTGCACACAGTGAAGACGCCGACAGGGACTCCTCAGTCCTCATCCAGCTCCTCCTCCCCTGGGTCCTGGGGGGGGACTCTTGCTCAGAGGGAGCCCGGGGGGAGGGGACATTTCCGACGCATGAGGCGGGGAGATTGACGGTTAGGACTTCACGAAACTCAGATGGCTGCAGGTGGACCCTCTGCTCTTCAGAGGCTGGTCTGTCCAGCGCGCTGGCCACTGGCTGGGGACACAGTCTGGAGGAGGAAGGGCTCCAAGAACGTGAGGCCGGGAGTGCTCCGGGACGCTGCCCTGGAGCCTTAAGCCCCAGGCACACACCCACACACCACCCGTCCTGGGCCTCCAGGAGCATGGGGGATGAGGCCCAGTCCTCCGGGGGGCCAGGCAACGGTCTCAGCAGAACGCCTGCCTGAAGGCGCCAGGGATGGACTCTAACCTGCACAGCGATGCGGCACGTCTCGATCCACTTCCGTGCCTGCCCTCTTGGATCATTAAGCGCTTTCAGTCCCTTCACATAATAGGTCGACCCCAACGTGCTGAAGTTTAAACAAAGCCGTAACTCACCTTAACCTGTCTCCCATTTAATCACACCCAACATCTTGAATATTTCAAAAGGAGCACACATTAGCAGTTTTTAGACAAGGATGTGTGAAGGTCACACGGATTTATCCCTGCGGCAGGATGATGGATGCGGCCCGACTGTCGTAAAGACAGAGTGCCCGCGGTGTGTGCGCCCGAGGGGCTGTGTCCCCGGGGAGTCCACGCGGTCCCCACGAGCTGGGGTCCGCACCGGCTGCAGGGGCACAAACGTCCATGGGGTCCTGTTCCCATCAGCGTTTTGTGAAGCAGTTACTTGTGTCTTAATCACCCAGGCAGGGGAGCACGGAGCGTCAGCCCTGGAACCTTCCTGAGGAGGCAGACAGGCGCACGGCAGCTACAGGAGGCGCAGGGCCCAGGGCTCCCGTCCCCGCTTCGTCTAAAAGCACCCCGTGGGGACTATCCCCACTAGGGCATGGGGGCCCCGGCTCAGACTCGGGGTCCTCAACATGGGTGCCCCGACATCCTCTGTTGCTTTGAATGAACACACTAAACTGTGAGCTCTTCTGAGCCAGGACAAAGTTTTCCATCTGCTTTCCATCCCTAGAATTTCGTATCTCCAGTGCCCAAGCCTAATACACATCTGCTCAAGTGCTGCGCTCAGACGCTCAGTCGTGACCGACTCTGTGCAACCCCACGGACTGCAGCCCGCCAGGCTCCTCTGTCCAAGATTCTCCAGGCAAGAACACTGGAGTGGGCTGCCATTTCCTCCGCCAGGGGATCTTCCCAACCCAGGGATCAAACCTGCATCTCCCGCGTCTCCTGCACTGGGAGACTGATTCTTCACCCACTGACCACCTGGGAAGCCCGTGTTTGCTGAAGGGAAGGCCTCGGATGCTACTTTGTCACAGCCCTGTGTGGCTGATCCTGCGGCGCTCTGCCCTGACCGCCGGCAAGACATCGAGCTACCTGTCGCCACCCCAGTTTAACAGTATCCCCTCAAAGCTTTTTAGTTTTGCTTACAGTGCAGGTTGTTTCTGGTGTGAACTCTGTTCTCTGAGCAGCAACACTCACTTGAGGTTTATGGGCCCAGCTCCATGTTGCTATGATTGACGTTGCTATTCGTGAGTGAAGGTCACTCACTCGTGTCCGACTCTTCGCAACCCCATGACTGTACAGCCCGTGGAATTCTCCAGGCCATAATACTGGAGTGGGTAGCCTTTCCCTTCTCCAGGGAATCTTTCCAACCCAAGGATTAAACCCAGGTCTCCTACACGGCAGGCGATTCTTTACCAGCTAAGCCACAAGTACCGTTCAGTTACTAGGTTGTGTCCAGCTCTTTGCAACCCCATGGCCAGCAGCAGGCCAGGCCTCCCTGTCCCTCACTATCTCCCAGCATTTGCCCAAACACCCAGTGTTTGCTTAGCACCATGTGAGGTACAGATGATTTGAGGATAAGCATAAAATATTCCCATTAAGAAAAAAGAAAAGTCTCACAAAAGCAACTTTTCAGCTTCAGGAACTAGAGAAAAGAACTAAGCTCAGAGTTAGCAGAGGGAAGAAAATAATAAAGGTAAGAAATAAAACAGAAATCAGAAAAACAATAAAGATCTGTACAACTAAGCCATTTCTTTGAAAAGTTAAACGACTTGGCAAACCTTCAGCCAGATTCCCCAAGAAGAAAAGAGAGGATGCAAATTAAAAAAAAACAAACAAAAACAGAAATGAGAGGTGATATCACGGATACCACAAAAACACAAAGGATAAGAGGTCACTATCGACAATTAAATGCCAACATACGGGATAACCCAGAAGGTACGAGGGCATTCCAAGAAACACGCAACCTACCAAGAAGAAATGGAAATTCTACACAGACCAACCATGAGTGAGGAGACTGAACCAGTCCCCAAAACCCTCCCAGTCATTACGTCTGGAGTAAGTTTACTGAACACCTGGGCCTTGTGTTCATCAAACAATCTAAGCTGTGCCTTCAGGATGAGGGCCTTCTCTTTCCACAAACGAGGAAACCATGGTCTGGGACGTGGAGACTCCCCCGAGTGCCCATCAGCAAAGGGGCTGTGAGCCTAACCCAGGCCCTCCGGCTGCAAACCCATGTTCCCCGTTTCTGCTTGAAATGCTGCTGTGAGGTTGGCGTGAGAGGCGCAGGGTCAGCAGGGCCGTTGAGGCCCCCTCTCGGGTGTGAACGGCCCCGGGGTCAGCGCAGAGCCTGGCTTCACTCAAGCAAGCGGCACGGCAGTCCGGGTGGCGTCAGGGACCTGCCCACAGCACCGCCATCCTCTGCCCTCGGAGGCGCCCTGGAGCCCTGCAGCTGGCCGATCAAAATCGAACACAATGAACCTCCCCCACGGCTGGCAGCAGACCTGGTCCCCTATATAAACACGAGCATCTGTGCCAAGGCCTGGCTCCAGGACAGTCCTGCAGGACGGCTGTGCCTCCCAGGGAGAATGCGACGTCCCCGGTCACGGTCAGAGCTGAAGGCCACCCCGCGGCCTGGAGACAGCCGAGGGCCAACCAGCCATGCCCCCAGCAGCACCCAGGGGCAGGACGGGAGTGTCCTGCCACGGGCCAAGCTGTCCCCCCGCCGGCTGCAGGTGCCCAGACCCCGAGCAGCTCCTGTGAGGGGCACCCAGCCCCCCCCACCCACCGCAGCCACCATGCAAGCACCATTGAGATGGCACCAAATGAGAAGGGAAAGGCAATTCCGACATAACCGTTTCCCACACGCTTATTAAGCATAAGACACAACAGGGCATGAGTTATTGTGCAAGAACTCCTGCCTCGAAGCCATTTTAGACACAGAAGCCGGAAGGATTCATCATTCTCATGTATTCAGCCCTATTTTTCTTTTTGCACGCTATAAAAAAAAATCCTGTCTAAATCTCCTAAACCCATCATGGCTACATCAAAAAGTAGATGGGCCATCAGCTTCAGACAGCTGAAAACAGGGCAGCTGCTGGCGGGAACAGCGCTCACGAGCGCCTCTCTTCGGGGTCTGGATTCTGTTACTGGAGAGGATGATAAATAGCCTGTTTCTTATCACACTTAAAAAACACGGCTGGGGAAGGAAGCTGCTGTACAAGGCCCTGCGGGAGGGGTGCCGGGGAGCAGGGTGGGAGTGGCCTGAGGGTCCGGTGTGGCCTCCGCGTTGCAGACAGGCTTCACGTCCCTGCACCCGCTCACGACCCCACGGAGCCCTTCCCCAGGCCAGGCACCAGCCTCCAGGCGCTCGGGGACTCCCTCACGCCCCGAAGGCCCGTGTCATGTCCCATCGTGTGTGGGGAGCTCTGCCAAGACCCAGGACTCAGAGCCCGCCAAGCGACCTGGCCTCCTGTCAGCTCTGACTCCGAGCAGGTCAGAGGCGACCGCACAGCTGGAAGGCGAGGAAAGCACAGATCCACACCGCTGACCTGCTGTGCACCCTGCAGCTGCCCGTCGGGGGTGGGGACAGGGGAGGGGCCGCCTCGGGCAGTCGCTGACTCCCCTGCAGCCGCGGGCCCGGGGCTCACCCACGCCACACTGGCCCCTCCGGGCCAGGCCGCTGAGCGGTTCTCCCCTCCTTTAGCCTGAGCGGCTCGTGGCCTGCAGTGACAGGACGCAGGCTCGGGTCCTCCTGCCTTGGCCCCTGTGAACTGCTGCTCACCACCCGCCCCCGGGGCAAGCGCCTCCCTCCAGAGACAGTCGGGGCCACAGACGAGGACGCTTCCCTGTGTACCTGAGCCCGGTGAGCCCTGGCGATGAGCGGCTTCCTATGGTGTGCATGGGACGCGGGTAAGTCCCGGGCCCATCTCTCTAATGTGGGAGTATACGCACCACCCCACTCCCCCTGAGGAGGTTAGTGACCAACGACAGCAGTCGTCTCTGCGGACCCTATGAAGACACCTGACAGGCAGGGCAGGATTCTGGGACCCCATGAGGCCCCCACCCACGGCCCTCCCCCCACAGGCCAGTCCTGGGAGGGCAGCAGCGGCTGGGGCCGACAGAGGGCGGGGGCAGCTCTCGGGCCTGGCTGGGGGCTCATCAGCTGGGCAGAGAATGCAGCAATGCTGGAAAAAAAGTCCCAGTTACCCCTACTCGGCCCAGCACGTGGACCTGGGGGCAAAGGGGCCAGGGCTCCACCCCCAAGACCCTCCCGACCCGTTACCCCCCTTCCCCCGCCAAGGCTGCAGCCTCTCTGGACACCCCCACCTCGGATAGGAGAGCCCGGCCCTGTTCTGACGCATGTCCCCGCCCTGCTCCTGCCCATCCAATGTCCCCCCAGGCTTAGTAACCTGGGGACTTTACGGGGGTGTCCGAAGATCAGATCTGTTGCCCCTGGAGGCATGCAAGGCCCAAGGTCGGCAACCATGCTGGCCGGCGGGGCTCTGCACACATCTGACAGCCTCTGCCCAGCCTCTGGCCCAGGTCTCCGCCCGAGCTGGGCTTTCTCCCAGGGGCCTTCCCTGCCCCAGCCCTGCACTCGGGGGTGATGTGGGTCTCAGGAGACAGAAGGGTCGCCCAGCTCACTGGGGCACCGCCAACGGGCAGAGCAAAGGGACCAGTGAGCTCCGATGTTGCCAACACTGACGCCTGGAGGAAGCGAGTCAGTTTACAGCCGCACACCAGCTGGGTGCTAAGGACCTACCATCCTCCCGGAACCTTCTGGGCTGCGACGTCCCGATCACGGGAGCTGGCCCACCTCCTGCTGACCCCGCAGTAGGAGTCAGAGGGGGGATCACACCAAGTTCTGGCCACACTGGCTCAGGAAGGAACATATCCCGAGTGCAGCCTGACCCAGGGAACGCGTTCTGTTCTCACATGAAACCTGGAAAATTGCCATTTCATCGTCTTCCCATACGGATATGTAAGCGCAGAGGGAGCCTGCAGCCGAGCCGAGCAGCCTGGCGCCGCCCTGCTCGCAGTGTGAGCGCGTCTCCTGTCGCCCATTAGGGGCCCAGGCAGCCCACATGCAGGCCGCAAGTCTGGCTTTTATTCCTGCCTAGGGGAGTCCGGCCCACAGAGTGCAGAATCACCAGAGATGCCCACACTGTACATGGCCAGGAGGGGGAACTCAGAGAGACCAAAGTCCTGCCACGTCCTGCCTCTCCACGCAGCCCAGCAAACCGTTTCCTCCCCATGAGACTCCCCCAAACCCAGATGCTCAGGAGCCTCGTGCCCAGCCCGTCCTGGGCCCGGTTTGCTCATGGGGACTCTGCACCTATGGAATTAAATCTGATTTTCTCCTCTCATCTGTCTCCTGTTAATTCTTACATCAGACAGAAGAAACTAGAAAGAGGAGACAGATTTTACCTTTCCCAACACATATGATTTCTGATCTTTTGGAATTTTAGAATATTTTAAAATTAACTGACCTGCACGTGTTCCTACTAAGGTGACCATTAATGGCCACACACACTTAGGGTCCTAAGTGGGCTACAGGATACATTAACTTACTCCTGCACAGAGCTGTGAAGGCATCCAGCTCTCACGGGAGGTAACCGAGGTGTCCCCGGGGACACGCCATGACCGGCGCTGGGCTGGGCCTGCGCCCCAGAACCCTGTGCAGGGAGCCTTCACCGTCTCTGCCCAGCCCTGCGGAAGGGGCCTGCCTCGTGTGGTCCTGCTGGACCCCGGCAGGCTCAGGGCGCGCTGGCTGAGCTGCCACGCGGGCAACTGGCTGTCCGAGGAACCTCTGCACACGACTCGGGCGGGAAGACGCGAGGCTGACCGAGGGCTAGAGTCCTGGGAGGCGCCTCAGAGGGGAGGTGACAGCTGGACTGGGTCTCAGAGGACGGGCCGGGGACACCAGGGTGGGCGGAGGTGGGCGGGGCGGGTGGGGACGGGGCAGCCGCCACGACTGGGCGACGGTGACGCTGGAAACCCCAGGCCACCGCGTGTCCGCGTCAGGACAGCTGGACTCGGGGGCACCCTCCTGGGCGCATGGGCCCGGGTGCTACCCCGCTGTGGCTGCGTGGACGGTCCCAGGCAGGGCTCAGGTCCACCTCCGGCCGGGGCCACCAGGGAGCCGCTTCGGTTTTTTGGGTTGAAGGACCGAGGGTCTGTAGCCCACCTTCCCTCCCTTGACTCTGGGGTTCCACCTTGTCCGCGGACTGGAGGGGACCGCTGCCGAGAGCCGGAGGGCCAGCCCGGGCCTGCATCCCAGCACCAATCCATGCAGAATCCGCATGCGTTCAGTCGGTGCCAAGTGTGAGTGAGGTGACGCTGCTGGTCCTCCAGCCTCCAGTCGGGGGGCGCACGCAGGACCAGCCTCTCCGAGCTGAACGCGCCCGCCCCACGGAGGGCGCCCAGGGGAGGAGGGGTTCACCAACAACCTAGGGCTTAGCGGGAAGGCGTCCGAGTGACCGAGGCGGGCCCCGACCGCACGGTGACGTGGGGGCCGTCAGCCTCCAGTGCAGGACCCCGGGGAGCGTGGCGGCCAGGGACGGGGCCTCGGCCAGGGCAGACTCGGGGCACCTGCAGCATCAGCACCCCCCGGGTGCAGCAGGCCCACCCGCCCATCCTCCGGGCTGAGACGGGGAAGACCGAGCGGAGCCCTGGGGAGGATGCCAGGGGCCGCCCTGCTGCTTTTATTCCATTTAATCTCAAGAGAAAACGACGTCGACATCAGGGAAACAAACCACAGGGAAATGCCCAACGGCCCTCAGAGCCGGAGGAGAGTGTGCGCCCCGCTCAGCCTGGGCACCTCTGTCTCCAGGGCAGAGACGGCAGGTGCAGAGGCCAGCGGGCAGAGGCCCTGCCACTGTTTGTGGGCGCCCATGTCCGACGGGGCTCTGCCTGGAAAGCCTGGGCCCCACACACCGTGGCTGGGGTCCCTAGGCAGCCCGGCGCTCACAGCAGGATGTGGTACTTCAGCGCCCGGGGCACGCGGTTGATGACGAGCCTCCCGTCGTAGCTCAGGGAGGCGAACAGCCAGGGATCGGCTGAGGACCAGTCCACGGCGTACACGCTGTCCTCGTGCTCCTCGTAGGTGGCGATGACGCTGTCCTGAGGGGGCTCCTGGCTCCTGCAAGGCACCGACACACGTGAGGGGCGGGCGCCCCGCCCCAGCCGCAGGCCTGGTCCCAGGAGCTGAGGGGTGGCGGGGGTGGGGGAGGCAGCCGTCTACTGCCCGACACCTCCTCCTGGGGGCAGGACCCCGGGCCACCCTAGAGGGGTCTCAAGGCCGTGGGGGCCGTCTACTGCCCGACACCTCCTCCTGGGGGCAGGACCCCGGGGCCACCCTAGAGGGGTCTCAGGGCCGTGGGGGCTGTCTACTGCCCGACACCTCCTCCTGAGGGCAGGACCCCAGGGCCACCCCCAGAGGGCCCTACGGGGCAGGGTGGGGTACCATCCACTGCCCGACACCTCCTCCATTAGCCCTGAAGCAAGACGTGCCTGCGCTCAGGGGGACCGTGGCTGGGTGGAGAACGGCTGATGGTCTCGTGGTGTCTGACAGAGGAACCTGGGGACCAGACAGCACAGCTTGGACTGGGGGCGGGGCTGGCCGGAGCCTGCGGGAAGGGCCAGCAGGTCCTGGCTGGGGTTGTGACTTCCCCATCAACCCCTGCAAACAGGGCTCACGCATCCCTTGCCTGGGACACCGGCCGGACAGCACTCACACACGCAGACCCCCGGGAGCCCGCAGAGCTGTGCCGCCCACCCGGCTGCGGAGAACACAGGCCTGCAGTGCGCCAGCTGCTTCTCCGCCGGAGGGCCTGGGGCACTGCCTCCCATCTCACCCACGCTCCCTGCCCACAGGGCTCTCAGCACGCGGGACCCTTCTCGGGAGACCCCGCCCCACAAGCCCCTACTCCCAGGTTTCGGACCCTTCTCGGGAGACCCCACCCTGCATACCCACAGTCCCTGCGCTCCAGGACCCTTCTCGGGAGACCCTGCCCCACGAGTCCTTCCTCCCCGGCTCCAGGACCCTTCTAGGGAGACCCCACACCGTGTGCCCCCTCTTCCCGGGCTCTGGGGACACTTCTCGGGAGACCCCACCCCGCCTGTCCCCTGATCTGGGGCTCTGGGACCCTTCTCGGGAGACCCCACCCCGTGTGCCCCCTGGTCCTGGGCTCTGGGGACACTTCTTGGGAGACCCCCACCCCACCTGTCCCCTGATCTGGGGCTCTGGGACCCTTCTCGGGAGACCCCACAGGGCATGCCCCCTCCTCCCAGGCTCTGGGGACACTTCTCGGGAGACCCCACCCTGCCTGCCCCTTGATCCGCCCCACATGCCCCCTGGTCTCGGGCTCCAGAGCCCTTCTCGGGAGACCCCGCCCCACGAGCCTGTCCTCCCGGGCTCCGGGACCCTTCTCGGGAAACCCTGCCTCACGTGCCCCCTGGTCTTGGGCTCAGGATCCCACTCATCCCCTAGCCCTGTCCTCCCAGGAAGCTGGCCTGCAGTGGCCAGCAAGCAGCCTGGTATAAACCCTTCATACAAGTCCTTAGAGGGGTCCCATTCCCCTGATTCACTAAGATGTGTAGACCAATCCCAGGAGCAGGCTAGCAGGAAACTGGGCCAGCTCACAGTGCCGCTATCTCCGGGCATGCCTGCCAGCCACATGCCTGCCCCCCTCCTGGTGAGCCTGTCTGAAGCTGTCACGCACAGGGGGGATCCCAGGACCACTCGGTGCCAACAAGGCAGCTGCTGGCTCTGTTTCCAGTACAGACAGGACGCAGACTCCTGCCTGGCCGAGAGCAGAGAGGACAGCAGAGGGCCCCGAGCCCTGCACGTGGCAGGCCGCTGGGCTGAAGCCACCACAGCTGTGTCTAAATGATGCATTTCCCAGCGTCTGAACAGGAAAATGATGGCGTCAAGGGAGACGATCGGTAGGTCACTGCCAAGTCAGCCTCTCATGTGGGGATTTTTCCCTGTGACTCAGCTGGTAAAGAATCCTCCTGCAATGCGGGAGACCCGGGTTTGATCCTTGGGTTGTGAAAACCCACTGGAGAAGGGATAGGCTACCCACTCCAGTATTCTTGGGCTTCTCTTGTGGCTCAGATGGTAAAGAATCAGACCGCGATGCAGGAGACCTGGGTTCGATCCCTGGGTTGGGAAGATCCCCTAGAGAAGGGAAAGGGTACACACTCCAGTACTCTGGCCTGGAGAGTTCCACGGCCTGTGTATCTACGGGGCACACCAAAGAGTCGGCCACAACTGAGCGGCTTTCACTTTCACCTGGGCGGCTGGCGGGCAGCAGAAACAATCAGACAACAGCAGAGAGTGAGGAAGCTCAGGACAGAAGGACATGCCCTCTTCACACTCCAGGGCACAGGCTGCCTGACTCAACGGGGCTCTGCTCCAGACCCCCCGGCCCCAGACACGACTCCAGGGAGGCCTGAAGCACGCTCCCTCACACCAGAAGGCAGCCACCGCCACGGAGACACGTCCTCCCCAGAGCAAGGGGCGTCTCCTGCAACACCCAGGCTGCTGACGCAGGGCACCGGCCCTCCTGGGTGCCGCCGCCCTGGACTAGGGCGCCCTGCGTGAGCCCCAGAGCCCAGGCCCCCACAAGTCTCGGGGCCTGGGCCCCAGGGTGAAGAGAGGGCCCCTGAGCAGACACAAGTAGGGTTGGAAGGTCCGGGGAAAAGACGCCACCACGAAAAGATGGTGCGGCTGTCAAGGCAGGCACCACGTCGAGGTCCTGGCAGCGCCTCAGGGTCCCGCAGGGGAAGGGGCGTGGGGGACGGGCCAGGTCTGGGCCTGCGGTCCCACCCTGCCCCCTGCCAGCAAGGGCAGATGGGCCACAACCTGACCCAGGACAGCACAGCGAGCAGGGATGCCCAGCACAGTCTGCCCCAAGGGGCATCCCAAGAGCCAGCGGGGGCCACGGCTCACTCCCGAGGGTGCAGACCAGCCACGGTCCTCACAACCTCACCTGTGAAGCTCAGCAAGAACGTGGACAGACACGCGTTTCAGAGGCCACGCCAGACAGCATTGCTGAGCCACCCGACCCCATCACCCACGCCCCCACCACAGGGACCCGGAGACGCTCCCGCACACCTGGGCCGCCCGTCGCACGCGCTTACTTCTCCTCCAGACGGCGCTCCTCCTGGTCACTCAGGTCGTCGTCATCCACCAGGTGGCCGAAGGGCTCGGAGGAGATGGACACCATGTTGGAGAGGATGACTCTGCTGTCGCTGCTGCCCGTGAGGACCAGCTGGTCGTGCGAGTGGTTGTAGCGGACGTTCCACACCCTGGGGGTGGGGGGAGAGGGCGCTGGGACCATCAGCCTTCCTAGACGGGGCAGCCTCATCCCGCTCAGGCCAGCACCGGGTGGTGGTCAGCAGGGGCAGGCTCGCGGCGCAGCCTGAAACCTTGTAAATCCCAACCGACAGAGACACAACCAGACGGCAGCAGGGACCGCAGTGGGCACACAGGCTTCCCAGAGCGCCAAAGGCCGTAACCGCCTGAGAAGCACAGTGCGGACTAGAGATGACGGAGACACGAGCCCGCCCCGGGCGGCCTCCAGGAGCACTGCCCCGGCCAGGGCCGCCCTCCCGTCTGGTCTGGTCACTCGGCCCAGCTTCCTTCTGACCCACAGGACCCGAGCTTGCTGTGCTGAGCCGCCCGCCAGGCAGCTGCTGCAGACCCGGGGCTGGGGGGTGGGCAGCGGACAGCCAGACAGCCCACTTGGGTCCAGGGGACGGGAGCTTCTTCCCAGACTGCAGGCATGACCGAACTGTCTAAACTGTACTCCAGCATTCAAGTGGTAAATACACACGAGCACACACAGAAGTGTGCATGCCCACAGCAGTACACAAATATGCACGCGGATGCAAGCACATGCACATGCATGTATGTACACAGATGTGTACATGCATGCAGTAGCACACGCTGACGTGCAGACATAAGCACACTCAGGCACACACG
Organism: Budorcas taxicolor; assembly: GCF_023091745.1. NCBI lineage: Eukaryota > Metazoa > Chordata > Mammalia > Artiodactyla > Bovidae > Budorcas > Budorcas taxicolor. The sequence continues at coordinate 114,473,742 of NC_068917.1, read as the reverse complement.
TGCATCCAGACAGAAGCACGCATGGACACACACGTACGCACACACAACAGGCTTTATTTGGATGAAAACGATTTTCTCCGACTTGATCTCTTTCACTTAGCAAAAAGCCCCAGCACGTGGTGAATACACAGCTACAGCACGTTAGGGAGAATGGCGGATCTTGGGGGTGCTGCGTGCTGCGCGCCCAGCCCTGCCTCACCATCCTCCCCATGGATGCTGCTGGACTGGCCTATCTGGCCTCCTGCCTCTGGGCACTGGGCTCTCCACCCCCTGCATGGCACACAATGCCCCAGGAGCATCTGGGCACACTCACTGTTGCATACGTGAACCAGCACTATTTCAAGAGGAGACAGAGTCTAATGTTTTTCTTTTCCTACGTTTATGAATCACATTCAGATTTGGAATTTTTTCCTAAAGAAAAAATAAAACTGGTTGATTGCGTGAGTCACAGCAGCACAAACTAGGCTGGCTTCTGCCTTTCCAAACAGTGACGTAATCAGCAAAATAAATCACCTAATTACTGCCCCCCCGCCAGGCACGCACCAGTGGGAGTGCTCCTCCAGGGTCTTGACGGGCTCGGCGACGTTGCGGGTGTCCCAGAACTTCACCTTGCAGTCGTCCCCGCAGCTGGCCAGGTAGTACTGCTTGTTGGGGTTGAAGTCCAGGTCCCGCACCAGCTGGCCGTGAGCGCTCTCGATGCAGTAGATCTGGCTGGGCGCGGGGGGTGGACACACAGGTAAGAGGGGGGACACGGGAAGCACTGGCCCCCACAGCCTCTCCCAGACCCCGGCCAGGTGGGGTCCGGGCCGGGGGCTCCTGCTCACGGTCGGTGCCTGTGATGGGGGCTGGCTGGCAGCTCTCAAGGGGGTGACCTGGCATCTTGATGAGAGGGAGCCAGAGAGACGGGACTGTCATGGAGAAGCAGAGACAGACTGGACAGCCCACATCCAGAAGGACCAGAGAGACAGAAAGGGGGCGGAAAGCAGGATGCGGTGCTGACGGTGTCAGAGGCGCAAAGACAGGAGAAGAAGGAGAAGCAGGAGAAACTGCAGAAACGCTGAGGGAGACGCTGCCCGTCCCGGCCAGGCCCATCCCTCACCACGCACACAGCCTGGGTGCCGACACACCGGTGGGAGGGGCTGAGCCACAGCTGCTTAGAGTGCACACATGCACATGTGTGCACACGTGTACATAATGCACACAGCACACACACACATGTGCGCCCACACGGGTACATGTGCCCACACATACAGGTATATATGCCCACACGTGTGTGTAGAGGACATAAACACAGGTGTGCACACATGTACACAATGCACGCAGCACACACGTGTGTCCGCATGGGTACATGTGCCCACACATATAGGTATACATGCCCACACGCATGTGCAGAGGACATACACGCAGGTGTGGTGGGAGGGGCTGAACCACAGCTGCTTAGAGTGCACACGTGCACATGTGTGCACACGTGTACATAATGCACACAGCACACACACGTGCACCCACACAGGTACATGTGCCCACACATACAGGTGTACATGCCCACACACATGTGCAGAGGACATACACACAGGTGTGCACACATGTACACAATGCATGCAGCACACACGTGTGTCCACATGGGTACACGTGCCCACACATATAGGTATACATGCTCTCACACATGTGCAGAGGACATACACGCAGATGTGCACACATGTACACAATGCACATACCACACACACGTGCGCCCGCATGGGTACATGTGCCCACACATACAGGTGTACATGCCCACACGCATGTGCAGAGAACATACACACAGGTGTGCACACAGGTACGCAATGCACGCAGCACACGTGTGCGCCCGCACGGGTACATGTGCCCACACATACAGGTGTACATGCCCACACATATGTGCACAGAAGAGCAGGCACACACACACAGGTGCACACACACATGCGCACACAGACCTGACTGATGCCCCACCACCCAGCTCCAAGCCGCCTCTCACAGGGTGTGGAATTACACTGTTCCGTCTCTACAGCGACCCCCTCACGTCACACACCCCAACCAGAGGAGCGGTCATCCTGAGGTGGGACAGCGGCTTTGGACAAGAGGCCTGCGTCCAGCAGGATGGACAAGGCCTACCATGGCCCTGTGACATGCCCGTCATTCTACCCTCTCCGCGTGCTTCTCGGGGGGAGTGTCCCCTCCTGCAGGTGCTGGGTCACGTGCTCCCTGCAGCTCCTGGGGGGCGGCACCCCAGACCTCCATGCTCCCACTCAGGGCAACGACTTTAGTCCTTCCCATCGTTTCTCACAGGCCAGGTTTTCCAGCCCAAAGCCACTTTTAAATCGGGAACTGGTTTCTACATCCTGTACCTTTTCAAGAGCCTAGCAATTTCTTCCTAAAACAAGAAGCCCAAGCCTCAAGATCTTGCGAGGCAAGCAGGAAAATGGATAATACCAAGTCTGCTGAGGTCCCAGGGCCTGCGGAATGCTGACTCAGGCTTTCCTGCCAGCTCTGGGCGTGGTGGCCTGAACATAAAAGCCCCATGCACACCCCAAGCAGCGCGGGAAGCAGCTGGCTGAGGAGGCGCACAGGCTGTGGGCAGGAGAGAGACCGTGTCGAGAACAGCCCGGCTCACCCGCTGCCAGAAACCCAGGGACGCCCTCCAAGGACGGCAGGCAAGGGGGCTGCAGGGCGCCGCCCCCCAGGCCTTGGATGTGGGGTCTGTGAGGTTAGCCTTAGAGGTTCTCATATAGACCCCAAAAACCTTCGCATCCTTCAAGGAACGATGAGAACAGGGAAAGACGGCCATGGGCCCTGGAGGCATGCATTCTGGTCCTGAGTCCCCACAGTCCAAGCCCACAGCTTTCAGCACCTCACAGCAAACCCAGCACAGCCCGGCACAGACACACACGTCGATTACGGATTACCCCTGCACTTTCGGGGAGCCCCGGACCGAGATTTAAGGCGGTGCCCCCACCCTTGAAGGCAACAGGAATTATTTCCCGACCTCCGTCTCTGCAGCTTAGTGATAAATCACAGTGCGCTGAGGGGATGAACTGTACCTTAAAAAGACTGCCGTGCTCCCGTTGCCATGGCAACAGAGAGCCCCCGTCACTCCTCTGCCCGTCAACCCACACCTGGCGCAGAGAAGCTGCTCTCTGTGCTCCGCCAGCAGCGCGGGCTGTCTGTGTAACGACTTAGGTGACACAGTGTGATCACCTCCGGGCGTGCGCCCCGGAGACACGGCAGCCCTCCCCTTGGAGTTGCCCATCACAGGGCCCGGGAGCCTGCGGTCACCGTCTAGGGCCTGAGCTGCTGTGAAAGCCTGACCCGGATCTCCACGGGAGACTGTGGCTGCTGAAGGGCACCCGGAGGAGTCAGGCCGCCCGAGAGGGGCTCGGACCCACAGCCCCTGGTGTACTGAAGGCGGGGTCGGAGGAGGAAGGCGGCTGTGCACCTCCCTACAACACCAAGACCACAACAGCCCGGCCATGTGGCCCCCAGCAGAGCTGACCCGACCGAGCCGAGGATGGGGTGGGGCGGGGCGGGCGGGGCTCCAGGCGCGAGTCCGGCCCGGCCGCCACTGACCTCATGGTCCGCGTGTCCCAGCCTCGGATGGCCGTGTCGTTCGCCGTGGCTACCTGGGAGCAGTTGTGATGTGGGCTCCAGCGGCCCGTCGTGAACTTCAGCTGTCCTTTCCCTTCCAGCGACGCTGAGCTGGCCAGCTGTGGGTTTGGGGATGTTTTCAAAGGAAGAAGGAAAGAGAAGTAATTCGAACTCTGTTCAGAACGTTTAAGAGGATATCTTATACAGGATATCGTTGAAGGTAACTATTGAAAACAATTAGGAAGCTCTGTCATTGTTTTCTGCCCTTAAAAGGCAAGAATGTTTGAACCATATTTGCAAAAAACATATATATATACACATTTATAAAATGGAGCACAGCAAAAAAATATAGCAAGGGTATTAATAGAGCCTCTCTGACAGGATTTGCTGCTGTGTGATTAGAGATCTGCTCAAATCTGAGGCAATGATACGGAACAGGCCGAGCATCTGCCTCCTCCAAAGACAAGGAGGAGGCGGTAGGGGTCCGCGCGGGCGGCCTCAGGTGCCGAGGGGCCAACAGCCACGACCTGACCACACACATGCTCAGACAGTCCCCGCCCAGGCTCGAGGGTCTCCAGCTCTTTTACCTGGGGGTTAAGTAACCCCAGTAGGTAACAGTGGAGACCTTGGAGACTACCGGCCCTGGGGGAGCCTGGGAGACGGGCGCCCCACCCCGCTGCCCACCCGCCCTCAATCTTCTGCACAAAGGCCTGTCACTTGGTGGGGATGGACACAGGCAGCTCCAGGCTTGTCTGTGGCCCTCAGACACTCGCCCCTCCGTGACCCACTTCACTTAACCCTGAACACCAGCCTTGCCCTGCAGAACCTCTGAGAGGGGCCCGGGGTGGCCACCACAGTGCTGGACGGAGGCCCCAGGAATTCATCAGGCCCAGGCTCAGCCCCACCAGGCGTGGCCCACAAGGCAGACGGTCAGTGCAAGGGGATTCAACCGGAACCTGGGGAGAACCACCTGCTTCCTCTCCCAGGAGCCTGGCCCAATTAAGAAGTCTGACAGCAGAGACAGCTTTAAGAGTGACTCTGAGCCAGGGCCCCATTTACGGTGTGACTGCAGCGCCAGGGCTCACCGCCCAGGAGGCACTGACCCGCTGGAGGCACCTCATCTCTCCCTTGGACAGTCTCAACCTGTCCCAGAAAACCTTTCTCCCCAAAGCCCACTTTCCCGCCTCACCGACTCTGCAAACCACGTGGACGACAGGCCTCGTGCCAGCCCATCTCGGCACTAGTCCCCACGGGCATACGCGCTCCTTTCCCGGGGGCGGAACGCCTGGAGTCCGTGCCCCGAGTATCGGACAGAGGCCCACAGGGTCAGGAAAGCGTCTCATCTCTAAGGTAACTCGCAGACGGCCACCCATCCGGGTTCACGGGGAGCCCTCCTGGGTGCCCACCCTGCGCCCCACTCCATGACCAGGAGCAAGCGCCAGGCCGAACCCTTAACATACGCCACCGCTAGTCAAGCTCCCCGCGCCGCCTCTACGCTGACTCTTTAGGGCTCCAAGGGAAGGAGAGGCCGCGAAACTGACCGGCACTGTCTGCCTCCAACATCCACACTGAGTGGCCTCTGGCCAGCAGTCCACAAGGAGCCCAGGCCCTCTGTCCAAGCACATCCGAGAGTTCTCCGATGAGACCCCAGCCCCGCTGACACCTGGCCCGCAGCCTCACCAGCCTTGAGGCTCCAGACTTGACGGTCCCCACAGAAGCCACATGGTGGCCAGTGGGAGGCGCTAACTTGGGGGCGTTTGTCAGGGAGCATGGGAAACCAACAAGACCCCACGTGGACTCAGCAGTGGGGACCCCCAGAGGGCAGGGGCCCCGCCCGAGGTCACGGCCGCCCTGCAGAACTGGTCCAGCTCCCGCTCCACCCCTCACTCCAACACAGCAACCACCAGGGCCACAGAGCGCCGCGCCCACGGGTGCCGAGAAGCCTGCAAGGCAGACTTCAATGGAAACCCGAAAGACAGCTCGCCGTCAATTTTTTAAGGGGCTACTTGGGGCAGCCAGCATGGTGCATGTTGTAAGGTTAATCAATCACTTTTTCTGGTTTCCTGGTGACACGGAGACAGAACTCAGCAAGAACTCCAGAGGGTGCAGTGCACACGGTAATCTGCTTCCAGCATTAAAGAGAAATATTCAGTGCTTCCTGGTCCAGGAGTGATGAAAGCCTCCCCCAAACCCTCTCAGAAGAGCCACTGGTGCAGGACAAGAACAAAGAAGGCGCCGCCAAAGAACAAAACGCTGGGACTCAAGCCGGCGGGGCCAGTTCAAGGAGAGTCTCGGCGTGGTTTCCAGAGACCCAAGCAGCACCCCCATCACCAAGCCCCACAGCGTGGAGCGGGGGGCAGGACTGGGCAGAGACCTGGGCCAGGAGCAGGACTCAGCATGGACCGGGGGCAGGACTCAGCGTAGAGAGGGGGCAGGACTCAGCATGGAGCGGGGACTGGGCAGACCTGGGCTGGGGGCAGGACTCAGCATGGAAAGGGGGCAGGACTCAGCGTGGACAGGGGGCAGGACTCAGCATGGAGTGGGGACTGGGCAGAGACCTGGGCTGAGGGCAGGACTCAGCACGGACAGGGGGCAGGACTCAGCGTGGACAGGGGGCAGGACTGGGCAGACCTGGGCCGAGGGCAGGACTCAGCGTGGAGCGGTGGCAGGACTCAAGAATCTGGGGCCCAGCACATGCCCCTCAGGACCAGAGAGGTCAGCAAGTGCCACTATCCTACCCCTAACCCCACCAACGTGAAGCAACTGCAGGGCTGTGGCCTTTCCAGCATAAGAGACGCCGCGTCCACGCAGGCGAGTCCACCGTGAGCCTGGCCCCAGCTGCCGGTCACACAGCAGCCCCCACCGTGGGAGCCCCTCTCCCTGGAACGCCCTGCACAGCCCCCGGGGACTAAGACGGCCCTGAGCCAGGTCTGGTGGGCTTGCTCCCCCTGCAAGACGGGCTTAGGCCTGGACACACAGTCACGCGTGAAAAGGTGACAAAGGGGCTTCCAGGAAAGGCTTTCCTTACAAACCGAGGGTGCTGTGCAGTCTGGATGTGACGGCTGGAACCTCTGCAGCCACCTTTCGGTCATGACGGGGAGAGCAGTGACAGGCGGACACGGCAGAGGGGAAACACACAGAGTCGCTGGGCCCTCGATTTGATGAAGACCCTGAACCCGGGCGGGCTTCATTCCCCCGCCTCTGTTTCAGCAGACAATAAAACCTCCTCTCTATCTAAGTCACTTCTTATGTCCTGCAGCCAAATGCATTCTCACCGACACACCCAGGATGCCCCTCTGAGCCAACGCCATCAGGGGTGCCTTCAGGGAAGGGCAGCCCCCCCTTTCAGCCAGACCCCCGAGTGGGTCCCCGCCTTCCCAGTGAATGACCACGAGTTACTGCGTCTCTCTAAGGCCTGGCTTTCTCTCCTGTGTCTCATTTGTAAGACAGATATCAAAGAACCTGCCCCCAAGGCTATGAGGACCCAACAAGACGAACCCCTACAAAGCACCACCCCGGCACGTAGCTCTGCTCTGCCTTCAGGGACCCAGGGGGAGGGACGGGGGTGCTGTCTTCTGGGCCCAGGGAGGAGCCTCAGGACTGTCATGGGAATGGGACTCAGCAGGACACCCCAGGCCCATCGCTGCCTTCAGAAGGGGGAAGAAAGGGTCCCGCCACCCCCACCCCCGCCCCAGGGTCACAGGGCAGGCGGGCTACCCCCTGCGCGCCGCACCCCGGCCCACGATGGTCCGAGACCCGGCAGGGCTGGCGGCTCCCACGCCCGGGAAGGACTCTGCCCCCCAGCAGTGCTCCGACTCCGCAGGTTTTGAGAGTGGCCTCCTGGAAACCAGAGTCCCCGAGTTTAGGAAACGCACGCACAGCAGCAGGTGCCAGCAAGGGTGAGGAGCCCGAGGTCGTTTCCGACGCATTTGCAGTTCATTTCAAGCAGAGCTGACTCTACTGCAGGAAGAAGAGAGCGAGAAGGGCTTCCCCTCTGTTGCACCAAAGCCAACCCCTCCTCGTGGACAGAAACGTGTGTCTGACACCCACCGACGCGGGTGTGATCTCCAAACAGACTCCAAAAAGGGAAGGCTGTGAGGGTGGATTTAAGGTCTTTGGCTGAGATGGGCGAGAAGGTAACCGGTGTCCCTGTCCCATCGAGGAGCCACGAGTGAGGTGCAGGAGAGATGGGCTCTCTGCGCCTTCCACTCTTAACCTGGGGTCTCCGGGAGCCAGCCCTCCTCCCCGCTGGCCACGCGCAGAGCCCAGGAAGCCGGGGGAAGGGGGGGCCGTGGGCGAGGAGGCGGGGAGCCTGGGCTGCACCCTGAGCCTGTGTCCCCGGGCAGTGAGCGACTCCCCACCGGCGTGGGCTGCAGCCTCCTACAGTGTTTTAAACCTGCACTAGAGGTTTCTGGAAGCACACCATGTCCTTGAAGCCTGTTGTCTTCCTCCCAGGAAATGCTCCCCTGGGCACCGGCCCTCAGGCCTGTATGCAGGTGATGCCAGCTGCCCTTCCACCCCGCGGAAGCTAGTTCTTCCCACAGCCGGGGAAAGCCCTAGAACCTGGGTGTGAGCATGCACAGACCCAAACTGGCAGGCACCGCCTCGGGGTCCCGGGACCCACGGAGCACCCCCTGCAGGCCTCCCTGGGGCTCCGCTAATGATTACAAATGGCAGAGAGCCTCCGATTTAATTGCAAAAGGTAATGAAGCAGTGAGCATAAGATTAGATTCACCGCAGAAGGCAATATCCTCAAACAATAAGGACAAAAATTGAGGAGCCGGGCGTGAAGATGGCTGGAATCGATAGGAAGGTTTCGGTATTAAATACTCCGGCCCCGGGGTCGCAAAGTGGTATCGACAGAACTGCTGACAGCAGATAAAAAAAGGGGAGAGAAACGGAATTGGTCCCTGCAGAAAATCAGTTACAGATTAATCACCCTACCATAAAATCATTTTGAGACGACGGAGGGTCTGAAGAGCCGTTCACACTTTGATGACTGGACAGGCCCACACAGTGGGGGCCCCAGAGCAGTGGACTCCTAATCCCCGCCCCCGGTCACTCCGCGCATCCTCGGACCGGGGCTGGCGTTCTGCTCAGTGCTGCCGTGAGGCCCGGCACCCTCACAGGACAGCCATGTCCCTTTCTGCTCTCAAAGGTGGCCTCGGGGAATGGGCCCCTGAGTGCAGGCGGGGGCAGGGGGCAGGAGGGGAGACCCTGGACTCTGGTCTGGACACCCTGCCTAGTACCCTGGAAGGCAGAGCGATGGGAGGGGGGGACTGTGGAGGCACCGACCCAGACTCAGGGGCCCACGGGGCAACGTCGGGAGCTTCCTTCAGGTTCCCACTTGGGCCTCAGTTTGGGTGAAATCTGCTTTCTGCTCCAGGATAGAGAGATGTCTTATTTTTTTTCTTAATTTTAACAAAGACAGTGATTTCTTTCCTGAAGAATTATGACTGTGCTGGGGAAACTGGCTGCCTCTTAACTTCCCACTGAAGCCTGTGAGAGGTCCTTCCGGTCGTGCGGTTTCTGTATGTGGACAGGTCACTCCACACTGGGATGAGTCTGACTTCTGGGCCATGTGTTGATAACGACCCATCAGTACACATGCAACCTCAACCCAGAAGGTGAAGACACGCGGCAAGAGAGCTGAGCACGCGTCCCGGGCACGAGCGGACAGAAGGTGAACACGGCTCCTGAACGGGTCTCCCAGAAGCATGCCTCTCACGCCCCCCGGGGTGGCAGCGGGGCCCCAGGCGTGGGGGCATCAGAGGCGCTGTCCTGCCAAGCGCTTCACCTTCTCTCCAAAGTTGCAGCTTCCACAAACAAATGCACTGAAATTACGAATCCATGTGAAACAAGACATTTGACAAGAGGACATTTTAAGGGATCATGTATGAAAAAATACACACCAATGGGTGGAGTATTTAGTCTATGAAAGACATACTCTTTGAAGCGAGGACTACGTGAAAGCCACACCAGTTCCCAAGAAGGCTGGCGCGTAGTACTGAGCAGGTCTGGGGGCGAACGGGCCGTCGGGGGAGACGCCGCCTCCTGGTCGGGACCCTGAAGGAGAGCTGCCCCCCCAAGCTGCAGGGCGAGACCTCAGGGGACACACGGGTGCCTGACGGGGCGGGACGACGACGGCCACCCAGATAGAAAGGTGGACGCGCCCGACAGCCACACCCTGAGAGGCTGAGGGGTCAGCGGGTCACGGTCAACTGTTATTTTCACGACCAGGAAACCTCTGTGTCACGAATGCTCCTCTCTGAAAAGTGACCTTAACCAAATACATGTTGAAAACCCTTCATTAAAAAGATTCACACGTGAAAGAGAAGACTACGATTCGGGGCAAATTACAGCCAAAGGGGAGAGTTTTGTCAACATCCAGGTTCCGTGTTATATTTGCACCCGGCCCGGAGACCCGAATCGGAATCTTTTTGCCCGAAAGAGCTGTCGTCTGACTGACGACGACCCAGTCCGTTTCTTAGTGATTTCACAGTGTCAAGATTCTAAACATGTATGAACTGACGAGTGTATTCTGAACTCGCCTGGAGGGACAGAAACCGCGTGGCTTGAGCTACTCACCGTGGCCTGGCTGGAGCTTCCCTCCAAGTCCCACAGCAGGATGTGGCTGTCGGCCAGTGAAACAACTCTCTTCCCGTCTCCTGCGGGCTCCCAGGCGACGCTGCGGGAAGGAGGGAGCCCAGTGTTACGAGATGCCCCCGAGGCCCTCAGCAAGGCCCTGCCCAGCCCCCGTCAGCAGGGGAGGCAGCGTGACCTGGGGCAGTGACCCGGTGCAGCTACCACGCTCCTGAGGCCTGAGTGCCCACATCCCTCCCTAGGGTTCAGAGGTCAGGAGGATGGGCGCCTGCAACGGGGTAAGTGCCCTGGTGTGGACTGACACCAGTTCCCAGGCTCCCTGTCTCTGCGTACCTATGTCTCTGTCTCTCTGCTTCTCTCTCTTCCTCTACACCTCCGTCTCTGCGTCTGCGTCTCTCTCTGCGTCTCCGTCTCTGCGTCTCCGTCTCTGCGTCTCCGTCTCTGCGTCTGCGTCTCTCTCCGTCTGCGTCTCTCTCTGTGTCTCCGTCTCTCTGCGTCTCCGTCTCTGTCTCTCCGTCTCCGTCTCTCTCCATCTCTCTCCGCCTCTCCGTCTCTCTCTGCGTCTCCGTCTCTGCGTCTGCGTCTCCGTGTCTCCGTCTGCGTCTCTCTCTGTCTCCGTCTCTCTGTGTCTCTGTGTCTCCGTCTCTGCGTCTCCATCTCTCTCCGCATCTCCGTCTCTCTCTCCGTCTCCGTCTCTCTCCATCTCTCTCTGCCTCTCCGTCTCTCTGCGTCTGCGTCTCTGTCTCTGCGTCTCCATCTCTCCCCCATTGTCAGGTGGGCACGCAGGGGGAGGCGGCCACCTGTAAGTTGGGAAAAGAGCCCGCTGCAGCCCCTGACCTGCCCACACCCTGACCCCAGCTCTCCAGCCCCGAGAACTGTGAGCAGTCAACCCTGGCGCCCTGTAGGCCCCAGCCGTAAGTTTCATCAGGGCACCTGAGCTGAGGCCCTGCTGGCGGCTTCTCCCAGGAACTCAGGCACGGACAGCCGACAGACCCTGGCCGCTGAGATGCTGGGCAGCCTGCTGGGGGCTGGGTCTGAAGGGGCCCAGGTGGGTGGTGCCCACATCGTCCACTGCCTGCTCCTGGGAGGGCAAAGCTGAGAGCCCTGGTCACCGCCAGGCCCGGGACGGCAGACCATGTCCTCTGTCGCAGCCCACGTGAGCCACGGTTTCCTGTCACCCAAAGCCGTCCTAACCGACGCGGTGCACACCTGAACAACTAACAAGACAAAAGTCACATCGCCTGGGCGATGAAGCCTGAAGAGGCTGAGCATTGTTCAGGGTGACCACAGGGGTGAACTTCTGTCTTCAGAGCTATGAAGAGAGCTTCATTTCACGTCTCCCCACATGTGACCACTGCAGACACTGATGGAGACCCTCACGGCTTCTCTTCCACACGGAACACGACACTGACCGACCAGGGGCACCTCCCTAGTGCGACCCCTCAAGACTCTGCCAGCGCGCTGCCACGACGCTCACCACAGCACTGCCTGCTGCTCGGCCGCTCAGTCGGGCCCGAATCTATGTGACCCCACGAACTGCAGCCTGCCAGACTCCTCTGTCCGTGGGACCCTCCAGGCAAGAAGACTGCAGTGAGGAGCCAGTCTTTTCTCCAAGGGACCTTCCCCACCCAGGGGTTGAGCCAGAGTCTCCGGCATTGCAGGCGGAGTCTTTACCGCTGTGCCCCCTGGGCAGCCCACCTGCATGACCAGAGATGCCCGAAGGAGAGAAGCAGAAGGAAAACACGGGTTCCTCAGAAAACTGACCTGGATCACGCCAGTAACAGTAACTTCCTGTGAAAGAGATGAGACTGAGGAGAAGGCCACCAGCGGTCCTGGGATGGAGAGACAGCCCATGCGCTGGAAACCCAGGCGGTGTGAGGCCTCAGGGAGGGCACAGAACCACCGGTGGACATGCCGGTCCAGGTCTGGGACGCGTTCTCACTGCTGCCGCAGGCCCGGCTCCCACACAGGGCCTGGAGAGACGCCCCAGACAGATGGGAAAGGGGCCGGCACCCGGCATGTTTCGGGGAGGCTGTGGTTGGGACGTGCGTCTGCCAAACCTGACATGGTGGGCGACTCGGGACAGCTCATACTGAAAACTATCAGGAGAAACCAAACCCCACAGGAGCACACAGACGGGGCGACTCAGAGCGGCATCAAGGAAAACCAGGACTGAGGATCGGAAGACAAAACAAGCGCGCTTCCCAGGCCACTGAGCAGGGTGACCGCGGGCCTGACGCGCGGACCGTCCCGCACGGCCACAACTGACGAGACACACCCCGAGCCCTCGCCTGCTGCCTGCCAGCCTCACCCCGGCTCCCGGCTCCCACCTTCTCACTGTGCTCCTCCCAGGTGTCTCCCTTTTGTCCTACAACTTCTGCCCCCACGGAAACAACAAACCCATGGAGGGTGTGTGCCCGTCTCCAGACAGTCGGCACGGCCAGGCGATCGGGGTCCTTGCTAAAGAAGAGCGGGCCTGAGGTGGACACAGACAGCACCGTCCCCAGAGGAGACGTCCCCTCTCACTCAGGGCCCAGCCGCTGGGCAGAGCTGCTGTTTACTGTCCACCTGGGGGTGACGCATCTGACAGAACATACGGTGGGTTCACAGGGAGCAACCCCTGTGGTCGAGAGAGACTAGAACAAGCAGGGCGTGCAAAGTGCAATAAAAAAGGAAATCCCACTGCATCGCGCATCATCACCGGGGAACCAGCGCTATACGCACAGGAAAACGACCCGGACTTTCTGCCACACTTGCTGCTCCAAACTAGGGCGTTTGTTTCTTTGTTCATAGAAGTCACCCACATTTCTGCTTTTCACTCTCTCTCCATAGATGTGAGCGACGTAAAACTATTAACAAGTCAGGAGCCAGAGAGCACGCACCTAATGTATGTACACGGCAGCCCCTCATTATCACTGGGAGAGAAACACGGGGAAAGGGCCGTCTCTGCAAATAAACCCAAGCGAGAGAAACGAAAGCTCTCTGTGCAGTTAACAAGGCCAGGGTAGCAGGAGTGAGGGTCCTGATCTCACAGGCCGCACATGACCAGACAAAACACACTTCTCTTCCTCAGACAAGCGGTTCCAGAATGCTAGATTTTGGCGCCTGGGCTAAGGACGCTCTAAGGGCCCTGAGAGACGCTTGAAGCAGCCCCGACGTGAGGCCACTGCTGGTGCCGGCTCAGTCGCTGAGTTGTGTCCAGCTCTTGCGACCCCGTGGACTGAAGCCCGCCGGGCTCCTCTGTCTGTGGGCTTCTCCAGGCAAGAATACTGCGGTGGGTTGCCCTTTCCTTCTCCAGGGGATCTTCCTGACCCAGGGATCGAACATGGGTCTCCTGCACGGCAGGCAGATCCATCACCACCTGAGCTGCGGTTACTTTCAATCCACGTCATTTACCTCTCCAACCTACCCCCGAAGCCCGTTCTGGCGGGCGGGGGGGTGGGGGGCTGCCAGGGCAGCACAGCTGCTAAAAGCATGGAGACCACCAAATATGAGACACGTGACACGGCCATCACCACACGCCACGGAGCTGAAGACAGCGCGCGAGCGAGGCAAGGACTTCGGCTCCAGCGCTGCTCCGAAACCCTCCCGTTCGTTACTTCACTGAAGTGGGAAAACCTTCAATAAGAAACACAGCTATCAAGTCGCTGGTGACTGTTATCAGTGGTTACCAGCCAAGTTTTGAAAACCTTTTACAAGAAGAATGTAATACATTATTTCCTCAATTTATATATCTCTCTCTTAAAATACACAGATTTGGCAACCTGATTAATTTCTTCCTGCTCAAAAATTCACAGCATAATGTAAGTTAGCTTTCCATGCATGTTATAAAGACTTTTTTCAAGAAAGACCCCTTTAAGAGTCACACCATTAAGCCAGGAAGCCCCCTTCGATCAAATCTACGAAAGCAAGGCTTCCTGTGGCCGTGACACACGGACGCTTGTAGTGACACGGTCATTTACGCCCAGCCAGGGGCCCCTTCCCGAGAACAGACGGGTGTGGGGCTCTGGACACCAGTGATTTACTTGTTGAAGGCCCGTGTTTATTCTAACGACGCTTGCCTGCACTCCCCCATCACCCACGTGCAGGGCTCAACAGAAAGACACCCTCACACTGAGAGTCCAGCCACGGACGGTGTGCAGGTGGGAAGACCTGCCCTCCCCAGAAGCCCCCTGGGTGGGCTCATCTGAGGCCCCATCACAACGCAGGGTGGACATGGAGCTGATGGACACCAACCCCTGGGGCTCCCGTCTTGTCCTCCTTCCGCAGGTGGCTCTGACAACCATCTCGTTTGACGTGGAGACGTCAGCCACAGGGAAAGGGGAGGGCATCTTTACACTGTCCTGTGAGACCACCGACTGTTCTTTCCCTGCACAAAGGAAGAGCTGCGAGGCTTTCCAGGGGGCACTGGTGGTGAAGAACCTACCCACCAATGCAGGAGACATAAGAGACGCAGGGTCAATCCCTCGGTCAGGAAAAGGAGGAGGAGGGCATGGCAACCCATGCCAGCATTCCTGCCTGGAGAATCCCATGGACAGAGGAGCCTGGTGGGCTACACTCCATGGGGCCACAAAGAGCCGGACACGACTGAAGTGACTTAATATACACATATAGGCATCTTTCCAGACTTCTCTCGAAGCTCAGAGACCACTCCAGCGGGAGAGCGACTGCTCAGCTCCAGTTCATAAGCTTCACACCTAAGGACATCCAGACTAGGTGACAGCGGAAGCCCACACGAGTCTTACAAAAACCCACTAAGTCTCCCACGATGACGCTGTCGTAATCTCGGAGACCTTTCCACACTCAATGACAGCAGAGTCACACCGTCAGCTCTCTGAAAACTTCAAACATCTTCTCTACTTATCCTCTGGGACAGCTTTGGAAGATATTAAGGATGGCCTAGAATTCACTGTGTGTAACATTCACCTGAACCAAAGCAAACTCCTCCATTACGTGGACTGAAACGGAGAGCCACAAAACCAGAGATGAGGCCCCGTCCCTTCTTCTGGCCAAACCACCACAAGTGCTCGGGGACATGCACAAGCTTCTCTTCTCGTGTTTGCCTCCATGCTCAACCCAAATACCTGCCTTTCTCCTCCTCCTATAAGGCCAGTAGCGTGGACGCCACCTTCCAGGATCCCCGGCCCTCAGCCGGGCTGGCATGTCAGCCTGACATTTACCTCCGCCTACTTTACTCCTTGGAAGAAACGTTGTGAACAAACTGGACGGCATATTCAGAAGCAGAGACATCACTTTGCCGGCTAAGGTCCGTCTAGTCAAGGCTATGGTTTTTCCTGTGGTCATGTATGGATGTGAGAGTTGGACTGTGAAGAAGGCTGAGCGCCGAAGAATTGATGCTTTTGAACTGTGGTGTTGGAGAAGACTCTTGAGAGTCCCTTGGACTGCAAGGAGATCCAACCAGTCCATTCTGAAGGAGATCAGTCCTGGGATTTCTTTGGAAGGAATGATGCTGAAGCTGAAACTCCAGTACTTTGGGCACCTCATGCAAAGAGTTGACTCACTGGAAAAGACTGTGATGCTGGGAGGGATTGGGGGCAGGAGAAGGGGACGACCGACGATGAGATGGCTGGATGGCATCACGGACTCGATGGATGTGAGTCTGAGTGAACTCCGGGAGTTGGTGATGGACAGGGAGGCCTGGTGTGCTGCGATTCATGGGGTCGCAAAGAGTTGGACACGACTGAGCAACTGAACTGAACTGACACTGAAAAGGGAACTTCCCCTAAAAGCTGGCGCAGAAAGCAAAGGCCAGTGGTCCCCCGTCGAGGGCCAGGAGCATCTGGGAGCACCATCCTCCCACGCTGAGGGAGACCCAGCGTGATCCTGGGTGAGGCTCCCCAGCCGTCTTGGCCCCTCCACTCGAGGGGGAAGCAGGGCGCATAGAGACGGGACTGCAGCCGACTGTCATAAGCGCACTCCATCCCCAAAGCTGCTGTGCTCTGATCTCAGTGACGCCTCCTTTAAGCAGATGCTCACCACCCACAGGACCTCATGATCTGTGTTCCTACCCCCGTACACCACCCGGGAGCCCTGCTCCCACCACCTGGACTCTGCTCCCCGGGTCGGCGGGGGGACCGGCCCGCAGCTGAAGTGCACCCCCTCAGCAGCCCGAGAGCCTCTCCAACATTGGGAGGAGACGCAGGGCCGAGTCTCCCGTGGAGGCTACTCAGCGCTCCACCCAATGGCGACTGTGATACGGCCAAGACCTCATGGGAGCTGGCAAAGGAGACCGCCACCCCTTCCTGCTCTTGCCTGCCATGTTCCCAAACCCCTCCCCCTCATGGGGTTGCAAGAGACACTGGGGTGAACAGGGAACAGGTAGGATGCAGGAGCCCGGGGAACTCGGTGGGTCTGTGGTGGTTCCCAATTATGGGGTCGCTGTGAGAAAGGCATGAGGCGATGCGCGTAAACTCCGCCCCCAGGGCCCGGTTAGGACTCAGCGTCATCACTGCGGCCCCAATTCGCGCCGTCTCTCCTACAGCACCAGGCGCTGCCCTTGGTGCTGAATTCTCTCCTTTTTCTCCCGCAGCACCAGGGGCTGTCCTTGGTGCTGAAGTCGCTCCTTTTCTCCCCTCAGCGCCCGACGGCTGTCCTTGGTGCTGAATTCGCTCCTCTCCCGCAGCACCCCGAGCAGCCTCAAGCCAGGCGCTGTCCTTGGTGCTGAGGGCCCCTCCATGAAAGCAGCTCAGCCTACACAAAAAGCCATGGGAGCATGAGCGCAGTGGAGCGCCAGGGAGCAGAGACGGCTGTGACAAAAGATGAAATCGTGCAAAACGACAGAAAGGCCTGAGTGGGGGTGAACAGGGGTCATCTGGAGAGAACCATTAGGAAGAGCCTCTCTGAGGAGGCGACACTGAGCCCACGCGAGTCGAGGGCTGCAGTTCCCCAGGCGGCCCCTCCAGGTGACATCAGGACCTGTGTCCCCATGGGCAGAAGTGGGAAGTCAGGCCCCGAAGGGTCTGGGGGGCACGTTACACCAGCCCCTTCACTGCCTCACTTACAGACAATACCACAAATCCAGGGGCCCCGCCACAACCAGAAACATCACCTCCTTTGCAGGAATGGAGACCTGCTCTAGACAGACTGGTGCCTTTTCAGTGACCCTACCACCACCTGGGACGGGTGAGCACAAGAGACCAGGCCCACATAGGACACGTCAGCACTCGGTCCCCCATGTAGCACGTGCCCACCAAGCACATGGAGTCACAGGCCCTCTAGAATGTCCCCCCTCAGCTCTGGCCAGTCCCTGGAGGAGGCTCAGGACACGAGCATCAGCCGCCAGGCACTGCCCAACCCTGACTGTTGTGGTGGAGACACGGCGGCCATCCACCCAGAGTCTGGGCTGCTCAGGACAGAACAAGCTCAGTTGCCCTGAGGACAGGAGCCTGCGCCTCGGCCGGTGGGCAGTGCCACGCTCTTGGGCCCTGGGACTGCGCAGCGCTCCCGGACGCCCCCACAGGCAGCAGAGGCTGATGGTCAGGACGGCTGGGAGCCACACTCCGAGATCTGCTCTCAGCACAGGTAACAAGTCAGAAGAGAAAACAAGGGAACGGAACCACTGCCTGTGGCGCCCGTGACCACCAGCAGCGTCCCTCACCTCCACGCCTCTTCAGACTGAAGTTCGTGTGTCAGGAGGAAACCAACTGCACTGAAGACACTCCAGAGAAGGTGCAGCCGCCCAACACGCCAGTGAGGGCGCCGAGACGGGACCCGCACGCACCCGCCCCACGCGCCGGCGAGGGCGCCGAGACGGGGCCCGCATGCACCCGCCCCACGCGCCGGCGAGGGCCCCGCACACACACCCCCGCACACACTCGCCCCACGTGCCAGCAAGGGTGCCGAGACGGGGCCCACACACAATGCAGGCGCAGCCCCTGCCCCCACAATGCTGACGCAGCGCCGCCCAGCCCAGCAGCTACCCCTGGGTGCTGGGCAGGGGAGCAGAGACCCGGGTGCTCACAGGCTGTTCAGGGTCAGCTCACAGCAGCCCGAGGCTGCAGACCCAGGGGTGCCTCCACGAGGACGCATCCACAGGCTGTCCATCCCCCTGGGTCCTCCTCGAGCAGGACCACACATACACACACACACACACGTGCAAACACTTCCTGGGGAGACTGGGCTGTTGACGGGGCTGCCGTCTGAGAAGCGCCTCCAAACAGCTCCGTGTGGAGTGCAGGGCAGCTCTGCCTTGGAGGACAGGACAGGCCCTCACACCCCTGCTGCACAGACGGCTCATCCCCTGGGCAGGAGAGACCCGCGAAGCCTGGCGTGTACTGACACCCCTCCCCTGCCCCCGGGCCGACAGGCCTCCCAGGCTGCAACTCTGCTCCCCACCTCCCACCCCCAGGTGGGGAGATGGTGGAAACCAGGATCAGCCCCAGCTCCAGATGTCACCTCCTCAGAGACATCCTCGCCAATTCGTGAGTGTCTCTTCCCTCGGGGCCTGTGCACAGGGTTCATGACTCCAGCCTGCCTGCCCGCCCAGGTCCCAGCTGGACGCTGACACCATGTCTCCCCCGAGAGCGCCTGATTCCTGGAGGCCAGGTCCCCAGCCCATCACCCTGGAGCAAGGCGGGCTGTGCAGCAGGTGCCCAACAGTCACCTGCTGGACTAGACGCGCACGCACACGCACACGCACACGCGGGAGTGCTATTGCATCAGGACAACAACTCGTGCTGTAACGCACACACCCATCCCAAGGGCACGTTCCCTCAGGCGCGTCTAGGAAACGCGGCTTCTTGAGGGGTGAGCTGGCGTGTTCTGAGGTCGGTCTGTGTGTCACCCCAGAGGCACAGCCACCCCGTCACCACGGACATGGGCAGCCACGCGCCAGGGAGCCCTGAGGGAGGCGTCTCTGTCTTGACACTGCGTGGGACGTTTGGGGAAATAAATTCGGGACAAAGCCTCCAAGGACTTGGGACACAGCATGACCCGCACAGGGGCATCCACCGGGTCCCCAGAGGTGACACCCGAAGCCCGAAGCCCAAGGCTACAGAGAGGCCAGTTCATGCACAGGACGGCTGAGGAGACGTGAACTTATGAGGCAGGAAGCACTGGAGTGCTTCAGGGCTGGCCGGCGCCTGACCGTCCTCCCGGCAGGTACCAGCAGGACTGACATTAGAGGGAAAGGCCCCGGACACAGCTCCGCTCGCTGTGTGTGCAGCAGGGCCCTCGGAGGCGCGCCATCTGGAGGACAACCGGCACTGAACAGAGCGAAGGCGAGACTGGCATCTCCTCTCCACGCGGAGTGGCCTCTGCAGGGGCACCTGCACCCAGAGGTGCGTGGGGCACGGCCTACCAGGCGGTGCTGCCACGGGCCGCAGGCTCCAGGAGACAGAGCAGCTCCAGGGCGTGTGCAGGGCTCGCAGCATCCTCGGGGGACTCCTGGCCGCCAGGCTCCAGCTCCGCGGGCATCCTCCACACAGCGGCGCAGGTCACCACCTTGCTGTCTGCAGCTGCGGGACAGGACGAGGGAGACGTCAGCAAAGCATGCTGCCCCACAGCCCGCAGACGGCGCCCCACACGCAGCCCACTGCCCGCACCCCTGCCCCGAGGACCCGGACCGGCCACGCAGCTCAAGCCCCTGCTCCCCTGCTCCCACGCCATCCTGCTACTGAAGAAAATTTAATTTCCTCAAAATCGATTTCCTCCTGTTCTTCTTCAATAGTTCTTCAAGCAAGGGAGGGAGATGGGGCAGGCAGGTGGGGGAGGCTGCAGCTAAGGCTAAAATCACTGCGGGTGCAAAGGGTCTGTCTGAAGAGGGCTGCACTAAACACATTTTCCCTGGAAGCCCCGCGAGAGCACCAGGCTCAGGGGCAGGGGAGCACATGTGTGGTGCTCACATATATGCGTTAAATGGTGTCAGTGGGGGTGCAGACCCCTGTCCACTGAAGCCATGAGCACGGGCCAGGGGCCACAGGCCAAGCCCTGGCAGAGAGCAGTGCGGGACCCGACCTCAACACAAGACCCCTGTGTGGACAGAGAGGAGGGTCCCCTCTGCAAGGAGAGTGCCGGCTCCAGGTTTCTGCACTCTTAACAAGTCCTCTTTTGTGAACAGATTTTTTTCAGTGAGACACAAAATAAGATGGAAAGACACAAATGAGATGAAAGAAACAGATTTAACATTATATGATTAAAAGCTGAACCAAAACTCCTAAATATAAACTCTTCCAAAATCTGCTGCTTGGTTCTGAACAGTACGTGTGCTAAACACCTTCCCCTTTAAAAACGGTCTTTAATAAATGGTAATAAAACAATGAATAGGCTTCAACATTAAATCAGTAATTGGTATCAAGTGAAGAATATGAAATATTTGTAGAAAACAATGCCCATGAGTAGTAATTCCTACACAAAAAATAAGGCAGCACAGGGGTTGGGGGTGGAGGGTGAGGACCTTACCATACATTAGAAAACGTCCCACTTCTTACAACATGCAATGGTCCTTCAATCTAAACCGCAAACTAATCAACCAAGAACCCCACAGCAGTAACCACAGGGGAAATGCCTGGCCCCCCCGGGTGCTGTTATCACAGCACCGTCACCACCCTCGATCAAACGGTCAGCAGGACGGTCAGGCCTTCAACCACGGCTCTCTGACCCCAGTCTCAGCTCTCTGTTCGTGTGTCTGACTGGGGCTGACAGAGCAGGGAGTTGCAGCTTTTAAATAAAATCCTATGTAAACACATCCACCTTTAACCATGCAAAGCAGAGCATGACAGTTTTTGTCTACGAGCGAAATGCATTTTTTTTGCTGAGATTTTAAGTTCCAGTCTCACTGCAGAGCCCCTGGGGTTGGCAATGGAACTCCTGAAAAGAGAAAACTAACTGAAGAGACAGTTGGTGACTCTGAGTTGGAAGCAGCAGCAAATGCCCAAAACATTCACCCAGCAGAGGCACAGATCACTTTACTCTTCCTAAATGACAGAAAAAGAAAGCTCCTCCCTGAAAAGTGATGGGACTAGTGACCCAAGAGCGAAACGCTGGCTGTGTGCACAAGGAGCGCGCTGCACGTGACGGCAGGCGGCGCAGCAGCAACAGCTGGGGCGCGGGGGCACGGCTAGTGCTGGGCCCGGCGGACGGCTCCCTCTGGGGACTCTGCCCCCTCTGGGGACTCTGCCCCTCTGGGGACTCTGCCCCCTCTGGGAGCTCTGCCCCTCTGGGAGCTCTGCCCCTCTGGGAGCTCTGCCCCCTCTGGGAGCTCTGCCCCTCTGGGAGCTCTGCCCCCTCTGGGAGCTCTGCCCACTCTGGGGACTCTGCCCCTCTGGGAGCTCTGCCCCTCTGGGAGCTCTGCCCCCTCTGGGGACTCTGCCCCTCTGGGAGCTCTGCCCCTCTGGGAGCTCTGCCCCCTCTGGGGACTCTGCCCCTCTGGGAGCTCTGCCCCTCTGGGAGCTCTGCCCCTCTGGGAGCTCTGCCCCCTCTGGGGACTCTGCCCCCTCTGGGAGCTCTGCCCCCTCTGGGGACTCTGCCCCCTCTGGGACTCTGCCCCTCTGGGGACTCTGCCCCTCTGGGGACTCTGCCCCGCTGGGAGCTCTGCCCCGGAGTGGAAAGGTAGCTCTTCCTACAGCTGCCTGCTCACCCGGCAAACATGGCTGCTGGGGGTGAACGTTACACGCTTCCCCTTTGAGAAGAGGAACAAGACAAGAATACTCTGTGCTACCACCTCTAGTTAATGTCACACCAGAGGTCCTAACTACTTCAGCATGGCAAGAAAAAAAAGAGCTGTAAGAACAAGAAAAGAATAAAGGCACTATTATTTGCTAACGACTATATGTGTAAAAAGCTTAGAATCTACACACACAGACGGTAAAAATACAAAGGGAAATCAGCGAAACTGCTAGACACAAAGACGATGTATAAAATTCAACTGGTATCTATAGAGTCGCAGAGATTTTTAAAAACAAAATTTGAAGAACTATTAATGATTAATTAGAAAATGAAATATCCAATAATATCTCAAATGAAAGAGATACGGAATGCAAAACACTGCTAACAGAGCAAAGGCCTCGCTGATGGGAGGGGCACACCACGTCCACAGACGGGAAACTTCTCTACCGCAAAGAGCCCCGAATCCTCAGAGTCTAGTTGGCTTTTTTTTTTTTTTTTGGAAGAAATGCTAAAACTTCCATGGAAATGTGAACTACCCAGATGGCCAAGACAGTCACGCAGAAGAACAAACTATATGGTTTACAATCTGGTATTAATTTACTGCTGATACCCAGTTAAATAGCCCAGAGAAAGAAAATGAAATCCAGAAATAGATTCCACAGAGATGGTCACCTGATTTAAAACAAAATGACAAAATGATACTTACTGGAGTGGACAAAGGATGGTCTTTTCAATAAAAGATGCTGGATCAGTTATGTATCCATGTGGAAAAAAAAAAAAAATGAGCTGCATTCTACTTCACAACACATCCAAAAACTAACTCCAGGTACACTGGAGATTGACCTGAGTAAGATAGAACCACACAAATCTTTCTAGAATACACAGCAGAATATCCTGACTCTGGAATTAGCGAAGACTTCTTAAATGAGGCGGAAAAACCCAAATGACAAAGGGAAAGACTGATAACAGGCTGCTTTATAATTAAGAACTTCATTCACCAGAAGTCACTGGACTTTATCAAAATTTAAAACTGCCACTCTTGGAAAGACTCAGCTTTAAAAATAAAGCAGAACTTGGAGACGATATTCAGAATACATATATCTGTATCCTGATAAAGGGCTTGTATCTAATACATAAAAAGAATTTCTACAACTTAATAATAAGACAAGTAACCCAATCTTCGAAAGCAGGCAGAAGACTGAATCAGGTATTTCACAAAAAACATCTGAATGGTCAATAAGCACCAGAAAAGGTGCTCAACATCAACAGTGATTGCACAACAAAACCGGAACAAGACGCACTGCGTAACTGACAGAATGGCTAGAAGTCAGTATAAAGGCAAGCGTACCCCTCAAGTGTTGCTGGCAAGAGTGTAAAATAATTCAAACATTCTGGAAACATGCTGGCAGTTGAACGTCCATGTACCCAGCAACCCTACTCTCAGGAGAAGCTGTCGGGAAGCGTGGCTTGTTGGTAACAGGTTTGTGACCACCCTCTGACCCCAGCAGTTAAACCTGGCCCCAAAGCGAGAGTGGCCTGCTGGTGGTAGGTGACTGCCAGAAGCCAGGGGGCAGCAATTATCCTAACGACCAACCAGGCCAGGGTACCAGCCAAGGAAGGCCAACTGGCCGACAGACAATGGGAGACGGCCTCCAAGAAACGGAACAGATGGCCCTCCGCACCTGTATCACTGCCCCGCCCAACACACACACACACAGACACACGTCCACACAAACGCCAAGGGAAACAGGAGTGAACGAGCAGGAGGCTGAGGGGAGTCACTCCACTGAGGTCATAATCCTTTACCCAGGCCTGGGCTGGGCGGGTCTCAGACACGGGACCCACTGCTGGGAACATGGCCGGAGGCCCCGCAGGCAGGACCCCGCAGCACCAGGCAGGTTGTAACAAGACACCCCCACCCCCATTGGCCTCCAGGGACCTCCTGCTGCTGCTCACACACCGGGCAGAGGGCCACACCCTGGCAGCTCAAGGTTCACTGAACCCAAAGTGTCCCATGTCCCCATCAAACTGGGGCACTGGGGGGCCAGGCAATAAATGGACAAAGCCAGGCCACAGCAGATGCGCCAGGCCTGCAGACCCACCCAGAGAGGCCGTTTCCATGGGGTGGACATACAGCAGGGGTTAAAAGGCGCACCGCCCCGTGGCCTTTGGGGTCAGCGGGTGGAAGCCTCAGAAAGTGTCCCTCTCCCTGTCAGAGGCAGTGGAGACATGGGCCTACTTTGACGGTTAAAGGCATGTAGGGCCGGGGTCTTGGGGACAATAGCCACAGGGCAGCTGCACTCGGGGGGCTAGGAAGAGGACAGGCACACCCCGCCCCTCCTCGCCCTGAGCACTTGAGGCTGGAGGCAACGGTATGGCCAGAAGCCCAGAGGAGAAGCCTGGGAGCTGAGACACAGAGCCCAGCCAGACCAGGCGCGGCCCGCGAGGGAGCAGAGCGTGAGCAAATGGCTGCGTAACCCAAGGCCCAGAGCTTTGGGAATCCGGGCGAGGTGCTGAAGGAAGGAGACGCCCTCCCTGCGGGGGAGTCGAAAGCTGCTGGGAACCGGAGCAACCCACCCGTGTCCCCAGGAAGGTGTGGGCACGTGGGAGTGGACACAGAGGCGCTCTGAGCAGGATCGCAGGCCCGGGGACCCCGGGGCATGGAGCATGGCCAACGTTCCCATGTGGGATGCAACAAGGTGAACTAACGCCAAGAGAAATGAGGGCTGGCGCCTCCGAGGACCAGACCGGGAAGGGCCTGGGGACCAGTCGGCCGTGTGGAGGGCCTGCTTCAGACCAGGGATGGAGGCCGGCGGTTCTGAAACCAGACTGCATCCGGCGGGAAGAGTTCCGACAGCGCGAGGCAAGTCCGAAGCCCCTTACTGAACGACAAACACCAGACCCATCCTGAGGAAGACCAGAGAGCCACCGGGAGGCGCCTGCAGACATCACCCGCCCGGGAGACGTGCAGGCCTGCAGAGTACTGTCAGGGTGCGCTCTCAGTCCAAGGAATACGGTCGGCGTTATCGAAACTCTCCAAGTCATCAGAAGCAGATGAAATGGAAGGTAAACAGTGCTAAATGAGAAGCGCTGGAGGTATACCCATCGAGACACGCAAATTGGCTCTGAAACTCTGAAGGTTTCCCAATCTGCATGGATCTCAACTGAGCATTCCACACACATCCACCAGCTATCAAAGAGCCCGAGGTGCTTTTGAGAAGGAAACCCGATCTTTAGAAGGAAGATGCTGTAATGACCACCGAGGCGTTCTTCTTTTATCTCTGTTTTAAAAGCTACCCTGAAGTCAGGCCCCGCAGGGGAACTGCCAGTTACTGCTCCACTCCGGTGACAGGGAGCCCCCCACCCCACGCCCCATGGACAGGGCCACCTCCTACGAGCCCGGTCTTCACTGCAGGTTCAGACCCACAGACGACCCGGCGCAGGCAACTTCCCACCACGCCCCGCATTCTCAGATGAGGAGACCGAGGCCCAGGGACCCAACTGCCCAGCCCTGGCTCACGGGGCTCATTCACGCCAGTTCAGAGCCAGCCGAAGCCTCCTGGCTTGGGAGCAGCCCGGCGCTCTGAAAGGGAAAGCGTGCGCTGAGAGCTGTGTCTCGGAGGCCCGTCTGATGCCAGCCTGCCTTTCACACGTAACGCTCGAGCTGAAGGCACTTAGTGAGAAAAAAAGGCAATCGGGCAAATGCGTGGAAGAGCGCCCTCGAGGGTGCCAAGTGCACCCACGCCGGGCGCGGACCGCGGTGGGGAGCAGCAGTCCAGGCTTCACAGACTCGGAGGAGGTTAGCGCCTTTCTAAGCCTGAGCAAAGCCCGGCCGGGGCCGGGGATACAGTCTGATCCACAGCTGCAGGCGAGGAGGCTTCCGTGGGGCACAGTGACTCGGAATCTGAGGCTATTTTCAGAGACTTCCACTGGCTGACACGGGCTGAGCAGGATGGACGAGGTGGGATCCGGCTGAGCTGGTGTAACCTGGCTGGCCCGCCAGCGCCCAGGGAGGTGCCCGCCATGCCTCCCCACCAGCCCTGGCCTTCAGGTGCCGCAGGAACCAGCGGTGAGGAACAAAGGGCAGCCAGGCGTCTCTCTAGCAGTGGGAGCCCTGCCTGATGGCGGGCGGGCAGTGCCTCCCCGAGATGCCTGAGGGCGGGTGGGCGGTGCCTCGGCAGGAGCAGGGTGGGGGAACAGGCAGGAAGCGTGCCAGCCCTGGGCTCCGGCCACACAGAGGACACAGGAGGTGGGCCAGGTTCTCCAGCACCTGGTGGGTGTGACTGCAGACTCGAGACCGACCAGGTGGGACCTGCCCTGAGTCCCCACGGTGGAGTCACTGCCCCTCACTTGGCTCCTGAGACAGTTCACAGGACAGCGCCCTGCCTTCTGGGAAACCCTTGAGGAACGACCCCACAGCAGCACCCCGAGGACGTCCTGTAGGTTTTCCCCTGGGAAGCCAGCCACTCCCGGGGCAGCAGCGGCAGGAGGAAAGGGGCCCGTGAGAGCTGACGCAATCCCTGCCCAGCACATCGCACCCCGTCTCACCGTGAGACCCACACACGGCGGGCCGGGCCCCCTCTCAGAGCCTGCACCGCGTGCAGACTCCAGACGGTACAACGGGAAGGGAGCACAGTCCCCACCCTTCCAGGGACAGCAGAGCTGGTGGGACAGGAAGCGGGGCGTCCCCTTCCCCTCGGAACACTGGGGCGGGGGAACGGAGAACGTCTGGGGGCCCCTGTAGGCGGAGCTCCCTCACGCCCACGCTAAACCCACGGGGCACCTGCAAGGCAGCAGAAGGTTCCAGGAGCGGCTCCCCAGGTGGTGAGGCTGCTGTCCCGCGTGCTGCTGTCCCTGACGCGAGGTGGCGCGGGCGCACAGTGGCCTCAAAAGGACCACCAGCAGCCAGCCCATCGCCACAGGGCGGGCGGCTCCCTACCCTCAGCACATCGTCCCGGTGCCCCTGCCACAGCCACCGACCCAGGCCAGGGGCTGCCTGTCTCGGGGGCCCACCAGAGGATGGGGCTGCTTTTAAAGGAGAAGCAGAGGTGACGGGAAGGGCCTGAGAAGGGCCCGTGCGCCCACAAAGCTGGGATGCCGCCTTCCGTGCGCTCCTGTCTCAGCTCCAGAGGCGCTGGCCACAGCCTGCTCCGTGACAACCGCAGCTGCCCAGGCACCTCCCAGGCCTTCCCAGTGGAGGGTCTGGGTGCTGCGGGGGGGCGGGCTCTGCCAGGGGTCCCGTGAGTGGTGCGGTGCCAGGTGTTCAGGGAGCTTGACCCCCGAGTGGGCCAGAACCCTCAACCCTCCGGGCCCCCTTGCCTCCAGCTGGCAGCAACCTTTCTGTGGCCTCCCAGCCCAGAGCCCCGGCTGCCCACCCCAGCCGGCCTGCTGGCCCTTCCGCAGTCCTGTGTTGCCCCAACACCCAGCCAGGTGGAGCCAAGTGGCCCCCAAAGCACAGGTGCACATCCATGGTCTCACTCACCCCAGAGCTCCAGCCCGGCCCTGCGTCCCCAGCTCTGCTGGGGCCACCCCCATCCTTACTCCTGAGACCCCCAGAGACGTTCACAGCCGTAGCTGGACTCCACAGGCTCCAGCGCCGTCCTGACTCCCCAAGTCTGTCCGGCAGCGCCCATGGGTGGCGCCGAGCAACCACAGGGACACACCCAGGCCGCCTGCCTCTCGCCCCGCAGCCCTTACACAGGCGCCTGGCAGAGAGCAGGTCAGGGCCAGCCAGGGCCCCCTCCTGACCGTCGACCCTGCAGGTCTGCAGCGCAGGGCTGCCCCGAGGCCCCACCCTCCAGCAGGCCCACTGCAGACCCCAGAGAGCTCTGCCCTTCTCTGACCCGACTTCCTGCAGACACAGCACCTTCCACACCCCACAGCTGCGGCCACATGTCTGGCCCAGTGCCCCGAGACCTGCCGCCCAGGGGCTCCTCCTCATGTTGGGCCCTGACACCCGACTGCAAAGCGCACCATCAGAGCCCACAGACAGTTACGGCTGCAGCACTGGCTCCTGGCAGGTACGGGTGCTGCCGGGCGGGGATGGAGCCAGCTGGCTCGGGTCACCGTTGCCCAGGGAACGGCCAATGAAGCGTGTGCCCTCCACAGGCGCGGGGAACCCCACTGGTGCCCATTACTGCTCTCGGGGTGATGGGGCCAGTGCCAGTTCAGAAGCCTGACTCTGCCCGCAGACACGCAGGCTCATCTCGGAGCCTGACGAGGGGACACAGCGTCCCTCACCAGCCCAGCAAAGCATGGAGCGGAGAGAAGCCATCTCTGGGCCGTTCACTCACAACCCCTGCCAACTAGAAATGAGTGCACAGCCCTGGAACGACCGACTGTCCTCTTTTCACTGGAAACGCTCCTCGTTCCTTCCTCTCTTTATTTTACTGGGAACGGCTCGAAGCGCAGGACGTGAAGGGGGATTCCGGAACACAAAAGCAAGAGACCAACTTAAACCACGTCTGTGTGATCATCAGTCTTTTTTAAATGAACAGGGTCACTGTTTGGAAATTCTGGATCTTTCCATGAAACATACACACACACACACACACACACACACACACACGTTACTTGGAAGGTTTGATAACATTTTACATATTTACAGTACTTTCTCCTGGACAAGCTTCAAGTGCTAGATCTTTGAAAAGTCCAAAGGCAGCTGAAGTTAGTCACACTGCGATTTCCATGCTGAAAAGCTTCTGACGGGGAGGGCTGAGAAGCGGGTGGGTGCAGAGGAGTGCCTGCGTGGTGGACCCAGGTAACACTTCCTGCTGACACCTGACCTGACCCTCCTCCCCTGCGAGAGGTGACATGCTGGGGAAGGGCTGGGTGGACGGATCCGAGGATCCGAGTCTGCAGACGTGGTCGCAGGAAACAGGCCTGCCCGCCCCCTCCACTCACCTGCCCGCAGGCGTGTCATCCAGGCCGCCCCTTTGCCCCGCCCCCTCCGCGGTCTCCAGGCTCCTCCCCAACCACGCTGCTCTCAGGAGTGTGCTCCTTCCTTCAGCCTCCCTCTCTGCGCAGGGAGCCACCAGGAGAGCTGAGTAAAAGTACTGCCTGTCTTCCCAAGAGCAGAGGACCACCAGGAAGGCCCTTCCCATGGGACGAGCTCCGCTCTGTCCCCTCCCCTGGCCCCACCCAGGCCACCGGCCTACACGCTGCACCTCACCTGCACCCCACGGCCACTCCAGAGACCCTTCTTGTCCCTCCCCCGCAGCGGTTCCTCTGAAACCTTGGACACGCGGCCTCTGGGGTGGAAGCACAGGACCCCACCGGCTCCCAGGGGGCCCTGCCAGTGCGCCCCCACCCAGGGCTTTGTTCCCCCATCGGCTCCGAGGCAAGTAGAGAAATCTCGGAGGTGAGTTAGACAGCAAGGAGCTGAAGGAGCCGCAGGCGGAGAGGGCCCCACATGACCTGGATTCCTCGCTGGAAAAGCAGGCCGTTCTCCAACTGCTCTTCGACCTCTGCCGAGCGACACAGAGGTTCCATAAAACACAGACCACGACCTCACCCCCAAACAGAAAGGGGGCTCAAACACTGAATCTGAACCAGATTTGGGGGCCCTTCAGTAGTTTCAGAAATTTTCATTAGCCAACTCCTCTGAAAACAGACGATGGTGAAACAGCAAATGATACGGCTGGAAAAGGTCTGCCAGGGCGTCTGGGAAGTCCTTCTGCCTCTCTGACCGGCAGCATCAAGCAGATGACAGCCATCAGGGACGCAGGGACACTACTGTGAAAACCAAAGTGCTGCCATTACAAAGCCAGGCCATGGCCAGCTTCTTGGAAGAAGAGATGCTGGCTGGGAATGTTGCTAAGCAACAGGGCCCGCCTCCGCTCCCCTCCCCCACCCTCCCTCGGGCTCCTCAAGTGTCACTCCTGGACCCTTAGCCACGTCCGGGTGGCAGACACTTGAGTCCAAACGTGAAGATCCCAGGGGCAATCCTCACCATCTCGTAGAAAAGCTTCTGCTAAAAATGGTCAGACGCTGTAGGATGGCGGAGACACACCCCACCTCGGAGCCTGACCTCTCAAAACAGATTCGTCTTACTCCAAACACACAACAGCGGGCCCTGCACTTGCCGGCGGGGGGGGGGGGGGGGGGCCTGCACTTGTGGGGGGGGGGCCTGCACTTGCGGGGGGGCCCTGCGCTTGCGGAAAGTCTACTGGGAGGGAGTGCTTCTCAAAGGAGGGCCCAAGGCCTTCCATCAGCCCTCCTCTCGCAGGAAGCGAGTGGCTGAGAGGGGGCACTCACAGAACGCAGCCTGGATGTCCGTCGAGGCCACCGCGTCCCCAGACCTGGACGTGGACAGGCAGCAGCCACCCTGCCGCGGCTGCAGCGCGCTCCCCCCCGCCCCCCACCATCCCCCGGATCAGACGCTGTCCTCCACGCCCAGGATTCCCATCCAGGCTCACTCTGCAGCGCTCACTGCCCGCGGGGCTCTCTTCCCAGGACAGAACTGTCTATTCCATCTCCCCCCAGATGGCGAGGGAGGCTGGAGTCAGGCCCCTGCCACCGTCCTCCCTGGCCTCTGGGCACCCACTTTCTGCCTCCCTTCTCAGCCACCCTGAGGCCACTCTCGCCTTCTATCTGGCTTTAAACAAAGGACACCAGCCTCAGAATGTCCCTTCCTTCTGTGTAGACAGAGGGAAGGAGAGTTGACACGACTCAGACGCCCAGGTACACCTCCACAACCAACAGCAGGAACCTGGGGCAAAAACGGAGGCCCAGGAGGCAGGCGAAAGCTGAGAGTGCCCTGGGTGCTGACACCCTAGCCGGGATACCGGGGGTCATAAGGAAGAACCTCTGCGTTCCATCACACGTTCCTCACTAAAGAGATGCTGCCTCCAGGCTTCAGTTATCCGTAATGGCCCATCTCCAGGAACCCTGCTCCCAGGTAACAGCGTGAAGCCAGCTTGGTTTAGCTCACAGGAATTCTCTTGACCACCTGTGAACGGCTCCAGGAGGAAGAAATTCACACATTCCTCCAGGGGCCCAAAGGGAAGGAGGAAGCATCTGACTTTATTCCATCCCCTTTTAGTATCAGAGCAGCAGGAATTCTGACTCTGGAAGACGGCTCCTCGGGGGGCACCAGCCCACCGTCTTCTGTCTGCTGGCTTTCTGTGTAAAGCCGCTACTCTCTGCCCCGCCAGCCCGTCTCTCCATTATCAGCCTGTCGTGCCGCAAGCAGACCGAGCCCAGACTCGTAACAGTGGGGCACGGAACAAGCCCCCCGCCCTCACCGCCGGCAGGCACCGCAGGCCCAGGGCTGGTCTGCACCCCGCCAGCACCTCAGCTTTCAACCCGCAGAGATGCCCACGGCACCTCCTTTTAAGCGGCAGCACACCCGCCTCCCTGTAGCCCGCTGGCCGGATGCAGGACACGCTTCCCTGTCCAGTGCTGAACCCAAACCACTCCTCGTCCAGGCTTCCCAGCGTCCCACCCCTACAATCAGGGCCAAGGCCAGGGTGCTCCTGACACGGGGCATCACGCACACCAGAGGCCCCGGCTGGCACGTCCGACCTCTGCCCCACAGCTGGGTGCGGACGGAAGGAGGCTGCGAGGGCCTGTTCTCCTCAAGCCCTGGACGTGCAGGGCAGGCAGCCGCTGGACGAACAGCCGTGGGATGGACGGACGCGCGCGCCTCCCTCCCCGCTACGTGCCCCACCACCCTGAGAGCTGGGCCTGCCGGGCCCTCCAGAGCCCTTGCCACCAGCCTCCCACCCACACAGCAGCCCGGCCCACTCCCTGGACTCTGGCACGCTGCCCAGCTCAGGCCCTCGGCAGGCCCTGGAGCGGAGTCTCCCAGATCTGTGCACACGCTTGACACACGCACACATGCACACGTGCACACATGCACACGCGCAATGTCCCCTCTCCTGCAGGCGCTCAAACTGCCCCTCGTCATGGGGCAGCCTGCCCCGCGGCCACGCCCGGCCTCGCAGAGCCCAGGCCTCTCTTGCTGCGCCTCCCGACGCTTCCCTCCACAGGGTCTGTGTTTACACGTGCGTGTGAGCCAGTGCCCAATCAAGGTCTAGACCCAGGCCGGCGGGCGGAAACGGCCCAGGACAGAGCTGAGTGGTCATCGTCACGTCACACCAGAGACGCAAAACCTGTCTTTAAACGCAGAAAGATACAAAGCGACGGCCCTTGCAGGGAAGGTGCTTTTGTCACTAACGTGTGGGTGGGGGGGGGGGGGCGGTCAGACTGCGATTGGAAAGCAGATGCTCCCGGGGACCCAGAACACAGTCAAGAGAAAGCCGCCCCTAAGCCACAGTCACAGCAATCCACTCTGCTGACGCTTCTGCGAGTGTTTCCTAAAGGGTGTTAATTCTGACTCGGGCTTCGAGACACCGGCTGCCACCTGGCTGTCTGCGCTGAATTTGGCCCCAGGGTTTGCCCAGGAGGAAGGTGATGGGGACGAGGGCGAAGCAGGCCCAGGGAAGGCGGGGACAGAAAGGGGACAAGACACAGGGCCAGGGCACCCATGTCCCCTGTCCTTCTGTGACCAGCCAGGCAAAAGGCCACTGGACCACATGTGTCTGTTTCTGCCACAAGAGGGACAGAGGAAGCCTGTCTCGTCCCCTCACACTACAGGCCAGGCCAGGAGCTGGGGCTCCAGGGGGAAGCACCCAGGCCTGGGGAACCTCTCCACCCTTGGGGAGCCAGCCCTCCGCTTTCCGGTCAGGATGGAAAAGAGACCTGACCTTCAGCTTCTCTCGAGCTCCTGAGACTCCCCGGCTTCGATGAGCATGCTCGGTGGCTCTGAACCCAGTCTCCACGTCGAGGACTGAGCACCCGCCGGGTGTGAGTGCCAGCACCCGCAGCAGTGGGGACGGCTGGGGCGGGGGGCGCAGCTCGGGGAGAGCTCACGGTCACACCCAGCATCACCACACAGACACTTGGAGGTCAAGAATTCAATTTTTCTGTAATTAGGATTCACATGGAGGCAAAATGGGATGGCATCTTATGTGAGCAGTGCACAGCTCATTACATACCTGAATGCCTTCTCTGTATCTGAGTCTGCTGGGCCCTGAATATTTATCATTTGCAACCTTTCTGCTTTCAAAGGGAAGCTAGGAAAGATAGCTGCTTGCTAAATGCATTATGATATAGGTCAAAATAATACTATAAAAAAGGTATATTTTTAAAAGTTTTACCAGAGTATTTACAATGTAAGTTCCGTTAAAGACAACAGGTTTGAAAATGACCAGCTGCACTCGGGCAGCTTCTGCCAAGACGACAGCCCTAGTGGGGAGAGACGGAAGCAATGCCCATTTGCTCATAACAAATTTCCAGACTCAAAGTCTGCACCCCCACCCAGTTCCTGCACTGAAATCCCAGGCCCCAGTGCTACGGTGTCAGGAGGGGGCCCTTTGGGCGTTATCAGGTCATGAGCGGAGCTGCGTGACGGGGTTGGTGCTCCTGAAAGAGACCGTGCACCCTTTCACCCCAAGGGCACTGTCAGGGGATGACGAAGCTGGTCCTTAATGGCTGGGTTCCACTCGAAGATGATAAATCACCTCCTTCTTAAGCTCGCCTTCTGGGATCAACCTGGCTCCTAGCAACACACGGGGGACTTGATGGAGAGAGGTCTTCTCCCTCCACAGGCAGAGGCGGGCCCTCAGACCCCAAGGAGAACAGGCCCACGCCCTCCACAGGCCTGCACCCTCCACAGGCAGAGGCGGGGGTCCCTGAGACCACGAGAAGAACAGGTCTTCTCCCTCCACAGGCCTGCACCCTCCACAAGCAGAGGCGGGCCCTCAGACCCCAAGGAGAACAGGCCTGCGCTCACGGCTGGCCAAGGGACTCTCCTAAGCAGGCCGCTGGTCGGAGGGAGCGCTCGCCCCTTCCAGCTGGGTCAGCCCATTTCACCCAGGGACTCACGATGCACATGCTGGCCCTTGGGCGAACACAGCTGAACCACATTGGCTCAAACCCAACTCTCAGGAAAGCATTTCTGGTCACATTGTATTGGTTTGAGAGTTCATGTCTAGGTGCGCTAGAGAAGAGTCCCAGGGGACTTTCTCACCCGGCTCTGGAGTCCACACAGCTGCACAAACCCTCCAGAGTGGAAGGGAGGAGAAGGGCCCCTGCAGAGAATATCTGCACGGTGACGGAGGGGGACGCTGCAGCTAGGCGTTCAGAAACTTCTGGGTCCGCAGCAGAGAAATCAGTTCCCCTGAACCCGACCAGCCCTGGAACCGATGCGGGTGCTCGTGGGGTGTCTGGAGGAGGGAGCCCCTCCCTGATGCCCGGCCCCCGCTCAGGGAGCAGGATGGCCCTGCTCTCTCAGGTCACAGGGAGAGCTGATCTTCAAAAGGAAAAAACAGACGTCAACGCGCTGGAAGGATGTGTGGTTTCACGTCACTCACAGCCCGGAACCACTGCAACGCGTGTGGTCAATGGGGAACTGCCATCTCCCAGGCGCCCTCAGAAGGCCCCTCCTCTGAGTCCAGGCCTCCTCCCTCCGCCCTCCTCCCTGCCCCGGGGTTTCCTCTCTGTCCCTTATATTGTCTGTGTGGCCTCTTAGCGCACTGATGGGCCGCAGGAAGTGAGCTCAACAACTGGCCCTGGGTGGAGGAACGGGGAGGAGCGGATGTCCAGGAGGGGCAGGCCTGTGCCTCGGCGGAGTGGTCACTACCAGGAGAGCTGGCGCTGGGCCCACGGCCCATCTCTGACCACCCCCACCAGCCCCTGCCCTAGGCACCACCTCTGCGGGGGTACCGGGTAGCTCCTGTCCTCCCCACCCAACCGCGAGCTCCCGGCAGGGCAGGGTCTCCTCCCAACAGGGCAAGGGGCACATGGTATGCAGGCGGCCGGCACATGGGGCCCTGGGCGGCCCAGTGAGAACGGAAACAGGCTGAGCCTCCACACCACCCCTGCAGACCCGGGGTGGTAACTGGAGGTGACCCAGCACCCGACACAGCGCACAGCCCTCAGGCCTCAGCCACATCCACAAAGCTGCCTCCCTCGATGAAAAGAGATGACTTTAGGACACAGGGGAATGAGTGGGCGCGTCAGTTGTGACGAGAACCGGGCCCCGTCTGGCCGTCGAGGGCAGTGCTGGAAACATACCAGGGACTAGCCCGGCGGCAGCATCGACAGGCAGGCCCACCGCAGTGCCAGGGACCCGCTCCCACCTGGAGGCCACGGCTCTGCGGCCACTCGGCCCCCCACACCCAAAGCCGACGGCTCTGCAGCCCCCACACTGGCGACCCCACTGTCCTCTCACGTGGCCACCTCCGACCCGAGGAGCCTAGGTCACGTGCTGTGTCCCAGCCTGGAAACTGGAAAGGAGGGAAGGGAAACTGGAAACTTGATTTATTTCCATGAGGGGAAACGGTACTAATAACCTAGGAATCTCCCCCAAATATATGAAGAAAATTCAAAACGTGAGTGATCTGCCCTGGGCTCGAGGGAAACCTCCAGACCGGTGAGGGAAACCTCCAGACCGGTGAGGGGAACCAGGGAACCCCGGAAGAGCTCCGCCCTCTGCTGGCTGAGCCCACCGCCCGTCAGGCCACCTGACATAGACGCTGAAAGAGGCAGCCAACAAGGGAGAGACCCGGGCAGACAGCTCCTGCCTGATTTCAGATGGAAGGCTTTTAAATCTCACACAATTACATCAGACCGACTAATGAAGAGTGATCATCATAAAACCCCGTCACTCAAAGCCAACCTGCAGAAACGGCTTTATGGTTTAAGATGGAGACTTTCTGAATGGCCACACTTTCCCTGTTTTTCTAACTGTAACTCGGTAAGGAATGAGTACCGTCCCCAAGCACAGAGGTAAGGACATCGTCTGGAATGGCGAAGTGGCCCCAGGCCGTGGCAGGAAGAGGGCGGGGGCACCTCCTGTAACACGGTGCAGAGGGAGGACCACTTAGGAAACTAAATTCCTATTTTTTAACCAAAGGCAAAATAAAAGACAAAAACCATACAAACACAAGTATACAGGCGTATAGAAGACGACACATCTGATGTCAGCATCCGTCAAGGCAATCTTGAGAGAACCGTTTTTTCACTGAGGAGGGCAGAGAGACCTACATGGAAAGTGTCTGTACTGCTCTAGGAGCAGAGCTGAAACGTCACGTATGTGGAGCAAACAGCAAGAAAACGATACAAAACAGCATCTCCAGAAACATTGCAAATAATCAGATGAGATTTCACAAACTGTTGAAGTAGCCGCGGGAAGGTAAGGAAGGGACAGTGACAGAAAGGAAGGGAAGGCAGAGAAAACAGACAAACAGAACGGCCGCTGCAGCCCCAACGCACGCACAACTCACACACAGACAGCGCGACAGAGAGACTCAGCCGCGCAGTCGCGTCCGACTCTTTACGACCCCACAGGCTGTAGTCCGCCAGGCTCCTCTCTCCATGGAACTCTCCAGGCGAGAATTCTGGAGTTGGTTGCCATTTCCTTATCCAGGGGATCTTCCCAGCCCAGGGATCAAACCCAGGTCACCCCCACTGCGGGCAGACTCTTTACTGACGGAGTCCCCGGGAAAGCCTTGACACACCCTTCACCTAAAACATAAACAGTCTAGACACACCAATTAAAAGAGAGCAGCAGGACGGATTAAACACATACACACGCCCCAACAGTAAGCCGTGAGCAAAACAGCTCACCGCCAAACGCGCAGGACATCCTGGGGGGGGGGAGGGCCTCCCCTGCGCCTCCGGCCCGGGAGAGACGCCTCCGGGGGCCCACACCCCCTTCTCATCGAATGACACCCACGCCGTCTTTAACAGAACAGCAGCAGTGGAGGCAACCCAGCAGAGGATCAGGGAAGACAGAACGCGTCAGCACGGACTCACCTCCGGAGAAGTCTGCTCCCCTGACCTGGACGGCACCGGGAGCTCAGGGAAGCTCTAGGACATTCCGTCTTTAGCAGAGCCCCCATCTCCCACCCCCACCTTTCCCGACACACACAGCCCGGTGCGCGGCGGTGGAGGGAACAGGCTGGCTCAGGACAGACAGACTGTGCCAGGCAGGCAACTGAAAGAATGCTTGAGGAGGAGGGATCAGCATGAAGATCCGCCAGAGAACTGGCAGAGTGCAGCGACCGCGGAGCAGAAGGGCAGCGCGGGGCCGGCTCCCGGAGAGCGCGGGGCCTGGACAGCGCGGGGCAGGTGGAACAGCCCCTTACCGGGCACCCGAAGCCCACAGTTACACTTCTGCTTCACAGACACAGACAAGCCCAGGAGGGACCCTAAGTGCTCCAGGTCAGGGGGAGACAGGGGGCCAGGACAGGCTCCCAGATGCTCTGGGCTGGTGGTGAAGCCAAACGAGAGCCTGCGTCTGTGCTTAAAAAAAAATCTGTTGTAGGAGTCAAATTACAGTGGTCAAGGTGAGACCTGAAGGCCCAAGCTGGGGCCTGGGCAGGAGAGGAGATGGGAGCTGGGGGGGGGGGAGGGGGGCGAGGCCAGGAAGAGTTCAGCACATGCATCTGACCCTCACCCCTCACCCTGGAGTCTTCATCAGCAGGCCCAAGCCTCCCTCAGGCTTCCTCTCACTCCCACCCACCCCCTCAGTCCCAGCAAGACCTTGGGCCACCCCCAAACTGTGCGCCTGACCATGGGCCCGACAGACGCTGGGCCCTTGGTCTGCCGGGCCGTCGTCCTCGGCTCACTGCAGAGAGAGCAGGCGGACGTGGCAGCAGTATTTCACCACCGCCGCTCTGTCAGCCCTTCACTGCTCTAATTTCCCGAGGACCCTGCGCTGCCGTGATCTACAGTCTTTCTGACATTTCACCTTCCGCTGCTGAAAAATCCATCTGGTCCTGACGTGGGCTGCTCTCCCCCACGCGCGGGGGCGTGAGATTGATTCCACTGCTGGTAATACCAGCTGCCACTCAGCCAGCCTTCCGGGGGCTGAGGGAGGCGCAGAGCCCGGCACCCATTGGATGGGAGCTTCTAAAAGCCCCAGCTCATCGCCCCCGTGTGCATCCTTTTACCTTTGTTCTCCATCCTGAGTTCACCTTTTTTTAAAAAAAATAGAGCGCCTGTTAGTCTTCCTGAAATTACACCAGCACACAGAGAAGATTTTTCTCATTTTCAGGTACTTGCACCTTTCTTTAAAGACTACTTTCACAGGGTTTTACGTCTGGCGAGTCACAGGACCACAGAGTGACATGGATGACACTGCCAGCAGGAGCAGGGTTTCCTACGGTCCTCGGGGTCAGGGCCCCCTCCTCCACCCCCTCCCGATCCATCTGGATCTCGTAAAATTGCAGATCTGACCCCGAAACCGCCTAGCTGGGGGGGCTCGGGTGCATCACTCCGGCCGGCCCTTCAGTGGTTGCTAACCCCCAGCCTCCTCCCGGGAAGTCCTGCTCTCGCCGTGGGCCCAGAGCACATGGTGGTCACCGCCCCCGCCCAGCTGTCTACAGATGCATGCACAGCGCCTGCCCCCACCACCCCCTCCAGCACCGCCCAGCCACGCCCCCGCCACTCTTAAGGCCCCGCCCCCTCCAGCCACACCCCCGCCAGGCTTTCCTCCTAGCCTCGCCTCCCGAGGGCAGCCCTCAAGGGCAACGCCCACCCCAGCCAGGCCCCTACCGGGCTCTCAAGGTCACGCCCCTTACCAGCCACGCCCCCTTCCCTTCTAGCCAAGCCTCCCCATGGCAGCGCTCAAGGCCACGCCCTGCCTGGCCATGCTCCCTCCCACATCCCAAACAGTGTCATCAAAATAGAAGGCAGGCCTTCAAGGTCTCACCTCTAGTCAAAACACAACAGCAAAGTGTGTGCAGGGAGGCCTGAGGCGCACCCGATGGGTGGGCTGACTTCTGGAACCCAGGGACATGCCGAGTGATGGAGGCTGGTTACCTACCTTTGGGTCTGAGAACCTAACCAGGATAGAAGCCCTCCCCAAACCTCTTTCCAAACCTCTCACATAAATAAATGAGTCACAAATCCACCGCTCTCAAGGACTGAACTATTTCCCCCCGACCCACAAACTCACGTGCTGAAGCCCTCACCCCAACACCTCAGAATGTGACTGTACAGGCAGACAAGGCCTCTGAAGAGGCGATTCAGATGAGGTCATTAGGGTGGAGCCGATTCGAAAGGACCGGCATCCACATGAGAAAAGGGCTTTGGGACACAGCCAGGCCCAGAGGGACGGCCACATGAGCAGAAGCCACGGGGAGGGCCCTCGGAGGACCCCTGGACCTCAGGCTGCAATTGCTCGCGCACACCTGTGGGTTCTGTCGCGCACACTGGAGCAGATGGAGACTGTGGGCAGGGCAGAGCACCGTGGAAGGAGCCACCTCGAGAAGGTGCAGCCTCACAAAGCCAGGGCAGCTGGCGGCCCCACCTACATCTCCGGGGAGAGGGGGACAGGGTGATGGGGCGGGGCAGGGAAGAACAAGGGTCTTTTACAGTCTTACTGGAAAACTTAATTCAAATTGGGCTTTGTCTAAGCACCCCCTCGTGGCCTGAGACCTGGAGAAAGGACATGGACAAGGTGCACTGATACACGACGGAGCCTGAGACCTGGAGAAAGGACATGGACAAGGTGCACTGATACACGACGGAGCATGAGGCCGTGAGCAGGCGTCCAGCGGCCAGCCCAGGGGACCACATCTTAGTCAGCATCTTCACCAGCAACCTGGGAGGAGCGGTAAACAGCACAGTAATCAAATCTCCAGATGACGCTCAATTTGGAGGTGCTACAGGGAGTCAGTGAGGGCAGAGAAGCGAGGCAGATGGGACCCAAAGAGGTCAGTCAGGAGGGTAAGAAGCAATCCAGGATTCCGTCTCCAAGAAGAGAAGCTAATTAAAAACTTCCCGCATGGTCTGGAGCTCCATCTAACTCCCATCAGATGGCCGCACAAGCACAATGCAGGCGACCCTCGCTGTCTGAACTCACTGTCCCGGCCTTGATACCCAAAATCGGAAACCAGAAGCAGTGAGCCTGGCTGAGATGAACCCGGCAGTCAGAACCCTCCTCACCTGCGGTCCAGAAGTCAGAGCCAGATGGCTGATGGGAAGCTGCTGTATAACACAGGATGCTCTGTGACCCCCAGAGGGCTGGGATGGCTGGGGAGGTTCAAGAGGGAGGGGATGTATGTGTACTTACAGCTGACTCAACGATGCTGTACGGCAGAAGTCAACACAATATTGTAAAGCAGTTATCCTCCAGTTAAAAATAAGAGGCCAACAGAGGCTGTGGTAACATGGTACAGGTCACACAACTCGGTGCTGAGAGGAATAACCCCAGCAGGTCTGGAATATTTGGGCAAGCAACAAAATACTGGGCCTATAAAATATGATCGATTTCTAAAGAGAGATCAAGGCCCTGTGTTAAGATCATTGATCTCATCGGCCTCTAAACGCCAAGATTTGAGCATTATCACAAACATCACTCAAAAGTAGGGACCGTTATGTCTCTGTTCTTGGTGACAAAAACCAACAAGAAAACATCTTTATAACAAGGAGTGTTTACAGAATCCTTGCCCCGGAAACAATGTTCTCCGGGGACAGGGGGAGGCCAGATGTGGGTCAGGAGCTCTGGAATCAGCGACGAATCACCGCAGCAAGGTCCTGCTGGAAGTGCGGTAAAGCAGGGTTAAACCAGGCACCGGGCGCCCCATGCTCCCGGCAGGGCCATCACCACACCAAGGTGCGGAAGCCACCCCAGCGCCCAGCACCGGGCGAGTGGACACAGGAGGCGTGGTGTGGACACAGAGCGGACCCTTACTCAGCCATAAAAAGGAGGCAACCTTCATTAGCAACAACACGGATGAGCCTGGAGGGCACTACGCTTGGTGAGATGAGGCATCATATGAGGACAAACCCTGTATGAACTCACGTCTATGTGAGATCTAGGAGAGAAAAAAAAGAGCCCACAGCTACAGAGAACAGAGCGATGGTCGCCAGAGGTGGTTTGGGGGCTGTGGAGAATTGGGTGAAAGGGGTCAGAAAGTCCAAACTTTCAGTTATGAGATAAATGGGGATGTAACACACAGGATAGCGACCACAGTTACCAACGCATGCTGTGTGCTCAGCCGTGTCTATTCTTGGTGATCAAAGTGTCTCTTTTGCGACCCCACGGACTGTAGCCCACCAGGCTCCTCTGTCCATGGGATTCTCCAGGCAAGAATACTGGAGTGGGTAACCATTCCCAAGACCCAGGGGATCTTCCCAACCCAGGAATTAAACCCGTGTCTCTCGCACCTCCTACACTGGCAGGCAGATTCTTTACCACCGCGGCGCCTGGAAAGCCCACAATTGAGAACACTGTACCGCATATTTGAGTCTGTGGCCACGCCACCCTGAACGCACCTGATCTCATCTGTACTGCGTATCTGAAGGTCGCTGAGAGAGTTTAACTGCATGTGACTCAAATCGTTATGGTGTACACCGGAAACTAACACAAGGTCACATGTCAATTATATCTCAATAAACTGGAAAAACCTCTAATAAACGAACTGCCCACGCCTGGCACCTTAGCATTCAGAGGTAGCTGTCATGCTCACCACATTTCCTCACGTGCAGAACGGGATGGTGCATCGGTAAGAGCCAGCAGCTGTGTGTGACCTGCCCGGCACCCCCCATGAGCCATGGGGTGGGGCTTTGGCCCAAATCTTCCAGGCGAGCACCACACCCCATGTGCCCAGCACCGGCCTCCAGCCAGGCCCTCTAATGGGCCACCCCTCAGCCCTGCACCCCTCGGTCCAGGCTGTGCAGAAGCTCTGCTTCCTCTGTGCAGGCAGGCAAGTGGCGGGTGAGCCGGAGATGGGCGGGTGTGTGTTTCTCTTCGCCAGGGCCACCTTATATTCCTCAATGACGGATAAGCCATTCAGGCGAACAGGCAGCAAAGAAACACGCAGTTTTTTCGGCAAGGAAGAGTTAATCGTATCTACATCCTGAAGGAAACAGCCTTGGAACAAAACAGTAACTTGATCTCAAAATAATATTCCACGTGGCTGGTTTCCCATTTCTCATCAGACACGGTGACCACAGTGAAGGACCTCCACGTGAACCCCAGATGGAAGAGGAGCTGGCGAAACACACACCTAACGTTCACGCAGCACACGCACCCCCCATGCACGGCCCCCACGGAACCGCAAGCCCTCACCCAGGATCCTGCCCCTGCAACATCATCTTTGGGTGATGCTGGTCAGCACACAGCCCTCCCAGTGAGAAGCCCGTCGGATCTGTTAGCCAGAGAGCAAGAGAGCCCAGAAAACCTATAATGTTAAAACGAGGTGCAAATCATTTCCATTTCCTGCCCCGCTGTACTCAGTCTGGGCTGCGGAGGACACCCGGAGCCGGCCCTGTGGGGACCCCCACGTCTGCAGGGCTGGGGTCAGCACAGAGCTCCCGAGGGCTCCCCAGAGACTGCTCTCCCCAGAGAACTTTGACTTCTTTTCAACGTGCTCATCCTCGGCACCTGGATCTGGGGAGAAGACTCACCTCTCGCCTCCTAGCTGAGCACCTACTGCCTGAAGGAAAGGAATTCCCTCTTTCCACATCCCACGCTAAAGAAAATCTCAGAGGAATGTTGAGTTTAAACATAGGAGACCGTGCATGTCTGGAGCCGGAGACACGTGCTGCGCCAGTGTGTGGGCCCCCAGACGGATCAGGCGGCTCTAAACAGGCCCCCTCCTCCCCAGGTGCAACTCTGACCGAAGAGACGCTGTCAGCTGTCAAGGGCACCGCCCGGAACAGTATCCATTGCCAAATGCCAACCCTGTCCCCACCAGACAGGCAACCTTGACCATCGCTCAGCCTTCCTAAGCCTTGGTTTCATCAGTAAAATGGCGCATGGCGAGCGGCCGCTCCTTGAAGTGTTGAAACAGCGGCTGATGCCCAGGGCCACCAGCCTTCATGCCAGCTGCTGCCACTCTTGTGGCCGCTGACAGAGCAGGGGTGGCTCTGCTGGAACAGCTGTCACGAGCTTAAATGCGAGTTATCACTCACCAGACCAGGTCTATAAACCAAATGTGGCAGAATCCATTAAAACCGAGAAAGTAACAGTCTCACAAGGCAGCAGAAACAGAAGCCAAAATAAATAAATGGGACCTAATCAAATTTATAAGTTTTTGCACAACCAAGGAGATGATGAAACAAAAACACAACCTACACGACGGGAGGAAAATATTTACAGACGGTGCAACTGACGACAGCCTGATTTCAAAACCATACAAACAGCTCATACGGCTCAACACCAAAACAGCCCAATCAAACAACGGGCAGAGGGTCTAAACAGACATTTCTGCAAAGAAACCACGCGCTGTGTGCCGTGCTCAGTCACTCAGCCGTGTCCAGCTCTTCTCGACGCCACGGACTGCAGCCCCCCAGGCTCCTCCGTCCACGGGACTCTCCAGGCAAGAACACGGAGTGGGCTGCCCTTTCCTCCTCCAGGCGATCTTCCCGACTCAGACCCAGGGATCGAACCCACATCTCGTATGTCTCCTGCATTGGCGGGCAGGTTCTTTACCACCAGCCCCACCTGGGAAGCGCATACAAAGCCTATACAACGAAGACATACAGATGGCCAACAGGCGCATGAAGAGATGCTCAACATCACTAATTACTGGAGAAATGCAGATTAAAGTTATGTGGTACCACCTCACACCAGTCAGAATGTCCATCATCAAAAAGGTAACATATAATAAATGCCGGAGAGGGTGTGGAGAAAAGGGAACCCTCCTACACTGTTGGTGGGAACGTAAATGGGTGCAGAAGCACGGAGAACAGTAAGGAGGAGGTTCCCCAAAACACTAGAACTAGAATTGTCACATGATCCAGGAATCCCACTCCTAAGAAGATATCTGGGGAAAGAAAAAACCTCTTTATTCAAAAAGATATATGCACGTCAATGTTCATCACAGCACTATTTACAATCGCTAAGACAAGAAAGAATCCAGGTGTCCGTCAACAGATGAACCGATGAAGAGCAGCTGGCACGTATATGTGAGGGGAGACCACTCGGCCATGAAAAGAATGAAGTGATGGCGTCCGCAGCAGCACGGGTGGGCCTGGAGACCGCCCGCTAAGCGAGGGAAGCCAGAGACACGTGTCACAGGACATCACCTACGTGCGGAAGCTGAAACCGGATGCAGATGAGCTCACTTACAAAACAGAGGCAGGCTCACAGACACAGGAAAAAATACAGATGGCTGTCAAAGGGGAAAAGGTGGGAAGGGATGAATCAGGGATTTGGAATTAGCAGACACAAGCTACTATATGTACAATACACAAGGTCCCACTGTACAGCACAGAGAACTATATTTTCAGTATCTGTTGTCATAAACCATAATGGAAAAGAATATGCAAAAGAATAAGTACATATACATGTATAACTGAATCACTTTGCGGCACACCAGAAACTAACACGTTGTAAAGCAACTATAATTCAAAAAACAATTTTAAAAATAAGACCATAAAGCCTGCACAGCCTCTGCTCCTGCTGGGGACCTAGAAACTGGCAAATGTGCTAAGTTATACCACGGTTCGTTTCGGTGCTTACAAGGAGGAGGAAGAACTCCAGCCTCTGAAGCCCACACGGAACCTCTCGGAGTGATAAAAGGACACACTTCCTGCCCATAGCTGCACCCACTCCACACGGCATGTCACTGAGGGAGAAGTGAAAGGTTTCAGGCCTAAGAAGTGCCTCGCTGCACCAGCCAGGGCACTGGGACCCCCTGGGTCACCTTCACCCCTCAGAGGAGCCCGCTTGGGCCTGGGGCGCTGCTGAGGCCCTGATCACCCCCACTGGTGCGGACAGGGCAGGATG
The DNA here is from genome assembly GCF_023091745.1 of Budorcas taxicolor. Classification (NCBI taxonomy): domain Eukaryota; kingdom Metazoa; phylum Chordata; class Mammalia; order Artiodactyla; family Bovidae; genus Budorcas; species Budorcas taxicolor. The sequence goes on along the minus strand of NC_068917.1, from coordinate 114,429,164 downwards.
CTCGACCGAAGGCCGAGGGAAGAGGAGGCCGTCTCTGCAGGGACACCCACCAACCCGTCGCCTGGAGACGGTGGCCGGACCTGGAGGCCGCCTGCAGGGAGGGGGGCCGGGGAGGGAAGGGCGGGTCATCGCCAAGCACTTCCAGCAACACAAGAAGCCTCAGTCCCCTAAACAGAGCCCCCACCTAAGGCTGCGCCGGGCCGCCCCTGAGCCAGGCAGAGAGCCGTCCTGCAGACCAGCCTGCGTCTGCCTGCCAGACGTGGGGACCCGTCTGAGGGACCCCGTGAGTCCAGGGGTCAGCAGATGCACGTGCTTTGCCTCCCCTTTGGAAGCACGACGCTCACTGGACACGACACATGACACTTTGGTTACTGAGAAGCGAACGTGGCTGATGCGGTGACCCCCAGCACCCCGTGCCCGGCCCTGAACCCAGGAGCCCCGAGCAAGCTGCACATGGAAGAGGGTCCCAGGGGATTACTGCTGACACGGCTCCCCCTCCGGCACCCGGGCAGTGAGCACACAGTTCCCCACTCACACGGGCCAGCTGAAGTCAGAATCAGCTCCTATCGAAAGCGTGTGCTGTGGTTCCAGCCTCCTCTCTTGGGCTCTGGACTATAATAACCGCTTATTACAGTCTCTCTCTACCCGCAGTATCACAGCTTCTCTCTGAAGCAGCACTTCCCTGAGTACACAGCTTAGGGACCACACACCCACCCCTCCACAGGCAGTCAGAACCCCGGGGACACTCACTCTCACTGTTGCAGGCCGTCCGCAGGCACCCAGACCCCAAGAGACACTCACTCTTGTAACAAGTGGTCCACGGGCACCCAGACCCCCAGGGACACTCACTTCACTGTAGCAGGTGGTCCGCGGGCACCCAGACCCCCAGGGACACTCACTTCACTGTAGCAGACCGTCTGCAGGTACCCAGACCCCAAGGGACACTCACTCTTGTAACAAGTGGTCCGCGGGCACCCAGACCCCCGGGGACACTCACTCACTGTAGCAGGCGGTCCGCGGGCACCCAGACCCCCGGGGATACTCACTATTGTTGTAGCAGGCCGTCCGCAGGCACCCAGACCCCAAGGGACACTTACTCTTGTAACAAGTGGTCCACGGGCACCCAGACCCCCGGGGATACTCACTATTGTTGTAGCAGGCCGTCCGCAGTCACCCAGACCCCAAGGGACACTCACTCTTGTAACAAGTGGTCCACGGGCACCCAGCCCCCGGGCACACTCACCCTGGCTGTAGCAGGCGGCCCACAGCCACCCAGACCCCCGGGCACACTCACTTCACTGTAGCAGGCTGCCCGCGGGCACCCAGGCCCCCGGGCACACTCACCCTGGCTGTAGCAGGCCGCCCGCGGGCACCCAGGCCCCCGGGCACACTCACCCTGGCTGTAGCAGGCCGCCCGCGGGCACCCAGGCCCCCGGGCACACTCACCCTGGCTGTAGCAGGTGGCCAGCACGCCTCTGTCTGCCGGGCTGGCACTGATGTGCCAGATCTCCCCCGCCTGATGCAGGAGCACAGTTTTATTGATGATGTTGTTCTCGTCGTCAAAGTCTATGACGTGGACCTACAGACACAAGGAAAGAGCCGGTCAGAAGCTCACACACTTCCCACTCACCTTCACAGACCACAGAGACTGTCAGGAGAACCGAGCGCACCCTAGACACCGTTGCCAGCTCCGTTCTGTGCTAAAAGCATTTACTTCTACACATGCGTCTGATTCTATGCCTCTCAAAAAACAAGTGTGGAATCCCTGCCAAGGATTAAGCCTGGGAGCGGAGGACCCTGCCCCCGCCACGCCCAGCCCTCCAAATGAGACACGGAAGGCTCTGCCCCCGCCCCGCACGGGGCACAGCCAGGCCACGACCGGCGTCAGGGCCAGAGCCTCCAAGAAGGGGCCGCCCGCTGCGACCGTCCCAGGCCTGCGGCTCGGCTGAGCGGGGCAGGGCGCTGCTGCCTGCCGAGGACCAGGCTTAGCCCCGACCGGGCCCCTCCGCAGTAGACACAACTCATGTTGGAAGCACCGAAGATGGAAGGGGTGAGAGAGCGCTGCATGTCAGGTCAGCACCGCTTAAAATGCTTCCTAAGGGCAAGGCCGACAGCCGTCGACGCCTCTGATCATGCGGCAGTGACGACAGCGTCGTGTTTCAGCCACTAAATGAAAAGTTAAACATGCTGGTGCCACGCTCTTCCGGGTAATTTCTAGAGGAATGAAAATGATGTTCACATTCACTCTCTTAACAATACTGGGGAAAATAAAGTCTACAGGTTTTAAATCAATTTATACTGATAATCATGGGTCTGCACAAAGACCTATATCCAAGCAGGAATGTTCGCTGTGGCACTGACTGTCATAGGGAGACACAGAAGCCACATACGTGCCTAGCAACGGGGACCTGTTCAGGTGAACCGACTGTAACACAGCACTGTGAAGCCAGCTTCTCTTCTCTGGACACCATTCAGTGCCGGGAGGAGGGTTCATAACACGGACAAGGGGGAAAGGGAAAGTCCCTCAGTCATGTCCGACTCTTCGCAGCCCCACCGACTATACAGTCCATGGGATTCTCCAGGCGAGAGTACTGGAGAGGAGCCTTTCCCTCCTCCAGGGGGTCTTCCAATCCAGGGATCGAACCCAGGTCTCCCTCATTGCAGGCGGATTCTTTACCAGCTGAGCCACCAGGGAAGCCCAGGAATCGTGGAGAGGGCAGCCTATCCCTTCTCCAGCAGATCTTCCCGACCCAGGAATCAAACAAGGGTCTCCTGCACTGCAGGCGGATTCTTTACCAGCTGAGCCAGCAGGGAAGCCCAGGAACACTGGAGAGGGCAGCCTATCCCTTCTCCAGGGGACAGAAGGAAGAAGAACCGGTAAAAGAGCCACGCAAACGCTCCAGGTGCTTTTTGCTAAAAAGTAAGCACGTCCCAGGGAAAGAATCAGAAAGTGACTGGTTACCTTTGGGTGATGAAATTATAGAGGCTTTTCCTTTACTTCTTTGTGGTTTGGCTTTATTTTTAAATTTTTTTCAAGCACTGTTTTACAGTCAGAACAAACACTAAAATGCTATTTTAAAACACGTTTCCATGACACCCGAAGCACCTCCCCCTGCTGGCCCAGGGCCTCTGGCTGTGTCCTTGGCTGCTTCCCTTGTATCACGTTCTCACATGGAATCGTTCCCCTGTGCCTCGAGGGCTGGCCTGGGCAGAACTCAAAGCCCACCACTGCCCCCTACAGCCTGTGCGACCCGAGCTGCAGTGTCCCCGAGTGCGATGACCGCGCAGGGACAAAGGTCCCGGTGTTGCTGGGACCACGCAGCCCGGCAGAGGCAGAGGCTGGGGGCAGTGAGGAGGTTAAACACCAGCAACACAGTTGTTAATCTTTGAACCTATTTTCAGTCCGTTTCTCCAGCAGTCATAGGCCAATGTAGTTTTCACAGTGCGTTTGGGAATACTCCGGGTGGAGAGCTTCTACATAAAGTTCATAACAGTCACAGTCACATGGGAACCCAGACTAAACGGCAACACACAAAACCAGCAACAATTTCTGTGTTGTAAGAGTGAGCAAGAAGCTTCTTTCTAAGTATCTGACACGTTTCCTCCTTATCAGAAAATCCGTGAGCGCTGAGAAAAGGATGCGCTGAGCTGTACTCCTCAGCCGGGAGCACCGTCAGGACCCCCGCGTCGGGAGCACGGGAGCGCTGGTTTCCGGGTCCTCCTTTGGGGCCGTGGACCCGGGGGCGCGCACACCCTCCCCTGCACATGGGCTGCTCCTGGCTGGGGAACCGTCCTTCCAGCCTGACCCCTTCCCGCACTTCCCGCTGCCGCAGAGTCCCCGCACCCGCCTGGGGCAGGCTCCTTTTTCGTAGGGCGTCCAGCCAGGCTCTGGCCCGTGGTCCGCGCGGGTCTTCCTCCGCTCGTCCCCTAGGCGCTCGGCGGGGAAACGCCAGCCTCCGCCCTCCATGGCAGGGGTGGGGAGGAGTCCACCACCCCCAGGCCCACGTCTCCTAATCTGACACTCTAGTAATGTGCCCTTTAAGCTTCAGAGTCCAGGCTCTTTCCACACGTCCTCGCCCACAGCAGGCTCACGGACTGGGCCCCAGGACACGTCCTCCATCAGGCACGCTCAGGCAGGGCAGGGGGCGTCAGCACCACAGACAAGCAGGGGTCAAAGGAATGGCGACTGATACGCCGCAGGCACGTGAGCTGTTTGTGCCACGCTGGCTCCTCTAATCCTGAAAAGAGCTCGGTGGTGACAGGATGATCTATCATTACTAGCCACGGTTACAGGGGAAGAAACCAGGGCTGACAAAGTTGGAGCAGTGAGGCTCGTCCCAGAGCATGCGCCGTGGACCCCCCACGCCACAACGCTGGGCTCTGCACCACAGCAGGTCAGCGGAGGACCAGGCAGCTCCGCATCCCAGGAGAGAGGCTGTGACCCAGCTGCCTACGCCCAGGGCACCGCCACGTGCGCCGCTCACGTCACGTGCACACGCATTGACACGAGCAGTTGCAGGCCAGTTACAAAAACAAGTTACATCATGGAGAAAACACTACGGTTACAGTGAGGGCAAAAATGACCAGTATGAGGAAGACAGTAATTCCCGTTGGCTCCGAGGGGGGAACACAGGTGCTCGGCTGGGGTGCAAGTGTTACTTGAGGTCTTCACGCCCCTGCTGAGCTTTTAAAATGCTTTTAATTGCTTGGAATGAAGCGCAAGGGCTTCCCTGGCGGCTCAGCTGGTGAAGAATCCGACTACAACGCGGGAGACCTGGGTTCGATCCTTGGGTTGGGAAGATCTGCTGGAGAAGGGAACGGCTACGCACGCCAGTATTCTGGCCTGGAGAATTCCATGGACTGTATAGTCCACGGGGTCGCAAAGAGTCGGACACGACTGAGTGACTTTGACTTTCAATGAAGCTCAAACTCATATTTTGACTTACCATTATTAAAATTTTACCGTTGGACTTAGCTGTGCAGAGCTAAGGGCATAGATAACACTCTGTAAGGGTTTAGGAGCCTGGGTTTTCAAACTTCCTAGGAAGCCTGTGAAGGTGCTGTTAATCGAGGCCGCTTGAGTTCTCACAGATTCGGGGCTCAGAGAAAGCGGCCCCTGTCCTGAAAGTGAGCACGTGACCCCAGGCCGATGCACCCTGTCCATTTCATCTCTCACGGAACTCGGTAAACTCGAAAATTCAGAGGCAAAAAAAAATGTGGCAAAACTGGAAACTAAAAAGCGAAAGCTCCCCCCTAGGAAATGTGAAGCATCGGCATCTTCCCGTGGAAGTCCTCCCGGCACCGACCGCGGCCCTCCACAGGGCCGCAGGGCAAGAAGCTTCGGCTCAGCCGCCCCCAGCAGGCGCCACGGCCTCCCCGCCGGCACGCCCTGCCTCTCGTCCGGATCCAAAGCCAGCTGTGCAGGCTGCAGCTCGGGAAGGCAACTCCTCAGGCAGGCAGGCTCGTGCCACGGTGATTCCAGGCGCTGCGCCCACGGCTCCTCGTGGCTCCCAGCTGAAGGTCTGGAGCCGCCCAGCCCCAGCAGGGCCACTGGGGCTCTTATGCAGCGGCGCCTGCTCACTTCATGTCTCTGTCACTTGCTGGGGATTCTCACAACATCTCAACCCTTCTACCAGCCAGGAGATTACCCTTACGAGGCTCCATCCTTACGGCCCCAGTGCCTTCCAGAGGGGCCCCTCCTGCCGCTGTCATGTCGGGGTTGGCTCCCATGTGCGGGTTTGGGGGGAGGACACAGCATTCAGCCCACAGCAAGGGGACATGTGGTCAGGGGCCAGGGAAAAGCTGGGGCGCGAGCAGGTCAGTGGGACAATCGGCCAGCTCACTCCTCGTGACCACACGTACACCTATAAGCTAGAAACACACGCAGCAGAACTACTTCAAAAAGGACACACAGGACGCGATCAATACGGTGAGACCAGAGCTCTCAGACCACAAAGAGGGGAGCGATTCCTGAGAGTGAGATGGGAGGACGGGGGGCGGGGGTGGGGGCAAGTGCACGTGGGGTGGGTTTGAGGCGCAGACCTGAAAGGGCCTCATGGAGATCCCGCAGCAGTCAGCCTGGCCGCTCCTCAATGGGACAAGCAATGTGCAGGCGGCCTCTGCAGGGAAAGCCCAGTGCAGAAGCAAATAAACCCCCATGCTGCAAAAGCCCAGCTCCCAACCAGAGGAGCACCTCCCCCCCGGGAGAAGGGGAGCCCACAACAGAGGAGGCTCCAGGACGGCCTGACCAGCTCTGACCACAGGCAGGGCCCCGGGCAACAGAAAAAGCACAGAGAATAAATCAGCTCATCAGACAGAGAGGCCAGCATCTGTGACAGCTCCTGAAATTTTCAGGAAAAAGAGCTGAGCTGAATTAAGAGCGTGGACTCCGGCCCCGGGCACTTCCCCGGGAATCGCCGGCTGCTGGGAGGCGCTGATGGCCTGAGGCGAAGCCCAGGGCCAGAGACCCTCCAGCAGCCCCCTTTCCCAGCAAGGGCCCAGCCTGGGCAGGGGCGGGGGGCTTCCAGGCAGGCTGGGGGGTCACGCAATGCCACTGTCACTGTCACAGCTGCAGGGCAGGGGGGCTTGGCCCTGGGGCCGCCTGGAAAGCAAACCTCAGCAGCCCGAGTATCACAGTGCCGGCACGCGCGGGGCGGGGGAGACGGGGTGCTTAGTGGCCACCTCGCCACAGTCCAGCCGGGCCCCTGGGAGGAACCACGCAGCTACTCAGGGCCAAGTCTTCTGTTTGGAGATAGGGCCAGGGCACCTGCCCACCCCACACACCCCCGGGACCTGTCCAGTCCCCGTTCCCCCAGCGTCTGCCTTTGCCTCTCATCAGCTTGAGGCTGCAGGCGGCTGCGAGCGCTCCCAGGAGGGGGATGCACGCAGCACTCACACAGGGACACTCGAGACTCGCTGGGTGGAGAGGACACAGAGGGAGGCCCGGACGCCCTCGCTGCGGGAAGCAGGGCAGCACGGGGAAGGGGACAGGGACACTCGGGGAGGGGGGCTCGTCATCTTAAAACACACGTGGCTCAACCCTTGGTTGGCAAACTCACACGTGGCCAGAAAAAAACAAATAAAAACTGATATTCCACCGGAAAGGTCAATGGTACAGGCCCGAACTGAGTGGAACTAAAAAGCAAGTAGCTGGGGAGAAGGCAGCTGGTCGTGCACCGGCTCTGTGCCCGAGCCTCAGCGCTCCCACCACACGCTGCACTGGTCCTTCCAGAGGAGGCAGTGCCTCCCCACTGGCACTGGGTGCCTTCCTCCCCCCAGCCCCCCAGCAGCACCCCAGGCTCTTGCCTCTGGGACGGCCACAGCTAACTCATTTTCTAAGTAAATCAGTCCCATCTGACATCTTCCAGGAGAAAAGCAACACCAACACAAACTCAGAAAACCAGAAATTATAAGGAAACAACTTACATCATACTCACATTCCCCGAAGGCAACCATGGCACCGGGTTTGGGCCCTTTTGACCTATTTCTAGTCTTTATTCTATGCAGAGATGCAATTTTGTACTTTATATACCTTTTTTATATAAAGGTACAGTTGACAGAACATTAGCTTCAGGCATACAATGGAGTGATTTGATATTTGTATATATTGCAATTTTTTTTATTTACATACTAGTGATCACACACTACATACGATCTTAACATCTAAGAATCACTTAAGAATTTTTCTGCTGTGATGCTTCTGAGGAGACTCAGCTTTCATAAGCCTCAGCTTTCATGCATGCAGTGAGTGAACACCATCCTGAAAGGAAGGAGATTCAGCCAGGATAACCACGTGGCTCTCCCATCACAACTGGAACGTCCTACTCTGCAATCTAACCTTTGCACAGTGTGAATGCCTCCCGTTTTCTCCCCACCCTCTGTACCGTCCCAATAATGCTCCTTGTAGGTAAAGCTTGCTCGATGTTTTCGGTGTATGGAATACAGGTTAAATACCGTGAACATTTACGTGTGAAGCTCTAGACGGGTATCGCCAAATGACCTCTCAGTGACCGTGCCAACAGGAAGTCGTGCGTCCGCACAAGAGTGGGTTCACCACGCCCATCCGCACCAGACAGTCCCGCAAGGCGATTGACACCAGCCCCCGCGGGCGGGGCTACGGAGGCGCGCTCCCCCAGGGTTGAGGCGGGTGAGTCTCCGCAACATCCCCGCACCTCCCTCCATGGCTCCGCCGCCACTGGAGGACAAGGAAGATGAAGTCCGGCGAGGTTGGTCCATTCGTTCAAGGCCAGACAGATGAGGTCTGGCCGAGGCCAAGCTGAAAACCCGACCTCGTGAGATCCCAATATTCTTTCTATCCTAGAGACACGGGCCACAGCCTGTCTCTCTCCCTGGATCGAGCATCAGCGACGGCCTAGACTCCACGTTGAGACGGGATTATGGCCTCGTCCAGCCTCAGCTAGAAAGTGCCGTGAGCCATCAAACCAGTCCTCCACAGGCCGGGGTCAAGGGGTGACACCGACCAGGTACCCTGGTGCCCTCGACCACGTGCGCGGGGACCCCGATGCAGCCACAAAGCGCCACACTAGGGCTGCGATGCTGCAGAGAACGCTTAAATTCCCTCATCCAGTCGCTTCGTACAGGTGGCTATGTAAATCCCAGTGAAAGCTCTGTTGTTTGCGTGGCATTAATTCTCATGTGCGGCTTGAAAAATCAAGAACAAAATGGCTATAAAACTAAGAACAGGCTTGGTAATTAACATGTATCCATTTGTCAGAAACACTTACCTGATTATCATACTTGAGAGACTGCGTCCCAACCAAAAACCGGATGGCGTCTGTCTCCGCGGTCTGAGGAGTGAGGGCCCGCGCCTGCAGGGGGAAGGAGAGGGCACACGTGGTTGGAGGCGGATGGACAGACCACGCAGGCCGCCACCGCCTCCACCACTGCTGGGGGAGCCCCGGGGGCAGAGGGTCCTCCAGGCAGCTTAGAAACGTGCAGGAGAAGCCCTCGACTCTTGTACAATCTGTGACCCAGCTGCGCTTCCGAAGGATCTGGAAACAACTGTAATTGGACACAAAAATTAAACAGTAAAGATATAAACCGTTTTTAACAAAATTATTTAAGTCATCGACTGGTTTAACAAACTATTCTTCAATAACAGAGCAGAAGATGGCTCCCACTGAGGGCAAAGCAGGGGGTTTGAGCCAAGTCTCCTGCAGAGCCAACTGGAAAAACTCAATTCAAAACCCTGAGCTTGTTTAAAGGCTTCAGGAAGCTGCCACAGGCGTGACCTGCAAGGTCCAGCAGAGGAGGAAGCTGGGGGCGGGGCTGACCGCCTGCCCACGTTCACCTGGGCTTCGCCCCACCCTCCTCAGACTTCCGGAAGCCCTGTAAGGGCAGGAAGGGGCGTGAAGAGTCTACAATCCCAAAGCGCCCGGGGAACACCACCTCCGAGGTGGGGAAGGTCGACGCTGAGAGAAGATGCTGAGGAAGACGCTGGCGGCCAGGCCCCAAGCAACGCGGGGACCCTGCCGGAACCGCCGGAGGGGGCAGCCAGAACACGGGTCGCCCCCCCACAGGCCAGGGCGCCAGCTAGAGCAGGGCGGGGACCTCCTGGCATCTCAGGAGGTGGCCGGAGCTCCGTGGGGGCAGAGCAGGGGGCTGCCCTGGGGGCCCCCAGGGGAAACGAGCGCTGCAACACCCGGAGCCGCGAGCATGTGTCAGCCTGGGCCAGGTCGGGCTGCCTCCGCCTGCAGAGCCCACAGCAGGAGGACTCAGCACTGGAGCTCCGCAAGGAGGACCGCAGGGAGACAAGGGAAAAGGCTTCAGGAGGTGCAGACGCCAGGCAGACGGGCCACGGCAGGGCCAGAACCCACAATCAGACACAAGGACACTCACAAAACTGGACAGCAATCACCTCCTCAAACGAGAGGGAGAACAGACCGGAGAGGCTCGGCAAGGCCGCCGGGACAGCTGAACCCAAGCCGGCGTGGCGCGGGGGACCGCGAACCAGACCCCGTGCCGTGCAAGGACAGAAACCCCGGAAGAGGAACTCACGCAGCCTCTGAAGACGCCGCAGGTCTATGAGATGGAACTGTGAGACGGCTGGCCCTGAGCCTCGGTTCATCAGGTTAAAGGCAGCGAGCGTCCCTGTGCGTCGGTTTGGAAGCAGCAGGTCCACTGGCGGATTGACGGCGATTACCGTTAAGCCCTACAATATCAGCCTACAAAACGAGGGCGAGGGCGCCCGACCACGGCCATCTTGGGCAGTTGCTCTTCACTGTGGTAACAGAAACACAGGAACGTAGGCACCGGCTCAAAAGCACGCAGGACAAGGGAAGGGAAACTCCGGGGAGAGAAACCTGGCGCTGTGAGCACCGCTAGTGAGCAAGGCGTTAACCGGAGAAGCCAAGACACACAATAAGGCACTGAGCCTAAACTCACTGTCCCCAAGCAAAAGTCCTGAAATGCCGGCTGCACACGGCGGAGCGCCCTCCTTGAATCAGCAGTCAACATAACATTCTGCAGTTAGAAAGACGAGAAACCTGAGTAAAGATTTGGCAAAAGATTGTGATTAACTGTTGGGAGTCTGATGGGAGACAGGAGAGCAGGGGAAAAGCCGAAAATCCTCAGACGCCACGGCGTCCAGTCACCAGGCTACGTCCAGGAGGTAAGAGCAGGCAGGTCAAGACCAGAAGAAACACCTTTGGAGACGCTGAGAGAGGTTATTCTCACCAGATAAGATGGAAAGGGAAGGTTTAGGGTCTGCTGATTTTAACCAGACTTTCAGTAACTGATTTAAATGCCTTGAAAGCACTGCTTGTTTAATTTTTTTAAACACATAAAAAAGGACGAAAACCATGAACACAAGTCAAAGGGCTGCAGAAAGGCGAACGTGCTCGGCACCTTCTCATTTCAGCGGCCGCTCCACACTGCTCTTCTGCCTCTTATCGGCACAGCGGTGCCTCCTTTTACCCTCCAGACCTCTTGACCTTCAGGCAGCGGTCAACGTCTTGCTGCATCATTCTGCCGAGGATACCAGTTGTCTCTCTGTCCACACTGCTTGCTGAACAGGGCAGGCAGGCGCGAGCGGGGACGCTGGGAGAACCCTCGAGGGGCCGAGGGAGCTCAGACACGGGGGCTGCAGCCGCAGCAGCGGACACGCTGCGTTCCCTCCTCTCGGGGCTGACCCGGCGGACACAGACGGAACGCAGCTTCAGGGGCTTTCAGTGGAGCTTATATACGCTTACAGACAGCTTATATGTGCTTCCCCGTGGCCGAAGGGGTACACGGCGATGCACACGCGCAGCGCTGTGAGTGATCCCAGCTGTCACAGAACCGCACTGACAGACCGCCGGGCGAGAGCAAGAGGCTGTGGGCCACGAGGGTCTGGCCACCGCCCCCTTGGCCAATGAGCTCCTTCCCCACATTCTACCCACTCAGGGTCTCTCGCCTCAAAATCTGCACACAGTCCATTTTCGTGATATCTCCTTGGTGAGTAACGCTGACCCTTGAACGGACATTCTGCAACAGCAGCAGACGCTGCAGCAGACAGTTCCGTCCCCGGGACGCAGCAAACTCAGTGTCGGCTGCCACCTGAGCTCCTGCTGCAGCCCTCGCCCTCACGGGGCTGGAAGGGCCACCCAGCACACGTGGAGGGACGCCATCCCCTTGGCCAAGTGCAGTCCGCCGGCTGTCCTTGGGAGACGGCAGGAAAGCCTCCACGGGTTTTATGGCTGCCGCCACTACTGCCGAGTCGCTTCAGTCGTGTCCAACTCTGTGCGACCCCACAGACAGCAGCCCACCAGGCTCCCCCGTCCCTGGGGTTCTCCAGGCAAGAACACTGGAGTGGGTTGCCATTTCCTTCTCCAATGCATGAAAGTGAAAAGTGAAAGTGAAGTCGTTCAGTCACGTCCGACTCTTCACAACCCCATGGACTGTAGCCCACCAGGCTCCTCTGTCCATGGGATTTTCCAGACAAGAGTACTGGAGTGGGGTGCCACTGCCTTCTCCGACAGGTTTTATTAAAGACCTTCAAACACCCCACAGGCGCTGGGCCCTCCCCCTCAAAGAGGGAATCTTGTGGCACTCACAGCCCACACACGATTCCAAAGGCTTTCAAACTGTCCTAAATCTGTGAGAAAATTCAGAGGTTAGTAGCACATCACAGACACAGCCTGTACAGCACACTGTCCTAAACCTGCATCACAGACACAGCCTGTACAGTGTGCCTCCACGTAGGGAGGGATCCAGTTTCCAAAGGTAAGGACACAGCCTTTACCGTATACCTCTGCACAGGGAGCCATCCAATTTAAGGACCAGCCTGTGAAAGGCATCAGAAGGAAGGTCCACGGACGCCATGTCGTCTTCTACCTGACCTGCTTATACCGTTTGCTGTGGCCCTTCCAAACCGAGCGTCTGCCGCTCTGGCCTCAGCTGTCTCCGTCGCTCGAGGAGCAGAGCAGCGGCCCCCGTTTCCGTTTGATCTCTGTCAACTCCCGCTGCCAGCACGTCGGCCAAGACGTGCATCCCCTTTGCCTGCTGCCATCCCTAGACGTTCCCAAGCCTGCCACCCGAGCAGGGAGCAGTTAGGAGCCGGAAGAGGTGGACGGGGCGCTGCTCAGAGCAGCGGCCCGCGTGCTGCTGCGAGATGCCCGCCCTCTTCCAGAGGCTCCTGCGCCTGCCGGGCCAGAGCAGAAGCTGAGGGTGCTGCTCTCCCCATCATCACCCAGGCCCTCCCTGTACTGTCTGTGCTTCACCGGCCCTCCTGAGCGTCCCCTCTGGCTGTCTACAGGCCCAAGGGACCCTCGGGGCTTCGCAGGCGTGGGTTCGGCAGGCCTGACCCAGCTCTAAACTCTCTGCTGTGGCTGCATTTTCTCTTTTTCTCCGCTGGGGCGGGTCCTGCGTCTGGCTGTTCATCCTGCTGACTACGTCAGCTGTCCCACTGCTCCTCGCTGTGCACACTGTTCGCAGAACCCAGGGCGGGCACAGCGCCAGCGGGGAGCCTGCAGGAAAACTCGACGAGCTCTAAGAACTGCCGACATGCTGATTCTCTCCTGACTGGCGCAGCAGCCGCAGCAGCAGAAAACACCATATTCCCTTGGGGCTGACCCAGCGGACGCAGTCATCAGGCAGCCTCAAGGGCTTATGTGTGCTTACAGAACAGACATGGCGGTGGCCAGGTGGGGACATTGAGAGGCACAGAGCTGTAAGTTATCTCTACTGTTATGGAACCACGTACTACAAAATGTGGGGCGAGAGAGCCTGAGCACCACCATCTTGGCTAACTTGCTCTTTCCCCACACGCAGTAATTACTCTTCAGATTCAAGAAAGCCAGGGCCCAAAGAGCTGTGTAAAGAAGTGCAACAATCAGCTCCTTCTTTTAAGATAAGAAAAGATATTCAGGTAAAATACTTGAGACCCAAGGCAAGAATTCACTCCACTAATTTGTCCAAAATCCCAGGAAAAAACATTTTAGTTACCTCAAACATCCAATACCAAAGATCAAAACCTCTAGGTTACTTGGGGGATTAAAGAGATTGAAAAGTCATTAAGAAGCATGGGATGCACGCTACGGAGCGCAAGGTGAGGGAAGCACCTCTCAGCCACAGACGCCCTCTGGAAGCACCCACGTGTGCACCTCCGGAAAGCCCATCTCAGCCAGAATCCCTATCACTCACGAGTTAAGAGGACTCCAACCACAGGAAAAATAACATCTAACAATATGACTCCCACGCTAGTAAAGTAATGCTCAAAATTCTCCAAGCCAGGCTTCTGCAATACGTGAACCGTGAACTCCCTGATGTTCAAGCTGGTTTTAGAAAAGGCAGAGGAACCAGAGATCAAATTGCCAACATCCGCTGGATCATTGAAAAAGCAAGAGAGTTCCAGAAAAACATCTATTTTCTCCTTTACTGACTATGCCAAAGCCTTTGACTGTGGATCACAATAAACTGTGGAAAATTCTGAAAGAGATGGGAATACCTGACCACCTAACCTGCCTCTTGAGAAATCTGTATGCAGGTCAGGAAGCAACAGTTAGAACTGGACATGGAACAACAGACTGGTTCCAAATAGGAAAAGGAGTACATCAAGGCTATATATTGTCACCCTGCTTATTTAACTCATATGCAGAGTACATCATGAGAAATGTTGGACTGGAAGAAACACAACCTGGAATCAAGATTGCTGGGAGAAGTATCAATAACCTCAGATATGCAGATGACACCACCCTTATGGCAGAAAGTGAAGAGGAGCTAAAAAAAGCCTCTTGATGAAAGCGAAAGAGGAGAGCGAAAAAGTTGGCTTAAAGCTCAACATTCAGAAAACGAAGATCATGGCATCTGGTCCCATCATTTCATGGGAAATAGATGGGGAAACAGTGGAAACAGTGTCAGATTTTATTTTTTGGGGCTCCAAAATCACTGCAGATGGTGACTGCAGCCACGAAATTAAAAGACGCTTACTCCTTGGAAGGAAAGTTATGACCAACCTAGATAGCATATTCAAAAGCAGAGACATTACTTTGCCAACTAAGGTCCGTCTAGTCAAGGCTATGGTTTTTCCAGTGGTCATGTATGGATGTGAGAGTTGGACTGTGAAGAAGGCTGAGCACCGAAGAATTGATGCTTTTGAACTGTGGTGTTGGAGAAGACTCTTGAGAGTCCCTTGGACTGCAAGGAGATCCAACCAGTCCATTCTGAAGGAGATCAACCCTGGGATTTCTTTGGAAGGAATGATGCTGAAGCTGAAGCTCCAGTACTTTGGCCACCTCATGCGAAGAGTTGACTCATTGGAAAAGAGTCTGATGCTGGGAGGGATTGGGGGCAGGAGGAGAAGGGGACGACCGAGGATGAGATGGCTGGATGGCATCACGGACTCAATGGACGTGAGTCTGAGTGAAGTCCGGGAGTTGGTGATGGACAGGGAGGCCTGGCGTGCTGCGATTCATGGGGTCGCAAAGAGTCGGACACGACTAAGCAACTGAACTGAACTGAACTGACTGAACAATATGACTGATGTCAGAACTACACAAAATGTATGTACAATGTTAAGCAGAGTGCCCAAGACTCAGCTCTGTTCTCAACTGGTCGCTAAGGCATCAGTCTTGAGTGATAGATCACATGTGTGAAAGTCGCTCAGTCATGTCCGACTCTGCGACCCCATAGACTATACAGTCCGTGGAATTCTCCAGGCCAGAATACTGGAGTGGGTAGCTTTTCCCTTCTCCAGGGGATCTTCCCAACCCAAGGATCGAACCCAGGTCTCCAGCATTGCAGGTGGATTCTTACCAGCTGAGCCACAGGGGAAGCCCTGTGTGAGAGAGCCAGCTGACAAGCGCAGCAGCTCCTGACTCGCAGGCACTGAGACGTTGCCGTGTGCAGAGCTCACCTACTCCCAGGCACTAAGACGCTGCCGTGTGCAGAGCTCACCTACTCCCAGGCACTGGGACGCTGCCATGTGCAGAGCTCAGCTACTCCCAGGGCACTGGGACGCTGCCGTGTGCAGAGCTCACCTACTCCCAGGGCACTGGGACGCTGCCGTGCGCAGAACTCACCTACTCCCAGGCACTGAGAAGCTGCCGTGTGCAGAACTCACCTACTCCCAGGGCACTGGGACGCTGCCGTGTGCAGAGCTCACCTACTCACAGGCACTGAGATACTGCCGTGTGCAGAACTCACCTATAAGAATCCTGTTTCATTATAATAATCAGAATAACACTTACTGAATGCTAAATTCACCAGACTTGAAAAGGTCAGTTTTCATTCCAATCCCAAAGAAGGGCAATGCCAAAGAATGCTCAAACTACTGCACAGTTGCACTCATCTCACATGCTAGCAAAGTAATGCTCAAAATTCTCCAAGCTAGGCTTCAACACTGTGTGAACCGAGAATTTCCAGATGTTCAAGCTGGATTTAGAAAAGGCAGAGGAGCCAGAGATCAAATTGCCAACATCTGTTGGATCATAGAAAAAGCAAGAGAACTACAGAAAAACTTCTGCTTTATTGACTACGGCAAAGCCTCTGACTGTGTGAATCACAAAACTGTGGGAAATTCTTCAAGAGATGGGAATACCAGACCACCTTACCCACCTCCTAAGAAATCTGTATGAAGTTCAAGAAGCAACAGTTCAAACCAGACAAGGAAAAATGAACTGCTTCCAAATAAGGAAAGGAAACGTCAAGGCTGTATACTGGCACCCTGCTATTTAACTTATTTGCAGAGTACATTATGAGAAAAGCTGGGCTGGGTGAAGCACAAGCTGGAATCAAGATTGGATAAAGCTGGAAACAAGATTGCTGGGAGAAATATCAATTACCTCAGATATGCAGATGATACCACCCTTATGGCAGAAAGCGAAGAGGAACTAAAGAGACTCTTGATGAAAGTGAAAGAGGAGAGTGAAACAGTTGGCTTAAAACTCAGCATTCAGAAAACTAAGATCATGGCATCCGGTCCCATCACTTCATGGCAAACAGATGGGGGAACAGTGGAAACAGTGGCTGACTTTATTTTGGGGGGCTCCAAAATCACTGCAGATGGTGACTGCAGCCATGAAATTAAAATACGCTTACTCCTTGGAAGGAAAGTTATGACCAACCTAGACAGCATATTAAAAAGCAGAGATATTACTTAGTCAACAAAGGTCTGTCTAGTCAAGGCTATGGTTTTTCCAGTGGTCATGTATGGATGTGAGAGTTGGACTATAAAGAAAGCTGAGTGCCGAAGAATTGATGCTTTTGAACTGTGGTGCTGGAGAAGACTCTTCAGAGTCCCATGGACTGCAAGGAGATTCAACCACTCCATCCTAAAGGAGATCAGTCCTGGATGTTCATTGGAAGGACTGATGTTGAAGCTGAAACTCCAATACTTTGGCCACCTGATGTGAAGTGCTGACTCACTTGAAAAGACCCTGCTGCTGGGTAAGATTGAGGACAAAAGGAGATGGGGACGACAGAGGATGAGATGGCTGGATGGCATCACCAACTCAATGGACATGGGTTTGGGTGGACTCCGGGAGTTGGTGATGGATAGGGAGGCCTGGCATGCTGCAGTTCATGGGGTCGCAAAGAGTCGGACACGACTAAGCTACTTAATTGAACTGAAGTGAAAGTCAGCTCCTCTGTCCATGGGATTCTCCAGGCAAGAATACTGGAGCGGGTTGCCATGCCCCTCTCCAGGGGATCTTCCTGATCCCAGGGATCGAACCCCAGGTCTCCCACATTGCAGGCAGATTCCTTTACCATCTGAGACCCCAGGGAAGCCTAACAGGATGGTTTCAGAGCTAATTTCGAAGCTCTGGTCACTGTGCCCGGGGCCACAGGAAGACGCCAACATTAGAGGAAACTCGGTGAAGGGGACATAAGAACTCCCCCTGCATCTTGGCAACTTTTAGTGTAAATTTAAACACTGTGTCCAAATTAGAACAGTAATAGTAATACAGATACAGCGCCTGCCTCCAGGAACAGCAAGGCTCTCGGAAATGTTCACAAGCCATTACAGCAAAGCGAGCCGTGAGTCAGGCCACAGGGAACGCCGGGGGCGGCAGGCAGGCGGCGGGGGCTCCCACGGCCGGGGGTCGCGGGCCGGACCGCCGCGCCCCCCGGGCGTCTAGCG
The DNA here is from genome assembly GCF_023091745.1 of Budorcas taxicolor. Taxonomy (NCBI): domain Eukaryota; kingdom Metazoa; phylum Chordata; class Mammalia; order Artiodactyla; family Bovidae; genus Budorcas; species Budorcas taxicolor. Next base: position 114,411,586 of record NC_068917.1, on the reverse strand, counting down.
GGCCCTCGGCCGGTCCTGGAAGACCGCGGCCTTGGGCCCCCCGAGGCCTCCCCGCAGTGACCTCGGCGGCACCGGGCGCCGCGGGGCCGTTCCGGGACCCACCTGGAACTCCAGGCCGTAGATCACGGGCGCGTCGTCCTCCATGCTGCGGCAGCGCCCTCGCTGAAGGCGGGTCCCCCGGGCCGGCGCGCCCCAGCTCCGCCCCATTCACGCGCTCCAGCCCCGGCGGCGTCGCGCCGCGACCGTTTCTGAGCCACCGCGGCTCCCGTAGGTTTCACTTCCTGTGTTTCCCGGACGCGTCATCCACGCGCTCCGCGGCGGCGTCGCGCCGCGACCGTTTCTGAGCCACCGCGGCTCCCGTAGGTTTCACTTCCTGTGTTTCCCGGACGCGTCATCCACGCGCTCCGCGGCGGCGGCGGCGGCGGCCGGGGACGCAGCGCCGAGCTCCTGCGCATGCGCACTTGGCTGCATCCGGGCTTTCCACGTCCGGTAGGACCTGACCGGGAGGGCCTGCCGGGCGGGCTGCAGTTCGGAACCTCCGCAGCTCCGCCGCCCTACGGTTCCCCTAGGGTTCTGACGCGGCCGTGGGATGGCCGGGCGCCGGGAAGCGCTCTGCAGGCGCTGTTAAGTTGTCCCCGGCCCACCAGCCAAGGCGGCAGCTCAGGCTTTGCAGACGACCGCTGCTCGTTTCGGGGACATTGAGGGTTACAGAGGTGTTCAGTGGCGGGCTCGGGGATGCGCTTGGGCTGGCATACTCGGGTGGGCTGGGCCCAGGAGCCTTAGGGTCAGAGGCCAGGCTAGCTCGTGTCTGCAGGCCACCGGCCTTGTGCGTGGCGCGGCCAAGGGTCGCACTGCCAGTGCTGGGGTGGTAAGTGACGCCTGACATTTATTTGCCTCTGAAGGGAGTCCGGTGGACAGACTGGCGTCTTTGAGTCTTCAAGGACTGTCAGCGCTGCAGAGGTTTGCCTCCGTCCAGGACTCCGCCAGAGCGCATGCCTTGACGTTTGGCAGTGCTCTTGCAGACAGGAGTGACATTGCATGGAACCCCAAAAAGCCGTAGGCACATTCTTCAGTGTCCTGGTTTTCATAGATTATAGGGCCATGCAGTTTCTCCACCAATGTGATCATTTCACTTTCCTCTCATCACCCCTTAATCTTTGTTTCAGGTAAGGAGGTCTGGGATAGGTATATGAAAAGATGCTCAGGCTCACTAATCATCAGGGAAGTGCAGATCAACCACAGTGAGCCACCACCTCACACGATTAAAGTGGCCATCATCAAAAAGTTAAAGGATCAGCAGCACTGGCAGGATTGGAGAACAGGGAATCTTTGTACCCTGTTGGTGAGAATGTAAGTTGATACATCAGCTACGGAAAACAGTATGGGAGGTCCTCGAAAAATTGAAAATAGGATTGCCATATCATCCTGAAATCCCACTTCTGTGATCCAGCCTAAATGAACTCACTATCTTGAAGCGACACCTGCTCTCCATGTTCACTGCAGGATTAGTTGCAGTAGCCAAGATACGGAGACAACCAAAGTGTCCATCCACAGCTGGATGGAAAGTGTGTGTGTGTGTGCACGTGTGTGCGTGTGTGTACACACGCCCACACCTGCGCTACCAACCAAGAGAAAATGTGTGTGTGTGTGCGCGTGTGTGTGTACACACGCCCACACCTGCGCTACCAACCAAGGGAAAATGTGTGTGTGTGTGCGCGCGTGTGTGTGTACACACGCCCACACCTGCGCTACCAACCAAGGGAAAATGTGTGTGTGTGTGTGTACACATGCACATACCTGCGTTACCAACCAAGGGAAAATGTGTGTGTGTGTGTACACACGCCCACACCTGCGCTACCAACCAAGGGATTACTACCCAGTGATCATAGAGGCCAATACTGTGACATCAGCTTTTGAGGAAAGAATGAGGTTTATTGTGAGGTTGACCAGCAAAGAAACGGGAGACAGGTCTCAGGTCTGTCTCCCCCATCCAACATTCAGGGTGAAATTTAAGGGGTTAGGGGAATTTCAAACTTGGGAACTGATTGTGTAGTCTCAAGTCAGTCTGCTGGAAGCCAGGTTTTCCTTATTGAAAGATTTCTTGCCGTGTAAAGGGCTCCAGTGACATTTCTGTTAGTTTTCTGAAGATTCTTCATTTGAAAGTCATTGTGGAGACATGGGGTTCCCCTTTTGTACCTGTGTACTGGCATCACTGACTCGATGGACATGAGTCTGAGTGAACTCCGGGAGTTCGTGATGGACAGGGAGGCCTGGCGAGCTGCAGTTCATGGGGTCACAAAGAGTCGGACACGACTGAGCAACTGAACTGAACTGAGTGCTGTCTGTAAACTAACTCAAGATTTGGTTAATCAATTATTCTATTTAAGGAGGAAAACTATTTTAAGCTGGCCAGTTTTTTTCTACATGCTTTTTCATATATATGGAATATTAGCCTGTAAAAAGGAAGAAAAATTTTAAATTTTATATAAAATTCAGAAAAGAAGGGGGCCTTGTCATTTGTGACATAAATTACCCTAGAAGACACTGTGTTAATTGAAATAAGCCAGATACAGAAAAACGAATACAGCATGATTCTATTTACAGGGGGGATCTGAAAAAGAAATCATTGTGAAGGAGAGTAGAATGGTGGTTACCAGAGGCCGAGGGTTGGGAGAAAGGGAAGCTATTGAGCAAATAATACAAACTTTCAATGATAAGATTAATAAGTTCTGCAGGCATAGTTAACAATAATGTATCCTATACTTGTGATTTGCAGAGAATAGATTTTAAATCTTTTCACCACAAACACAAGAAATGAGTGGGGTGGTGGATAAGGGCATTAGCTCCACTGTGGCCGTCTCACAATGTTTAGGTATATCAGCACGTCACGTTGTTCACCTTAAATACAAACGATTTTTATTTGTCAAAATAAATAAAACTCTTAAATCATTAAAGAATCAGAAGGAAATGGCTGGGTGTGGCCTGGTTCAGCTGTGCTCCAGCTCCTGGCGCCGAGCCTGACACTTAGGCTGGTTGATGAACCGTGTTATCTCCAGGGTGGCAGCGGAAGGCAAGGAAGCAGGAAACACAGACGCGGGCATCCTCTCGGCCGCTCCGCTTGCCTGAGATTGAGCTGTGGCGCTAAGGCATTCAGGATCTTCATACTGCTGGGTTAATTCCACCCAGCTATCATTGGTATTATTACCACTTTTATCCTTAATGTGATTACATAAGTAGTACAGATGGATGTATTCTCAACAAGAAAAGTTGAAAACACATATAGGCACAAAGACACATCCCTGAAAATAAGTACTTCAAGGATGCACTGGCCACGAACTTAAAAAAAGTTCGATCCCAGCTCCCTCTGCCACAGGTTTAGCGACGTCCCCGCGGTTCGCAGGGCGCGCTCCGCCCCGCCCCGCCCCCCCAGGCCCCACCCCGCCCCCCCAGGCCCCACCCCGCCCCCCAGGCCCCACCCCGTCCCCCCAGGCCCCGCCCCGCCGCCCCAGGCCCCACCCCGCCGCCCCAGGCCCCGCCGCCCCAGGCCCCACCCCGCCCCCCCAGGCCCCACCCCGCCCCCCAGGCCCCACCCACCACGGCCGGAACCGGAACCGCGCCGGCCTTCGGCTTCTGCACCGGGCAGGCGCGCGCAGGCGCAGACGCCGCGGGAGGCGCCGAGTCCGGTCCCGGCTTCCCGGCTTCCTCCAGCTTCTCCCGGACCCAGGTCACAGCCGCAGGTGACCCCCCAGCCCCGGGGGGCGAGGGGGCGGGTGAGCACAGGTCCCCGGCTGTGGAGAGGGGGTCATGCCGTCTCAAGCTTCAGCCCCTGGGGTGGGAGGGTCTCCTCCCGGGTCTCCCCTCCCCTGGGGTCTCCCCTCCCCCTTGGTCTCTTCTCCCCGGGGTCTCTCCTCCGCGGAGGTCTCCGGGGGTGTCCCCTCCCAGGGGGGTCTCTCCCCTCAGGTCTCCGCTGCTCCTCGGTCTCTCCTGCCTTGGGTCTCTCCTCCCGGGGGTCTCCCCTCCCGAGGGTCTCTCCCCCAGGTCTCCCCTCCCCCTTGGTCTCTCCTCCGCGGAGGTCTCTCCTCCGGGGGTCTCTGCCCCCACGTCTCCGCTCCCGAGGGTCTCTCCTCCCGGGGGTCTCTCCCCCAGGTCTCCCCTCCCCCTTGGTCTCTTCTCCCGAGGGTCTCTCCTCCGCGGAGGTCTCTCCGGGGGTCTCTCCCCCAGGTCTCCGCTGCTCCTCGGTCTCTCCTGCCTTGGGTCTCTCCTGCCCGGGGTTCTCTCCTCCCCGGGGACTCGTCTCTGACCCGCCTCCCTTGGGGCCCAGGATGGCCCTGAGGGTCTGGAGCGCGAGCCTTGGGTGCCTGCCCTTTGCAGGGGCGGCCGTTGGCTCCACACCCTTGGAGCGGCCCCCACACCCCTGGAGCGGCCCCCTGAAAGCTCAGAAGGGTCTGCGTCCCGGGGCCCAGCTGTAGTACTCAGTGACTCGTTCCTCCTGGCCTCCTCTTATGCAGATGGACGTTTACAGTAACCTGCCCAAGCGGACTCTGTCGTGAGGACGGAACGCGATGGTCTGTGTAAAGGCCTATCAGTCTCTATGTAAAAGCTGGCTGACGCTTTCCAGAGCGTCTTGCAGGACACAGCTGGCTGGTGGAGTATGTATACTGAGAAGAATTGAAAACATATAGAGCGTAAGGCTCAAAGAAGTGCTCTGGGGACGCCTGTCTTTCTCACCTAGTCCACAGGAGTTTAACCCCAGTGAAGCATTTCCTTGGACTTGCAGTTCACACCTGCTTATGGCTCTTGGGAAACATCATATTTAAATACCTTTTTTGCAAATTCAGGAGGCTGTGCTGTATGGCAGTAAGCTCAGCTCTCTGTGTAATGGGCTGGGGGGAAGGACGGCTGCAAATAGAATAACACAGTCACCAGTCCTCATGTTCTGTGAGCCCTGGCAGGATCCTCACTGTTCCAGGACAGCGTGTAACCACTCTGCTTCTTCATTAAAGTGATAGTTACTGATTCCTGTGCATCCGTTGCTATTGAATCTTCATGATCCCAATCTTCAGATGCGGAAGCAGAGACTAAAGGATTAAGTCATTTTCAGAGGTCACTTTACTTGGTAGTGAGCCCAAGCCTCAAGCAGTCATTCCAAGCTCTCCCTGCCTCACCCTCTGCTCTCAATCGTGACCTGTCTCAGCAGCCGTACAAGAACAGCAGAGGAATTCCTGTGCAGGAATCCCGTCCGCATCCGTTGACAGCATCAGGCAAATCACTTGGCCTCTGCTGTGTGATGGAGCTTATGCTTTGTAAGTTGGTCCTAAGGCTTAAATATGATAATACATGTAAAATGCTTGATCTGTGGTGAGTGTGCTCTGCATGGGGGCTTTTCAGGTTGTAATTAGATTCCTACCTCATGGCACAGTTTTTTCATGGAAATACGGTTTCCATTATTGCAGTGTGGTAAAAGATTTGTAATTGCAGTCTTGTGTCCAGAAAGGGAGCCTAAAGAGCAGTAGTTTTCATTGTTCTTAGTGAATTTAAATCACTTAAAAAATATTTTAAGGCATTAATTAAGCTCATGTGCAAAGAAATCAACCAGACAAAGAGAAAGTCTGACTTCTTTGCTAGCATTTGATGCTGGTGTGAGCTTAAAGCCACGCCTGTGGTTTTGAGTTTGCTTTGTGTTACTCGGTCCATCATGTCTGACTCTGTGGCCGTGGACTGTAGCCCACTGGGCTCCTCTGTCCATGGGACTCTCCAGGCAACAACACTGAAGTGGGTTGCCATGCCCTTCCCCAGGGGATCTTCCCAACCCAGGGGTCAAGCCAGTGTCTCTTGAGTCTCCTGCACTGGAGGTGTGTTCTTTACCACTACTGCCATGTGGGCATTTATTAAATCAATAGGAGAAGCGAAGATTTGTATCTCATGCAAATCAAGGACAGATACATGTGCTTTTCAGGTTTTAGAGTATGAGATGCAAAGGCTGCATGTAACAGACATGGAAACACAAAGTCAAGTGCAGACTTGGCTCCTGGCGCCAGCGTTGCCCATGGCTGAGACCCGTGCGCCGCCCCCCTCGAACCTTTCCTCGAGGCCTCTTCCAGCCCGCTCCCCAGCCCAGCTGTGCATTTTCATCACCTTGTTTTTCTGTTTGTATTCCTGAAGTAATAGACTGTTCGATGTTCTTGTTTGAACTTCAGGTAGAAAGTCGTCATACTGTTTATTTTTCTACCCATTCTGTGTGTAGAATTAGATTTGTGAGGCCCAAGGACTGAAGCCTTTGCTGTAGGATAGCTCATTCATTTTCACTGCAGTTTGAGTATACTGCTGTCCCTTTCTTATGGCATCTACAGGCAGTTGTTTCCAGGGTTTAAATCTTTGGGAAGAGGGTGGCATTTTGTTTGGACTTCCTGTTTGTAGCGTTCATGATCACAGCCTGTGGTGCCCACGTGCAGGACTTCCTCCATGACACATAAGTAATGGGACCATATTTGTCTCAGCCACGCCTCTTGAGATTGAAGAGAGGTGCTTAATTTTACTGTAACCATTGGTACACCATGGAATCATCCTAGTAGAATCAAATTGTACAGCTGTTTAAGTCACCGGACAAATGCTTGTGAGATGTGTATCCCTCTCACCCTGTTCAGATCTTTGTTCAGGATCCTCTTCTGTTGGGTCATTTATAATCCTGTTGATTTGTAGGAATTTTTAATACCTTGATACTAAGAAGTGTAACAATATCGAGCGTAGGTGACTGTGTGGAACAGGAAGATCACTTACACTCACCACTACCAGGTGTGGAAATTGATACATGCACTTAGTAAAACAGTTCGGAGTTACCTGGTGAAGAATTGTACTCTCCACGGCGCCCCCGTGAGCTTTCACACGCACAGCAGGAGGCATGTACAGGAATGTTCACAGCAGCACTGTTTGAATTCAAAAACGTAACACCTCAGGAAGAATAGCTATATCAAGACTTCCCCTGGCGGCCCAGTGGTTAAAACTCTGTGCTCCCAATACGTGGGGCACAGGTTCGATCCCTGGTCAGGGAGCTAAGATTCCAGATGCCGCATGACGTGGCCGAAAAAAAAGAATGGATAGGAGGTTGTGGAACCATCTCAGAGTAGAGCATCGTCAGCCAAACTGAGGCCTCACAGCTTCGTGCTGCTGCAGGAATGAGCCTCAAGGTTAAAAGCGGAGGAGAAGGAAGTTGAAGTACAAAGCAAAACTCTAACGTGGTTTGAGGAAATACACTTGGAAAATGAAAGAAGAACAAGAGTAGGACAGATCTCAGAACGTTAGGGCTGAAAGGAGAGTTAGGATGTATCAGCTACAGGTGATAAATATTGTATCACTCAGTGTTTGATAAAAATGGTTTATAGAAAATGTGCCTTCAGAAGAGTCAGAGTGACAAGCCCCTTCTAAGGTTTTCTGGGGAAAGAAGTCGGAAGACTGAGGTGGGGCTCTCGCTACTGCCCACTTCCACCTAGATCCCTCTCTCGTGGCAGGGGGCGAGAGGCGGTGGCACGTGTGTTGCAGTAACTTAGCTTCCTCTGTCTTTTCATGGAGTGCAGAGTAATGACTCAGACACAGTGGCTCTCAGCTGATAACGATGACTGATTTACGAGACTTTTCAGCCCAACACTTCAACCTCTGGTAATGGTTTCTAACAAAGGTGTAGTTTTTATTCAGAAATTACGGTAAACAATTTAATTTTTACCCTGGGTTGGGCAGCATCTGTGTAGACGGTATCACAAGGAAAGAGGTGGACTTGACTTTTCAAAGTCAGATTGGAATAGAAACAAAGATACTGAAGAGAGTCAAAATACCGTTACAGACTGAGTGTTCCTTTCTGCTTGGCTTGCTTTCTTTCAGATGGTGTTTCCTTTAAAAACATATTTTAAGTGAGTTGGTAAACATGGAATTGCTTGTCAGAGAGTTTTATCCTTTGCCGAACTATCCAGAAAGACTCAGTTCAGTTCAGTCACTCAGTCGTGTCCAACTCTTTGTGACCCCATGGACTGCACTATGCCATGCTTCCCTGTCCATCACCAACTTCCAGAGCTTGCTCAAACTCATGTCCGTCGAGTTGGTGATGCCATCCAACCATCTCATCCTCTCTCCCCTTCTCCTCCCGCCTTCAGTCTTTCCCAGCATCACGGGCTTTTCAGTTGAGTCAGTCTTCGCATCAGGCGGCCAAAGTATGAAGTTTCAGCTTCAGCATCAGTCCTTCCAATGAACACTCAGGATTGATCTGATTTAGGATGGACTGGTTGGATCTTCTTGCTGTCCAAGGAACTCTCAAGAGTCTTATCCAACACCACAGTTCAAAAGCATCAATTCATCGGCCCTCAGCTCGGCTTCCCTGGTGCCTCAGAGGTTAAAGCGTCTGCCTGCAATGCAGGAGACCTGGGTTCGATCCCTGGGTTGGGAAGATCCCCTGGAGAAGGAAATGGCAACCCACTCGAGTATTCTTGCCTGGAGAATCCCATGGACGGAGGAGCCTGGTGGGCTACAGTCCATGGGGTCGCAAAGAGTTGGACGCGACTGAGCGACTTCACTTTCACTTTCAGCTTTCATTATAGTTCAACTCTCACATCCATACATGACTACTGGAAAAACCATAGCTTTGACTAGACTTAACGTTTGTTGGCAAAGTCACATCTCTGCTTTTTAATATGCTGTCTAGGTTGGTCATAGCTTTTCTTCCAAGGAGCATGCATCTTTTAATTTCATGGCTGCAGTCACCATCTGCAGTGATTTGGAAGCCCAAGAAAATAAAGTCTCTCACTGTTTCCATTGTTTCCCCATCAATTTTCCATGAAGTGATGGGACCAAATGCCATGATCTTAGTTTTCTGAATGTTGAGCTTTAAGCCAACTTTTTCACTCTCCTTTCACTTCATCAAGAGGCTTTTTAGTTCCTCTTCACTTTCTGCCATATGGGTGGTGTCATCTGCATATCTGAGGTTATTAATATTTCTCCCAGCAATCTTGATTCCAGCTTGTGCTTCATCCAGCCCAGCGTTTTTTCTTTGCATATAAGTTAAATAAGCAGGATGACAATATACAGCCTTGACGTACTCCTTTTCCTATTTGAAACCAGTCTGTTGTTCCATGTCCCGTTCTAACTGTTGCTTCTTGACCTGCATAGAGATTTCTCTGGAGGCAGGTCAGGTGGTCTGGTATTCCCATCTCTTGAATTTTCCATAGTTTGTTGTAATCCACACAGTCAAAGGCTTTGGCATAGTCAATAAAGCAGAAGTAGATGTTTTTCTAGAACTCTCTTGCTTTTTTGATGATATAGTGGATGTTGGCAATTTGATCTCTGGCTTCTCTGCCTTTTCTAAAACCAGCTTGAACATCTATAAATTTGTGGTTCACATACTGTTGAAGCCTGGCTTGGAAAATTTTGAGCATTACTTTGCTAGTGTGTGAGATGAGTGCAATTGTGCGGTAGTTTGAGCATTCTTTGGCATTGCCTTTCTTTGGGATTGGAATGAATACTGACCTTTTCCAGCCCTGTGGCCACTGCTGAGTTTTCCAGATTTGCTGACATATTGAGTGCAGCACTTTCACAGCATCATCGTTCAGGATTTGAAATAGCTCAACTGGAATTCCATCACTTCCACTAACTTTGTTCATAGTGATGCTTCCTACGGCCCACTTGACTTCACACTCCAGGATGTCTGGCTCTAGGTGAGTGATCACACCATCGTGATTATCTTGGTTGTGAAGTTCTTTTCTGTACAGTTCTTATGTGTATTCTTGCCACCTCTTCTTAATATCTTCTGTCTCTGTTAGGTCCTTACCATTTCTGTCCTTTATCGAGCCCATCTTTGCATGAAGTGTTCCCTTGATAATTTTCTTGAAGAGATCTCTAGTCTTTCCCATTCTGTTGTTTTCCTCTATTTCTTTGCATTGATCGCTGAGGAAGGCTTTCTCATCTCTCCTTGCTGTTCTTTGGAACTCTGCATTCAAATGGGTATATCTTTCCTTTTCTCCTTTGCCTTTCACTTCTCTTTTTCTCAGCTATTTGTAAGGCCTCCTCAGACAACCATTTTGCCTTTTCGCATTTCTTTTTCTTGGGGATGGTCTTGATCACTGCTTCAATGTCACAAATCTCTGTCCATAGTTCTTCAGGCACTCTATCTATCAGATCAAGCCCCTTGAATCTATTTCTCACTTCCACTGTATAATAGTAAGGGATTTGATTCACGTCATACCTGAATGGTCTAGTGGTTTTCCCTACTTTCTTCAATTTGAGTCTGAATTTGGCAATAGGGAGTTCATGATCTGAGCCACAGTCAGCTCCAGGTCTTGTTTTTGCTGACTGTATAGAGCTTCTCCGCTTCTGGCTACAAAGAATGTAATCAGTCTGATTTTGGTGTTGACCATCTGGTGATGTCCACGTGTAGAGTCTTCTTTTGTGTTGTTGGAAGAGGGTGTTTGAGAAAGGTTGCATTCCCTTATCAATAAGTAAGTATCCCATAAATTCCCCAAAACTGTCCATTCTAAAAATCTTTGCCAACTTCACAGGTCAGATTTTGAAGAATCGTAGCTTTAATATGGGGTTCTTTAATTGTTGCCGAAGTCGTTGCTTCTTGTCGTAAGGATCCAGTCTATGTAATGATGGGTTAATGACGACGAGTCTTCTCTTAACTGCGTTGCCCTGTGGAATGTAGTTCAAGGCCATCTAGATTTCGGTAAGACAAAGGCATTCTAATAGTGACCGAGATGTAAGCTGTTAAGGTTGACGTATGTTTGTCCGTTTCAGGTGGCCATGGAGAACACCGAAGGTGCCAGCCAGCATGTGCCCGAGCAGAGCACGCCTGCCCAGGGGCCAGCCCAGAGCATCACTCCGCAGGGGCCTCAGGGAGACCAGGGGCAGCTTCTTTACCACGAGGAAACCATCGATCTCGGCGGAGATGAGTTCGAGTCCGAGGACTCGAATAATTTCGCAGATAAGCTTGATGAGCCCCTGATGGAGAGCGTGCTCATCTCCGACTCCCCAAACAACAGCGAGGACGACGCAGGTGACCTGGGGTGTCTGCAGGACATGGCGGACCCCACCGAGGGCAGCGGTGATCACAGACTGGGGCCCGGCGCCGAAGAGCGCAAGCTGGGCTCGCTCAGCGACGGCAGTGAGAGTGATGTCGGGAACACGCCCCAGGACGCCTCGGACGTGACCCCTGACGGCAGAGCATCGTTGAGAGAGGACCCCAAGCGCAGCGATGAGGGAGACCCGCCTGCTTTTGAACACAGGGGCGGAGAGGACCCGGGCTTGGGGGCTGCGCGGGTGCCCACGGCAGGGCCACCGTCGGGCGCGCCCACCCGGCAGCCAGCCCCCAAGGACGAGCCGGTGCCCGTGTGCACCATCTTTAGCCAGCCGCCCCCCGGCGCCCAGCCCCCATCCCTGCGTGACGGCTTCGAGTCCCAGATGGTGAAATCCCCCAGCTTCAGCAGCGCCAGCGAGGCTGCCCCCAGGACCCCACCCCAGGTGGTCCAGCCGAGCCCCAGCCTGAGCAAGTTCTTTGGCGATCCGACCGGCAGCAGCTCCTTGGCCTCGGACTTCTTTGATTCCTTCACAACCTCCACCTTCATCTCCGTCAGTAACCCCAATGCCAGCCCTTCCATTCCAGAAAGCCTGTCTCCACTGGCCGCTACCCCTGTGGGAGGAAGCTCGCCGGGCCCCGTGGAAGCTGCCGCCTCCCCAGGGGTGCAGAGGTCAGGGTCGGGTGTCCCCACGGTTCCTCTGGAGATCTCGCAGTCCCCAAAGCCGTTCTCACAGATCCAGGCGGTGTTTGCCGGCAGCGAGGACCCCTTTGCCACCGCCCTGAGCATGAGCGAGATGGACCGGAGAAGCGACGCCTGGATCCCTGGGGATGCAACCAGGAGCGTGCTGACCTCGGTCGCCACGCAGCAGTACGGCACAGTGTTCGTGGACAAGGAGGACCTCACCATGCCCGGCCTCAAGTTCGACAACATCCAGGTGAGGGCGGAGGGTCTTCAGCATGCAGGTGGGCTGGTAGGCGCTCTCGGCACACAGGTGGGCCGGTGGGCGCACTCTGCAAGCCGGGAAAGCCCCGGCCAATCTCCTTGCTTCTCATCTGATTCTGTTGCGTTGTATGTTCATGTGGAAAAGGCCTGTCGAGCTTTGAAAAACGCTGATTGTTTTCAGCAGTTCCCAAGATTCTTATCTTGAGAGTGTTTGCTGTGATGTCACTAGGTAATTTGGAACCCTGTTGATTTCTCTGATTGAAGGTCTTTAAAGTGCTAATCAGAGTCTTAGAAATAGTTTCCAGCAAGGGAGCTGCACGACAGGTCTCTGGAGAAGTTGTAAACTGTGTGATCAGTTTATTATAGCAACTGAGCTCCCGTAGATAATAAATCCCCTTTCCTCTCCTTTTAGATACGGAAAAATGTGTTTGCATTACGCACAATGTGCTTTATATTGGAAGAGTTCTTACCGATTTGGTTAAAAAAAAAAATACAGACAGTCTCTCGATAAATCACAAGATTATAAATATGTAATCATAAAATAAATACTATATATTGTAAATAACAACATTAAAAAGTTCAATCTTACCAGTCATCAAAGAAGATGAAGTTATTTTCACTTTCTGTTGTCTGAGTTATTTATTATTCTGTGTCTGTTAGAATGTGAGGAAATAGCCAGCTTAGGCAGCCCTGAGGGGACTGATAATTTGGCACAAACTTTCTTGAATTTTAAAATGCATGCGCTCTGACCCAGAAATCCCACCCCTAGTCGCTATTTATGAGGAAAGATTCTCACTGGTGTATGAATAGCCAGCTTTCAGGATGCCCATCAGAGTGAGGTTTAAAATTAGAATCTGAAAGCATCTTGGAGTCCATTGCCAGGAGGCTAGTTGAATGCGTTCGCCACTTCTCGTCTCTTCAGTGGAATATTTACATATCCAACTGAAAAAACCATGCTGCGGTCTCGTTGGGGGCACTAGTGGCAAAGAACCCCCTGCCCGTGCAGGACCCATAGGGGTAAGGTTCCATCCCCGGGCCCGGAAGGTCCCCTGGAGGAGGGCGTGGCAGCCCACTCCAGTGTTCCTGCCTGAGAAACCCATGGACAGAGGAGCCCGGCGGGCTACAGTCCGTGGGGCCACAAAGCGTCGGACACGACTGAAGCGACTTGGCACGTATGCACACACAAGAATGATGTTATGTTCAAATGAGTCTTTTTATTTATTGTGAGAAAATGCAGATGACGTTATAATAAAATGCTTAGTGAGATTCATAATTTGTTAGATTTGAAAGCCCAGGTACAGGAAGGCGCACAGCATGCCTTACATGGTAGTGTTTTCATGGTTGTGTGCACATCCCCCTGAGGTGAGCTCGGCTGCGTGTCTGCTGGGATCTGCAGGGTCCGTGCCTCCTGTCCCGAGCTGTCCACTCCGGGAACTGAAGGGGCCCCTCCCGGGGCAGGCGTTCCCCTTCCCCCATCGCGGCCTGGTCGGAAAGCCACTCGGGGTGGGGCCCCGGCCCCCCGAGGCCGATCCTGTGGAGAAGCAACACGGCTGCTGGAGAGGTGAGCTTGGCCGGCTGTCTCCCTGGGGAGTGTGAGTGAAAGTCTCTGAGTCTCTTTGCAACCCCATGGACTATACACTCCATGGAATTCTCCAGGCCAGACTACTGGAGTGGGTAGCCTTTCCCTTCTCCAGGGGATATTCCCATCTCAGGAATCGAACCAGGGTCTCCTACGTTGCAGGCAGATTCTTTACCAGCTGAGCTGCAAGGGAAGCCCAAGAATACTGGAGTGGGTAGCCTATCCCTTCGCCAGCAGATCTTACCAATGCAGGTCTCTGTGGGGAGCTGATGTGAGAGCCCACAGATGTGGACGTCCTTGCATGCTCTCTTCGGGTACTTGCTGACAAGACCCGTCTTCCTTGGGGGCTCGCCGGGCACCCTCCCTGCCCTCTCCAGCAGAACGCATTGGGCGTGGATTTGCCTTCCCGGGCCTCCTCAGTGAATCCCAGTTATGGGCTCAGATGTCAGGCGCGTTGGTGGGTCAGCGTTGATGCCTTGACCCCGTGGTCTGTGGGGTGGTCCTGGGGCCCAGGGCTCCTCGAGTGTGTTTGGGGCCGCACAGAGCTGCTTCACTCTGGCCGCCTGAAGGGCTGAGCTGACCATGGTGCTCTCGTGGGCCAGAGGCGCTGAATGCCCCGTGACGCCCTTCAGGGAAGCAGGTCGGTGACTCCTGAGCCGAGAAACAAAGTGCTGATGCTTGCTGCTAGGTGAACCCAGGCAACTCGAGCTTGGAGGCCGTTCCTGCCACTGGGAAGCCTGGGGTCTGTGACAGCCCCTCGGAGCTCTGATGCTTCCACGTGGCTGATCGTGGAATAAGCAGGGCATTCGGCGGTCAGCCAGGGTCAGGCGCCCGCTGCTGGGATAGGACCCACCCTGCGGCCGGCCGGGAGACGCTGCGTGTCCTTTCTGCTCCCTTTACATCCTTGAGCGGTGTCTTCCGTGCCTCTTGTAGTCCATAGTGATTGTTTTGGAAGCCTCATGGTAGACTGAAATACGAATTCAGAAAAGTTCCCGAAAGGCCTTGGACTTCCCCATGGAACCACTGTGCCGGTCGGTTCTTCACCTGTGTCTCCTCAGTCGTGTATTGTTCCTCAAAGAACTTTTCATAGAAAAGAAAAAGCGTGTGGTTTACGCCAGAAATGCTGTGTTTATTTTCCAGAGGAGTTAGATCGGCCCAGCAGGTGTGGTAACTCGCGGTGCGCCAGGCTATTAAGATGCCAGCCAAGTGTTTGTTGGGTTTACCTGTTCACACGTCCCTCCCCACGCTACTGTTACTGGCGCAGCACTACAGCAGCTTTCTGAAATACTTCACAGTTTTTCCAGATCGCTCACCTGTTGGTACTAAATGAGCTCCCTGGTGGCTCAGACGGTAAAGAGTCTGCCTGCAGTGCGGGAGACCCGGGTTCAATCCCTGGGTTGGGAAGATCCCCTGGAGAAGGAAATGGCAACCCACTCCAGTATTCTTGCCTGGAAAAATCCCATGGACAGAGGAGCCTGGCGGGCTACAGTCCATGAGGTTGCAAAAGAGTCGGACTGAGCGACTTCTCTGTGATTTTCACTTCTTAAGGGATGGAATATCTTGTTTCTTTGTGAAGTGGCTTCTTAGAGCCGTCTGAGTTAAGGTTGAGGCCACACAGGTGAGCATCTAACTGCATCCAACCATGGAAGCTTCAAAAGAGGAGTGCCGGCATTTCTAACTAGTCAGAGTCTTGGTGGCCTGTATTCTTGAAGAACTGGATGCAAAGTTGATGGGGAGATGACTATTCAGAAATGTTCAGAACCAGGAAAGGATGGAAGTTGAAGAGTATTTCTGTGAAGGTCATTCAGTGGGGGGGGGGGTGGCGGGGGATTCCACAGACCAGAGTTGGCAGCGAGTCGGTGCCGATTGTGAGGGGGTGACGGGGACAGTGGGGGACCTTGGGGTGCTCTGGCCTCGCAGGGGGCTCTGTGAGCCCGACATCTGGACCTAAGGCCGGGCCTCTCCTCCACCCGGCTCTGATTCTGCTCCCGGATCCTACCCCCAGCCCCCACAATGTGGATGTGACGGGAGTCCCACCCGGCAGGCAGGCAGACGCCGTCACCGCTTTCCTGCTCATGGCCGGGCGCTGTCCTTCCAGCACTGCTGCCCGTGACCGGGCATCCCCGACGGTAGAGCTTAGAGGCCATGCCCCGTGAGTCAGCCGCTCTGTGTTCCACGTGGACGTCATCCACTAAAACCTCGAAGGCGCCGCTGAAGCCGTCCGCACGCAGCAGGAGGGTAGCGGCCCATCCTCTGCACGTGGAGGGCCAGCCATAGACTCTCGTTTGCATGGTCTGCCACTGCCCTGTCCTGGGCGCACCCAAGGGAGTGCTGAGTGGAAGGGGTCCGTGGGGTTCTAGGTGGGTCCTCCCCAGGTGCAGGGAGATAGCTCTCCAAACGTCACGGGAGGAGGCCGCTCGCCTCACTCCGGTGACCGTGGAGGGTCTGCAGCCAAGGCGCCAGGACCCCCGTGTCAGAGCCGCCCCAGCCGAGCAACGCGGTGGGAGCCGATCTGTGTCGGGAGGTTATGTTGTCTGTGGGCTTTCAGGGTGAGTGCTGGTCAGCCCCACGGTGCCCCATCTTGAGCGTCTTGTGCTAACTGACTGGCAGAACCGAAAGGGCAGGTGGCATCTGCAGTGTGGGCTCGCTACTGAGGGCGCTGCGAGGTCGGAGGACTTAGACTGCTCCTCCGAGCTCCGCAGCTTTAAGGTGAGTCTGCCCTTCCCTGGTTCTGAGGCCCTCTGCCCGGATGCAGCTCTTGGTCTGCTCGGAGGCACCTGTGTGCAAAGCTCTGCGCAGCCGTGTGCCTGCCTCCTTGCTCCGCCCTCTGATTACCCTCTGGGATCAGTTAGCCCCTGCCGGGGCCTGGCATTTAAAATAGTTCACCTTATTCTCTGGAGGCAGAAGCCGTAACCCTGCTTCCAGGCCTCTGCCCCGTGTGAGGAGGAGGTGCGGCTTGGCCTCTGAACTCCAGGCTCAGGGCCCGGGACCCCCACTGCCCTCCTCCGGCAGCAGGAGGCAGCTGAGCCTGCCGCAGCCTTCCTGCGTGCCCGGCCCACACTGGCCATGCGGGCGATCATGGGAGAGGAGCCTTGCCTCTGAGTGGAGCTGCTTCAACTCATTGCCGCAGCATGATGGGAAGGAGTCGGGGGCCGTGGGCAGGCACAGGCTGCCTGGAGCTGCAGGCTCTCCCCTGTCAGCCTCTGTATCAGTGGCACGTCCCCGCCCCTCCCAGTCTCTCCCTGGGCACCAGGCTGCAGACGGTCACCCCTGTCCATGCTCCCCCTACAGTCACTCAGCCCGGGCGCAGGTGGGGCTGCCCCGAGGCCGGGCCGGGCCCCCCTGTGCAGAGTCCTGTGCAGCTGCCCCCTGGCAGAGGGCCCTCCTTGGGCTGGGGGGTCGTGGCCCTAGGGGAAGGCGATGCCCCGGGCCACCACTCACTGCTCTGGCTGAGCCCTGGGGACCCCCGGAGGCCCAGGCCAGGGGGCTGTGGTGTGGGCTGTGGGCAGAAGCCTCAGGCCTGCCCACCCAGCCTGGGCCCCGCCAGGCATCGTGCTCCTCCCAGGGGCAGCATCCCCTCTCACACCATGAGCCCCGGCCCCCTCCAGCGCAGCACAGCCACTGCTGACTTACCACCTCCTCTCCAGGAGAAAGCAACTCTAAACAACACATCTTATCAGCGATCGGGGCGCTATAGCGTTTGGTTAGTTGCAGCTCAGCTATACCATAACTACATTTTAGCTTCCATACACCAGTGGGAGGAAAAGAAAAATTTTGGTTAGCTGTGAGTTTCGATTAGCTGAGTTTAATTAGCGTTCTGTTGTCCTGACGTATTTCTCTTATAATCTTTCCAGGGAGATGCAGTTAAAGACTTAATGTTGCGCTTCCTGGGTGAAAAAGCTGCGGCAAAGAGACAGGTCCTGACCGCCAGCTCGGTGGAGCAGTCTTTCGTGGGACTGAAGCAGCTCATTGTAAGTAACAGTGTATCTGATTTTCCGTGTAAGCTCTTCCTCCCTTCATAATGTATTTCCAAGGGCCGATCACTTCCAGCGTCTCATCCTGAGCCCTTGCACAGCAGTGGAGTTGTTGGATCAGATAACAACCAGTCCTGAGCACTAGAGAGCATCATAGAACATGTGAATTCTGTGAGGCAGTATATGCTGTGATTACATCTGCTCCATCAAAGTAACTAGAGCGAAGTCACCGTACGTTGATTTTCTGAAAGAACTCTACACTTGGTGTGGAAGGTTTATTACTAAATTAGCAGACTTCCCGGAAGCACACAAAAAGCCTTTCTTTACTCATTAACAAGAGTGAGTGCGTTCGCCCTGGCTGAGCCACGGTCTTGGAGCAGACAGGGAGACTGAGCGCAGGCACCCCGACCCGGGCGGGCGGTGCTGCCAGCGGCCTGTGACCACTGGAAACCGTCTGCCCCACAGCATCGTTCATGCTGTTACAGAAGGGCAAATAAACACTCGCCGAGGTGGTTTGCTGACATTTTCACAGTAAAGTTTAGGTGGTGGTGGTTGTTTTTTTAGTAAATGTAGATCACACGTTTCATTGAGTTTCTTCCATTGAAGTGATTCTGGAATTCTTCCCATGAATGAGCAGCTGTGGGAAGGAGAGCTGAGGAGATACTCAGTTCCTAAAAGGGAGAGAGGGGCGCTCATCTGCAGGTGTCTGTGAGTCCGTCTGCGCTGGCCCTTGCTCATGGAGCCGCAGGTGTGGGAGGTGGCGGTGCGCATGGCCACGTGCGTCGGTGGACCAGCCCTCCTGCCTTGGGGGGCGGCCGCTGTCACTCCCCTTCCGTGGCCTTGAACTCCTGCTGTGCGGCAGCGTCACGAGCCAGCGGCTGCATTTGAAGCGTGACTTTTAACTGTGAGCTCAGACGGGGCACGCGAAGCCTCACACAGACGTTGTCATTAGTCCTCAGGCGACCTTTTATCTCTTCATCATTCTTGGTGCCAAGTATATGCGGTTTGGTTTGATTTTTTTCATACTTTGAAAATACTTGAGGCCGGTAGCAATTACAGTAACAGTGCTGGCAAGGAGGCCTGTTCAAGGCGGGAAATGTCTTCGAGGAAAGACCATTCCCTTGCCCTGGTATTTTAATTGCATCCTAAAATAATTGCATTCGTCTTGAAGACTAGGAACGTTTCTCAGCACGTTTTCCTGAGTAATGGCAGAGCGTTCCAAGACTGCTGTTTATGGGGAAATGACTGTCGCGGCCGTGGAGAGGGGCGCTTTAATCCCGTCCGTGGTGTCACCTGTGACACTGATGCCTGCCTTTGAGTCGCAGGTGGGAAAAGTAGGGTACCTACCGTTAGTTACTTGAGTGATTTTTATTGGACTGTTTGGACTGTTTTTCTCCTCTTCTGGAAGTTCTGGAATATGTTCAGTTTCTCAGACAGAGTCTATATCTTATTTCCTAGTTTTAAAAACCAATACTTTGAAATTTAGATCTTTTTTCTCATATATAACTACCTTTAATATCAGAGTTCTGCATGTCGTATACAGTAATGAAGAGATTTTCATAAGATTTTCTCCACAGTGTTTAAAGATTAGAACAGTATATTTAAATTCTAGCTTTAAAAAACAGTTTTTTCACCAAACATGGAAAAGACCCTGATGCTGGGAAAGATTGAAAGTAGGAGGAGAAGGGGACAACAGAGAATGAGATGGTTAGATGGCATCATTGACTCGATGGACATGAGTTTGAGTAAGCTCCGGGAGTTGGTGATGGACAGGGAGGCCTGGCGTGCTGCAGTGCATGGGGTTGCAAAGAGTCGGACCCGACCGAGCGCCTGAGCTGAATGAATGATTAAAAATAGTAAAATGTAGCTTGTGAAAAGCCTTATGGTCCTGCCATAAATTTTAGTTAATGTGTTTTAAAAAGTGGCTTCTTCCCTAACTGAAGATAATAAGCAAACGTGTTAATATTCCTGTTAGTTTCTTCTTACCGACGACTGAATCAGTCACCACCACCACCCACCTCGGCCCTGTACTCACAGGTTCCACACACATCTTCACAGCAGCCCGATTCGCCTTGGCCAAAAATCGGAAGCCGTCAAGGTGCCTTTCGGCGGCACTAGTGGTAAAGAGCCACCTGCCAGTGCGGGAGACGCGAGAAACGCAGGGTCAATCCCTGGGTGGGGAAGATCCCCTGGAGGAGGGAATGGCAGCCCCCTCCAGCCTTGTTGCCTGGAGAATCCCATGGACAGAGGAGCCTGGCAGGCTACAGTCAGTCCCTGGGGTCGCAGAGTCAGACACGACTGAAGCAACCTAGCAGTCAGGCACGCAAGCTGCCTTTCAGCGGGTGAATTGGTGGTGGTGAGTCCCATGATGGTGGACTGTCATTCAGCGCTAACAAGCCTGACTGTTGAGTCAGGAGGAGCCCTGAGGAGCCTGGGGCCGGGGGCTCAGGTGGGGTGCGTTAGGGCATACGGCCAGATAACCACGGAGCCGGGAGTAAGGCCGCACCAGCATGCTTCCCGATCCAGCTGCGCTAGCTATGCTGGGTGTGTGTGCGTGCACACACAGAAACACACCCTGACACACTCACAGAGACCCAGACACTAAAGACATACACACACATAGACACAGAGACAGACACACACTAATACACACAGTCACAGGAAGACAAGGAAAGGGGCTTCCTCCTCAAGGAGCTGGTGCTGACTGCATCATAAGAAACGTGCGTTCTCACTGAGGACACCGGAGGCCTGCCTCGGTCTGCAGGCGCCCTCATCTTCTTGTTCTAGAAGCACTTTGCAAGCACAGAGTGCCCAGAGCATCCTTTAAAAGCGGCACAGCAGGCTAACGTCCGGCTCCCTCTCTGGGCCTGAGGTTAACAGGGCCCAGGGTGAGTGTTCACCCACTCCGGCATGCAGGTGGCCCCGAGGCCCGGCCTGTGCGCTGAAGGCAGCAGGCAATGCCTGTCCTTGGGGACCGCACACCAGGTGACCACTTCCAGTGTCTTCAGGGGTTGGACAGTCCCTCTGGTGGTGTTCCTCCTCCCGTCGGCCTGGTGGCCCTCCTTCCTGCGTCCCTCGGGCAGCAACGAGCAGCTGAGACCAAGTCCCTGAACCCCGTGCCGCCTCAGCTGGGCTCCCATGGGTCCAGTCCCGACAGGGAGCTGCGTGTGGACATGCAGCCTGGATCACGATGTGTCAGCACGACTCACTGGTCATTTTTCATGTTGACGGCGCAGAGTCCTGTTAAATGTTTAGAACCACTTAGGGCCACATGCAGACCTTAGGTACAAATAAACGTGTCCAGGGCAGGTTAGCGTGAAACACTGACTGTGGTTTAATTTAAGAAGAATCACAAGGTGGAGTTACCTTGCTAAACAGGAAACAGCCTGATGGGTTTGGGGGCAGAGCGGGGCTTTCCAACAAGTTTTGCCCCTGGGGTTCTATCAGTGGTTACGTTTTAAGGGTTTATCTTTGGCTTGTCTTGAAGGGCATCTGCAGTTGGTGCCTGTGTGGCCTGCACGTCTGAGCACCAAGCCCGTGGTGGCCATCCCCGTGACCCCGTGGTGGCCGTCCCCGTGACCCCTGGGTGACCATCCCCGTGGTGGCTGTCCCCGGGGCGACCATCCCCATGGTGGCCGTCCCCGTGACCCTGTGGTGGCCGTTCCCAGGGTGGCCATCCCCGTGGTGACCATCCCCGTGGTGACCGTCCCGTGACCCCTGGGTGACCAGCCCCGGCGTGGCCCCCATGGTGACTCTCCGTGTCTTACAGAGCTGCAAGAACTGGCGGGCGGCGGTGGACCTGTGCGGGCGGCTGCTCACGGCCCACGGCCAAGGCTACGGCAAGAGCGGGCTGCCGACCAGCCACACGGCGGACTCCCTGCAGGTACGGCCGCATCCTCCCCAGGCCACCGTCATCTGGAAACAGCGAAGGCTCCAGTGGTTCACGTGCAGAGAGCGGGCTTCTGAACAGCAGGAAAGCCCTCCAAGGAGAGGGGGCGGCTGCCTGAGTCCTCGAGCCCGCCGCCCCGGCCATGGTCTCTCATGCTGGCGTCCCCGGAAGCCCCCTCCCCAGCCAGACCATCCGCCAGGCTGTCCCTCGACAGCCGGGGAGGGGAGGGGCTGGGCTCCAAGGCCCCGGGCGCAGCGGCTGGGCCATGCTCCCGGACCGTGCCCGCGGCCAGGGCAGTCCTCAGAGGACACGGCTTCAGCTGCCATGGGCCCAGCCCAACTCTCTCCACGGCTGCTCTGAAAGCACCGCTGAGTCCTGCCGCCTGGCACCCCCCACCCCCGCCCCACCCCACCCCCGCCCCCGGCCCCCTTGCCCCAGGCAGACCCTGCCCCTGCTCCCAGGCAGGCCCCTGCCCCTGCTCCCAGGCAGGCCCCTACCCCAGGCAGCCCCTCGCCCCTGCTCCCAGGCAGCCCCCTGCCCCACGCAGCCCCTCGCCCCTGCTCCCAGGCAGGCCCCTGCCCCTGCTCCCAGGCAGCCCCCTGCTCCCAGGCAGCCCCCTGCTCCCAGGCAGCCCCCTGCCCCACGCAGCCCCCTGCCCCCTGCCCCCTGCACCAGGCAGCCCCCTGCCCCCCACTCCCAGGCAGCCCACGGGCCCAGCCTCTCTGTCCTTCCCTTGCCGCGTGGTCTCTTTGAACCTCATTTCTCTCATTAGTGGGACGAGGCTGACTTGGGTCGCCCCCGCGGCCCCTGCAGTTGCCAGGGTCTCCAGTCCTGCCCTCTGACTTGGCGGCCATCGTTTTCCAGAAGGGACCCGGTGTTCCAGCCACTTGGAGCTGGCTGTGCACCCCCCCTGCTCCCATCGTGTGCCCCCAGGTCTCCCCACTTCCCGTGGACAGTCCAGGTCCCTCAGCAGTGCCCTCGCCTCCCTCCCCCGCTCGGCCCAGCTGCCCCCCTCCACCCCCTCCCCAACCCCCGCTGGATTCTGCCCTCCTTCAGGCAGGGAGCGTCTCTTTCCACATCCATTTTTATAAACTTGGAGTTATGCAAACTTCTAAGAAAGAGCGTTAGTTTGTGAAGGGAGTGAAAGTCACTCAGTCACGTCCGACTCTTTGTGACCCCATGGACTGTACGGTCCATGGGATTCTCCAGGCCAGAATCCTGGAGTGGGTGGCCTTTCCCTTCCCCAGGGGATCTTCCCCACCCAGGGATCAAGCCCAGGTCTCCGCGTTGCAGGGGTATTCCCTACCAGCTCAGCCCCCAGGGATTGTTAGTTTAGCCCTCGTTTAAACCTATTTGAAATCAAGCTCTGACATCAGATTAACGGCCTTGGGGACTTCGCAGGTCCGGTGGTCCCACAGGCCTTGCAGCACAGCCTAAGTGAAAGTAAACTGAAGGTTTAAAGAGGCGCCTGCGTTTTTAAAGCACTCTGGGGAATAGGAACCGCTGGGCCTGCTCTGCGTAGGTAACCGTCGCGTGCCTCGTGTTCTGTGCTTTCAGCTCTGGTTTGTGAGGCTGGCGCTGCTGGTGAAGCTGGGCCTGTTCCAGAACGCCGAGATGGAGTTCGAGCCCTTCGGCAACCTGGACCAGCCAGACCTCTACTACGAATACTACCCACACGTGTACCCGGGGCGCAGGGGTAAGGGGCGGCAGCGGGTGGCCTGGGCTCCCCTCGGCCCATGGCTCGGCTGCTTCTCTGCGCTGTGTCTTCTTAAAGCTCAGCCCCGCCTCTGTGCAGATGCGGGGTTAAGGGGGCGGGTGGCATGAGCTCCCCTCGGCCTGTAGCTCGGCTGCTTCTCTGCGCTGTGTCTCCTTGAAGCTCAGCCTCGTCTCTGCGGACGCAGGGGAGGCTGGTGCTGTGCTGTCTTAGTTCCTGGCGCTTCCTCCATCGTCACCGTCTCACTCACGTAACAGGCTGATGGGAGCTGGTCTGTGTTGCCCCGAGTTTCCCCAGACTTGAAGGAGGATTTTCAGCGTGGGGGACTTTGAGACCTTTAACCTCCCTGGCATTAAAGTTCTGTCTCTTCCTTCTGACTGCGAGAACTTCGCCCTCATGGAGGAGGAGGGGAGGCAGGCTTTCAAGCCCGGAACAGGGCAGGCGTCCGGTGGTCGCCCTGATGAAGCTGGCTCACGGTGGTGGTGAGGCAGCCGGGCGGTGTGGACGCAGGAGGGGCAGCAGGCCCCATCCCACGTTAGTGAAACGTCCAGCCCCCAGTGGGCCCCCAGGTCCAGAAGGTCTCCAGAAGACCAAGGGGGAAGGGATGAAAGCCAGGAGCCCCATAAGCAACATTCAGGGGTGCAGCTCCGGGCGGAGGGGACGGTCTTGGTCATTAAGCAATGGGTGGGAGCCATGCCCACCCGGCTTTGTCTCACCCAGCATGATCCCTGCGGTGGGTCTGACAGTGTCTCCACGGGGCAGGCAGGGCACCACCTCGCCCATCAGTGTCCCCCCCACACTCACCCCAGGAGCCCCCACCTCCTCTCAGAGTCCCCACACACTCACCCCAGGAGCCCCCACCTCCTCTCAGAGTCCCCCCCACACTCACCCCAGGGAGCCCCACCTTCTCTCAGAGTCCCCCCCACACTCACCGCAGGAGCCCCCACCTCATCCCTCAGTGTCCCCCCCATACTCACCCCAGGACCCCCCTACCTGGTCTCTCTGTGACCCCCCCTCACACTCACCGGGACGCCCCTCAGCCCAGGGACCAGGCCGCAGCCCCTCTGTTCTGTAAGGTGCGTCACAGGGGCCCAGCGTCCCCTTGCTGTCGGAGGCCGTGTCCCCACTGGGGAGTGAGTGCCAGAACTTTCTCGTCCATATTTCCAAGCCTTCGCGGTCCGTCCCTCCCAGAGAAGACAGTGTGCAGCCTCCTGCCCCCTCAGTGTCAGGCTTTGTCACCTCTTCTTACAAGGAGAGGCTTTCTGTGGAGAGGCAAGAGGCACCTTACAGGGGAGGTCTAGGATATTTCTCTTCAAATGATTCTGCCTGAAAGCTTTAATGATCGAGAGACGGCTCTCCCGTGCTTCTGACAAGGAGCAGCCATGTTTCCCTCCAGCCTGGGAAAAGGAATAACAGTTTCTTGGCACCGTGTCCCAGCTCTGGGCAGGTCAGCCCTTGCCTGGCCTGCGCACCCCCTGCGCCCAGCCTCACTGCCCCTGGGTGCCCCCAGCCATACCGTGAGTGGGACCCTCTGCTGGGCCCAGGGGTGGGCAGAGAGTCAGACTTCCAAGCACACAGGCAGGCGCCCTAACGCTCACAGCTGCATAAAAATGCTGATTTTCTTTTCCTGCTGAGGCCCACGTAAATTGTAAGTTCAAACAACTGTTCATACATCAGCTACTTTGAATTTACTGCAGGCTAAGAATGAGACGAGCTGGGGCTTCCCGTATGGCCAGTGTCTAAGACCCCAAGCTCCCAGGACAGGGGACATGGGTTCAGTCCCTGCTTAGGGAGCTGTAGCCCATGTGCCGCAGCTAAGACTTGGCACAGCTCAATAAACAAACATGTTTTTCTAACAAAGAATGACAGACAGAGAAAGAGGTATTTCCAGGGCGGCCAGCGGACACGTCCAGCCCTGACCACGCCGAGCGCTCAGCAGCCCCTGATCATCCTGGTCGATGATACCAGGCAGGGCGCTGGACCAGGTCCTGTGGGCGCCGTGGTCCCGCTCCCTCTCTTCGGGGACAGAGGTTCGCAGAGATGACACCCAGCTTCCCGTGAAGTGAGAACCCAGGCCCTCGGGCCCAGGCACGGGACAGTGCATCACCCACCCACCCCCAGCTCTCGGGACGTCAGTACACAGACTGAGCAGGCTCCCCATCCCAGCTGGAATTGCAGCCTGTTGTCTTAGGGATAAAGAGGAGCTGGTCGCCCTGCACCATTAAGCAGCTAATTTAAGTTATGAAATAGACATAAATCATACATATATTTTAGCTAAAGTGTGCTAGCGTTCCTCCATAGTGGCATGCTCAATGCTTACCAATTTCTCTTTCCATTTTGTGGTATAACAAGCGCAAATGTGATATTTTGATTCATTTGTTTCATTTTAGCTTGCAGTACATAAGCAAAGCAGGTCATTAAACTGTGCTGTAAAAAAGAAGCCAGAACGATGTAAACAAATAACTTTATGAATGAGCTTTAATATGTTTTATTTAACTACTGGGCATAGCTTTTTCCCATTCAGAGTATTCATAACAAGTCATAACGAATCACTAGCTAATATCAAGAAATTTCCCTTGTTCATTGGTCTTGTCTTTCTCTGATACTTGTAGCGATTTCATGGAGTTCCTTGCAGGGGAGTGTGGTTTCCACACACTCAGGCTGCCTTTTAATTGGTTGTTTGGAATCTCTCCTTGTTCTCATGAAACAGTGATGACAGGTCGCTGAACAGACCCAGGCCTGAGCGGGCTGGGGCAGGGCCCGGGGAGCCCTTCCTGCGGCCCCCTCCCTGCGCGGCCCTGGTCCGAGTCCTCCCCCTCCGCCCTCCCCCTGGATCGCCGCTTCTCCTCCTCGCTGTCGGTGCGTCCCTGTACCTCGGGGCCTACAGGTTGGGTCGGAGGCTGCTCACATCTGTGCGGTGCTCGGCCGCGGTGTGTACAAGCCCCAACTGGGGCCCGTGAGCAGATAGCTCGCGCCTCCCCTGGGCCCGCGTGTCCCCACACCCAGCTCTGCCGGCCCTGAGGCCCCCGTCAGCCCCCTCCCGCCCGCGTCCGCAAGGGTGAGCCACCGCTGCTCTCTAGGCCCTGCCTGCCCTCCCTCCAGAATCACGCAACGCGCATGTCTGGTTCCCAGGCCGGATGCAGACACTTGATCAGTAGGTGAGCTCACGCGGTGGCCGAGAATTAACTGCTCAGCACGTTCCAGGTGTCCCCCTCTGTTTCCCGTGAGGCGACGGAACCACCCCCAGGAGTGAACGTCCCCTGTGCAGGTCGGGTTTACCGGCTCACCTCCCTCACCCCACCCCGGGGTGAACGTCTGTGCAGGTCGGGTTTCCGCTCACCTCCTTCACCCCCCGGGGTGAACGTCCCCTGTGCAGGTCAGGTTTCCACTCACCTCCCTCACCCCACCCCGGGGTGAACGTCTGTGCAGGTCGGGTTTCCGCTCACCTCCCTCACCCCACCCCGGGGTGAACATCCTCTGTGCAGGTCGGGTTTCCGCTCACCTCCCTCACCCCACCCCGGGGTGAACATCCTCTGTGCAGGTCGGGTTTCTGGCTCATCTCCGTCTGCCAGCACTCTGCCAAGGCGTGTGAGTCAGGCGTGTCTTCCTCAGTCTGAGGAGGCTGGTCCGGGGTCCTGCCGCCTTTCACACGGCTCACCCTTTCTGCGGACTCTGGTGTCTGCAGTCTTTTCCTGGAACAGGCGGTCAGAGACGTGGCCTCCGGTCGGGCTCCGTCTCCATCAGGACAGCGGGGCGAAGCCGCCTCTGCCCTCCTCCACATGCAGTAAACGGGGAGATGTGTACGTGCCCACGGCCTGCATCAGATCCAGCACTCGAGATGCTACCGGGGCGCCTGGCCTGTCCTGAACTCCCCGTCTGCCGCGGGGCTTGGGGCAGCACTGAATAACCCCTTGCTGCTGCTAGGTCACTTCAGTAGTGTCCGACTCTGTGCGACCCATAGACGGCAGCCCACCAGGCTCCCCATCCCCGGGGCCTTGGTAATGAGTTATCTGGGACTCTCTCAGGCTGGCTCTTTGTTTCCAGCATAGGCATGGGTGAGAGATACTATGCCATCAGCCCGGCACAGATGTCCCCGACCTGTGTCCCCACGTCAGAGCACAGAAAGCTGGGGTGCCAGGGGTCAGGGAGACCAGGAAGGGTGCAGGGAAGCGAGCCCAGAGCAGCGGTCAGGCAGCGGGCCCTGCCGCCTGGACAGCGAGAGGCCCTGCCCAGCTTTGCAGGGGTGAGCTGGGCCTGCTGACCGCGAAGTCTGTGCTCTGCTGGGTGTCCGGCAGGCACCGTGCGGTCGCGTCTGCCCCTCGGGCCCCACAGCAGCCTGGCCATGTCCAGCTCCCTGTCCCGTGTGGGTGGCCGGAGAGCTGGAGGGAAGGCACTGCGTGCCCAGCACATGGGCCAGTGGGTGGCCAGAGGCCCAGCCCATCCACACCAGGAAGTCTTGCGCCTGCTGAGGGAGGCAGGCCCCTGGGGTCAGGCTGGCATCCCTCCTCTTGCTTTGCCTTCCAGGCCCGCTGCCCAGCGGGCTGTGATTCCTTGGGCACCTGCTGTGGCACTGGCAGCTGAGCGGGCCTGCAGTCCTGCAGGGGACTCCAGACTGTGAACGGTGTAGGGGCAGTTGCACTTAGCGTTTCCTAAACGATTCATGGAAGCACTCCTACAGTGTTTATACTAACCTAGAAGTCGGCAGGTCATGACCACACACGGGACCTTCCAGGATGTCAGTTTCCTTCCAGATTCTGACGTGTGCTTTGTTTCAATGTGCGTGCTCCGTGCTGGGGAGACGGGCCCCTGGCTGGCACGGCGCCGTGCAGGTTGTGTTGCTGGACTCCGCTGGCGTGAAGGGTTTCACTGATTCCTGGTGACTCTTCACACACAGCGAGGCCGGGTTTGCGGAACCGAGAGCCAGTTTAAAGGTACTTTTGTTTGTATTTCTTTAAGACAAACAAACAAAAGTAGGAAAGGCCTGACTTATGTCAGAGCAGTGTCTGCTGTTTCATTGACGGGCCTGCAGGGCTTGCTTGGGGACAGTGGCCACGTCCCGTCATCTGTGCGTCCGGCGCCTGCGCTTGTGCTTGGCACCAAAACCTGCTGAATGAGTGGCTCTCCCGCTGCGCTGTTCAAGCTGGAAGCAGCAGGCGGCGTTTCTCCCGCCGCCCCTTTTCTTGTCCTGACTCTGAGCCGTGTTTTTCTCTAGGGAGGGGCACTTTTCTCTGTGTGTGTCATGAACTGTGTGTGCTTCCTGTGTGGGTTCTGTCCTTTGAGATGTGTGAGCTGCACCGGCCCAGTGGTGCCAAGAGAGAAGGGAGAAGCCGACTCCCACCTGAGCCCGGCGTCTCGGGGCCCCCCAGGAAGGGGGAGGCCGACTCCCACCTGAGCCCGGCCGTCTCAGGGCCCCCTAGGAAGGGGGAAGCTGACTCCCACCTGAGCCCGGCCGTCTCGGGCCCTCCAGGAAGGTCACGGGCAAGGGTGACGTGTTTACGGGACACCGGTGCTGGCTCTTCCTTGCCCACCTTTTCTACTCTCATCTGAGTAGAGTCCCAACTCCAGATGCAAGTCACGGGCGCACATGGAGGGCCACCGCTGTCCGCCTCCTGGGCTGTGGGAGCCTGGTCCAGGGCGGGTGCCCTGGTGGGGGCTCGAGGCCATGGAGGACACTGCGTGGAGAGACGGTGGCGTGAGGGCCCAGAGCAGACAGCATGCAGGCATGATCTCTTGGCTCTCTGCTCTGTCTGCGTTAGTGAGGACTTCCGGTGCCATGTTCAGTACTAGCAGTAAAAAGGGGACGTCCCTGTGTTACTCAGGAGCTTAGAGGAAAAGCATGTGGTTTCTCACCATTAATTAGGTCGCTTACCAGTAGTCATGTATGGATGTGAGAGTTGGACTGTGAAGAAAGCTGAGTGCCGAAGAATTGATGCGTTTGAACTGTGGTGTTGGAGAAGACTCTTGAGAGTCCCTTGGACTGCAAGGAGATCCAACCAGTTCATTCTAAAGGAGATCAGTCCTGGGTGTTGTTCTTTGGAAGGAATGATGCTAAAGGTGAAACTCCAATACTTTGGCCACCTCATGCAAAGAGTTAACTCACTGGGAAAGACTCTGATGCTGGGAGGGATTGGGGGCAGGAGGAGAGGGGACGACCGAGGATGAGATGGCTGGATGGCATCACCGACTCGATGGACGTTGAGTCTGAGTGAACTCCGGGAGTTGGTGATGGACAGGGAGGCCTGGCGTGCTGCGATTCATGGGGCCGCGAAGAGTCGGACACGACTGGGCGACTGAGCTGAACTGAGCTGAGCTGTAAGTTTTCGTAGACGTTCTTTATCAAACTGGGGACGTTTTCCTCTGCTGTTCATTTGCTGAGAGTTTTAATCATGAATGGATGTTACATTTTGGCAAATGCTTTTTCTGTTCCTCTGGATTTATCGTGTGATTCTTCTTGTTTAGCTTGTTTGACATGATGCGTTACATGGATTTTTGAACGTTGAACCAGCCTTGCACACCTGGAATGAGTCCCACTCGGTCATGGTGGATAATTTCTCTATACACTGTTAGATCTGACTTGCTAATTTTTTGGTATATTCGATTTAGTTGGATCTGACTTGCTAATTTTGCCGAGGATTTTTGTATCTGTGTTCATCAGCCGTGTTGATCTGTAGTTTTCGTTTATGATAGTGTCTGGTTTTGATATGTGGGCAATGCTGGCCTCAGAATAAATTAGGAAGCATCTTCTCCACTTCTATTTTCCGGAAGAAACTGTAGAGAATTGGTACCTCTTCTTTCTCAATGTTCTGTAGAACTCACCAGTACCACTGTCTGTGCCTGGTACCTTCTGTTTTGGAAAGTTATTAATTTAATTTCTTAAATAGATATTGGCCTATTCACAGAGGGTCCACGAGTGTCCTGTTCTGGAGCAGGGTGGTGGCCTCTACTATTTTTCTCACTGTGAGAGCCTCCACACGTTTGGGGCATAGCTGTGGGCAGGAGGTGACGGCCAGCCCTCCTGTGGTCGTCGTCTGCGACACACGCTTTACCGAGGGAGCTGGGACCCATTCGAGAACTGGCATCACTGTGTGCTTCGCCAGGAAATGAAGGGGCTGTCCTCCCTGCTTCAGGAACACCCGCGGGTTCCCGGCTGCGCTCGGCGGCGGGTTCCCGGCTACGCTCGGCGGCGGTGGACAGACTGACTCCGCATTGGCTCTGCTTCCAGGCTCCATGGTCCCCTTTTCCATGCGGATCCTGCACGCGGAGCTTCAGCAGTACCTGGGGAACCCCCAGGAGTCCCTGGACCGGCTCCACAGGGTGAAGGCCGTCTGCAGCAAGGTAAGCCCCGCTCGGGCTGGGCCGCCCCCTGCCCGCCTGGTGGAGCGCTCACCCCGATGCCCGCCCTCACAGCGCGCTGTCCCCACCCCCATCCCCGCGTCCCCCTCCGGGAAGGCAGGTGGCCTAGCTCCTTGTGGCCCTGCTGCTTGCTCTTCCTGCCGAAGCTGTTCTAGGGGACGGTGGGTGGGTTCTGGCAAAGCTCGAGGCCTGAAACCCTGCTTCCTGGTGCTGTCAGTAAATGAAAAGCAGAAGCGTTTCCTCTCGTGTAAAGTCACACCCGTGAACATGTGCCACAGAAGCGTTTGCTCTCGCGTAGAAACGACACCCGTGAGTATGTGCCTGGGCTGCCGGCCGCCCGCACGTCCTGCGGAGGCTCCGAGCGCCTGCTCCCTGTCCCGCAGGCGCTGCAGCCGGATTTAAGGAGATAAGGCTGGAAGCGTTGCAGAGTGAAAGCAAATTACACTCGTGACGACTCCATCATGACGGCGTGGCAGCTGCCGTTCGTAATTCTGGCTCCAAAGGCAGCTGAGGTTCAATGCTGCATCCCAGGTTGTTCTTGGTTGTAAAGCAACAGTCACGTGGCAGGCGTCGAGTGGCGTCAGCAGATCAGGCTGCTCCCCTGAGCGCTGGGGCGGAGATGTCTGGCTTGGGGTCTTCCCGGCTCCTGCCCCCTGCCCGCCCCCTGCCAGCTGGCCCAGGTGCAGTGCTCTTGGAGGGTGGGGGCTTTCCGAGCTGTCACTGTGAGCAGTTAGGAGCAGCAACGTTTGACAGATTCGTAAAATGGGGTTATTTGTACCTGCTGAACTCCTCCGGTCCCCAGTTGCTCTTGGCGGACACTTCTGGAGCTCCTGGGTGATCCTCTGGGTTCCCAGCAGGAAGTGAGGGCTGGTTTACCTTGTCATTGAAGTTTCTCACTCTGAGCTGACTGGGAAAAGTGTTGTTTCAAAGTATAATGCTCGCCGGGCACATCAACAGGCCGTGGTTGGAGGGACTTCGGAGCCAGGCAGACTCTTCCTAGCGGGATGACTGGCCCTTGGAAGCCTTGAGTGGCTCGTGTCGGGAGGAGGAATGTCCCCAGTCTCCTCTAGGCTGCCGTGGAGTCAGATGATGGACGCGGACCAGCACTTGGCTCCTGGGAGTGCTTAATGCTCCTTCAGTGGCCTGGGGCAGCTCCACGAAGCCTCTTCTCACTTTGAAAAGCCTCTTTTCCAGAAGTCTGGAAGAGACTGGTAGGTCAGGGAAGGTCCCAGAATGCTCCAGGGGAATCTAAGCCCCTCTGTGGACTCAGTGGGTCATTAGTGAGTCGTCAGGGCCAGCGCCCAGGGGTCTGAGGACTGGATACTTCATACATAAACCCGGTCCTTAGACCATCCCCACCCGCAGCCCAGGAGAGGCTGACCTTTTTCTCCTGGACAGACCGACAAGTGCCAGCCTCCTGGGCCCTGGGCTTCCCTCCGCTGCTGTCCGTGGTGCTGAGGGTGCCTGTCCCACCCAGGACCAGCCCAGGATGAGCTGGACCCTGGGTGGGGGTGAGGTGGTCAGGTTCCGTGCAGCCTCTCAGCTCTGGTCACGCCAGCCCCACCCGCAGGATGGAGGACCATCTCCCAGACCCACATGTTCTCCTGAGTCCTCCCGCCTCACCTCCAGGCAGCATCTTCAGTTTTCAGAGCCACTGTTACTTCGGCACTGCAGCTGCTTTGGGAGCTGTGTGCCCTGGCCTGGAGCTGGGGTGGGGCTGACCTGCCCCCCCACCAGCACCTCCCAGGCTGAGCATGCTGGGTGCAGCCCGCCTGGGTGGTTCTGGGAGGCAGAGGCTCACGGCCTCCGACCCATACCCGTTACTGCACCTGGCGGGCCCACCGGAGCCTGCACGGCCCTTGGGCTGGGAGAGCCAGGCCCCTGCTCCCCTTCCTCAGCACCTCCAGCCTTGCTTTGTAACTGTCCCCTGCCAGGGTCCAGCCCCAGTGGATCCAGGGAATTTGAAGCGGGGACGGCGTCGGCAATTTGATCATTATTCAGAGATATAAAGAGAGATTAGGGAAGAATAATGTCGTGGAGAAGATAATAGGGAAAAGAGGCTGTGTTCCTTGGTTCACACGAAAAGCCAATAGCGTCTCAAGACACGGGACTTGCACCGTCTACGTGAGGCCGCAGGCGCCCTCCCGGCCCCCGAGGGAGCGGGGACGCAAAGCGCCTCCCCGTTCAGGTCTTAGAAGCCCAGGCAAAATTAGTAGACCCGGCGAGCCTCTGTGTTCCAGATGGGAATTCAGCCTGAGAAGGAGAGGGAGAGAAGAGGCAACACGGGGAAACCAGTCTTTCCAGGAACTGGTCCAACTCTTTATTTTTCAGGAAAGCTTTTTATACATAGAGATCAATGGATAATACAAAATCATGCGGGGTCAACAGGCCTGACCTTTATCGAGACCAGGCATTCTTTATGCATGCATACAAAGGTCTTAGGTGGTTTTACATCATCTTCTGGCCAGGGGGCCTGCTAACATTTTATGACCTTTTCTTTCTGATAACAGTCAGTCAACCAGAAAACTTATTTTTTCCAAGGGTGATTTTTCTTAAACCAGGCGCCACCCTCCGAAGGCACCAGATAAAGTTGCATTCCTGACAGGGCAAAGGTGCAGTGGGTTATAATCAAGAAAAGAATTTACTAGCTTAAGGTCTAATGTGATTAATATCAAAGGTCACTACTTATTTTTCCCATATGCCAGTTACCTCAATTAATGTATATAAGGGGCAAGGGATCTGGAGACTTAGCAGCAAATATTGGCTCAACAATGAAACCCTCCACTGGTATATTTCTAACAACCCACTAATACTACACTAATAATTTATAACTTCTCAGAAGACTCTGTACTTGGAAAGTTCAAAACATCTCGTGCCTCTCACGGTTGGGAGGCTGTGAACAATTACGTGTGGTTGTAAGAGGCCAGACAAACTTGTCAGGCAGGCTAGAGAGCCATCAGAGAGGTTTTGGACTGAATCACTCTTGTTCCGCCCAGGAGACTTATTACCTGGAGCTCCAAGTTAATTCCTTTCAGTGGAAGGTGGTGGGGGACAGCCCCCTTAAACGTCAGAAGAGTAGGTGGAAAGCAGAACGCAGGAAGGCAGGCAGACTCTGGTTTTGGGGATGGATGCTCGAGAAAGTCGAGGGGGACCCCTGAGGCCTGATCCCGCCTTTACGTTTGTCAGGCCCCCTTCCTCATGACCTTTGCCACGGGCAGGATTCCCCATGCTGGCTCCTGGCAGTCCCCACTCAGTGGGCCAACAAGACTGCTGTTCCTGGTCAGGAGACAGCTGATAAGCAGCTGGAAAATGTGGCCTGGTTTGGACAAACTAGCTCGTCTTTGCAGCTGTTACACTTGTAAAACACAGGTGTGTCCCGAGCAGCCGCGGTAGGACAGGCCTCTGTGTTCACGGCACGTCGTCCTCCTCCTGGTGTGAAGCGCAGAGCCTTGAGGGCGAGGAGGCCCAGTGGCCCATCCTGGGCACAGGCACGAGGCCAGGGAGAGCCTGGAGCAGCTGCTTTGCTGGCAGTGAGCTTCCCCTCTAGGGTGAGCCACGGAGGGCAGTGCGGAAGGCAGGGTGAGCCGCAGAGCGAGGGTGTCTCTGCAGAGCACGTGCCTGAAGCGTGTCGTCACTGAGCCAGGAGCCCTCCGCCCGTCTCCTGTTAACACGGCTTTACTTTTCTCCCCAGCAGACAGCGTTCACTGCTGACAGCTTTGTTCTCCTCATTCTGCCCTCCATGAGAATCCATCCTTTGCCCAGATCACCGGGGCAGCAGCTTCCTTTCTTTCAGGGGAACAGTCACAAAAGAAGTGACTCAAGGCCATTAGCCAAACAGGAAAAACGGTGCAAAGTAACAGATGCTCAGAACTTAAGCGATAGATTAACAAAGGGCCGCGCGGCCGAGACGCCCTGGAGGAGCGAGACTGATGCTTTCACAGAAGTGAAAAATCGTCCTCTTGTGTCCCGTACCTGGAGCTTCCCAGACAGAG
Source organism: Budorcas taxicolor (assembly GCF_023091745.1). NCBI lineage: Eukaryota > Metazoa > Chordata > Mammalia > Artiodactyla > Bovidae > Budorcas > Budorcas taxicolor. Next base: position 114,377,089 of record NC_068917.1, on the reverse strand, counting down.
CGGGCACACGCTCCGCATGTCGGGCTCCTCGGGCGCTCTGCAGGCATTGTCAGCCCTAACCCTCCTCGAGCCAGAGGGCCACCACTCTCTCTGCCGTCCGCCCCGTGCGTGCCGAGCGGCAACGCTTGACTCGTGTCCCCGGGAAACCCTCCTCGGCAGAGAAACCTGCTGCTCCTGGAGCGTCTCAGCAGAGCGCCCGGAGGCAGACTCACTCCTGTCCTTGCGTGTCCCGCAGATCCTGGCCAACCTGGAGCAGGGCCTGGCGGAGGACGGGGCCACACACAGCATTGCGCAGGAGAACAGGCAAGGTCAGTGCCGCCCGCGTCCCCGGCGGGCCGGCCCCGCCTGCTCCAGGTCGCAGCCTCCATCCGCCTCACTCACCCTCTCCCGCGTGCGTCTCCTCACTGCTTTCCTCCCGGAACGAGCATCCTTTCTAGGAGGTTCTTACCTCAGAGTTGCCTCTTGGTCCCGGCAGCAGGAGGAGGGTCCTCCCGGGGCCTGGCCTGCCCCAGCCTCTCTGCCCTCCCACCCCACGTCTCCTCCCCCGCCAGCCCTCAGAGCCCGGCGAGGCAGCTGGGTTAGGAACCAATGCTTCCACGTAAGCGGGTGGGACACCCAGGCCTCAGGCAGGCAGGCTGCTGTCACCAGGGCTGCGGTGCTGACACCCACGTGTGACTGCCCACAGCCCTATAGCAGAGAGCCCCTCCGGTCCACAACCCGCCAGGGCAGCCCTGCTACACGACGGGCTCGTCTCCTGGTCCAGTCAGGCTCTGTCCCCCGAAGCTGGGCGGCCGTCGAGAGCACAGCCCGAGGAGTATGCCAAGCGGCACAGGAAGCTGTGGCCAGGGCAGGGCCACCGACGGGGGGGCTCCCTCCGTCTGTGGCTGGGCTGCTGGCCGCGTGCCCGGGCGCTCACCGCTCCTCTCTTGCAGCCTCCGTGCAGCTGTGGCGGTCCCGCCTGGGCCGGGTGACGTGCTCCGTGGCCAACTGCCTGCTGCTCATGAAGGTACCATTTCCCGGAGGTGGGGAGCCCCGGGCCCTCGGGGGGCGGGGGGGGGCCATGCGGCCTGCAAGCAGAGGGGCCAGCAGCACGCCTGGGGTCCACGTGCTTCGGTTTCTACTAAGCCCCACAGACTGGGGTCTGAACGGGGCTCCTGAAGTCCTCGCGCTCCGTGCTCCCCAGGTTCCCGACCCTGTGCTCGCCAAGGGGGTCCCCTTCCTCTGACTCCGCCTGCCATCCGTGCTCTCGGAGCCCAGCACAGAACCAACACGGCGCTTCAGAAGTGCCTATACTACAAATGCGGTTTGATGTGAAATTTTAGATGAGTCTTTCGTGTTCTTGAGTTAAAAAGGAGTGAAGCATCTTGCGGTCACAGCCTCGGCACACGTGCATCCGGCTGCCACCTCGGGCAAGCCCATTTAGACAGCAGCGTGAGGCCGTGGTGCTGAGCCAGCCTTGCGGGTGGCGGGCGGTGGGCTCTGGCATCAGTTCTGCCAGGTGATCTGACAGTCGCTTACCTTTTCGATGATGAGCTGTCCATCCGTATGCCTCAGCCCCGAACATCCGCCCGGAACGCTGTCAGGCAGAGCGGCCCAAGTCACAGCCTAGACGTCCCCCAGCCCCGAGACGGGTCACCCTGCCCTGCCCAGCCCTGTGCACTGGCCGCTCATGGCACCATCAGGCCGCGGCTGCCCGACCAGAGTGGGCGGCACTCTCCCTGGAGAGCTCAGTGCAGCTGATGTCCCTGAAGGGGCAGCGTGTCCTCACCCAGCAGGGGGCTGTCTCTAGGAACGGCCTCCGGCCGACAGCAGCTCTGGGCCGGGCTCTGGGTCACGGGCAGCTGGTCTCCTGGGAGCATGCCTGAGCCCAGCGCTGCAGCCACCCCAGGGCTCCCGTCCAAGTCTGAGGGGCCCGGGGCCACCGCACCCCCAGGAGAAGGCCCTCGCCCACTACACGCTCTCATGGACACGGACACTTACACGCATGGGGCATGGGCAGCGGGTGTGGCCGGCTCCCCACAGGCACCAGGGGTCCAGGTCATTCCGATGAGCTTCACTCAAAGGTGCCGGGCTGGCGGGTCTGCGCCTGGTTTTCCTGTGGAGCGTCCCCGGTCATCTAACGCCCCAGTCAGCAAACTAGCGACTGCAGTCCCAGTCTGCGTGAGGACGAAGATGGAGGCAAGTAAAGAGAGGGAAGTACCTTCAGGGGTTTGACAGACCATGGAGGCCTGTGGTCTGCGACCGCGCCCGTCAAGAGAGAGCGAGCTGTTGGCACGAGCCCCGGACGGCGTCCACAGACAGGACAGGCCGCCTGCCGTCCGAGCTTGGGCCCCAGGGCCTGACAGAAGCAGGAAAAAGTTGGTCCGGGTGAAATGCTAGTTGCTGCTCAGTGGATGGAAGGAGAAAGACCCACAGGCCAAGCACACAGCCAGACCCTGGGAGAGGAGGGCTCTGGGGACCAGGGCCACGCCCAGACCCCGGAGCCGGGCCCGCTGGGCCGTCCGCCCCACTCCTGGCGGGTGCTGTGTCCCCTCTCACGAGGTCTGTGTGTTCCCGCAGGACTACGTGCTGGCCGTGGACGCGTACCGCGCGGTCGTCCAATTCCACCCAGAGCAGGAGCCGCAGGTGCTGAGCTGCATCGGCCGCATCTTCCTGCAGGTGCAAGGGGCTGGGGGGTCGGGGGGCTGCACCTCAGCGCGAGTCCTGTAGGTACTGAGTATCAAGCCTCCAGCTTCGATGTGATGGGGAGGCCAGTTGCTACACGTAAATGTACGTAGATTTCCATCAGGCAGCGCAGAGACGGGTGACTGAGGCATTGCCCTGTTGCAGTAGAAACGTGTTGACGCGAGGAGCTGGCCACCGTGGGCTCCTCTCCCGCCCCAGACCCCCCAGGGCCCCTCGCGCCCTCCTCCCTGGGAAGGAGGGAGAAGCAGGTGTGGGAGCATCTTCAGTTTCCACCACTGAAACACGCAGGGCTGCACTCCGGGGGCGGGCCCAGCTCTTTGCAGCTGCCGTTGGTCTGGGTTTGTGCATGCATGTGTGTGCGCGTACATGTGTGTGCACATGCGTGTGTGTGCGTGCATGTGCATGTGTGTGTGCGTGCGTGTGTGTACCCACTGTTCTCAGCAGCACTTAGTATCTGTTTTCTGTCTTCCTAGAAGTAGCTTGCTCTTTCTCTCTCTGTTCTCAGATAATCGTAGAATTATCTGTTGCTAGATGTGAATACCTGACTCAGAGAGGCCTGAGCCACACTCCTGGGGTTTGTGGGACAACTTATTAACAGCTTTCGTGTTCCATGTGTGGGAGAGGTTTCTTCTCTGTTTCCGGGATCAATTTTGGCAGTTTCAGTTCAGTTCAGTTGCTCAGTCGTGTCCGACTCTGCGACCCCATGAATCACAGCACGCCAGGCCTCCCTGTCCATCACCAACTCCTGGAGTTCACTCAGACTCACAGCCATCGAGTCAGTGATGCCATCCAGCCATCTCATCCTCTGTCGTCCCCTTCTCCTCCTGCCCCCAATCCCTCCCAGCATCAGAGTCTTTTCCAGTGAGTCAACTCTTCACATGAGGTGGCCAAAGTACTGGAGTTTCAGCTTTAGCATCATTCCTTCCAAAGAAATCCCAGGGTTGATCTCCTTCAGGATGGACTGGTTAGATCTCCTTGCAGTCCAAGAGACTCTCAAGGGTCTTCTGCAACACCACAGTTCAGAAGCATCAATTCTGCGGTGCTCAGCTTTCTTCACTTAGAGTGCCAAAATAAAGATCGCATGTCTGCTCCACGTGCTCACATGCATCTGCTTAGAGTTCTGTGAAGCAGTCCTCTTTCATAATCACTTCGGCTTCATCTTACCTGAGGTCATTTCTGTTATATCTGTGATTCTATTTTACTTACGGTTTCTTTTCCTTGATTAGTTCTTCCACTTATTATCTCATGTTTTTTCTTCAAATAACTAGTTTGGGTTTGTTTATTTGCTTACTAGATATATCACAGTACTTTTTATTATATTGCCTTTTTAATTGCCTTTTTATATAATTTAATCACTCACTTTCTGACACGTGGACAGATGTTGACATCCTGCTCTGTCCTAAATGGCTTTTGCTTTTTGTTTTTTAATGGAAAATGACAGTTAGTAAGTGGCTCCAGAGTTCCGCCGTGCCTGCTGCCGAGTCGCGTCTGCCGCATCCTCACCTGGCGTTGGGGAGCTGTCTGTGTGGGTGTGGATTTAACGTTTGTCACCTGAATTGACTGCTTCATTTTGTCAAAGCAGATTGGAGACATAAAAACAGCTGAAAAGTACTTTCAAGACGTAGAGAAAGTAACACAGAAACTGGATGGACCACAGGGCAAAGTCATGGTTTTGATGAACAGGTGTGTATTGCTGTTCTGTGTTTTCCAGCTTTACTGAGATGTAAGTAACAGCATAGTGCAGGTTTACGGTGTGAACAGGAACGACCTGGTTTCCATACATTGTGAGGTGATGCCCACAGAACAGAGAGCACTCATCATCTCATACAGACACAAAATTAAAGACAGGACGCACCCAACGTCACACGCAACACACAGCGGGGTTGATAGCATTCACGGTGCTGAGCACCTATTCACACGGAGCTTTGTACCTTCGGCCCGCCTTCATCCAGCCCCTGCCCTCCTCCCCCGGTAGCCACAGATGGAACCTTTCTCTGTGAGTTTCTTTGGAGTGTCACTGACCTGAAACACCATCCGTTCCTGTTACACAGCATAGTGACCTGATGTTTCTCTCTCTTTCGAACTGATCAGGATGACTAGTCTAGTCATGGTCTGTCTGCCCACAAAGATAAGGCGTTATTACAGACTGCATTCCCCACGCCCTCCCCACGAGGTTCCACTTCCTGGAGCTGCCCCCTCAGTGTCCCCGCCACACACCCGCCTGCATCTCGACGTCTGGATCATCCTTCCCATGTCGCTTATTTGCAGAGCTTTCCTTCACCTCGGTCAGAATAACTTCGCTGAAGCGCACAGGTTCTTCACGGAGATCCTGAGGGTGGACCCGTCGAATGCAGTGGTAAGACGCCCCGGGCAGAGGTGACGTGTCCGCTGGTGTCAGGCACCCTCCAGGGCTGGGGGGCCCTGGGCCGCCCGCACACGCCCACCCAGCCCTGCCCCGCCCCCCAGGCCAGCAACAACGCGGCTGTGTGCCTGCTGTACCTGGGCCGCCTCAAGGACTCGCTGCGGCAGCTGGAGGCCATGGCCCGGCGGGACCCGCGGCAGCACCTGCACGAGAGCGTGCTCTTCAACCTGACCACCATGTACGAGCTGGAGTCGTCGCGCAGCCTGCAGAAGAAGCAGGCTCTGCTGGAGGCCGTGGCCGGCACGGAGGGCGACTGCTTCAACACGCAGTGCCTCAAGCTGGCCTAGCGCCCCCGCGCACACCCCGGCCCTCCCGCCCGGCGTCTGCCCACCGCCTCCTCCATCAGGCAGGCTGCAGACACGGGGTGCGCACGCACAGGGGCCGGGGGCACCCGGGGCCACTCCTAGCAGCCTCAGGGGAGAGCTGACCACAGAACACACGGTTCTCGCCCGAGCCAGAGCGTTCTAGGGATTCGTAGATCGGGGAGAGGGCCCGTTCCCCTGCCCCACAGCTGCAGCTCCACTCTGCTCCCTGGGGCCTTTTCCAGCCTCTGCGGAGCCCCTCGGAGGAGTCTGGTGCCGGGGGAGCGGAACCGTTCTTCGTCCTGCGCGTTTCCAGCACAGGGGCGGGGGCGAGGACAGGGATCTGCGTGTGCAGTGGGGCCAGGACAGGGGTCACTGCTCTCAGCTCTGGGGGTCGCTGTCTGCTTCTGTACTTACACCGTCACTCCTGCCGTTAAAGTGTCTAACGCACCTGATTCAAGAACCCTGGCAGGGGCCCTTTAAGTGACCGAGCTCTGCGAGTACGTTTTAAAACAGAGTTCACTTAAGATTCTGATATAAACATGTATTGCATAAAGCAGAGCCAAGCTGTGTTTCTAGTTATTTCCATGGTAAACACACAAATGCAGCATCTCCTGGGCAGACAGTCTCAGCAGTCGTTGAAACAGATTAGTTACCCTGTGAAATAGGAGAGACAGGAGAGGCCGCCACAAGGACTGGGCCTACACCTCCAGAGAGGGTGAGGGGCGCCTCCGGCTCAGGCAGGGAGGGGACCCCCGCCCCCACCCGGAGCGCCCGCAGCCCCTGGGCTCACCCTGGGGTCTACCTGCTGTACAGCCTCTTTTCCCTTAAGGCTCTTTACCAAATGGACCGAGCACTGTTAGCCTGCCTTCCGGGAGGGGGGTCCCAGCCCAGGGGAGACCCACACCCCGTGCTCCCCGATCCCAGATCCAGGCCCCAACTGCACATCACACACCCAGGAAGCACCCCAAAAGCTGCTCCCCCGGAATCTCCCCAAACCCCAGCATGGCTCTCTGCAGAGATGGGCCTCCAAGGAGGTGTCCAGCTGGGATGGAGTCCCAACGGTCAGCGCCCAGGGACGCACAGGAGAGGACCCGGCGAGGAGCGAGGCCCAGGGACCACCCTGCAGCCCCAGCCCCCAGGCCACGACAGGTCAGCATCTGTTGCTGAAGCTGTTGTCTGCGGGGCTCATCACCCGAGCTGAGACACCCACACCCCTGGGGGCTGCGCTGCTCACCCCCCGCAGCTGTCGGGGAGCCTTGTGGGAACACACGCTCACACGTGTGCGAGCAGAAAAAGCATGGAGCATTTATGAAAAATAAACTGGCAACGGAGTCAGAAATTGTGATAATAGGGTGTTTCCATTCATCACCACGCATTCCTGGAGGGCGTTCACACAAGACCATGTCGTTTAAAAAGTTAATGACCTGGAAAAGTCCTCAAATGTGTGTTTACACGACACATATGTTAATAGAAAAGGCTGAAGACCAATACTTGATGTTAAACTACAGTCATAGGAAGGATGGCCTGAAACGCATTTCTATTTTCCCTTTTATGCTTATGTTTCTACATAATGTGTGTGTGTGTTATAACCAGTGGGAAAAAGTCACCGAAACTGGTAAATGTTTTGCCTTTAAAAAACAAGCAGTGATTTAAAGAAGGTAGTGAAAGTGTGCCATGCCCCATAGCTGAGGAATGCACACAGTGGTTACCAGGGAGACCCAAGTATGCATGAATGCGGGCGTGCCCACGCCTCCAGGTGTCAGGGTTAGGGATGTGTGTGCTCTGAAATGCCATTCATGTTTAAAATGAAATAGATATGTTGCTGATTGCTAATCTTTAATGAGAAAGATTAGCGATCTCTTCAAGAAACTTAGAGATACCAAGGGAACATTTCACGCAAAGATGGGCACAATAAAGGACAGAATTGGGATGGACCTAACAGAAGCAGAAGATATTAAGAAGAGGTGGCAAGAAAACACAGAAGAACTGTGCAAAATAAATCTTCATGACCCAGATAACCACAATGGTGTGATCACTCACCTAGAGCCAGACATCCTGGAATGCGAAGTCAAGTGGGACTTAGGAAGCATCACTATGAACAAAGCTAGTGGAGGTAATGGAATTCCAGTGGAGCTATTTCAAATCCTAAAAGATGATGCTGTGAAAGTGCTGCACTCAATAGCCAGCAAATTTGGAAAACTCAGCAGTGGCCACAGGACTGGAAACAGTCTGTTTTCATTCCAATCCCAAAGAAAGGCAGTGCCGAAGAATGCTCAAACTACCACACGATTGCACTCATCTCACATGCTAGTAAAGTAATGCTCGAAATTCGCCAAGCCAGGGTTCAACAGTCCAGATGTTCAAGCTGGATTTAGAAAAGGCAGAGGAACTAGAGATCAAATTGCCAACATCTACTGAATCATCAAAACAAGAGAGTTCCAGAAAAACATCTGCTTCATTGACTACACTAAAGCCTTCATGTGGATCACAACAAACTGGGAAATTCTTCAAGAGACAGGAATACCAAACCACCTGACCTGCCTCTTGAAAAACCTGTATGCAGGTCAAGAAGCAACAGTCAGAACCGGACATGGGACAACAGACTGGTTCCAAATTAGGAAAGGAGTACATCAAGGCTATATATTTTCACCCTGCTTATTTAAGTTATATGCAGAGGACATCATGTGAAATTCCAGGGTGGATGGAGCACAGCTGGAATCAAGATTGCTGGTAGAAATGTCAATAACCTCAGATAGGCAGATGACACCACCCTTATGGCAGAAAGTGAAGAGGAACTAAAGAGCCTCTTGATGAAAGTGAAAGAGCAGAGTGAAAAGTTGGCTTAAAGCTCAACATTCAGAAAACTAAGATCATGGCATCCGGTCCCATCACTTCATGGCAAATAGATGGAAAACAGTGACAGACTTTATTGTGGGGGGCTCCAAAATCACTGCAGTTGGTGACTACAGCCATGAAATTAAAAGACACTTGCTCCTTGGAAGAAAAGCTATGACCAACCTAGATAGCATATTAAAAAGCAGAGACGTTACTTTGCCAACAAAATGTCCCTATAGTCAAAGCTATGGTTTTTCCAGTGTTCATGTATGGGTGTGAGAGCTGGACTGTAGAGAAAGCTGATTACCAAAGAACTGATGCTTTTGAACTGTGGTGTTGGAGGAGACTCTTGAGAGTCCCTTGGACTGCAAGGAGATCCAACCAGTCCATCCTAAAGGAATTCAATCCTGAATATTCATTGGAAGGCTGACGCTGAAGCTTAAGCTCCAATACTTAGGCCACCTGATGTGAAGAACTGAGTCATTGGAAAAGACCCTGATACTGGGAAAGATTGCAGGCGGGAGGAGAAGGGGACGACAGAGGATGAGATGGTTGGATGGCGTCACCGACTCAATGGACATGTGTTTGAGCGAGCTCCGGGAGTTGGTGACGGACAGGGAGGCCTGGCGTGCTGCAGCCCGTGGGGTCGTAGAGTCAGACAGGACTGAGCGACTGAACAGCAACACGAACACTGCAGATACACGTGATCTTTTCGTGGGTGGTGGTGGTGGTGGTTTCTTGGCTGTGCTGGGTCTCCCTTGCCACGTGTGGTCTTTCTCTAGTTGCAGTTGTGGGGGCTTCTCGTGGTGGTGGCCTCTTCCTTGCCCAGCACCGGCTCTAGGCTCACAGTTCTCAGTAGTCGTGGCAGCCATGCTTAGCTGCCCTGCTGCGTGTGGAATCTTCCCTGAGCAGAGACTGGAGCCTGGTTGCCAGCATTGGCAGGCAGATTCTTAACCAGTGGACCACCAGGGAAGCCATCTGTAGATACACGTTTGCAGAACTGGAGACAAACACATGCGGAGCCTCGTGGCTCAGAGTGACTGTGCCAGCGGCACGGGCGCCGGGGGCCGTTTAAGGACAAGGATACCCTCTGCCACCTTGGCCTGGCATGGACAGCGAGGCCAGCAGTCCCGAGAGCATCAAGCAAAGAGCTGCTGTGGGCGGGGGGGAGGCCGGGGGGCCAGCTCACAGGCAGGGCTCCATGCCCAGCAGGGGTGGAGCAGGCCATCCCCTCCCCTCCCCAGGTAGAGGGCCTCTGTCCCTCCAGAGGTGAGGGCAGGAGGCTTCTTGGACACCCCTCCATCCCCAGCACACATCAGGGAGGCACCCACCCCACCCCCGCCTGCCTCCTCACCAGCAGGCAGACCCAGGCCGTCCCCAGGGCTAGGCCTGGGCCAGGCGGGAAGGACCCCCAGCCCGTGACCGCATCCAGCCCAGCTTGCTGGTGACCAAGACTTCTCAGCCGGTCTCACGTGTAAGAGGAGATGGCCAATTCAGGTGTTGGGAATTATGTGCAAATTGGCCCTCCTTGAACCTCAGACAAGTCTATTACCCATTACAGACGCATAAATAAAGCAGATAAAATACGTGCCAGCCTCCCCCTGTCCATGACCCCCTCCTAGAGAAAATGGATCCAACCTTTCCAGTAACTGATCACAGAGCATCTTGGACTTCAGGGCCCCTCATCCAGGACCCTGCTGCAATTTCAGCACCGTCCCCACGTTGAGCTCCCCCCATACTTCCCCCCCAGTTACTCCAGAGAGCAGGGTACTTGGCAGGTGCAGGGCAAGAAGGGTGAAGGAGCGGGGAGGACTCACTTCGGGAAGACGTGGGGATGGCCCCCCCAGCCCTGTCCGGGAACAGCAGATGCGGCTAGGAGACCGCACAGGTGCCCCTGGGTGACTGCCATGCCGGGCAGCCTCATGTGGCTGGTGAGCAGGGTGGGCTCGCCATGTTGTGAGTCTCCCACTCGGGGTCCTCGAAGAAGGACATGACTGGGGGTCACCTGCGTAGGGGCGTCTGGGGACCAGGGGACCTGCAGGAGCTCAGGTGGAGAGCTGAGCACTCGGAGCCTCGGGTCTCGCCTGAGAAATGGGGGACGGGCTGGGCTCAGCTTGCTGACGCTGCCACAGCAGACACCCACAGATGAGCAGCTGGACGTGCCCCGAGTCCGCACCTCAGTCCAGGCCAGCAGTGCACTTCCGGGCTCTGCGAGGCTGGCTCAGGGGGCTCCGGTCACAGCCCCGCCTGGCCCTCAGGGTGCCCACGCGGCCTCTGCCCCCCGTCTCCTCTTCGGTAAGGACCCCGGGTCTAGGTTCAGGGCCACCCTCACCGGGAGGACCTCCCTGAGAGCCGTGTGCAGTCACACCTGCAAGGACCCCATTTCCAAGTAAGGTCAGGTCCCGAGGCTCCAGCGACGGGAGGCTTCCGTGTTGGGCACTCAGCCCGAGACGCCTGCTGGCAGCGCTCAAGATGTGGAAACAGGCTTGTTCCACTTCAGGGTCCTCCCGGACGCCCCCTGGGACCTCTGCTCTCCACGGACCCACAGGGTGTGCTTCTGCCCGTGTGTCCCTGTGGGCCCCCCTCAGTGGCCCGCCTCACCAGCCAGCCATCGGGATTAGTTAACGGTGGTGCGGGCCCCAAGACACGGATGTGCCCGCAGACTGCCCCGACTGCACTGATGCACATCTGTGGGGCTCCTGCGTCCTCAAATGAGACTCCGTCTGGCTCCCGGATTTCTTGGAACTGTTTGCACAAATCAAACAAGCATTTGAAACCCGAAAAATAAAATGCATTCATTAAAATCCAGGAGGGGAAACCAAAGGATGGGGGTTTGAGTAGGGGGCCTCCTTCCTTAGAAAGGCAGGCCCCATTCCAGAAGGGGCCACAGGGCACACGGGCCCCAGGCCACCTGGGTGTCCTCCCGGTTGCCACCGCACCCAAGAGCTCAGTTCAGTTCAGTGGCTCAGTCGTGGCCGACTCTGCGACCCCCTGGACATCTAAGAGGATGTTTGGGAAAACGGCCTCCTAAGGCAGAGCCTGGAGAACACCTGGAAACACCGCGTGACAGCATACTTCCCTGCACATCTGCATCAGCAGCACACGAGGATGCATACACGCACGCACACACACTGCACACGCACACACATGCGCTCATGCACACATGCAAAGCCCCCACGCGTGCACACACTTCCCCCGCACACACACACACAAACTTCCCCCCACACACACACTTCCCCCGCACACACACACACACACAAACTTCCACACACACGTCCCCCGCACACACACGTATGCACAGACTGCACATGCGCACACACACTGTACATGCACACACATGCATGCACACACTTCCCCTGCACACACTGCACATGCACTCACTGCACACACTTCCCCCATACGCACACACATGCACACTTCCCCTCACACACATGCACAGACACTTCCCCCACGCGCACACACATACACACTTCCCCCTCACACACACACTTCCCCCTCACACACACACATGCACAGACACACACTTCCCCCACGCACACACACATGCACACTTCCCCCTCATACACATGCAGAGACACACACTTCCCCCGAGCACGCACACACATACACACTTCCCCCTCACACAGGCACAGACACACACTTCCCCCGAGCACGCACACACATACACACTTCCCCCTCACACACACACATGCACAGACACACTTCCCCCATGCGCACACACATACTTCCCCCTCATACACACATGCACAGACACACTTCCCCCGCACACGCACACACATGCACACTTCCCCCTCACACACATGCACACACTTCCCCCACGCATGCACACATATGCACACTTCCCCCTCACACATGTGCACAGACACTTCCCCCGCACACGCACACACATACACACTGCCCCTGCACACACACACGTGCACACATGCACACACTTCCCCCGCGCGGACACACACTGCACATGCGCAAACATGCACACACACTGCACACACTTCCCCTGCGCGTGTGCACACATACACACTGCCCCTGCACATACATGTGTGCATGCACACACACACACTCCCCCCACACCTGCAGCCGCAGCACTAGCGCTGGTGATGAAGTCCTGACGGTGCTGCCTGTGGTCTCTAATCAGGAGCGCTGATCACCCTGCCCAGCAGTCCGGGGCCCCCTTGTCCACCAGCGGCGTCAGCTTCCTGTCTGCAGGCCCCCGGCTCACGGGCCCCCCACTCCACCACCCCGGGCGGTGGTCTCAAGAGGACCCGGCAGGGCTGCCGCCCCTGCCCCGCGGCGAGTGAGGACGCAGCCAGGAGGGGCCTCCCGGGACCAGCCTGCCGCCCCCAGGTCTGCCGCGGACATCTCAGACCCGGGGAGATGGGCTCCCCGAGCAAAGCATCGGGCCAGCCTCTCGCCCTGGAGGGAAGCTGGAGTCTAGAACCTTCTGGGGCGTTGGGAGGGGGGCGGTCACATCCTGCACGCTGACTCCCCAGCAGGTAGACACCCGGCGCCCCTCTTCCAAGGCTGAGTGACCCCGGCCCCCTCGGCAGACACGAAAGCCCCCAGCTTTGGGAGACCAGAGCCGAGCAGGGAGCAGTGCGAGGAGCGAGCCCCCAAACCGGGCTACACCAAGTCCCCTCCGTAAGGGGCAGAGAATGAGGCCAGAGGGCGAGGCTCTGGGGTCACCTAGATGCGCTTCTGCAAGCCTGTTCAGCCTGAGCTCCTGGGAGAAGCAACATCAGGGTCTCCGGGGGAGGGGGCAGACCCCCTGGGCTCAGCCTCCTGAGATGTGCCCCCCCCACCTTCCCCTCAGCAGGGTTTCCCTGGTGGCTCAGCTGGTGAAGAATTGCCTGCAATGAAGGAGCCCTCAGCCAATTCTTGGGTCAGGAAGATTCCCTGGAGAAGGGATAGGCTACCCACTCATCTTCTTGGACTTCCCTGGTGGCTCACATGGTAAAGAATCTGCCTGCAATGCAGGAGACCGGGGTTCAATCCCTGGGTTGGGAAGATCCCCTGGAAGAGGGCATAGCAACCCACTCCAGTATTCTTGCCTGGAGAATCCTATGGACAGAGGAGCCTGGTGGGTTACAGTCCATGGGGCCGCAAAGAGTTGGACACGACTGAGCAACTGAGCACAGCACAGCAGCTCCCCGCAGCGTCCACCCCCCAACCCCACCCCCGCGAGGAGCTGGGCCTGGAGGAACAGTGATGCTCACGGGCCCAGGCGTGTCTGAGGTCTGTGAGGTCGGGCTCCGCTCCCGACTTCCTGCAGATCAGCAAACAGCACCGCCCGTGGGGCACCCCCACTGCCTCTGGCTTGCGTTTCTGCTGTTAACTTTCCCTTCTTACCGTCTGCGCTTAGTCGCTCAGTCGTATCCGATTCTGCGGCCCCGTGGACTGCAGCACGCCAGGCCTCCCTGTCCATCACCAACTCCTGGAGTTCACTCAAACTCATGTGCATTGAGTCAGTGATGCCATCCAACCATCTCATCCTCCGTCGTCCCCTTCTCCTCCTGCACTCAATCTTTCCCAGCATCAGGGTCTTTTCAAATGAGTCAGCTCTTTCCATCAGATGGCCAAAGTACTGGAATTTCAGCTTCAGCATCTGTCCTTCCAATGACTATTTAGGACTGATTTCCTTTAGGATGGACTAGTTTGATTCCCTTGCAGTCCAAGGGACTCTCAAGAGTCTTCTCCAACACCACAGTTCAAAAGCATCAATTCTTTGGTCCTCAGCTTTCTTTATGGTCGAACTCTCACATCCATACATGACCACTGGGAAAGCCATAGCCTTGACTAGACGGGCCTTTGCAGGCAAAGTGATGTCTCTGCTTTAATGCACTGTCTATTCGTGAGCCGCACGCCACCCCCGAGTGCTGCACACCTACAGGGAGGGCACGCCTGTCCAGTGACCTGTTGAGACGTGTCTCCCTCACCAAGCAGTGCTCCTAGGTCCACACGGACAGCTCGGCCCCCAGGCGGGTGCCCCTGGAGCCCCTGACGACTGCAAATCCATAAACCATCATCCTCTCTCTGACTGACGGTGCCCACAGGAGGAGCCACCCCTGCTCCGAGGTTCCCTCTCGTCTCCTGAGCCCTGTCAGGAGGGGCAGCCCCCGACCCTGGGGGCTGACGGTGTTACCCCCGTGTGGCTGGCACGCAGCTTGACCCTAAGACCAGTGTTCACCCACACGGCGAGGCCTGGGGTCCCTCCGTGCCTGGACACATGCCAAAACCAACGTGGAAGCGATGACATATCCATTTCCACATAAAGATTTTTAATCCAGCTTAAAAGAATACCCAAAGCAAACTGCCCTTCAAATCTGAGGCTAATTCGGGGTTTTTCTATGATTATAACAAATGAGATATAATTGTATCTCAAAACTGTTGATCAAAAGTACAAACGATGTACCAATTCTTGTTAAAATTCAAAGGCTTGATTGTAGAAGACATTTACTGTTCAAGTTTACCCTAGAAACCGCACGCGGAGCAGCGCTGACCCAGGAAACAGACATAGCTGCGCACACACATTAGGTGATGGAGGCGAACGGGGCAACTTGAAGGAACCACAAGCACCACAATATAAGGCAGCTCCAAGCCGCCAGCAGAGCATCAAGGCAGCTCCTTTATTCTGAGCAAGAAAGTGGCGTAAGCGAGTGCGTGTCCCCCAACATGCCAGCTTCCCCCCAGCACCCCTGTGTCTTGGGAGAAAAGTGGGTGACCTCTCCACCCGTCCTGTCACCCACTGTCACATGCCTGCACAGGGCAGGTATGGCCTCGCCTGGCGCCTGTTTAAAAGCCCGAGAATCAGGCATCAAGTGGCTGTATTTTGGGAGATGAAACTCACTGGTCAGAGCTGAAGGCTCGAGCTAATGCGGGGCCACTGACCCCTGACCCCGAATCAGAGAAGTGAATCACCTGCCCAAATTTCCAGCTGGTTGCACATCCAACCAGCCCCATAGCTCCGTCCATTAAAACATGTTCTGATCAAAAAAATAGTGTTCTGATCTGACAAGCTTGCAGAGGAGGCTCCCCAGCCTCGCGCCTGCAGCGTTGAAGCAGGGAAAAGGGACAGACTCCACGCTGCCTCATGAGGGGCCCGCGGGGCCGCTAGGCCGTCCGTGCCAAGAACTCCAGGTACCGCGTCCGGGCCTCGAGGTGGTCCGACGGCCGGTTGTACGGCGTCCACACAGGGTCTCCCACGAACAGCCGCATGGCCTTCACGTAGTTCTGGGGAGAGACAGACAGTGGCGCTGATTACACAGCCGTGAGGTCACGCTCCGTGCTGCTCACCCCCGTTCTCACGCACATCCGTCTAAAAGGCAGGAGGTCCCGTGCTCAGGCAGCCGCAGGGCAGCATCGGGCCCACGCTCTCGACAGACACACTGCCTTACACGCGGGCCCCTCCCGCAGCACGGTTAGCAACCTGCACCCCTGTCCAGCCAGGGTGCACGTCCGGGGGTGTGTCCTACAGGGGACATGATGGCAAACGCGTGAGGTTCTCTCTCCCGGAGCCCAGAGAACTGGAGACAGCTGGCGGACCCATCTCTCGGGGCCACCACTCCACAAGTAAGCCAGAGTGTGTCCCAGAGTGGCCAGCAGGCGGCTGCGACAGGCCGGGGCTCTCTATATGCCGACAGGAACCCGTCCCGAAGCGCAGCGAGCAGAAAGAGGGGCGCCACCCCCGACAGAAGTCGGCTGGCTCCTGGGCACGACTCACGTTCGCCTGCCAAGCGAGCCGTCTCTCCGAGAAGACTTTTGAGGGCCTGATCACGGCCACCTTCAGAGAGAGACGCTGGGGCCAGGAGTGGGGCGACCTTCCCTCACACGTCCTCTCCGAGTCCTGAGCTTTAAGCTGAGCACACCCGTGAGTCTCAGGTCAGTCCCAAGCCCATGGAGGGAGCCCCAGACCACCCTTCTCCTGCTTCTGTGACCGTGTCCATGTCTCCGCGCCCGACGGCTGAGGCCCAACGGACATGCTCTCGAATGATGAAGGAGCAGGGGCCCCTGGAGGGGCGCCCCCGTTGGCCTGGGCACGTGCCCCCGTGAACCCCCAGCCGCTCGCCGAGGCAGCCTCCTCGCCTGGCGCTGCCGGGGCTGAGCATCCAACAGGCGCACAGACCACACTCCGCCAGAGCGGCTGTGAGCCCACCTTCTCGTCCAGCGTGAAGCGGTGGTAGATGCCGGCCGGCAGGGTGATCATGTCCCCCTTCTCCATGGAGATCCGGATCCACTGGTCCTCCCAGTCCCGCACGTCAAAGTACCCGCTGCCATCCAGGATGTAGCGGATCTCCTCGTCCAGGTGTAAGTGCTCCTCAAAGAACATCTTGATCTGAGGGGGTGGGGGGCTCTGTGAGCTGGGGGCCCCCGGGGGAGGTGGCCGGAACCACCCCTGCCCCAGCGCGGACCACCCGGCCCGCCCCCATGAGATGCGAAGGCACGTGGTCACCCCGGCAGGGCAGGAGCGGCGTGTGCATCTGAGGAAGGCGCTCAGTAAACACCTCCCGCTCATCCCTACCTGGCCTGTGTCTTCCGGGGCTCTGTCCTCTAAATTTCACAATAAAAATGCTCGAATGTGCACACACATTGGAAGCATGCTCCAGTAAACACCCACACAACCTTCACCTTTCTCCTTAACTGGCCTTCTTAAGATTCCCCACCTCTCGCCTCTTGTCCCGGAGGGTTTCAAAGCTCTCCTCACGTAATGCTTCCACCCTTCTGAACGATCCACAGACGTTTGGAAAATCCCTGCTTCCAGTGAGAACGGCAGGCTCTCAGGCGGGCGAGGCCGTGAGGACAGGTCCCCCCGCTGCTGGGCACACAGACCCTGGAGGGGTGGGCACAGCTGGACACGCACTGACCCGCCACCCGTCTAGGACTCTACCCTGAAGATACGCCTCCAACAGCACGGAAAGACATGCACGCGCCGCTCCCTGCTGTGAACGCACCGCTCCCTGCAGTGCTGTCTGTCGCTGAGGAACACTGGAGACACCCAGAAGGCAAGAGCAGAGCGGGCTGGTAGAGTCAATGGGCACGCGGGCTCCGACAGCAGGGCGCGGCGCAGCGCGGGCCAGCCAAGGGGAGCTGAGGGGCCTTCTGGTAGAGTCTTCATTTTAAGCCTGGCTATGGCAGCCCCCTCCAGGACTCCTGCCTGGGGACTTCCAAGGACAGAGGAGGCCAGCGGGCTACAGTCCACGGGCTTGCAGAAAGTTGGACACGACTGTGCGACTCACTTCCACTTTACATCTTACAGTCATAAATAAAAATAAAACAAGCTTGGGGGCCGGGGGAGGGGGGGACCTTAAATCTGGAATCAAGCCATACGCTCACAACCACAGGAGGAAGAGAAAACACCTAAGTGCTTTTGAACACAGCTCTCTGACTACACCCTCAGTAAGGCAGGACCGCGACTCGCCTGGAACTCCACGGACAGGCCTGCTGATCCCAACGGTGTGGGTGCAGCCACCACCGGACACCGTGGTGTGTGCGGGAGGAGAGAGACCCGAGGACGAGCCGCAGGAGCCCCGGGGGCACGAACACCCTGACACCTGAGCCAGGGAGCGTGGAGGGGCTGGGAACACGGCGGGGACATGGCAGGACCACAGAGAGGGCCCCACCCCACCCCGCCTCCGCCTCACCGAGTCTGGACCGATCTGAACATCAAGGTGGATCGAGGCAGGAATGGACACGGGCCCATGAGGAAACCAAGAACCTGCACGCCCATACTGACGGGCATCGACAGGAGAGAAGCAGGCCAAGTCAGTACAGGAAGATGATGGATGGAGGAACAGGGTAACTGACTCAGGGCGGGGTCAGCAAGATTCACTCACACCAAGTCCAAGTTTGACACCGAGCAGAATAGTCACAGCAGAAAGTCAGTCTCCACAGACTCCTTCCTTAGAGCAGGAAGAGTCGTCCAGTCACAACACGGAACCCTGATGGGCACCAGTTTAGCCAAGTTTTGCATCATGGGCACTGGGACCCCCACCCCACCCCGGGCACAGGCCTCCGGGCGGGATGCCCTGAGCAGACGCAGCACCCCTTCCGCAGGATTCCTGCCCAAAACGTGTTAACCTAAGACAACCGTGAGATAATCAGATAGTAAAGAAGTGTGTTTTAAAAGAACAAGAGATAAGCTGGTGTTAGGGACAGGGTTTTATTTCAGAAGAAATAAAATAAATAGAAGGTGGTAACGATAAGAATAATCTAACAGCCAGGATTTACAACCGTCAAGCCCCTCCTATGGAAGGAAGGGGACTGGTGAGAAGACAGGAAGTCTAAAATTCCAAGTAAGAACATAAAATTTAAATCTAAGAGGATATCGGGACTTGCAAGCACTCAGTGAGAATTTCGGCCTTTTGTAAGGTATTATAACACCTGAACTCCAACCAGCAGGAATCACGTGGGACAGAACAGAGTGAAGAGAGAAACGCCACGGAACACGCCTGGGTTTGGCAGCCTGGGTGTCGCTGCGCCGCTCCCATCCCTAGGGCAAGGCGCTGTTCTTTTCAGAAAAACACACAGAAGACACCCAAGCTAGCGAGGGGCAGTGTGGGTGGAGGCAGCCTTCCTGCTAGTCGGTGAAGACTCTGGACCAGGAGGACTGGGTTCTGGGCCTGGCTTTACCAACACGACCGGGGAAGAGGTCCTCACCCCCTCCAGGTGTCCACAGGTAAGAGAAAGAGGCTACGCTGAGTGGCTTAAGGCCGTGGCTTCCCAGTTCGTAGCTCAGTATGATGGAAACAGGAAGTCTTGGGAGCGACACAGCTGCCGAAGTTCACCAAGACAGAAAAATCCTGAGACTACTGCTGTTGCCACAGCCGTTTCATAACGGAGTCACCTTACTCCTGAAAAAGCAAAGACAACAATTCCAAAAACAAGGCCATCCTCGAACTTGAACACATTCAGCCTCGTTACAAACTCTGCATGTCTGTTTCCTCACTTGGCCAAAGATGAGTGAGTTCCTCTAGGAACAGGCACCTGGGAACCAACACAAACCGAGAATTTAAAAAAAAACTGACTCCCACTTCCATATAAGATGGGGTAACAGAAACTGGACTTCCCCTCCCACCTCCAACAGTCAAAACAAACACAATGTACAAACTGATGGTTTGCAAAACACCAGACACCAGGGAAGGGAAGAGAGTGACTCGGGAGGCAGAAAGCCAGCGAGGTGAACCCCACACCTGCTCCGCATTCCACTGGGAGAGAGTTCTCGGGATGCGGAGCTGGGAGAGGGCACCCAGGCAGAGCACCCTGAGCTGAAAAGCAAGATTGAGAATCTGGGGAGACGGAGGGAGCTGGTGTGCAGGACACAGTGCCCAAGGGGAGAGACCTCCACGGCGAAATCCCAGAGGCCTGCAGAGGGCTTCCCTCGAGGGTTCCTCTGGAGCCCGTCTGTGCACACACGTGTGCAGGAAAAGGAGCTGAAGCTGGAAAAGAGGCATTCAAAGCCTTCAGGTTTGAAAGGAATAGTTCCTGGCCCTCTGCCGACCTGGGAACAGAGCCTGTCCCACCAGTCAGACTGGAAAAACCTCACTACCCCAGGGGCTCTGTGTGGTGGAGCAGAGCAGCCTGGGGGCTACAGTCCCTGGGATCGCAAGAGAGTCGGCCTGAGAAAGCACTAAACGACACCCAGCATCGCTCGGGGACATCTAACGTATCTTAAAGGAAAGGCTCAAAAGCATCCAACTGTTTCCAATAAGCTTACATGCATTCCAGAAGAAACCTGAAGAATATTTCTACCGGTACAAAAGTACCCAACATCCAAGAGAATAATCACAATGCCTGGCATCCAATCAATAATTACCAAGCACGCTAAGAACAAAACGTGACCTTTAGACACGGAGACAAGGGTTTGATCCCTGAGTCAGGAAGATCCCCTGGAGAAGGAAATGGTAATCCACTCCAGTATTCTTGCCTGGGAAGTCCCATGGACAGAGGAGCCTGGTGGGCTACAGTCCATGGGGTCACAAGAGTCCGACACACGACTTAGCAACTAAACAAACAAACAAAAAAACCACATGGCTTCATTGGCTAATCTGCCAAACATTTAAGAAAAAAGTAAAACCATTCTAGACATACTCTTCCAAAAAACCGAAAAGGACGGAATACTTTTCAGCTGATTCTAAGGCCAGCATTCCTCTCATATAAACCAAAATGAAAGACATGTATAAAGAAGGAAAGGCTTGCATTTGTTAATGTGTGTGTGTGTTAGCTGCTCAGTCATGTCCGACTCTATGCAACCCCGCAGACTGCAGCCCCCCAGGCCCCTCCGTCCATGGGATTCTCCAGGCAAGAACACTGGAATGGGTTGCCATTTCCTTCTCCAAAAGGAACTATAGAAAGAAAGGAAGTGAAGTGGCTCAGTCGTGTCCGACTCTTTGCAACCCCGTGGACTGTAGCCCACCAGGCGCCTCCATCCGTGGAATTTCCAGGCAAGAGTACTGGAGTGGGGTGCCATTGCCTTCTCTCGCATTTATTAATGGTAATT
The DNA here is from genome assembly GCF_023091745.1 of Budorcas taxicolor. NCBI lineage: Eukaryota > Metazoa > Chordata > Mammalia > Artiodactyla > Bovidae > Budorcas > Budorcas taxicolor. The sequence goes on along the minus strand of NC_068917.1, from coordinate 114,356,355 downwards.
AACAACTCCCCTTTAGTTCCCTTACCTTCTCCTCATAGTTCGGTAGTTTGTCTTTGCATATGGTTATGATGTCCATCCAGGAGTAGTTTCTCTCTTTTCGGATCTTCTCTAATTCTGGATCGTTCTCGTATTTGTCTGCATCCAGCTAAAAGAGTTTAAACAAGCAACAAACAGGAGGTCACGTGAACACACCGAAACACCGAAACAGTCTCTTTCTGGATGTCCAATATGATTATACTCAGAATTTATTACCTAGTCCCGTGTCCACATTCTGGATCTCCAGAATAGTTATACTCCACATATACGGTATTAATATCACTTGGTCCTTTGTCAGTCCTAAACTCACCTTTCTTCCCCTCCTTTCCCTGTCTCTTGGTATGCTTTCCCCTAAAGGCTAAAAATAGTGCAGCTGTGTTGAATTCCCACCTCCCTTCTCTCCAGCAGCCCTGCCAGGGAGTCTATTGAAACTGCACGCTTCCAGTCCCGCCACCAGGAGGCGGGGCACCTCCCCCCACCGCCATGTCCTGTCCCTCGGCCTCCTGTCCACTCCGCAAGGCGGCCTGACCTTAGTCTCTATGGCAACTCCATGGTTACTTTGTTTCCGCCAGCCGAAACACCTGAAGCCCTCTGAGCCCACAAATAAAACCCAAGTTCCTCAGGCAGACAAGAGGCTTTCTACCCCGGGCCCAGCTGCCTTTTCTTTCTTTCTTTCAAGTTTTATTTACGCGTTTCTGCTTGGTCTTCACTGCTGTGTGCAGGCTTCGTGGAGCTGCAGCGAGCCGGCACATGGGCCCAGTAGCTGCAGCTCCCCGATTGCAGAGCGCCGGCTCAGCAGCTGCGGCATCCTTGCCCCAGACACGTGAGAGCATCCCAACCAACCTGTGTGTCCTGCGTCAGCAGGCAGCCTCTACCCGCTGAGCCGCCCAGAAGCCGAGCCATGAATTTCTAAACGACCACCCCCCACACGAGCAGACCCCCACAGGGCACCTTCACATCCGGGTGAGAGTTTCCCACACCCTACGGCGTCACTGAGACCACAGGCAAACAGTCCAGCTATTGTCCTGCTCCAGATTCAGTCATTATAAAGCGCAAACAGGCCCAGGGCGCTGGAAGCACAGAGTCAACAAGTCTACAGGACTCCCCAGAAAAGACCCTGATGCTGGGGAAGGCTGAAGGCGGGAGGAGAAGGGCACGACAGAGGATGAGATGGCCCGTTAAGTCTGGGTAAACTCCAGGAGTTGGTGATGGACAGGGAGGCCTGGGGTGCTGCAGTCCATGGGGTTGCGAAGAGTGGGGCACGACTGATCGAGTTTACAACAAGTTTAATTCTGACAGTCCTGGGTCTTCCCATCCACAGGAGAACCAGGAGCCAGGAGGAGCCGGACTCGACCCGGCGGAGGAGCTGAAAACACAGCCTTACTTTATCCCCAGACATTTTCAGGGCTTGGCCAGTGTCCACTCCTGCTCCAAAACTGTCCCGTGGACAGCGAGACCGAAGGGCCGAGTCTGAACAGACGGCGCCTCCCGTCGAGCAGCCCCCCACCCCAGGGAGACGCACAGGGGACCCTCCAGGGACCCCCAACCGCCCTCCCGCCACCCCGCCCGGGCCCCTGAGGACAGGCCCGCGCCTACAGGGCCCCGGCGTCCCACTGGGGCGGCGGGGACCCGCGGGCCCCGGGCCCGCTCTCACTCCGGCCCCTCCGCCCCCACGATCCCCGATCCCCGGCACCGAGCACGCGGCGCGCCCCGCGGTGGAGGCCCGGGGGCCGGCCCGGCCTGGCGGGGCCTGCGCACTGAGCACGGGTCCCCGAGCTCCGCAGCCCCGCCGGCCGGAAGGCGGGGAGCGCGCGGCCGGAGGGGCGCCTGTGCCGCCGCGCGGGCCCCGCGTACCTTCCAGTAAAGGACCCCGAGCCGGCGCAGCTGCTCCAGGCCGACAGGGCGCGCGGGCTCGGCGCGGTGCGGCAGCCGCGGGTCGTCGGCCGCCTCGTCCATGTACCAGGCCTCCACCATGGCCGGGAACTGAGCGCGGGGCCTGGGCCGGGGTAGGCAGGGTGAGTCGGGGCCTGCGCCTGGACGCTCGCGGGCGCCCCTCCTCCTCCCCTCGCTCCTCCTTTCCGTCCCCGGGAGGGCGGGCGGGGCGCGCCTGGAAGCCCGGGGCGGAGCGCCTCCTTCCCGCCGGCGGGCGGGCTCCGGGCGCGAGGCGCTGTCCCTGGAGGAAAGCTGCAGGGCTCAAAACAGCCGCCCGCTGAAACTCCAGCTGCGCTTCGCTTGTGGCTCAGCCGGTAAAGAATCCGCCTGTAACGCGGGAGACCTGGGAAGCGTTGGGAAGATCCCCTGGAGAAGGGAACGGCTACCGGGTTAAAACTCCCCACTGTTCGTTCAGTTCAGTCCAGTGGCTCAGTCGTGTCTGACTCTGCGTCCTCATGGACCGCAGCACGCCAGGCCTCCCTGTCCATCACCAACCCCCAGAGCTTGCTCAAACTCGTCCACTGAGTCAATCATCTCGTCCTCTGTAGTCCCCTTCTCCTGCCCTCAATCTTTCCCAGCATCAGGGTCTTTTCCAATGAGTCAGCTCTTCGCATCAGGTGGCCAAAGTATTGGAGTTTCAGCTTCAGCATCAGTCCTTCCAATGAACACCCAGGACTGATCTCCTTTAGGATGGACTGGTTGGATCTCCTTGCAGTCCAAGGGACTCTCAAGAGTCTTTTCCAACACCACAGTTCAGAGGCATCAATTCTTTGGCGCTCAGCTTTCAAGAACTTTCTCCCCTAAAGAAAGGAATGGACATTAAGACTGACTACGTTCAGCTCCCAGCCAATCCCAGCCTCCAGCAGGTCTCAGGAATTCCTTGCCCCAGTTGTTGAAAGCTAACTAATAAAAAATAATCTTGAGGAAAAGCAGACCCCCTCAAAACAATGCATCTCTGCATATATATGTTTTCTGTGTGTACCTGCTCTCTTCTGGACTTGGCGCAGCAGCCCACTGACCTGACTGCAGCCCTTCTCGCCTCATTAAAGGTGATCTGTTCCTGTAAAGTGCCGGTCTCTTTCTTTCTCCGAACCTCGGCTTCTCTAACTCCCTTACCCTACATTTTTTGGTGCCGAAACCCGGGAGGTTGAGGTTCCTTCTCAGTTTCATTCTCCACGGCCAGCCCTTTGGAGCGTGGAAACCTGCCGCGCTCACTTTCCCACCCGGGCTTTCAATACCTCCTCGGGAGGACCTTCATTGGTTCCCATGAACCCCAAGGAATATTGGCCTCTCTCTCTCTCTCTCTCTTCCTCTTTTCTCTACACTCTCTGTTTTACAAAACCAACCAACTCCAGGACAGAGGCCTTTTGCCATTCGACCTCCCTCCATCCACCACAAATTCTCACCTGACCCAGTAGCCCAGGGAAGCTCGGGTGGTACTCTAGGGCGCCGCAGACTATCATCCTTTCTGCGTTCCCAGGGAACCCTCGGGCCCAAAGGCCCTCTGGGGAGGTACTTGGGGGACGCCCCTCCCTCCTTAAGAGTCTCTCTCTCTCTCTCTGTTTGCCCGATCAAAAGATTAGGTGACAACCTTTTCTCTCGACCAGACAGTCGTTAGCCATTTGCTATGGGGTCAAGCCAATCCGGAGAAGGCAATGGCACCCCACTCCAGTACTCTTTCCTGGAAAATCCCATGGACGAAGGAGCCTGGTAGGCTGTAGTCCATGGTATCAAGAAGAGTCGGACACAACTGAGCGACTTCACTTTCACTTTTCACTTTCATGCATTGGAGAAGGAAATGGCAACCCACTCCAGTGTTCTTGCCTGGAGAATCCCAGGGATGGGGGAGCCTGGTGGGCTGCCGTCTGTGGGGACGCACAGAGTCAGACATGACTGAAGCGACTTGGCAGCAGCAGCCAATCCGTCCCGTGTGACTGTCCCTTAGCCTGTGTGAAACGAAACCTCAAACCTCTACTCTTGACCGACCTCAAGGTTCATAAACTGAGGTCACTTCATACTCAAATTTGGCCTCAATACAAACTGGATAACCAAAACCGCTGGCCTGAGTTCAGAACTTCCAATTTCAATATTTTATCAGATCTCACTAACTTACTCAAATGGAATGGCAAATGGTTGGAGGTCCCCTCTATTGAAGCCTTCTGGGAGCTTAGAAGCCCTCCTTCTCTCTGCAAGTGTTAGAGGAGGCACACTGACCGACACCGCCGCCCCCCCCGCCCCCCGGCCAGGCACCGTAGTAACCACTTGCATGAGCTGTTTCACAACAGGAGGTCATGGTAAGGGACACGGAACTAATAAGCCGCCACCAACCGGAAGAGTTCAGGAAAGGTCAAAAGGAGACACCACATGTCCAACCACCTCCCAGAATCCTTCTCACTGGCCTCCATCTTGGCTGAACGAGGCGTGTACCACCAGGAAGGACTCTGATCAGAATGACTGGCTAAAGACAACCTGGAAACTAATCCCATCACCATAAACCCAAGACTGCGAGCCATGTGGCAGAGCGGTCCTCCTGGGTTCCCTTACCCTACCTCTCTCCACCCAGGCGCCATGTCCCAATAAAATCTCTTCCTTCGTCAGCACATGTGTCTCCTCGGACAACTCACTTCTGAGTGTTAGACAAGAGCCCAGTTTCCGGCCCTGGAAGGGGTCCCCCTTTCTGCAACACAAGGACTGTTCTACCTATCAAATCCTCCTGTGCCCTCTCTCCCCCTCCACTACAAAAGAATCCAAATCTAAAGCCCCTAAAAGGCCCCCTAATCCCTCAGCCCCCGATTTCGACCCGGCAGATGAGCCTCGTCCCTACCATCCCGGAAATAAGGCTTCCAGAGACGAGACCCACCCTCTAGCCCTTCCTCCTCCAAATCGGGAAGCAATGACCCCCAAAACCCCAAAGGAGATTTACACCCTCCCTCCATCGACCAGGCCCCAAAGCAAACACTTGTTTCCTCCCAGAGAGGTAGCGGGACCAGGGAGCCCTCCACGGCTCCCTCCACGTGCCTTTCTCCATTTCTGACATGAGCCACATTGAAGAAAATTTGGGGTCTTTTTCAGAAGATCGTACTAGATACAGGAAGGAATTCCTCTGCCTTACACAAGCATATCATTTAACCTGGAATGATCTCTATTACATCCTAAACACCGCATTAACCCCTGGTGAAAAGGAACGGATGTGGCAGGCAGCCCAGACTCATGCTGACTAGCTCCATAACCGAGACAGGGCTGATCCGGGGGCTGATGATGCAGCCCCTTTAACTGAGCCCCGGTGGACGTACCAAGCCGGCAACGCCGGCGGCTGGTACCCACATCATATGATCACCTGTTTACTAACAGGAATGCTAAAAACTCTCACATTCATGTTAACTATGATAAGATTAGGGAAGTGACTCAAGAAAAGGATGAAAACCCTGCCCTTTCCACGGCGTACTGAGGCAGTCCAAAAGTACACTAATCTAGATATTTCCACCCCTGCTGGACTTGTCCCATTCATAAGTCCGTCAGCCCTCAATATTCGCCCCAAACTATGCCAGTTAGAAAAGGGCCCCCAAACCGCTCAGCGAGATCTCCTAGAAATAGCCTTTGAAGTTTTCTATAATAGGGAGGAAGAAGCGAAAAAGGAAAAAGGAAAGGAAAGAAGGACCAAATATGCTTTATTCGCTGCAGCTATTCAAGAAAAAAATTCAACCCCTCTGGCCCGCCCACCTCGACCCACCTGTATGGGACCTAACCTTCCAGGCTTTAGATGTAACCAAATGGGACAATGGGCCAAATTCTGCCCAAACTCCCGGCCACCCACCAAACCCTGTCCCACCTGCAAACAATGGGGTCCCTGGAAAATGGATTGTCCTCAGACACTACCCATCAAATCTCAGGGTCCACCCCAGACCCAACAACAATGGGCCGGGAACCAGACTCCGGGGGGCCCTGCACCCCAGACCACGGCTCCTCGGGTGAGGTGAGAGATGACCCAGGTGTGCCTGAACTATTCCAGTGATGGAGCCCAAGCTCCAGACCCCAAGCCCATCCCATACAGACAGACTCGGAGCTCTGGGTAATCGGCGCGGTGGCTGGACACAAAGTCTTATTCCTAACAGACACTGGAGCAGCCTTTTCACTTTGAACCTCCTTTAAGGGCCCTCTCCAACCTTCAGAAGTGGCCATCGAAGGGGTCTCAGGCATCCCTTTTTATCCCAAAATAACCCCTCCTCTCCTATGTTCCTTTGGCAAAACAACACTAACACGTTCTTTTATAGTTCCTCAATGCCCAAGGGCATTGGTGGGATGTGATCTTCTGGTTAAGCTACAAACTTCTATAAACCTCTCATTCTTAGATCCCATATCAATTCTTTGCATCCGAATGGCACCCTAACCCCTGGCCAGCCCTCACTCCCAAAACCTGCCCCCTGACCTTCCTCGAGAGATCCTCGGGTCTGGGAACCATTCTCCCATCCAGGTTTTTCTTAAAAATCCCTCTCAGGTCATAACCCAAACTCAGTATACCCTGCCCACAGAATCCCGACAAGGACTTAAACCAATAATCTCTGGACTGCTCAAAGCTGGCCTTTTGCAGCCCATCTGTTCTCCTCATATTATACTGGCAGTCAAAAAGGGGCCCCACTCCTGGCGTCTAGTCCAAGATCTTCGCAAGATCAGTGAGGCCATAATACCCGTACACACCGTGGTCACGAATCCCTACCCCCTTCTCTCACATATTCCCCCGACACACTCTATTTCACGGCATTAGACCTCAAGGATGCTTTCTTTACTACACCCCTACACCACTTCTCACAGCCCCTATTTGCCTTCACCTGGACGGACCCAGCGGAGAAAGCAATGGCACCAGTACTCTTGCCTGGAAAATCCCACGGACAGAGGAGCCTGGTGGGCTGCAATCCATGGGGTCGCGAAGAGTTGGACACGACTGAGCGACTTCACTTTCACTTTTCACTTTCATGCATTGGAGAAGGCAATGGCAACCCACTCCAGTGTTCTTGCCTGGAGAATCCCAGGGACGGCAGAGCCTGGTGGGCTGCCATCTATGGGGTCGCACAGAGTTGGTCACGACTGAAGCGACTTAGCAGCAGCAGCAGCAGGATGGACCCAGACACATATCAATCTCAACAATTAACTTGGACTGTTTTACCTCAAGGGTTTAGAGATAGGCCTCATTTTTTCGGTCAAGCCCTCCAAAGAGGCCTGCAAACTTTAGACCTAGGCTCTACTACCTCACTCCAACATGCAGACGACTCATTGTTACGCAGTTCCTCTCGCGGCAACTGCCTAGTCCACAGTGCTGTGGTATTAAATGCCCCAGGCAACGGGGCTACAGAGCCTTCCTCTCCAAAGCACAGTTGCTTCCACCACTGTCAATTACATGGGATTGCTTCTCACTCCCACATCTAAAATAATCCCAACTCAGAGACTTCCAACCTTGACACAGACCCCTAGGCCCCAAACCAAGAGGAAACATCTTTCTCTATTAGGTCTATTAAATTTATTCTGAATATGGGTCCCAAATTTTGCCCTACATGCAAAACCCCTCTACAAAGCTACTCAAGGAAACTTAGATGAACCCTTACTGGCCCCCACCTCTCTCCACACCCCCATACAGACTCTTATCAAACATTTACTACGGGCCCCTTCTCTTTACTTACCTGATTACACCAGGCCTTTTTTCCTTTTAGTACATTCTCGACAAGGACTTGCGTTAGGGATTCTGTGCCAGAAACGGGGGGACATATGGGGCCCTCTAGCTTACTTATGCAAACAACTCGATCTTGTCATGCTCAGATGGCCACCTTGTCTCCAGGCCTTAGTTGCAACCACCCTCTTAATACCTGAAGCCCAAAAACTAATCTGAAATGCCCCTCTAAATGTATGCTCTCATTCCTTCGAAGATTTACTCTCTCATAGAGCTTTCCGTTCTCTGCCCCCTGCTTGACGACAGATCCTCAACCCATCCCTTTCTTTTACGCCTTGTAAACCTCTTAATCCTGCTAGCTTACTCCCTACACCAGATCCAGAAGCAGAACACCTATCCCATGACTGTGTTTAGACCTTAGATGTGACACTTAATCCTTTTGAACATATAACCGATCAGCCCCTTACTGACCCCACAGTCCCATCCTGGTTCACAGACGGCAGTGCCCAGAAGCAAGCCCCATTCAGGGCTGAATACACTATAGTCCAGGGACAGCCCAACAAAGTTATCCCCCCTACCCCCACCTCATCAAGTCAGCCACACTCCCAACTCACACATCCTCACAGCAGGCTGAACTGATAGCTCTTACACAAGCTCTGACCCTAGCCAAAGGCCAGAAGATAAGCCTTTACACGGACTCCAAATATGTCAACAACACATTACATTCCAACATTATAATCTGGAGGGAGAGGGACATTCCTGACTCAGAAGGGCATGCCTATTCTCAGTGCTTCCATTATTTCTGAACTCCTCCATGTGGCTCAGCTCCCAAAACAAACTGCTGTGATACATTGCCGGGGACATCAGGGACATGGCCTTATCTCCGTTTACAACAACATAGCAGACCGCAAAGCAAAGCGGCAGGCCGCCTCTGTTAGTCTTGTCTTTACCATAGCCCAGACTGACGAGCCAAACAGCCACACACTACTTTCATATTTCCATTCTCTTTTCCACCCCTCTGCAAAAGTACTGAAGACTTTCCTTCAGAACTATTGAGTTAACTAAAGATGGTGTGGCTTATTTAAATAATCTGACCCAAACTTGTACCACTTGTCAGTGGACAGACCCTAATTCTAACATTTGTCCCCCACCCTTTTCCCCACCCAACAAATTCGCAGACATCTTCCCGCACAAGACTGGCAGGTAGATTTCACCCACATGCCACCCATAAAAAGGGTTAAATTTCTCCCAGTCTTCATAGATACATTTTCTGGATGGACCAAAGCTTTCCCGACTTCTAACAAACGAGCCCCTACTGTAGCTCGCCTTATCCTTACCGAAATCCTCCCCAGGTTTGGGATGCCTTCCTCCCTCCAGTCTGACCATGGGCCCAAGTTCACATCCCAAATCACCCAAAATATTGCACGAGCCCTGGAAATTCCTTGGAGGTTTCACATTCCTTATCACTCCTGGTCCTCTGGGAAGGTTGAGGGAGCCAACCAAGTCCTAAAAGAAACTGACCAAATTAACAATCAAACTTCATCAAGATTGGGCTAAACTCCTCCCTTTAGCCCTTTTAAAGGTCCAGTTCTATTCAGTTCAGTCGCTCAGTCGTGTCCAACTCTTTGCGACTCCATGGACCGCAGCATGCCAGGCCTCCTTGTCCATCACCAACTCCCGGAGCTCATGTCCATTGAGTCGGTGATGCCATCCAACCATCTCATCCTCTGTCATCCCCTTCTCCTCCTGCCCTCAATCTTTCCCAGCATCGGGGTCTTTTCAAATGAGTTAGCTCTTTGCATCAGGTGGCCAAAGTATTGGAGTTTCAGCTTCAGCATCAGTCCTTTCAATGAACACCCAGGACTGATCTCCTTTAGGATGGACTGGTTGGACCTCCTTGCAGTCCAAGGGACTCTCAAGAGTCTTCTCCAACACCACAGTTCAAAAGCATCAACTCTTCTGTGCTCAGCTTTCTTTATAGTCCAACTCTCACATCCATACATGACCACTGGAAAAACCATAGCCTTGACTAGACAGATCTTGTTGGCAAAGTAATGTCTCTGCTTTTTAATATGCTGTCTAGGTTGGTCATAACTTTCCTTCCAAGGAGTAAGTGTCTTTAATTTCATGGCTGCAGTCACCATCTGCAGTGATTTTGCCAGGCCTTACCAAAAACCCCTCTCAATATCAGCCCACTCGAGGCCATGTACGGGGGGCCCGCAGGACCTTTCGGACCCCTCCCCTCCCATGAGGGTCCCAGGCTGCCAGCCCCCCTCCCTTTCCCCTTACTCGCCCAGATACAAGATGCCCTTTGGCAACATATGGATAACCTACTCCCTCGACCGCATCCCGATCTCCTGTACCCATCCCTCCAAATAGGAGGCAAAGTCTCTGTGACAGCTCAGTCCCGCTCAGATCTAATCCCCAAATGGCAAGGACCCTACCCGGTAATTCTGCTGCCCCTACCACTGCAAAATTAAAAGAAATCACCCCTTGGGTGCACATTGCTCGACTAAAAAAGGTTATGCAGCCCAATGATGAGAATGCTTACCAGACTAATGCTTAGCAGACTAAAACTAACTGAGTTTCTCCCACAGGCCCTACAACTCCAAAGTTGTCATGGCTTCCACTGGCCCCAACTGACAACGGATGAGCCAGTTGGTTTCACGGCTGCAATTACTTCTGGAACAATTCCTGACAGATACCTGGGTCTCGAGTCCTCAAGGATCCACGTTCGAACACGTTGAGGATTACATCTCCACCCTGTGGCTGCAGGGGACCGTGTATAACTTTTACCCTTTTGAAATCCAAGTCTTCTCCACAACAGTCTACCTTATATTCACTTCCCCAAATGCTGGTTGACATCTTCTTCCTATCGTCTTTCTCTCCTGTGACCAAGAACTCTTTCAAAACCCTAAACTCAACTATCTATTCCGGACCCTTAATTTAACCCATACTCTCCCTAGTGCTTCTAACCCACAATTGGCTAAAGACTGCTGGATATGTCTATCCATAACTCCTCTGGGAGATTCAGCCCTCCCCACATCCATCCTTGACTGGACCACTGATAACGTATCCCTACACCCCTGATACCATGGGGAGCCTTTATTTGTCTCATATCTTAAATACCTTCACACTAGTGATCGAATCCAGAATTCGGACAAACTCTTCGAATCTTTCCTCACTGACCCTCCCTCCTACAATGGAAAACCTCCAATAGGAGGCCCTGTCGCCCAGAGAGTAACACTGTTGTAACGAGCTCCTTCTTGCATATCTAGAAACTCCGGAAACAGTTCATATGACCAACCCGTGGGCATGACCTCTAAACCCACGTGTAACCATATCTCCACTTCACTCTTTGCCACTGGAAAGGCTATATATATAATGTTTCTGGCCCTACAGGGCTTTCTCTAACCTTTACAGGATGGTTCCCTCATCATACTCCTCTGCTTCTCCCATCGTTGGGGCCACCTTAGTGGGGTCCCTGTTCTTGAGCGAACGATCAAACCCCCACCCCCAACTCCTCTTCACCATCGACTTCAGCTGTTGTATTGAGACACCTGGCCTGTTTCTCTTGTGTGGGGCATCTACATACCTCTGTTTACCTACTAATTGGATCGGAACCTGCACCCTGGTATACTCCAGTCCAAACATTTTTATAGCCCCCAATGATCAACCCCTACCTATTCCTCGCATTCATAAGTGAATGAAACAAGCCATTCATTTCATTCCCCTCTTAGTGGGACTAAGAATGCGGCTAGAATTGGAACAGGAACTGCCAGCCTAACCACCTCCATCCACAACTACCAGGCCCTATCTAAAGACCTATCAGACAGCCTCCAGGAAATAGCCCAAGGTCTAATAACTCTCCAAAATCAACGCGATTCCTTGCCGGCCATAGTTACAACATAGAAGGGGATTAGATCTACTAACTGTAGAGAAGGGAGGTCTGTGCCTTTTTCTAGATGAATCCTGCTGCTTCTATGCCAACCAGTCGGGTGTTGTCCAGGAAGCTGAAAAAACCCTTAAAGATCGAGCCTCTCAAATCTGCCAGAGATTAAGCAACTCCTGGTAGTCATGGTTGATGGACTGGAACCGACGCCTTGGGTTTTGCCACTTCCCAGACCATTCATATTCATTATCCTCGTATTCACATCTGGACCTTTTTTGCTTAATCTTTTCCAGGGATTCCTCCAGGACCGAATCCGAGCCATTTCTCGAGATCGAGTCAAGACTGTTCTGCTTGAGACCCTGGCAGCTAGAGTAGAAAATCAACACTATGGGCCTTAGACTTCCTTCCTCCCCAACCACAAACCTGCGACTCTGCGACCCCATAGACTGTAGCCCTCCAGGCTACAGCTCCTCTGTCCATGGGATGTCCCAGGCAAGAAACTGGAGCAGGTTGCCATTTCCTTTTCCAGGGGACCTTCCCAACCCAGGGATCGAACCTGAGTTTCTTGCGTCTCCTGCACTGGCAGGCAGATTCTTTGCCACTGCGCCATCTGGGAAGCCCATACTGGTACCCACTCCTGAGTGCCCAGAGCAGGCCAATGGGGATGAGCTAATGAAACAGAGATCAGCAGTCTCGGTCTTCCAGATCCTCCACCCGGGAGCTAAAATGGCTCTGCTTATGACCTTCTCTTGTGGCTGTTATCCCCTCCTTCACCCACGAATGCACAGAACCCCCGGGGGCTTTGCTTATGTGGATTCTATCTACTAACATTCATCTGAAAGGAGAAAATAATAGGTTTTTATGTATTAATTCATCTAAACATAACAGTGATCACCATTATGTCTTAGCAAATAACATTTTAGTGAAGAAGTCATATTTTACAAATAAAAAATGAAAAGAGTAGCATTTTTTTTTTTAATTTCTACAACTCTTATCTGGCTTAATAGCAAAAAGAGGGACTCTCATCTGCTTCTGCAAAGAGTCTCTTGATATATGTTATTCTGGTTGAATTGTATGAAGAATATCCAGCCTCACACAGGTATGTAGTTGGAAAAGGGAGGAATATTTTTAATAACTTTCTGGATAGTTGTAGATGTTCATACTATACCGAATTTGTAGCTATTGATACTACACGAAAAATTGACAGTTGCTGGTTTCCTGAAAGTTAGTTGCAATGTGGAATCTAACAACTAGAGCAATGATTTCAAATTCTGTTATATCCATGAATATTGAACTTTGAATAGTTCATCTGTACATGATTGTGTAACAGCATGCACCAGTCCTTTTGAGAATACTGTTCCACAAAGTCATGGATCTCTTTCAAATATTGACACAGGCTGGTCTACAATACCACTAGGCTTACCAGAAAAATCCAGGAGTAGGAAAGCTGTAAACGTCATGGGGCAGAAAGTTTCACAATGTTTGAATTTTCTTTTGAAAGCTTGAATTGGCCATAAATATTGTCAGTTGTTTACTTGCTGATTTTTTTGGCCGCACCTCAAGACACGTGGGATCTTAGTTCCTGATGAGGGACTGAACCCGCACCGCCTGCAGTGGAAGCTTGGAGTCTTAGTCCCTGGACCTGAAGAGACAGGCTCACCCTATTTGGGGGAATGTCTGCCAAACACCCTGGTTGGAATAACCACAGTTACCTGCTGGCGAGATGGGTTTGTAGCTCAGTCATACAAGAGCTTCTGCCTCAAAACGACCAGGGCACTTTGTTGAACAGTATGTGAGAGGCTTTCTGTTACTTCCTGCTTTGTCCCAGAGGCTATTAAAAACATTGGTCGTCAGGGGTCAGGATGAATAAAACTGAAAGTGTGATTGCTTCTTCGGGCCCTTCTTAAGAGAAAGCGGGCTGTTTTGCTTTGTCTTGTGAAGAACAGGATCAATGATGGTAGTTTGGAGCTGCAGCCCAACTCACACTGAGGCACCAACAGTGTGACCGCCCCCCCGCCCCCCCGCCCCGCCCCGCAGGGCACCAACAGAGTGATTGCCTCCCAGGGCACCAACAGGGTGACTGACCCCCAAGGCACCAACAGGGTGACCCCCCCCCCCCCCCCCCAGGGCACCAGCAGCATGATCCCCAGGGAACCAACAGGGTGACCGACCCTCAGGGCACCAACAGCATGACCCCCGGGGCACCCCTCAGCCCTGCAGGGTGGCAGGGGCAGCAGGTGCTGGCCTGGCCTCCTCACCAAACTGTCCTCCCAGGCGCCCCTACCCTTGAAGAAGGCAGCTCTCGGGAACAGACACAGCCGCTCCGTGTAAAGTAGACCAGCCCTCGGCGTGGGAACTGATCCTCACCGTCTGGTAACGATTGACAACGGGACATAATCTGCAAAGGTACTGACTCACTGTGCTGTACGCCCGAGAGGAACAGCGTTGTAAACCAACTCTACTTCGATCTTAAACAAAAAATACCCAGCTCTGAGCTCTCCTGGTTAGGGTGCAGGTGTCAGAGACGCAGCCAGCGGCTGGAGCAGACAGAACCCAACGGGGGTCCTGTCTCACGGGCCGAGAAGGCCGGGCGCTCCCCGCGCCCCGCGCGGCCCTGGACTCTCTCGTCCCTCACAGCTCAGCTCGCCCGGGGCGCTGACTCACTTCTCACCAGCCCAGCGAGCTTTCCGGACCTGACAGGAAACAGCCGCAGGAGCCCTGAAACAGGCTCGCTTGTGATTCGGCGGAAAGCGCTCCCGGCATGCTGTGCGCACATCCGGGCTCACGGAAGCGTCCGGGGGGCCGTGCGTCCGCGTCTCCACAGCGTGTCTCCGCGGGAGCCCCGGGCCGGTCGTGGCCATCGGGGAGGCCGCAGCCCGGCAGCGCCGTCACAGCCCGTCAAGGCGGGCAGGGGGACGGCAGCCCCGGAGGGGAGGAGAGGCTGACGGCACACACCGCGGCCAATCTCCCCTCCCGTGGAGAGCTTCCACTGAAAGAATGAGGCAGACGGCACAGCGGCTCTCGGCTCCCCCCTCCCGCGTCTTCAGGGGGTGCCGCGCCCGCCCGGCCCCAGCGACCCCAGAGCACACCCGGTCCCCCGCTGGCCTGTGCCTAGACTCCTCTCTCGTGAGCGCCGGACTTCCGGAAATGTCTTTCGAATGGAAGGAGCTGCAGGGTCTTCTGGAATACACAGAAAACGCTCAGGGAGAGTGGATGCCACAAATAAGGAGGGCAGGAGCCGCAGAGGGGCACCTGTGCCAAAAGCACAGCTTCAGAAGCATTTTAACGGAAAGAGCTAGAAACAGGAGTTTGCTGTGAGACACAAGGGTCCATCTGTCAATAAAGGTGAAGCTAACCCTAGGAGCCACAGAAGGAATCCAGTGGGGCCCACCGGTTTCACACCCCACAAGTAAAAAGACGTGGCAAGTTCACTAACACAGCCCATAACAGGACGAGAAGGTGAATAGAGCGGAGCCGGGTGACTGAGAATTGAAGCTTCATGAAACTGTTCTCTGTGGTATAAATCTGAACATTTCTGACGCTAATTTTTATAAAAAGTAATGGAATTTTGAGTTGAGAAGCAAGCGGTCTGTGCATGAGCCTGGATTTCTTCACAAAGAAGTCATATTTGGAACCAGTTGCCTAGAGGCCCCAGTCAGCAAAATTTTATTCAAACTAATTAAAAGGAAAGTGTTTCTCGCGGTCTTAATACAGCTCCGAAATAGGGTCAAAGACGGCAGGCGCCCTGTCCTGGGGGTGCGGGCGTATTTACAGCATGTCGGTGAATTCTCCCAACCTCTGTGCTCCCGGCTTGAAGATAAAACCGATGCGTATTCCAGTGCGTCACCTCTGCCGTCTTCAGCTTTACCAGCCGACTGTTCCCAAAACACTCGCTCCAATAAAGCCTTTCCCCGAGTGTGCTCCAAGTCACACAGGGTGAGGAAAGGGATTCAAGAAAGGGGTTCCAAGGTCAAACGCTTGGAGGAAACTCTGCTGACATCATCTCCCTTCTGAGAAGTAATGAAGTTTGTCAGGGAGAAATTGTCTCCTGGAGACAAAACTTATTCGTTCTCTGGAGAAAGAAAGTGAAAGCTGCCCAGTTGTGTCTGACTCTTTGCAACCCCATGGACTACAGAGTTCATGGAATTCTCCAGGCAAGAATACTGGAATAGGTACCCTATCGCTTCTTCAAGGGATCTTCCCAACCCAGGGATCAAACCGGGGTCACCTGCATTGTAGGCGAATTCTTTACCAGCTGAGCTATCAGGGAGAGGCATCGGCTAATTCCAAATGCACCTTCTTTGTAAACACTGTCCGAAGTTCAGACATAACAGGAGTAACGCCAACGGAGCCTCAGAGTGGCGAGCAGCAAGTTGAGATCCGCACTCAACCAGACAGAGAGTCTGCGAACGGCAGGACTCCACCCTAAACATGGAAGGAGGCTGGCGTGTGTGGATGTAGCCAGGAGGTCGTGACTGCTGACTCTTCACAGTGATTGCTGACAACACCACAATTTTCTTAAAAAACAGGGAATTGGTCAGTAGTTACCTCATAGCCAGTTTGGGGGAAACCATTTCAGTTGTGCCCATGATTGCAGAGGCCTAAGCAAGAAATGGCACTTCCCAGGTGGCTCAGTGGTAAAGGATCTGCGTGCCAATGTAGGAGACGCAGGAGAAGTAAGTTCAGCCCCTGGGTGGGGAAGATCCTCAAGAGGAAGAAATAGCTACCCACTCCAGTATTCTTGCCTGGAGAATCCCAGGGACAGAGGAGCCTGCCAGACCACAGCATGTGGGGTCGCAAGGAGTTGAGCTACTGATGACAGGCAAGAAAGCAAGACAGGACCCAGGTCAGGACTCCCTGGTGGTCCAGGGGTTAAGACTTTCCCTTCCAATGCAGGAAGGGCGGGTTTGATCCCTGGTCGAGGGAGTTAATATCCCACATGCCTTGCAAAGGAAGAACCAAAACATAAAACGGAAGCAGTATTGTAATGAAGTCAATAGACTTTAAAAAAGAAAAGAGAAGACCCAAGTCAGTCTGGGTCCCCTGCTTTGTCTGCAGGGCCAGAGTGCTTTAGTCTGCTCAGGGGTGTTTCAAGGCAGGTCTGTTTTTTGCTTGTTTCTTTTTATTTTGACTGCACCACACAGCATGCAGGACCCTAGTTTTCCAACCAGGGCTTAAATCTGAGCTCCCTGCAAGGGAAGCACAGAGTTCTGAGAGAATTAACTCTTAGGTAGGTTGATAAGAAGTCCAGGGTGCCTATGAGTAGAAAGGGGTCTAGGTTCTGGAGGAGGAGAAAGGGACAAACGTTTTTTTCTACATTGCTTTGTCTTAGTCACATGAGACATTTTTTCTTAAACTTTGAGTTGTTATGACAACAATCTTTAAGACAAACTTTCTTTAAGCCGAGAACTAATGATTCAGTTCAGTTCAGTCACTCAGCCTTGTCTGATTCTTTGTGACCCCATGAATCGCAGCATGCCAGGCTTCATGTCCATCGAGTCGGTGGTGCCATCCAGCCATCTCATCCTCTATCGTCCCCTTCTCCTCATGCCCCCAATCCCTCCCAGCATCAGAGTCCTTTCCAGTGAGACAACTCTTCGCATGAAGTGGCCAAAGTATTGGAGTTTCAGCTTTAGCATCAGTACTTCCAATGAACACCCAGGGCTGATCTCCTTCAGAATGGACTGGTTGGATCTCCTTGCAGTCCAAGGGACTCTCAAGAGTCTTCTCCAACACCACAGTTCAAAAGCATCAATTCTTCAGTGCTCAGCTTTCTTCACAGTCCAACTCTCACATCTGTACATGACCACTGGAAAAACCACAGCCTTGACTAGACAGACCTTTGTTGGCAAAGTAATGTCTCTGCTTTTTAATATGCCATCTAGGTTGGTCATAACTTTCCTTCCAAGGAGTAAGTGTCTTTAATTTCATGGCTGCAGTCACCATCTACAGTGATTTTGCAGCCCAAAAAAATAAAGTCTGACACTGTTTCTACTGTTTCCCCATCTATTTCCCATGAAGTGATGAGACCAGATGCCATGATCCTAGTTTTCTGAATGTTGAGCTTTAAGCCAACTTTTTTAGTCTCCTCTTTCACTTTCATCAAGAGGCTTTTTAGCTCCTCTTCACTTTCTGCCATAAGGGTGGTGTCATATGCATATCTGAGGTTATTGATATTTCTCCCGGCAATCTTGATTGCAGCTTGTGCTTCTTCCAGCCCAGCACTTCTCATGGTGTACTCTGCATAGAAGTTAAATAAGCAGGGTGACAGTATACAGCCTTGACGTCCTCCTTTTCCTATTTGGAACCAGTCTGTTGTATTATGTCCAGTTCTAACCGTTGCTTCCTGACCTGCATACAGGTTTCTCAAGAGGCAGGTCAGGTCGTCTGGTATTCCTATCTCTCAGATTTTTCCACAGTTGATTGTAATCCACACAGTCAAAGGCTTTGGCATAGTCAATAAGGCAGAAATAGATGTTTTTCTGGAACTCTCTTGCTTTTCTGATGGTCCAGCAGATGTTGGCAATTTGATCTCTGGTTCCTCTGCCTGTTCAAAAACCAGCTTGAACATCTAGAATTTCATGGTTCACGTATCGCTGAAGCCTGTCTTGGGGAATTTTGAGCATTAGTTTACTAGCGTGTGAGATGAGTACAGTTGTGCAGTAGTTTGAGCACTCTTTGGCATTGCCTTTCTTTGGGATTGGAATGAAAACTGACCTTTTCCAGTCCTGTGGCCACTGCTGGGTTTTCCAAATTAGCTGGCATATTGGGTGCAGCACTTTCACAGCATCATCTTTCAGGATTTGAAATAGTTCAACTGGAATTCCATCACCTCCACTAGCTTTGTTCGTAGTGATGCTTTCTAAGGCCCACTTGACTTCACATTCCAGGATGTCTGGCTCTTGGTGAGTGATCACACCATTGTGATTATCTGGGTCGTGAAGATCTTTTTTGTACAGTTCTCCTGCTAATGATTATACAACAAAATGACCCATCTTGCTCAAGGGTATGTTCTCCCTTAAGCTCTGTACTAAGAATTCAGTTCAGTCACTCAGTCTGTCTGACTCTTTGCAAACCATGGAATGCAGCATGCCAGGCTTTCCTGTCCATCACCAAGTCCCAGAGTTTGCTCAAATTCATGTCCATCAAATTGGTGATGCCATCCAACCATCTCATCCTCTGTCATCGCCTTCTCCTTCCGCCTTTGTTCTTTCCCAGCATCAGGGTCTTTTCAAATGAGTCAGTGCTTCACATCAGGTAGCCAAAGTATTGGAGTTTCAGCTTCAGCATCAGTGAATGCTTCCTAAGGCCTACTTGACTTCGCATTCCAGGATGTCTGGCTCTAGGTGAGTGATCACACCATTGTGATTATCTGGGTCGTGAAGATCTTTTTTGTACAGTTCTTCTGTATATTCTTGCCACCTCTTCTTGATATCTTCTGCTTCTGTTAGGTCCATACCATTTCTGTCCTTTATTGAGCCCATCTTTGCATGAAATGATCCCTTGGTGTCTCTAATTTTCTTGAAGAGATCTCTAGTCTTTCCCATTCTATTGTTTTCCTCTATTTCTTTGTATTGATCCCTGAGAAAGGCTTTATCTCTCCTTGCTATTCTTTGGAACTCTGCATTCCAATGAGTATCTCTTTCCTTTTCTCTTTGCCTTTTGCTTGTGTTCTTTTCTCAACTATTTGTAAGAACTCCTCTGACAACCATTTTGCTTTTTTGCATTTTTCTTGGGGATGGTCTTGATTCCTATCTCCTGTACAATGTCAGGAACCGCTGCCACAGTTCTTCAGGCACTCTGTCTATCAGATCTAATCCCTTGAATCTATTTCTCACTTTCACTGTATAATTGTAAGGGATTTGATTTAGGTCATACCTGAATGGTCTAGTGGTTTTCCCTACTTTCTTCAATTTCTGTCTGAATTTGGCAATAAGGAGTTCATGATCTGAGCCACAGTCAGCTCCCAGTCTTGTTTTTGCTGACTCTGTAGAGCTTCTCCATCTTTGGCTACAAAGAATATAATAAATCAGAGAAGCTGATTAGTATAGAGAGGCTCTGTAGTAAGGATTATATAACAACAAGGACACGTTTCTCCTTTTTAACAAGAACCCTAACAAAGGAAAATATAAGCAAAGTGAAAAGACAGCCTTCTGAATGGGAGAAAATAATAGCAAATGAAGCAACTGACAAACAACTAATCTCAAAAATATACAAGCAACTTATGCAGCTCAATTCCAGAAAAATAAATGACCCAATCAAAAAATGGGCCAAAGAACTAAATAGACATTTCTCCAAGGAAGACATACAGATGGCTAACAAACACATGAAAAGATGCTCAACATCACTCATTATCAGAGAAATGCAAATCAAAACCACAATGAGGTACCACTTCACAGCAGTCAGAATGGCTGCGATCCAAAAATCTGCAAGCAATAAATGCTGGAGAGGGTGTGGAGAAAAGGGAACCCTCCTACACTGTTGGTGGGAATGCAAACTAGTACAGCCACTTTGGAGAACAGTGTGGAGATTCCTTAAAAAATTGCAAATAGAACTACCTTATGACCCAGCAATCCCACTGCTGGGCATACACACCGAGGAAACCAGAATTGAAAGAGACACATGTACCCCAGTGTTCATCGCAGCACTGTTTATAATAGCCAGGACATGGAAACAACCTAGATGTCCATCAGCAGATGAATGGATAAGAAAGCTGTGGTACATATACACAATGGAGTATTACTCAGCTGTTAAAAAGAATACATTTGAATCAGTTCTGATGAGATGGATGAAACCGGAGCTGATTATACAGAGTGAAGTAAGCCAGAAAGAAAAACACCAATACAGTATACTAACACATATATATGGAATTTAGAAAGATGGCAATGACGACCCTGTATGCAAGACAGCAAAAAAGACACAGATGTGTATAACGGACTTTTGGACTCAGAGGGAGAGGGAGAGGGTGGGATGATTTGGGAGAATGGCATTGAAACATGTATACTATCATGTAAGAATCGAATCGCCAGTCTGTGTCCGACGCAGGATACAGCATGCTTGGGGCTGGTGCACGGTGATGACCCAGAGAGACGTTATGGGGAGGGAGGTGGGAGGGGGGTTCATGTTTGGGAACACATGTACACCCGTGGTGGATTCATGTCAATGTATGGCAAAACCAATACAGTTTTGTAAATTAAAGTAAAAATAAAAATAAAATTAAAAAAAACAAGAACCCTCTGACTGACATTTTATGTGGGATTGGGCAAGACCTTTCTGCTGCTGATTTTCGTCTTGTCAGTTTAAGATGGATGTTGTCGGAGTGGGTCTGGTAAAAGCACATGAGGCCTTGACAGGACTCGCGGGGCGGGGGCACTCTGTCCCCCTTCTGATGGCCATGTCAGAAGCTTTCTGTCCGTTTTTATACTTTAATATAACTGCTACACAAAAGCTCGAGTGATCCAGCCTGGGCCCTGGTCCCGAAGCTAAACCTTCTTTGGAGATCGTCAGTCTACCCTCGTTCACCGTAAGCTGTCAGCTCTATCTAACCACTGGACCCCAGAGGCAGTCCTGGTCTGTTCCCATTTCAACGCCACCCAGGTTGGGGAGCAGGAAGTAGAAACTCAAGGCCGAGGGAGTGAAGCATTAGGACCAAATCTTCTTGGGAATAAAACCACAAGACTGTAGAAATAATAGATCTTGAAACCTGAACTACAGGGAAGTTTTTTCAGAAAGCAAATCTCACTCGGATGCAAAGTAAACTTCTGCCACAGTGGCAGATCCCCACGGGTCGGGTGCGCAGTGACTCAGCACCCGCGGGCCTTAAACTCCTGACCGCCTCCCCAGCCGTCCCAGGTCACCCCCGAGGGGGCGCGGGGCAGTCTCCTCCCAACTAGGGCCCAGCACCCCCCTTCCCCTCCGGCCGCCTGCTCCGTCCAATCCGCATCTCCTTCGGGCTGAGACCCGCCCCGGCTTTCCGGTGTTTCTCAATCCACTCCACAAATATTTACGGAACCTGTTCTGGGTCAGGCGCGGTGCTCGCCCCGGGGTGCCGCAGTGAGCGAACAGGAAAACACCCCCGCCTTCACAGAGTTGGTTTCGCATGCGAGGACACACGGAAAAGCAACAGCCCTGGGTCAGACGGAGGGGGTGCTCGGTGGGAACGTGGCACAGGCCAAGAGGAGGAAGGGTGCCAGCCCCGTGCGCCCACGTGTGTGAGACAGGGACGGGAGGGACACAGAGTCGGTGAAGGCAACGGGGAGGCAGAACTGCACCGGAGAGGAGCGGCCAGGAAGGCTGGTGGCGAAGTGACCTTCGGGCAGGCGTGGGAGGAGGCTGGGCCACCTGGAGCAAAGCGTGATGCCAGGCCGGAGGACAGCGGCACGGCCGAGGGAGGGGCCTGGGGCCCAGGGGGCGCGGGGGCCGAGCGTCCCAGGGAAGCAGAGCCCAGGCTGGAGGCGACCGCAGGGCTCTGGGTATCAGAGGGCGAGGGGCTGCGGGCCAGGAGGGAGGGGGCCGCAGGATCTGCAGCAACAGACCCGGCACGGGGCTCAGGGCTCTCCCAGGGTCTCGGCCGAGCGCTGGGGAGGGGGTTTTGGTGCCTGGAGATGGGAGGATGGCGGGGCGGCTGGGAGCACAGTCCCCAGTCTTGCGCGGCACACATCCGCCGGTCCGCCCGTGTCTGAGGGCAGGTGCTGAGGGGAGTCAGGCCTGGGGCTTGGGGAGGGTCCAGGCTGGAAGGCCGTGCCCACGGGGACTTGTCTGCGTGTCACAGACACCGGAGCCCCCCAGGGAGAAGGCAGGCGGGAAAGGGCAGAGTGCTGACCGCGAGGCCACTCATGCTGTGGTCAGGGGACGCCCCTTCGGCTGGCCGCCAGCTTCCTCCAGGCTCCGGCCCTGGGATTGCCTCACCACTGCGTCTGGGGTCCCTCCCAGCTCAACTCTCAAAGCCCAGCCCAGCGCTAGCTGCTGACAGGCAGCAAACTAAGAAGGCGGCGCACAAAGCCCGGAGTCCCAGCTCGACACGCGCTGCTCCTCCTCAGCGTGTTTCCATTTTAAAAATACTGCAGCGGAGTTGGTGTTCGCTCCACGTAAGTCACAGAGCTGCTGTATGACATCATGGGAGTTACAGGTGCACAACACAGTGACGCACAGCTCTCACTGGTTACACCCGCCAGGCTTGCTGCAGAATAGGGGCTCTAGTTCCTTCCTGTACATGCGGTCTACAACTTGTAAGTGATACAGTGTTTGTCTTTCTGAGTTAATTTAGGAGAAGGCAATGGCACCCCACTCCAGGACTCTTGCCTGGAAAATCCCATGGACGGAGGAGCCTGGTAGGCTGCAGTCCATGGGGTCGCGAAGAGTCGGACACGACTGAGTGACTTCACTTTCAGTTTTCACTTTCATGCATTGAAGAAGGAAATGGCAACCCACTCCAGTGTTCTTGCCTGGATTTAAGCATAATACCCTCCAAGCCCACCCATGTTATTGCAAATGGTGAAATTTCATTCTTTTTTTCTATGGCTATTATTCCACTGTTATCTATGTATGCATACATACACACACACACATATATACACCACATACCACTGTATCTATGCTGCAGACACACACACACACACACCCCACATGCCACTACATCTATGCTGCTGCTAAGTCGCTTCAGTTGTGTCTGACTCCGTGCGACCCCATAGACAGCAACCCACCAGGCTCCCCTGTCCCTGGGATTCTCCAGGCAAGAACACTGGAGTGGGTTGCCATTTCCTTCTCCAATGCATGAAAGTGAAAAGTGAAAGTGAAGTTGAGTTCGACCCTTAGCGACCCCATGGACTGCAGCCCACCAGGCTCCTCCGTCCATGGGATTTTCCAGGCAAGAGTGCTGGAGTGGGGTGCCATTGCCTTCTCCTATGCACACATGCATACACACACACACGTCGTACACCACATGCCACTGTATCTATGCTGCATACACACACACACATACACCACACACCACTGTACGCATACACACACACACACATACACCACACACCACCGTACACATGTATACACACACATACATACACCACCGTACACATGTATACACACATACATACACCACACACCACTGTACACATGTATACACACACATACATACACCACACACCACTGTACGCATGTATACACACACATACATACACACACACACCACTGTACGCATGTATACACACACACACCACACACCACTGTACGCATTCATACACACACACACACCACACACCACTGTATGCATGTATACACACACACATACACCACACACCACTGTACGCATGTATACACACACACATACACCACACACCACTGTACACATGTATACACACACACACCCCACACACCACTGTAAGCATGTATACATACACACACATACACACACACACCACACACCACTGTATGCATGTATACACACACACATACACCACACACCACTGTATGCATGTATACACACACGCATACACCACACACCACTGTACGCATGCATACACATCATGTCTTCCATGTCCATTGTTCTGCTGATGGACACTAAGGTTGTTTCACATTTCAGCAATTGTAAATAATGCTGCTGTGAACACAGGCAGGTCTGAATGAATATCGACATTTTAGGAATCAGTGAATTCAGATGACCATTAATCTACTACTGTGGGCAAAACTGCCTCAGAAGAAATGGAGTAGGCCCCAGTTGACAAGAGTCCGAAACGCAGTACTTGGGTGCAGTCTCAAAAATGACAGAGTGATCTGTTCACTTCCAAGGCAAACCATTCAATATCACAGTAATCCAAGTCTATGCCCCGACCAGTAATGCTGAAGCAGCTGAAATTGAACAGTTCTATGAAGACTTACAAGACCTTCTAGAGAACGCACTGGTCATAGCAAACACCCTCTTCCAGGAACACAAGAGAAGACTCTACACATGGACATCACCAGATGGTCAATATCAAATCAGGTTGATTATATTCTTTGCAGCCAAAGATGGGGAAGCTCTATACAGTCAGCAGAGACAAGACCAGGAGCTGACTGTGGCTCAGATCATGAGCTCCTTATTGCCAAATTCAGACTTAAATTGAAGCAAGTAGGGAAAACCACTAGACCATTCAGCTGTGACCTAAATCAAATCCCTTACCATTATACAGTGGAAGTGAGAAATAGATTCAAGATAAGATTATTAGATCTGACAAGCGCCCCTGAAGATCTATGGACGGAGGTTCATGACACTGTGCAGGAGGTGGGGAACAAGACCGTCCCCAAGAAGCAGTAACGCGGAAAGCTAGAATGGCGGTCTGAGAGAAGTGAAAGGCAAAGGAGAGAAGGGAAGATATACCCATTGGAATGCAGAGTTCCAAAGAACAGCAAGGAGAGAGAAAAAAGCCTTCCTCAGCGATCAATGCAAAGAAATAGAGGAAAACAACAGAATGGAAAGACTAGAGATCTCTTCAAGAAAATTAGAGACACCAAGGGATCATTTCATGCAAAGACGGGCTCAATAAAGGACCTAACAGAAGCAGAAGATATTAAGAAGAGGTGGCAAGAATACACGGAAGAACTATACAAAAAAAATCTTCACGACCCAGATAACCACAATGGTGTGATCACTCACCTAGAGCCAGACATCCTGGAATGTGAAGTCAAGTGAGCCTTAGGAAGCATCACTGCAAACAAAGCTAGTAGAGGTGATGGAATTCCAGTTGAGCTATTTCAGACCCTAAAAGATGATGCTGTGAAAGTGCTGCACTCAACATGTCAGCTAATTTGGAAAACTCAGCAGTGGCCACAGGACTGGAAAAGGTCAGTTTTCATTCCAATCCCAAAGAAAGGCAATGCCAAAGAATGTTCAAACTATCACACAATTGCTCTCATCTCACATGCTGGCAAAGTAATGCTCAAAATTCCCCAAGCCAGGCTTCAGCAATACATGAACTGTGAACTTCCAGATGTTCAAGCTGGTTTTAGAAAAGTTAGAGGAACCAGAGATCAAATTGCTAACATCCATCAGATCATTGAAAAAGAGAATTCCAGAACATTTACTTTGGCTTCATTGTGCAAAAGCTATTGACTGTGTGTGGAAAATTCTTCAAGAGATGGGAACACCAGAGCACCTTACCTGTGCCTTCTGAGAAATCTGTACGCAGGTCAGGAAGCAACAGTTAGAACCGGACATGGAACAATGGACTGGTTCCAAGTTGGGAAAGGAGTATGTCAAGGCTGTATATTGTCATCCTGTTTAACTTATATGCAGAGTACATCATGCAAAATGCCAGGCTGGATGAAGCGCAAGCTGCAATCAAGATTGCCGGGAGAAATATCAATAACCTCAGATATGCAGATGACACCACCCTTATGGCAGAAAGCAAAAAGGAACTATAGAGACTCTGGATGAAAGAGGAGAGTGAAAAAGTTGTCTTAAAACTCAACATTCAGAAAACTAAGATCATAGCATCCGGTCCCATCTCTTCATGGCAAATAGATGAGGAAACAACAGACACAGTGACAGACTTTATTTTGGGGGGCTCCAAAATCACTGCAGATGGTGACTGCAGCCACGGAATTAAGACACTTGCTCCTTGGAAGAAAAGCTATGAGTAATCTAGACAGCATATTAAATAGCCAGAGACATTACTTTGCCAACAAAGGTCTGTCTAGTCAAAGCTATTTAGTCAGGTAAGAATGTGCGAGTTGAGCATAAAGCTGAGCACCGAAGAATTGGTACTTTTGAACTGTGGTATTGGTGAAGACTCTTGAGAGTCCTTTGGACTGCAAGATCAAACCAGTCCATCCTAAAAGAAATCAGTCCTGAATATTCATTGGAAGGACTGATGCTGAAACTCCAATACTTTGACCACCTGATGTGAAGAACTGACTCACTGGAAAGGACCCTGATGCTGGGAAAGATTGAAGGCAGGAGGAGAAGGGGGTGACAGAGGAGGAGATGGTTGGATGGCATCACTGACTCAGTGGACGTTTGAGCAAGCTCTGGGAGTTGGTGATGGACAGGGAGGCCTGGCCTGCTGCAGTCCACAGGGTCGCAGCGTCAGACCCGACAGAGCGACTGAACTGAACTGATGAAGCTGGAAGTGCACGTTGTATTTTCCAAATTTTTTTTTTGGCGGGGCCGGGGCGGGGGGGCGTGATAAACACCCAGGAGTGGAATTGCTGGGTAACAGGGCAGTTCTATTTTTAGCTGAGAAACTGCCGTTTTCCATACTGGTGCGTATGGTGGCTGCACCAGTTGACATTCCCGCCGACAGTGTATGAGGGGTCCCTTGCTTCCGCATCCTAACAGTTGTGGGATGGCTGCCATTCTGACAGGTGCGAGGTGATTCTTCCTTAATGTTTTAAGCTAATTAACTTATGACTACACCAGGCCTTTGTTGCTGCATGCAGGGAGTGGGAGCTCCGGTTCCCAGGCTCTAGGGTGCTGGCTGAGTAGCTGTGGTGCACGCGCTTAGCTGCTCCAAGGCATGTGGGGTTTTCCAAGACCAGGGATCGAACCCGTGTCCCCTGCACTGACAGGTGGATTCTTATCCACTGCACCGACAGGGAAGACCTTCCTTACTGTTTATATTCTATTTGCATGTGTTTGTATTAAACATATATGACAACGTACCCAAGAAACATTACAAAGACTAGCTCAGCCAACAACCTTGAAAGTCTTCGTAGGCACTGTGACCCTGCAGCCTGAGGTAACCATTTCTAGTTGGAAACCTTCCGAACTTCCATGTACGGAACTGTCCCCTCTGCTCGGGCGTCCAGAGCAACACACTGCAGCCTTGGGGCTGAGGCAGAATTTTGTCCTTTTGGTCCTGGAGCTGAGCTTGAAGATGACCATGTCAGCAATTCTACTCCTGGGTGTTTATTCCCGGAGGCCTCTCTCCTTGCCCTGTAGACAGCCTCCTTCCCGCGTGTCCTCACATGGCCCTCCCCCTGCAGGTGTCCCTGGGGTCCTGAGTGGACTAGGGCCACCCAGCCTCATTTTAATGCAACCGCCTCAGGAAAGGCTCAACATCCAAAGCCAGCCACAGCCTATGCTGGGGGCGCGACTCAGCCCCTTGCAGCCCCCATGCTCTCGTGCAGCATGGCGTCCTCCAGCTGGGCCCTGGCGACTGGACAGGTTTGTCCAGGGAGTGCTCTGCGCCCCGACTGAGCTGCTGTGTTCCCCCCTGCACCGTGTCATCTTGTCCCAAGTGGGGGTAGTTTTCCTGCATGTCCTGTCTGCCAGCCCCACCACCCTTCCCAGATGCCAACCAATGGCCTCAGCCTGGGCTCTCAGCACCCCCTGCCCTCCAGGAGACATGCAGAAGGTGGGTCTGTTTTCTACTTGAAGCCCCTCCAAACTCAGGCCAGGCTGGGCCATGGCAGGATCTCAACGCCCCAGACCTAAGACCCTGCCTGTGGATCGAGTCGCCTACTCCAACAAATTAAGACCCCCCCGCCCCCCACCCCGCCAAAATAACGCAGCTAATTCTCAGGCCTTCAGGAGTGAAAATGCTGCTAAAGAGGGACACATCCCTGACCATGAGACCCTGATTTCCGCGACGCTGAAACCTAAATGGGCATCTTGAAGCTGCTGAACTGCAGTGGTGCCTGGACAGACTTCCCGCAGGGCCCTCAGGCCCCACAACGCTAATCCGGGAGATGCTGGCAGGGCCTGCCCAGTGCTGCGATATGACAGGACACATCTCAACCCCAGAGGGGACGCAGGCACAACTGAGGCCCTTCTTACAGACACAGAAATGTAAAATCTCCCCCAAACAGGAAACTCACACTGCAGCTGGAGATAGACAGCAGGAAATGTACTCTTGTGAACATGAAGAGCAATCAAGAGCCAACTGAAAGGCTCCTCCGACAGCCCAGAGCAGCTGCAGGCTGGGTGCGACGGGCTGAAGTCCACCAGAAAGGCTCAAGTACACAAGTTCATGAGCTATACACATCTTTACATGTTATAAAACACATAAAGAAATCCCCCTAATCGGTCACCTTCTCAGGATGACAGGGAGCCAATCTTAGCACTTAACTGCCTTTCATATGTGACCTCTACCCTCTGGAGCCAAAATTGATGAGGGGAAGGAGCTTCTGAAACTATTCCAGCTAATAAACAAGCAGGATGGGAAGGTATCAGCTTTCTGCCACCTGTGTGACTTAACGGACCCGGCCCTGAGCGCCAGCAGCTTCCCACGCGGGAAGGACAAGGTCACGTGCCTTTTGATGAGCACCCGGGACACACATGCACATGGGAGGATCCCGCTGCCAACCTGCAGGCAACGGAGACGCGAGAACACGCTAGACGGCCCAAGATGGCGAGCAACAGATCTCAAAGTGGGAACCGGTAGGGCAGATTGCTCAGGCTCTTCCACAGATAACCTGTAGGGACACCGACAGGTTGAGGGAGAACCTGGGAATTAGAGACTTAAGAAATGTCAGGTTAGGGGGTGGGGGAGGTTCAAGAGGGAGGGGACATACACATCCTGACAGCGGGTTCCTGTTGTTGTGAGGCAGAACCAACACAGTGGGGCAGAGCGATCAGCCTCCAATTAAAAGTCAATTAAGGAGAAGAGAAACGTCAAGGTAAGAAGCCAGCAGACTAAGGTGCCGTGGAGAAGGGCAGGCAGTCGCTTCCGCAGCAGCGGGGTAGCTCCGGGCGCGGGCCACAAGCGTGTTCACTTGCAGGAATCATCGTAACGGTAATGGTATTTGTAGCAGTAGTAACAGTAATTCAATAAGCTACTCATTTATTTTTTATCATTTTCTGCATGCTTTTATGACAAAATCTGTAATAGAAAAAAATGTTAGTTTTTAATTTTCAAGGCGCTTTTAACAAAAATAACCGAGGACACTTTTACAGCATTCATTTACACCTGCAGTCTTCAGACGCCGGTGACTGCTGCTATCTGGCGGGCACGCAGCAGGGACTGCCAGGGGCAGGTGCCCCGCCTCGTGCCCACCGGGTGCGGCCACGTCCCCCCGGCTGAGCATGGGTCCTGGGGGCAAAAGGGGGGGGGCGGGGCCGCACCTTCCTCCAACCCCACAGAGGCACCGGTCCACCTGAGAGTCCTGACTCCATCCTGCCAACTGGAAGCCAAATGAACGCTTTCAGAAAACATCCAGATTTCTTGCCTGTGTTTTTAAACCCGTGTTTACTTCATCCTTATAAAATCAAGGCCCTGACATTTTTGTCCAAACTGCAATACAACTAATGAGAACAGTATCAAGCCCAATAAAGCATAATGCTAAGATCTCACAAAATTCTCAAATCTGAACAATGTTCATTTTATGAACCATCCAACCAGCTTAACTGCACACACCACAGACCAGCAGCCCGCCTTCCGGGTTCAGTCTGAAAGCTGGGTCTGCCCACTGACGGTGGGGCCCAGCCTGTAGCTTTGTTCTTCACCCCAGTCAGTAAAGGGGACGCGGGCCACAGCTCAGGGCTTCCAGGAGCCACAGCACCTGCTCAGTCTGCAGGCTGCTTCGCGCCTTCTCTCGCTAGTCTGTCCGCCTCTTCGTTGCCTCTAAATCCCGAATGGCCAGGAACATGCATCTGTTAAATAAAAAGTTTCCTTTTATTCTTACCAGTTTTTTAAACAAGCAGCACATCACTACACGCTCACTGCAGTACGAGCCAACCCCTCAGAGAGGGCGAGCGCGGCGGCCCCCACAGCCCCCCTCAGTGCAGCCCAAGGTATGTGCCCACCGCACTCGAGCACCAGACACGCCAGCAGAAACCACTGTTTCTCCAAAGACTGGGCTTCAGCGCTCTGTTGGTTTTTTTCCCACTTAATGGTGAGCTTTCAGGTAGAGCAGTGGTATGGATGGATATGTACGTCGCACACACGTGCACACGTGCACACCCCTTACACCCACACCCACCCCTTACACACACACCCCTTACACACACACACCCCTTACTCCCTCTCAGTGCTGCTACACAGAACGGGTGCACTCGTGTAACTCAACTGTCTGCACTTAGGTTACTGAAAGGCAAGTTTACTTTTTTATTTTTTGGCTGAACTGCAAGGCTTGCGGGACTCAGTTCCCTGAACAGGGATCAAACTTGTGCCCTCAGCAGTGAAAGCATGGAGTCCTAACCCTGGGCCAGCAGGGAAGTCCCTGAAAGGCAAGTTTAAATGACAGACAGGTCATCAGTCAAGAAGGTCCTGGGCTGGGAGAGCAGGCTAGGGTTAAGAAAGTGACTGGACTTTTAACTTTCTCTCTGTTGTTCAAAAATATAATTTTCTTGGGGGAGCATGGATATACATTCTGCATTGGATATGGATATATATACATCCAGTGTATATACAGGGCTGAGCCTGCTGTCCACCTGAAACTATCACACCACCGTTACCTGGCTATACTCTGATATAAAACAAAAGGCGGGAAAAAAAAGGTAATTTTAATAAAAGCAACCTAGTATAACAAAAAAAAAATCACATTACTAAAGCTTCATCACACAACTCCACTCAATGAGACACAGTACACATTAGTTTACCTGACGTTTGGGCGACTTCCAAAGAGAGGGAGCTGGCGCTCACAGGCGGCTCGCACGGGGGCGCGGGGTGGGGGCGGTGGGGGGGTGGCGGAGCAGCCCGCCTCATGGGGGTGCTCTCACGCTGCGGCAGCGATGCAGGCCATCCCCCAAACCACTGCCGCGCGAGCTCACTGATGCCCTGGTCCTCGCGGCGCAGTGGTGAGCGCGCGCGGGCCGGCACTCACCCACTGAATGTCCATGCCCCGCGCCAGCCGCTCCAGCTCCGCGAAATCCTCCTTGTTGGTCACCTCCTTCCCGGTGCTGGTCCTCCAGCCATTCTGCTTCCAGCCCTTCACCCAGGAGGTGATGCCTGGGCGACACGCACGCTCAGAGGTCCCTCCCGCACGCGCCCGTCTTCCCTCCTCCCTAGACGGCCCTCTGACCGCCGCTCCGCTGGAACCCGAGTTACTGTTTGGACCCTCCTTCCCCCCGGGCCGGGCGCTGGCTCCTCTGTCCCTCCACTCGACCTACAACCCGCGGCTCCAAGGCTCAGGCCCCCGGTCCGCCCCCTCCTCCACAACCCCCAGCCCCCAGCAGGCCGTGGGCCCACACGCAGAACTTCCCAGAGGAAGTGCACGTGCCCATCACGGCCGAGCCTCTGGGGCAACCCCGGACCAGTACAGGCTTCCTTCAGCCCCAACACACCAGCGCCACCCCTACCGTTTGGGTCCCGCCCTGACACCACACCTCCTCCGGGGAAGGACACGTGGACTTCCCTGCATAATCATCCCAAAAACCCAGGAGAAGTCAAACAGAGACGCTTACCATTGATGGTAAACATGCTGTCCGTGTAGAGAACCAGCTTAGTGATGTCCTGAGCCTTAGCTTGCTCGATGGCTTTGCAGGCTGCCTTGAAGAGACACACCAGTTTCATGCTGAAAAGACCATTCAACTTTTGCCACTGTTGTTGAAAATTACTGAAAAATTTAAATTCCTTTTCCTGTGCTAACTGTAAGAATAATATTGTCTATGTGAAATAAGGCTACACATACAATCCTGTTCAGACATCTACTCAAAACAAATTTTATCATTTTTCTAGAAAACTCCTATTCATCAGGACTGTTACAGCCCCAAACTTCTGGACTCTGAGTATTCTACATGCAAGGAGAGTAGAAAGTCCCTTGATATGTTCCAGTCAATAGTAAAGAATGATGAATTGACAATTTAGTAGAAAAATACACCCAGTAACTTACATGAATCTCAGCCCTTTGGTTTGTTTGTCGCCCGGGAAGTCTAATTCCTACATTTCTGGTACAAAACAGTACAAAGGAAAATAAAATTATAACACTAATTCTCAAAGTGATTCCTTAAGTCACTTAATGGCTAATATGCTTTCATACATTTTTTAACCGAAATGAATGAAAGCATCATTCAAGAACACAGCCTTTAAAAATCAAACCAAGAAACCCAACATTTTATTGAGAAGCGCCATGGTGTGGTCTAGTAGGAAAACCCTGGATCAGGAGGCAAAACCTGAAATTAATTTCTGGACGTGAAACACACTAGCGTGCGGTCCTGGTCAGGTACTAACCCTCTGGATGCTCACACCACCCGAGCTCACCACCCCGTGGAGGGTCCAAGGCTCAGTGAGGCATCAGGTGGAGGCGGGCAGACGTGCAGGCCAGCAGGCGCGAGAGCAGCAGGCTGCTCCCTCCCGGGGCCGCTCGGGAACCTGGACACCGGTGAGCAGCTACTTCGCAGGGCTATAGTCCCTCCTTCACGTGAACTCTGGGCCGTCAGTTACTCGGGCTCCGCACTTGGGGCAGGCGCGCGTCAACAATCTCACCCCCCCTCACCCTGACTCGGCACCGTTTGGAAACCACGGGTCCCCCCTAAGCTCACTCATCTTCAGGAGTGGCAGGGGCACAGGGTCCCAGTCTGGGGACCCGCCCACGGAGCATCCTTGCAAAAACCACTGCCCAGGGACCCTCCCGCCACCCCTGCCAACGCTTCCAAACAATCAAACAGTAGCAGACGCTGCCTCATCCGTTCCCAAGCTCTGAAGCGTGACTCGGTTAAACGTTAAATGTGAAGCTTAATAAAAGCCACCGTTTCTGGCTTACTTACAAGGGATGCCCTGGCCCCCAGTACACGCCGATTCCTGCGCGAGCCCTCTTGCGCCCGTTACTGGAGCAGCAGCCGTCAGTGTAGACGACCACGGAGTCCCCTGTGAGTGGGAAACACGGTGAGCGCCCGGGGACCAGCACCGTGAGAAACTCGAATCCACCTGAAACACTCACACAGTTGAGAAGGCATTCTACTCCAAGAGGGCATTTGTGCTTTGGAAGTTTCCTGTGCAGGAGAACACTACTAACGCCCCATGGAGGCACTTGACTCTTCCCACTTGCAATCCACTCATGTCTCAGTCCTGCCTGCTGGGCGAGTTCAAGTGAAAGCGATCACCCTGTAAGCCTAGAACCTGCTGCTGTTTACAATGTTTGCTTTAGAGGCCAACCAGCGATGCCACCGGCCCCTCCCCACAGGGGACGTTCACCCTGAGAAGCGGCCCATGCAGACCACAGCGCCTTGATGGTGATGAAGACCTCCCTGCCTGAAGGGAAGTCCTCTGACAAACGCGGGCCTAATTTCTGTCTTGGGCCTTTTGCTACTACTGAACTGTGGTCCTGTTTGCGTCTTTCCACCAAAGCAGAGTTTGATCCACACACCAATACTGTATAAGGAACAAGGCAGACAAGGAGTGGCTCTCAGGCCGCTGATGGCCAGCAGAGCACTCAGCCGGGTGGAGGGAGCACTGGGCTGCCAGGTGCCGGGGAGCAGGGGGGTGGGGCAGACAGAGGCCGTGCCTGAGAGGCGTGTCAGAGCAGGGCAGACTACGCAGGGGAAGGCAAGCAGGGCGGAGGCGAGGCGTGAGAGGGTGGGGCTAGGAGCCTTCGAGACCACGGTCTGCTGAAGGAGATGCTGGGCACGACTGCCTCCCGGGTCCTCGGCTCTATGCCGGCTGTGATGACCCATCAGGCACTGAGGTGGGGACCCTCGCGCTTCAGGCAACTGCTGGTGCGCTGGGCACACTCATCTCCCAGTCACCCCACAAATATCTGCTTCACTTGATCTAAATCATTTGATTTTGCTTTTCACGTAACTTCAAACACAGTTTCCATGCAGTTTGACCAAACGTTTCTTACTGGTTTCCCTTGAATTCAGAATTCCCTTGAATTATAAAATGGCTTCTTCTTTGGGAAATCCTGGAACCCACAAATACACTGGTTTATATAAAAACTGCTGCTTATTCCTATTTCTCACTCATGCATGTAAAAGACAAAAAGGAGACGCATGTACCATAAGTCATTAAATACAAACACTTGATTCCTAGAGCTAAAGGCAAAGGAGAAATTCACACCTATCTTGCTTCACAGGAGAAGACAGGTTCATGTCTGTTTTGCAGAGACGGCATGTAAGTGGTTAAGATGCTGGTGCCAGTCAACATACAAAGGCGCTCTGTCCAGGGCCTTTCCTACCTGAAGAGCTGAAGTCTTTCCATTTTTTTAGGGACCAGAAATATTGTGTCCATAGAGAACAATGGTGTTTACAAAGATCACAGTTTTTCATGCATAGCTTACATAATAGTTTTCAAGTGAATGTCCAAAATTCTAATAATTCTGCACCATTTGATAGATTATCAAATAGTGACCTTAGAGATTTTTTAAAAACTTTTTCAGGTAAGAAGGTTACACATCAGCTCAAATTTCCCTTATTAAGAGAAAAAAGTTTTTACACATAAATAATTACAGTACAAAAATTTTAAAATTCAAGACAGACATACCCATGTAAGAAAAGGTGTCTTTGCTAACTGGAGGTGGTGGCTCTGTGCTCTGTCTCACGTGCTTTGCACACACCTCTGCATTTTCACCCTCATCCAAGGGCTCACGGAGTCGCTTGCTTGCTTTCACTTGTGGTTCTTCTACGTGTTTAGGTTTTTGCCCTGAAAGACAGTCTCCTCAAAAGCTAGAAACAACACAGCAGGAAATGACTGAGAATCCAGAAATTCACCAAGTCAGGCTTAAACACCCTGTGTGGGGCTCTGTAAGGAGGGAAAGACTGCTGTCCTGGAAAGTGACTCTAAATTTTCCTTAAGAAGCTCCACAAGGGCAGGGTGAAGACCGCAGCAAAGCTTCTGCTAAGGAAGACCACTGGCTGCCATGGAAATGGGAGAGATACCATGGGTGCTGAACCCTCCAGGGCTCAGAGTTTGAAAATCTGAGAGGCTCTTTCCCAAGAGTAAACAAGGACCCAGTTTTTGTACATAAGCTGAGAACAGACGATGGGACGTATTAAGAAAGGGAAGTGGAAGCCAAACGGTATTGCGGCTGGGGCCCTGCAGGGACGGCACCGCACGGGGGATGGCACTGGCCGAGCGCTCGTCCAGAGTGGACCTGAGGTGACCCTCAGGGGATACTCACACCACTCAGGCTATAGCTCGCTTAACCCTTCCACGTAATTATGGCAGCTGATGCAGAAGAATTAGACCACGATTCAAACAAATGGTTTCGATCTGAGCTCTACCTTTCATCAGCTGTGAACTCCGTCAAATGACCTCACCCATCACAGCTGCTGTACAAGGAAGCACTCGGGGACCTGAAGCCGCTTTCCCTGCGCTTTCCTTTCATGGAGCAGAAACAGGAACACAGAGATCTCGAAAACCACCACCTTAACCCAACACTAGAGGGCACTCCCTCCCTTAAACCCTAAACCAGTGCATTCGCTGAGCATCGACCAGACAGGCATCCGCTGCAGCCCCCTGCCCGGCGCGGCCTCTCACCCCACACCTCTCAGAGGCCGGCAAGGTCAGCCTGGCAGAGCTGGAGGGAAGTTTCCACTCTGTCCAGAGCAACACTGGTATTTCCACTCTGATGCACGTGGACTACCTCACATTTACCTTGAAAGTCTCCTCTAGGGGACTTCCCTGGTGGTCCAGTGATTAAGAATCTGCTCGCTGATAACAAGGGTAACAGGTTCGCTCCCTGGTCTGGGGAGATCCGACACGCCCAAGGGGCAACTAAGCCCCTGAGCCCACAGCTACCAAAGCCTGCGCGCCTAGAGCCCATGCTCCACAACCGAGAGTTATCCCCACTCACCGAGACTAGAGAGTGTGCCCACGCATCAACGGAGGGCCAGCACGCCCAAAAAGAAACCTTAGAAAAAAGAAAAAGGACCCAACCAAGACAAGACTGATACTTCCAAACTAGCTTCCTATCCCAAGCTGAATTCTCGTCTGGGGAGAAAATGGAACTGTCACATCATACTCCCGTTGAAAGGCCACACAGGAGGGTGGGTCTCCTCTACCTCGGAAACTCGCCTTTCAGGGCAGATTCCCAGCAGGACCTGCCTCTCCCTGAACTCCGCTCGGCCCAGAATGGTCACAGCAGCCCAGAGGAGCACTTGTTCAAAGTTTGAGCACCTTGGTGAGCTCCAGAGACTGCTCAAAAGAAGCTGATTTGAAATATTCTCCTCTCAGCCTTCATCCACTGCAGTAAAGAAATGCCTGAATAAAGTTCATGAAAATAAAAAACACTTCAAGATAGTTTAAACCTTTGTGCTCTAACGCAGTCACTCTCGGTGTCCCTTATGTTAGTCCTTAAACGTCAATTAACTCTACTTTCTCACATGTGAACTGCAGGAAGTTCCAATTGCCTGACTTCGTCCAAGGTAAAAAGAAAATGCCACAGAGGTGCATGCTGGGAAAAGAACTACCATCATCGTTTTACAACTAGAGCCCATATAATCCACTAACAAGAATGAGTGTTTTTAAAGGTGGAATTAAGCACAGTGAGCACCCTGAACAGAACAGGAGATCTGAGTCCTGGCTTGTCTCTAATACTGTTACCAACAGGAGTCCCTAAGTTAAAATGCTTTCAGCCTGTTTCTTAATCTGTGAAACGGAAAAAACCATATCTCCTCTCTGTGTTTAGAGGAGTAGCTACAGAGATCACAGCAGAGAACAGAGGACCCGGTGTGCTGTGGTCCATGGAGTCACAGAGTGACACGACTTAGCAACTGAACCATCACCACGACATATAAATCAAGAGACTCCTGGGCTATGACAGGCTTTGAATAGGCTAAAAGGTCACAATGATGTGAGCTGTGAGTACCTTCTGAATGACTGGGGCTTGCAGCCCTGCTGACAAAGGCCCAGGCTTCCTCCTCTGTGGCGAACTTCTTAAATCTGGCTGCAGGGAACCGGTCCACCTGCGCTCTGCATTCATCCCTGAAATGCAAGGCAGCGTCACCTCCTTGGGTGCTGTGACTCACCCTACTTTCCAATGGACCACTTTCTCAGGTTGGGAACAGTTTGAAAAAGGTTGAGGCTGCCAGCTCCTTGAGGCGAAGGATCAAGCCTCAGTGTCTGCAGTTTCATCCTGTGTGTCCCACCCTTTGCTCTGGGTCATGTTACATGCCAGCCAGACAGCACACGTGCACCATAAGGCCTTCCTCAAAGCATATGAGAACTTTCGAGATTTAATCACTTCATTACAACATAAAGGGGGCTTCCCTGGTGGCTCAGAGGGTAAAGCGTCTGCCTGCAAGGTGGGAGACCCAGGTTCAATCCGTGGGTCGGGAAGATCCCCTGGAGAAAGAAATGGCAACCCACTCCAGTATTCTTGCCTGGAGAATCCCATGGACGAAGGAGCCTGGTAGGTTACAGTCCATGGGGTCGCAAAGAGTCAGACATGACTGAGTAACTTCACTTTCACAACATAAAGATCAGCTTCTGGGCGCCTCTTCCTCACAGCATAGCCGCAGGGGGCAACACTGTGCATTCACAACACATACACAAATAACAGACCTCGACGACTGACGCAGGGGGAAGAGCGCTGGTCCTAGAGCCCCAACACCTGGCTTCAAGACCCACATCTGTCACTTACTCGGCCCGTCAATTTCTGTAACACGGTAACTACACCCCAACATGAGAATCCCATCTAACTCACAGGATTGTTACGGGGACATAAACACTAGTTGACAAGAATTTCTCTTTTTAAAAGCAGAAGATGAGATTAGGCATTCAGCTCCATTATGTGTCCCCGTTTGGAAAATCTTTCCGTGCAACAGAAGGGAAGAAGTGAAGTGATGTCACTCAGTCGTGTCCGACTCTTTGTGACCCCATGGACTGCAGCCTACCAGGCTCCTCACTCCACAGAATTTTCCAGGCAAGAATACTGGAGTGGGTTGCCATTTCCTTCTCCAGGAGATCTTCCCGACCTAGGGACTGAACCCGGGTCTCCCCCATTGTAGGCAGACGTTTTACCGTCTGAGCCACCAGGAAGGATTAAATAGAAGCAAGCCTCCGGCCAACCCTGACTGTAAGTGGCGTTTCTGAAAGTCCCAGCAAACACGAAGCGGAGCCGAGGCCTACCACGTCAGGACACCCGCGCGCCTACCCCAAGCGAGGTCCGCGGGCTCCGGGGGATGACCGCCGCCCCGTCGCCGCGACGCCGCCCACACCGCCCTGGGTCGCCGCGGCTTGCTCACCAGGTCCGGAAGACCCCGGCCTTGCGGCCCCTCCTCACGGCATAGAACATGGCAAGACTGCGGCAGCTCGGGATACTGCAGCCCACAGTGGCCAAAGCCACTCTGTGCACCACGCCCAGAAGCCGGGTCATCGCTCACTCCCGGCCACCGCCGAGCACATCAGCTCCCGGGCGAGGGCCGCCATCCCAGAGCCCGAACTTCCGGCGGCGGCGCAGGGAGATGACGCAAGCCCAGCGCCGAGGGTGGGGCCCAGAGACAAGTGCTCTTCTGAATCGTCAGTTTCCCGGATGTCCGTGAGGACGCGGGGCCTGGGCGGAAGTCTCGGAGTCCGGGCCCAAGAGGCAGAGGCGGGGACTTCCGGGGCGGGGACTTCCGGGGCGGGGCGGGGCCTGCGCGGGGGGCGTGCCTCCCGGCTCTCGCCCGCCTGCGCTCCTGGGAACGGTTCTGGGGCTGTGGTGAGCGCGGGACGCTCTGCGCGCTGGGCCTCGGGTCTCCAGCCCCCGGCCCCAGTCAGCCCCCCGTGTTCCGCGGCTTTCCCGGGGTGCGGGGTACACTCAGGGTCAGCCAGGCACGCGGATGGGCTGGTTTACTCGCCCACTGTCGTCCTGGCCGGAAAGACATTGGGGTCCACAGTGAAAAGGGGTGGGTGCGGCAGAGGGAGAGAGGGGAAAGGGGTGAGCTCGCACCCCGCCGCCGCCTCCATGGTCCCCTCAAGTTGGAGGGAAGGCACGTTGTCCCCACCTCCACCTAGGCGCTGTAACCAGAGGGATGTCCAGAACTTAATGCACTGCGACCCAAGGGGAAATTAGACTATCAGTTCAGTCGCTCAGTCGTATCTGACTCTTTGCGACCCCATGAATCGCAGCACGCCAGGCCTCCCTGTCCATCACCATCTCCCGGAGTTCACTCAGACTCACGTCCATCGAGTCGGTGATGCCATCCAGCCATCTCATCCTCGGTCGTCCCCTTCTCCTCCTGCCCCCAATGCCTCGCAGCATCAGAGTTTTTTCCAGTGAGTCAGCTCTTCGTATGAGACGGCCAAAGTACTGGAGCTTCAGCTTTAGCATCATTCCTTCTAAAGAAATCCCAGGGCTGATCTCCTTCAGAATGGACTTGTTGGCTCTCCCTGCAGTCCAAGGGACTCTCAAGAGTCTTCTCCAACACCACAGTTCAAAAGCATCAATTCTTCGGCGCTCAGCTTTCTTCACAGTCCAACTCTCACATCCATACATGACCACTGGAAAAACCATAGCCTTGACTAGATGGCCCTTTGTTGGCAAAGTAATGTCTCTGCTTTTGAATATGCTATCTAGCTAGGTTGGTCCTAACTTTCCTTCCAAGGAGTAAGCGTCTTTTAATTTCATGGCTGCAGTCACCATCTGCAGTGATTTTGAAACCCCCCAATATAAAGTCTGACACTGTTTCCCCATCTATTTCCCATGAAGTGATGGGACCAGATGCCATGATCTTCGTTTTCTGAATGTTGAGCTTTCAGCCAAATTTTTCACTCTCCACTTTCACTTTCATCAAGAGGCATTTTAGTTCCTCTTCACTTTCTGCCATAAGGGTGGTGTCATCTGCATAGCTGAGGTTATTGATATTTCTCCCGACAATCTTGATTCCAGCTTGTGCTTCTTCCAGCCCAGCGTTTCTCATGATGTCCTCTGCATAGAAGTTAAATAAGCAGGGTGACAATATACAGGCTTGACATACTCGTTTTCCTATTTGGAACCAGTCTGTTGTTCCATGTCCAGTTCTAACTGCTGCTTCCTGACCAGCATATAGGTTTCTCAAGAGGCAGGTCAGGTGGTCTGGTATTCCCATCTCTTTCAGAATTTTCCAGTTTATTGTGATCCACACAGTCAAAGGCTTTGGCATAGTCAATAAAGCAGAAATAGATGTTTTTCTGGAACTCTTGTTTTTCCGATGATCCAGCGGATGTTGGCAATTTGATCTCTGGTTCCTCTGCCTTTTCTAAAACCAGCTTGAACATCTGGAAGTTCACGGTTCATGTATTGCTGAAGCCTAGCTTGGAGAATTATGAGCATTACTTTTAGAACTAACACCCAAAAAAGATGTCCTTTTCATTATAGGGGACTGGAATGCAAAAGTAGGAAGTCAAGAAACACCTGGAGTAACAGGCAAATTTGGCCTTGGAATACGGAATGAAGCAGGGCAAAGGCTAATAGAGTTTTGCCAAGAAAATGCACTGATCATAGCAAACACCCTCTTCCAACAACACAAGAGAAGACTCTACACATGGACATCGCCAGATGGTCAACACCGAAATCAGATTGATTATATTCTTTGCAGCCAAAGATGGAGAAGCTCTATACAGTCAACAAAAACAAGACCAGGAGCTGACTGTGGCTCAGATCATGAACTTATTGCCTAATTCAGACTTAAATTGAAGAAAGTAGAGAAAACCACTAGACCATTCAGGTATGACCTAAATCAAATCCCTTATGATTATACAGTGGAAGTGAGAAATAGATTTAAGGGCCTAGATCTGATAGATAGAGTGCCTGATGAACTATGGACGGAGGTTCGTGACATTGTACAGGAGACAGGGATCAAGACCATCCCCATGGGAAAGAAATGTGAAAAAGCAAAATAGCTGTCTGAGTAGGCCTTACAAATAGCTGTGAAAAGAAGAGAAGTGAAAAGCAAAGGAGAATAGGAAAGGTAAAAGCATGTGAATGCAGAGTTCCAAAGAATAGCAAGGAGAGATAAGAAAGCCTTCCTCAGCGATCAATGCAAAGAAATAGAGGAAAACAATAGAATGGGAAAGACTAGAGATCTCTTCAAGAAAATTAGAGATACCAAGGGAACATTTCATGCAAAGATGGGCTCGATAAAGGACAGAAATGGTATGGACCTAAGAGAAGCAGAAGATATTAAGAAGAGGTGGCAAGAATACACAGAAGAACTGTACAAAAAAGATCTTCACGACCAAGATAATCACAATGGTGTGATCACTCACCTAGGTCCAGACATCCTGGAATGTGAAGTCAAGTGGGCCTTAGAAAGCATCACGACAAACAAAGCTAGTGGAGGTGATGGAATTCCAGTTGAGCGATTTCAAATCCTGAAAGATGATGCTGCGAAAGTGCTGGACTCAATATGCCAGCACATTTGGAAAACTCAGCAGTGGCCACAGGAAAGGTCAGTGTTCATTCCAATCCCAAAGAAAGGCAATGCCAAAGAATGCTCAACTACCACACAACTGCACTCATCTCACATGCTAGTCTTAGACTATAATCTGCCCATGTTTCACACTTCGTTCTGTAAGCAAATGGACTTCTTTAAAAGTTCTCTCCATTGACAAACCTTCCTTTTCAAATAAGTTTGAACTACCTAATTTTCAAGAAAGAAAATCAGTCCTGAATATTCATGGAAAGGACTGATGCTGAAGCTTCAGTACTTTGTCCACCTGATGTGAAGAGCCGGCTCACTGGAAAAGGCCCTGATGCTGGGAAAGATTGAGGGCAGAGGAAGGGGACGACATAGGATGAGATGGTTGGATGGCATCACTGGTTCAATGGATAAGTTTGAGCAAACTCAGGGTGATAGTGAAGGACAGGGAAGCCTGATGTGCTGCAGTTCATGGGGTCGAAAAGAGTCAGACAGACCTAGCGACTGAACAACAACAATTTTCTTGAAGTCTTCAGTGAGCCAGTGCCTGGAGGGCCAGGGAACGCAGCAGTGCATGAGTAAGGTTTGAAGGATAAAAGGAGCGTTCACTCAGGTGAATTAGGCAGAGAAGGAAGTCTGATACTCCAGGAAGAAGAAACAGCAAACGTGTGATCAGTGTGTTTTTGCCTGTGAACTCAATAAATATCCACTTGAAATTTTTCAACTTTACTAATTTAAATTGGCTCTTGTCCATTGCTCATTCCTATTGTTATTGTACTTCAAGGTAGCTTCTTTCAAAACCATTGCCTTAAAAATCGAGTAATGACTGATGGCCACGTCTCTTCTGTGGATATATGATGAGAGTTAGGGACAGCCCAGTGACCGCTCTCAGAACGACCACAGCCCCTCTTCTTGAGATCATTCATTCTCCATTTGCCCAGGGCCTCTGGAGCTCCTGTAGCCTCCTGGTAGGCACGGACCAGGGCCTTGGAAATGTTACTTTTGACCTACGTTTTTAGATGCATCACTCGCTCACCTCCTCCCAGTGGCACAGGTGAAGTTGTGGACACAGATGGCACCTGGAAGAGCTGACTTCTGGTTGAGAAGCTGAAGTGGAAATAAGTCAGGGCAGTGAGTCAAAAGCAAATATCTTCAAAGCTTGGAAAGAACTGGGATTGTCAGCCAGATATGAAATGATAACAGTTATGCAGGATATAGACAGCTGTAGGCTGCAGTGTTGCCTGGAGGAAGAAAGAGGCTGGGCCCTGGAAAAGTGCCGTCTGACTGTAGCCCACCTCTCACTAGCTTGACCCTTGCATCTGACCTACTTAATTAAGACTTGATTTTTCGTGTAAGTTAGCTGGCTGTGGTCCTTTATCACAGAGTACTCAGCATCCCTGCAAAGTTGTTGTTTGAATTATCTGAGTATGTTCAGAAAATCATCTGCGTGGCTTTCTGCAATTACAAAGCTGTCTCTCCTGGCATTTTTGTTGATTGATGACAGTAAATATTTTTTATCTTAATCTCTGGCTCCAGGTGTGTGACTTTACTTACCCTGGGCAAACACTGGCCCGTTCTCAACAAGGTACAGAGCCCCGGACCGGAGTCGGAAGATGCTGCCGGGGATATTTGCCCCGGGGTGGGGGTGGGGCTGAGTGGCAGAAGCGATGAAGCGTTCCTGTGACTCAGCCCCCCAGTTCTGCTGCTCTCCTGCCCCTGAGCGGTGACGTTCACAATGCAGACTGAAAATTCCAGCCCCACAATTTCCAGCTGTATAAGTTTGGGGAGTTGCTTAAAGTCTCTGTTCTATGCTTTGGAAAATGGAGATGCTGCTGCTGTGTCCAGTGGCTGCGAGTGCCCACTGACTGTGTGGATAGTGTGGTCGATACACAGCACGTCTGCAAAGGCACCAATTCTTTTCATCTTGTGCATGTTTCATGAAGATGCCTGGGAAGAATGGCGTTGTGTTTGATGAGATATATTGAAGATGAGCAAATAATTAGTTTACAATAAAAGTCAAGTGTACTAATATTTCTATAATTTAGAGATTAATATCTCAGCAATCACTTCTGCCTACTGACAGTTCACCGGTATTTCTATAGGCCACCTATGGCAATACAGGAAAAGTGACCTTGAGGCTCTCCAGAAGAAGCCAGTGACCTCGCTTCAATTAAATGCATAAGATTTTCACATTCGTTACAGGATTGTGGATTTATTTCACTCACATGCTCCTTACACTGGCTGATAGATAATACAATAAAAATCCTGCCAGCTATTAAGTGGAGGGGAGAGAAAACCTTCTGTTAAATTCAGTCCATTAATTCTTGACCAGACAGGCAGGCCCATAAATTCATCTTACACTCAACTCATCAGTAACTCTCCTGCCGTCACTTTATCGTGACCATCAGGAGCTGTGATCTGGAGGGAAGAGAATTGTTTTGACGTCTAAGCACTCTCACCCCCTTGACCTCTAGGCTTTCTGCTTCACAGAGCTGAGATAAGGCAATCCCAACACAGGATCCTTTTTCACGGGGACTTTTATACAATAAACAAGTTAACTTTTTAAAGGAGAACTGATCTTGCTTGTTTAACTGTGCCCTCTGCCCTGGCAGTATTTTGTCCTGGGCCAGAACTACCCAGTGTAAAAAAATTAATGAGCAGAAACCTTAAATAGATCTGGGAGACCAGAACGGGAGCTCTGCTGCCCTACGACAATGGCAGAGCCAAGAGGAAGAGGACTTCTCTTCCTTGCAGCAGAGACTTGGCCAGCTCACAGCCACAGACTGTCTTCCACAGCC
The DNA here is from genome assembly GCF_023091745.1 of Budorcas taxicolor. Classification (NCBI taxonomy): domain Eukaryota; kingdom Metazoa; phylum Chordata; class Mammalia; order Artiodactyla; family Bovidae; genus Budorcas; species Budorcas taxicolor. The sequence goes on along the minus strand of NC_068917.1, from coordinate 114,311,866 downwards.
CCCACCTCCCTCTTCTCCATAGAAGCTCTCTCTTTGTGGCAGACCCTGAACTGTATGTACTTCCCTTCTGACCCTGAATAGGCCCATCTTTGCTGGAGAAATGCCTGGCAGTCTATTTGTTTAAAGCCATCACTTTTCTTGTCCCTACAGGGGCCAGAGAAGGCTCCAGAGCACTTCTGGTGTCGTAGCCACGCATTCCGGGAAACACTCCCTCAGAAGGACAGTGCAGATAGTGGAGTGCAGTTTATTACACCAGCAGGCCCAAGGCAGAGTCTCCTCTTAACCAAGGACCCCGACCAGTTTTCATGAAAACCTTATATACCCCAAGTGTAGTGCCCAAACCTACCTCCCCTAATTCCCTGAAACTAGTCTGAATAAAGTAAAAGGAAGATACAATCAAAGTTAACCCATGATTCATATGCCTTAAGCCTAGGTAGTGAACCGTGGACATACCCCTGTGATCATACCCCAATAAGCATAATAGAATTTATGATTCTATTCAGTTACACAGATAACTAGGTATTCTTTTAGGCTACAGAGTCTAGGTACGAGCCCTGGGGCTCTTCCTTCCGGGGGCCTGGTTTTCCAGTTGGTACATTACCATAGATACTGGGCATATAGCTCAAAGTCCACACTCTGGCCCAAGATGGAGTCCTGCTTTCAAGATAGAGCCTGTTCTGTCTGTTTCCTCCTTCACTGGGTGAGCAAGGAGGGGTGGTACCCATATTGCTCCTTTGGGCTCACTGCTTTTCCTGCTGACCCCGGAGTTTGAAGGTACATCTTTCTCGTGGATCCAAGCTCACGCCCTCTTTGTGTGTGAGGTCCTCCAGGCTTTATTTGGGATCTATGTAAAGGCTTCTTCTTTCCAGTTCAAGCCATGCTCTGTATGTGAGTTTGCCTTTGGCACTTCAGTCTCATCTTGAGATCAGACCATTTCAACCAAAGCTGGCTGAAAATGCCACTGACCTGGTTCCTGGGAAGGGGTGTTTCAGATAATGGGGGCTTCCCAGATGGCTCAGCAGGTAAAGAGTCTGCCTGCAATGCAGGAGACGCAGGAGCCATGGGTTTGATCCCTGAGTTGGGAGGAAATGGCAACCCACTCCAGTATACTTGACTGGGAAATCCCATGGACAGAGGAGCCTGGCGGGCTACAGTCCAAAGGGTCCCAAAGACTTAGCACAGCGTAGTACAGCTTCGGATAAAGTAGCAGAGGTTCTCAGCCTGTGGCCTTTTCCTCCTGGAGACGTTGTATTGCCAACTGGGAACGATTGAAAGCAAAAGGAGAAGAGGGTGCTAGAGGATGGAATGGTTGGATGGCACCAGCAACTCAACAGGCATGAGTTTGCGCAAACTCTGGGAGATCGTGAAGGACAGGGAAGCCTGGTGCGCTGCAGCTCACGGGTTTGCAAAGAGTTGGAGGACGAGACTTAGTGACTGAACGCCAACAGCTGTGTATGGGAAGATGCGAGAGTCGGGGCTCCCTGAGCTCATTCCTTTCACAGGCACCTCAGTGTTTTCGCATCCTGATTTCCTCAGGGCTCACTATAAGGAGAAGCTGCAGTCTGACAGCTTCTCCTGGCGGATACTCTGTTTCCTTCCTGAGTTCCCTCAGGACTGGCCAACTCTCCTTCAGAGTTGGCTGCAACTGCTGATGACTGCGACATTCTCTGTTTACTGATGTGGCAGGCAATATTCCATTTCTCAGTATCTCCATTTCTTTAGTATTCCAGTCCATGAAACAGGCCAGTACCTTATCCCTTTCACTTGAAAGGAAAACAATTCGGGGAGAGTAACGCTTCAGGATTTTACTGAGAGTCCTCATTCTTCACAAACCCCGAAGGCTGACCCAGATGTTACAAACTCCTGAGGTTCTTCTCTGTTGCAACACGTCGATTTGCTTCCTTGCTCTCCTTCTGGAGCCTCCCCTCAGGAAGACAGCGTCCACTCGCTAAGCTTTCAGCCATGAAGGGACCTAGGACTGCCAAAGAAAAATGGCAGTTTCTCCAAGTCCAGGTTCGACACTTAAGGCATCTGCTGTCAGAACAGATGAAAAACCTGTCCTCTCCAGCACTGAGTGACCTTCCTCTGACCTCTGGAAGGTAGATTTTCCTAAAGAAGGGGTGCTTTGTTGTACCCCCCGCAACAGACACTACTCTCCCGATCACTGCCCAGATGTTCTTTAATCCTGCGGCGTACAAGCTCTGTTTCCACGTAGTACTTTCCTCCTGCAGGAACTTGAAATAATATACTGACTAGAAGGTTCCTGTGGAATCTTCTTAAAAATACATCTTTTATTGTGCTGAACATTAAAAGGATAAGGGAATATTATGAACAATTCTACTGGAATAAATTCAACAATTTAAATGAAATGTACCAGTTCCTGTAGAAGCACAAACTGCTAAGTTTCATCCAATATGAAAGAAATAATCTAAATATCCTTGTAACTATTTAAAAAATGGAATTCATCATAGTAAAAATCCCTGCAAAGAGACATCTCCAGGCCCTGATAATTTCACAGCTGAATTCAACCAAATGTTTGAAGACTTAACACTGATTCTACACAATTGTTTTCAGAAAATACAAGATGAGGGAGCACGTCCCAACTCATTTTATGCTGATATTAACCTAATCCAAAACCTGACCAAAACAATACAAAAAAAAGGAAGCTACAGACCAATGTCTCTTGAATAGACATTAAACTACAGATTCAATGTCTCTTGAATAGACATTAAAAATTCTCAACAAAATATTGATAAGTGGATGATGAGAAAGTAAGATGAGAGTAAGACGATGAGCCCAGTGAGAAATAATTACACCCCATTACCAAACAGGGTTTACTCCAGACATTTGGGGAAGGTGCAATATTTGAAAACCCATTAAGGCAGTCTACAGTATTAACAGGCTGGGAGGAAAAACTCATGAGTATACTAATTAATGCATAAAATGCATTGGACATAATCCCATTTATGATAAAAACCCAGAAAATGGGGATAGGAGGGGACTTCCTCAATAAATAACATCTACAAACACCTAATGCGAACATCATAGTCACTGATGTGATGGAAGAGTGCTTTCCCTGAGGATGGGGAACAAGGCAAGAATGTCCTCTCCCGCCAGGCCTTTCAACAAAGTCCTGGAGACCAGAAAGAACTTTACTGGACGAACTTCTGGAGTGCTGCTTTCGTGGAGTGGGAGACACGGAAGCCAGGTTGAAAAAGTGGGCAAAGGCATGGGAATGGTTCATCAAGGGGGTTTGGAATGGTGACCCAGGTAAGATCACAGGTCAGCTCCATTTTCTCTCTTCAACAAGTTCCAAGCTGATTTGAGTGAGATAATAGTTGGCCCCTCTCCCCCTAACATTAGAGAAGTATCAGTTCAGTTCAGTCGCTCAGTCGTGTCCAACTCTTTGCGACCCCATGGACTGCAGCACACTAGGCTTCCCTGTCCATCACCAACTCCTGGAGTCCACCCAAACCCATGTCCATTGAGGCAGTGATGCCATCAACCATCTCATCCTCTGTCGTCCCCTTTTCCTCCTGCCCTCTATCTTTCCCAGCATCAGGATCTTTCCCAATGAGTTCGTTCTTTGCATCAGGTGGCCAAAGTATTGGAGTTTCAGCTTCAGCATCAGTCCTGCCAATGAACACCCAGGACTGATTCCTGTAGGATGGACTGGTTGGATCTCCTTGCAGTCCAAGGGACTCTCAAGAGTCTTCTCCAACACCACAGTTCAAAAGCATCAATTCTTCGGCGCTCAGCTTTCTTTATCGTCCAACTCTCACATCCATATATGACCACTGGAAAAACCAAAGCCTTGACAAGACGGACCTTGGTTGGCAAAGTAATGTCTCTGCTTTTTAATATGCTGTCTAGTTTGATCATAACTTTCCTACCAAGGAGTAAGCGTCTTTTCATTTCATGGCTGCAATCACATAGAGAAGTATATATAGCTTTAAATATCTAAGATGAACACAATCTTAGTAAAGCTTGTTGGAAATCTTAGACATCACCTAGCGTAACGTTCTAAGCATTTTCCACAGCACCTGACCCATGTGGATAATTGCTCTGCTAAATTTGACAGGTGAGGAAACTGAAGTTCAAGTAGATTATCTCCTCACAGCCAGATACTGTTTGCTAGGTTGGAAATGCCCTTCTCCCTAGTGACTCTTTGCCACCCCATGGACTGCAGAACCCCAGGCCTCCCTGTCCATCACCATCTCCCAGAGCTTGCTCAGACTCACGTCCATCGAGTCGGTGATGCCATCCAACTATCTCACCCTCTGTCTTCCCCTTCTCCTCACCACAGATTAATTTCATCTCTTCCACAGAATTCCCTGGTTTCTTAAAGCATGAGTCTCCCTGGCCCCCTTTACTCATTTTACTCATATGTACAGTTATAACTTGTCATTATATACACAGTCATACAATTTATGTTTTCTTCACTAAACTTCCCTGGTGGGCTTCCCTGGTGGCTCAGCAGGTGAAGAATCCACCTGCAACGTGGGAGACCTGGGCTCGATCCCTGGGTTGAGAAGATCCCTTGGAGAAGGGAGAGGCTACCCACTCCAGTATTCTGGTCTGGAGAGTTCCATGGACGTGTAGTCCATGGGGTTGCAAAGAGTAGGACACGGCTGAGCGACTCTCACTTTCACTCTCGAAACTGCCATCTCCCAAGGGCAAGGATCCAGTGGGTTTTCCTCATGGCCAGCACAGAACACACACCTAGACAATTATTTGTGAATTGTATTTTTCACTCCTCTCGAGGGCAGGAAGTCCTTTACACACGTGTTTCAAGTGACAGGATAGTAAGCATTTTTCCAATAAAAAGTTCTGCTGTGTCAAATTCTTGACCCACTCTAAGGCCATTTGCCATCCCCGAATCTTTCGCCACAGCTGCACTAAATTCAGCTGTCCAGCTTGAGCACCAGCTTTCCCCAAGCATCCCTTGTCCTCCTCCTGGAATTGCACCCTGTTTGGCCCCAGGTCTTTGCAGATGGTGACTGCAGCCATGAAATTAAAAGACGCTTGCTCCTTGGAAGGAAAGTTATGACCAACCTAGACAGCATATTAAAAAACAGAGACATTACTTTGCCAACCAAGGTCCGTCTAGTTAAGGCTATGGTTTTTCCAGTGGTCATATATGGATGTGAGAGTTGGACGATAAAGAAAGCTGAGCGCCGAAGAATTGATGTTTTTGAACTGTGGTGTTGGAGAAGACTCTTGAGAGTCCCTTCGACTGCAAGGAGATCCAACCAGTACACCCTAAAGGAAATCAGTCCTGGGTGTTCATTGGCAGGACTGATGCTGAAGCTGAAGCTCCAATACTTTGGCCACCTGAAGCAAAGAACTTGTTGTAGGAAGGCGGACCCCTTCCAGGGCCCGAAACTGGGCTCTCGTCTAACACTCGGAAATGAATTGTACGAGGAGACATGTGCTGACAAAGCAAGAGATTTTATTGGGAAAGGGCACCTGGGTGGACAGCAGTAGGGTAAGGAAACCCAGGAGATCTGCTCTGCCACGTGGCTTGCAATGTCGGGTTTTACAGTGATGGGATTAGTTTCTGGGTGGCTTTTGACCAATCATTCTAATTCAGAGCCTTTCCTGGTGCCACACGCATTGCTCAGCCAAGATGGGTGCTAGCGAGAGGGATTCTGGGAAGTTGACGGACACGCAGTGTCTCCTTTAGATGTTTCCCGAACTCTTCCGGTTGGTGGTGGCTTCAGTTCAGTTCAGTCACTCAATCGTGTCCAACTCTTTGCGACCCCATGAATTGCAGCACGCCAGGCCTCCCTGTCCATCACCAACTCCCGGAGTTCACTCAGACTCACACCCATCGAGTCTGTGATGCCATCCAGCCATCTCATCCTCTGTCGTCCCCTTCTACTCCTGCCCCAATCCCTCCCAGCATCAGAGTCTTTTCCAATGAGTCAACTCTTCGCATGAGGTGGCCAAAGTACTGGAGCTTCAGCTTTAGCATCAGTCCTTCCAAAGAAATCCCAGGGTTGATCTCCTTCAGAATGGACTGGTTGGATCTCCTTGCAGTCCAAGGGATTCTCAAGAGTCTTCTCCAACACCACAGTTCAAAAGCATCAATTCTTCAGCGTTCAGCCTTCTTCACAGTCCAACTCTCACATCCATACATGACCACTGGAAAAACCATAGCCTTGACTAGACGGACCTTAGTCGGCAAAGTAATGTCTCTGCTTTTGAATATGCTATCTAGATTGGTCATAACTTTTCTTCCAAGGAGTAAGCGTCTTTTAATTTCATGGCTGCAGTCACCATCTGCAGTGATTTTGGAGCCCCCCAAAAATAGTCTGACACTGTTTCTACTGTTTCCCCATCTATTTCCCATGAAGTGATAGGACCGGATGCCATGATCTTCGTTTTCTGAATGTTGAGCTTTAAGCCAACTTTTTCACTCTCCTCTTCACTTTCTGCCATAAGGGTGGTGTCATCTGCGTATCTGAGGTTATTGATATTTCTCCCGGCAATCTTGATTCCAGCTTGTGTTTCTTCCTGTCCAGCGTTTCTCATGATGTAATCTGCATAGAAGTTATATAAGCAGGGTGGCTTACTAGTTCCATATTCCTTATCAGGATCTCCTGTCATAAAACAACTCATGCAAATGGTTACTATGGTGCCTGGCCAGGGTGGGCGGTTTCAATCAGTGTGCTTCCCCTAACAAACTGACTCATTGGAAAAGACCCTGATGCTGGGAAAGACTGAAGGCAGGAGGAGAAGAGGACAACAGAGGATGAGATGGTTGGATGGCATCACGGACTCAATGGACAAGAGTTTGAGTAAACTCTGGCAGTTGGTGATGGACAGGGAAGCCTGGCATGTTGTGTTCCATTCGCACACGACTTGAGCGACTGAACTCAGCTGAACTTCCCCTCTTGGGGTGGTTCTTCAGCTCCAGGCCGACTCCACCACAGGTGCCCCTAGACGTCTCAGAATCATCACCCACACCAAGCAGTCGACACGAGAGCCCAGTGTGGCCTGGAGCAGTTCATTCCCAAAGAGCTGTCCCAAGCATCTCATCCTCCACAGCCCAAACAGAACCCAAGTCTCCGGTTCCTTTTCATTGCTTCAGCTGGGACGTTAAGCTTCCTCGTGTTAAGTTAGGCTTTTGGTCGTATCTTCCGGCGTAGCCCAGGCTGTTTGCCTTGGGCGGACCTGGGTCCCCCGACAGATTGCCGCCGGGCCTGCCCACCGCCCGCCTGGAACCGCGGCTACCCCCACGGGAATTCCCGCGAGCAGCCGAGACAAGGATAACACCGGAGCCAAAAAGCCTTCCCAGCTTTCCGGCCCTCAGGAGCCCCTTCCGGCGACTCTCTAGGCTGCCTCCGCGTCTCAGTGGTTCTTCCGGTTTCGCTACTCGCGCTATTCCCGCCTCTTCCCCTCCGCCGCCGGGATTTAACGAACTCTCGCGAGATCTAGGCCTCTTCCTAGGCCTGCTCGAGTCGGCAGCGGCAAGAATCTCTGGCCGCCTCTGCAAGGTACGTGGTCCGCGGGCGCCTTGCCGGTCTGCCGGCTTCGGGGGGCACACGTCTGGGGCCCCCGGGTGGGGATGCGGCCGATTGTCCGGCCCGGGGGTCCCGATGGTTTGTGCGGGGGGAGGATGGGGCCGGCCGCTCGCCCTGAGCGCCCTGTGCTTTCAGGTCCCGGCCATGTTCAGCTCCAGCGCCAAGATCGTCAAGCCCAACGGCGAGAAGCCGGACGAGTTCGAGTCAGGCATCTCCCAGGTGAGGGGGCGGGCGAGCCGGGGTCCCGGCGGGGGTCGGGGTGAATGAGGCTGCGCGCGCTGATCGTGGGCTGCGCCCGCTACCGCCCCGCAGGCTCTGCTGGAGCTGGAGATGAACTCGGACCTCAAGGCGCAGCTGCGGGAGCTGAACATCACGGCCGCCAAGGCAAGGGGGTCCCCCCGGGGTGGGCTTCGGGTTCCCCCAGGACGGGGCGGAGCTCAGGCACGTGCGCGGGCCGCCGGGAGGGCCGGGCTTCCCCTCCCCGCCTAACTACATCTGTGCCTCTCTTCCCGCTTCGACTCTAGGAGATCGAAGTTGGCGGTGGCCGGAAAGCTATTATTATCTTCGTCCCCGTCCCGCAGCTGAAGTCTTTCCAGAAAATCCAGGTGCGCCTGGTGCGCGAGCTGGAGAAGAAGTTCAGCGGGAAGCACGTCGTCTTCATCGCCCAGGTGCGCCCGCGGGGCACGTCGTGTTGGGTCGCTGGAGTGAGGGCTTGTGTTGGTAGAGTCACTGGTCGGTGCTTGCACCAGGTTAAAAAGATAGAGGGTACTGCTGCTGGGTTGGCCACCTGATGCGAAGACCTGACTCGTGGGAAAAGACCCTGATGCTGGGAAAGATTGAAGGCAGGAGGAGAAGGGGAGGACAGAGGATGAGATGGAGATGGTTGGGCAGCATCACCGACTCGAAGGCCATGAGTTTGAGTAAGCTCTGGGAGGTGGTGATGGCGAGGGAAGCCTGGCGTGCTGCGCTCCATGGAGTGGCACAGAAGCGGACACAACTGAGCCACGGAACTGGACTGCTGCTGGTGGTGTTAAAGCGGCCCCAGTGCCTTCCCTGGCTGCAGTGCTATAAAGGTACTGGGCTGTGCAGAAGTGATGAAGGTAACATGTGAAGTTGGCACTTGCTCCGCCTGGTGGGATTTCTCAGCAGACTCGCACCACCCTGGGGAATTACATGTAGATGCTGGAGGAAAAGGCACGCAAAGGAATGGTTGGTAGGGTAAGGAGGAAATGGGTAAGGGGCTGTGTTTTTGTTTTCTAAGTTAGATTGGGCCTTCCTGCAAACAGAAATCTCTAGGACTTAAGTGCTTGGCTGATGAGGAAGTTAAGGAGTACCTGTAAGTGGGTAGTGGGTTGGATGAAATGTGAACAGGCACGTAATATTTGGGGGATCAGTCACATTTTTCCAGTTACATTTTATTATAAGCTGTGGGTTCTGAAAGAATAAATGAGGTCAGGAAGTGCTCCAGAGATTCTGCCTCACTTGTTGGGTCTAGGTTGTTTGATTTTCTGGTTTGAATTTATTCAGCCATTATGTCCTTTGGTTTGTAAAGCAGTTTTGATAGTGCTTAGTTTTCTGACAACTTAAGTCTTTAAAAGTTTGTTGAATGATAATTTTTGCCTTACAGAGGAGAATTCTGCCTAAGCCAACTCGAAAAAGCCGTACGAAAAATAAGCAGAAACGTCCCAGGAGGTAGGTTTTTTCCATTTATCAGATGGAAAATGTGTGTACCACTCTTAATAACCATTGTTGATTGGCATGGGTTATTTATAGTAAGAGTTACATAAGTTTTTTAAAATTAAGTGTGGATGATGTAGGAGATCCATTCACATGGGAATTTTCATCAAGTAACTTGGTTTCTGTAACTGTGAAATGTTTTAAGGTTGATTCTGGAGGTAAGAACTACATACACTCACGTAGGTGGTGCAGTAGGCTGCTGCACTCACAGAAGGTGAGACTTTCATCCAGTTCTTTGGGTAAAGGGCAGGAGCAGTGAGCAGGAGCCAGCTGAGCGTGGTGGGGTGAGGCACACCCGGCGTGGGGGTGGGCAGTGCAGCGTGCTCTCACTGTTCACTTTTGCTGTGGGTTCGAGGTTGAGTAGACTCGTCTGTTGCTCATGGCACAGGTTGAAGGCGTTGCTGGTGATGCGTGTTTTCTGAACTGGACTGACTTGCAGGTTATCTGCTGTAAACTTGATCCTGGAGGTTGGCTCCTTGGTCTCAGCTTTGTGGTGTTTTCTTGGAGTCGCTGATTGCACACACTTGGTTTCTTGGGTCCCTGCAGGCCTGCCCTTGGGCAGTTTGAGAAAGGACTTGAGCATCCCTGCTGACGGGGTAAAGGGTGTCACTCATCCTCCCTCCGATCAGCCAGTGGTGCTGGCATCTGCACTCAGCCAGGGAGTGCCTGGAAGCAGGGCGTGAGGGGTCTCTAGTGCTGTGGACAGGTGTTGACGGTGCCACGTTGAGGAGGATGGAGAGGCTGGACAGGCCCGTGCTGGGTGTTGGTGCTTCGGGCTTGTTTTCAGGGCAGTTGGAGTAGCATTAGAACGTAGAAATTTTCGGGGAGCGGGGCTCTTCTGGATAGTTTGCAGGAGATCAAGCACGGGATAACCAAGAGCGTTTGGTTTGTTAATGCTGGTACTGAGATGGCTTTGCAGCCTGGGTTCTGGCGACCTGAATCAGTACTTGCCTGTGAAGCAGCCCCTTGCTCTGCACACGGTGAAGGTGCTGACTTCGGGTCTGTGGCCTTGGCTCTCCCTCGTCGCAGACCTGCCTCCGCTTCTCAGCTGATGACGCCGGCCTGTCCCAGTGGCCTGGCCCAGACCTGGGAGTCTTCCCTTCCCCCGCACGGAGCCATCCCGCCCGTCTCCAGTCCGTCCGCCCGCCCGCCCGCGGCCTCTTGTCCTTCCCTGCGCTCGCCCTCCTCCTGCGTGAGCTGCGTGCAGGGTCTCGGTCACTTTCTTCTGAAGCAGCTACAGCTCTGCCGCCCTGTGATTGTGCTGCCACTGCTCTCCCTCAAAGAGGCTTTATTTCGGGGTAGAGCTGAGTGTGAGACCAGCTAGATTCCGTTCTGCTGTGTTTTGAAGGAAGTGATTTACGGGGTTCATGGTGCTTTCCTAACCTGTAAGGGTGTGCTTAGCCAGTGGTTAGCAGCCATTCGTCGACTGGGTTGACTGTCTAATTTGTGTGCTGAGAGGTGCTGAAGCTGCTCTTGGCCTTGGAGCAGGGAGGCTTTGCGGTCATTTAGGAGCCCCTTCTGTGTGTGCGGAGGTGCGGACAGAAAGAGAAATGAGTAGGACGTGGTGTCTGAGCCACTGAGGGGTGAGTAAGACCTGGACGCGTTCCGTAATAAAAGGGAGTCCTCCAGACGTTGGGAATGAGAACAGTCTCTTCACTCTCTCATTCCTGGTATCCTGTGGCACAAAGCTGATAGGCTAGCAGTTTGGAGTTAACTGAACCTTGTCAGGCAGCCAGATAGGTTGTGAACTTGGAGTCAAATCCAGGAGGGGAGCACAGCTCCCTTGGCAGTCTGTGACGGGATGGGGAGGGGCTGCATCCTAGAGCTGGGGTAGAGCAGTGTCCTTTGGGTGGGGTGTCATTCCATTGCAGGAACAGGGAGGGGCTTTGGTGCATCTTAGAGGCCGGGGACCCCTCAGAGGGTCTTTGGTAGGTAAAGCCTGTGGCGACATCTAATCATTTGACAACACTGGAGAAGATCATTTTAGAAGAGGTAAAAGGTTACCACAGAGAATCGTGTGACTGACAACCTAAAGGTGTGTCCAAGAATAAAAGTCATCACTGATCTCCTTTTCTGCGGACGATCGCTCGTGACAGCTGGTGTGTGTGGCTCACAGCACGCTGGCTTTTGAGGTGAGATGGTAGCGTGTGTCTCCCTCTCCTCACGTGGCCGCGGCTCTGCTGTGATAGATGAGACGGAAGGATGGAAGCACGTGCTGCTGTGGCTTCAGGAACCTGGAGTGTTCCACTCAGGGTTTGACTTGCCGAGGTGCCCTGGGGGTTCCCAGGAGGGCAGACGTTGCTGAGTTTCTCACCTTTGTCGCTGTGTTCTTTAAGCCGCACTCTGACTGCCGTGCACGACGCCATCCTGGAGGACTTGGTTTTCCCAAGTGAGATTGTGGGCAAGAGGATCCGCGTGAAGCTGGACGGCAGCCGACTCATAAAGGTCCATCTGGACAAAGCTCAGCAGAACAACGTGGAGCACAAGGTAGGGGCTGGCCCCCCGGGGAGGGGCCAGACGCAGACCCAGGCGAGGGTCAGGTCAGCCCAGCCCAGCCCAGCCGCCCCGGCGGCTCCGAACCCGCCTGCTGTGGGCTCTGCGCCGACTGCCTTGGGGGCTGTAGATCAGGTTAAATTGGAAGATGTTTTAAACACTGGAATTGTTTTCAACTGTTAGGAGAAATGGACCTGAAATAATTCCATGGTGTGTTAGGCTGAACTTGAGGCTGGGTGGTGGTCGAGATAGACTCTGGGGAGAAGTGTCATTTTGCTTCATTCCTGGTAAACCGTCAGCCCAGGGTCTCCAGTGACCCAGAGGAGCCAGCACGCGGTGCAGGGGGTGGAGTCCTTTCCCACACCAGACTCGAGCTTGCCCCATCCCCTGTGTTTGTTGTGACGATTTATCTCTTCTCTTGTAGGTTGAAACGTTTTCTGGTGTCTATAAGAAGCTCACGGGCAAGGATGTTAATTTTGAATTCCCAGAGTTTCAGTTGTAAAGAAATGACTAAATAAAGTATTACTCTCAGTGCTCTGGTTTGGGCGTGGTTTCCAGACAGGCAGAGGTGCGGATGCAGAGCTGTCTGGATTTTCCCGTTGCTTCCTGCACCAGCTGGGGATCTTGGACCGACGGCGCGCGTCGTCAGGGCCCCGCGCTGGTTTCACAGCACAGTGGCTCACTTACCCGTGCGTTCATGTTTCCAGATTCTTGCCCCTTGTAGGTGACGATAAGCACGAGTGTGGTTCACGTGCACTCAGTAGGCGCTCGGTGGTGGTCGTCTGCGTTACATAGTGGAGCCCACTTCTGAGCTGCAGGGTTTGTGTTGAGGACAGTGACTGGCCGAGGACCCCACTGCCCCAGCCCCCTGACTGACTGACGGCCTCCACGGTCCTCGATCCTGGGCGGCCTCCTGTACTAAGATCCCTCATGACCTCGGGATCTTCAGGTGTAACATGCTGTGACGCCTCTCTCCACCATGGGGCCCTGTGCGCTCCACGTTTGCATCCTTGTCCGTGCTGGCTGGGCTTCTGTGTCACAAGCCAGCGGGCCGTGTGGACAGGACGGGTGGCCTGGTGTCCTCTGCCATCAGGAGCTCTGGAGGAGTGAACCCTTGAGGGGAGGGCGGGTGAGGTTAATGTCCTTGTGGACAAAGTGTCCCGAGATACGGCTGCACAGAGGTGACCTCTGGGGAAGATTCCCAGCTGGAGACACATGGGCGTGCTGGGGCTTGTGTCCAGATGTCTCAGTTATATCTGAGAAATGTAAATAACAACTGGGACGTGGGCCAGATTCTTGTCCAAGCCCTTGGAAGTGGCCCTGCTCTTTGGCGGTCAGTTTTGGGAGTGGGGGGCAGTGGGGTGAAGAAGACCAGAGGCCCCGGAGGAGAAGCACCAGTGATGCTGGTGGCTTTGGTACTTGTTTGCAAGGCAGGTATAAACGCGACTTGTGATCTAAAAACGGTTTTAATTTATAATCTACTTCAAGTAGGCAAGTTGCACATCAAAACCACAGGCTATCACCTCACACTTGTCAGAACACTAGTCGTAGAGGTAACGATCTTGAAAACACCGGTGGGGATGTGTATTAGTGCGGCCACTACAGAGAAGTACGCAGGTTCCTCCAAAAAAGGAGTTACCGTATGAACACACAATTCCATTTCTGAGTATTTATGCAAAAGTAATGAAAACATCAAAGGGATGTGTGTCCTCCCAGGCTTATTGCAGCGTTATTCTCAATGGGGTACTGAAACCTACCTGCCTGTCACGGGACAATGGATAAAAGCTACAGATAGAGATGTGAGGAAGAAGTGTGTCCTTCATTGACACCTGTGTGCTTTTCCCTGGAGGTCATAAGCTAAGAGAGAATCCAATGGAAAGACACTGATTGTAACTTTCATGCGGGTCTAAGGCAGCCAAACTATAAAGGGGCAGTGGTCGCTGGCAGGCAGGGACGGGGAGAGAGGTTCCAGGGACACGTGTGCAGCTAGTAAGTCCTGGAGAGCTGATAGCGCAGTGCAGTGAACACAGACAGCAATGCTGTATTAAAACCGTCAAGATTGCTGAGAGCGAGATCTTATTATTCCCACCACACAAAAGAAGAAATGGCGGACTTCCCTGGTGATGCAGTGGCTAAAGACTCCACTCTCCCAATGCAGGCGCCCTGGGTTTGATCCCTGGTCAGGGAGCTAAGATCCTGAGTGCCTCAGCTAAGACCTGTCAGGCAAAAAGTTTTAAATAAACATTTAAAAAGCATCGACAACTCTGATGCAATGAAGTGCTAACCGATGCCACCCCTGTAGGCGACCATACACCATGTTCAGACGCATCAGGTCAGTGTGCAGTGCACCTTGGTCTTGAATGTTGGGTGTCAGATATGTTCCAATTAAAACCACAGTTTTTATTTTAAAAATACATGCTCTTTGTCAAGATGAGGAAATTGCCCATCTGTTCCCATTTTTCTGAGAGTTTCTGTCATCGAAGTGTGCTGGACTTCGTCAGATCTTTCTGCTTCAACCAGTGTGACACGTACCTTTCCTGTGTTAGTTTATTGGTACGGCAGATCACTTTAGTCGATTTTTCACTTGAGCCGATTTTTGGATATTGACCCAGCCTTGCATCCCCAAAATACCCCACAGTCATAGCTTATAAATCTTTTCACATATTGCTCAATTCTGTTTGCTAATACTTGGTTAAAGATTGATTTCATCTTTTTTTTTCTTGCGTCCATATCTTTTGCGAGTTATTGGTTTATACTTTTCTTTTTGGGAGTGCCTTTGTCTGGCTTTGGTATCAGGATAACACTAACTTCATAAAGTAAATTGGTGAGTGTTTCTTTTCCACTTCTGTTTCCTGGAAGAATTATATGGAATTAGTTTTTCTTTAAACATTTAGCAGAATTTGCCTATGATACCATCTGGCCTAGAGATTTCCTTTTGGGGAGATTTAAAATCACAGGTGCAATCCCCTTAATTGCTCCAGGACTGTTGAATTCTCTCTTCTGTGGGGAGTCCGCCGTGGTAGCTTGTGTTTTCCAGGAAGTGGTCTGTTTCCATCCGAGTCGTCGGGCTGACTTACACTGTCAGGCAATTTGAATAAACAGTCCCTTCTTCCTCATGCACTTGGGGATGTGTGTGGCATCTGTCCGTCCCTACTTCTGTAATTTGTGATAACTTCTCTTGTCAGTCTTAATAAGTGTTCATCTTTGACCCTAGCTGTTTATGATCCTAATTCGCCAACTGTCTTCTTAAGTGGCCCCCCACCCCCCACGCCCCACTTCCAGCCACACGGAAGCCCGGTCCATCCAGTCATTGGATCTGGCTTGTGTTGCCTTAAGTGAAATTCCGGTGAGTGGAGGGCTTTTGCGGTCTTGTCATGGGTCAGGGCTTCCCAGGTGGCAGTAGTGGTAAGGAACCCCGCCTGCCAGTGCAGGGGACGTAAGAGACGAGGGTTCGATCTCTGGGTTGGGAAGATCCCCTGGAGGAGGGCGTGGCAACCCACTCCAGTGTTCTTGCCTGGAGAATCCCATGGACAGAGGAGCCTGGCAGGCTACAGTCCATAGAGCTGCAGAGTCAGACACGACAGAAGCGACTTAGCACACACACGCACAGATTAGGTCTTGGCAAGCAGCAGGTGAGAACTTCACGGTTTTGGAGTGGAACCCACGTGGGAAAACAACACAGTAGGTCAGCCTGCGTGTGCTCCTGTCTGCGTGACGCCGGCCGGCAGCTGCCACTCTCCTGTGTATTCTGCTACATGCCACAACACGATGCTTCCATTCAAAAGAAAGGAAGAGGGGCAGGGAAGGTGGGCAGAGAAGGGACTGGTGTGGAAGCTTGGGGGGAAGAGTGAGGGCCCTGAGACCCCGACGTCTCACACGTCCCCGAGTTCCCACACTCCCTCCTCCGCCTGAGGCTTTGCAAACAGGAAGCCGTTTGCAGATAAGGCTGCAGCCCCAGCCTGAGTCGAGCCGCTGGCCGGCTGACAGCCAGGCCACTCGCCCGACGTGCGGGTCTGAGCGCAGACTCAGCCCGGGGCCCAGGGTCCCCGTGGCCGCAGTCAGGACGCCCCCTCCACCTGGTGTGCGCCTCAGGTAGGGACTCTGCCAGCCCCTCTGCAGCCTCGGGGCGGGACATGAGAGGTGCTGGGGCCACGAGGCGTGGCTGCTGGGGGGCACCGGGGGGTACTGGGTGCGGGGCGGAGCGGTCTGCTCCAGGTCGGCCTGTCACAGGGACCAAGGCTGGGTTCATGGTGGAGACTGCCTGGAGCCAACCGAGGAGAAGCACTTAGTGTACCAGTTACTGGGAGCCCGAGGCAAGCCCCGCCACGCTGACTCAAGGCGGGGAGAAGCAGCTTTTCCTGAGTCCCAGCCGGGTCCGTGCCCCGCAGGAGGGGCGCCCAGGGGAACTGCTCCTCTTTCAGCTCAGTTCAGTCGCTCAGGCGTGTCTGGCTCTTTGCGGCCCCATGAACCGCAGCACAGCAGGCCTCCCTGTCCGTCACCACCTCCCAGAGTTCACCCAAACTCATGTCCGCCCAGCAGCTCTGGGTGGGACTCAGTGACGGGAGTCTGGAGGGGCTGCAGAAGGCAACTGTCGGGGCAAATCGGGTCCCCTTGTGTCCGGTCCTTTTATGATCGGGGAGGGTCATCCCGCCTCCAGCACTGGGCTGTGCAGCGTTGCAGGGGCATCCCCCCGCCCAGCCGCCTGCCTGCGGGCTGAAGCTGGGCCGCAGTCCTGAAGCTGCAAGCAGACGTCTGGGAGCCGCCGAGTGTGTGTAACTGGGTTTTCGGTTTGATGGGAAATGTGTTGCCCTGGGTGTGAGCAGAGCAGCACCCCAAACTTTCACAGCTCCCCAATTTTACTTACGGTCTTGAACAACGTATATGCCAAATAAGAGAACACACAGATAATTCTTGTAAGGCTGGGGAGGGGAATATGGAAAAGGCCTCTTCTTCCTTTGAGGGTCTTGGCAAGAAGACAGGAAAGATGTGTGCCTTTGGGGTGACGCTGGCTGTGCTGTGGCCGCAGGGGAGGCCTAGTGTCACCGTAGGAACAACACAGCGAGTGGGGTGGGGTGTCTGTCCCCGAGACCCGTGGTACTTCCAAGGAACGTGCTGCTCTGCAGGCACTCAAGGTGCCCATAAGGTGCTGGGCCCGCTGTGGGCATTTAATGAAAACGGACAATTGCATGTTTGGCGTGCAGGAAGCCGCATTTTTTTTTCATTGCCTGTTTCATTCTTACCAGGTATTTCTCCTAAAAGTTCCAAATTGCATTTCCTTTCCCCTCCGCAAAGCTGCCTCCTTCACGGAGGAGAGGGTCCCAGTCTCGCGGGCTCTGGCCTCCCGGGTCCTGGCTGGGAGATAAGGGTGTTGTTGTTGAAGAGGCGCCAGGAGGAACTGCAGCTTCCTGGTTTATAAAACAAAATTCCTCTTCTAAGAGGGCAGGAAGGAGCCTGAAGGCTGGGAAACAGGCTCCCACCAGGGTCTGCCCACCCCAACTTCTGCTGGCAGGACCTGCTGGGTGGGTGGGCACAGACACACCAGTGGGCAGAGGGCCAGGGGATGAGGGAAGGGCTG
Organism: Budorcas taxicolor; assembly: GCF_023091745.1. Classification (NCBI taxonomy): domain Eukaryota; kingdom Metazoa; phylum Chordata; class Mammalia; order Artiodactyla; family Bovidae; genus Budorcas; species Budorcas taxicolor. The sequence continues at coordinate 114,294,532 of NC_068917.1, read as the reverse complement.
AGGGGGCTGTCCGCCACCCAGGGTCCTCCTCCCGCTGCTCCCCTTTCTCAAGACCAAGTCGGAGCAGTTGCTGTCCGGTCGCTCAGTCATGCCCAGCTCTTTGCGACCCCGTGAACTATAGCCCGCCAGGCCTCCCTGTCCATCACCAGTTCCCAGAGTTGACTCAGACTCATGTCCATTGAGTCAGTGTCGTCCCCTTCTCCTCCCACCTTCACTCTTTCCCAGCATCAGGATCTTTTCCAATGAGTCATTTCTTAGCATCAGGTGGCCAAAGTATTGGAGTTTCACCTTCAGCATCAGTCCTTCCAATGAATGTTCAGGACTGATTTCCTTTAGGATGGACTGGTTGGATCTCCTTGCAGTCCAAGGGACTCTCAAGAGTCTTCTCCAACACCACAGTTCAAAAGCATTAATTCTTTGGCACTCAGCCTTTTTTATGGTCCAACTCTCATATACATGACTACTGGAAAAACCATAGCTTTGATTATATGGACTTTTGTTGGTAATGTCTCTGCTTTTTAACATGCTATTTAGGTTGGTCAGAGCTTTTCTTCCAAGGAGCAAGCGTGTTTTAAGTGTCAGAGCAACAGGTCTTGCTAAACACCCTGGTAGTCTCCTGACGCAGCTGTTTCTAGTTAGAGAGGATATTCTCATGTACACTTTTGATTAAAACAATCTGAACATGGCCTGCATCCCACAAACACCAATCAGACAGTGTCCATCGATCTGAGCACAAGCCATCTGCCACTAGAGCGGTGGTTCCCTCTCTCCCCGCCCCAGCCCTCCTGCTGAGATGCCTTCTCATCGATGTAAGGAGATAACAGAAGCCACAGATGCCTGCAGCATCCTGGAGCACAAATGTCGGCTAAGGGCTTCCCTGGTGGCTCAGCAGTAGAGTCCACCTGCAAAGCAGGAAACAAAGGTTCGATCCCTGGGTCAGGTAGATCCCCTTGAGGAGGAAAAGGCAACCCACTCCAGTATTCTTGCCTGGAGAATCCCATGGACAGAGGAGCCTGGGGGGCTGCAATCCATGGGGTCACAAAGAGTCGGACACAACTGAGCGACTAAACAAGCAAGACAGAGTTGAGTAAAGCGGGCGAGACCACGCCGCGTGAAGCAGGGCCCCATGGCTGGGAGCCGGGCACACTAGCCCTGCGCCGTCCAGGAACCCGCTGAGCCGACTTCAGGGCGGGGGGAGCGGGCGGGCTCACAGGTGTGGGGGCATGCCCCTCTGCAGGAGATGGGGCTGGGGCAGGCGCCAGAGACTGGGGTCAGGACACCGTCGTGTGAAGGGGCAGCTCTCCAGCGTTTGGTTTTTGACGCTGAACACACCTTTGTGTGTGTTGAACCTTAGTTATAAAGAACCAGAAGACGAGAATCTGGAGTAACACCTCCCAGGAGAGTCATCGTTGTCACCGCTGGGCAAACGGGACATCTGGGTGGAGGTTTAAGTTGGCACCCGAGTGAGAAAGAGAGGCAGAGAGAGAGAAGGAGAGAGAGGGACGCCCCAGAACGAGGGGAGCGGCCCCAGGCAGGCGGCCTGCGCACTGTCACTCACTGTCAGGCTTTCGGAATTCCCGTCACTGTTTATTCCTCCCCCCTCCCTCCAGGAGTCAGCGTCCTGCCAGCCTCACCATGAAGCGGGCTCTGGCTCTGGTGGGCCTGGCCTTCCTCTGTGTGCTCCGGGCTGGGGCTGCTCAGCAGACGGTGGACGATGCCTGCTCTGTGCAGATCCTCGTTCCCGGCCTCAAAGGTACGGTCCCCAGGCCTCCCGGGCAGCGCCGCCCACGTGGCCGTCGGTGGGCAGGCGGGTAACCTGGGAAACGCAACCAGGAGGGGGTTCTAAAGAATGCTTTACACAGAGACCAACTGTTGTAGGAAGAGTCAGCAATTTTAAACGGTCCCTTCTGAATCCCAGTAAAATGTACAAATGCACAGAAGTTGGAAGAAAAGCTGGAAGGAGACCCACCACCGTTTCAGCAGCCGCGCTTCTGAGCACAGAGCCCAGGAGGGTGCGGCGCGCCTGTCTATAGCTCAGCCTCGTCCACAGATTAAATACAAAACAGAGGCAGCATCTAGAGTCAGGCGTCTGGGTTTACAAGCACATCTCGAGGGCACTTCTGAGAAGATGCTGTTTCCATCTGCTTCGGGACCATTTCTGCCTCATCCAGATGCAGTGTCTCTGACCTGCGTGCTCCGCAGGCCCCGCAGGGCTTTCTCCCCCACCAGCAGCTGCCCCAGGGACCGGTCGCTTCCTTCAGCAGTGGTCTCTCACCACCTAGCAACGTGCTGCGGGCAGTGATGAGCCACTGAACTGCCAGGAGAAGGCCGGTCGCAGAGAGCTGACCGGCTGTCCCCCCCACCCCTCCCACACGCACAGGCTGGGCGGGTGCAGTGAGCAAACGCGATGGGAGATCTTCCGCAGAGGGGGTGTGTTGGTGAATCTGCCGGGATCCTGCTCGCCAAGGCTCACCTGCCAGCAGGCGGTCGGACGGGCTCCACGCGGTGGCATGGGATGTCTGGGACCGTGGGCGACACGCTGTCACTCGGCACGCGGTCTGGGTCCCGGGTCTCAGGGGCAGGATGTCTGGGGCCGTGGGTGACACGCTGTCACTCAGCCTGCGGTCTGGGTCCCGGGTCTCAGGCGCAGGATGTCTGGGGCCGTGGGTGACACGCTGTCACTCGGCCTGCGGTCTGGGTCCCGGGTCTCAGGGGCAGGATGTCTGGGGCCGTGGGTGACACGCTGTCACTCAGCCTGCGGTCTGGGTCCCGGGTCTCAGGGGCAGGATGTCTGGGGCCGTGGGCGACACGCTGTCACTCGGCACGCGGTCTGGGTCCCGGGTCTCAGGGGCAGGATGTCTGGGGCCATGGGTGACACGCTGTCACTCAGCGTGCGGTCTGGGTCCCGGGTCTCAGGGGCAGGATGTCTGGGGCCGTGGGTGACACGCTGTCACTCAGCCTGCGGTCTGGGTCCCGGGTCTCAGGGGCAGGATGTCTGGGGCCGTGGGTGACACGCTGTCACTCAGCGTGCGGTCTGGGTCCCGGGTCTCAGGGGCAGGATGTCTGGGGCCGTGGGTGACACGCTGTCACTCGGCACGCGGTCTGGGTCCCGGGTCTCAGGGGCAGGATGTCTGGGGCCGTGGGTGACACGCTGTCACTCAGCGTGCGGTCTGGGTCCCGGGTCTCAGGGGCAGGATGTCTGGGGCCGTGGGTGACACGCTGTCACTCGGCACGCGGTCTGGGTCCCGGGTCTCAGGCGCAGCCTCATCTCACACGTGTACTTTCATGCTAGTCTATCGACATCAAATTGGCAATTCCAGTGGAGAAACTTCCTAGTATGTTTACGAAAGCCCTTGGAAATCTGGGCAGCTGGTTCTTTCTTAGATATCCTGCTGCTGAGGGATAACTGGCAAACAGAAGCTGCAGCAGCTATTCGGGGCGAGCTTTGTGATACTGGATTCTGCAGGCTCCTTGGGAACCAGCCGCAGAGTCACGCTGACGGACCTGCCCGCACCTCGCCTGGTTACTCTCTGCAGCGTGTTCTGACTCAGAACTGCGGGGCCGCGTGAAAGCCTTCTGGGCTGAGAAGAAGCTGACCGGAAGGGAGGAGGGATTCAGTGTTCTGCGCTTTACAGGGGGGTCAGGGGAGTGAGGGGGCAGCGGGAGAAGGGTGGAGGAGAGACGCTCAGGTCCACGTGCATGCATGCCCCCTGCAGAGCGAGGCTCCGCATCAGCATCACGGCAGGGCCCACCCCCGAGACGTGGGGCCCTGCGGCGGGGGAGAGGGGGAGCAGGCTCAGCTGGCCCTCACCGCCTGGGTCCCCGGCTCACAGCTCCATCTCTGACCTCGCAGATGCTCTGGGATGCTCCCCGGCTGCAGAGAGCAGGAGGCCCCAGGAGCAGAGAGAGGCCCTTCTGACCCCAGGCCCTTCCATGAGGCTCAGGGTTGTGGGGCGGCTGGGACTTCTCCAGCACTCGGTGTGCAGAGCATCAGCGTCCCACCCAGCTTCAGGGCACAGAGGGCGCCCTGCTGCCCCTTGCCCTCTCCAAGTGGCTTCCCACCCGCTGGGTGCTCTGGCCACACAGGGAGCCAGGGAAGGGACGAGGGCTCCGCCGGCCACACCTGCTCAGAAGGTGCCCACAAGAGCCGGTGAAAGCTCTGCTGACCGCACATGTGTCAGGAACGGCCGTGGCCAGTGGGGATGGAAGTGGAAACACAGTACGGGTCCTGCTCTTAAGGTGAAAGAGGAGGTACGTGGCCTCCGCTTGTCCATTAGACAAACGCTGGGCCAGGCTCAGCCCACGAGGACGAGCCGGTGCCCGTCTCCTTAGAGAGGAGCCTGGAGGCACAGGGGGTCTTAAATGCTGCTGCTTTGGCCGTCCCATGCGGACGCTTCCTCCACCGAGTTACAGGGGCTTCAGGAAGGTCCTTCTCAGCACGACTCCAGGCAGCCTTCCCCTCACTGGCACTGTGCTCAAGGTGAGGTCCGTTTGCAGACCCAAAAGTAGCAGGCTCTCTTTGCATTTAGAGTAAGAGCCCTTTCCATTATGGCTGGAACAGTGGGGTTGCAGGGAGGAGAGCACTAGTGTGTATTAGCAAGCCTGCCACTCAGAGATTTTAAAAGGGCATGGTTATTCTGAAGGTTTTTTCCAATTGATTGGTTCAGTTCAGTTCAGTCACTCAGTCGTGTCCAACTCTTTGCGACCCCATGGACTGCAGCATGCCAGGCCTCCCTGTCCATCACCAGCTCCCGGAGTTTACCCAAACTCATCTCCATTGAATCGGTGATGCCATCCAACCACCTCATCCTCTGTCGTCCCCTTCTCCTCCTGCCTTCAATCTTTCCCAGCATCAGGGTCTTTTCCAATGAGTCAGCTCTTCACATCAGGTGGCCCAAGCATTGGAGTTTCAGATTCAACATCAGTCCTTCCAATAAACACCCAGGATTGATCTCCTTTAGGATGGACTGGTTGGATCTCTTTGCAGTCCAAGGGACTCTCAAGAGTCTTCTCCAACACCATAGTTCCAAAGCATCAATTCTTCGGCGCTCAGCTTTCTTCACAGTCCAACTCTCACATCCAGACATGACCACTGGAAAAAAAATTGTTTGGGGGAAGGTTGATAAAACCAGTTAGGTGACTCACACACGCATTTGGGAATTTCGCTCTTCTGAAATGTTGCTCTGGGCCGGTACCGTCTTCTCCTGCGGTCTCCCGGCCCCTTCCTTCCGTTGCTGGGGCACCTCTGCCCTGAGCTTGGCCTGGGGAGGTCTGCCCGCAGACGGCATTTGCAGCAGGTGTGGTGAGAGCCGAGCCGCTGTGGTCCTCCCTCGGCGGCTGTGGACTCAGCCTGGCGATGCGCGTCCTGACGGGCATGCCTTCCCGCTCCGGTGGAGTCTCCCCGAGTGCTGTCTAGGCGCGGGAGCTCGCGCACGGTCGGCGAGGTGCGCAGGCGAGGGGCGAGCCGTACGCAAGGACACGTGGTCTTCCCTTCCGTGAGGCTGGAGGACATACGCACACGGCCGCGGGAAACGAGCAAGACAGCGGAGCGTCAGCCTCTGCTGGTCCAGACACTACGAATACCCGTCATTCAGAACCTGATGTAGCAAATTGGCCCCAGGTCAGCGGCCGACAGAGACCCGGCTGTGGGGAAAGGTTCCTGCGCTCCCAGGGCGTGTGCGCGTTGCTGGATGCGTGTAACGTGTGTAGGCGGGAGGGGTCAGGGGTCAGGAAGACAGTCCCCAGCGAGCACCCCCCAGCCCCACAGGAGCGCAGGCTCTGTGCCCCCAGACAGCAGACACCATGAATTCAAACCCTGCCGAACACCAACAGGGCTTGGAAACCGCCTGTGCTCCTGTAAGCGCGTCTAGGGCACGTCTGCAAGGAGGAGGTCAAGGTCAAAGTCACAGGACAGGTAGCCACGAGCTTTCCTGCCGCTGAGTCTCGGGGTCTGGGCTGCCTCCCAGGGTGGGTGGGGAGGGGGGTGAGTCTCCAGCGACCCCCAGCACGCCGTGTGCACACAAGTCATCCCCTCTTCGTCAGAGATGAGGGAGCCAGGCAAGACAGTCTACATGGCCTGGGATGAGGAGGCCCGCGGACTCCAGGTTCTGGACGCCCCACGGCAGGACCTCGAGGAAGGCTGGGGCCTCCATCCAGCGCTGGGGGAGGCTTGAAGGGCCTGTCTCACGGGTCAGAGACACAGAGCCTCGGGAGAAGGGCGAGGAGGTTTCTGCCTAGACTCTGGAGGAGAGAAACCCCTCGGAGGAGGGAGGTGGGAAGGGGGTTCAGGATGGTGGGGGGAACACGTGTGTACTCGTGGCTGAGTCACGTCAATGTATGGCAGAGATCACCACGATATTGTAAAGTAATTACCCTACAGTTAAATTAATTAGAAAAAAAGAAAGCAGCCCCATGGATCCCGCTCCTCAGGAAGCCTTAACTGTGTTGGGCGATGTCTTATTCCTGTTCCTGTCTCAGCAAGGAGAGTCTGGGGACACGAGGTGACGTTCGGGGCTCTTCAGGCTCTTGCTGACCTTGGATCCTTACTCCCAACCCCTGCTTATCCTCGGAAAAGGGCCCGTGGAAGTGGGTGGATGCAGGGCAGGAGGTGGCGTGACAGGACGCGGTCCTAACGGCTTCCTCTCCCCGAGGAGAGGCTTGGCCGCCTGTCCTCTCCCCAGGGCTTGGTGGTCCCGGGAGGTGTGGCCTGTCTCTGGCCTGTATTCATCCGTGAAGTGGACACGGTTCCCGTATCACATGGGGCTGCAGGGGGCAGGGGCCGAGGTGGTGATGCTATGGAGATGAGTGAAGCAGTGCATGAGCTCTCGGAGTCCGTCTTAACCGACGAAAGAAAACCTGGTGGGTTTGCTGGTGCTACTTTTCCAGGCTTGTTGAGGCCCCCGTGAGGTCTGGGCTCCCCAGGTGCTCTCAGAAACGCGGACACACTCTCCTCACTGCCCTCCCGCGATGCAGTGGGTGCCCTGATGGGCGCTTCCCTCCCGCAGCCTGGCAGGCCGTCTGGTCCCAGCACCAGCTGCTCCGGGCTCCCTGCCCGCCGGCCCAGACCTCCTGGCTCGCCGCTCCTCACCCGCCCAGGTGGTCCTCTCCCCCGACTCCCGCCTGGGTGCATCCGCCTGCTTCAGCAGGCCTCCGTCAGAAGCCGCGTCATCGGGGAGGCCCCTTCTGGTCTCTGTCTAAATTACGGCCTTTTGTTGAAAACCTGCCTCGTCTTATTCTCGTAGCCCACGTTGCCATCGGGGAGTCTCCGTCTGTCTGACTCCCATTCACGTGCACGCAGGCTTTAAACGTTCCTTTTGCTTGCGTTGCTTGCGGAATTCTCTCTTTACTCCGGACGCCCCGTGTGTCACTCTCGCACGTCTGAGTGGTTTCCCCCATTTTCTTCTGCTGCTGCTCCGTGGGCGCTCTCATCACACCCTTCATGACCTTCCCCAGAGCTGCAAAATCACAGCTATGAAGGCTCAAACGTCTGTTCCCCTTTGCTGGAATTCCTGTGTGGTGGGTGTGGGGATTTGTGGGTTTTTTTCTTCAACTCCCGACTCGATAACTTCAAAACCGAAACAAAACTTTTCAGCCCTTCATCCAAGTCCTTCTATCTAATCTTTTGTTTCATAAACTAGCCTTGTCATTGGCTTTTCTGTTGCTCAGCCTGTCCATGTGTGTGTTAAGCAGCTTCAGTCGTGTCTGACTCTTTGCGACCCCCAAGGACTGTCGCCCTCCAGGCTCCTCTGTCCATGGGATTCTCTAGGCAAGAATACTGGGGTGGGTTGCCATGCCCTCCTCCAGGGCATCTTCCCGACCCGGGGATGGAACCCACGTCTTCCGCATTGGCAGGCAGGTTCTTTTCCACTAGTGTTACCTGGGAAGCCCTGTCTATAGAGTAACTGGTTTTGGAAATTCATTTGATGCAGAAGACCTCTAGCTGGTCCTTCTTCACTGCCATTTGCTCCTGTTCCCTCTCATCTTTGCGGGATCCTCTGGGTCTCATTTCAGAGCAGGTTCGGGCTGCCCCCTGAGTCCCGCCTCCTGGGTTGCTCCTTCTCTGTCACGATGCCGGTGGCCCTGCAGTGCCTGCCGATTCCTGGCGGTAACGCCCTGCAGAGCCTGCTGATTCCTGGCGGTGACGCCCTGCAGAGCCTGCTGATTCCTGGTGGTGACGGAGGAGCCTGTCAGCTGGTGCTTCAGGCCGGAATGCCAGTGCTTCTCCCAGCGCCATCACTGCGACAGTTCCCTTCCTTTTTAAAGAGAGAGAGAAAGTGGAGTCACTCAGTCATGTCTGACTCTTTGCGGCCCCATGGACTGTAGCCTGCCGGGCTCCTCCGTCCATGGGATTTTCCAGGCAAGAGCACTGGAGTGGGTGCCATTCCTTTTTAAAGATAAAAAATCCCAAGAACTATCCTGCAATTCAACGGCCCGTGTGTGCGCTGCACGTGTCGGTCGCCCTGAGTAGTGGCCCCCGGAGCCGCCAGGGCGGTGACACGGCCCCCCGCCTCCCAGGTCTCCTTGGCGCTCACTTTGCTCGTCTCTTCACGCTTCGGGCCAGATGATCGGTTTGGGGAATGTCACTGGGGAGTTGGTAATCTCAGAGGAGCGGGCCACCCAGTGAAGGTGCACGGGGGCCGTTCAGGCAGGACGGAAGTGCACGCAGACTTGTGCACGCTGGGGAAGGTGTGTCAGCCACAGCCACTCCCGGGAGCAGGGCCAGCGGGAGGCTGTGTGAGGCATGATGACTGTGGTGAGGACAGGCTCCCCGTCTCCAGAGAAGGGAGACCCACCTTGCGGGGGGCGAGCAGGTGAAGCACAGCCTCCTGGAGGGTCCGATGATGAGATGAAACCCCTCCAGGTGGAAGCAGCGTGTGAGAAAGACCTGGGCTCTGCACACAGGCTTGTGGAGCTTAGAGGCGGGATGTTATTTTTAGGGACCTTTGGCTGTCGGTGGTTTTGAATCTCCAGCCAAGGGAGGTGTCCTAACGGGCTCTGTGTTTTAGGAAGGTCGTTCTGGAGCGGAGACCGGGGCGGGCGGGGGAGGCCTGGGTGTTCTGTCAGGACTCACGCCCTCGCTCCCGCCACACCCTGACCTGCTCCGGCACGGTGCTCTGCGACCTGTGCCCTGTCACGAGCTGTGTGAGGGCAGGCTCGTGGTCCACGCGCCCCCAGAGCTGCAGAGACACGGCTGAGCGTGGGGGCCCCAGAGGGGACCGGGGGAGCTGGCTGGCCTGTGCACAGTCGGTGGACACTCACTGGCTCAGCTTCGGCCCAGTCTTTGGCTCAGATGGTAAAAAGTCTGCTTGTAATGCGGGAGACCCAGGTTTGACCCCTGGGTCGGGAAGATTCCCTGAAGAAGGAAATGTCAACCCACTCCAGTATTCTTGCCTGGAGAATCCCATGGATGGAGGAGCCTGGTCAGCTACAGTCCATGGAGTTGCAAAAAGTCAGACACAACTGAGCGACTTCTCTGTCTCTTTGTGACCCCATGGACTGTAGCTCGATAGCCTTGGTGAGGGGGATGGAAAACCAGAAATGCCTCAGGGCCTGGGGCTTGGCATCTGGGCGAGTCGATGTCTCAACGGCAGGAAAGTCCACAGAAGAGACTACTTCTGGGGGAAACCCTGGGGTCGATTTGGGACATGCCAAGTATGTGGTACCCGGGAGACTCAACAGACAGCCCATTTCCCCTTTTCAGTTTTGAACAAAATAAATGAAACAGAGCCCGGCGACAAGACTGGGTGCCAGCCCTGAGGGTTGTCTGGAGAGGGGCTGGTGCATTGCTGCAAGAAGGGGGTGGGCGAGGACGCAGAGTCCTGAGAGCAGACCTGGGAGGGAGACCAGCTAGGAGGGGGTCGGGAAGGGGGGTGAAGCCCCTGGGGGCTGGGCAGGAGGGAGGTCAGGGCCCCGGCTGGAGGCACAGACGTGGAGCAGTTTTCTCTGGTTGCCGCCTCCGCACAGAGGCCGGGGCCCAGCGCTTGGCGTGAGGTCCTAACGGCCTGTGGCTTCTTCCGCAGGGGATGCTGGTGAGAAGGGGGACAAAGGCGCCCCAGGACGGCCCGGAAGAGTCGGCCCCACGGGAGAGAAAGGTACCTGCCGCCCCTGGGCCCTGGGGGCGCTGCTGGGGGAGAAGAGGGAGGGGGAGTGAGTGAGCAGGTGCCCAGAGCGCTCTGTAAACAGCGCTCCCAGTCCTGCCTGCCTGGCGCCGAGAAACGAAGTGCCTCCTGGGAGGCACACACCGAGGGACAGCCCAGGGCGCGGAGCTCAGCTCTGGCTGGCCCTCACGTGCCCAGTGATCGTTACACGCAGGTCCAATTATGACGGTGTGCCAACAGTGATGGAAACAGTTACATCGGTGTGCAGGGGAGAGAGGGCACAGATTTGGATGGGCCATGGTGGGGGGCCACTCTATGGCCTCCCGTTTATGGCTGATGGACCCTAGTCATTTTTTGGGGGGTTCTGAAACCTGAGAGCGGAAGTCACTTTGAACCTGTTCCCTCGTTAGTAAAACGGTGTCGTGTAGCCTGCCTCCTGGGCTGGTGCTGAGGTTCACAGGGAAGCAGCTACACGGTGCACGGCGATGTCAGCCAATGTCCCCTTTAGGGTTCACTTACTGCTGCTGCTTTAAAATTTGCAAAGTCCTTAAAAGCAATGTGCCGAGTGCTCTGTCAACGCTGGGACCCTGGCCTGGGGGCCCACGCCCTGAGATGCTCTGGCCCGTCCCCAGCCAAGCTCTCAACACTGGCGTCAGGAGAAGGTGCAGCCACACGGGAAAGGCCATTGCGTTTGTCAGCCCATGCCCTGTTTGCTCACTCTTTCGATGTGTGATTTGCCCACTGTCTCCTTTGGGAGGTGCCATCCTTGACTTTGGCCTGTGAAACCCTGGTCCCACCAAGACCTAGAGCGCTTCTGTCACCACCACCCCTCCATCAAGCCCAGGAGCTGCTTTTCATTAATTCTCCCTTTACTTGGAACAAATTAATTCAAAAATAAACCAACTATGCTCCTGGCTCAAAGTTCAAAACGTATATTCATTCCCAGGGACTAGCCTCCTTCCTTCCCCACCAGCCACCCTCCCCTCTGACCAACTGTCAGCGTTCTTCATCTTCGCAGAGCTATATTGGAATGGCCAGGTGAGCTCTGTTCTTCCCTGCTTCTGTAGGAACAGTTGCAAAATGTATGTACTGTCGTGCGTTTTGTTCTTTCCGCTTGTCCGTGTACTTGGAGATCCGTCCACAGGAGGACACGCGGGTTTGCTCGCTCCCTCCTGACGACCCGGTGTCCGTGCTTTAGCTGACTGGTCTCCCATTACTGCAGGTTTGCAGTTTCCCAGCGCCTTGCTGCAGTGAGTCATCTTTAAATGTCATTCTTAATGTGCACGAGTGGAGCTTGAAGATAAATCCCAGGCGTGTAATGGTAGATTGAAATGCTGGTGTCTTTGAAATCTGAGTGGATACGGCCGTTTGAAAGGGTCAAACCTGTTCACCCTTTCTTTCTTATTGAAGCAAAAGGAGGCCATCCGCCATCACCCTCACTGCCTCAGAGAGCTGCCAGCCTGGCAGCGGTGAGAGGCTGCGTCAGTGTGCTTTTTAGAAACATATGTTCACTTCTTCGGCCACATGAGGCCTTTGCTGGGACGCGCGGGAGCTCTCGGCGCAGTGCCCGGACTCCTGGTTCTGGCCCACAGACTTAGTTGCCCCGAGGCACGTGAGATCCTAGTTGTCCGACCAGGAACTTTTTTGTTAGTTGCTGAGAAAGTGTGAGGGATTCCCTGCAGATGTCCAGAATGTCCCATGGGCCTCCAGTCTCCCTGGTTTTGCACCATTTTCCCCGTGGGACCCCTTCCTTCCCTTCTCCGCTGGCTCCTGACTGGAGTCTTCCCATCCCATCAAGGACCCGGGCCTTGGAAGGCCCTCAGTCAGTTGTCTGGGAAACATCTGGAAGGAATGTCTGAAATCTGTGGGTGGCTTGTCTGAGGGCCTGGGTGACTGTGCGGAGACCTGCCCCTCCCCAGGTTCTGGCGGGGGGCGGGGGGTGGTCTGTGGCCCAGGCATCTGGCCATGCTGGACTGGGTTCTCCCTGCTGCCCACCGGGCAGATGCTCTGCCCTGAGATGCCCCTCCAACCAGGAGGACCAGTTGGGCTTATGCAGTTTCAGCTTTGGTTTGGGGGGCAGCCGAGGTGGGTAAGACTGGCGGCCGGTGCCAGGGGGTAGGGTGAGTGGGACCGCAGCACCATGCCCCCGGCGTCCTTCTGAGCCCAGCTTCCACGGAGTGCCGGGGCTGCTGCAGGCGGGGGTCTCCCGCTTTGGCTGGCATGACATGTGTTGGTGAGGGGGGCACCCTCTGGTCACACACGGAGCAGCCCCCTTGCTGGGAACTCAAAGCAGCTGCACCAGAAAGTGCCTGCAAGCTGCTGGCTAGCTTTTCTGGAAGAACAAAGACGGCCCTTGCACGGGGCAGATCCCCTGCGCCCCGCCCACCGCTGTCTCAGTCCTTCATTGGAACGCGAGTCCTGCCCGCACTCTGCAGGATCTGCACTTGCTGATACCACCTGCTAAACGCGTGTCATCTCAAGCCCCTAGACACGAAGCTAAGAGGCCGCCCACCGGCCCCCGAGCGCAGGAGCTGGGGCCCCTCCCGGCCTGGGAGGGTGGAGAGCAATCCCGACCCTGATGGGCTTTCTGGGTGCTGGAACGCTTGCATCATCCCCGTTAAAAATCGCTGAGGAAGCGGGCTGCCAAGAGCTCTTTCTGCCCTGTGTCCTCTTCAAAGGACCGTGTGAGATCTTCATTAAAATTGATGAGAATCGCCAGCCCACTGCAAGCCCCGTCCCCCGTGCGTGGCCAGAGGACAATGTGTGCAGTGCCCGTCTCATTAGCAGAGGGGATGGGCTCCCTGGGAGCCACCACCGCCGGCTCTGGAGGCGTGGAAGGACAGGGTCTGAGTGTGTCCAGTGTGTTCCCAGGGCGGGAAAGTTTGCTTTTGTCCTAAAGGACTCGAGAGGAGGCAGGATGAAGGCAGTGGGCTCTTGTTGCGACCAGTCCCCGCCCGGTTGGCAGTCACTTGGCTTTTCTGACCGTGGGTTGCCCTCAAGCAGAGAGTGTGTGAATATGTCAGGGGACCCAGTGGTTCTCGCCTCTTTCTTCTCCAGCAAACCCCACAGAGATAATATTCCTTAAGGAGCGGCAGTCCACACCCCGAAGGTCTCGCGTGCGCAGGGTCACACTGCAGGACGTGCTGGGCTCCTGCTCCCAGGTTCCAGCCCAAATGCAGCGAGGCTGACAGGGTTGCAGGGTGTGTGTTTATGTTCGCATGTCTGAATGTGTTATTCGTGCGCGTGTGCATGTCTATGTGAGTGTTAACATGTGTACGCATGCCTGTATCATGCACACACATGCACAGGCATGTATACGTGCACATTTGTGTGAATGCATGGGCATGTGTATGTGCGTGCACACGTGACAGGCACACACATGCATTGTGTGTAATATAGATGTGTGTGTGTGTGTACACGTGTGTGCACGAGTTCCCCAGCACCAACACTGCCCGTGGCAGCACCCACAGGTGGTGTGTGGGAACCATGTGGGGCAGGGTGCTGGTTGTGCTGGCGAGGGCGACCACTCACTTGGGGCCCAGCTTCCCCCAGGGCCCACCTTCTGCACAGAGGCCCTCTTGTGAGGCCACCAGGCTGGGAGCAGGTGGCCTGCTCCCAACTTTGAGGCCTTGGAGTCACTCCACGATGTGTTAAAATGTAGATTCTGGTGTGTGAGCCGGTGGGCCCAAGGCTCTGTGTGTCTGTGTGGGTCCAGGCAGGGTCGAATGACAAGGGGAGTTCAGCCAGGGCCAGGGCCCAAGTTCTGAGCACCCTGCACACGGCTCCTCAGGGGCAGGTGGGCAGCGCCATGTGCCCAGCGTCTCAGACCACAAGGAGGACGTTATCACCACACTGTTTGGAGAGAGTCGACTTTGAGGACCCAGATGCAGGGCTGGCTGACCCCCAGCCTTGGCTTGCACAGGTGGCCTCCTGCACCTCCCGCCTTCTCACGCCCCCAAAGCCTCAAGGGTCCCCAAGCCTGGTTCTGGGACCAGGATGCAGACCAGCATCTGCATCACCTGGGAGCTTGTGGGGACACCCCTCCCAGACCTCTGGAGTCCCCCCTGGCGTGGGTCCAGCCATCTGTGGTGACAAGCCCACGGGGGCCTCTCCCCAGATCTGCAGACCCACAGCGCCTTCGCTCCCCTTGGCCTGGGGCTCCAGGCCCACCTCCATCCCCTGCCCCATGAGCCGCTTTGGTCTGATTGTCGGTATCTGTACCTGGATTCTCAGAGCTTCCTGCAGCAGGGATCACATCCCACACTCCTCCAATTAGTGGTGAAGTTTGGCTGTGCAATTCATAGATGGGCTGAACGCCAGGGGCTCTGCAGTCACCCTCAGGTTGTGACTTATTTACAACAGCAGGATGTGTGCTAGGCCCTGACTGCGCCCTTCAGCAGATGAACCCATTCACTGCTTGACCGGCTGCTAAGCTGGGAGGCTGTGTGTGTGTGGGGGGAGGCGGGGGAGGAAGCACTTCACCAGATTGTTCCTGATGGAGGCGCTTCCCCTCCAGGCCCTCCTGCCAGCCTCCCACCCTCTCCTGTCTGCTTGGGGCGGCAGGGGCTGTCTCAGGGGAGCAGAGGGGTGGACAGGTGGTGTTCTGAGCTGCAGGGGTTTCAGGGAGAAGTGAACCTCAGGTTGTCGGAGGCCTGCACTCTGTCCTCACCTTTTCTAGTTGGAATCTTCTTGGCAAACAGCAGACTCCGGGTGACGGGCCCACGCTCACACCCGACCTACCCCAGTGTGACCCAGGCTCCTCTGCGGTGGTGGGTCTTCTGAGTGAGGCGGCGCGTTCCCCAGGCAGGAGGTCGCTCCCCAGGCTCCAGCACCCCGCCCCTCTGCAGTGGGGCCCTCGTGCTGGGGACCATCCACCCTGCTCTGCACTGTGGGAGCAAGTCCCTTGACTCTGTGTGTCTGCCCTCCCGTCCGCAGCTGTGGTTGGGCGGGTGGTCTCCGAGACCTCCAGCTGCTCTGGGCGTGGGTCTTCATGGGGCTGCCGGTGGAGCCCAAGTTTAATCTAATTTAGCAGATCTGCACATCCCCTAAGGAGGCCATGGCAACTGTCCCAGTGGACCCTGCTGGACAATGAGGAAACAGTGTGAAAACCAGCTGAACCACCCCAAGAGACCCCCATGCCTCTCCTGTTACAGCACTCGTTACCGAGGTTAGAGCCGCCTCCTCCAGCAGACACTGAGCTCTGTCTCTCTTCTGTCCCCAGTGTCACGCAGGGCACATGTGTCTGGGGCAGGAGCTCGCCTTGTGGCTGGACCAGGGACCTAAACCCGGGAACCTGGTCTATGCAATGAACTGCTCCTGTAATAAACAGGAGCGCGTCCGTGCACGCGCTCTGCCCCAGACCCCTCCTCCTTGTGCGGATCTGAGCCGGCCCTGGTGGACTGGGGGCGTGTTTCCGCCTCCACTGTGGGTCAGCCCTCAGCCTGTGCTCTGTCCTGTGACCTTGACCTGGTCTGAGCTGGGGCAGCGTCACAGAGGTAGGACTTGCCTGAGTGCTCGGTCTGAGGCTTGGCTGAGTGGAGGACATAGGGGTGTGCGCGGAGGCCTCCGCTGTTCCGAAGCGTGCAAGACTTGGCGGGGGGGGAATGGTGACAACAGGTGACATGAGGAACCTTCTGGGGTCAGTTGACCCCACGACCTTGGAGAGATTAAGAACGGCTACGTATCCGGCCTCCTCGTGTGCATTCGTGGCTGTGTGCGTGTGTGGCTGTGCGCGCGTGCGTGGCTGGGTGTGCGTGCGTGTGTGTTCCGGCAGGTGGCGTGCCTACGCGTTACCTGTACGCGTTACCCGTGCCTTGGCCGACCGTGATCTTGTTGTTTCTGCAGGAGACGTGGGCGACAAAGGACAGAAAGGCGGCGTGGGGCGCCACGGGAAGATTGGCCCCATTGGCTCCAAAGGTATTTTGCTCGCATCTCTGGCTCACGTTCCCTCCCAGGCTCACCGCTGGGCGCTCGGAGAGCAGCTGGTGGGTGTGTTTATTGTGTGTGCTTTACACGTGATCAGGTCTCTCCCTGGTTTTGGGAGTGATCAGACTTGACTGGGTGCCACCAGGCAGGGGTGCCCCCACCTGCAGGGCCTCCTGATTGTCCCCTGAGCCTGGGCAGCTCGTTCCCAGCACGAGGGCCCCACTGCAGGGGCGGGCTGCTGGAGCCTGGGGAGCGACCTCCTGCCTGGGGAACGCGCCGCCTCACTCAGAAGACCCACCACCGCAGAGGAGCCTGGGCCACACTGGGGTAGGTTGGGTGTGGGTGCGGGCCAGTCACCCGGAGTCTGTTGTTTGCTAAGAAGAGTCCAACTAGGAAAGGTGAGGACCAAGCCGCCCGGGCTCAGGGGACAATCAGGAGGCCTGTTTGAGCAGCAGAAGAACGGTGTTCTGGACACACTGTGTGTCCACCTCCAGCTCGGTGGCTCAGACTTCCTGAGACTAGGGGGGCGGCTCCCCATGAGCACAGGGGAAGCAGCATCAGTGCCCACCTCATCCTGTTTGACCTGCACAACCCTGGAGGGTGGGCTTAGAAGATGAGGCCCAGGGCAGTCAAGGGGTGGCTCGGCCTCGTGCTCTGCCCCCTCTGCCCTCCGTCAGTGAATGATTTCTGAGCCCCTGGCTTATCTGCACCTCTGCAGGGCCCCAGGGCTCGTGATGAGGCAGGCAGGCCCCGGTCTCGTGGAGGCCCCCACAGGTCTTGTCGTGGGTGTTGGTGCCAGGAGACCGAGGCTGGGGGACCTGGAAGGCTGTGGGGGCTCTGCCTAGTGGGCACACCCTCCACACAGTCCTGGCCAAGGAGCCCTTCCTGCCAAGGCCAGGCTGGGCCAGGGCAGGTCCCTGTGGCCCCCATCAGGAGAGACCACCTAGACCCACTTGTGACTGAAAGCCCCAGATGGGGTGATGGGGCACAGTCCCCGGGCCCCAAGCTGGGGACAGGGACTGTCTCTAAAGCGCCTCTGCCCCTAGCAAATCCGCAGGGAGCCTCTGCCCCCGGGATTCGTCACGGAGCACACAGACGTGTGTGACACAGAGGATGATACGACTGCTTCCAGAAAACTTTAAAAAGTGGTGGTAAAACATTTGTAACATAAAATTCATCGCTTTCAGCGTCCAGTTCAGCGCCACTAAGTTCCACTGCCGTGTTGTGCGACCACCACCGCTATATACATATTTCCAAAATACTTCCGTTACTCCAAAGAGAAACTCTGTCCTCATGAAGTAGTAACTCCCCTCTCCCCTCCAGCCCCAGCAGCCGCTTATCCGCGTTCTGTGAACTTGCCCATTTAGATATTTCACATACATGGAGTCACACACTCTTTGTGCTTTTGTATCTTATTTCACTAGTATGATGCTTCCGAGGTTCATCTCCACTGGATCAGGTGTCAGGACCTCCTCCCTTCATAGGCTGAACAATTTTCTGTTGCATGGAAGGACCACATTGTACTTGCCCCTTCATCTGCTGGGGGTCGCTGGAGGGGTTTCTGCCTTTCAGCCATTGTGCAAAAGGCAGTGGGTGTTGCTTACGAGTAGGGGTGTACATGCTTGTAACACACAGCGCGTGCTCTGGGTAAATGTTAGAGTCTTACGGGGGACAGCTTGCCCTGGGGGTCCTCAGTGGGCTCAGCTTACCTGAGCTTCCATGTCTCTGAGGCTGCCATGCTGGGCCCTTGTCAGGCTGAACCCTGAGTCATTCTCAAGCTCCCGATGGTGATAAAACAAAGGCATCACTAGGATGGAGCCTGCCGAGCTCTCTCCATCCCCACCAGACAGAACATGGGTCTCCAAGGATATGCACTTCATTGTCCCTTCACTGCCCCCAGGTCAGCGGAGATGCTTAGGTTCTCTCAGGGGGAAGAAAGATTACGCTTTAGGGACATCCCTGCGATTTAAAAATAAATATCCATCGTCTAATTTCAAAGCAGCTAGAAGCTCTGTCTCTGTGGCTTTCTCTGACCCCCTTGTTCATAAGTTGGCAGAGATGGAGGGTCAGAGTGGCTGAGTGGCATGTCCTGTCCACGGAAGGCTGGCGCCCAGGGGTCCATGGTGACACCTCGCTGCCTCCCAGAGAGGGTCGGGGAGGACCAGTCTCATCTTGACGCTGTTTGGCTGGGTAACCCGTAAGGTCCATTCATCTCTGAGGTTACATGTTCTACCTGGGTTCTCTTGCTGTGATGAGGGCCTCAGACAGGACTGGCACTGAGCCTAAGATTTCCTGAGATGATGGATGTCCTAGGAAACGTGCTGGCTTTCCAGGATCGACGTCATGCTTGTCTGGTAACCTCTAAGTCCCGCGCTGTGTGTGTGTTCCCGCTCATGTAAGCAGAGCCTGGAGACGCCATCATCGACAGACTGTGCCTCCCTACAGTTCACTGCGGGAGGAGGGACCGGGAGAAACCCCAGGGCACTGCCTGTGGAAGAGTGAACGCTGTCACCTGGACTTTGGCCTTGCTTCTCTTTTGCAGGTGAAAAAGGAGATTCTGGTGACATAGGACCCCCTGGCCCTAACGGAGAGCCAGGTATGGCATAAAGGGTCCAAGGATTTCTCAAACGTGTGTTAAAACTGCACTTTTAAAACGTATAAATCATGACAGCTTGCTGCAAGGGGCTGGAAAGCAGCACACGAACCTGCCCTCCCCTCCCCGGGCGTCGCTGCCTCTGTGGACTCCTCCAGTGTTCCGTTTCCTCCCGCCTGAACGTGTCCGTGTCCTGCTTAGGGCCGCGGTCTGCCTGCCGACTGCATGTGGCCCCAGCTCCTCATTCGGCTCAGACACAGGGGTCCTAAAGACCCCTAAAGGCATCCTTTCCTGATGCGTCTCTGGGGAGCCCACTTGCTCTGAGCGCCTGGCTTCTCTGAAAAGCATGTCTGTACCTTCTGGTTCTGCTCTTTCTGGAGTCCTGCAGCAGACTCCCCAGGGGACCCCAGCCCGGCTCGTCCCTGACGGCCACCCCTCCTGGGGGCCGCAGAGGCCCGGCTGCGGGCAGACCTGTCCTGTCAGTGTCCTGTCGCCCCCACTTCCCCCCTCTCCCCGGAGGAGCCCCTCTGCTGCCTCCCCTTCCTTCTCCACGCGGAGCCGCCTGCCCCACCCCCCGCACTGGCCAGCCCACCGCCCAGCTCGCGCCTCCAGCGTCCCCGCCAGGCTCACGCTGTCCACAGCCTCCCCCACCCGCGCCGGACGGTCCCTGCGGTCCCCTGCCTCGGCTGTCCTGTTTCCCGTCCCTGCCCCGCCCTCCCTCGGCTCTCGCGGCCGCTCAGACCCGTTGCTGAGAACCCCTCCTGGCGGGTCTGCACCTGCGGGTCCTTGTCTGTCCCTCCCGGGTGACACAGGAGACACCTCACAGACTCTGGATGAGGGGGGAACGCGGTGTCCGCGTCCCTGGGGCGGCCTCTGTGCGCGCTGAGGGGCCCATCGGGTGGACAGCGGGCCCAGCTCTCCAGCTCGGCCCTCAGAGACCTTGAAGACACGTCTCGGAGGAAGTTCCCTCGGAGCGAACCCACCAGGCGCGGCGGCGCCAGGTGCCCCGGGAGGGGCGCGCCCTGTGGGTGGCGGGGGTGATCGGGCTCTCGGTGATAAAGGGTGCTGGGAGTCTGGATGACGGGCCAGACACCGAAGCTGACCGTCAGACTGCGAAGGTGGGCTGAGCGCTCACGCAAGGGAGTCCCCAGGAATAAGTCCTGCGGCCGGCGGTGGGCGGAGCCGAATCGCGGGTGGGCGGGTGGTGGGCGGAGCCGCGGGTGGGTGGGCGGAGCCGAGTCTCAGGTGGGCCGAGCCGCTGGTGGGTGGGCCGAGTCGCGGGCAGGTGGGCGGAGCCGGCAGCCCTTTCTGATCCGGAACGGATGCTGGAGCCAGGTGTGTCTCCACGTGCAACTCGCCCAGGACGCTGTGACAGCCAAGTGACATTTCGAGAAGGCTCCTTACCCCGTGGAGCTCCTCAGAGCACGAAGATTAGGGTCCTCTCTAGAGTCCGGGAGGAGACACCTAAACTGAAGCGTGGTGGGCCACGCATGTGTGACCAAACATCGCCCAAGGGCTCCAGCTCCACCACGCTTCCCAAACGTCTCGTCTTCTGTCCCCCGCCCCGAAACACGGTCCAGACATCCTCCCGCGGTGACGGTCTCGACCACCACTCTCGCCCACCCCGTGTCACTTCTGCACCCCACTGATTCCTTCCCACGGTGACCAGAGCGAGAATGAGACCCGGGCGCCCCTGTTGCTGCCCTCCCACCGCTCCTCACCTTTAGGGTCAAGCCTCGCTTGCAGCTTAGACGGCCTGCGTGTCTGCTACATCACATCGGTGCTTTGGGGAGGGGGATCATCTCCTAACATGCTGGCCATGGTCTCCATCCGCAGGCATCCCGTGCGAGTGCAGCCAGCTGAGGAAGGCCATCGGGGAGATGGACAACCAGGTCACCCAGCTCACGGCCGAGCTGAAGTTCATAAAGAACGGTACGTGCTTCCGGGCACCTTCCTGCTCCCGGGCCTCCCCCAGCCCTGCCCCGGGAACTGCTGGTTGCGGGGGTGGTTTCCGTGGACCTGGCCGGGACTCCGTGTCTGTGCACGCTGCACGGTGCGCTGGGTCGGTGCTCCGGGTCGGTGCTCCATTCAGGGACCGCCGGCGCTCACCCCCAGCCCTGTCGTCGCAGCCGTTGCTGGGGTGCGCGAGACGGAGCAGAAGATGTACCTGCTGGTGAAGGAGGAGAAGCGCTACCTGGACGCGCAGCTGGCCTGCCAGGGCCGGGGCGGCACGCTGAGCATGCCCAAGGACGAGGCCGCCAACGCGCTGCTGGCCGCCTACATCGCACAGGCCGGCCTGGCCCGCGTCTTCATCGGCATCAACGACCTGGAGAGGGAAGGCGCGTTCGTCTACGCGGACCGCTCGCCCATGCAGACCTTCAGCAAGTGGCGCAGTGGGGAACCCAACAACGCCTACGACGAGGAGGACTGCGTGGAGCTGGTGGCCTCAGGGGGTTGGAACGACGTGGCCTGCCACCTCACCATGCACTTCCTCTGCGAGTTCGACAAGGAGCACATGTAGGGGGCCCTGCCCCGCGGCCCCTGCATCTCCAGGGTCTGAAAGGAAAGACAGTGTTTCTGGCTATTATTCCTAAGAACTTAAAGTTTTACAGCTTGTAGCCAAAATGTTTGTTATGTAATTATTACTCAGAATTGCTTTTGGCTTTGTCCAGAGTATAAAATGACTTCTTTAATTATTACAACAGTTAAGTACAAACAATGGTAGTGAGGTCATAAAGGACTATATATGGAAAAGCATCCTCTTACCTTTGATCAATGCTTCTGTAAATTATATTAAAACATAAGTTCCTTTTCCTTATTAATCAAGTAGAGACAGCTTTGCTTTGCTGCAAACCCAGATTTCAAGAACAAGAAAAATAAAGGCTCTGAATCTGATTGAATGTGCGGTGTCCTTTCGTCTTCCACGGCCTCACTAGCGGTATTCCTTGTCTGTTCCTGTATCACTGTCACCCCCAAACAGCAACTTGTGACAAGTCATCGGTGTCCCTGAAGGTGCTGTGGGGCAGGACTTCACACCAGGCACAGCCAGGCTCTGCCTCACCACCCACACTTGACCGTGAGGTCACACGGGTGGCTGGACGAGGCCTGGGTTCCTCGCTGGGCGCCTCTGCCCTGGGCAGCCCCTGAGGACCGCTGGTGCCTCTGAGCAGTGCGGCCTGAGCCCATCAGGGAAGCGACGCCCCATCGCAGTCTGCATCCCTGTCTCAGGAGCCAGTGGCCAAGCCCAGCGTACACTCAGGAGGGGACTCCTGGGGGCGGGGCCACTGGGGACCATTCTAGAAGCTGCCTGCCAGTCACCCATGTTTCTTCCTCCGGTATGTCAGAAACCTCAGCAAAAACACCCAAGCATCTTCATTTTTCTAAGGAACAAATAACAAACATCTTCATTTTTCTAAGGAAGCATGTAGATGTGCACGTACAAAGGAAAATAGCTGGCGCTGGGGGCCAGAAGGGGGCTGTGGGGAGACAGTCTCAGGGACCCCTGCGAGTCTGTTTTGGGAGCGAGGCCCTGGCTACCCAACCATGCAGGATGCTTGTACACTGATTGCCTCGGAGGAAGGGATGGTCTGCCTAGAGCGGCTGGGGCGAAGGGAAGGCCGGGTGACGCCCAGCGCAGGCGGGGGCTGGTCCTCTTAGAGCACCCTGTGGATGTGTAGGTACCACAGCAGCCCTGCTCCGGGTTTCTGTGGGCGCCCCCACAGCACCTCTGGGCCTGCAGGCATCCCTGCCCGCAGCCCACAGCCCTGAGCTGGCCTGGGTGCCTGCCCTTCACAGGACGTGCAGATCCAGCCCAGGGGGCCTGTGCCAGGGAGCTGACCGCGCGGGGACAGTGCGGGGCAGGGCCTCGGGAGGGGTCCAGCCTGGGCCTCCTGAAGCTGTCTCTGCTGCATGAAGGCCGGGACATCTGCCTGTGAGACTGCCCCTGGTCACCGCCCTGGTTCTAGGGTAGGTCAAGGGTGCCCCCACCCGGCCAGAGCCAGGCTCTTCTCCTGGCATAAGTGCACCTCCCTAGACTGCGTCTCTCTCTTATCCGGAGGTGGAGTGGGGCACTTCTGTGATCTCATGTGGTCTCGACTCTCAGGTGAAACCAGAGGGAGCCATGCCCGCCTCCTCCTCCGCCACGCCCTCCTGGGAGGCCCCGTGCCAGCAGGCCGCGCAGGAAGCCCGCGGCTCGGTCTGTGGTCCGGACCGGGCCACATGCCTCTGCAGGGCGGTGATGACTGCAGCCGCATTTGTTCCGACGCGACAGCCGGCGGGAAGCCAGGATTGAAGCGCTAATTCAATCCCCGGGCTTGGCAAGGGAGGGCGTGGCGCCCGATCTGCGGAGGAGGAGAGGCGGTCTCGCTGCGGGCGGGCCGGGCTTCACGTGCTGCACCGAGGCGGGACCGCGACGCTGTGCGCGGGTCTCCGAGAGCCCAGCGCAGCTCGGAAGACACGGATGCGCGCCGGACGCGGCCTGCGGGGGCTGCCCGGCGGGCGGCCGGTGCGCGCGTCCACACTGCCACCCAGCGGCCGCGGAGACGGACGAAGAAGGAACAAAGGGATGACGGGCGCCTGGGAGGCGAGGAGCAGGCCCCAGACCCAGCCGCAGGCAGCCATCAGGAGAGAGCGGAGATCGTGTGGTGTCCCCTCCAGGAGCGAGTGTGACCCCAGGTGGCTGCTCGGACTGCAGGGGCCAGACGGCTCTAGCGAGGGGCTGTCATTCCTGCCCTGGTCCCCACCCCCTGAAGCCCTGGGCCCTGGGGGTCTGGGGGCGAGGGCTGCAGCCAGACTGGCAGGAAGGTGTTTCCTCTCAGACAGATGTCCTGTGGCTGTCCATCCTCTTGTCCCTGGGGCAGCCTCTGTCTGGACATCCCTGCCTCTTGATGGGGGTGACCAAGGCTCTCACATCTGCCCAGGGCCGTCTCTGGTGCCGGGTCTAGACGGAGCTCCCGTGCTTCTTTGGGGGCAGGTGTTGGGGGAGGGCCTGGGGGGGGGGGGGTCACCAAGTGTAGCAGTTTAATCCAGCAGGTCAGAACCAAGGACAGGGCTGTTCCTTCGCTGTAAGCAGGAAAATCGGAGTCTGGCTGATGTAAGCAGAAAGGGGATTTGTTGAGAGATTTGGGGCAGGTGAAAGGGATTTCAGAAGGGCTGGAGAATGTCCGGCGCTCCATCCGAGGAAGGGAGAAGCCCACACGGCCTGCAGAACGCGGGCCTGCAGGGCTGGCGGCTTCTGCCAGCTCCGAGCACCCTGCTGTGGCTGCCGTCTGTGTCCGACTGGACTCAGAGAAGCAGGAGAGCAAGGCCCTCCTGCGCTGCAGACCCACTGGCCACAGCCTGGACACTGCGGCTGCCGCCTCCGGAGAGGCCGTGGGTGAGAGAGACGTCAGGACAGAAGCACATCCGTTAATTTGAGTTAAAACAGTCTGCTACATGAGGAAGCACAGGAGGGGTTTTGCTGTCAAGAATTTCACTTGGAAGGGGAGACGCATGCCCCCTGGAACCAGAGGGTCTGGTGGGGGCCAGCCAAGTTCCTGGAGGGGGACGAAGGCAGCCTTTCCATCAGGGCAGGTTGGGGGTGCAGGGGGAGCAAGGTGGGCCAAGGCCTGGGAGGAGAACCCCAGAAGGGAAGTGGGAGGGGCTCCCAGGGTGGGAAACACCTCTAGGCGGCAGGGGCGCCCGAGTTCCCGCACACTGGGTGTTCTGAGCCCCTGCTTGGTTTAGCTGCTCGTGAGGTAGGCTCCCAGGATGACCTTGGCAAACTTGGGCTGCAGTTTCTGCATCTGTGAGCCGGGATAACACCGGCAGGATGCTGTGATGACGAGTGCAGTCGGCTGTGCCCCTCATGTTTCAGGCATGACTGCGGGTGTCAGGCATGACCATGCATGTCAGGTGTGACCAAGGGAATCAGGCATGACCATGCATGTCAGGCATGACCACACGTGTCAGGCAAGACCATGTGTGTCAGGCGTGACCATGTGTATCAGGCAAGACCACCTGCATCAGACACAACCATGTATGTCAGGCATGACCACATGTGTCAGGCGTGACCATGTGTGTCAGGCATGACCATGTGTGTCAGATGTGACCAAAGGAGTCAGGTATGACCATGCATGTCAGGCAAGACCAGGCGTGTCAGACACAACCATGTGTGTCAGGCATGACCACGTGTGTCAGGCGTGATCATGCCTGTCATGTATGAACACAGGTGTCTGGCTGTGATCAGCTGTCCCCATCTCATGGGGAGCCCTTCCTCAGACCCCAGGCTCCCAGGGCCAGGACAGGTGCCTTTCCTGCACCATGGGGCACAGGTATGTTTTCTCCAGATCCACAGGCCCCTTTAGTCCCCAGAAACTCCGTGTGTGACTGCACGTTCACGCTGAGGGTCCTTCCTGCACTCACCCCCTAGGCTGTCATCTGCTGGGCGCCCACGGTGGGTGTGCGATACGTGCTCTCACAGGAGCCTCCTAGAGACGGGCCCCAGGGGACCTGAGGGCTGGCAGCGGGGGGTTCAGGCCCACGTTGTTCAGTAGGGGTTGGGGGGCCCCTTGGCTTCTGTAGGGAGGGGCCGCCCAGCTCGGAGTTCCGTCTCCTGCAGCCCTTGTGACGTCACACAGGCACAGCCCGTCCCTGGGAAACTGAATTCTCTCTTGCCGGCACCTGAGGGCCATGAGACCCGGGCTGGCTTGTGGGACAGAAGAAACCCAATCCTGAACACGGAACCTCAGACTCCTTCCTGGTGAGCTCAGAGGCCCGTTGATAAACAGCATATTTTTAAGTTGTTATTGTGGAAAGAACAGGGTGGCAGAGAGGAGCTTACTAGCACCGCGAGTGTTTGACCCCCGTGAGAGGGGAGGATGGGACAGGTCTGGCAGACGCTCAGTGTCGGGGGTGGCTAAACCCCAAGAACAGTGTTTGCAGAGCCAGGAACAGCCCAAGTGCGCCGAGCAGCTCTGGGTTCTGGTCCTGCTCTGCTGGGGCTCAAATCATTTGACTTTGCTCTTTACAAATCTACAGAAACATTGACAGCGCTAAACCCATGGATGAGATGAAACTTTATTCCAAACGAGAGCCACACATCCGAGAAAAACTTGAACAAATCCCCAGCTGTGTTCACCAGGGGTCTCAGGGCCAACCTCGGGCACTCTGTGTCACTGCCCACACTCACTCTAGTTTTGTCCACGCTTCGATAAACTTCTTCTATTTTCTTCTATTTTGCTATAAACCTTATACTTCTGGCCAGAGGATTCTTTTTTTTTTAAGTTAGGACTTATCAACAGAGATGACAGATGTCACTGCTGGTTTTGAATTGTCAGCGTGGCCTGGCTGGCTCCTCGAACAAAGACCTTCCACACACGTTTCCTAGATTCACCCCATAGCACCCTCCCATTTTAGGGCAAATCCCAGAAGAAAATAGCTCTTGACTGTATGAAATTTAAAGATTGGCTTTTTCTGTCGGGAGGGAATAATGGCCTCCTCACACTGGAATAACCCATATAACGCTCCTGATTTCTGTTGACTGAGTTGCAGTGTGCCTGAAAAGCTTTAGCATATGCATTAAGCGTCGCAGCCTGACCTCAGTCACAGCCCCTTTTAGAGGAGGTCTTGCCCTTTGCCTAGAGTTATTTAACAGCTAATTTTAAATGAAGAGGTGAGGGAATTCCATGTTTAGTAGCCAGATGTAGAGGCAGGCGCAGCAGGTGGTCTGAGCGGGTGGGAATGAGAGAAGTCAGGTCTGGGGGCTCTTCCATCGGTAGAAACAGTGGGGGACCATAAGCTGAGTTTGGGGCACCCACAGCACCCAAGTCTCAGAGCCGTGGACACCCCCCACACAACGAGGGGCGAGAACCTGCTTCTCTGAGAGGTCTCAGGTGGGTAGGGTAACCCCACCCGGGCCACCCAGGCTCCCCTCCCTCTTGTACGGTCTATAACCTTTGTCACAGTTGCAAACTCCCTCTTGCCATGTGAGGTGACATGGACACAGGTTGTTTTCAGGACAAAGGAGCAGATGTTGGGCGGGCCTTCTGCCCACTGAGGGTGGATGGACTGTGCCGACACTCGGGCCCGCCATGTGTCTGTTACTGAGACCAGCCACGGGCACCGGTATCTCTGTCTCCCCCATCACCAGATTCCCTTCTGGCGGTGGACGGGATCCCCTCCGGCGGTGGGAGGTGTGTGTTCACGGTCCCCTTTACTGGACCGCGCCCTTGTGGTGGGAGGTGTGTGTTCACGGGTCCCCGTCACTGGACTCAGACCCAGTCCACGAGGGAGTCTCCCGTGGGCACAATCCCCAGGCCCTGTGTGTGCATCTCCAGAGACGAGGCGCACCCTGCCCATTTCTGTGGGATCTCAGCCCACTTCACATTTGCTCCGTCATTGCCCACCCACAGCCCCCTGACATGAAGACCTTTCTGCATCCCCCATGCTCAGCCCCGCCCACTTCATCCCACCCACTCTTCTCCCAGCGCAGTCTTTGACGGCAGGAGGATCAGTTTGGTGTCTCATCCTCAGCGCCCAGCGGTGCCCAGCTGGCTGTCAGAAGAAGCTCTGGGAGTGGATGGCTGATGTGACAGACAGACGGATGACTGGGTGCTTGAGGCCCGTGCGCAGGAAGGGGCCAGGGTCTGAGCGGCCTGGGAGGCCACGCGCTGGCCTTGCAGAACTGGAAGCGTTGCACAGAAGCAGCCAATTGTGGCTCCATGTTGGAACTGTTTTTTGGCTTGCTTTACATTGCTTTTGTTATTATAATCATACAGAATGGCCTGCCTCAGACAACCCTGCCTCTCCGCCTGACTGTTAAACCGAAGTGCCTTCGTTCAGAGCCTTTTCCACCTGTGAATGGCAGGAAGGAGGAAATGAACACACGCCCTGGCTGAGGCTTGCCATTCTAGGAGGTGTGTGCAAGACTAATGGCCTTTTTACTTTGCTTCCTCATCTCCCCCCACCTCTAATCTGTAAAAGAGCCTGGCATCCAGACCCTGCTAAGATTTTTGGTGCTTGCCTGCCGTCTTCTCGGTCAGCTGGCTTTCAAAATAAAGGCTTTCCCAGTCTCATGCAGCCAGCAGAGCAAGCTTGGACTTGGTAACAGAATGAGGCTGGTGGGTGGGTTCTCTTCTCTCGCACTCAGATGTGGCTGAGGATCTCATGCGGGGTGGGGCTTGGGGGTGGTGGGGTCCTCAGCCCCCAGGAGGCGTGACCAGGTGGCTGTGCAGCAGGAGAGCAAAGTATGGGCAGAGAGCGGGCCCGAGCCCGGGGTGCAGGCGTCTGTGCGGGGACGCCTGGTGGCCACGGCAGGCAGCTGCCCTCGGCTCGCCGGTGACCTCCCAGTGGCCTCACGTCTGACAAGCCCTGAGCGAGGAGCACTGGCTTTGGAGGCTGCAGGGGATGGTCCGAGATCCCTCCCCAAGCCTAGACCGAGCGGGGCTGAATGTGCATGGTATCCATGGGGAACATGGGGACAGACATGGCCACCTTGTAAGAAGCTCATGGGCGTTAGAGCCTGTGTCATGGTCTGACCGCCGTGCCTGGTGCCTAGTAGGTCTCTAAATTCAGGGGCGCCTAGTAGGTCTTCAACTGCAGGGGCGCCTAGTATGTCTCAACTGCAGGGGCGCCTAATAGGTCTTCAACTGCAGGGGCGCCTAGTAGGTCTCTAACTTCAGGGGTGCCTAGTAGGTCTCCAACTGCAGGGGCGCCTACTGGGTCTCCAGCTGCAGGAAGCCCACAGGCAGCTCTCAAGTGTTAGCTCTGGCTTTCCTGCATTCGTGGGAGGTTGTTAAAGACTTCCGAGACTTACTGAAAATCGACATTACACCCAAGGTCATTCGTGAAAAGGCACGAAAATAACAAGTGTCCTCCTATAACATGCAGCAATGTGCTTTGCGTCCACACACCTCCACCTTGACTAGAACTTTCTACAGCGACGGAAATCTCTCTTCTGGCTGTTCAGATGACACCTGGCTTCTGAGCATTGAGCTTTAGATAGATTTCATTTGCTTCAAATTCAAATGGTTCAAATAGCAGACAGTTACCATCTTAGCACAACCACAGCATGCATAGACACTGTACCAGCATCAAACCTCATGTGCGCAGAACCCAGGACTGAGTGACTCGCCTGTTTGAAGGGCTGGCTGTTTTGTTTAAACACAGGATCGTAGGAAAAGCTGTGAATGTCTGAAGAGAAGACAGGGGGCTGGATTTCACACCCCCCATCTGTTTCCCGGCTATTTCTATTAAACTGAGATGGGAGTTTCATTTTCCTCCGAGATTTCTCTCTGTCCTGGCTCCTCTGCAGTGTCTCACAAAGGTCTGTTTTTCTTTTATTTCAGTGCAACACATTTTAAACACACTTGAGTAGCGAAGTCTCACTGTTAATGGAGTTTGCCAAGAGAATGATAAAGCTTTAAGTCACTAGGTCTTGGAGTGGCTGTAAGGTCACCACGTGACACCTCAGTTCTAGCGAAGCGTGCAGGATCAGGAAATGGGCAGACGTGGCCTCCAGCGAAGGCTAAGGAAGACGCCATGGAGAATTTCTGCCCCAAGCCAAGGTTATTCTGCCGATTAAAACAGATGTTTCCAAATGCCAGAGTTCATGGGGAAAAGCAGAAGTCAGCCTCGGAAACTTCCAGCTGTTTTTGAAGTGCCCTTTGATGAATATATATATATATATATATATATATATATGTATGTATGTATTGCAATGAACTCGAGGAAAGTGTGCTCACCCCATTTTGAGAAACAGGCCACGTTAAAAGATCTGGCTTGGTGGCCCCGGGTGCTGCCTGTATCTCGCAGACCAACAAGGGTCGGCTTCGGCGGCTTTACCCATTAGCTGTAGAGAGTGCTGACCAACATGCACCCAAGAAGGACTTTTTATGTATTTATTTTCCAAACAGAAACATTCGTTTCCAGAAGGGAGCGTTCTTTTTTTTTTAATTTTTATGTTATATTAGAGCATAGTTGGTGAACAATGTTGTGTTAGGGAGTGTTCTTTTTTTCTAAAACAAGTGCTGCGCTGCAGTGTTTATTGTCTAAATGGAGTGCCAGTTTTCAGGGGTGGGGCTGGAAGAACCTGAAGCGGTGACACCAATATCTAGAAAAAAAGTGTAAAGTTTTTTTCCCCTTAATCTCTTTCTCCCTTGAATCTGCAGCCTCTGGTTGATGTGTGTCATACCAACTGTTTGGGTAGTCTGAGGCACATCAAAGCAAAAGATAAAAGACGGCTAAGATGAAAAAGAACGCTCTCCATCCTCCACAGCCCTCTGGGAGGCAGAGAGATGCCTGCTCCGTGTGGGTCAGGCCTGCGTTGCCATGACGCCGGGCTCCTCCCATCCAGTGGGGTACCGGCCAGGGAACCCTGCATCCCTGACTCAGGCAAAGGTGCGGATGCTCTGTCCTGGGGTGGCTCGAGCTCACTGCAACCCACTGAGAAACAAAGCCAAGCCTGTTTGAAACAATGGGTGACTCGTGTGTTCCGTGATTAGCTAAGGAAATGAAATACTCACAAGTCTTTGTTGAGTGTGCACGATGGGCCTGGCCCTGTGGGTTTTGTTCAAGACGCGGGACACGGACTGAGTTGTCGTCGTGGTGGTGGTCGGGGGGGCACCTGAGCGACCCACCGAGTCTGGGATGGGTCTGCCCCCGGCCTTGCCCCGTCCCTCTGAGCCCCCAACACCCTGAGCGGCCAGTGGAGCTGAGCAGAGCCGAGCGTGTGAGCTCTGACGGCTGCCCCAGGGCACGGCAGGGACGTTCCGGGAAGAAGCCTTTGATCAGCGGCCGTGAGGGCGTGTCTACCGGGTGGGCTAGTGTTGCCTTGTCCTTTGGCGTTAAAGGTTTGGAGACTGCGCGTGCGTGTGCGTGTGTGTGGGGTTAAAGCTTTGGAGACTGCGTGTGTGTGTGTGTGGGCGGGGAGCGGACATGGGCGGGCTGCCCGCTATTATCTTCTCCAGCCGGTGAATGCCCTGAGTGGATGGAAAGTTCTCTGTACTGGGGGACCTGGGAGTCACGCACAGCTACTGGGCACTCAGAATGTGGCCAGCACAAGAGGAACTGCATTGTAATTTTATTTTCTTTACCTTTATTCACTTGTAATTATTTAAAAGTCGCTGTAATTCTTGTAATTCAATTGTAATTCTTTAAAATTACATTTTATTCACTTGTGATTCTTTAAAATTCGCTGACTAGCCACCTGAGGCCAGGGCTTCCAGGCTGCCCCGTGCAGGTCTGGACCAGCGGGGTTCTCCAGCCCCCAGGCCCTGGACCCACCTGGCCACGTGCTCTCTGTCGCCCCATCTCCTTGGTGCCCAGCTCGGCTGTCCCTCCTAAAGGAGGCCCCAGGAGGACACCTCTTGTCTCTGCATCTCCTGCTATGTCTGCCCTCCACTGTGACCCCTAGAGAGCAGGGGTCAGTCCCACACGTGGCCGTGGGCCTGGCCACTGCGGGAGCTTCAGCCACAGCCACTGTATGAGCCTAACACTAATGGGTGAGCATCCCTTCCGAGACTGATGCGGGCTAAGAGCTCTCAAATATCCATCATGTCAGGACATGTCTGGGTTGGAAATAGGGTTCCCTCCCCAGCTGTGTGGTTTGGACAGTTCACTCGGCCTCTCAAAGAGGCATTTTGTTTGTAAGATGTGAATACCAAACTCATAGGGTTGTTCTGAAGATTAAAATGAGATAAAATAAATGAACTGTGTAGGACGCTATTGTAGACTCAAATAAATGTCAGGAAATAAATGTCCTGTTTTCTTCTGCACCTGTTCATCCTTGGGAAGATTTTGGTCCATCTGAGGAATCAGTATTTTAACACACAAATCAAGAAAGCATCATTCACTCATTCATTTATTCATCAAGTATCTGTCAAGCATCTTGTACATGGCAGGCAACGTTCCAAGCCCTGCAGACACACCAGTGGTGGGGGGAAAAATCAGTGTCCTCATCTGCTGTTCAGGTGCTCAGGTGGGTCCGACTCTTTGCGATCCCATGGGCTGCAGCACACCAGGATTTCCTGTCCTTCAGCATCTCCCAGAGTTCACTCAAACCCATGTCCATGGAGTCGGGGATTCCATCCAGCCATCTCGTCCTCTGTCGCCCCCTTCTCCTCCTGCCCTCAGTCTTCCCCAGCATCAGGGTCTTGTCTAATGAGTTGGCTCGCGAGTGTCCTCATGAAGCCTAGCACATCTAATCGGGAAAGAAGATAATAAAACCCACGAGCAGGCGAATCCCGCAGAGGTCTGCGTGCTGTGGAGAGAAAGACAGATGCAGCGGGGGTGTCGGCAGTGCTGGGGTGGGGGTGTGGGCGGAGATGCCACCACACTGCGGGAGCTGTTTGCACCGAGGAGGTGACAGTCCCGCCAGGCCTTGAGCAGAGGGAGCGGGTGAGCTGCACAGGTGCCTGGGAAGAGCTTCCTGGCAGAGGGAACAGACGTCGCCAAGCCCCAGAGGCAGGACGCCCGGCGCCGTGGACGAAGAGGGTGCTCTGTCCTCTGTTTTCTGGGCCTGCCTCCACCAGGGTCTAGCATCCAGCTGCTCAACATGTGTATGTTCTTAATATATATATTTTATTGAAGTATAGTTGACAAAATGTTTCAGGTGCATAGCAAGGGGATTCAGTCATACATACACACATACATTTCAGATTGTTTTCCATTATTACAAGATATTGACTCGAGTTTCCTGTGCTCACTCTAACCCTTTGTTGCTTGTATCTTTTTGTGATTAGAAATCTGTCATTCTAAGTCAGACACATGGAATCAAAACACGTTTTGTTTTTTAAAGTGAGATTGTTTTCTAATGTCTCAAAGTAGCCTCTCTGTAAAGGCTATTTTCCAAATACTTTATTCAGGCTGACTTGTTTTGGGCCGCGCTGCGTCTTCTTTGCTGCTTGGGCTTCTCTCTAGCTGCAGCTAGCCAGAGCGTCTCACTGCGGTGACTTCTGAGGATCGTGGCCGGTAGGGAGTGTGGTCTCCGTATGTGCGGCTCCTGGGTCCTAGAGCGCAGGCTCAGTAGTTTTGGCGCGCGGGCCTAGTTGCCCCGTGGCGTGTGGGGTCTTCCTGGACCAGGGACTGAACCTGTCTTTCCTGCATTTGCAGCGGATTATTTACCAGTGAGTCACCAGGGAAGCCCAGGATGTGTTTTTTCAAATGTCCCTCAAAACTATTCAAGGCAAACTGTTCTTTTCTACACTGAAGCACTTCTTCCTCCTTGAATAACGAAATTTTGCATTTTGTGGCTGCAGAATTTGTGTGTTTTCTTCTTAGATGGTTCACACAGGGGCCGTGCTCTAGTAACCTCCCACTGCAGTTTTGTGCAAAGTTGTTGGGGAGGGTCCCTGAGCCAGTGGGTACCCCCACAACCAGTGGGGGGTATGTGTGTTGTCTGAATGGCTGAAGCCTTGGTTTGGGGGCCTGATGAGGGCCTTGCTCCCTGAGACTCGGCACCCAGAGGCTGACCCAGCCCGCCTCTCTCCTTGCAGGAAGCATGGCTGACTCCCCCAGGGAAAGAAAAGTGGCCAGGCCTCCAGACTTCACGCAGCTGATTGACTTGGCGTCTGAGTCTGTAGGAGGAAAGGTAAGCAGGGTGTCTCAGGGCGGGAGCAAGTGTTGTACTTAATGCACCCAGGCTGAGGCTCCAGCTGACCACTGCAGGGACCCGAACTGGAACAGCAGGAATCAAGAGGAAGGCTGGCCTCCCCAAGGAAGCCCGTTACTGCGAAAGTCTCCCAGGGAACTTTCCTTAAATTGGTGACAATTATGACCGGGGCAGCATTGCCCGAGGTTGGGAGCACACATTTTACCCCTGTGAAAAGAACTCCCCACCCCATACTGTGTTTTCTTATGGGGCAGATGAGTGGTCCTCAGACTTCAGTATGAGAATCACGTGAGGACCTAACATGAGGCTCCAAGTAAGCTACAGACCTACCCTCGAGAGCTTAGGCTCTGCCAGGAGACGTGCAGACCAGGGCTGGCATCAAGGCAGGACAGGGCGCTGTGGGGCCACATCTGCCACGCAGGGTGGGGAAGCAGGGAGAGGGCCATGCAGGGAAGCGATGCTCAAAGGAGCCCTCAGTCAGGGGAGGAGCCAGCAAGGCAGGGGGGTGATGGGGAGGGTCAGACAGAGGACGAGGGGAAGGGGGCTGACATGGGGTGTGAGCGCAGGAGCCTGGAGGGGTAGCGAGGCCCCTCGTGCCTGGAAGGTCTCTGCCCCAGAGGAGGCTTGCAGGTGAGCTCACCAAGCTGTGTTCTCGGGAGGCAGATGTCAACAGACAAAACTGTGCACAGCCTAAAAGCTGAGCACAATGCTTTATTCAGAGACAAAACAGGTCGTCAGCCCAGGACACGGCCTCTCACACGGCTCTACGGACGGCTCCGAAGAGGTGAGGGGGGAGCCAGGATATGTAGGGGGTTTTGCAACAAAGATCATGTAACCACAGCATCAAAAGATTCCTATTCATAAAAGAAAACCAGACATCTTTAGTTAAGGAATTTAGCCATTTTCTGTGTACGGGCTTCCCAGGTGGCGCCCGTGGTTAAGAACCCGCCTGCCAGTGCAAGAGATGTAAGAGACGTGGGTTCAATCCCTGGGTCGGGAAGGTCCCCTGGGGGAAAAAATGGCAACCCACTCCAGTATTCCTGCCTGGAGAATCCCATGGACAGAGGGGCCTGGTGGGCTACAGTCCATGCCATCACAAGAGCTGGAGACGACTGAGCAAATCTGGGCTCACTGACACCTTCCTTTTTTATTATTAAATTAATTTATTTTAATTGGAGGCTAATGACACCGTCCTTTGATGTGCGCTTCACTCCCAATCCTATGCTTTCCGCTCACACAGAGACAGCCCCCACATTTGGCCAACCAGACAACCAGCAACTCCCAGACAGCTAGGCCCTCCCCTGCCTTCTAGGTTCTGGCTGGGCTCAGAGGTCAGGACACTCTTTCCCAGACCACAGGGTCCCCAGGCCTCACGTCTGGTGGAGTGGCCAGCAGCCAGGCTGCACCTCACTCTCGAAGGTGTCCTGCTTTGGGAGTTCAGTGGTGAGGGCTCAGCGCTTTCATTGCCATGTCCAGGGTTCAGTCCCTGCTTGACAGGGCAACTAAACCCCCCCGAGCCATGAGGTGTGGCCAAACAAACATTCTGCTTTGGTTAACAAACCACAGAGGCAAAGGAGAAGACTCCGCAAGACGGTAGGAGGCCAAAATCATGTTTAGAAGCAAACCCCTCTCCCGCCAGAGACGCTTGGAGGGCACAAACAAACCTTGTGTGCACCAGGACCCAGAGACCCACAGAGACGGAGCCAGAACTGTGTGTGAGCGTCTTCTGTGGAGTACGGGTCAGCAGTGGGCTGCCATAGGGGCGGGGGCTCCGGGTGCAGCAGATCTGGGTATGGCATAAGCCCTCTTGGAGCAGGTCGCCATTAACCCACCACAGAGCCACCAGGACTTACACAGGACCGGGGAAACAGACTCTCGGAGGGGCACAAACAAAACCTCATGCACACCAGGACCCGGAGAAAGCAGCAGGGGCTCCACAAGAGACTGACCCAGACTTGCCTGAGTCCAGGAGTCTCCGGTGGACGCGTGGGTTGGCAATGGCCTGCGGCAGGGTCGGGGGCACTGAGTGCAGCAGTGTGTGCCTGGGACCTTCTGAAGGAGGCCCCCATTATCTTCATCAGCTCCGCCATAGCGTGGTCTCAGGTCAAACAACAGGGAGGGACCACAGCCCCGCCCATCACCAGAAAATCGGATTAAAGATTTACTGAGCACAGCCCCGCCCATCAGAACAAGACCCAGTTTCCCCCTCAGTCAGTCTCTCCCATCAGGAAGCTTCCATAAGCCTCTCATCCTTCTCCATCAGAGGGCAGACAGAATGAAAACCACAATCACAGAAAACTAACCAATCTGATCACATGGACCACAGCTTGTCTAACTCAATGAAACCATAAGCCATGCTGTGTCGGGCCACCCAAGATGGACGGGTCATGGTGGAAGTTGTGACAAAACACGGTCCACTGGAGAAGGGAATGGCAAACCACTTCAGTATTCTTGCCTTGAGAACCCCATGAAGAGCATGAAAAGGCACAAAGTTATAGGACACTGAGAGAGGAGCTCCCCAGGTCGGTAGGTGCCCAAGATGCTACTGGAGATCAGTGGAGAAATAACTCCAGAAAGAATGAAGAGACGGAGCCAAAGCCAAAACAACACCCAGCTGTGGGTGTGACTGGTTACGGAAGTAAAGTCAGATGTAAGAAAAATATTTCATAGGAACCTGGAATGTCAGGTCCATGAATCAAGGCAAACTGGAAGTGGTCAAACAGGAGGTGGCAAGAGTGAACATCGACATTCTAGGAATCAGTGAACTAAGATGGACTGGAATGGGTGAATTTAACTCAGATGACCATTATATCTACTACTGTGGGCAGGAATCCCTCAGAAGAATTGGGGTAACCATGATAGACAACAAAAGAGTCTGAAATGCAGTACTTGGATGCAATCTCAAAAACGACAGAATGATCTCTGTTCGTTTCCAAGGCAAACTATTCAATATCACAGTAATCCAAGTCTATGCCCCAACCAGTAACGCTGAAGAAGGTGAAGTTGAACGGTTCTATGAAGACCTACAAGACCTTCTAGAACTAACACCCAAAAAAGACATCTTTTTCATTACAGGGTACTGGAATGCAAAAGTAGGAAGTCAAGAGATACCTGGGGTAACAGGCAAATTTGGCCTTGGAGTACAAAATGAAGCAAGTCAAAGGCTGACAGAGTTCTGCCAAGAGAACGCACTGGTCATAGCAAACACCCTCTTCCAACAACACAAAAGAAGACTCTACACATGGACATCACCAGATGGTCAACACTGAAATCAGATTGATTATATTCTTTGCAGCCAAAGATGGAGAAGCTCTATACAGTCAGCAGAAACAAGACGGGGAGCTGACTGTGGCTCCAATCATGAACTCCTTATTGCCAAATTCAGACTTAAATTAAAGAAAGTAGGGAAAACCACTAGACCATTCAGGTATGACCTAAATCAATTCCCTTATGATTATACAGTGGAAGTGAGAAATAGATTTAAGGGACTAGATCTGATAGATGGAGTGCCTGATGAACTATGGAATGAGGTTTGTGACATTGTACAGGAGACAGGGATCAAGACCATCCCCATAGAAAAGAAATGCAAAAAAGCAAAACGGCTGTCTGAGGAGGTCTTACAAATAGCTGTGAAAAGAAGAGAAGCGAAAAGCAAAGGAGAAAAGGAAAGATATACGCATCTGAATGCAGAGTTCCAAAGAATAGCAAGGAGAGATAAGAAAGCCTTCCTCAATGATCAATGCAAAGAAATAGAGGAAAACAACAGAATGGGAAAGACTAGAGATCTCTTCAACAAAATTAGAGATACCAAGGGAACATTTCTTGCAAAGATAGGCTCGATAAAGGACAGAAATGGTATGGAACTAACAGAAGCAGAAGATATTAAGAAGAGGTGGCAAGAATACACAGAACTATACAAAAAAGATTTTCATGACCCAGATAACCATGATGGTGTGATCACTCACCTAGAACCAGACATCCTGGAATGTGAAGTCCAGTGGGTCTTAGAAAGCATCACTACGAACAAAGCTAGTGGAGGTGATGGAATTCCAGTTGAGCTATTTCAAATCCTGAAAGATGATGCTGTGAAAGTGCTGCACTCAATATGCTAGCAAATTTGGAAAACTCAGCAGTGGCCAGAACTGGAAAAGGTCAGTTTTAATTTCAATCCCAAAGAAAGGCAACACCAAAGAATGTTCAAACTACCACACAATTGCATTAATCTCACACACTAGCTAAGTAATGCTCAAAATTCTCCAACCCAGGCTTCGACAGTACATGAACCCAGAACTTCCAGATGTTCAAGCTAGATTTAGAAAAGGCAGAGGAACCAGAGATCAAATTGCCAACATCCAATGGATCATCAAAAAACCAAGAGAGTTCCAGATAAATGTCTACTTCTGCTTTATTGACTGTGCCACAGCCTTTGACTGTGTACATCACAACAGACTGTGGAAAATTCTTCATGAGATGGGATTACCAGACCACCTGACCTGCCTCCTGAGAAATCTGTATGCAGGTCAAGAAGCAACAGTTAGAACTGGACATGGAACAACAGACTGGTTCCAAATTGGGAAGGAATACTTCAAGATTGGATAATGTCATCCTGCTTATTTAACTTATATGCAGAGGACATCATGTAAAATGCTGGGCTGGGTGAAGCACAAGCTGGAATCAAGATTACTGTGAAAAACATCAATAACCTCAGATATGCAGATAACACCACCCTTAGGGCAGAAAGTGAAGAACTAAAGAGCCTCTTGATGAAAGTAAAATAGGAGAGTGAAAATTTGGCTTAAAACTCAACATTCAGAAAACGAAGATCATGGCATCTGGTCCCATCACTTTATGGCAAATAGATGGGGAAACAATGGAAACAATGAGAGACATTATTTTCTTTGGCTCCAAAATCTCTGCAGACGGTGACTGCAGCCAAGAAAGTAAAAGACTCGTGCTCCTTGGAAGAGAAGCTGTGCCAACCTAGACAGCGTGTGAAGCAGCAGAGACACGACTTCGCCAACAAAGGTCCGTCCAGTCAAGGCCATGTTTTTTCCTGTGGTCATGTATGGATGTGAGAGTTGGACTGTGAAGAAGGCTGAGCACCGAAGAATTGATGCTTTTGAACTGTGGTGTTGAAGAAGACTCTTGAGAGCCCCTTGGACTGCAAGGAGATACCACCAGTCCATCCTAGAGGAGATCAGTCCTGAATATTCATTGGAAGGACTGATGCTGAGGCTGAAACTCCAATACTTTGGCCACCTGATGGGAAGGACTGACTCATATGAAAAGATCCTGATGCTGGGAAAGATTGAGGGCAGGAGGAGAAGGGGACAACAGGGGATGAGATGGTTGGATGGCATCACTGACTCAATGGACATGAGTTTGAGAAAGCTCCAGGAGTTGGTGATGGACAGGGAGGCCTGGCATGCTGCAGTCAATGGGGTCGCAAAGTGTCGACACAACTGAGTGACTGAACTGGAGAAACCACAGACCAACCCCCAACAGGGTGTCCTAGGATGGGCTGGCTAAGCCGCAGGGATGACCCTTGTGACAATTTTTTCCCCATTGCTCTGGGACAAGGGTCACAAGGCCCAGGGTCCTCCATTTTTGAAAAAAAGTTGGTTTATTTTCTTTCTAAGAAGTTAGCACTTTTGTATCCAGATGGTAAAGGAGATTAAGAAGGAAAGGGTGAGAAGGCAAGATTAAGGGGGAGGCAGGCAATGAAATCTAAGCATTTAAAAAGCATTGTGTCTTAATTGCATATTGTTTCTCTCCCCCTCAGCAATTTCACATTTTCTTTTTACTGCATCTCATAATGTTTCACCAGGGAATGAAATAAAATGATTTTAAATTTATGGTTATTTTATCTTTACTTCTTTCTTTGTCTAGATTTTATTTGCAACAGATGACTTTTTTGCTCCTGCCGAAAATCTTCTAAAGGTACTGTAAATTGGTCTCTGCTAAGTGCTGGGGTGGGGTGAGCCACGCAGTCCTGCTAATTAAAATTTCCCTGTGTGTTTAGGCTGGGAGTCACATGATGTGACCCAGAGAATTAGCGTATTAGAACAGTAGAAATGTGTGCAAATTAGCCTCCACTCCTGTTAAGACGGCAGAGACAGCTGTGGAGCCGACACAGGGTTCTGGGACCACCTTGCTCTATGGGGGAGTCGCTGATGTCCTCTGTATTTCTCTCTGCCCCACTTTGTGTTCATAACTTGTGATGGGAAGAAAAGTATTGC
This sequence comes from Budorcas taxicolor, assembly GCF_023091745.1. Taxonomy (NCBI): domain Eukaryota; kingdom Metazoa; phylum Chordata; class Mammalia; order Artiodactyla; family Bovidae; genus Budorcas; species Budorcas taxicolor. The sequence goes on along the minus strand of NC_068917.1, from coordinate 114,255,091 downwards.
GGAGCTTGAATTTTTTGGAAAATGTTTTTCCTACTTGGTTATAAAAATGTTGTTGTTCAGTCACTCAGTTGTGTCTTTTTTGTGACACCGTGGACTGTAGCACCCCAGGCTTCCCTGTCCTTCACTATCTCCCAGAGTTTGCTCAGAGTCAGTGATGCCATCCAACCATCTCATCCTCTATCAACTCCTTCTCCTCCTGACCTCAATTTTTGCCCAGCGTCAGGGTCTTTTCTAATGAGTTAGTTCTTTGCATCAGGGGGCCAAAGTATTGGAGCTTCAGCTTCAGCATCAGGCCTTCCAATGAATATTCAGGATTAACTGGTTGGATCTTCTTGCACCCCAAGGGACTCTCAAAGAGTCTTCTCCAACACCACAGTTCAAAAGCATCAATTCTTTGGCGCTCAGCCTTCTTTACGTCTAATTCTCACATCTGTACATGACTCTTGGGAAAACCATAGCTTTGAATATATGGACCTTTGTTGGCATATGTTTATTAAAAACAGAAAATACTGATAAATGTAGAGAAGAACGGGAACTCTGGGGAATCCCGCCACCTTGTCCCTGCAGTGGGACCAGCGAGAGCTTTTACGAGAGGGGTGACGGCCTTGGTGCCCGTAGAGCTGGCACCCAGCAGCGTGTGACTGCTGTGGGACGGGGGTCTCCCTTTCACTGGTGGGCCTGGAGCAGCTCAGAGCACGGGGGTGGGGGCAGGGGTGACTGTTCAGAGCGACCCGTAGCATCGAGCCTACGCTTCCTGAGACTCGGCCGGCTTCTGGTTGCCCAGTCTTTTGGGGGTTGCTCTGGGAGTCCAGCTACCCTTCCTCGCTTTGCTCAACAGCCTTTCAGGAGGCGCCCAGGTTGCGGCTGCACCAGTGGTGGGGCTCCTGGGATGAGCCACGTGTGGTCTTACCTTTCGCTGCCAGTGGCAAGTTCCGTGGATGAAGGCCCACAGAGAGGCAGGACTTCTTTCTTGGAAGCCGATACAAAGATGCAGGCACCGTCCTCCGTCTCCCCTACAGGCCCTGTTCTCTGCACCACCCATCTGTCCCTTTGGGGCAGACGTTTATTTGCTGGGAGCCCAGGCTCTCGCATGAAGGTTAATGATCCGCTCGTCTTTGCTTTAGAGGGACAACCCAAGTTTTAAAGAACACGAGTACACTGAGTTTGGGAAATGGATGGACGGATGGCAGACCAGAAGGAAAAGGATTCCAGGTGAGACAATGATGACGCTGTTTACTCACTCCTGTGACATTTGAGATCAGGGGCTGTTGGAAAGCAGTGCACGTTGGGGGTCGATTTTAACACGGGCTCTTGGACTACTCGGTCACCTCAGATGTCCCTTCTGAATGGCAGGCTCTGCCCATTCAAGAGGGGTCGCGAGAGCCCTGGTCGTGCAAGCAGGAGGGGGCAGGCGCTTGTGAGGAAAAGGAGACTCTGGAAAAGGAGGGCTGTGGGTGATGGAGATTGAGCTGGTGCACACATCGGTCGGTGCGTGTGCAGCATCTGATGTCAGCACCCCTCTCTGAAGTGGGTGTTCTGGTCCCATCTGATTGCCATGGAAACAGCCGCATTCACACAGCGATGGCAAGAGAAGCTGGGATCCGTCCCATCTCTTACGTCACCTTAAGAGGCCACGTTCGCTCACTGCTTCTCATCAGTCAACATACACCCTTTAAATTTAAAGAAATGTCTGTAAAGGAAAACCAGCCAGCATTAGGCCAGTCACTGACGTGCTTGCTACTGTCTCGAGTGTCACAGATGCAGCCGGCGTTCCTAGCCTTCTGTATTTCTGTGGTGCTCCAGGCCTCATGGCTGTCCTCGTGTGGTGCTCAGTTGCTGGGTCATGTCTGACTCTCTGGGACCCTGTGAACTGTAGCCCGCCAGGCTCCTCTGTCCATGAGATTCTCCAGGCAAGAATACCGGAATGGACTGCTATGCCCTCCTCCCTGGTCTCCCGCATTGCAGGCAGATTCTTTACTGTCTGAGCCACCGGGGAAGCACAGGCCTTATTCAGTTCAGTTCAGTCGCTCAGTCGTGTCCGACCCATAGTCTTGACTAGATGGACCTTTGTTGGTAAAGTATTAGGCCTTATTAGATTCTAATAAAACTGGACATTTTAAAGTTTCAGATCTGAATCTGACTACTGGAAACCAAGAATCACACAGTGTCATACTGGGAGTTCTTATACGTCGCCCAATGCAGGGTGGGGTAGTCCTGGCTGGGCCCCTGAAGGCAAAGCTTAGGCTGTTTCCAGGAGACCCTGCTCAGTACTAAGCCCCGGCCTAGCTGGGCTGGTGGTCCCTATACCAGAGTTACAGCTAAACTCTTTGGAAGCTGAGCTCATCCCTGATTTGCAGTTAAATGACGCTCAGAGACGCCCCTCTGCCAATGCTGCCACAGGAAGTGGCCAGCTTGGAGTCAGACATGTGGCCCCTCTGGACCCAGGGCTTACGCACGTTCTGGTCAGATTAGAAGTGAGGGTCCATGTGGCGAGTGGCGGTCCCGTGTGGCCACGTCATCAGAGCCCTTGCAGGCTCGGCCGAGAAAGAGCCCGCACCGTTTTTCTCGGAAGCGAGAAGTGCGTTTCCGGAGTTTCTCTTCGGCCGTCGCTGTGCTCAGGCGCGGCGGCGGGATGCAGCCCGCGGGGGTTCCTGTTGTTTACGTCCCCAGGTCACGACTGGTGCGTGGTCCAGCTGGGCATCCAGGGTGTTATCCGGGGCTTCGACGTGGACACGTCCCACTTCACGGGAGATCACGCCCCTCGAGCGTCGATCCAAGCGGCAAACTTCGAAGAAGGTGCCTGGGGGACGTTGGTGGGGAGCTTCGTGGGGGCCCTGATGGCTCACTTCCCGCCCAGACAGTCTCGTCCAGAGGCCCTCCTCGCTGCCAGAGGCTGACCACATTCCCCCTCAAGGGCTCCGTGATTTTTGAGGTTTAGCTTAACAGTGTTCTTCAGCTCAACTTAGATTTCGCTACTCTCACACGCAGCACCCCCGGGAGGCGCAGGGTTTGGGGAGCAGGCTGCCTGGGCGGCCAGGGCGGTCTGGAGCCTGGTCGGGGCCAGCTGTGGGGCCGCCGCCGCTGCTCATTCTGCTGCCCCCCAGCCCCCCCGGGTCTGTAACCACGCGGCAGCTCTGGGCTTTCCAGGAAGGTTCCTTTCCGAATCCTGGAATGGAACTGGTGTCTTCCGAGGTTGGTCCCAGAGGTAGCTGTCTAGAAACATGTACCCTCAGGGGCATGTCTGTACATTACTTGGGAAACAGGAGTCATGTCAGTTAGCGGCCTTATCCTGGAGGCACCCTGTGCTCAGCTTGTATGAGGCTCCAGGGGCGTGACAGTCTCCCCTCCAGAGAGACAATGGAGGGCCTGAAAAGTCACGTGATGGTGGGAGGCAACCTCCAGCAACAAAGAGAAAGATGCTTTCAGGAGGTGCACTGATCGTCCACACAGGCTCCTGCTGGTGAATCGCCCACGAATCAGTTCTGAGGATGCCACTGGGGGAAGCAGTGTTTGTGAATTGACTAACAATATTCCAGAACTTTATCAATCCAGCAAAACCCGAGTCGTGTGATGAGTTTGTCTATCTGGCTAAACTTGGAGATGATATTTACCCTCTGATGAGCAGACAAACCACCAGATGTGCAGCACCCCTTTGGAAGTTACCCTATGTATTTTAAATATGGAGGCACTTTAACACGTATATCTATTACATTGGTCTTTGACTTAAGAAGCGATATCTTTATGCAAAATGAAAATGACCCCACAGCCCACTAAGAGAGTATGTATATTCTGATTTTGAATGGGAATGGTAACCCTCCTGGTCACTGTAACTTTAGATAAGCAGCCAGAAATCCCACAACGAGAAGTCAGGACAGGAGCCGCGGCCACCCCCGAGGAGTTTGAAGCCATTTCAGAGGTAAGTCTCCTGGGGGAGCGGGGGCTTGTCACGCGCTGTTGGGAGCAGCTCTGCCTGCCTGCTCGCCTGCACTCAGCCTGGCAGAGCTCACACGTTGTGCTTGCCCCGTGCGACCCTGCAGAGGTTTCTGGGTGGGTCTGTGCACCCCTGACCCCAGGGCATGCGAGGTCCAGGGTGCTGCTTTCCACGGGGCAGTCTGCTCACAGAGACGCAGAATGATGGCCCGTGAGATAAAGACAGAGTCAGTTCACGTACTTTTGATAGCAATTGGACAAAATAACGTTATGCCGGATGAATGTAATCCAATAAACAATTTGGTTTGTGTTTGGGGACATTCTTGTTTTTTGAAGTTTGTCTGCTGATCTTCATTGCGTTTTACAAAAGTGTGGATCCGTAACAGACTGGGGAAACACATAACGGCAGCAACAGGCGGGCCCTTCCAGGGAATCGCTGATCTGGAGGAGAGCGCCGGGGGGCTCAGGCCGACGTGTTTACCCCCAGGCCCACGGCAAGAGCCTGGGTTTTATTTAAACGTTCACATCACATTCCGGCTGCTGCCTTTTTATGAATCCTCAAAGTGAAGACATCCGGAGGCTCGTTTCTAACCCCCTGCCCATCCCCGGCCACCACCAACCAGTGGCTGTTATGACCGGGGTAAAATAGAAGCAGGCCTTTACTCTGTTTATTAAACCTGGGACTTGATGTTTATTAGTGCTTTTATTAAAGTGTTCCGTTAGGCATCCATCATTAGTTTTGTTCCAAAGTGGTTGCCCCGAAAGCCCCATGCAGGCATTAGGATGCGAGGATTTATTGCTCCCTAGAGCCATCACTAGTGTTTTTATATTTATTGCTAGCTGAAGTCCGACGACTGGAGTTGCTTGGTTCCCATGACAGAACTTACACCGGGAAATCCTGCTTCCAGCCACAACTACTTTCCGGTCACTTCCCAGCAGAGGTGGAGTCACGTACGACTCAACATTTTCCCGGGTAAATACGACGGGCCGCCTCCAGTCCGGTGCTTTCTTCATGGAGTGCTGGCGTGTTTCAAAACCACAAGGCAAAGTCACCCTCTCCTTCTCGGTCACTGATCTCTCTAGCATTTTAGGATTTTAATCTTCCCTTTCTGTGCACTAGGAAGTTCTCGTTTTAGCCCTGCCACCTGTAGGTAGTGAGGAAAAACTATCAAGTAAATTAGTACGTGACGGACCTAAGCTGTGTTAGGTTAGATATCGCCTAACAATGTCTATTTCACAGACATATTAGCAGTTGAAGTGCTGTGTACAAATAACCTTTATTTTGTCTTATTGAGCAGCTTTATTGCAAGGTAATAAGTGTGCCGTGCATCTCACCCATGTGGAGTGTACACTTCCGTGCCTTATGGTACATATGAGTTTACAGTGTAAAGTCTATGTAAGTATATAGTATCGCTTCCCAGGTGGCTCCGGGGTAAAGGACCCGCCTGCAGTGCAGGAGATGCAGGTCCCATCCCTGGGTCGGGAAGGGCCGCTGAAGAAGGAAATGGCTACCCACTCCAGTATTCTTGCCTGGAAAATTCCACAGACAGAGGAGCCTGGCGGGCTACCGTCCATGGGGTTGCAAAGTCAGACGCGACTGAGCTTCAGTGTGAAATATATATGTGCACCCGTCACCACGGTCAACTTTAGAGCACGTTTATCACCTTGAAAAGATACCTGATACCCTTTAGCTATCAGCATTCATCTCCCCCAGCCCTAAGCAGCCACTAGTCCACTTTCTGTCTTGATCCATTGGACTACTCCAGACCCTTCATATAGATGCTCTTTTGTGCCTGGTTAGCATGTTTCCAAGGCTCACCCGTGTTGTCGTGCGTCAGTGCTTCATTCCTCTGTGTGGTTAAATAATCTTCCATTGTATGGACAGACCTCATTGTCCATGCATCAGCTGACAGACATTTGGGCTATTTCCACCTATTGAAAGCTTATGAATAATGCTGGTATAAACACCCCTGTACAAATTTTTGTGCAAACATACGGTTTTCATTTGGGTGTACAACTAGGAGTTGAAACTGCGGAGTCATATAACTGTGTTTTTAATTTTATGAGAAATTATCAGACTTCTTTCCAAAATGGCAGCACCATGTTACAGCCCCACCAGCGACGTATGAGGGGTCTGGTTCTTCCACATCCTCCCAACACTTGCCATTTTCTGAGTTTTTGATCACAGCCACCCTAGAGGAAATGAAGTGGTATCTCGCTGCAGTTTTGATTTGCATTTCCCTCAGGACCAATTATTATTTTTAAAAGCTTTCTATTTTTTATATTGGAGTGGAGTTAACAGCGTTATGTTAGTTTCTGATTTTCTGATGTTCAGTTGCTCAGTCACTCATCCGTGCCCAACTCTTTTCGACCCCGTGGACCGTAGCACACCAGGCTTCCCTGTCCATCACCAACTCCCAGAGTTTACTCCAACTCATGTCCATTGAGTTGCTGATGCCATCCAACCATCTCATCCTCTGTCGTCCCCTTCTCCTCCTGCCCTCAATCTTTCCCAGCATCAGGGACTTTTTCAGTGAGTCGGCCCTTCCCATCAGGTGGCCAAAGTATTGAGTTTCAGCTTCAGCTTCAGTCCTTCCAATGAACATTCAGGGCTGATCTCCTTTAGGACGGGCTGGCTGGACCTCCTTGCTGTCCAAGGAGCTCTCGAGAGCCTTCTCCAGCACCACAGTTTGAAAGCATCAGTTCTTTGGCGCTCAGCCTTCCTTATGGTCCAGCTCACATCTGTGCATGACACTGGAAAAGCTACATGTGTGTGCGTGCCCAGTTGTGTTTGACTCTTTGTGACTCCATGGACTGTAGCCCGCCAGGCTCCTCTGTCCCTGAGATTCTCCAGGCAAGAACACTGGAGTGGGTTGCTATTTCCTCCCCCAGGGGATCTTCCCGAGCCAGGGATGGAACCCACATCCCTTGTGTCTCTTGCACTGACAGGTGGATTCTTCACCACTAGCGCTACCTGGCAAGCCTCAGCTTTGACTTATGGACCTTCATCAGTAAAGTGATGACTCTGCTTTTTAATACTCTGTCTAGGTTTGTCGTAGCTTTCCTTCCAAGGAGCAAGGAAGTGTTAGTAACTCAGTCATGACTCTTTGCAACTCCATGGACGGTAACCTGCCAGAATCTTCTGTTCGTGGAATTCTCCAGGCAAGATACTAGAGTGGGTTGCCATTCCCTTCTCTAGGGGATCTTCCTGACCCAGGGATCGAAACCGAGTCTCCTGCATTGCAGACAGACTCTTTGCCACCTGAGCCACCAGGGCTGCGGTCGCTGTCCGCGGTGATTTTGTAGCCCCCCAGATAAAGTCTGTCGCTGCTTCCACTTTTTCCCCTTCCGTTTGCCATGAAGCAATGGGACTGGATGCCATGATCTTACACAAGCCCCTTCGCCACGTCAAGGCTGTGATCCATGAAGGGGAATATTCCTTGAGAATTTGATTAAAAGTGAGGCTGGATATTATTTCTGTAAAGAAGAATCTTATTTTTTAATGTAAAATCAGTTTTACATGAACAGACATTAACACTGTGTACCATGAAGGCAGTTTATAGTGTTCAGTGAACCAGTACAGTGTTGGGAATTGCTCTTGTTAGTGTATTTTCTTGGGTTTTATACCAACATTCCAGGAGATGGTGAAGGACAGGGAAGCCTGGTGTGCTGCAGTCCATGGGGTCACAGCGTTGGACATGACTGAGGGGCTGAACAACAGCAAATACCAACACAGCCTGGTTTCATTTACTGTAAACACCAAGACTCCCACTGTTCTACTGAAATTCTTTCAGATCACTCAATTTCACCAGATTTTTCATGTAAAAATATAGGACTTGTTTCACTAGAATATTCTGATTAGTGATTTTGAGCTTCTGTATAAAAAATCTTGGGTTCCACCTTCTAGGACGTGATGCTCAAATAAAAAACGTTCATTTTATTAGACTCACATAATGTGAGCGGATCTTGGTAGTTGTTATTTGCTCTGCAGACCTACTCTCAGCTGCTCTGGTTCTCAGCAGCTACTTGAATTTGTGAATGTTATCTTCAGTATTCTCAACCCCACTGCAAAGCAACGTGTGTAAAAATAAAAACCTAAGATCTTGTGTAAGTTGGTGTGGGATTTAGCAATGTTGATTTCAGGCACCAAGTATTATATCTGTGGTGAATTTCCCAACTGATTTTTGGCCTTCCTAGAGTTAATAATTCACCAACAACACAAATATATGAGTATTTACTATGTGCCACACGGAAGCAAGCAAGACAAGTAGCTATTCTGGCCTTCAAAGATTTTTAGATTCTGCTTTTGGGAGGCTTATTATCAGGGACTTAAGAACAAGGTAATTCTGGTCTGTGATTAGTGCAATGGAGTAAATAAGTGTGTGTGTGGGGTGGGGTTGATAACCTTAACCTGGGGAATCAGACTGTGGCTGAGGTATGGAGGTGGGGGGCAGGAAGGAGATGGCTCTAGAGAGGGAAAGAAGGCCTTCCTGGGGCCACGCAGCTAAGCTGAGACCTGAGAACAATGAGCAGTCTTCGGGCAGCAGGAAAGTTGTCTGAGCACGAGGGGGGTGGCGGGTGCAAAGGCCCTGGGGCTTCGGGCTTAGTGTATTTAAGAACCACAGCAGGCAGATGTGTGGAGCTCTGTGTTTTAAGATCCACAAATAGCAACTGTTCCCAAGTAATAATAATAAGGCACTTTTCCTTTTCAGATGGTGGAATTGCACGTCTTAGGGTATATGGTACTGGACAAAAAGACTGGACTGCGGGTGACCCCAAAGAACCGTTAGACCTGGTGACCATCGCTTATGGGGGTGCCTGTGTAGGGTTCAGCAATGCACATTTTGGGCACCCGAACAATATCATAGGTGAGACGATGCTCGAGGAGCTTGGGACATGAGGGCATCACACGGAGCACCCCGGTATGGTATGAATTACTCAAGAGGAAGGGGCCATCTCAAGCCATATGGGTGGGTGAGATCCTTCATATAGGATCGAAAGCCTTTAAGACAGGAAGTTAATCAATAGCAATCTCCCTTCCTAATTTTGGCTTAGGCAGTTGCTTGGGTGTGAATTTGCTGACGCATTCACCTTAATGGAAACCACGGACGTTGCCCTGCTCCGGCGCACGGCGTCTGCACTGATCACGCCAGTGCATGTTTATTCTAAACATTCTCGCGGTTACAATGAAACGCGGTGGTCCTGTGACATCCCGTTAAACACTGTTTTTGGCAGGAGTCGGCATGGCGAAGTCGATGGCAGACGGCTGGGAAACAGCACGGAGGCTGGACAGGCCCCCGATACTGGAGGTGAGAGGCGGAAACGCTGCGTCCCGACGCTTCCCAGAAAGTGAAGGTCGTTTCCTTCATTTGATGTCGGGGAGACTGATGTTTCAGAAACCTCTTGGGCATTTTTGTAAATGCTTGTTGCTTCTACATGTTTTCTAAATCTTCCACGTTTCAATATAATATCAGAGCCAGACTACACATAAAGACCTAGAAGTCAAACGTGCTAATTAATGCTGGCTGTTCTAACACAACATTGGAATTCTCCCTTTTTTAATATAAAAAAGCTAGAGCATCTAAATTTAATAAAAACCCATGAGTAGATTTGTTGATCTGGAGAAAAAATACACCATTTCATCATCTTTGATTTTTGTGTATCCCTGGGTCAGTCCACTTCTGTGAGCGTGTGATGGCTCAGCTGTTTAATCTGACCAGTAACTAACTCAAGATAAGGAAGTAAAAAGGGAAAGAAAACACCTTTCAGTGTGTAAATCATATTACAAACTTAATTGTAAACACCCCTTTCATGGGTTAGTTTTTGTATCACCCAATGCTTCCAAATATAAACAAACTCTCCTCACTAGAAACTTGTGTTTGGAGGCAGGTCACATATTGGTATAGATTTGGTCAAAGACATATCTGCTTTGAAAAGTGAAACCAACCACAGGAGCTATGGGTTGGGTTAGATAAATATCCTTTGGTGTACAGCATCCTACCTGAACTCATGTGCATGTATGCTAAGTCATATCCACCTTTTTGCGATCCTGTGGACTGTAGCCTGCCAGGTTCCTCTCTCCATGGGATTTCCCAGGCAAGCACACTGGAGGGGGTTGCCATGCTCTCCCCTCCAGGGGATCTTCCTGACCCAGGGGTTGAACTCGAGTGTCTTAAGTCTCCTGCATTGGCAGGAGGGTTCTTTACCGCCAGCGCCACCTGGGAAGCCCACTTGAGTTTATAACTGACATACACGATCATATCAGAAATTCATCAGAATTTACCACGCGCCCAGTCAACCCCTGAGTCGGCAGTAAGCGTTTACAGAATGACAGCAGAGAGACGCTTTATTACGCAAGAAGCAACTTACACCAGATCACAGGAAGGAAGTACTCTTTTATAGTGGAAAGTGAAACTCTTAGTCACTCAGTCATGTCTGACTCTTTGTGACCCCATAACTAGCCCACCAGGCTCCTCTGTCCACGGAATTATCCAGGCAAGAATACTGGAGGGGACTGCCATGCTCTCCTCCAGGGGATCTTCCCGACCCAGGGACCAAACCCCGGTCTCCTGCATTGCAGGCAGATTCTTTACCACCAGGGATGCCCTACTCTTTAGCAGTAGGAAATGACACGTGCGTGCCAACGTTGTTGCTTGCTGGTTTTCAGGATTGGTGTCTTGAATGACAGCAAGCTGACTTACGTTGTTTCTTCCTTTTTTTGAATTCCAGAATGACGAGAACGGTATTCTCCTGGTTCCAGGCTGTGAGTGGGCAGTTTTCCGATTGGCGCACCCTGGAGTAATAACTCAAATCGAAATCGATACAAAATATTTCAAAGGTAAACGTAATGCCACTAGGAAACCGCTTATAATTGGTGTGCTGGTCATAACGGCAGCAGGCTCCATGCCGCAACTAAGACCCGATGCAGCCAAATAAATAAATTAAAACTATGGAAAAGAATAAAGACAGCAGGCTCCAGCAGGGGAGGGACTCAGGGCAGCGGGCTGTGGACCTGGCCTTCCGCTCCCAGCTGTGCAGCTTCAAGCGTGTTAACTCTTTGCGCTCTCCTTCTCTCTACAAAGCATTAGATGTGCGCTCGACCGCAGAAGTCGCGAGGTGCCACGAGGCACTAAGGCTCTTCACCGTGAAGGGCCCTGAACGCCACGTGGAAGAAGCCTAGGAAACACTTCCTGGTTAGGTCGTCCAAAGGAAGGGCTAGGGGTGTCTTCTCAGGGGAGGGACCGCAGGCAGCTTGGTGACTATCTCTTCTCTGGGCAGTGATCTACACACATTTTAAAGATCATGGCCTTCCTTTAGTAAAATAATATTTGGAAAAAGCACCCTTAATATTCCATATTTACCTTCTTATGAAACAGATACATGTTCCATTATATGAAGTTCAAAAGAGGCTACTAAACTTTTATAATCATTAAGTTTTCCAAGTACTCTGGTGGGTGTCTAATGACTCTGGCCATCTTTGAGTAAATACAACAATTTGTATTTATACACTGGATGCTTGATTTTTAAATGTCTTGTGAATTATTATGACCTCACTCAACTATTAACTCTTTCATCAAGGGTCAGTATATATTTAAGGTGAAGTTCATCCTCAGTGGGCAGATGTAAATGGTTTCAAGAGGTCTTGATAATTTAATCTCCTATTGGGAAGACCATGGTTTAGATCTGACTAGTGGCCACTGTTTCCACTTCTCAACATGACTGACCCAGGGGGACCCCTGAGGGTCAGGAGGAATGTCAGTCCTGCTATTTGCTTGCCGTTTCTGGATGTTCACAAATCATCTCTACTGGTATATTTAACCCATGGTTCTCTGTGGGGTAGTTTAAAGTCACTTGTTTATTTTTGCAAGGGACAGTTTAGCCAAAACTAGGGTGAAAGTGAAGTTGCTCAGTCGTGTTCAACTCTTTGTGACCCCATGGACTGTAGCCTACCAGGCTCCTCCCTCCATGGGATTCTCCAGGCAAGAGCACTAGAATGGGTTGCCATTTCCTTCTCCAGGGGATCTTTCTGATCCAGGGATCGAACCTGGGTCTCCCGCATTCCAGGCAAACACTTTAACCTCTGAGCCACTAGGGCCAGGGTAATAAGCAGCAAATCCGTGTAGCCAGGGACCCCAAAGTGCAACATGGCATGGATGCACTGGTATCTCTGTCAGCCAGGGATGGGTGGTCATGGGGATCGGGAACAAGCCAGCATCCAGTTACAATATCAAACATGCAAGGCCTAATACATACATCCACACACACACACACACGTGTACACACACACATGCACGTGTATACACACTGCACACATGCAGGCACACGTATATACATGTGCACGTATATTAAAGAAACAGTCATTGGGATGTCCTCTCACTGCGCCCCAGAAGCATGCTCACCTCACCCATGCTCACTCTTTGCTAGGTCTTTCGATCTGATTAAAAAGGTCAATATTCCATAAACCAAACTGCGCTGAGTGCAGAGTGGAGACGGTGGCCTTTGTCTTGTTCCAATAGGTAATTCTCCTGAGACCTGTAAGGTGGATGGCTGCATCCTGACGGCTCAGGAGGAGGAGGACATGGTCAGGCAGAAGTGGGACCTTCCGGGCCATAAGTGGAAACCACTGCTTCCGGTCACAAAGGTAGCGTGGTGTCCAATCCCTTGGGGTCACGCAGGCAGCCCTCCAGCGGGCTACTTCGGTCAAGGCCGGTTTCAAAGGGTTACAGTTCCACTCCAAAACTTCTGCTCAGTTTAACAGTGCAATGAATGGGATTTTTAAAACTGTCTCTGACCCTTTATATAATAAAATGACGGGCTCTCTCGTCTCACGTCTTTGCATATCTAACTCTCAAATTTTCTTTTAGACCACCTTGTTCAAGTGGGCACACGTGGAGAAACGTTTCCTCGATGCACTGACTCTCTAGGTGGGGGGCTAGCATACTCAGGGCCAGCAGCGTGTGGCCAGCCGTGGGACGGATGCTGGGGTGACCCAGAGCGTTTCCCTGCATCACGCAGGAGGAACGTGGTCATTCTCGGGTCAGAGATGGGAGCGAGTGCTGCTCCCCTTAGTGAAGGGTGACCGCTCCCGCAGCCCCCCGTCTGCTTTCTTTTTCTCATCAGTTTGTCCGCTTACTTAACTATCAGAAAGAAACATCACGGGGACCTGAGTATTCATGCCGGTCTCCTTGGGGCATCCTGTCCCCAAAAGCAGATTGCTAGGGCAAGCCAAATTATTATCATGGAATAACTTTTCACCTTTTAAGGCTCAGAGTCCAAGCGGATGGGTGGCCTTGGGAGAGTCAGCCCCCTGGTCATTACAAGGACCTCTGCCTCCTCTCTCTTTACAGCTGAAGCCTGATGAGATGCATGTGCTGGACAGCCTGACCCCCGAACTGCAGGACGTCATCACCCATGCCAAGTTCACCATCACCCCCGATGGGGGCGTGAGTCGCCTCCGACTCAAGGGCTTCCCCAGCTCCATCTGCCTCCTGCGGCCCCGCGAGAAGCCCATGATGAGGTTCTCGGTGAAGGCGGGGTTCAGGGCGAACCTCTAACCCACATGAACCTGTACAGTGACTCAGACTTTTCTTCTGAAGTATTTTCAACACCGGAAACTTAAGTTTCCAGCAATTAGTGTTTTGAAGGTCAATATAATTCCTGATGATTTAATAAAGTGGTCACTCTCACACACTGGTATCTGCATTCAGTGTCACTTAATGTCACTTAATGGAGTGCTTGGCAGTTGGATCCCTGGGTTGGGAGGACCCCCTGGAGGAGGGCTTGGCAACCCACTCCAGGATGCTTGCCTAGGGAACCCCATGGGCAGAGCAGCCTGGCGGACTCCAGTCCATGGGGCCACAGAGTCGGGTACCGCTCACTCGTGCAACACTTGGTAGTTCAAAGCCTGGCTGTGGCTGTGAAAGAGCAGGATTTCTTTATTACTTTTCTTAAACAGTTGTACAAGATACTGATATTTTTATAACATCAGTATTCTGTACCTTCGAAGGTACTTTAGCACTTTATACATAGTTTACTGTCCTGAAAAGTTCGTTGAAGCCCATCAAAGCCACTGGAAAAACACAACCCTAGAAGCATTCTCTGTCTGGGTTGAAGAGGCCGGGCCTGCCTTCACCTGGAACAGGAAGTGACCTTCCCAAGGTCACCCAGGCACTTGACTTGCTCCTGCTGCGCATGAAGGTGCTTTCTGAAGGTTACACCTTTGAGGCACCGCCTGCCAGCTGCGCCTGCTCGCCTAGATTCCCACGTGCTCTGGATGGTTCCTGGCACATCCTCCTTGACCAGCTTTAATTGTCCGGGTGGTCCTGTCCGCCAACTCCTCTCCTCCTCTCGGCAGAGCGGGAGGTGGAGGAGCAGCGCAAGGGTCCCCGTGCGGCCCAGGGCACGCTTGGCCTCCCGCCCCCCACCGTGGCGGGTGCCTCCCTCCGTGGCCCCGAGCTCTACTTGCCTCACGTGCGGGGACTTGGATGCCCTGCCCCCGACCCTCCGCTGTCTGGCTTGGCCGCCCCTCTCCTGGGCAGCGGGGCAGGTGGGTGGCAGTCACAATCGCCGGTGGCGTCAGCGCGGGCGGTGGCACCGTGGACCCGGCGCCCCGGTGGCCGGGCTGCCCGGCGGCGGCTGGAGCGCACGGGCGGCGGCGGAGGAGGCGCGCGGCCATGGGCTCGCGCGCGCCGCACGCACTGGTGGACACCACGCCAGCCAAGACCATCGTGGTGTACCGCAACGGGGACCAGTTCTACGTGGGCCGCAAGTTCGTGCTGTCGCGGCGCCGCGTGGCCACCTTCGAGGCGCTGCTGGAGCAGCTGACCGAGCAGGTGGAGGTGCCGTTCGGCGTGCGGCGCCTCTTCACGCCGACGCGCGGGCGCCCGGTGCTGGAGCTGGACTCGCTGCAGGCCGGCGGCAAGTACGTGGCGGCCGGGCGCGAGCGCTTCAAGAAGCTGGAGTAAGTGCCCGCGGCGCGCGCGCCCCTGCCCCGCCGGGGCCGCAGTCCGGCCCCCCAGACGGGGACAGCGCCGGCTCTGGCCGGCCGGCGCCGACTCCTGGCGCGCCATGCACCATCCGCCTGGTGACCAGCGCCGAGCAGTCTGTCCCCAGACGCAGAGGGTCAGGAAGGGGATGGGGAGGGGACGGCGGGCCTGGCAGTGAACATAGCGCGCCAGGGCGCGCCTCTTTGGAAAGGTGGGAAGCTCTGCGGGGAGAAGGGGAGTTGGGTACGCCGAGCAGAGCAGCACGCAGAGCTGGGTCGTAACTGGTCCAGACTGGCGTCCCTGGGGGCCTGGGCGCACGTCCTTTCATGAGTGCGCCTCCTGAAGTGTGCTGTGGGCCTGCTCACCGCGCTCTATCCTGCTAGATTCGGACCCTACTGAGGAGAGGCACCTGGGATTTCCGAAGTTCTGGCAGCTAAGGAAGTGCAGACGTGCCTTCCAGCCTCTGAATGCCCGCCGGGAGCAGGGCAAGGACACCCCTGCTGCCCCAGTGCTGCAGAGGTCAGGACCGCAGCTGGGGAAGGATGTAGGTGTCCTGGGCAAAGAGGCCCATGTACCAATTCCAGAGCCGCCCGGCCAGGTTCAGGCCGTCCGTAGTGCTTTGGGTGCCCAGCCAGAGCATGAATTCAGTTCTGTTTCATTTAGCCTGGGGCTGGTGTCAGTGCAATACCAATTTGTGAGACCTTTCAGCAAATGGGGTCACCACACTTCTGTTCAGACCCTTACTTTTCTTTCCAGGAGTACATCCGTCTCTGTGCTCTGACAGTCTCCATCATTTCTCTAAGCTCTGGGTACCTCGTTATACAAATGTCATATCAATGCAGCGCTTTCTTAAGCTCCTTAACAAAAGCTGTTGTGTGCGTTTTCCTAGAGGGCAGCCTGGGAGAACTGGGGAGGCTGCCAGGGCCTTTCAGTGTGTGTTTCGGGGAGATAAGACACAAACAGAAGTAACTGCAGAAGAGAAAGCAGAGACTGCGAGGACAGGCACAGGTGTGATTCTGTCGAGGTGCAGGACCTCAGTAAAGGCTTCCTTTAGAGAGCAGAATCCACCTGCAATGCAGGAGACCCTGGTTTGATTCCTAGGTCGGGGAGATCTGCTGGAGAAGGGATAGGCTACCCACTCCACTATTCTTAGGCTTGCCTTGTGGCTCAGCTGGTTAAGAATTTGCCTGCAATGTGGGAGACCTGGGTTCGATCCCTGAGTTGGGAAGATCCCTTGGAGAAGGCGAAGGCTGCCCACTCCAGTATTCTGGCCTGGAGAATTCCATGGGGTAGCAAAGAGTCAGACGCGGCTGAGGACTTGCATTACACAACAGAGCGGAAGGGAGAAAATCACTTGTTCGTTCGTCCTCCGTGAATTCCTAGGCTGCCCTGGCATCACTCACGTCTCGTGTCTTCCTCTAGAGACATCATTTCTGTTCCTTACGTGTTGTTGACGCCATTTCTTTTATTGTGAAATATATCATGTACACAGAGGAGTCTGTGCATGCTCAGTTGCTGAGTCGTGTTCAGCTCTTTCGACCTCATGCACTGTAGCCCTCCAGGCTCTTCTGTTCATGGGATTCTCCAGGCAAAGATACTGGAGTGGGTTGCTGTTTCCTCCTCCAGGGGATCTTCCCAACCCAGGCATCAAGTCTGCATATCCCGTGCCTCCTGAATCTCCTGTGTTGTCAGGCAGATTCTTTACCACTGAGCTTCCTGGGAAGCCCCGTATATAGAGGAGTCTGTGGAATTTTATGTGTAGTTTAAAGAATAGTGATAAAGCAAGCCTCTGTGTGAACCACAGTCTGGATTCAGGAAAAGAGAATGTCCAGTATTTTCAAAACCTCCTATTTCCACTCCCATCCCTTGCCCACATCCTTTCATAATAATCTATCCCTGAAGGATACATTTTTTTCCCCAGTGTTTTATATACTTTATGTAAATGCAATTATGCTGTGTGTATTTTGTTACTTGCTTTTTCACACAATAATATGCTTCTGAGGCTCATCCATGTTACCAGCATGGAACTATAGGTCATTCGTTTTCACTGTTAGGTATTATTTTGTTGACTGATACACCCGTTTATTTGTTCAATCCATTGGTGGATAATTGGGGTTGTTTTAAATCTCACGCTAAGGTAGCACACCATTTTGCACATTCCCCCACCCATCTCCTGGTGCACGTGGGTGAGACTTCCTCCCGGAGAGCATGTGGGTTATCTATCGCTGCGTGTCCTATCATGCAAGCTTACTGGTGGGAAACAGTGTTTATTGTCTCACAGTCCCTCTGACCAGGAAGTCCGGAGCAACTTAGCCAAGTGGTTCTGCTTCAGAGACTCTCGTGTGTTTGCAGTCAAGACGCTGGTGCAGTCACGTCTGAAGGTCTGACCGGGGCAGGTGCTTGCAGGCTCACGCCCATGGCAGGAAGCTTCATCCGTGTCGTGAGGCACCCACGGGAGATCTAGCTGCTGGGCCTGCTGGGCAGCGGTGGTCCAGCCCGAAGCCGCAGGAGCTCCTGTTACAGCTACACCTCTGTCAGGCTGCCATCTCTCTCCCTCTGCCTCATTATCTCTCTGTGCTGCACATTTTTACTTTAAAAACTTATTTGCAGAAATAATTGGAACAGTGTCATTCCAGGCCACGGTCACTTTAACACAGCTTCAGAGTGTGGGATGGTTCGGACCACCCGGGGGTCTCTAGGAGAGTGGGTCATGACGACCCTGTGGCTGGCGGGCCCTGAGCCAGCGCCTTTGTCTGTGGTTCGTCCTCTCTGCTCCCAGCAGCCACCACCCCTAAACCAAAGTGGCCCCAGACATCGGGCCCTTGTCTTTCTATTCCCTTTCTTTCCTGGACTGTGCTAACCCCTCACCATCTTGTTATGTTGCTGAGGTGTGTTTTTCAGTTTGTCAAGTTTTCCTTGTTTTTAAGAGGACACGCTGATCAGGGTTCCTTTAGTCCACGGTTCCCAGCGCCGAGGTCTTCTCACCCTTTTTCTTGGTGTGTGTGTGTTGTGAATCTGTGGGTGACGGTGTCGTTCGGCCCATGGAAGGCACTTTTCATTGTCTTCTAATTCAGCGGTTGCTGATGAGAAATCAGCCATCATCTTTCGCTTCCGGAAAGTGATGTTTTACCCTTTTTAGCTTTTTGAGATGCGCGGCTTTAGTCCGGGTGCTGTGCTTTAAACGGTGTGTCTACGTGCGGCTTTCCTGGCTCTCCCCGCGTCCGGGATGGCGGCGTCGCCGGCTGGGGGGAGCTCTTAGCCAGCCTCTTCGGACGGCTCTCTGCCTTGTCTTCCTGCTCTGCTTCCGGTATCCGAGTGGGTGTGGGCGGGCCTCTTTCATTGCCTCAGACCTCCTCTTTCTCCTCTCTCTCTCTCTCTCAACTTTGTGCTGTAATCTAGGCACTCTCTTCACATAGATCTTCTGATTAATTTTTCTGCCTCTGTGTCCTATCCTATCAAACTTGTTCATTGAATTTTAAATCTCTAATTTTTCATTTCCAAACATGCTATCTGGTTTTTCCCAGAGCTTCCATTTCATTCTCTTGGGTCTCTCAGTCCTGTGTGAGTTTTCAGGTTTGCCTTTTGTTGAGGTCTTGTCCTGTGATTTGCACCTGCAATCCCAGTATTTGAAACTTGCCTCTGTCTTCTCTTATTTCATCTGGTTTATTCTTGTGGTCCTTGCTAGCCTTGTTAGTTTACTTACGTTTTGAGTGCAAATGACTCCTTTTCCACGGAATTTGTGTTTTGAGGAGATCCTTTGAGGCCCGAGATAAAAGTGAGATGTTCCAGAGGGGATCTCCGTTTTCTCCTCCCAAATGCCCGGGATGTTCCCTATACGAAGGGCCCTCCAAATTGTCAGTGTCTTGAGTTTTTCAGGGCCACCCAGATAGAGGTATTTTGTGAGCCAGCTGGCTTGCAATCTCAGTTCTTAATGGCATCTGCAAATGTGCAGACTTGACATCCTGTTGCTTTTGAATAAAAATCACAGACATCATAGTTGCTAAGAGGTAGCATTTGGGTTGAAGCTTCCCAGGTGGTGCAGTGGTAAAGAACCCACCTGCTCATGCAGGAGACACAGGAGACCTCTCATTTGGTGGAGAGACTTTCAGGGCTGATTGAAAATGTTTTGGGTTCATGGCAGAAATATTGAGGAAGACGTTGAGGTGTTTCTCTTCCTGGATTTCTTAAGGTCTATTGTTATATTCTGTAGGGAATGGAAGGTGATCCAGTTCACTGAGCAGGAAGGGGAGGAGGGGTTCCCACGTGGTGGAGACCCTCTGTTATTTTGCATTGTCCGTGTACCGTCACTGCTATCGAATGGATGGGAGGGGTTTGCATACAGAGTTCAACACAGAGAGGCATTTGGATTTTGCTTCTTCACTACCTTTTAGATCAATGAAGTATGAAATCGGAACCCAGACGTTGGTGAATAAAACTCTGAAAACTGTTTGGGCTTAATTTACGTTGGTATCAGTGAGCTAGCACTTGTCGGAATGTATATTCTGTACTTACTGAGCCGTTGAGTGGTTAAAATTAATTTCCACCAGCAAATAAGCTTCTAATTGTGCCGCCAGGGGATGAACTTTGAAGTGCAACCTGATGATATATGAACCGCCCCGGAGGTCTTCTCATAATAACAGCTGTGAAACGGCACATTGAGAAGACAAGCAGCGTAAAATCTACCCAAATCCAGTCATCATTCAAACACTTCCTGCACTTTCTGGAATAAATTAATTTGAGATGAGAAATAGAACTTTTTCTCTATAAAACAAAATATTGTAGGCTAATAATTACTTAAAAGATAAATGTCCCATAAAGCCTGGAATTAATGGTTTGTGGAGAAAGTTGTATTCACAGTAAAATGTAGATCACGGCATTGTGTGTGTATGTTTGTGTATGTCTGTGTGCATGTGGCACACATATGTGCACACGTGTATGTATGCATGTGTGTATGTGTGTGCATGTCTCTGTGTGCATGTATGTGTGTCTGCATACGTATGTGTGAACACATGTGTGTGTGTGTGTGTATGCATGTGTGTTTGGGGAGACCCCAAAGAATCTGAATTATGGTAGGAGTTTTTCCTGTTTCCCTTAGGAGTTTGTCGTTGAGATAAAAAGTGAACGTGCTGTTAAACTCGGGCAGCTCCGTGGTACACTGGTCTGCGCGAGTCTCCTAACCCCAACCTGCTCCTGAGCACTCACAGGGGATGGGGAGGGGGGAAGAGCGTGTGCAGAGGCCAGCCTGCCAGGGGAGGAGGAGTGTGGTCTCCGGGCTGGGAGACCTGGGCTGGACAGGGTCCTGGCTCTCCCCGTGTGGTGGCACTTAGCCGGTTGAACAGCCTCGCTGAGACTCAGCCTCCTCATCGGAATAGGGCTTGCTGATGTCTGCTCCAGGGCGGGTCGTGAGGACGCAGTGGACACAGCACTTTGAAGTGCCTGGCGTGGGCCTCGTGGTGGGCTTCTGCCTCGCTCTTGTTCTCCAGAAGCAGCAGGGGGGCGCCTTGCACACGAGCATCTAGGCTCTGCTTCAGGCTCCTGCTCCCCAACCCCCAAACCCCCAAGGAAACCCAGGTCCTTCCAGAAGCCTCCTCCAGGCGCCTGGCTTAATGGCCCGGGCCCGCCGGCTCTCCGAGGAATCACTTGTCCCCTCTTTCCATTCTGTCTCGATGCTCTTCAGCAGACAATGTGGAGACAATAAATAGCATTCTGTGGCTGTGCAATCTTTTTATGCCTTAATTTTCCCATATTTATTTTTACCTTTTGTTTTCCATTTCATGATAATAAGTTGTGTCATTTAGGGGATTAATGTTCATCGTCAAATATGTAATTTGGGGATTCAACCCTAAAATGCCTATTCGGAGACAAGCAGAAGTGTGTGTGGAAGGGACCTACAAGCCAAGGGTGGTGAGTTGAAGATGTACAGTTTCTTCAGTTCACAGTTTTCAAAGGTTTGAACTGACTGCGACATTTTATAATGGAGGTGTTCATGTAATATGAAATTTTGGTTTCCATTTAAAAATAGAGGATTTTATTGTTTAAAAGGACTGAGTTTTTAGTTGCCTGCATTTCCATAGGAAAACATTGCCAGGAGTTACGCACCCCATCCATCTCAGAGGGACACTCACTCCTCTAGCCGCAGACCCCACCATTCCCTAACACCACCCTTTGCAAGCATTACCTTTCACTTGCCTCCATAGGTGTCTGAGCTTGTGACTCCTGACTGCATAGTAAGTGCTTAAAAATGTCTTTTCCTTCCATCCACCAACTCTTAGTCAGTCTTTCTCTGACTGGCTAAAATCATTGTCAAAAACAATCTCAAATACATAAAGATTTTTTTAAATCAGAAGGAAGCCTTAACTAACATACATTTTAATGTATTCTTTTTTTATCATTAAGAACGTCTCTTCTATCTATGAGGCATATGGAAGACTCTTCAAAAGTCCTCAGGTGGTTAACAGTTGTACCTGTGGGGCTCATACACGTTTGATTCTTGTGGCTCTTTCCAGTGTTCAGGTTTTGGCAGGATGGGGTCCAGGACGACATTCCGTGAGACATGCGGGACAGTGCAGGCGTGAGGGAGCTGGGCGGGGCGTCTGGGTCTCCGCCCTGACTTTGGCCGGTAGTGGACCCTGGATGAGCCACGAGACCCTGTAAAGTTTTCCTCTTTGAGTCCTTCCCAAGGTTCCTCTGTGATTAATCATGCCACGTGAGGGAAAGCAATGCCACTTGAGGACAGTTTTCCCAAGTGGTGCCAACGGTGGCATCACCAACTGTGGACTTCTTGCTGCAATGGCATTGCTGTCGTATGTTGACATGGGCGTGTACGGTGCTCTAGATTTTAGTTTTAAGTTGGTATGCAGTGGGATATTGTGATGCCGAAGGCGAGACACCTCCAAAGAGGCTCAAATTTTCAATCTAAATATCTACCTTCTAACTGGGTTTTTCTTTCTTCTTTTGCAGTTATATTAATATAGTTCCCAGAAAACCTGCAAAGATGAGGAAGTTGAAGGAAGTAAGTGCTCACTGCCAGCTACTAAAGATGGGATGAAGTGGATGACTTGGCAAAAATGGAAACGTCAGTTTGGAGTGATTGAAGTTTCATAGAAACAGCCTTTTGTAGGGAATGCCTACAAAGGCAGGCTGCTCTTTAAGCCAGAAGTCACTGGGCGAGCTTGTTCTGTTTGTCCGAGCACCTCAGTCACTAAGGTGGTGGACGTGGGCGAGAATGTTCTAAGACCGCCATTAGGCAGAGAGCGGGTCCGTCCATCCAGTTAATGAGATGCAATGTGCTGCCATTCATTAAGCCTTTTAACTCCTCTTTTGTTTCGGGGATTTGGAAAGACAGGTGTCAGGAAAAGTTATTTCGAGTTGCACGATGTTGAAGCTCATTATAATCTTAAATTTAAAGATTTGCTCTATGTTCCCAACATTTTTGTGCTTGAAAGACATTTGAAAGGTCTACAAGATGGAACCATCCATCATTCTATTCACATCACTTGGGTCTTAGCAAACAAAAAAACAAACCGTATTTTAAAAGAATAAGTTAAAAGAGATCCACCTTTTTAATGAGTGGCAAAAATCACCAACTTTGAGCAAGATAGCCCGATGCTTTTTAGAATGCAAGGTGACTTTTACTTTTTTATCTTATGAATGGGCTTTCGGGGAGTATTTCAAAGGTGAGCTGTTTTTAGAGTATCTGCTTCTACACATGGTAATTTTGCTATTAAGTTCTCTCCTCTGTAGAAAGGAGATGAGAATGTGTTAGACAATGTGTAACACGAAGATTACATGATGAAATATATGTAGCGTACCAGCACTAAATGTGTCGGTTCTCATCCTCCATGTCCTCTAAATGTCCTTGAACTCCAGCCAGGGCTCCAGTCAAGGACAGTCCAGCGGTGCTCGGTTTGCCCCCAGGCACCAGCCTGCAGACACGTTTAGCATTACTTGCCCACCTTAGACTGTCTCTTGCCAGAGACAGGAGGAAAAGTTCCTGACCAGAAAGCAATTGGCTGCTGCTGCTGCTGCTGCTGCTAAGTCGATTCAGTCGTGTCCGACTCTGTGCGACCCCATAGACGGCAGCCTACCAGGCTCCCCCGTCCCTGGGATTCTCCAGGCAAGAACACTGGAGTGGGTTGCCATTTCCTTCTCCAATGCATGAAAGTGAAAACTGAAAGTGAAAGCACTCAGTCGTGTCCGACTCTGTGCAACCCCATAGACGGCAGCCCACCAGGCTTCCCCGTCCATGGGATTTTCCAGGCAAGAGTACTGGAGTGGGGTGCCATTGCCTTCCCCAAAGCAATTGGCAGTCACTGAATTTCAGAGCTGCCTTAGTAAAGAGAGAGGAAATGTATATGGTCATCTTTAACCCCTAGGTCCCTGCATCTCCCTCTCCAGGCGGGGCAGGGAGTGGGATTAAACACCAGTTCTGAAGAGGACCCCTCGATGGTAACTGTTCAAATTTGAGTCTATGTTTATCCATTGTACACTGCAATGATTTAAAAAATTAGACTTGATTACAGGTAACATTTAGCATTTTAGGACAGGAAGGAGAGTTTCTAGAGTATCTCATCAAAGCTCCCTGTTTTCTGACTGAGGACGCTGTGATGGGAGACATTCAGACAAGCCTGTGTGAAATGTGGGTACTGCCCCGTCTTCTCCAAGTTGGGCCTAGATTCCCAGGGCCCTCACACCAAGGTTGTGGTTGCCCAAGGAGCTTTGTAATTGTTCTTTTGAAATTTGCACTCTTTCATTTTTTAAAAAAATCTGATTTTAAAATCATTCTTGCTGAGAAAAATGTCAACATTGCCGTGCAGAAAGGCTCAATGAGGAAAGCGAAAATCACCCATGATCCCACCTCCCAAAGATCAGCACTGTGTGTGTTTCGTCATGTTTGTTTCCAGCGGCCTTTCTCTGCACAAGTAGCAAATACCTAGCTATCTGCCCTCACAGACACACGTGTATGTACAATATGTGTGTGTATGTATTTAAAGAGATGCGGTCCGCCAGCACACACTGTTTTCTTTTTATTAGTTAAGTATCGTGATAGTTTACCCTGGTAAAGGATCTCGTGCAACATGGGTTTTAGTGGCTGCAAAATGTTCCATCATGTGAGTCTGTCATAATTATCTAACCCACTCCCTGTCAACCGACCTCCCATCCTTTTGCGTTTCCATTATTGTAACCTGGCACTGGGATGGCCCCCGACAGAGCCGTCATGATTGTGTGTAAGGAGGAGGAGTTACGCGCACAATTTTAGCCTCTTTAATGTTGACTTCCGGCACGTCTCTAAGAGCGCGTGCTGGTTCCAGGGCACGTGTGACGGTATTCCCATGAGAATGCCACCCCCGCCCTGGGGTGCTGTGGGGCTGAGCCGTGTCCTGTGCAGTGGGGAGGCCTGGAGGTGCTTGACGGTCACCCCCGGCCCCCGCTCCTTCAGTGGAAGACATCACCCCCTGAAAGTGGCTCGTGATTATTGCTGTTTGCTGTGTAAATCCTTGTCTTGGTGGGACTGTAGTGTTTTCACAGCCTCTGTGAGGTAGCTTTGCAAGTGAACGTGGTGTTGAAAGCTCCCCACACCTTGTCAGAAGTTGAGGCCGTGGGCTCCCCTCCTGTACCCACTCCAGCCAGCTCACTCAGTGCACACGCTGGGCCTTAAGCATGTTTATGGCAGCATTGATTATTATTATTTTTGTAATTTCAAAAACCTGGGAACCATGTGAATGTCCATCAATAGAGGAGTGGTTGAATGGTTTATGACATAATACTATGATTAGATCTATAGGTATGGATCTGAAATAATACCTCTTAGAGTGTTGTGGGGATTGAGACAGTGATGGGCCTATTGTAAGCACTCAGTAAATCATTGAAATTATTACTCATGATATCTTTAAGCTGGAATAGCTCACCCTATCTGAATTTGAAATCCATGAATGTCTACCAATTTGAACACCAGTGCAAACTGTTAAAAGCACTAAGTATACTATACTGTAAGTTTTGGCCAAGTCCAAATATTCAGGGTTTATATGTTTTACTAAATTACTCTGCCTTATTTTGTGATACAGTAACACAGAGTAGGAGTGCCTAGCTTTTTGTAGAGTATTCTTTCACAGAATTTACATTCTGGTCAAAATATTAAATTAGTGTGGAAATTGCAGAAGCTTCTTAAGAGATCTTAGTTTAGCAAAAAAATTTACTTAAAATTAATTAGAATATCATAGTAGTACATTTCCTATAACCATAGAAATGACATGTGCTTCAGTGTGATGAGTCTGGAATTGCATTTCATTCAATGGAGGGGCGAGGAAAATTAGACTCCAAATAGTGCTCTTGGGATCTTGAGTTTCGATGATGATGTTGTTTATTTAATGAGAGTGTTGTCGGTGTCCGATTTTTAAAAAGACTTAAAATAAACATTAAAAATACTGTCATTGGTGTGTTTTGGCTCCGCGGGGCCTTCGTGGCTGAGCGGGCTTTCCCCAGCTGTGCCCGGTGGGCTGCTCCCTAGTGTTGGCGCGAGGGCGTCTCTTGCTGTGCACTGCCCACTCTGGGGCCCACAGGCTTCACGAACTGTAGTTCGCGGGCTCCAGAGCTTGGCCTCCATAGCCGTACATCTTCCTCCAAACCCCGTTGTTATTTTGTGTTCCCTTTTTCGAAGAACGGAGTTGTACACCCAGTTCCTGAAACCAGAGACCTAGGCGCTGTTCTTAGTTTTCCCGTCTCCCAGCTGCCCGGGCCCCATCCCTCCCCTCGCCCCTCAAGCCCGTTCAGTTAGTCCGAGTCTTGCTGACGGGCCCCGGAGCTGCTCCTGGGAGTCCCTTGCCTTCCGCTGGCCTTCCAGCAGGCTGCGCTTCCCTTTCCAACTTGATCACCTCGGTTCCCTGGTGCAGACACTTCCAGGCCTGCCTCCTTGCTCCTGGGGGGTGGCGTCTACTCTGCTAACCGTGACCTGGCCCTTGCTTTCTCCGTCAGCCCCGCCTCTCACCACCCCTCCCTCTGAGTCCAGGATCTCGTCTAGCACTTTCTGTCTCCCAGAGACCTTGTACCCACGAGGGTGTGTCCAGAGTCCTCTCGCCAGGGTGCTGCGTACATGTTGCTCCCCCAGCCTCATTCAACATTTCTTCCCACCCTCCACGGACTGGCTCCTTCCTGTAGTTCGGCTCTCAGCCTGGATGCCGCTTTCTCCAGGAAGCCTGCCTTGTGTCGCTGTGAGGAGGGGGTGCCCCCGTCTGTGCCCCACGCTGGCCCCCACGGAGCCCTCACCACAGAGCTGCGTGTGCTGGCCCCCTTGTTGCCAGACTGCCGCTTCAGTGGCCTGGGTCGCCACGCGCCCAGCACTTCCAAGGCAGGGGTGACGCTCGCGCTTGCCTCTCTATCACTTAGCACAGCTCCTCCTGTGGTGCGTCCTCCACAAATAGGGCTTAAGTAAATGAATGGAGCCGTGGCCGAGGGCCTTGCGGAGTCTGCAGCCCAGCAGAATTTGGACCAGGTACTGTCCCTGGGTCGGTTTTACTTGAGGCCCCGCTTCTGAGTAAAGACTTCAGGGATGGCCCGCAAGCAGGCTGCATGAGTCAGTGGCCCCCTCATGCTTTGTGATGCTTTCTCTGATTGCAGACTCAGCAAATCTGGAGTCATTCAGAGCACCAGTTCCAGCCGGTAAGTCCATTCGTCAGCGGGCAGCTGAAGTCCTCAGATACGCAGATGACACCACCCTTACGGCAGAAAGTGAAGAACTAAAGAGCCTCTTCAGGAAAGTGAAAGCGGAGAGTGAAAAGCTGGCTTAAAACAACATTCAGAAAACTCAGATCATAGCATCTGGTCCCATCACTTCACGGCAAATAGATGGGGAAACAGTGACAGACTTTATTTTGGGGGAGCTCCAGAATCACTGCAGATGGTGACTGCAGCCATGAAATTAAAACACGCTTACTCCTTGGAAGAAAAGCTATGACCAACCTAGACAGCATATGAAAAAGCATAGACATTACTTTGCCAACAAAAATCCGTCTAGTCAAGGCTATGGTTTTTCTAGTAGTCATGTATGGATGTGAGAGTTGGACTATAAAGAAAGCTGAGTGCTGAAGATTGATGCTTTTTAACTGTGGTGTTGCAGAAGACTCTTGAGAGTCCCTTGGACTGCAAAAAGATCCAACCAGTACATCCTAAAGAAAATCAGTCCTGAATATTCTTTGGAAGGACTGACGCTGAAGCTAAAACTCCAATACTTTGGCCACCTGATGAGAAGAATTGACTCATGGGAATTGACTCAGAAGAATTGACTCAGGGAAAAGACCCTGATGCTGGGAAAGATTGAAGGCGGAAGGAGAAGGGGACAACAGAGGATGAAATGGCTGGATGGCATCACCGACTCAATGGACATGAGTTTGTGTAAACTCCGGGAGTTGGTGATGGACAGCGAGGCCTGGCGCGCTGCAGTCCATGAGGCTGCAAAGAGTTGGACATGACTGAGCGACTGAACTGAACTGAACTGAGCTGAGCTGAGCTGAGCTGAAGTTCGTCCTCCAGGGGAGCGTGACCATGAGTCACCTATGGGGCTTTTTGTTTGATGTTTGGCATGAAGAAGGCTGTGAGGGTGTTCACGGAGGGTTGTTGGAGCAGGATGGGGCTGGGGAGAGAAGGGACTTCAGGGCAACAAGAGAAACAAGATCTGCTGCTGTTGCCTGGGCCCTTAGCTCTGAACTTCAGGTGCTTTCTGAGCACTGGACAATGCGTTCACTCACTTTGTGTTACTGGTATCTCGAGCAAAACTATGTCAATGCATTCCCTTTTTTTTAAACTTTTTTTTTTTGCCTAATATATATATTTGTATTTGTATTTGTATTTGATTTATAATATTGTGTTAGTTTCAAGTGTGATTGAAAAAGTGATTTGGCTATGCATATTTTAAGATTATATTTTATTATAGATTATTACCAGGAATGAATATTGCTCCCTGTGTTATATGGTAAATCCTTGTTGCTTATCTATTGTACGTGTAGCAGCTTGCACTGGTTAATCCCCGTCTCCTCATTTATCCCCCACTTTCTCCGTTGGTAACCATAAGTTTGCTTGTTATGTCTGTGAGTCTGTTTCTGTTCTGTATGTAGATTCACTTGTATTTTTTTCAGATTTGACTTATAAATATAGCATGAAATTTTCATCTTTTTCTGTCTGACTTACTGTACACGCACTGCCCTGATCTGCATTGCATACGCAGACAGACAAACAGGCTTAGGGAAGCCAGACAAACTGAGCAAGCTCACACGCTGATAAAGAGCTGGAAAAAGTCCTGGAGTCATGGATGACTCAACAAAGGCTCCTAAGTGCTCTATCAACATAGGTTCAAGTGCCCATTTTGCTAAAACCTATAATAAAATATTTTTGATGGTTTATTATGGCCAGGACACTTAATAGCTGTGTATTCTTGGAAAGATTGTATAACCTCTGATTCTTTGTTACCTGGTTGTTTTGAGGATCAGACATGAACGCTTATAAAGGTCCGAGTGCAGCGCCTGGTGCAGAAGGCGATGGCAACCCACTCCAGTACTCTTGCCTGGAAAATCCCATGGACAGAGGAGCCTGGTGGGCGGCAGTCCATGGGGTCACTAAGAGTCGGACACGACTGAGCGACTTCCCTTTCACTTTTCGCTTTCACGCATTGGAGAAGGAAATGGCAACCCACTCCAGTGTTCTTGCCTGGAGAATCCCAGGGACGGCAGGAGCCTGGAGGGAGGCCGTCTATGGGGTCGCACACGACTGACGCGGCTTAGCAGCAGCAGCAGTGCCTGGCACACAGTGGGCATCAGCAAACCATCCACGCTGCTTTGGCCGCCTCGAGTGTCTTCCATCGCGGACACAGATCTGGTTTAATGACCCTGGTTAGTCGCTCAGTTGTGTCTGACTCTTTGCAACCCCTTGGACTGTAGCCCTCCAGGCTCCTCCGTCCACGGGATTCTCCAGGCAGAATACTGGAGTGGATTGCCATTTCCTTCTCCAGGGGATCTTCCTCCCAACCCAGGGATTGAACCCAGGTCTCCTGCATGGCAGGGAGATTCTTTACTGTCTGAGCCACCACCTTCAATAAGGAGCTCTAAAGCCCACTGCGTCCTGCCTCTTGGGGCAGATGATTGACACAAGTCTTGAAACTGTCACCACCAACAGACAACAGAAAAGCATGTTTGCCTGACACTTGTTAGGAGATTATTGTATGGAATACGGGGGAAAGGTCCAGAATCATATATTTAATAGCTGGAGCCATTGAGTCAGGCAGGTGATATTGGGGTTAATGAGTCATTAACACATAGAAAAGCAATCGGTTCATTGTCTCCATAATTTTATGCAGTCACACAGAGAGCTGTATACGAGTATACATAATTTTAAAAATCTGTTTCGTTTTGGCTGAGCT
This sequence comes from Budorcas taxicolor, assembly GCF_023091745.1. Classification (NCBI taxonomy): domain Eukaryota; kingdom Metazoa; phylum Chordata; class Mammalia; order Artiodactyla; family Bovidae; genus Budorcas; species Budorcas taxicolor. The sequence goes on along the minus strand of NC_068917.1, from coordinate 114,225,772 downwards.
CTTTGTTGCTCGCTGGCTTTTCTCCAGATGTGCCTTGAGGGCTTCTCGTCGTGGTGTCCTCTCTGGTGGAGCACCGGCTCTAGGGCGTGCCAGGTTCAGCCGCTGCCGCTCCCAGACTCCGCCAGCACGGAGCACAGCTTCCCTGGTCCCCTCTGGGGTCTGTTCTGTTAGTGGGGCTGCCCCACCTTTGCTTAGATTTTGGGCTGATGCTGTGGGTCGTATCGGTGTTCCACAAGCATTTGTCAGCTTGACCTGGGTTCTGGGCTTCCTTTGTCTCCTTGCAGATCAAACCAGTGGTGCACTGTGGCATGAGCGTGCCTTCCAGGTGGCAGACGTTCCATCGCACATCCCGACAAATAAAGTGAGTCCAGTGGGGGCAGGGGCCCAAGCCCCTTAAAGACAGTAGCCTCCCTGCTCTGCCTTTCTCCTCGTCCTCCCCCTGCTCACCCTGACGTCTCTTCTGTCTTCCCAGAACCTTCTGTTCGATTCCGCCTTGCAGGTGCCACGTGTTCTCTTAAGAAACTTGATTTTGAAGAAGCAATGCCATTGCCTCACTGCAGTTCCCGGGTCACGTGGGGGCAGGAACATGCAATTTAGTCTCCATTTTTTTTCATTTATTTTGCAGTCTAGTCATTGCAGCTGCTGGATGGTGATCAGAAATGTAGAAGTTCTGTTCCCACTGAAACTTAAAAAACAAACAGAAAATAGTTATGATGGCTTTCAGAGTTTCCGATGTTTGAGCGAGGAAGGTAGTTTTGAGCCTCCCTGCTGAACTGGGTGGAGAAGGCAATGGCACCCCACTCCAGTACTCTTGCCTGGAAAATCCCATGTACGGGGGAGCCTGGTAGGCTGCAGTCCATGGGGTCGCTACGAGTTGGACACGACTGAGCAACTTCACTCTCACTTTTTGCTTTCATGCGTTTGAGAAGGAAATGGCAACCCACTCCAGTGTTCTTGCCTGGAGAATCCCAGGGACGGGGGAGCCTGGTGGGAGGCCGTCTATGGGGTCGCACAGAGTCAGACACGACTGAAGCGGCTTAGCAGCAGCAGCTGAACCTGGAGCTGGGGTAGCCAGAGTGGAGGCTATTGAGGGTGAGTTCTGTAGCAGCCAGATGCCAGAGAAGAAGCTGATGCACCTCCCCTCTCTCCTGGTCCTGCTCCCAATGGAAGGAATTCCAGTGATTTTACAGGTCCTGGCTCCCCATCAGAGAGGCCCCAGCTCGGGTTGGTCCCAGCCTTGAGTAGCCAAGGCTTCACTTTCCAGCCGGTTGTCCTTCCTGCCCCTGCTGACCAGCCAAGCACTGGGGCCCCGGACGCAGGGAAGCCCCTGCGGAACCAGCAGAGCCCCCGATGGAGACGCCCGAGGGCATCATGGGCAAACGCGACCTGCTGGTTAGCGAAGCTGCTCCTTTACTCACCCTCGAAAACCCAACCATCATTTCTCCAGGATACTTTTCCTTAGCCTTCTGCAAGGGAGCCATTTACCCAGCCAGGATCTTTCCACTGTGTCTTTTATTAATCTGAGAACTGTTTTGAAATAACAAAAAACAGTATTTCTAAATTTTGTGAAAGACACCTCTTTCTGAAGAGTGGATAGAAACCTGAGGGAACATTACTGGCTTACGGGTCCTTCCTGGCAAAGACACATTTCCCTAGATGTATATGTATTTTTTTGTCCTGACACAAGTTTCCAGTGGTTCTCACTTCCTTTTCCAGTCTGTTTTTTCCTATTATAAATCAGTTATTCTTAAGGCCTATGCTTTGTTCTGTGCATGGTGTGCTAGAAACTCCACTGGATGGACGCAAAACCATCCAAATGCAGGGCCTTTTCTACCATGTTCGCATGGAGACCTTGTAACTTAAAACCAAACAGAAAATAGTTAAGATGGTTTTTTGGAGTTCTCAGTGTTTGAGAGAGAAAGGTGTTTTGACCTTTCCTCACCATCACCATCACCACCACCACCACCACCACCACCACCATCATCACCACCACCACCACCACCACCACCGTCACCACCATCACCATCATTACCACCATCATCACCATCACCATCATCACCACCATCACCACCACCACCATCACCACCATCATCACCACCACCATCACCATCACCATCACCATCACCACCATCACCACCATCACCACCATCACCACCATCACCACCACCACCATCACCATCACCACCACCACCACCATCACCACCATCACCACCACCACCATCACCACCACCACCACCATCACCATCACCATCACCACCATCACCACCATCACCACCATCACCATCACCACCATCACCACCACCACCACCACCACCATCACCACCA